>NC_134099.1:75383125-76633125 GCF_000715075.1 Nicotiana tabacum
TGAGAGAATTACTCCATCATGAGAGGTCACTCCTCAGACCGAGCTCTCATCAGTCCCAGCTTCCACATCTGAGGGTGACCCCTCCAGTACTCAGCCAGCTACTGACTCCCATAGCACATAGTGTGCCTCAAGGAGCCCCCCTCAAACTCATCTCTCTGTTTTTATGCATTGGGGACAATGCATGCTTTTAGTTGGGGTGGAGGGTAGCATTGTAGATATTTTTGTGATATTAGAAACTGTTGTACATATGCATATCTTTATGTTACAATCAGACTCTTGTACTTATGTGTATTTTGTATTCTGTATATATTAGTATGACTTCGGTACATGAGTTGTGTTATGAATTTCGTGATGATGTTAATATTAGTGTTTGTTTTGTGTTCATAATAGCGTTGTGTAAATATGATACCATTGTCCATATAAAATAAAAACAACAAAAATAAGTAGATAGTGATTAGGAATCAATTCCTCTTGGTTTTTCTTCTCCCGGTTAAATATGATACCGTTGTCCATATAAAAGAAAAACAACAAAAACAAGTAGATAGTGATTAGGAGTCAATTCCTCTTGGTTTTTCTTCTCCCGTTTCTTTTCCAAGGGTGTAATAGTAGAACCAGGATCGTAGAATGAATCATTTTGACCGGTTTGGTGTAATTGCCTAGTATCAAGCATGTGTGTCTGTACATAGCATATACCCTTCCACATATAAAAAAATATATTGTTTTTGTCGACTTTTCCCGATGATGGATAGATTGACAACTTTCTTAAGGGAATTAGTCTTTGTGATCAACTTTGTGAACTTGAGGCTCGCTCTGTGACTCTATGGCGACCTAGAGTTATACATGTGTCTATGATGAAAGACTTGAGTTGCAAAGTGTTGACTCGAAAGCGTCAAATTATGTGAATGAAACAGTTTGTGTACCATGTGTGTGTGAGTTCTCTGTGTGTATATAACTTTCGTGTTTACTTCTATCATCTAGAACTTGCCTGGTTGGTCTTTCAATGCTAATGATAGTATGTTTGGTTGGAGTGATGATGTTAGGCATTCTTTGTCTTATTTGCTAGACCTCTGTAGCCTTTCAAGCTTACCTGTACATAAATAATATCACTAGTACCCAATTTGAGCCTTTAAGCCTTTTCTTTGGCCAACTCATTACAAACCTCTCCCTTTTTTTGTAAAATAATCCCCTCTCTTGAACCCGTCCCTCCTTGAACATTGAGAACAAGGATAAAAGCCTAAGTTGGGGGTTGTGTTGCAGTGGAAATTGGTAAGGTTGTACGTTGAGTTAGGACCACATGCCTCAAAAGTGTTTATTTTATATTATTCAAGCTCCAAAAGAGGGGAAAAACAAGAGAAAGATTTGTGTACAAAAAAAAATTTTGTGTATGTATATAAAGTATGGAGCCTTGAATAAAATTAGAAGAGGTATGCAAGGTGGTTCTATATTGGAAACTAGACGCAAATGAGGCTATGAGGGTTTGAAAAGAAGCAAAGTAAAAAAAAAATGGAAAATTGTGAGTAGTGTTCAAGGAGGGTGAAGTCACTTGTACCCAAATGTCTATCCAACCCTTCCTGAAACCTACATTACAAGCTTAAAAAGTCCTTATGAGACCTCCAACCGAACATTCTTGAATAAGCGGTGAATTAAAATAAGGGCAAGCTTATGGTATGAAATGTTGTAACACTTGAAATTCTTTCTGAGAGTGAGTGTATTTGTAAACTGTCCCTTTTTGTTGTCCTTGTAAATATTGTGATTTTGGGACCTTCTTTCTAGTGAGGGTACATGAAGTGATGCTCTTGAGTCAAATAAGGGCAAGCTTTCTGAGAGTTCTTTGGGACCTTAAACAAAAGTTGAGCTTTTGAGTCAAATGCAATTGCACTCAGCTGAGGGTAACATTTTGTCGCAATATCTGAGGCTCAAGGTTCACAAGTTGATTAGTTTTCCTTGTATATACTATCAGTTCAGGAAGGGTAAAACAATTACAGATGCATGCTTGAAGTACTAGCAATGAACACCACCCGTAGTCATTATCGTTTCATGATTTGTAAATTAAGTCTAGAATAGGCTAAGTTTGTTTTAGTTGCTTGAGGACAAGCAAGAGCTTAAGTTGGGGGTGTTGATGTGTCGGAGAATTTCGGCACATTTCAATACTAATTGCTTAGATTTTAGCTTGTTTTAATGCAGTTATCTCCGTTACTTATGTAGTTTTGTTGTTTCTACAGTACATAAGGACTGAGAACTCAAGAACATGGAAATGGAAGCAAAAAGACAAGAAAAGAGCAAAATGTAGCAAAAATGCTGGTCTGCGATACACTATGAGATCGCAGATCAGACATGCGAGCCGCAGAATGCACGTCAAATCGCAGACAAAAGTAGAGATCTGGGTTAAATCTCAAGTCAAGAATGCGGTCCATTATGCGACCGCAGAACCAACATGCGAGCCGCAGAGTGAACCGCAAACCAACCATGAAGGTCATTGAAGGACGAAGATGCGATGCAAAATGCGATCGCATTTCTGCAATGCGATCCGCATAATTGGAATGCGAAGAAGACCTGTAAACTAGGGTTCCAGTCTGCGATGAGGATGTTCAAGATGCGGACCGCATACGTGCTCTGCGACAAGAATGCGATCGCATATCAGACCTGAAAGGGCATTTTTGTCCATTATCTGCCCCGATTTTAAGTCCACTATAAATAGTTTTATGATGTCTTTGTGGGATCATCTTGTCTAGTCTTTGAACCACATTCCAAGACATTAATATTCCTCACTATTGAAATCTTTTGTGTAAAGATTCTCTACTTTGTAAGCTTTTATGACATTAAATACTCTTTGGTTTTTGTATTGTAGTATGAGTAGCTAACTTTAAATACTAAGGTTGTGGACCCTAAATGGGTGTTATGCTAATGGGTGTTTAACATTGAATATATATATAATGGTTGATTGATATTTGTTTACTTCTCATTCTTCATTTATTGTTGGTGGTTGCAAACATTCATTCTTCATTTATTGTTGGTGGTTGCAAACATTAACAAGTGCCATTAAACTCTTGCTTTGCTTGGGAAAGTGGGTTAGAATTTGGTAGAAGTAAATATCAATGACTCAAGGCTTTAAACCTTGTTTAATAGAATCGCTTAGGAATAAGTGGGTTTTACTTGGCATATATTGATGGTTCTAAATTGCAACTCTTTTATATTTGGGAAAATTATAAAGAGGAAATACTACTCAACTATTGGGAAATATTGGGTAGTCACTTAGACATCATTTACATATCAAAAGAACCTTCCATTAGAAATATATCAGATTAACACCGATAAGCATTACACTCTATTAAAGGGGACACAACCTTGGTTTCTTTAATCCAGTTAATTACTCTATAAATATTCCAATTAGTTGATACTTCCTAACAAACTCACATACTCTTGTTACTACAAAACCATTCTCTTGTTATTGTTAACCGAATAGAGATACGACTTTAGTCGAGCAACACACTATAAGAGTAACCTTTTCACACCTATTCCCTGTGGGATTCGACCCCAACCTCGTTGGGTTATTATATTTGACACCGACCGCCTTACACTATTCATTAAAGTATAATTTGAGCGTATCAGATCTCCCTTTAAAAATTAGAGGTACGAGAGATATAGTACAACAACCATAGATTATAATGGCTCTACAATAAAGCCAGTAATAAGAAGTCAGTATGAAGCTCCCACCGGATTGTAGTATTATAATAGAGCTTCAAGTTGTGGTGTGAATCACACCTAGGTGGAAGGGAGGTCAGGAAAGAGATAGAAGATATAATTCAAAATTTTAAGGTAAGTAAGGTAAAGGTGAATAACGGACGAGATACTCAAAGGAAGAAGACCATGAATAGTCCATACTTCGAATAGAAGGCTATAAGCACGGGGATCCAATAACTAGGAGTGATAGCGGCATCGTCGGCGACATGTCTTCCCGCCTATGGTTTCTAGGTACTGAGAGATCGAGTTAAGAGATTAGAGAAGAATTGGAGATGATGTGATGTCTCGATTGACGTTCCAGAACAACATAAGAAAATCTATGGTGCAAGCAAGTTGAAGGAAAGTTTATATATGGATATGTATAGGTCACAAGCTAAAGTATGGTAGAGCGACAATGTTTTAAGGAAACATGAGTAAGGATAAGAAAAGGCAAGTGAAAAGGTGACAAGAATGGATAAGTCCTCAGGATTAAGTCCTTGAAAATAAGAGAGATAATGGTTTCTCTATGTTATTGAAAGTTCAGTATAGCCTGAATGAACTCAAAGGAATCTAGAATTAATAGCATCAAGAAAGAATGAAATGCTGACCTAGTAATAAAATGAGGGTATAATTATGACAGATAAAGGATGATGTTTGGGCCTTCGTTTGAATAATGATTTGAAAAAAAGAAAATAGAAGAGAAGGAGAAAAATATTTTGCTGGCGGGACGAAATTAGGATACCCCCATAAGGTGAATCACATTGAGACACTATGAAATATGATTATGGAAATCACTTCAAATATTCCTCAATACAACGTAAGCCCTAGCGGTAATGTATTACATAATAAGTTTCAAGTCTTCAAGTAGAGGATTATAGATCAACATTGAGGCGAATCAATAATGGTCAGATACAAGTTATAAAGTATGACATGAGATTAGGCCATGATTCTTAAGACGGACGGTAATGAAGGAGCATTGAAGGACTGAGATTTATACCTAAAGGATAGGTAACAAAAGTAACTGGCAGCTTAGTAAGCATACCTCAGTAAAGATAGATTGAAGTAAAAATTATGCTATAGTATTGTTTACCGTGAAAATGGTAATAACAATTAAATTTGTTAATGGAACTCTAAAAATACGTGATCTATTTTTATGCTAGTTATTTAAAGCAATTGATGCTAGGCGTATGAACATAAGAGACGAAATGCAAGCTAAAATAGAACTATGATCGAACCGAGGGATCGGCTACACTGGCCTCAAACTGACCGGTGAGGGGCCTCGAGATCAATACATGGCCTCGAGGTCGATGCCTGAGATCAAGTTCGAGCTATCGGGGATAGCCGGGGAGGAAATAACAGTTAGGATATAATTAAAAGAAGGCTCTTTATGGCCAATGTTAAGCAATAAGCAAAGAATAAGTATGAGAGCAATAAATGAAAGAGGTATCCTCAAGAGAATAAGTTAGAGAGAAAAGAGAGAGAGAATTGTTATTGATCTTGTGTAGAGTAGTTGGAGCAACCATAGCCCCTTACAAAGTGATGAGGATCCCCTTTATATAGAAGGGTAATCCTGTCATAGTACAATATAGATTAAATGTAAAAGCATGGAGATGGGACGACTAGACGCGACACCTTGATACAGGCTCTGGGTAGGCCGACTTTGTCAGACTTAGCCGTGTGCCTTGGGAATTCCCCATTTTGCCCTAGCCTCGATCTATGTCCTCTTTAAGTCAGGCCTTGACGAGCTCCAAAGAAGGGAACTCGGTCGCAGCTTCGCGTCCTCAGGGTCTCGAGGCGTTCTTTTGAAGTGACTCGATAGCAAGAAATTAGGCCCTCTGATTTCGCCGCATACAGATAGTCTTCGCGTTTCTCAGAATGAAGCGATGGGAAACGATTCGAATACCCGACTCCTCGAGCTTCACGTGATGATGTCATACCGATGATGCAACCTATGGCGCCAGTTTTTACGATAACCGGGATATCCCATGGACTTGTCTTTTTGACATCATTCAATGCACTATCGATTCCCGTTCTTTGAGGTGAAAGTATTGCCGTCGATTTGATTTTTCAAGAACGTAGTAATTGCATTCGCTGATCAGTCTTCCAAAGGCCTCGATGAACGCATCATTATCTCCTATAAATGGGGGCGTTCTGGCATTGTTTTTCTATCCAAATGTCGTCATCTGCTCAGTCATCCCTTTCTCCTCGCCATCTTCCTCTATTGTTGATCACCATGTTTGGAGTTTATGGCCTCAAGGTCGTTTGGCAGTGTTCCTATAGGTTGTGTTGTGGCCTCTTACCTGAGCTTCCCTTTGTCGATTGAGATTATACCGTTTTATCATCGCTGCCGTTGTTGTTGCGATTGTTATTGCTGTCTTTATTAGCTCGAGATGACGGTAGACGGGGAATTGACCCTCCTCTTTTTTAGAAAGTTATTCGGACTATGCACCAGTACTCTCTCTCCTACCTTGGCATGGTGTGGCACTTCATTCCTTGTGTTTTTTCTTTCCCGAGGGATAAAATGGAACAATCGGCTGCTGAGGCTGGGGCCCGCCGGATCTTCAACCTTTTTCTTTAGTGGGCTATGTCTCTTTTCTCTGCCTCTTCTGCACCCCCCCCCCCCATTTTCCTCTTCTTCATCTTATACCTCGGCGAGGACTTTCCACGGGATTGAGCTGGGAACCTAGAGGAGATAGAGACCGAAGGAGTTGCCTTCGAGGATGCGAACTTGAGGACTCGGAGATGCTGATACCGAAGATGAACCCTCGAGGGCGGACTAGGTTCTTATGTTTTCACTACGAGTGTATACCCCTTCATTTCTTTGTTTCTGTGTAAGGACTGCTTGTGGGCTTTTGTAATTGTATGTAAGGACCCCTCGGGGGCCATTGTAATCCAATATTAATGAAATAAAAGGACATCTTCTTTACTTCTGCTTTTGGTATTTGCAATATTCTTGTGTATTCTTGTACGTTTGCGGAGATTTTGACTGTATGCCTTTGTTGACAATCGTCTATATTCTATCCAGCTTTTGGCTGACGGAAATGACTTCTTTCTAAGCCTACCATGGTCCCTCGGACCAAGCCTAAAGAGATCCGATAGACTAGAATCATTGGGACCCTCGAACCTCATGAAGATGGCGTTTCAAACCTTGGAATCTTCGAGGGTGGTCTCTGAGTGAAGGTCAGCTCCAGGCACCTGGAGATTTACTTTGGGCTTGATGTAGATAATCTTTTAAGGTGTTGTAGATGGGTTCTTATAGAGAGGTTGCACACGGCCGGGTGATGTCCTGAGGTTAAACCCTCATGGATGGAGCTTGAAGTGCTTACTTTTCTTCTTGGGAGGATCCTTCGAGGCCGTATACCTTCTCAGGACTAGAGATGATGTCGCTAACCTTTTGGGGCCTAACTTCCTTTTAACGGAGATCCTTTGGGTCGGGTACCATCTCGGGATCTGTACCGAAGTCGTTGGCCTTCCGAGGCCTATCCTAGGTTGGAAAATCGTTGATGTTCCCCACATATATATGGGGTATCTCCCACTTCTTGAAAGATCCCGTTATATTAGATAGCTATCCTTCCGACTTGGCGTCGAGTCCTTCATTACCTTAAGCGCAAAAGTGTTCGTGTAGGTTCCTGCTTCGGTTTGCTACTTCCACCATAGTCATGACTGTCACTTTGGGGCCTGCCCGACAGGGAGGGGAGAGTTCAACTCCCAGTGCTCAGGATCCACGAGAGTTTACTCTGAAGACCATATCTTCAATAAGAGAGGAGCATCTGGAGATATTGAGGAGAGATTGCATATGGGATGAGGAGATAGAATTGCAGGCGCTTTCCCCGGATGAGGATATTACGAACCCCGCCGATGGATTCCTGAATATGTAGTTGTATCCTTTCACACTAGGCCCCCTTGATAGGGTCGTGCTCAATTTCTATTTAAAGTATCGGGTTACTTTGGCGTAGATACATACGTCATTTTGGCGGGTAGTGCTGATGATAAGGATTTTTGCGGAGAAGGCAGGGCTTGAATTCATGTCAATCACCTCGTCAGGCTGTACCAGCCCTTTCGTCATCGAGGCCTGCTAACCTTGCGGTGCCATTCGTCCACGCCTTTTGTTGAAGATGATGGGGAAAATGGAGATCGAGAGTGGGTCAATCGATTCATCCGGGTCCGGATGACTGACTTCATTCCCGTGGAACTTATGCCCTTTTCCGAGGAATGGAATTACACGCGTAAGTGGAGTGCCTCGTGCTTTCTCAGATTCGCTCGTGGCGAAAGCCAGTTTATTAATCATGTTTCCTTCTTTTCCGTAGCAACTTCATGGGCGCCAAGCAAAGTTCCTGATCTGATCGGCTGGGTTCGGAGGTTGGCAACCCATTCGACTTGCAATAAGTGTAGGTGGCGAGTTGTGTCCCAGGGCAGATGGGAAGCGAAATACCAAAGTATGTGTGTATGTTGCTTTTACCTTGGCCTTCGTATTATTTGAGATGACACTTTCCTCTTTTTAAGTACTGACCTTGCCGTTGTAGGTATCGGAAGGTCGCGAGGCTATGGTCCTCCGGAGAGTGGGAGAAATCATCAGCTTCTGAGCCATGGGATAATGGTGATAAATGGGATATGCACTCGTAGTGCGATGGAGCTTTTAGCACGGCTAAACGGGTCCGTGTCTTCGAGGAGAAAACATCACTCGAGCCTGTTGTTCCTGAAGTCTCCAGTTCCGGAGAGGTAGCTCCTCTGAGTGATCATGCTTCGATCGAGGTTGGTTCTTCCAGGGCCGAGGGGGCTGGACCAACAGAAGTGTGCTCGGTCTTCGAGGAAGTCCGTCGACTTCACTTCGAGGTGAGCTTTGGCATAAGCCTTCCGCGTCTCGCATTTTTCCTTCCTTATCGAGTTTTTCTTCTATAGGCCTTTGACAGGATTATGTCTTAGCTGCTCTATCATGGGGCTAGGCTTCAGAAAGCTCTGGACGAGGGTAGGTCCCTTAGGCTCCTCTGCGAGGAGAATGAAGTTGAGTTGATGTATTGTTGATATGAGGCATACTGGAGCTCGAATTATGAGAGCTATTTGATGGAATAGGTAACCTGTCATGGTATGCATTGCACTTTTTGACCTTTCAGGTTAAATTCTTGCCTATCTCAGTTGCAGAAAAAGGCGGAGGCTCTGGAGCACCTTAGGGGTGAAGTCGACCAGGTTAGGAACGACTGTGGCGAGATAAGAGCTCAGGTGCAGGCTCAAGCTTCAAAAGAGAAGGGTGCCTTGGCTAAAGTTCCTGCCTTCGAAGCCCAACTTAGCTTGGCTCCTGACAATCCTTCAGTTCAAGTGGATATGATCACGAAACTCGAGTCCGAACTTTCGAAGGTCATGGTTGAGATCGTTGATGCTCGGGCTGAAGCATCATTCAGCCGGACTAAGGCTGATCATGAGATAGCGATTTATTTGAAGAATGCTACTGATGCTCAAGCCGAGTTGAAGAGGGCCCTTGATCGTGAAGAGAGGATCAAAGAATATGTTCGTTGTAAATCCCAAAGAGAGGTACTTGAAGAGATCGGCGCCAGGGGTTTCATTCTCCCGGAAGAGCTGGCTCGGGCGAGGGTGGACGAGCATGACGCTCGATCGCTTCTGGCCGACACCGCAGATAGTAAAGATGTGGCTGGTAGGTCATAGCCTTCTGGAGCGGGGCGTAGACTTTGCCATTTTGTATGTGATATTCGCAAAGCACGTTTGTAGATAGAGAATGCACTTTTTGCGTATGTAAATAAAAGAAAACTTGAAGCTTTATTTCTTGTGTATCCCTTTCTGCTTTGCTTCTGACCAGGTGGATTTTTTTCAGAGTTGGCAAGAATCCTTAGACTCATAATATGGCTTCGGGGCTCATCAGGCATGCCCGGGGGTTCTTACGCATTTGGTCGATGTGGCCTTTAGTGTAAGCTATCATTGGAGACCTTACATTTTTGCTTGACTATCTTGGGTTCAATCTTTGAGTCAGATTACGATTCGAGCTCACTTGACCCTCAAGTTTTATGTTTTTGTGGGCTGGCAACAACGTCTCTTATGCCTTGGGTCGAAGAGACCTTTTGGGCATTTGTATTTTAACTATTTTGGGTTTAGTCTCCGAGTCGGGTTGCGACTCGAGCTCACTTGACCCTCAAGTTTTTTTTTGGGGCTGGCGACAGTGGCTCTTACGCCTCAGGTCAAAGTGACCTTTTAGGTGTATGGCCTTTAGGCTCGTGAAGTTGGCAATGATGGCTTTTACATTATGCCCTTAGTCATGTATAGTTAACTATTTTGGATCTGGTCTCCATATCGGGTTAAGACTCGAGCTCATTTTGATCCTCAAGCTTTCAACTTTTAAGCTGGCAACTGTGGCTCTTACGCTTTTGGTCATTGCGACCTTTTAGTGTGTGGACCTGAGGCTCATTTGGCTGGTAACAATGGCTCTTACGCTTTTACCCTTAGGCATATGTAGGCTTTGTTTTCCTCTCATTAAGGACTTTTTGAAATAATTTTGCCTGACCCGTCGTCGGTTCGGGAAGAACCTCGATTTCAAGTCGTTAGCGATGATGTTCGAGCACCTCGGAAGGTTTAGCTCGCAGGCTGAGTAGCTCGAAGCCTTGTGATTTGTAGTTGACATGGTCGAAGCTCGTTTTCCTGTCGAGGGTATCCTATTTTAACTGGGTTTTTTCGAAGTAGATTCGAAGTAATGGCCCGTGATTTTATAGCGACGGTCGGGCGTCCCCGAGTCATATTAATATGGCTGGTGCAACCGTATTGACCGTAGTCATTTGTGTTTGGCCGAAGCTATTTTTTATCCTGAGTGTGATAGTCTAGGCATCTACATCAAGGGTATGCCCTTTCGGGAGTCTTACAAATGCGACATATAGCCTAAACTTCGAGATCGAGTTTTATGCATGTAGTAAGGTCTTACAAAATTTTCATGCTTATTGAGGTCTTATAGTTTTTTCATGCCTGTTGAGGTCTTACAGTTTTTTCATGCCTGTTGAGGTCTTACAGTTTTGTCATGCTTGTTGAGGTCTTACAGTTTTTTGTTGTTATGTAAAATAAATCTCGCTAGACCGAGTTTGCCCGCTCGGGGTTTTACGGCCTTGGATATTTTAGTGAATGGCGATTGGCGACAATCTCGGAGTTATCGAGTTTGTTTAGGCTCTAAGGTCGTTGCTCATGAGCTCGGAATTGCCTCATTGAGGACTTATAAGCATGGAGTTCCGACCCTGAGGCCATGCGGGTATCAAATTATTGACACTAGTCTCCGAGTATTTCGGGACATACTCGACGGAGGGATCCTTGCTATGAACATGTTAAATTTTCTTTGGAGTATGAAACGCTTCTTGTGGAAAGATATTTTTTGATTGCTTGGCATAAGTACATGACATTGTGTTGCCGTAAGACCGGCTTATGCAGACACGGTTCGCTCGAATGTTCGGTCTGATACATCATTTCCTATTGGAACTTAGTCTCTTTTCCCCAGCTCTTCCGAACGGATGGCCTTTCAAAGGGGGTGCCCTCCAGTGTTCGGGGTTGATTGCAAAAGAAGCCCTGCAAGCTTGTCGGGCCTTCCTTAGGCGGTGCGTCGCCCCATTAAGAACCTTGCCGGTGAAACCCTCTTCGGGATGAAAGCTCGGTCGAAGGGAAAAGGTGCAACGGGTGCCATTAAGGCCTTGGGATCTTCATGTTGAGTTAGCACTTCTGAATGCCCTGACCGGGTGCCTACACATGGGCTAGTATCAAATAACGACGGAGGGAGGTGGTCTTACCTTATCGCGGGATGTACAAGTGATGTTCCGAGGCCCGATATGTCCAAGCAGTTATGGAGCGAGGACTCTGTACAGCCCTCTGCTATGTTTAATCGGGCTTAGCTGAAGACATGGTTTGATTACCCTTTGACTCTTTTGAGAGTGGAGATATTGGTGTCGGCACTACGTTACGTAACCCGAACACTTCCCTTGCCGCATGCTGCTCCCCGTTGGTAGTTCTAATCCCATCCCGTGCTGGGGATTTCAACATTTGGCAAAGAGAAGACGGTACTGCCTTCACGCGGTGCATCTGCGGCCGCCTGAATAAGGCATTTATACCTTGTGTCTCCTTTGATGATATGGAACTTGGCATTCCGGTCTGCGCCAGCCATGCTGACTGGGAGAATGATCTCTCCTCTCGTCGTTTCGATCGTCGTGTTAAATCCACCAAAGATTTGAGAGGCGGGCATGATTTGGTCTAGCAGTCCAAGCTGCTTTATTATCCTTGACCCGATAATATTGGTTGAGCCACCTGAATTCATGAGCACATGTTTTATTTTGAAAATGAATCAAACGGGGAAGAAGGTTACCGATGCGTTGTTACGAGGTTGGGGCGAGGTTTTGGAGCCTTCCTCGCTGAATGCGAGGGTATCTCCGGGTCCGTTTTTCTCTAGTGATGAACATTTTTATCCTCCTTTTTACAAGTTCCTGGAGAGTGTTGTCGCTCCTCCAATATCACGGTAATATGTCGCAGCCTATTTGCTTCGTTCTTCTTGGCCGTCTTCCTTACTCGAAACTGAACTCAAGCCCGATCGCTCAAAAGTTCTCGGCGGTGATTTTTATTGAGTAGCTTGGCTATTTTCCTTCGGAGCTAGTGGCAATCTTCGGTCCTGAGGCGTGCGTATTATATAGTTCACATACCAAGCTGTGATTCCTCTAGGAAGGATCCGACTAAATAGGCCTGGGCCATTTGGTGTCCCTGGTTTTGCTGACGGTGACATGATGTCCGATACAAAGACATTGAAGTTGTATTCTGATGGCCTCGTGTCTCCATCAAATCTGACTCTGTTGACGAGCCCTCGAGGGTATTGTCCTCGATCCATTCTCCGATCGTTGTGAGGTAGGTTGCATCTCGGGGCATTCCTCTTATATTCGACGTGCGGCCGGTATCTTTCTTTGTTCAATTTCGGTTTCTTTTCCAGGAGCCTGCTTGGGTATGTTGAGCCCGAGGGGACTCCCAGCTGGTCGCCCTCGACCCTTATTTACTACTGGTACTGGTTGTGGGCATCCAACCAGGTGTTAACTGGATACTAAATCAAGTTCTATTTCATCTGTCCTGAAGTCACCGAGCTACGCTCATTCAAGCCTCGAGTGCAGGCCTGCATCGCCCAATCGCCTGATACTGGGGGTAGTTCCATTCATTCTGTCTGGAAATGAGATACGAATTCTTGTAGCATTTCGTTCTTCCTTTGCTTAATCTCAGATGCGTTGGACTTTCCTGTCGCCACTTTGTTGGCACAGGCTCGTGCCTTTATGAAGGAATCTACCAGTATGGTAAGTGAGTTTATGGGTTTGGTAGCTAGGTTATGATGCCACATCATGGCCCCTTTCGAGAGTGTTTCTCCGAACTTCTTTAGTAAGACAGACTCGATCTTGTCATCTTTTATGTCATTGACCTTTATCGTGTGAGTGTAAGCGGTAACGCGTTCATCGAGGTCTGATGTCCCATTGTACTTTGGGAGTTCCATCATTTTGAATATCTTTGGAATGGGTTTTGGGTCCACTTCTTCGGGTAACGACCTTTGTATGAACTTCTTCGAATCCACACCCTTCAGGATCGAGGGTGCGTCTGGGATTTGGTCGACCCTGGAGTTGTAGGCCCTGACCTTCTTATCGTTGGCTGCTATCATTTTCTCGCATGACTTGATCCTTTTGGTGAGGTCCTCCAGCATTTTCGTGATGGAAGGATCGGCTACTGATCCGTTGTTGCTCGATCTCTCCAGTACATGTTCGGTCGGGGGAGTAGTTTCGGGTGCTACTATGCTGGGAGTCTTCGGGTGTCTTTGCAACTGAGCAATAGCCAACTGTTGTGCCTGCAACATTTCAAAAATAACATGAAGACTAACTTCTTGTTCTTCCCGGGCTAGGGTTTTTTTGGGCTTCCTGTTGGTTGTCATGTTGTATGCTCCTGTCGGTATGTGAGGTTTCGTCGACTTGTTGCACGTCCTGCGAATCTGTGTTTGCTGGAATCGGTCCGGGCGCGCAATCAGGGTTCTGCGGTGGCGCGCCAATAATTGGAATAGCCACACCGTTTTCCTCGTGGTTTTCAAGGTTATTATTCTCAATTCTGTTTACTAAGCCAGACATTTTGACCGAAAATCAAAAGATCTTGGACAAGAAAAAGTGTGAAAGATAACTTGCATTGTGTAATGAAACTAGCAAGAAAATAATCACTATTATTTTTAGCCCCACGGTGGGCACCAAACTGTTTACCGTGAAAATAGTAATAACAATTAAATTTATTAGTGGGACTCTAAAAATACGTGATCTATTTTTATGCTAGTTGTTTAGAGCAATTGATGCTAGGAGTATGAAGATAAGAGACGAAATGCGAGCTAAAATAGAACTATGATCGAATTGAGGGATCGGCTACTCTGGCCTCAAACTGACCGGTGAGGGGCCTCGAGATCAATGTCTGGCCTCGAGGTCGATGCTTGAGATCGAGTCGAGCTATCGGGGATAGCCAGGGAGGAAATAGAAGTTAGGATATAATTAAAAGAAGGCTCTTTAAGGCCAATGTTAATCAATAAGCAAAGAACAAATATGAGAGCAATAAATGAAAGAGGTAGCCTCGAGCGAATAAGTTAGAGAGAAAAGAGAGAGAGAATTGTTATTGATCTTGTGTAGAGTAGTTGGAGCAACTGTAGTCCCTTACAAAGTGATGAGGATCCCCTTTATATAGGAGGGGAATCCTGTCATAGTACAACATACATTAAATGTAAAAGCATGGAGATGAGACGGCTAGATGCGACGCCTTGATATAGGCTCCGGGTAGGCCGGCTTTGTCAGACTTAGCCGTGTGCCTTGGAAATTCCCCATTTTTTCCTAGCCTCGATCTACGTCCTCTTTAAGTAGGGCCTCAACGAGCTCCAAGGGAGGGAACTCGATCGCAGCTTCGCATCCTCGGGGTCTCGAGGCATTCTTCTGAAGTGACTTGATAGCAAGCAATTAGGCCCTATGATTTCGCCACATACAGGTATAACCCATGGAAATGCAGTAAAGTCATATGAATGGATAAATAAATCTATAAAATAAGATATGGCCATATTCGCAAGTTCTACAAAATATCGAGAAAAGGGCTGCAGTATACCTATAGAGGCCTAGAGAGGCATCCTATTAAGCCTTGTATATACAAAGTAAGGCCTAGAGATTGACTAAAATATAAAAGGAAAAGGAAAGATGAATCACATAAGTGCATTTATAAAGTCAGGGTCATACAGGCTACATAACAGGAAATAACAGCAGTTGCAAGAATAGGAAGATTTCGACCACAGGTCATGATATGAGCAAAAAGACTAAAGGGGGGAATACCCTAGACTTTGGATTTATTCACATTGCAACTGCTTAAATGGCAAGAAGAGTATTAAGGTATTCACAAGAGCTATAAGTTACGAAAATGATAAGAGCATCAGTCAACATTCGAGGACGAATGTTCCAAAGGGGGGAAGGATGTTACGCCCCGCAATATTACGTTGATATTATGTCCCGCAATATTATATTATGACAATGTTATGCTCTACAGTAATATATTACGATGATGTTATGTCCTGCAGTATTATATTACGGTGATGTCACGCTTTTCAGTATTAAGTTACGATAGTGTTGCACCCAACAGTATTACATTATGGTGATGTTGCGCTTCACAGTATTAAGTTACGACGATGTTGCACCTTGAATTTTGTATCTTAAATTTGTTGTAAGGTAATTGACATCAGTCCATGGAAAATATTATTTGGAGATTATAAAGATTATGCTATTTGAAACAAGTGATCAGTAAATTCGTGAAGATGAAAGGGGAAGCAAGTCAAAGAAAATGAATTTTCGTCAAAGTTTGGCATTTTGGGGTAAAAAATGGCCCGAGCTAAAATACTCGGTATTTATGGACTAGTGTCATACAAGGTACTACATGACCATGGTAGTAAGGTGTATAAGGCGTGTTAAAAGTGAGTAGTATTTTAAGTAATTTGAGATAATTCTTAATTATGTGAATTATTAAATAATGGGGGAATTAACTAGTTAATTAATAAATAATGGTTGATTAATCAAAAGTCTTTGGATAAGACTAAGGAGCCAAAACGTGGCAGCCCACAAAGTCATAATATATGACTCTTATATCATTATTCAAGGTGTCATTCTTAGAAAATTGGGTGGCCAAATAAGTTAAAAAGTGGGGCCCACTCCAAAAGGTTATGAAAACCTTTCAAATTCAATTTTGAATCTCTAAAATGAAGAAGGAAATTTCAGCAACTTATTCAAATGTTATCAACAAGACTTTGCTACCAAAGACCAAACCACATTCTATTTTTGGTTTAAAACCAAAGCGTTAAGAAACAAAACCATTTTCATCCAAGATTTCAATCCATAGCAAACTTTAGTTTGAAAATTTTAAAGAAAGCAAGAAGGATTCCATTCTTACTTTGAAGGGTTGGAAGTTAATTTTTCATAAAGGAAACGTTGAAGCAGAAGCATTTTGATTCAAAACAAAAGCTTCATCAGAAGCAATTTCGTTCAAATTTCAAAGCGCAGAGGCTTAATCTGATTTTTGGGTTTTAAGTTCAATCCACGAAGGTTTCCAACAGAGTATTATACGGAGTTTTCCCGATTCCGGGTATGTTAAGGCTAAGTTTTTCCTTTGTTTTAGCATGATATCATAATTACACAAGTTTGATAACAAGGCATAAAGAAAAATTCGTATCCCCGAATTTACATATATTTTGCTAGTGTCGCAAAATTACATATATTTTCCTAGTTTTGTAAGTTACCATATTCTTCTTATCGGGACTGCATATTCAGTTGAGTATTTCCTTCATCCGGTCAAAAGAGTAGAGATTTTACATATATACAGTATTAAAAGTATTTTCATTACCATCGAGCTATAATCGATGGGCAGGCCTCTATTGGGCAACCTCTAATCAGATGGTAAGTTATATACCAAGCCTACTATGGCCGAGCGCTTATGAGCAAGCCCAGTTGGTCAAGATACAATGCCTAGTATGGCCAAGCGCCTATGAGCGAGCCTACTATGGCATAGCAGTTATATATTTACCGAGCTTTATAGGGCCGGACAACTATTTTACTTACTATATTAAGAGAGTTGAGCCAGTATCAGCAAGTAAGCATATCTTCAGATTATCTTTGACTTCCAGCTACTTGCAGTTACTATATTATCAGTTCAATTTTAGCTTTCATTATATTACCTTACATACTCGGTACATTATTTCGTACTAACGTCCCTTTTCTAGGGGCGCTGCATTTCAATTGTGCAGGTTCAGACAGAAAGATGGGTATACCTCCTCATTAAGTGTTGCTCGAGTTCATCTTGATCAGTAAGCTCCATGCCTTTCGGAGTTACCGGGTGTAGAACCTTATGTACATCTTGTATATATATGTATACATGTTACGAGTAGGTCGGAAAGCTATTCCGATCACAGTATATCCATTAGTAGAGGCTTGTAGACATATCCTGTTAGTTAGTGTAATATGTTGGGCTTGTAGGCCTTGTATATATATTTGGTTGGTTTGTCAGCTACAATAATTATGACGTCCTTGTCAGCCCAGCTTTATATTGATATTTAGTCAGCATTCACAGTTTTCTTGCAATGTGGCCCATGGCCAAAGTATAAAATCACATATTTAGAGTTCCTTAGTCGCAAGTTGGTATGCAAGGATAGGTGAGGCACTGGGTGCCAGTCTCGCTCCCAAATTCAGGGCGTGACAGGGTAATTTCATGAAGCTGCCTTATGATTAGGCTTGTGACATTCTTGATGAGATGGCTGACACGTCCTCAGCTTGGCAAAGTAGAGCCAATGTGCTACAAGGTGACCCCATGGTCACTCACTTGCACAAATAGCTTCATGATCATGGGCAGGCAATAGCAGAGCTGACAACAATAATGAACCAGCTAACAAAGGCACATTTACAGCAGGTTCAAAATCCAAGACAGGTAAATGCTATTGAGGGTGTCAACATGTTAATAAACAAAAGAAGACAAAGAGGTCAACAGAACCAATGGAGTTCGAATCAATATGACAATGATAGTGGTGGATTCCAAGATGATGGTTATGATGAACAGAATGAAGAAGTGCTATATGTGAACAACTATCAAGGTCAAAGGGGCAATTCTTCCAACCAACAACAATGGAGACCCCAAGGAAATTGGGGTAATCAACAACAAGGGAATAGTAACTGGGGGAACAACAACCAAAATGCAAATTGGGGCAATCAGAACAATTAGGGTAATTGGAATGGCAACAACAACAACTGGGGTGGAAATAACAATCAGGGCGGTTGGAACAATGGCAATCAAGGAAATTGGGGGCAAGGCTTTCAAAGGCCCCCAATGTATCAACAACCGAACAATTCACCCCCATTTCCATCCCAAGGTCCTAGTTCTTCAAACAATGAAATGGGGAGAATTGAAATGATGTTTGAACAGATGATGAAAAAGAATGCTGACTCTGATTCTCATTGGCATCCCACAATACTTCAATTAGAAACTTGGAGGTTCAATTAGGCCAAATCTCATAATCTTTGAATACTTGCCCTAAGGGGTTTCTACCTAGTGATACTGTAGTGAACCCAAAGGGTGGGAATAATTCCGGACATATAATGGTGGTAACTATAAGAAGTGGACGAGGCGGTGATGTGAATGCCTCCAAACAAAAGGAAATTTTGAGTGATGAAGTTGAGAAGATGAGATTCCTTTGGTGGTTGAAAATGTGATTGATGAGAATGTGAATGAGGAAGTGAGGATTGATATCCATGAGGCCGATGTGGAAACTCAGAATGATGTGAACCCATCTAGGGAACATGTAATAGACATGCCGAAAACGGTTGTACCTAAAGCCAAGGCTACTTTTCCAAGGACACCTTCACCTTATCCTCAAAGTCTCGCGAAGCAGAAAAATGAGAACCAGTTTAAGAAGTTTATTGACATGATGAAGAGCTTGTCCATCAATGTGCCTTTGGTAGAGGCTCTAGAGCAAATGCCTGATTATGCTAAATTCATGAAAGACTTGGTGACAAAGAAAAGATCCATGGATTGTGAGACTATCAAGATGACCCACCAAGTTAGTGCAATAGTTTACTCAATGGCTCTGAAGCTAGAAGATCCCGGTGCTTTCACCATTCCTTACACCATTAGGAGTGTAGACTTTGCAAAAGCTCTATGTGATTTGGGGGAAAGTATCAACTTGATACCCTACTCAGTTTTTAAGACTTTTGGTATTGAGCAACCGAGGCCGACTTCCATGAGATTGCAAATGGCAGATAGAACAATGAAGAGACTTTTGGGTATAATTGATGATGTTCTTATCCGGGTGGACAAATTTATCTTGCCGGCTGATTTTGTGATCTTGGATTGTGAGGTATATTATGAGGTTCTGATCATATTGGGAAGACCTTTCCTTTCTACTAGGAAGGCCTTAGTTGATGTGGAAGCATGGGAACTCACCTTCCGGGTGGGTGATGAGAAAGTGGTCTTTCATGTGTGCAAGTCAATGAAGCAGCCCAACAGTTCTGAAGTGTGCTCTTTTGTGGATCTTGTCAGGTAGTGATAGTTGATGATACTAGTGCAATGATCAATGTGGAGGACCCTCTCTACACGATATTGTTGAATCTTGATGCAAATGAGGATGAAGGCCGAGTGGAGTGCATCAATGCTTTACATGGAATGGGCTCTTACTCTTGTGAGCCTCGGAAACTCTCTTTCGATCTTGAGAATAAGAAGTCTCCACCAACAAAACCCTCAATCGAGGAACCTCCGGTGTTAGAGTTGAAACCGTTGCCTCCACACCTCAGGTATGAATTCTTAGGCCCTAGTTCAACTTTGCTAGTTATTCTTTCCTCTTGTATTACTAACATGCAGGTTGATGACATATTGGTGGTGCTCCAAATGCGGAAGAAGTCATTGGATGGACCTTAGCTGATATTCAGGGGGATAAGCCCTGCATTCTATATGCACAAGATTATTCTGAAAGATGATGCAAAGCCCTTCTTGGAACATCAAAGGAGGTTGAATGAGGCAATGCAAGAAGTTGTGAAAAAGGAGGTGATCAAGTGGTTGGATGCCGGGTTGTGTACCCTATCTCTGATAGCTCTTGGACTTCGCCGATGCAATGTGTGCCAAAGAAGGGTGGTATAACCATGGTTACCAATGCACAAAATGAGTTGATTCCTACAAGAACTGTCATCGGGTGGAGGGTGTGCATTGACAACCGCAAGTTGAATAAAGTGACCCCCAAGGATTACTTTCCATTGCCTTTTCTTGATCAAATGCTAGACAAACTTTCTGGGCATGCCTTCTACTGTTTCTTGGATGGGTATTCTAGGTATAACCAAATTTTGATTGCTCCTGAAGATCAGGAGAAGACCACCTTCACTTGTCCATATGGTACCTTTGCCTTTTCTAGGATACCTGTTGGGTTGTGTAATGCACCGGCTTCATTCCACCGGTGTATGATGTCCATTTTCACCGATATGGTGGAATATATTTTGGAGGTATTCATGGATGACTTTAGTGTTGTGGGTGACTCGTTTGATGAATGTTTGAAAAATCTTGATAGAGTGTTGGCCCGTTGTGAAGAAACCAATCTTCTGCTTAATTGGGAGAAATGTCACTTCATGGTTGAGGAGGTCATAGTTCTTGGGCATAAAATTTCAAAGCATGGTATAGAGGTAGACAAAGAAAAAATTGAAGTGATTTCAAGGCTCCCTCCCCCTACTTCGGTCAAGGGAGTTAGAAGTTTTCTTGGGCATGCGGGGTTCTACCGAAGATTTATCAAAGACTTTTCGAAGGTAGTGAATCCCTTGTGCAAGTTATTGGAAAAAGATGTCAAGTTCATGTTCAATGAGGGATGTATGCAAGCCTTTGAACTTCTCAAGAATAAATCGACCACCACTCCTATTATTACCGCACCCAATTGGAGCTTACCTTTAGAGCTTATGTGTGACGTGAGTGATGTTGCGGTTAGGGCGGTTTTGGGTTAAAGAGTGAATAAAATGTTTCATCCAGTGTACTACACGAGCAAGACAATGAATGATGCTCAAGTGAACTACATGGTGACTAAGAAAGATATTTTGGATATTGTGTTAGCAATGGAGAAATTTTGGCCGTATCTCATGGGTTCCAAGTTCATAGTTCATACTGATCATGCCGCACTCTGGTACTTGATGACGAAGAAGGATTCCAAAGCTAGGCTGATGCGATGGGTCTTGTTACTTCAAGAGTTTGATTTGGAGATTGTGGACCGGAAAGGTAGTGAAAACCAAGTGGCAGACCACTTGTCCTGCTTGAAGGAGGAGGGGAGGCCTCATGATGGCCTAGAGATCAATGATTCATTTCCCGATGAGCAACTCCTTTCTATGTTGGTGAATGGTATGCCATGGTTTGCGGACGTTGCTAATTTCCTTGTGACTGGTATAATCCTGTGTGAGCTCTCTTCTAATCAAAGGAAGAAGCTCAAACGGGATAGTTTGGATTTCTATTGGGATGAGCCCTACTTGTTCAAAATCTGCACGAATGGTGTGATCCGAAGGTGTGTCCCGGAGGAAGAGCAATTGAGTATCTTAGAAGCTTGTAATTCCTATCCCTATAGTGGCCATCGTGGCAGGGCGAGGACGGCTCCAAAGGTTCTTAGTTGTGGGTTTTATTAGCCAACTTTGTATAAAGATGCAAGTGAACTATTGAAGAGATGCGATGAATGGCAAAGAGCAGGTGGAATTTCGAAGAAAGATGAGATGCCTCTTAATATTATTCTTGAAGTTGATATTTTTGATGTGTGGGGCATTAATTTCATGGGTCCATTTATTAGCTCGTGTGGGAACACATACATTCTAGTAGCAGTTGACTATGTTTCAAAGTGGTTTGAAGCCGTGGCTTTACCCAACAATGAGGCTCGGAGTGTTGTTGCATTTCTCACGATGATTTTACTAGGTTTGGCACTCCTCGAGCAATCATAAGTGATGGGGGGTCTCATTTTTGTAATCGAGCTTTTGACACTTTGTTTTCAAAGTATGGTGTCAATCACAAAGTTTCTACTCCTTATCATCCTCAGGCGAGTGGCTAAGTTGAAGTCTCAAACAGGGAAATCAAGAGTATATTGTCGAAGACGTTGAATGCAAATAGGACCGATTGGTCAAAGAAATTGGATGATGCTCTATGGGGTGATAGGACTGTTTACAAGACTCTGATTGGTATGTCTCCGTATCGGTTGGTGTTTGTGAAAGCTTGCCATCTACCGGTTGAGTTAGAGCACAAGGCCATGTGGGCTTTGAGGAAGTTGAATCTTGAATGGGATGTGGCAGCAAATCTTCGTGTGGAGCAGTTAATGAACTTGATGAATTTCGATTCCATGCCTAATCCAGTTTGTCCTTGTACAAGGACAAGATAAAGTACCTTCATGATAAGTATGCCTGTGGCAAGGAGTTCAAAGTGGTGATTTGGTTCTCTTGTTCAACTCTCAGTTGCGTCTGTTTCCAGTAAAGTTTAAATCGAAATGGAGTGGACCTTTTGAAGTGGTGTTTGTGACTCCTCTTGGTGCACTTGACTTGAAAAACAAAAATGGGGAGGTCTTCAGAGTTAATGGGCACAGGGTCAGGCACTACCTTGGCAAGATTGATGACAGCCACGTGGTGACACTAATCCATCTAAAGTGATTTGATGGTAACCTGCATCATGTCGCGATGTTAAATCAGGCACTTCTTGGGAGGCAACTCATGTGTCTTTCTTTTTCTTTTTCTTTGATTTCTTTTTAGTATAGGTTTTGCTTTTTGTCTAACTAGTTGTGAGTGTGTGTAGGATTGTTTTGATGCAGTGCGGGACTTAACTAGAATAATGATGCACTCTCTGAAGTTTAGACTGCTGTCGTAATTCCTTTTTTGCGGCCGCAATGGCCTTGTTGCGGAGAAAAAATTTCATTGCGGTCTGCAATGTTGATTGGTAAAAAGTGGTGGTTCTCTGAAGATTGGCACCACGGCCGCAATGCATTTTATGCGGCCTGCAGTGCCCCACCGCAGTCGCAGAGCATTTCTTGCGGTCCACAGTGGTTGTCTCCCAGTGCTTCATGTTTTTGAGTACCACGTACCGTGGTGCATTTTTTGCGGTCCGCGGTGGGTAGGTACATTGGGTCCCAGGTTCCTTTTCTATAAATAGGACCTCAGGCCTTCATTTAAAACTTTTCGCTCCTTTGCTCACAAAATAGAAAAATACTGTTCATCCAAGCCCTAACTGCACAAATTCAAACTCTGATTCTAACGCATCTGTGTTGCATCTCATTACTGGTAATTTTAATCTTTTCTTAGATTTTAACTTTTTTTTGCTATCTTTTAATTAGTTAGTTGTAGTTCTTCTTCTTCTCTTTTCTTTAAATTTTTAGCGTAGGTTTACTTAATGTGCTTAGATTAGGGTTAATCATTGACAAATAGTGATTGAACACCTAGAGGATCAATAACATGTGGAAATTAGGCTAAAATGTGAAGAAAATTGAAACCCTAGGTTGTGTGCTGGGTTAAGCTTACCGTGACCTCAATGGTTTTTCTGTGGTCTGCAATTCCATTTTGTGCGGACCGCGGTGGTAAAACTTCAGAAAGATGAATGTTGAGAACCGCGGCCGCGGTCGATTTTTCGCGGTCCGCGGTGCCTTACTGCGGCCACAGACCATTTCTTGAGGTCCGCGGTGCCCTTAATCAGAGAGTGGGTATTCTGACCTCCACCTCAATGGGACCGCAGTACCATTTTGTGCGGTCCGTAGTGGTCCCTTTGCGGCCGCATTATATTTTGTGCGGTTCGCGGTTTGCAGTTCTGCTTTCCACTGTCAATTTTCTACAATTATAATTTTCACTGATTCTTCTGCTACTATGATACTAACAAGCTTCAACTGAATTCCACTTGCAGAAAATGGTTAAATTACGAGGCAGTGGTGGAAAACAAAAGGGAAAAGGAGAGTCCTTCCAGGGTAGGGGACAAGGTATAATCAGACTGACCCCCCAAGTCTGGCAGGCAATCAATGATACCAGAAAATCAATCAAGGCTGCGGATAGAGCTGCTGTCGAGATGTGAGTATTTTCCCTCCCAGGAGGCATCCGACTCCGAATCAGTGCCAGAGTATGTTCCTCACTGGCTGGAAAGGCATAGAGTGAGAGATACATCTCCAGGCACTCTTATTGCTCAAGCTTCAGTTGCAATTTCTTCTGAGTCATCTGAGGGCTCAGCTGAGGGCAGTGGCAGTGAAGCATCTACTTTTCCTACTGGTTCATTACCTTGAGAGGATCCTGTCGATGATGAGTTCCCGGATGAAGAGGGAGGGGGTGTGCCACAACCCGAGGGTTTGGAGAGAACTAGAAACCCCGAGATGTGGAAAAGGAGATTCGTTAGTGAGATCGCTTACCATAAATTCCGAGAATGGTGGTTTGAGAGGAAGTTGATACTTGAACGGAGATTCATTGACAAAGATATTCTACCTCACAATCCTAATGTGCAGAGGCAATTCAGGGAGAGACCGGGCTGGGATTACTTTACAGGAAATGTTGAGGAGGCAAATGAGCACCTAGTCAAGGAGTTCTTCGCTAATGTTGTCCACATCAAAAAGGGCATGAAAGTGACTAAGGTGCGGAACTTGACAGTGAAGTTTTATGGCAAGACAACAAATGACTACCTGGGCTTTTTGGAGGAGGGTGAAACATTATACTTAGAAATGGTAGCCTTAGGCGAGAATGACCGTCCATGGATAGCAGAGTACTTGGCACTCCCAGGTACCACCCCAGCATGGTTAATAGCCGGAGTCCAAATTTTGAGTAGAACCCTGAACTTTGAGGCAAAAGGGTGGGAGACCTTTGTTTTTAGCAGGCTAGACCCCACCACTCATGAGAACTCTCTTCATATCTCCCGGGCTATATTGGTGGATTCTATCATGGCGGGGTACCCGATCAACATCGGGAATGTGATGTCCAGGGTGATTAGTAGGGTGGTGAATGAAGGTGATAGATCCTACCCCTTCCCAAATTTCTTGACCATGTACTTTGAGGATCAAAATATGGAGAAAAGAAAATTTGATGTGAAAGTGAAACCCAAGTCACCTTTCTCCTGGTACAGTCTCAAGAGGGATGACAACCCCAAAGATCCTAAAGGCAAAGCCACTGCTTCTACTAGCCAGTCTGAAGATCCAGTAGTAGTAGTAGCTTCTTCTCAGCCTCTCTCAGCTACACCAGACATTTCCCCAGGACCCTCTACTTCCATAGTTCCAGATATTCCCTCATCCACATCCTTCCCTTTGACTGCCCACCATTTTAGCCAAACCTTTGCCAGTATCAACAATTGGATGCAGATAACTACTTCTAAGTTGTCTGTGCTTTCTAGCTTGGTGGCAGCCCAGTCCATACCTCCACAACCATAGATTCTACCCTCAGTGGAGGAGACTCTCAAGGAACTTCTAGACAACCAGAAGAAGCTCCTGGAGAACCAGAAGTTAATATTGGATGTTGTGGGTACTCGTGGAAAAGCACTAAAGGAGCTGGCAAAGGAAACAAAGAAGTTGAGAAAGACTTGAGCATCGAAGGAGTCTGTGAAGGAGCTGAGGGGCGAAGTAGAGAAAATGAAGGCTGATCACTTGCCCATTGGAGCTATTATTGCATGACCCGGTTCCAGTAGCCCAGCCTGAGCCGGAGCAAGAGTTGGAGAGTCCAGCAAAGAGGAAGAGGGTGATCCCCTATGTTGATGATGATGTGATAGAGTTGGAGGACCCGTAGGGAGGTTCGTCTAGCCATCCTCAGGACCCAGTGTAGGCCTAGGTCCCGGTGTAGACACAGGTTACTAGGATCAAGTCACAGGTTCCCGAGCAGTCCGAGGACCCAGGCTCATGATCCAATGCAGACGGAGGGCCAATAGGGAGTTTCTCTTTACTATCTATCTTTTATTGATGTTAGTTTGGTTAGTTAGCATTGAGGACAATGCTAGCTTTCATTTGAGGGGGTAGCCCTATTTGGATGATATGGTGTTGTAAATATGATACTATTTTCTTTTTATTATGCTTTGATTTTCACTTTTGGTATGTACATAATTTTACCATTTTATTGTACTTTTCGTACTTTACAACTTTGGTCTGTATATAAAGTTACTCTCTGATGTATATATTCATTTCCCCTTATGTATATTAGTCTCAATCCCCTCTTGTACATATTCATTCTACTTTTTGCATTTTTTCTTTCATAGATTCTTATTGAATTTTGGTAGCTTCTTATTTTGAGTTTTGCGTTCAATAAGCCTTTGGTTTTCTTAATGCTACGGTTCTTTCCAAAGGTGGAATTTGTGTGAACCGGGTGGCTCTTTCCGTTGATGGATGGCATGACAACTTTATTTAGGGTTTGAGTCTGTTTTCTTTTTTGCTTTTGTGTAAATAGTAGCTAGTGAGTAATGGTGCCTCAAGCAAAGCTTCACTTGGGCCTAACACATTTGTCTTTGACCTTATGGTCAAAAAAATTTGTTGTGTATAGGATGGGGAAAGTTGTGACCTTGAGACTCTTGTGTTGGCTGATAATCATCAAGTAGTTTTTCGGGACCATTGTGTTGCTCAAATCTTAGCTAGGGTTGTCGTGGGCCCCCGACTATGTCTCTTTAGCAATCCTATAGCTTATGTGGTGAGAATTTAAATTGCAAGTCTAAGTCTCGTGCCATTAGTCTAGAACTTGCCTTGAATGTTTGTCTAGGCAAAATCCTAAGTGTGTTTGACTTGACAAGTGATTATAGGTTCTCCTTGATCCGAATGATATCTTGAAAACTTCCATAGCCTACCAATTATAATATCCCTAGTCAACCCTTTTGAACCATAGACCTTTTTCTTTCAAAGACCATGATACAAGACTTTACCCGTTCTAAAAAGACTCTCTCTTGGCATCTTATCTTTCCTTAGCACAAGGCAAAAGCATAAGTTTGGGGGAAGAGACGAGGTATGCAACAAAGTGGTAAAAGGTACAAAATGAAAAAAAGGAAAGGCAATGAAAAGAAAGAAAATCAAAAAGTCAAAAAGAATGAACCATATAGAAGAAATGAAGGGATTCAATAAAAGAAAAGAGATGAAAGGTGTGGAAAGTTTAGAAAGGAGAAAAAGGTTTGAAAGAACAAGAAAGAATGACAGTGTGTCTCTCTAACCCCTAAGAAAGAAGTAAATGACTCAAATAGTCAAGAGAATGTGTGCTAAAATGAAGAAATGAAGTGTTTAAGGGAAGATGGAACCTACTTAGACCAAATATTTCTTACCATGAACCAAAAGCCTTCACTATATCTCCACAAAAGTCCTATATGATCTTGAGTTGAATGAAGCTTACATTAGTGGTGACTCACATAAGGTGCAAGCTTATGGTACTTAGAGCCGGACTTGTGACCTTTCTTTGTGAGAGAGGAGAGTGTTTTCCACAATCCTTGTTTCGAGTGCTACTAAAAGTGAGGTTTGCTTAGGGAAAGTTGAGGAGTATGAGTTTGGGTTCCACAATGACAAAAGTAGTAGAAAGAGTTTTCTTGGTGGGTTGATTCAACTCTTGATGCTCTTGTGTCGCACTAAATCCATGGTGCTTAAAAGGTCAAATGTTGTTAATGATTCATTTGAATTTAGGGCAATTGTTATTCCCAATTGATGCTAGATGAGGTCACTTTAGGTCTGCGGAATTTTCTTGGATTTACTCTTAATGAGGTGGATTTTATTTTGTTTTCTTGAGGACAAGCAAAAGCTCAAGTTTGGGGGAGTTAATAACTAGGGATTCTAGTTCATTTTACACACCTTTTTACTTGAATTTTGATTAAAAATGTATACAAAATAGTCCCAAAGGCTTACATGTTGTACTTGTTTGCAGGGTTTGGTCAAAAAAGTGACAAGTAGTCAAAACCAATTCAAAAAAGAGTGAAACATGAACAAGTACCAAGAACAAGTCAAGGCACTGCTGCAGCATAAAATCAACTACAACCGCAAAGGACCCACCGCGGCTGCAATCCATTTTATGCGGTCCGCGGAGAAGGGGTTTCAGAGAGCTTGGAGTTTGAAGATGGAAGCCCATGCGGTCCGCGGTCCTTTTTTGTGCGGACCGTAGTTAAGCCACTACGATTGAGGTGCATTTTATGCGGCCCGCGGTGGCCAGATTTAGAGAGTGAATAGTCAAGCCAAGAAGCCTCATCGCGATCCGCGGTGCATTTTATGCGGACCGCAGTACCTCCGTCAAGGTTATTTTTGTCCAAGAAATTCGGTCTGGTATAAATACTTTCTTTTCACATTTTTAGGGCATCTTTTGTAATCTATTAGAGACCAGAGCACGTGAACGACGTTTTAGTTCCATTTTGAGTAATTTGTAGCTAGATTAACACTGAATCTTCATTATCTTAGTTTGTAATCAAATCATATGGGTTATTCTTCATCTATTTTTCTATTTTCTTCTATTATTATGAGTAGCTAGACCCATTATCTAGGGTTGTGGCTCAACCCTAGTGTAGGTATTTGATGGGTCTTTTGTTCTAAGGCTTAGATATTTATGGGTAGTTGATATTTGGACTGATTTTTGTTTTTCCATGTTAAATTGGTGGTTACAAACACTAATTTGTGCCTATTTGACTTGGGCTCTTCTTGAGAAAGAGTGCTTGATACTAGGAAAATCAGTCCAATAAGGAATTGGGTGTAATCAAGAGATTGGTAGCCCCAATTAAAGGGTTAAACCTAGAGATAGTAATACCCGACTTGAGCCTATATTGCTTGCACAATTTTGACACTCAATTGGTCTTGAAAAAGTCAATTAGGGCAAAGTCACTCAAGCTACCAAGAGGTATAAAGTGAGTAGTTCCATGCATTGGCTATATCGCAATCCCCTACATAACAACTTTACCTTAGGCTTTAGATCCCGTCAAGTATTCACCAAGGAGAAAGTCATTTCCCTAGTACCTCTTTAATTATTTAGAAAACCTTACAAGCAATTATTATTAGTTTAATTTAGCATACTAAAAGTATAAAAATTAGAAGTAACAAAACAAACAAACATGATTGGGAGTGTAATTAAGAGCACTATGCACTACTAGTTTAGATAGGAATGAAATTCCTAATTCTAGCTCCATGTGGATTAGATCACGACCATCCCAAGTAAAAGCTGCTTCGACCACTCTTGCCACTTTGTAGTGGTGTAGGGTTGGCACTGATCAGTCGGCTCATGGAGGAGGCTGCCTGGGAGACCGAGCGGGAGATGCAGAGCAGATTTCCTCACCTATTTGAGGCTTCAGGTATGTTTCTTGACTAGTTTGAGGATGAATGTTTATTTAAGAGGGGGAGGATGTAATGACCCGGCCGGTCGTTTTATGAGTTACCGCTCTGTTTCCCCCATTTCTGCTTCTTTATGTCTTGTTCAGCTATATTATGTGGTATCGGGTTGGTCGGTTTGGGTTCGGAGTGGATTTGTAGAGGAATGAGACACTTAGTCTCTTAAGTGGGCCATTTAGCTAGAAAAGTCAACCGGAAGCTGACTTGTGAGTAAACGATCTCGAAATTTGGGTTTTATGATTCAAATAGCTTTGTGAGGTGATTTGGGACTTAGGAGCGTGTTCGGAATGTAATATGGAGGTCCGTGGTAGATTTAGGCTTGAATTGGCGAAATTGAAATTTTGGCGCTTTCTGGTTGATGGTGAAAATTTTGATACCAGGGTCAAAATGGAATTCCGGAAATTGAAGTAGGTCTGTTGTGCATTAGTGACATGTGTGCAAAATTTCAGGTCATTCGGAGGTGGTTTGATGGATATTTTAATCGTTTGCGGAATTTGGAAGTTTTTGGAATCCTTAGGCTTGAATCTGAGGGTGTTTTGATGATTTGATGTTGTTTTGAGTGTTTTGAAGATTGGTACAAGTTTGAATAGTTTTATATGACTTGTTCTTACCTTTGGTTGAGGTTACGAGGGCCTTGGGATGTTTTCGGATGGTTATCGGGAAGTTGGAGGTTAGAGTTTGCAGTTGAAGCTGCTGAGTTCCTCTCATAACCACACATGCGGATTGGGGACCGCATGTGCAGGCCCGCAAAAGCAGGGAAAGGGCCGAAGATGCGGCTAAGGTTGTGAAAGGTAGGAGCCGCAGAAGCGGGGAGCTGAGCGCAACTACGATGACGCAGGTGCGGGTATTTGAGCGCAGATGTGGTTTTGGGCAAATAAGTGACTTCCGCAGGTGCGCACCTGGGACCGCAGGTGTGCGTCCTCAGGTGCGATTAATAAGGCTGCAGGTGCGATATCGCTGGGCAGAACATATAAATAGATGTCTTTGTGAATTTTTGCTAAGTTTCACCATTTTTTTAAGACTGGAAGAGAGATAGTGCAGTGATTTTTCAAGGGAATCGAAGGTTTTCAGTTGGGTAAGCTACTTAAGCTTTATCACTTGTGTTTATGACCATTTTTCCATTCTTTAATCATGGTATTAGTGGAGAATTAGGGAAGAAAGTTGGGAGATTAGGGCTTGGAATTGGAGACTTTGATTTAGGGATTTGAGGGGTCGTTTGTGGTCGTATTTTGGTGTATTTGGTATGTATGAACTCGTGAGAGTCTAAGGATTTTAGTTTTGTAAATTTTATAGGAATGCAAGATGTGGGACCGGGGGTCGAGTTTGGCCAATTTCGGGATTTTTGAGTTAAATTGATAATTTTTGTATGGGTTTCACTCATTTAGCATATATTGATGGTTGTATACTGATTTTGGTTAGATTCGGGGCATTTGGAGGCCGAATCGAGAGGCAAGGGCGTCGCGGGCTAGAGTTTGGCTTGGCTTGAGGTAAGTAACGCTTCCAAACATGATTCTGAGGGTTCGAAACCCCGAACTACATATTCTATGATTACTACTGAGGTGACGCAAATGCCAAGTGATGGGCGTGTAGGCGTGTACCGTGAGAATTGCGGCCTGGGTCATTCCATGGCACCGCTTAATGACTCTTTCATGTTGATATCTGTGTTGTAATTATGTGATTAAGTTAATGAACTGTAAATCATTCTAATTATCATGTTAAGGCTTCACGCCAATACTGTTGAGACCCGAGAAGTTGTGTCTTGTCGTCATATCATTAGCTTCATTACTATTCCGTAGTCAGTCTTGTTCATTCATATTATATCATATTGCAGTCTTGATTATTGCTATTTGACATATCATATCATCATTCGGGCTAGTATCATGACATTTTTGAGCTCGTGTATGTGAGACTAGAGAGTAATGACTGAGTGAGACCGAGAGCCTAATATTGAGTGACAGTATGGGATCGGGCTGCACGCCGCAGCGAGATATTGATCATGCCTTCATTGGCTTGATATAGCGCTTGGGTTAAGAGAAGTCCCTTCGGAGTCTTTACACCCCCAGTGAGCGCAGTTGATGATATTGAGGGATGGATCTTCCATGGACATGGATCTTGTCTGAAGTATTGATACCTGGAGATGGATCTTCTCCTTAGGGCTGGAATGGCCTTCCTCGGTACTGGATGACTACGGTCAGTGATGTATATATTCCGGGATGGATCTTCCCTGGGCCGGATGGCCATATACAGTACCGAGTGGTTGAGCACTTGGGAGTGGAAGTATTATACGTAACATTGATCATGCTATATGTGCATTGGCACTTAGAGGTTCCTGAGCTTTATACTCTGTATTGTTCATACTGTGTTTAGTCACTACTGAGAATTTACTTGAACTGCAAGCATGTCTACTTTTCTGTGCAATTAAATGTTACTACCTGTAGAGGTCTGGTTCGTCACTACCGCCAGTCCATAGTTTGGACTTATTACTTACTAAGTTGGTGTACTCATGTTACCCCCTATACCCCTGTGTGCAGATCCAGGTATCTTGGGGCACGGTTGCGGTTGCTGATCATACTAGTTGGAGACTTTTTGTGGAGATTGCGAGGTAGCTGCCTGGCGATCGCAGTTCCGTGTTCTCCTTCCTTATCTTCCTTATAGTACTTTTGTTGGATATTCTCAGACTATGTAGTCTTGTTTATTTCGAACAGTTGTAGTATTTTGCATATGACTTAGTGACACCCGAGGTCGGGCTTGCACTTTCTTTCCACTCGTTTTGATTTTATACTATTACCTTTTATCAGATTTCTGTTAAAATATTATTTTACTGAAGCCTTAAATGAAATATGGAGTATTTGAAAATGGTTTGGCTGGCCTTGTTTCACGATAGGCGCCATCACGATTGGGTCGGTTTTTGGGTCGTAACACCTGCAGTTGCACCAGGAAAAGCTGCTCGACAAGAAGCCTTCACACTATATCCTCCAGCAGCAGTATTACTTAGTCCCAAGAAATCCAGACTTTTGTTTTTTGAATAATCCTGGTGTGTGTGGGTCAGCTTGTACGCATCTCGTATATCGACTATTCCACTGAGTAACTGCTATCACCCACTATCACAGGTACCAAGTAACTTTGGCCACCAAGGTTTAGGCGAATGGGAAAAGAGTCACCTAATGTTTTTGGTCTCTGCTAGGATTTGAACACTGATTTTCACCCACTTCTTTGACTGCTATGCCACGCCCTTGGATGCAAAAGCCACAGAGATGATTTTAGGCAATGCCCGTATAATAGGGAGTAATCTAGAATCACACGAAAACATTTAAAGATTCATGGGTATCACCATTGACCTCAGAGTAAAGACTTTTAGCTGTTACTCTTAAGGCTGGTAGACGAAGAGATTTTTAGATCATACCCATCAAATTTCTGATGTGTGATGGCACAAAACAAGACAAAACACAACTCTATCACAATTTTGAATAAAGTAGATGAACAATTCGAGATAATACATCAGGGTAAAATCTCCAGAGGCTTACATGTAGGAGGACCTCAGTAGAAAACTTGGTTGATTCATTACCTAATCAAGAAAAGAAAGTCGGTAGGTAAAAAAACAGCTCAAAGAGTATACATAATTTTGTGGAGTCCGGGACCCTTCAATTTCCCTAGCTTTCATAATCATGATGTATGAACATGGGTACTGCATAAATCCGGCATGCCAAGCCGCAAATTTGTAAATATAGGACAACTCATACTTAATATTCAAACCTGGATCAAGCTATATTAATGCAGATTAAGGATCATCAACCATTGAAGTGTACTCACATCACACAAATTAATAAGGCAAAACTGCATTGTGTCCTACATGAGAAGACCTCAGTTAAAAATGTTTCAGCGAAAAACAAGGCATTTAAAGGTTGGGGCAGGAGCCCAGGCTCTGAGACACTCCTGCCAATGGATTTTCATCTCAGTTCTCTAGCTTCAGAAAAGGATGCTAGGAAAGCCGCTTAACTCATTACTGAATTCAGAAAACAAAATCATTTCCTTATGGCTGCAAGGCGCGCAACACGCGTAACTTCAAGCTCTAACTACAGATCTCAGTGAGTCCTTAACTCCTGAATATATTGTCCTACTTTCTGTGCTCCAATAAACAGGGCATCAGCAGCAAGAACGACTCCAACCTGTGGCAGAAAGCATTAGTTCACTAAAGAACCAGAATATTGTTCTATTCACAAAGGGAAGGGAACAAAGTACCAATCGGGCAGAAAAAGTCAATCGGTAACCCCAACCTTCTTTAGCAGCAGCATCTCTCTGTTGGTCAGTCCAACTGACAATATCCAAATAATTGTAAGTGATTACAAAGAAAACCACTTTATGACAAAAGTTAATGGGACATGCAACTACAGGTCTATTTCTGCAGCACTTTATGACAAAATCTGAGAACTCTCTTACTACTGGAACCGACTCCGCAGTAGAGTATCAGCACTAACATCTCTCACGTACAAGTCTGTGATCTAAGATTTTCTCCCAAGCACCAACTCACTATGATAAAGAGAGCTTGTAATTTTGATAAATAATCAACTAGAATATGTGGTGAATACTTCTTAATGAGAGGCAATCTATTGGATGTTTGTTTGGCATGAGTAACCTACGTGCCCTTACTTCAGGTATGTGCTACCAGTATAGCTAGTGAAATCCTTTGAATCATAGAAATGGCGACACATTCGTAAAGAGAGATAAATATTCCTTTCACTCTAGAAAGCTAGCTCAAATGAACAATCAGAAAGAGCATCTCCAGTAGTAAAGTGCATACATTGTGCTATTTATTCAAAGTGATAGAAAGAACTTGTGATATACAGGTGCAGTGCTTAATTGATGACATCATCTGTGGTTACATGACATGAGATTGTACTTTATAAACAGATAAGGATGACATACAGCTGTTTTACATCAGAATTTAGACACCAGAAGTAAGAAGTCATTATCAGATATGAAGGCATCTAGAAGTACAGGCACAAGCATGAAATAATTACCCGAGGAATTCTGAAAGCCCCCCAATTCCTGCGAACTTAAATGGTTGAGGACCTTCTCTTTCAAGATCCTGATCCAAATTGTATTTAAATATATGAACTTGTATTCTGGAAAGGTGAATATTTATAAAAGCAAAAAAGACATAAGTAAGATTAACGTGAAACCTCTTCTTCAGCAGCTTCTAAACCACCTTGAACCCAGAAAATGTTGTTGTAACCAGCATTGTATAGCACCTCACAAGCCGCAATGGACCTGCCTGATGCAAAGGGTTACGCATGAGCAATAAGGAACACAAATTACCAGATTTGTCTTGAACATAAGGATCTTTCAGTGCCTACTCTTATCTGTCTGACTATGGACCTACTACGAGCACGAGACGCTTTCTACCTCAGAAAGTGACACTCTGCCAGTTAGATCTATACGCACTCTTCGATTGCTCCTTTTAATGTGCTAGAAAGCAGTCGAGTGTTATGCTACAAAGGATTCGATTTATGATACATCAGATAGTTACATATTGAATTGTCATATTCGATACCATTGAAAATTCCAGATTCTCATAATTCAAATTGAATTGTAAACTTGGGCCACCATGGAGATACATGAACATCCACTCCCTTTGCAACAGTAGTATACTGACTAATTTCACCCAGATTCTTCCCGAGCTACTTCTATTCAGCAGAGTGCAAAGTTTTACTTTATAGTAGAGAATCTGAAATGTGGTTAATAGACAGATAAATTCACCTCAATCCCTTCTGGCATGCCACAATGAGATCTGTATCTTTGGCAAATTTCTCCTCAACATTTGATAAGAATTGTCTGTAAAGGATATTATTTCATACTTTATAATGAAAATAAGGAACTGAAACAAAGAACAAATCTACGAGTTAAATATAAAAGGGTTGTTTATAGCATACTTGTTGTAAGAGAGAGAAGGCACACCACTCCACCAACCTCCTATTGTGAAGAAGATACATGAATTAGCGATCAGAACCTTAGAGAATGCACTATGACAGTCAACAACAACAACAACAAAAAACCCAGTGTAGTCCCACAAGTGGGGTCTTGAGAGGGTAGAGTGTACGCAGACCTTACTCCTGCCTTCAAAAAGACAGAGAGGCTGTTTCCGGAAGACCACTATGACAATCAAAAAGACGTTTATTTATTTAATTACAAATTTATATGCAAGCGTATCAAACACAACCAATCTGAGATATATTAAGTCAATCATATAAAGAAAAGAGATCGTCGTGGTATATTTCTCTTGTGAAAGAAATTTTTCTGTCACTATTTTCAAATCAACTCGAGATTGTTCCATTGTTATACGAACTAGAAAAGGATTATGTTGCACGGGTACTCCAAAGAGGTTTTTACACATGCTTTGTGCAATAGTTTGAAGAAGATTAAATTTTGTAAGCAAAATGTCAAACAAAAGATTAACAATCTGAACAACTAAATTTCGTACTCCAAATTGTGATTATATCCAACTGAAGAATAATAGCACATGTACAACTGGTGTTACATCTTAGCACTTGCTGTTAGGTTTTAATGGGTCCTTGTTCAGTTACATTAGGCTACAATTTAGTATCAACTGGATTTTAGCTTTTTCAGTTAATTTGTTTTTTGTACTAGTTATATTTTCCTACTTTCTAGGAGTTAGCTTAGCACAATTGGTTACTTCCTTTGCATATAAACTCCATTAGAGTCTCATCAACTATACAGACTTTTCATTCTAGTTTTCTGCCTTTATATGGTCTCATAGCCAAAACAACACTCTAACGAGTAAACTATCCAAGATCATTTTTTTCCCCTTTGCAAAAATGAGTTCCTCCACACCAGTTGTTATTGTCGACAACACCACGGTTTTCAAACACCTAATCCAATTCAACCCATCATCTCAGTTGCCCATTAAATTGTCTGGTAGTCATAAAATTCTGGTAGTCATAATTTCACTACATGGAAGGCCCAGATTGTCATGCTATCCCGGGATGTAAAATTTTTAGAAGATATTTTCCCATTTGAAAATATATTTTCTCAGTTAAAACTTAAAATAGAACTTCTCATTTTAAATTGGGAAACTCTTTTAGATCATTGGAAATAGCCTCTCTACCTGCATTAGGTAGGGGTAAGGTCTACGTACAGACTATCCTTCCCAGACCCCACCTGTTGAGATCAAACTGGGTTTGTTGTTGTTGTTATTGTGAACTCTTTTAGATCAGAATAATCATAATATTTTCTGTCAACCAAAAAATATGATTGATACAACTATCACTCAGCTGCTCCCCATTCCCACTATGCCTTTGATGCGAAATACACGCCAAGATGTATGTTCATTTCATGCCGCACAAGGGAACAACCGACAGGCAGATCAATCTGCAACTCATGACCCAGGTAACAATCAAACTGCTTCTTTATCTTCTTCTTCTAATGCATTTCAGCAATCACCTGCTACTGAAAACCTACAGCCCCACTTCGTCTTCCAGAGCCAACCCTCCGCCCCCTCTACTCATCCTATCTCCTCAACTCGCCGACCACCAATTACTCAGGTTTATCGGTGTCGCCCAAACTCATCACACAGTTTGCCCCGACCCACTGATACCATTGTTCATGTTCCACAAATAGAGCCAAATCGTGTAGTAATGATGTTACAAAACAACATTTTCAAGCGAAGAAAAAACGTTGATTACACTGCAAAAATCTCCCAGCCAGAAACACATCCAATACCTGTAACTCACAAGCAAGCACAAAAAGATTCAAATTAGAGAGACCCTATGAAGGCTGAATTTGATGCACCGATGAAAAACCAGACTTGGGAGTTAGTTCCACCAGACCAGACCACCCCAGAAACATTGTCTCTTGTAAGTGGTTATTTCGAATTAAAAGTAACTCTGATGGATCCATTGATAGGTACAAAGCACGTTTAGTTGCAAAAGGGTTCATCCAAAGGCTTGGGGTTGATTTTTGCAAGAGATTTAGTTCGGTGGTTAAACCCACCACCATTCGGACAGTACTCACTCTTGCTGTACAAAATAATTGGGCACTGCATCAGATAGATGTCAACAATGTGTTTCTTTAGGGGAAGCTTCATGAAGACGTATATATGTCAACCTCCCGACTATGAAAATTTGGATCATCCCGACTATGTCTGCCATCTCAAGAAGGCCATTTACGGACTTCGACAAGCTCTTAAGGCCTGGTATGATGCACTCATTGCTACGTTGATTCAAATGGGGTTCTAAATGTCGCAATGTGATAATTCTCTTTTTGTTCTGCACAATCTGGGAGTTACTATTTATGTTCTGATATATGTGGATGACCTCATACTCAAGGGCAGTAATGAAATACTCATTCAACATGTAATTACCTCTGTTTCGAAAAGTTTTTTCTAAAGAATCTTGGTTTACTGCACTATTTCTTGGGCATAGAGGTATACAAGAATGTCGACGGTTTGTTTCTTAGTCAATCTAAGTATATACAGGAGGTGCTATATGATACTCAGATGCAAGACTGCAAAGGTGCTCAGTCACCCATAAGAAAGTCCGTGAAACTACTGCTTGATGACGGAGCACCCAAAACCGATGGCAAAGAGTATATATCTGTGCTTGGTAAGCTTCAGTACCTCTCGTTTACCCAACCTGACATCACCTATTCGGTAAACAAGCTTACCCAGTTCAACACCTCTCCTCTCCCTCTGTGGTTCACTGGAAGGCAGTTAAATGGATCCTTTGATATCTTAAAGAAACATCCCAGCATGTTCGTATTTCCCCACAACCTTCAACTGCTCTCTATACCTATGTTGATGCCAATTGGGCGGGTGATATCAATGATCACCGCTCGATCTCTGATTACATTGTTTATCTTGGCACGACGCCTATTTCCTGGTGTTCTCGTAAGCAACCTACTGTCTCTCGCTCCTCCACTGAGTCAGTGTATCATGTCGTTGCTTCTGCCTTGTCTGAAACAAACTGGATCAGACACTTGCTCAAAGATCTTCATGTGCCGCTCTCTGCTGCTCCTATAATACTTTGTGATAACCTTGGGGTCACTTACATTGCCGAGAATCCAGTACATCATGCTAAAATGAAGCACCTTGAGGTTGATCTTCACTTTGTTCGTAACCAAGTCCACAGCGGCCTAGTCCGCATATCGCATATCCACTTCGTTGATCAACTTGCAGATTCACTCACCAAACCATTGTCCAAGCCGGCCTTCCAACGCATGTTTCCCCAGTTAGGCGTTGTATCTTCATGCCTAACTTGAAGGGGCGTAATAGCACATGTACTACTATTGTTACAACTTACCACTTGCTGTTAGGTTTGAATGGGTCCATGTTCAGTTATATTAGGCTACAGTTTAGTATCAACTGGATTTTAGCTTTTTCAGTTAATTTGTTTTTTGTACTAGTTATATTTTCCTACTTTCTAGGAGTTATCTTAGCACTATTGGTTACTTCCTTTGTATATAAAGTCCATTGGAGGCTCATCAAATATATAGACTTTTCATTTCTTTATAAAGATCTGTCATTTGCACTTCATAGAGGGTTTATTGTTGCACAATAAGAAGCAAAGCAATCCTCACGAAGGAATACAATGAAGAAAGAAAGAGAAGGGATGATGTCTACACTTGTGACGTACCACAAATTGATAATTATACACAACACAAGGTACGCATCTCTTTTACTGGAGTTAAGCTGTGTGTCTTTGTGTCTCATTGAGTAACTACAAAGATAGTAAAAAGGAAAGTTTGTTACCCAGCAAAAAGTTTGTTGCTTTCCGGGAAAGAATACCAAGTTCTAAACTAGTATCAACATCAAAAATTGGAATCCAGGTGGAGCCTTTTACCCAGGCCTGCAAAACAGTTAAGAAAATCATGATAACTAGGACAACAAAATAACACGATCATTTAAGCAGGAAAGTATTTGGCTTTTAATCTAATTCATATCCCAAAAGGCATGAACCTAGAGTTTAAGAGGAATTTTTGTTCAACAAAATTTGGGCGTTCACATAAGCTTTAGACAATGCACTTGAACCATAGCAAGGAGCTTTGAAAGAAGAAAAGCCACTGATGTGCAGAGTTAAGCAAAGACAGGCACAATTATTAAATGAGAATTGTGTAAAGCATGTAAAGTGAAATAAAAGGAAGCTGGAAGGGAGACAACGCTGAGCCATTTAGCATTCGCCTTGTAATGTGGATAGTAGAGAGAAGTGGTTTTTGAAGGAACGTCGAATCCACCTTCTTTCGCTCCATAGAGGGACGAACATCAAGCAGCGTTTTGTTTGAGAGTTGAATTGCATAACCAGCTTCCCTTGGGGTAAGAACTTTAACTTTCCCATCTCTGATCTAGAACAAAAAGGGAACACAGATGTTATTCTCATAGTATAACATTGAAGAACTTAATAAAGTATAAATCATGGCTTAAGATGTTTCCGTACAGCACAAATTAATTGATTACACGACTTATAGTTTCTAACAAGTTGAAACTGTGATATAACTCATCACCTAGGAGGATGGGGCTTGGAAGACATTCTTTAATTGCAATAATCATCCCCTCTAGTTTTCCCATCCATCCACAACTCCATCAAAGATTCTCTTTAACTTTTCTATCATTATTATCCGAAACGTGAACTAAGCAACGCTTTTACTCTTTAAACGAAGCCGAAGGTAAATAACAAGTGAAATTACAGTGAGAGTGTAAAAAATTCATTACACTGTAGTGTATATAACTTAAATTGCAACCGGGCAGTAATTTCATCCTATAGCATACAAATTAACCCTTAATTTTGATCTATCTCCATCTACATGTCTGTCAAAAGAAATATTGGAATATTAGTCTGAGAAAAATACCAGAGAGTCCCATCTCTTTTTAGCAGCAGCCATATCTTTCATTTGCTTCAACTCATATTTTTCTTGCATCCTTATAATGCCACTTCTATACTGAACCAAACCAAACATACCCCAATTCAGAAATCTCAACTAGCAATAAATACAAACGAAATGAAAAAAAAAAAAAAAAAAAAACTAGATACACGAACCTTTATGGGTGCACTGAATTTAAGAGAAGATGGAACTGGAGAGGTAAGAAAATGGATTGAACCGACATGATGACACCTATGTTCTTTTTGACATGTTCTAAGAGCACTGAGGGGTAGATGCCCATGAGCTAGAGCTTCCATTGTTGAGAGCAGAGAGAAAATTGAGTAAGATTTGAGTAGCTTATCCACTCTTTTCTTGATTCTTGTACTCTGACTTACCCGCGTACGGATTTAAGCATTATATATGCTCCCAATGTATAGAATTTTTAAATTATAGAGAACTTAATTTTTACATAAGAATTTTTTTATTTTTTTCGAATTTTTTTTACTTTTCTTAAATTAGTGTTTGGGCATAAAAATTTTAATTTTACTATTAATTTTAAAATAACTCCAAAATGTTATTTTTCAAAATTTTCACTTAAATCACTCATAAAATTTTAAAAATAACCCAAAATTATATTCATGTCCAAACATCACTCTAACTTTCAAATATTATTTTCACTTGAGAAATTCTTTTACTTTTTTAAAAAAAATTACAATTCTTATGTCCAAACGCCCACTAAATTTAGAGCAGCACTAGAAGCAGATTTTTTGCTGTGGGTCCCATAGGTAAAAACAGAAAACTAATTACTTCAATACAACAATATCCTTATCATTAATTTTTATTTACAAAACTATCAATTTCCTATCTTCTGACACATAAGCAGAACATAAATTATTCAAGCTAAAATATGATCACTAACTTTTATTTACAAAACTATCATTTATTGATTTCAAAAGAGAAATCAGCCATTGGAGGATTATCCCCTTTCTCATTAATTACCGTGGCTTTCTCCATTGTCTCTGTGCTCTCCTGTTTCACAAATCTCACTAAATTTCAAACAGATGGTGAAATATTTTAATTAAATAAAATTAAAAGATTTAAGTAAGGTCTCTAATAATAAATAATTTAACTTTTTTCATTTGAATAATATTAATTGTAAAGAAAGTATATACTTACTTTTTCGTAATTTGACATTTTAAAAGCATTTTTTAGAGGAAAAACACTTTTGAACACTTTAAATTTTTGTAGTTTGGCCAAACAAGCTCTTGATAATAAAGGTTATCTATTCTTGTTACTTGTAGGTCAACTTAATACTATTATATAGAAAAATTTATACACCATTAGGGGTGGCAAACCGGAGGGTCGGGTTAGATATGGACAGGTCGAAAATAGGTAATGCAAAAATGGATAAATTATTCTACTCAATCCATTTTTAACACAAATAGAAAATGGGTTAACTGGTAGATAATGTGGACATTCATATTATTCATGGCTTCTTGAATATTATCATTTTTGGGAGACTTCGTAGTCTCTCAAACTTGAGAAACCCCCAATTTGAGTCATTACAATGTAAAAGTTAAACTCATTAGTTATCCAATTGTTATCCACTGGTTATCCATTTTCTAAGTGGATAATATGGTTCTTATCCATATTTGATCCGTTTTAAAAAAGTTTATTATCCAACTCATCTTTTAGTAGATAATATGGATGTATAACTGTTTTTTTTTAATCCATATTACCACCTCTATACACCATTAACATACAAAAACTAAGCTTCGAAATATAATCTTTATACTTTCAAATTATCAACGCAATTTTTGCAAATTACAACATATTATTACTCTATTTATCAAATAATGAATCTTAGTGTAATTTATAGTATTTTTAAGTCTAACTCTTGATGTGTAAGTTTTAGAGTAAAATTCATATAAAGGTCTTAACTTTTTGACTCTGATAAATAATATTCTTTTTACCTTTTGAACCGAACAAACAACTTAAGTTAACCTTATATTTGACGGCCAAAATAATATAACTCTTGTTGAAAATTTTAAATGTCAAAATTAATTTCCAATAATTATCAATTATTACATTTTTTCCAAACGAAAGTTACATTATAATATTGTATAAAGTTATAATTCATATCTATTTTACTTTTATTCTTTAACTTTCTTTTAAATTTCAAAGTCGTATTTTCTCTATGATTTCCATGATTGAAATTAAAATATTAAAATTATGAATGTATATTGATCTTTTTCTAATGTGTTAATCATAAATTAGCAATTATGAAAATCTTACTTTGATTAATCAATTTTGTATGAAAGGATTTTTATTTTATCTTTTATGTTATTGTTACATATATCTCCTGATCTGATATGAGCAGGGAAATGGAAATTGAACAACAAACACAAATCTAGAAATAGGGTAGAAAAGAGTGTATTGGTAATTGTCAAGCCTCCTTTTTCGGGATCGTGAAAGGATGAGTTTTTTCAATTAAAGTGATATTGTTTGAAAAGGGATTGATTTATTATTTTAAAGGAGTTCTATTAATCCGGGAGAAGGTGTAAGGCTCTCCCAAGTTTCGTGATTTTAGCAAGATCACTTAACTATTGGCTTAATTAACCCGAATATTCTATGTTTTAGGTATTTTATGTTATTAAATTGTTTTTATTTTCTTATTTAAGGATTTGTGGAATTTATCTTGAAATAAGCCTCGCATAAGTATACTCATTTTGTTTGGTGCGTTAAGAATCATGTCACACTTACGTGTACACAATTAATAACACTTTATAAGATAATTTTATCAATATCGCGCGAACGCGTACTTTTGCCTTTAATTTACCCAACTCTAGTCCTAAAAAGGCTAAGCGATCGCTACAAATATAATCTGATCTAAAAGTCCGGAATCGAATCCCGGAGAGAACTAAGATTTAGCTACAACTGTCCATTCACCATTGTCACTAAGAAGACAAGATCGAACAATTCTTAAGTTATAAATATAAAGATTCTTATGTCTAACTAATTAACTAACAAATTAAAGTAGTAAATTAACAACTATCGGTACTAAGTGTTGGACACAAGATTAAGGAGGTCTAAAGTTATGATTTTTTTCAAATGTCGGAATCATTCCTGCTACATCTCATGTAAGTTTGTCTAAGTAGTCTCTACTGATCGTAAGCACTTAATATATCGTAATTCTCTTACGAGCAACTACAATAATTTACTAGACATATTCTCTCGAACTACGTTATCTGGCTTTATCATACGGCTCAATATGGCCACATCAAGGCTTTGTTATTCATAAACCTACCTTTAAACCCCTAATACTGATTTCTTGTATATGGTAGGAGTAACGTTGTTTAGAAACCACCTATATATACCCTTTCTCAAGAAATACATATTAAACAGGCACAGTTAACCGAAGGGCATTCAATCAACTGAAATAAACACGTAGTTAAACAAGTAGAGAAACCCAAAAGCTAAATTATATAAAAACGTAACAAGAACTCATCCTCCAAAAGGTTCCATCAAAACTCTAGATAATAAATTATCTACTCATAATAGTATGTAAAATTATAATACTAAAAGATATAACCAACAATGAAAAACAAGAAGAAGAGAAAGAAAACTCGTAGTTGAATCTTCATCTTTGCTACTAGCGTGTTCTCGCCTCTTTAGGTGTTGTCTTACCTTAAAGTAGTGTATCTCACCTCAAAAGGACGTTTTATGATGTATTTATATCAATTAGATTTTGCATGAGGCGTCCTTGAGCACTCCTATCTCGAAAAGAAGAAGTTGAGTCGCGTGCCTAGGGCTCATGCAATGCGCAACCCCTAGGCACGCTCCTAGTTTTTTTTTTGTCTTCTTTGTTTCTTTTGCATGCTGGGGGTTGGTGCACGTGTCATGCTTCACTGGTTTTGATTCACTTTTTAGGCCATTTCGCGCCTACCTTTCATGTAATGCACTAGTTGTAGCATGCTCCCAACTCTTGCATCTCAACTTCTTTTTGCACCAAATCATCCGCTTTCGCCAACTTCCATCCAAACTCATTCCTAAATACAATAAACACGTAATGAGCATATTTTATGTTTATAAATACGTGATCTCCCACAACTCACATAAGAACTAATATGCAAACATACTCAAAAATATGCATTTTTCATCATTTATCACTATATCACACTTAGGCTCTTGCTCGTCCTAAAGCAACTTAAAATTAAGCACATTGGCAAGTAACACAATTTCAAAACATACTCAAGCATCATATCATGATAATGGTGTATATCAACACTTAGAATCCAACATATGCACTCTTCATACTTTTCTCATTTTTAGCCTAGTGCCGCTACTATTTAAAGTATTTGTGTGACTCTTCTAACATCCTAGCCTCAAAAATTGACTCCAATACATTTCATATTATGACTTTCTTCTTGTGAAACTCAAAAATCAAAGACTTTACCAATCCTTTACAAATCATGTACCTTCAACAACAAACCACATAGAGAAAATTGTCCACACACTCAAATATAAGTTTAAGTATAGTCTAAGGACTCAAATATTGAAAGAATTCGCTCACTCTCACAACGAAACTCTTATGCCACCCAATTTGGGAAACTAATTTAAGCTTGCAAATTCTAGCATTAAGTAGTACTTTAAATGTTGTAATGTAGGCTAAGGGACGGGTATGATATATTTGAAAAATTAATGACTAGCCCTCCTAAGCACTTTAATACACCACACTTCACTTTCAAGCACATTCTTGTCATGACCAATTTCATGTCTTACCATGAAATTATACATATTTAAGCCCTTCTTCATTAAGAATATCAAAATATAGATACTCACTAGCCCAGATAAAGATATGAAAGGTGTCATTCATTTTCATTTTTTTATTTTTTTGTGTTTTTTCCTCCTTTTTTCACACTCTCCTTAATTTGGTATTTCCGGCTAGTAAGGCTTTTACCCACAAATACACCTTGACGGCCTTTCTATTGCTCCACTCAAAAACTATCCAATCTCTTTCTTTACTCTTTCAGCAATTTAAGTGTATTCGAAGGTAAAGGGTGCACAATATACAATTTAGAACAAGATAGGGGTTGGCTCGTTATGCGGGTACCAAAGAAAAAGGTCTACATGCTTAAAAGGGCTGAATACAAATAATGTTCTCACTGGAAAGCAAAGGGTCAATCAAAGAAACACCTATACCATTTCCTAGACTCACAAGACTTAATCATTTCGCTTTGACTCATACATGGGGAAAGTTCTAGACTAACAAGGGATGACACAAATTACAATCAAAATCTCACCTCACACAATGCACATGACTTACTCAGGGCAGTTCAGACCCGACTCTCAAGTTAAAGTAACTAGCACAATCATCATATAATCCAAACACTAGGAAGTAACAATAGGAGTCAATAGACGAGCCCAAGCATCAAAAGAAAGTCACATAAATTCTCAAGGCATATAGCCACAAGAATCAAGAAGAAAGTACACAGTGTAAATGCTCCAGCTCTAAGTCCCGATACAAAATATGTCAAAAAACATAGATACTCAAGTTCTTTCCATTTCATTATCAGTTCAACAAGAAAAAAAAATCTTTTTGTAGTTTTTTTAGACTTTAAATCCTTAAGAAAACTGTCTAGGAAGTCCATCGTCGGGAAAAATTCAATACTTTTTGAAAATTCTACCTACCAAAAAAAGAAACTACTACCCGGTTTAGAGAGTCATCCCTTGAAAAAAGAATCGTGGTCATAAGAACAATCAAGGGAAATTATTTCTACCTAATTATTAATTTTGTTTATTATTGTTTCAATTCATATAAAATAACACAAGCAAAATAGCATAGGAAATCAGTCAAACAGTCTCTTAACCCCACACTTAAAATTGTGCATTGTCCCCAATGCACACCCATAAATACATGAGGGTAAAAGAAACTCTCTGGTAGGCCAAAGGCCGAAACATTAACAGCTCATGGGGTACTCAAACTTCTTTCAAGCTTGACCCTTTGTGCGGACAACCCCATACTTAGTTCTAACTATCTCACTTGATTTTGCTTCCTTCCAATGGCTTTGCTTCCTATGCTCCTAGAAAATAAAAAATGACACTATACAAAAATAATACAATAAGAAAAATAATTTTCAAAAAAAAACTAAAAATAAAAAAATAGTAAAGTTGGGTTGCCTTCCAATAAGCGCCTGATTTAGTATCGCGGCACGACATAAATCACTTTCTTCCTCTACCTCGAGCTTATGACTTGGACCCCAAAATTTTGGTTCGAGTTTTTTACTATGCTCCAGGGGTGGTGGAACAAATCTTTGTGAGCCAAAAACTAAATATTCCCTTATACACTTTTTGGCTTTCAAATGAGGAGTATCGTTTTGCTCTAACGATCTTGGAATTTCAGAATATAAGACTCATCTACCTCTTCCCTGAACTCATTTTTATGCTCGTAAGGATCCATGCCCATTTCACTATCTGAACATAATATAGAGAAGTGTTTAGAGTGGGGTCAAGCGTACTCAAATACATGAACTTCATGATTTTCGACATCCTCAATACCAATCACACTAGAGTCAACAAAATTTGTATCCTTAATGTCCTTGGCTTACTCTAGTATAACTTCTTCAACATCGACATCCTCAAATTCTAGTTAAATAGATTGCTGATGTTTTACTCTGACCTCCTCCATTATCACCTCAATTTCTGCATATAATTCATGCTCTTTTTGGCTACTATCCACTGTCACGACCCCAATTCTCCCTCCTGAACTGTCATGACGGCATCTAGTATCTACGACTAGGTAAGCCTAACAAATGCGGAACATAAATGAAACTTGCGGAATAAATAATCAAAACCAAAATAACTGAATGGAAACAATAGTTATAATATCACCCGACATATACAAAGCAACACTTTTCACAACCAGTACAGTATCCCAAAACCCGGAAACTCACGGAAACACAAGCCTTTGGAATATCTAACAGTCTAACTCCAGAATATCTAACAAGAAAGAAAAATACAGAAGGGCAATGTTTAACAACTAGAATAGAAAGGGACTTCTCGGTCTGCAGACGCGGCAGATGTACCTCGAAGTCTCTAGAGCAGTCGCCTCCCTCAAGGATGGTAGGCCTGAGTAGCGGTACCTGGACTTGCACATGAAAAACATGCGCAGAAGGGGCATGAGTACACCATAACGGTACTCAGTAAATGCCAAGCCTAACCTCGGTTGGGTAGTGACGAGGAAGGTCAGGGCCCTACTGAGGTTAAATAAAATAATAAGGTCAACAGTATAGAACAGAACAGTATAAATAAGTACAGCAGTGAAATAACACAGGATGTACAGGACAACAACAACTATACAGAAGCAAGGTAAACATGGAAAGGAAATACAGCTCAGCACCAATAACAACAATTGAGGATCTCCCAGGATACCGTCCTGTAGTCCCATATGTACATATCTAATGGATCTCCTGGGATCCCGTCCGTAGTCCAACTCATAGTGCACGGGGATCTAGCGGAATCCCGTTATGTAGTCCCAAATATAAATACCCAGTACTGGGAAAATCTACCGGGTGCATTCTCGTAGTTCCATATAACTGTGCAGGGGGATCTACCGGAATTTCACATCCGTAGTCCCAAAATAAACAGACAAGGCGGAGCTACCGGAATCCCACATCCGTAGCCCCAAAATAAATACACAACAGCAACTGGAAAATATATAGAAATGACAATTTTCATATTAGGGCAAACAAGTGATTCTATCCTAGCATGCTACACAAAATTCAAGTAAGGTAGGTTGAACAAATAAAACAATTAAGTCACTTAGGCATGCTTTCCTAAGCTAACAACATGTTTAATAATGCAAGTAATAGAAACAGGAAAGGAAACATGCTAGTAATTACTTAAAGAAAATCGGATTTTCAACAATTAGCACAAGTACGCACTCATCACTTCACGTACAAGGCATTTCAATTACCAGATATACCAATCCTAAGGGGAAGGTCCCCCACACAAGGTTAGGCAAGCCACTTACCTCGAACCGGCTCAAAAATCAATCCGAAACCACGCTCTTGCCATGAGTACTCGACTCCAAATGACCCAAATATATTCAATTCAATTTCATAATGTAAATAACACTTCAAGTAACTGATTTTACAAAGAAATTCTAAGCTAATACGCGAAATTAGGTAAAATGACCAAAATGCCCCTCGGTCCCACATCTCGGAATCGGGTGAAATTTACATTTTAAAAAACCTTGTACTCTCACAAGTCTATGCATAACAAGAACACTGAAATCGGAGTCTAAATGCCCCCCCCCCCAATCTTCATTTAAAGGTCTCTTAAACTCAAGCCCTTAATACCCATTTTTCCCAAATTTTTCACCACTAATTAGGTCTTTAATCACATAAAAATTCACCACTAATTAGGTCTTTAATCACATAAAAATGAGTTATGAAGTCAAGGTGATTCCCCTTTGTTTTCCTCAAAAATCTCTCTCAAAAGCTTCAAACCCGGATGAAAATGGTGAAAGAATAGCTCAAATTCACGAAGGCAACTATTTATATGTTCTGGCCCAGGAATTTTTTCATCTGCTGCCCATTTTCGCTTCTGCGGTACCGCATTTGTGGTCCTTGAACCGCATCTGCGGTTTTCACTTAAATCCCAATTTTTGCTTTTACGATCCCTTTTTCCGCATCTGCGACATCGTAGATGCGGCCCCTAAGCCGCTTCTGCGGTTCCAGCCTTTCTCAGGCCCTTTCCGCTCCTGTGCTCCTTTCCCCCCACATCTACAGCATCGCACCTGCGGTCCCCAATCCGCAGGTGTGGAAACACCAGAAGCAGAAAATCTGAAGTTTCCTAAAAAATTCCTAACTCCCCGTTAACCATCCGAAATCACCCCACGGCCCCCGAGACCTCAACCAAAAGCACAAACATCACCTACTACCTTATTCAAACTTGTACCAATCCTTAAAACACCTAACATAACATCTAAACCTCAAATTAACCAAGGATTTAAGCCTAAGAACTCCAAATTTTCTCAAAATACGCTTTCGATCAAAAGTCTAGCAAACCTTCTCCGAATTACCTAAAATTTTGCACACACGTCACATTCAACACTACGGAGCTACTCCAACTTCCGGAATTTCATTCCGACCCTCGGATCAAAATCTCACTATTGGACCGGAAACTTCAAAAATTCAACTTTCGGCATTTCAAGCCTAAATTAGCTACGGACCTCCAAAATACAATCCGAACACGCCCCTAAGCCCGAAATCACCCAACGGAGCTAACAGGACATCAGATTTCCATTCCGAGGCCATCTTTACACTGTTCCTACTACGACCAACTTTCCAACACTCAAGCTCTCATTTAGGGACTAAGTGTCCCAAAACTCTCCGAAACTCAAAACCGAACATCCCGGCAAATTAAAATAGCAGAATTAAACTTGGGGAAAGAAGTTAATAGGGGATCGGGGCGTTAATTCTTAAGACGAGCGGCCGGGTCGTCACATCCACAATATTGTCTTGCTGAGCATTAAAATATTCAACCAGTTGACTCACTTGATCCTCCAAGTTGCGAATAGTTTCCTCTTGCCTTTCTATCTGCAGTTGTTTCTTATTATTTTGTTACATAAGGCACTTTCACATATCTTCGATCTCTTCTAGGTCAGCTTCTCGTGGTTCTTTGTTCCTATTAACTTCACAAGAAAAAGTAGAAGCATCATAATACATGCTTGGGAGAGGATAAGAAATACAATCACAACCATAAAAGTGACCATTTTGACCACCACACACATTACACACATTCCACACATAAGATTGAGTTGGTGCACATAACTCGTTCTCAGAAATATTTTGATAATTTTGCCACGGGTGATTTCCTTCACAATATGTATGAGGATCAAAAGTAAAATTACCAACACTTAACTCGCATAACTCCAAGATGTATCTCATATCAACAAGTAGAATAAAGGCAAATTAATAAAACCAAAATAAAAGTTCAAACTTAAAGGCTAACAATATATACAGCTACAACTATACGTTAGTTCCTCGGCAACGACGCCAAATTTGATCATGCCCAATTCTAGTCCTAAAAAAGATAAGCGGTCACTGCAAATATAATTCGGTCTAAAAGTATGAAATCCCGTAGAGAACTAAGATTTAGCTACAACTATTTACTATCACTAAGAAGACAAGCTCGAATAATTCCTAAGTTATAAATATTAAGATCCTTATGTCTAACTAATTAACTAACAAATTAAAGTAGTAAATTAACAACTAGGTATATAAAAGGTTGGAGACAATATTAAGGAGGCCTAGAGTTATAATTTTTCCAAATGTCGAAATCCTTCCCGCTACTTCTCCTATAATTTCACCTAAGTACTTTCTACTGATCGTAAGCATTCATGTGTCGTAATTCTCTTCTGAACAACTACAACAATTTACTAGACATATTCTCTCAAACTGCACTAGCTGGCTTTATCTTATCGCTCATTATGACCACGTCAATGCTTTGTTATTCCTAAACCCATATTTAAACTCGTTGTACTGACTTCTCACATACATTAGGAGTGACTTTGTTTATCAATCACCTAAATATGTACCCTTTCCTAAGTAATACATAATAAATAGGCATAGAGTAATAATCTGACCGATTGTTTGGAGCTCTAGCGCATCGTTTGGTAGTTTGAGGCCTTGAGTAGCTTCACTTTATGTATTATGACTTTCACGCGTAGATGTTTTCGGTTTTCGAGAAGTTTAGAGTTGATTTGGAAGAATAACTCTCAATTCCGAAGTTTTAAGTTGGAAGAGTTTACCAATTTTAACCATTGAGTAAACGTCCTCGGAATCAGAATTTGAAGATTCCAATAGGTTTGTATAATGATTTTGAACTTAAACATATGTTCGGATCGAGTTTCGGGTGGACCGAGAGCATTTTAGCACTTATAGTGGAAAGTTGACATTTTGAAGGTTTTGGAATTTCCTAAAGTTTCTTTGAAGTGAACTTTGGTATCATTGATGTTCGTTTGATATTCCGAGCCATGGATAGGTTTGTATTGTGATTTCTGTCTTGTACGTAAAAGTTGTCATCATTCTGGAATATTTAAGTGTGATTCGGATGCATTCAATAAAATTTGAAAGTTAAGATAAGGTTTAGATCGTCGATTTTTGGTTTTGATGTGATTTATGGCATTTCAAGCCTTTGGGTAAGTTTGAATAAGGTATTAGGACTGGCTTATATGATTGGATAGGGTCCTGGGGTCTCGGGTGTGTTTCGGGGTGGTTTCGAACCAAGTTTGGATGATTTGCTGGTGCTGGTGTTATTGTTCGTAAACGCGAAGGGATGCACGCATTTGTGAAGAAGGATTTTGTGGCTATTGGAATTTATTCTGCACGTTTGCTATAGATTCATCTCATTCGCGGAGGTATGGGATAGAGGTGCATCACGTTCGCGACAAGGGCGTCACATTCGAGTAAGTGAAGCTGGGCTTGGAGACCTGGCCTTCACGTCGGCGAAGGCGTGGACGCTTCACAATGAGGAAGCCTGGTGAAGCATTGCATTCACGAACCTTGTCTCGCGTTCACAAAAACAGATTTTGGATCAAGAGATAGATGTGCTTTGCGAACGCGAGGGACATGCGGTGTTCAAGATGAATGATCTCCTGGCAGTGTATTAGTTTGGAAATTGGGTTTTAGTTCATTTTATCTCAATTCTTCCATAGGAGCCAATTTTGGGGTGATTTTGAAGTGTCATTTTCATCATCTATCATGTGGTAAGTGATTCCTACTCATTGTAAGTTAAATGCATGTATTATATATGGATTTTAACATGAACATTGGTGGAAATTATGGGATTTTGGAAGAAATCCTAGAAATGATTATTTTAGATTTTGACCACGAAATTGGACATGGAATTAGGAAAAATCATGTATTTGAGTTCGTGGTGTATAGGTAATGTTTATCTTCAAAAAATTTCAAAATCCGGACATGTGGACCCGAGGGTTGACATTTGCGGTGAGCCACATTCCATATTATGATTCACAGCACATGGAGTCTCCATCATATTCATTTATGTTGTCCTATCTATTTTACAATCTAGACAGATGTAGCATTAGTATTGTACTTCCGAGTAGATACTCATGCACTTGTGATACCGGAATTTGGGAATTTCTTGTAGATGTTTATGGTTTTTATCTTGTATTGTTACCTTTTCCTTATATGTTTTTTATTAATGATTTATATCACCATGTTTTTCTATGATTACTTTCCTTTACTTAATAAAAATCTATAATTTCAAAAGAAATAAAATAATAATTAAGTTGATACTCCTTCCGTTCCAATTTATGTGAACCTGTTTGAATGGGTATGAAATTTAAGAAGAAATGAAGACTTTTGGAATGTATGGTCCTAAATAAGTCAAAAGGAGCCCAGAGTATTTGTGTGGCTATAAAAGCTTCTCATTAATGATAGAATTGTAAGTTTAAGCTAAATTATTACTAAATTTATAAAGGGATCATTCTTTTTGGAATGGACCAAAAAGAAAATAGGTTCACATAAACTAGAACAGAGGGAGTAGTTCACTGTTGACTTGCCTAACATCGACATTGGGTGCCATCACGACCTATAGCGAGAATTGGGTCGTGACAACTTAGTATCAGAGCGCTAGGTTTACTTGGGTCTCATGAGTCATGAGTAAGTCTAGTAGAGTCTTGCAGATCGGTACGGAGACGTCTGTATTTATCTTCGAGAGACTACAGGGCTGTTAAGAGAACTTTTGTTCTTGATTCCTCGTCGTGCGATTTGATTTCATTAAAGCTTATGTCTTCATTTCCATCCTACTCATTCTTATACGATATTGATCTCTTGTTATTAATTGGGCATCGAGGAGTTATAGTGGTGCTATAGATGTGGTGCTGAATATGTTACCCTGCGTATTCGGGCGGACTGTTATTGTCGCCTTGTGGAAGGGTGTTATAACGTTTCAGCCCAAGGTTAATGTTGCCTATGGTTTTGAGGCTATGCACGGTGTAATGTGTTGTTCATGCATTGTTATCGTACAGTGCTGGTGTAAATGATAGGATGCTTAATTATGTGTCACGGTATGAATGACTCAAACGGAGGATTATTCGGTTCATGGTTTAGAGAATTCGGCATTTAGTCCAAGCTGAGGAGAGTCAATTGGACTATGGGTGTTCATGCTTTGGTTGACGGAGTAGCGAGATTGGATATTCTCGAACTTGATGGGATTCTTGTTTGTGATGTGGTGTTGTCATCCTTGTATGAAAGCATTAAGGCTTGTCAGTATGATGTCCTTCATTTGTTTGCCTTTGGGGCATGGTGTTGTGAAATGGTATAAAATAAGTGGTTATCAGAGATGATGATGTGTTATGATTTCGGAGTTAAATCGACGTTTCTAGTATTGATAGTTCGAGAGAGATGATCCTTGAGGAGGCTTAGAGTTGATAGAATTCTATTTGTTCATGTGTTACGGAGATGGGTCGTGATATGGGGTGGAATTATTGGTGGCGGAAGATGGGGCATTACTGGATATATTGTGGTGGTTGAATTATTAGCAGGTCGAGTATGAGCAACAAATATCAAGTAGTTCGCTTCAGTAGGAGGCTAAATTAGAGTGGGAGTGGGAGCGTATCGTATGGATTTTATGGTAAGGTAGCCACTTACCTCGAGGAAGCTTCCTATGCTTTGGGTCACAGTGGGCAGAAGACTAAGTCTATGGATTTGGTTTGGGATTGTGGCTTCTATACTTAGGAAGATTGAATATGATGGAAAGGAGTTTGATGGGAATGAAAAGGGATAGGAATGTTTGGTTGTCGTTTTGGGATGCTATGTGGCTTCGAGTTTTAAACGCATTGTTAGACCTTCAGTTGATGCTAATGGGATGAACGGACTCTTACACTGGCGGATGAGTGTGTACCTAGGAGAATTAACTAATTTCATGATGCATGTGGTTATGAATCTGCCGTTGGAGAATGTCCGTATGAGGTTACACAAGTGGGCTATATCCTATGAGAAGGTTAAGGGTTGCATGACTTCTGATGAAGTCCCTATAAAGAGTTTGTCTTCTATCCAATTGGATGCATGTATTGCGATGTGAGTGTCACGCCTCGAACTTGGGAGCGAGATCGGCACCCGGTGCCCCACCTATCCTTACGTACCAGCTTGCGACTAAGGAACCCTAAACATGTGATTTCATACTTTGGCCATGGGCCACATTGCAAGACAACTATGAATGCTGACTAAATATCAATATAAAGCTGGGCCGACAAGGCCGTCATAATTATTGCAGTTGACAAACAAACCAAATATATATACAAGGCCTACAAGCCCAACATATTACACTAACTGACAATATATGTCTACAAGCCTCTACTGATGGATATACTGTGATCGAAATAGCTTCCCGACCTACTCGTAACATGTATACATATATATACAAGATGTACATAAGTTTCTAGACCCGGAAACTCCGAAAGGCATGGAGCTTACCGATCAAGCTGAACTCGGGAAACACTTAATGAGAAGGCCTACCCGTCTTTCTATCTGAACCTGCACGCATGAAATGCAGCACCCCCAAAAAAGGGCGTCAGTACAAAATAATGTACTAAGTATGTAAGGCAAGATACTGAAAGTTGAAACTAAACTGATAATATAATAACTGCAAGTAGCTGGAAGTCAAAGATAATCTGAAGATATGTTTACCTGCTGATACTGACTCAACTCTCTCAATATAGTAAGTAAAATAGCTATATATATATATATATATATATATATATATATATATATATATATATATATATATATATATATATATATATATATATATATATATATATATATATGCTCTGCCATAGTAGTCTCGCTCATAGATGCTCGGCTATACTAGGTTCTGTATCTCGACAAACTAGGCTCGCTCATAGGCACTCGACCATAGTAGGATCGGCATATAACTTACCATCTGATCAGAGGTTTCCCAATAGGGGCCTGCCCATCGATTATAGCTTGATGGTAGTGAAAATACTTTAATACTGTATATATAAACTCTCTGCTCTGTTGACTGGAAGAATGAAATACTCAAATGAATATGCAGTCCTGATAAGAAGAATATGGTAACTTACAAAACTAGGAAAATATATGTAATTTGAGAGACTAGCAAAATATACGTAAATTTCGGGATACGAATTTTTCTCGATGCCTCGTTATCAAACTTTTGTAATTACGATATCATACTAAAATGAAGGAAAAGCTTAGCCTTAACATACCTGAGTCGATTCTCTTGAAAATCCCTCTAACACATGCCAATTGCGACAACACGTAACAGCGGATAGAAGCAGGGAAAAATCCATATGATATTCTTGAGAAAGATTATACCGTGCTTCCTTAGAACTGCATATTTCGCATAATCGGATCTTGTATGAATTTTTTGAAGCAATTTCACGTTTCTATCTCTTCATTTTTGGTTATTTGAATTTGATCTTGATACAAAATATGACTTTATGTCATTTCACGTTTCCATCATATCATTGATATAAGATATGAATTGGATCTTGATACAAGATATGACTTTACGTCTTGGTTACTGGATTTGAATCTCTTCATTTCACGTTTTTTTTTATCTATTTTGAATTCTTCAAATCCCACTTAGTAAGAGTGGAGATATGAATTTATGTCTTTAAGATATAATAATACCATTTCCTAAAATGGTGTCTTATTATTGTTGTAAGCTTTTTGTCCAATCTTCAAATCATGACACATATATATTGATAATGGATGAATCACCATGCTTTTCAAGGCAAATTTGCCATGTTATATCTTATCCAAAATATTTTGGATAATTACCAATTACCCGCATAATTAAGAATTATCTCAACTTGCTTAAAATACTATTCACTTTTAACACACCTTATACATCGTATTATCATGGTCATGTAGTGCCTTCTATGGCACTATTCCACAAATACCGGATATTTTAACTCGACCCGTATTTTATCTCAAAATGCCAAACTTCGATGAAACACTTTTTTTTATTTGCTTACCCTCTTACCTTCATGAACTTACTTATCCTTTGTTTAAATAGCGTGACACTTGTAATCCCAAAATAAATTCCTTTCCCGAACTTACGTCGATTAACTTACGATGAAACTTCAACGTACGAAAAAGCGAGACATAATATCTCATTTCCGATCTCATATCAATTTACTTATGGCGTACTTCCACATACGAAAACATGGGGTGTAACATCATTCCCCCCTTTGGAACATTCGTCCTCGAATGTTGACTGATGTACTTATCATTCTTATAACCCATAGCTTTTGCAAACACTTTAGTATTCCTCTTTCCATCTAGGCGACCGTTCTGTGAATGAATCCCAAAGACCAGGGCATTTCCCCTTTTAAGCCTCTTTCTCACACCACAATTTGTAGTCGGAAGTCCTTCTAATCTTGTAACTATTGCTACCTTTTATCATACAGCCTTTATGATTCTAACTTTGTATGTGCGCCGCGACTCTTCTCTTCTCTTTCCTCCAACTTTTAGCCAATCTTTAGGCTTCACTTTGTGAACATATATAAAATTATGTCAAGTTGTCCCTCTAGGCGTTATTAGCTTTACTACATCTATATAGTCCATACTATACCATAATTCTTACTTCGATTTATCATTACAGAGGCCTGCTACCAAACTCCAAGTTACTCTCGTTGCTTATAAAGCTAAGTCCTTTAACGCTTCTTCATTATTGTCTATCTTAAGGCTGATGGCCCAATCTCATCTTGTACTTTACAACTTTTACCCATCCATTTTTGATTAACCTCAATGTTGGTATACACTCATCCATTGATAACTTGAAATTTCTTATGTAATATATTGCCACTAGGGCTTACGTTGCATCGTGAAACAATTGAAGTGATTTTCCTGATCCACTTAGGGGCGATACCATACTTTAATAATCATATTTTATATTATAGCATCCCAATGTGATTCACCTTACGTTGGTATTTTAACTCCGTGCAATTCATGAAATTCTCTTCAAATCTTTACTCAATCGAAGGTCCAAACGTCATCCTTTATCTATCACGATTACACCATCATTGCACTACCAGGGCAACATTCCATCTCTTCTGAATGCTACTAGTCTTAGACACATTTGAGTTCATTCAAGCTACACTGAGCTTCCTATAACTTAGAGAACCCATCAACTCTCTTATTTTCATGGTCTTAATCCCGAGATCTTGTTCATTCTCGTCACCTTCTCACTCGCCTTTTCTTATCCTTACTCCTGTCTTCCTAAAACCTTATCGCTTATCATACTTTAACTTGCGACCTACACATATCTATTTATACTACTTGCAACCTTCCTTCAACTAGTTTGCACCATAGATTTCCTTATGTTATTCTGGAACATCAAGCGAGATACCATATTGTCTCTAAATCATCTTTGCTCTCCTGACTAGGCCTCTTAATACTTAGAAACCATAGGCTAGAAAATATACCATTGGCGATGCTGCTATCATTCCTGGATATTGAATCCCCGTGCTTCTAGCCTTCTATCCGAAGTATGGACTATTCACAACCTTATGCATTTGAGTATCTCGTACGTTGTTCACCTTTACCTTACTTACCTTAAAACATCGTATCACATCTTCTACCTATTTCATAATCTCCCTTCCATATAAGTTGATTCACATCCACAACTTGGAGCTTTACTATAATATTACAATCCGGTGGGAGATTCATACTGACTTCTTATGAGGTTGTTACTTTTCTAACCGGTCTTATTGTAGAGCCGTTATAGACTATGGTTGTTGTACTATCTCTCTTGTACTTCTGTTATTAACAGTGACCCTGTAATGTGCTCAATCACAATTTCTATAATTTTCTGGGTCCAATAATCAGATTCCCGATTTACTTCGTTGATGTAACTCTTTAGTTTCTTCCTTCTTCTGATAAACCTTTATATAGGCTTAAGCTATATTCCAATCTGTGGCTTATGGTATTAGTTATTACCTTAGCTTTTCATGGACGTTATGGAATATCCATGATACAATCCTTTAACAATTCAATCTTTTGTCTATGCCCTGGGCTCAATTCTTTCTTTTAACTTATACCAGAGTCTTCTATGGCTGTATGATTGTCAACAAATATGATGCCTGGATAATGCTCCAAAATCTTGAGTGTATCCATAACATACTAACTTTGGATCATTGATCAAATAATTTTTTCGTTCCATCTTAGCTTTCTTTCAACGTAAGCTATTACTTTTCCTGGTCTTTCTGCCCCCTTGTTGCGTCCATACTTAGCTTATCTTAGTGCCCACACTTGCCAGAGTTTTCATACAACTCATATGATTTCGAATATTACTTTTAATTCTTACTTCCCGTTCATTAGCCATGGTAGGTGCCACTTTCCTTTGGAATGCTTACAATGTTGTTGCGAGATTGTTGTTACACGACCATTTCCTTTTTAGGTCGTTGTGCCTATATTGAAGCCTTCTTTCTTATCTCCTCAGCTAGTCTTTCGTTGTTGTACTTAGGGAGAACCCTTGACTCTTGTAAAGTTGTGAGCTTATTACGGACCTTTTTGATGTCCTTACTTGCCTATAATCATTCGTAGTTGCTTACTTCCATGCCCTTGTACTGTATGGTTGCTTTTGAACTGATATTTTGACTGCCTTCCCAGTGGCACTTTCTTTTATCCCCGTAACACTCATACGGTATCTTTAACTACCCTGACTTTTGCTTGAATATATCTCAATTATTATAATGATATTCTTCGAGGTTGAACTCTCCATGTTGGGTTCTACTGTGTTTATCTTACACGATCTGATGACTCGTCTGTAACCTCTTGTTTAGCCATAACTGGGATCTTTCTAATCAATTATTAACTACTCGTTGGCCCATTCTCATATCAATATTCCACGTAATCTCTCTTGGGTTATTTCCTTTGTCTTAACTTACGTCTCGCACTGGCTCCTTATTTATTAATAGCAGCTCGGGCAGGAACCTTTACTTCCTTTCTTTGACGTCGTGCTTGCACAATATTCTTGAATCGTAGCGTATCTAGAAGATTTGGATAAGTTCCATCTCATTCCTCTTTCATTTATCACATTCTTCCTTTACCATTCCAGAGTCACTAGAACCACTTAATTCTTACTCAATGCCATATCACTCCATATTCCCCCCTTTAGGGGTGTACTAAGAGCTGAAGCCACGAGGATCTACCTATATATGTTTTACCTCTTTAAGTAGAGGAAGTCTTTAAAAATTCACAACAACAAGTGAGAAGAGTTTTAGGAAATTAGGGTTTTAACAATAGTCGAGTTAAAAATGGTAAGAACTCTGAATCAGTCAATAAAGAAGAGGATCTAAACACAAAGAACTTAATCGAAACAAGTATACATACAAAACAAACAAAGACAGTTTCAGAACCCGAATAAAACAAAAAATACCTAGGGTTTTAACACAATGAACCAGGTAGAAGGAAACATAAAAAATCGTTTAAACATAGTAAAATCATAAAACAATAATGAAAATTTGAGAAGAGATCTTTTAAAAGAGGTTGAGAAAACCCTAATCGTTGAAGACGAAGAATCGTTTTGAAAAATCGGAAAACCTTTAAGGAAAACACTTAAGAGGTTCATAACATACACAGATCTAAGACAGATATGAATGAAAATTGGAAAGCCTTTAAAGTTGGGGTTTCGGAGAACCCAAAAAAATGAGAAAGACTTCGAAAAGTTAACGATCTAGCCGGAAAAGTCAAGGATCTAACTCGAACAGCCATAGATGGCCGGAAAGAGACCAGGGATAGAAGTTGAGCAAGGTATGGACTAGATCTCTTCGAGATATTTCCATGAAATCATGAAAACAGGTAACCAGTAGACATAGGAGACCGGTATACATCTCAAACAGCCATGGGAGTCCATGGATTGGGTGAGGTTCGAAGGGGATTAAGGTTAGTTTGGATGGCGGCGGCTAGGGTTGGCTTTTGGTTTCAGAGAGAGTTTGAGAGGAGAGGGGATTCAAGGGCGGCGGACCGTAACAAATGAATTAGGTTAGGGGTCGTTTTGGGTTTAAAATGGTAAGGGGAAAAGGGGACCGTTGATCTGAATGATCAAAGGTCATGATCAAATGGGTAGGTAGGGATCCAGTTTGGATTTGGGTTAAAATTAGGTTAGGGTTGGATTTGAATTGGAATTGGGCTGGGGATTCGATTTGGGCTAGATTTTAAAGCCAATTTTGACTATAAGTTAAATAGCCATTTTTTCCTTTTAGTTTTATAAAATAATAAATAATTTCTGAAAACTAATTTAAAAGGCTAAAATGATTTATAACATATAAAAAATAATTTAAAATACAGGATCCAATTTTATGAATATAAAACCTAATTAAACCTTAAAAGGGCTAATATTGCAATTATATGCAATTTAGCTTTAAAAATACTAAATAAAATTGTAAAAATATGTAAAAATTACCTTAGCCATATTTTGGCATAAATATGAAAATCCAATGGATGAATTATCAAAATAATAATATTAGAGATAATTATTGGGATTTTATGAATAAAAAGGGAGAAAATAAATCAATTTAAACCTTTAAAAATTATGGAAAAATAATAAAATACTTGGACATGCTTATATATATATATATATGCTATTTTGAAGTTATTTTGCATATCAAAAATATATAGGGAAAAATTGGGTATCAACAATGATAACCCCAAAAGTGCATTCGTCCTTGGCGGAGAGCCTATTAAGGATCCTTATGAGAAATGAAGTGTTACAACGACATATATAATGACACGATCTCTGAGGGTTATCCAACAAGTGTTGAAAAACTAGCACAATGAATTTACTAACTAAGGAACACAGTCATAACACGTTGTAGAGGTGTAAAGAAAAAATGAACACTTGTTATGAACTAGACACGTTTCTGCTGTAACAACTCTCAAGATACAGTACCCAGCCACGTCATGAGCCACTATGATGTGCCGTAGAATTGCTGCACTTTTGATACTAATTACATAGGCTGTAGCTCGTCTTTTAAAGCATTTTAAGTCAATTCTTATGTAGTTTTGTTGTTTTGAAGTAAACTAGACTAAACCCATAGAAGGGAAGTAATGAGGCAGGTTTGCGACCGCAAAAGTGATGTGCGGGACGCAAACCAACCGCAGAGTAAAGCAGATAAACCTAGTTTTTAGAATCGATTTTGCGGTAGCAAACGCTTGTGCGGACCGCATAATGACCGTAGAAGTGCAAAGAGAGTTTTTGCTAGAACAATTCTGTGGCATCAAATCGCGAAATCAATGTGCGGACTGCATAATGGATCTGTGATGGAAAATTGGGCAACTAGACATTCAAGTATGTGATGAAATTTTATTTTTGCGGGCCACAAAAGTGTAATACGGCCCTTTCTGCAGTCGCAGATGTGATTTGCATGGGTATTTTTGTCATATTTTGACCCCGACTTTTAGCCCATTATAAATAGAACAACTAGGGTTTTTGTGGGGTATCTTGTTTGAAAAAGAGGCTACACTTAGAGCATTGAATACGCCATGATTTTGGAAGATTTTGAAGAGAGAATCTTGTCATCTTTGCAAGCTTTATGACTTTATTTATTGCTTTGTTCTAGGATTCTAGTATGAGTAGCTAGTTTTAAATACAAAGGTTGTGGACCCTAAATGGGTGTAATGTTAATGGGTGTTTACTATTGAATATATATATATAATGATTGGTTGGTATTTATTCATTTCGCATGCTTCATTTAATGTTGATGGTTGCAAACATTGACTAATGTCATTTCACTCTATCTTTATTTGGAAAAGTTTAGGGTTTGGTAGAAACAAATAACAAAAAGTCAAGGCTTTAAACCTTGTTTAATAGAATCGCTTAGGAATAAGTGGGTTCTATTGGCATAAATTGATTGTTCTTAATTGCAACACTTTTATATTTGGGAAAATCATACAGAGGAAATATTATCTAACTATTGGGAAATATTGGGTAGTCATTTAGGAACCATTTGCATATTAATGGACCTTCCATTAGAAATATATCATATTAACACCGATAGCATTATATCCCATTGATAGGGACACAACCTTGGTTTTCTTAATCAAATTAATTACACTCTCACAACAAAATAATTTTCTTGATCATTCACAATTACAACATTCTCTTTTTAAGATAATGGAGTAGAATTACGACTTAAGTTATGTTTCACACTACTCAAGTAACCTTTTCACACCTATTCCCTGTGGGATTCAACCCCAACCTTGTTGGGATATTATATTTGGCATCGAATGCCTTACACTATTTGTTTAAGTGTAATTTGAGCGTATCAAATTTTGGCGCCATTGCCGGGGTATACGGTTTTGAAATGACTAATTAGTTTGTGCTTTACTTTATGTCTTCTTCTATTCCATCACACCTAGCTTGCTTTGCTTGGTTTTACTAGGTAAACATGGGCGAGCCAGAAGAAGAAAATATTTTTGCGGATATAGATGGGTATATTGAGGATACAAATGCCATTGTCCCTCCAAGAGTTGATGCTACTACCTTCAAGGTGGAACACAGTTTAATCCTAATTCTCAAAGCATAGGGGTTTTTCCTAAATTCCACGGATGATGATCCGACACAACACCTTAGAAATATTTTGGGTGTGTGTGCGATGCACAAGCAGAATCACGTGTCAGATGATGCCCTAAGGTTGATGGTGTTCAAGTACTCTCTAACTGGAGAGGCAAGACAATGGATCCAAAATCTACCGCCTAATTCCATTCATACTTGGCCAGAACTTGTCCGAGCTTTTCTAGCAAAGTGGTTTCCACAGAGCAAGAAGTCTGAGCTCCGGGATAAAACTTTCTTTTTCAAGCAATTATCGGGAGAGCATATATATGAGGCACGAGATCAATTCAAGCTATATTTATTGAGGTCGCCGAATCATGGTTTTCCGGATAATATCTTGTTGGAAATGTTTTCCATGGGCTTGGATCATATGAATCAATCCATTGGCAAAAATGCAGCTGATGGATCTTTTATGGATAAAACATTTGCAAGGGTCACGCAAATGTTTGATAAGATGGCAGAATATAACCAAGCTTGGCACTCAGAAGACACCAAGGTAGAATTGCATATGGTACTCCTTCCTTGACCAACATGCTTAAGGAGAACCAAGAAAGAGATCAAGTGATTGCCGGGCTTGCCACCAATATCAATGTGTTGACGAAGATGTTCACTGAAAGCCAAACAAAAAATTAAATGTGGTGGAAGATGTTCAACCCATGTCAAATGAGGATTACGAGGAAGAAAATTATGTCAACAACTCTCAAGGAGGTTATCAAAGGCAACCTTACCAAGGTTCAGGACAACAAAACCACTGGAGGCCTAACGCGCAAGGGCAAGGCAACCAATAGTAGCGAAATGACCAATGTAGTTCAAATCAAGGAAATTGGAGTAACGACAACAACAATTTTTCAAATCGGAGTTCCAACCCCTATGTTCCACCAAAGGGGCAATATTCAAACTCTCTACATTGGAAAGAAAGTTCTTCGAGTGAGTCCAAGTTGGAAAACATTCTTGGACAAAAATTGCAAAATCAAGATAGATCCGACACTTAAATAAAGAACATGATCGAGCTTGTGGACTCTCATACCGCATCTATTCAAAAGTTGGAGATCCAAATGAGAGATCTCTCAAGAGAGCAAAATTCGAAGCACAAAGGCACACTCCCAAGCGACATAATTGCAAACCCAAAAGGTAGTGGGAGTGGCCCAATTTCTCATTGTATGGCAATCACAACTCGAAGTGGGAAACTACTTCAAGGAGAGAATGAACAAGTGGTTGAAGTGGAAGGTTCCGAACAAGAGGTCGAGGCACAAGTTGAGGTGCCAATTGTTGTTGAAGTTGAAAGACTCCCGAAGAAGGTAAGAACTCAAGAAGTGAACCATGAAGAGGTTAACGAAAAGGTAATAGAGGCACCAAAAACTCTAGCACCAATTCCTAGGCCTCCGCCTCCTTTCCCTTAAAGACTTTCTAGGAGGGTTGATGATAGCAAACTCGATAAGTTCTATGACATTCTCAAGCAATTATCGGTAAACATTCCATTTGTGGAAGCATTTCAAGAGATGCCGGGTTTTGCTAAGTACTTGAATGACTTAATTACTAAAAACAGAACCACCAAGAATGAAGTGGTGAATGCGACTCATCGAGTTAGTTACATCATTGCAACAACCACGGTCCAAAAGAAAGAGGACTCAAGAGCTTCTATTCCATGAACTATTGGGTTGCGCAATTTTGCACGAGCCCTTTGTGATAATGGGGCTAGCATCAACTTAATGCCTCTTGCTATTTATAAGAAATTGGGATTAGGTATGCCTAGGACTACAAGTATGAGGTTGCAAATGGCCGACCGTTCAATAAAGAGTCCGGTGGGAATTGTTGATGATGTACTTGTGAAAGTGGGGAAGTTCCTCCTCCCTGCCGACTTTTTTATCCTCGATTGTGCTGTTCATAAAGAAATCCCTATCATCTTGGGGATACCATTCCTTGCTACCGGAAGAGCACTCATGGATTCAGAATGAAATGAGATCAAGTTTCGAGTCAATGACAAAGAGGTTACCTTTTAAGCGAGTAAGGGTATGAAATTGTCACATGCATACGAAAGCATCTCAGTCATTGATGTTGTCGATAAGGTAGAGGATGCAGTCGAGGTAAAGATGGAAGAAGAATGCCTTGGTGAGGCATTGGCGGTTATTTTGGTACATTTTGATGGTGAAGACATGGAAGGATACATGGAATCAGTAAATGCATTGGAACGGATTGGGTCTTACACTTATGCACCAAAGAAATTTTCTCTTGACTTAGAGAATAGAGTCACCCCTCCCGCTAAGCCTTCAATTATCAAGCTGCCACAACTTGAGCTCAATCCACTTCCACTGCACTTAAGGCATAAATTTCTTGGCTCTAATGAAACTCTACCTATAATCATTTCTTCTTTGTTGAATGACGTGCAGGTTGAACAATCGTTGAATACCTTGAGGGAGCACAGGTAGGCCATTGGGTGGACAATAGCGAACATCCGAGGGATTCCTGCTAGGATTTGGGAGCACAAGATACAATTGGAGCTAGAGAGAAAACCTAGTGTGGAGCATCAAAGAAGGTTAAACCCTTTCATGTAAGAGGTGGTGAAGAAAGAAATCATAAAATGGTTGGATATCGGGGTTGTCTACCCCATTGCCGATAGTCCTTGGGTGAGTCCGGTGAAATGTGTGCCAAAGAAAGGAGGCATGACCATGATTCAAAATAATAAAAATGAGCTTATCCCAACGAGGTCGATAACCGGGTGGAGAGTTTGCATGGACTACCAGAAACTCAATAGTGCTACTTGCAAAGACCATTTCCCTATGCCTTTTATTTATCAAATGCTTGATCAGCTAGAGGGAAGGTCATTTTATTGCTTCTTGGATGGTTACTCTGGATACAACCAAATAAACATCACCTTAGAAGATCAAGAGAAAACAACATTCACATGCCCGTATGGAATTTTTGCTTTTAGCCGGATGCCATTTGGGCTATGCAATGCTCTGGCTACCTTGCAACAATGCATGATGTCAATCTTCTCGGACATGGTGGAGGATTTCTTAGAGGTGTTCATGGATGACTTTTTTGTAGTTGGTGATTCCTTTGAGCATTGCCTTGATAACCTTAGGCAAATGCTCAAGAGATGTGAGAAAACAAACCTTGTGCTCAATTGAAAAAAATGTCACTTTATGGTGGACGAGGGTATTGTTCTGGGCCACAAAATTTCCAAACAAGGCATATAGGTTGATCAGGCAAAGATCGAGATCATTTCCAAGCTTCCTCCTCCCACTTCGGTAAAAGGTGTTCGAAGCTTTTTGGGGAATGCCGATTTTTATAGACGATTTATCAAAGACTTCTCAAAAATTACAAGTCCCATGTGCAAGCTCCTTGAAAAGGATGCAAAGTTTGAGTTCGATGAGAATTGCCTCAAAGTTTTTGAGGAATTGACAGCAAGGCTCACCACGACACCTATTATTGTCACACCTGATTGGTATCTTCCATTTGAGCTCATGTGTGACACCACTGGTGTATCCATTAGAGCGGTACTTGGTCAACGACATAACAAAATTCTTTCATCTTGTCTACTATGCAAACAAGACACTCAATGGTGCACAAATGAACTACATTATAACTGAGCAAGAACTGTTTGTTGTGTGTCTATGCTTTTGAAAATTTTTGAGCCTATTTGTTGTGATCCAATGTGATAGTCTACATCGATCATGCTGCTCTCCGCTACCTTATGGCGAAGAAGGATGCTAAACCAAGATTGATTAGGTGGGTTCTTTTGTTATAAGAGTTTGACTTTGAAGTCAAAGATCGGAAAGGAGTAGAGAATCAAGTTGCAGATCATTTGTCTAGGCTTGAAGAGGCAGGGAGACCAAAGGAAGATCTTGAAATTGCTGATTCCTTCCCAGATGAACACATATTGGCATTGTCTATCACCTTCACTCCTTGGTAAGTCGACATCTCTAACTTCTTGGTTAGTGATCTTATCCCCGACGGACTGGAAGCCTATCAAAAGAAAAATTTCTTGCGGGAGTGTAGGCAATACTATTGGGAGGAACCCTTTCTATTCTGTATTTCTGCCGACAACATCATTCGACATTGTGTTCAGGAAGATAAGGTAATTCTAATTCTCAAGACATGTCATGACTCCAAAGTTGGGGGCCATCATGGTGGAATTCGTACTATGCAAAAGTGCTTGAATGTGGCTATTATTGGCCATCGATCTACCAAGATGCAAACCAAATGGTCAAAGCATGTGATCAATGTCAAAGACAAGGGTCAATTTATAGAAGACATGAGATGGCTATGAACTTTGTGATGGAGGTAGAGATCTTTGATGTGTGGGGGATAGATTTTATGGGTCCCTTCGAAAGCTCTTACGACATGACATATATCTTGGTGGCAGTAGATTATGTCTCCAAATGGGTCAAGGCAATTGCCTTGCCAAACAATGAGGCAAGGAGTATGAATGCTTTCTTGAAGAAGAACATATTTATGCGGTTTGGAACCCCAAGGGCCATCCTTAGTAATGGTGGTTCTCACTTTTGCAATAAAACCTTTGCCGGACTGCTTGAAAAATATGGAGTTAAGAACAAGGTGGCCACCCCTTACCATCCTCAGTTGAGCGGCCAAGTTGAAGTTTCCAACAGGGAAATCAAGAACATCTTAGCAAAAACTGTTAATGCAAACAGGACCGACTGGTCAAAGAAGATAGATAATGAATTGTGGGCATATCGAACAACATTCAAGACTCCCATTGGCACCTCACCATACTGGTTGGTTTTTGGTAAGGCATGTCACTTGCTAGTGGAGCTTCAACATAAAGCTATGTGGGCATTGAAAAAGTTAAATCTTAACTGGGACGAAGCTGCTAATCTAAGGATGACACAACTCAACGAGATGGAAGAGTTCCTTTTTCATGCCTATGAGAATGCAACCATGTACAAGGAAAGAATGAAGTTTTTTCATGACACGAAGATTTTAAAGCGGGAATTTAAATCCGGTGACTTGATCTTGCTCTTCAACTCAAGACTAAAATGTTTTCTGGGAAAACTCAAATCCAAATGGTCTGGCCCGTTCAAAGTTGTGAATGTGTCTTCCTATGGTGCCAATGAATTGGAATCCGAGGACGGGACTCAAACTTCAAAGTAAATAGCTAAAGGGTCAAGCATTACCCCGGAACGAGTGCAAAAAGGCACTTGGTAGAACAATTCGCACTTAAAGATGGTCCTACACCAACCCCCACCAATTATTTGCCAAAGATAAGGGCAACATCATCGTGCTGCAACGTTAAATAAAGCGCTTCTTGGGAGGCAACTCATGTGTGATAACACTTTTTGGTTAGATTTTAATTTTGGCAAGTTTAATTGTAAGTGTTGAGTAGTTTGACGTGTGTGTTAGAATGCAGGTAACCCAAAATATAATGAAACAGGATGCAATGGCAAAGAAAAATGAAGGAACGCAAGACTTGTATTTTGTAGCAACATATGCAGCCGCATAATGGATTTGCGGACCGCATAATGGTCGCAGACACAAATAGAAAAAAATGCAATCCGAGCCTTCAAAAATACGGTGACAATATGCTTTCTTCAGCCCACATAACAATTATGCTACCATATAACCTATCGTAAAGTTGGTTTGCATCACTCATTCATTAACCCATCGCATAACACATATGTGGTCGCATAATGTGTTATGCGATACACTGCCTCACCGTGAACCTCTCAGGTATTTAGCCCTAACTCCCTAAATCATTTTCATCATTATTTTGCACTCCCACATACAGACGCACCACATAACACATACGAAAAGATAAGCACGACCAAAAACATTGAAACAACAAAAAAAATCAAAAAGGTATTGAAAAGGAAGGGGCTTACCTTGCTCGTGCTTCAGACTAGCATTGTCCATCCTCTTGATATTTGGTATGTTCACTTACACCCTTTTTATTGCTTAATCTATTGAAAATGCCATCCTCTTTTCCCCCAACTTCTTGCTATGGGTAATCAATCGTAAGTGATTTTATTGAAAATCTAGGTTGGGGCTACTGTGGGTAAATCGATATTTGGGGATTTGAATTGGAAAGTAGGAGTAATGAAAAGAGGTTGGAAAGTTGTAGGATTTTGCTTAGATTTCATCTTGCTGACTGTGCAGTAACTGAGTGTAAGAAAGCCTATATACTTTAGATTGAGTGCGAAGACTCTTTTTGACTAAGGACAATGATCTTTGCGGTCCGCATAAATGGTTCATGGACCGCAGAGTCATCACATTTTGTGTCATAGGTAGTTGTATCAAAGCCCATGTGCGGTTGGATTTGTAACAGCAGAAACGTTATGCGGACCGAATAATAGTTGTATACAGAGGCAGATAAAATGCTATATTTGAGGAATAACATGCAACCAATCTATAGTCGCATAAGATGTTCTGCGGATTGAAAAATTTGTTTTGCTTCTGAGGGTTGCATTATTCAAAAGGTTCCGTGCCTCGTAGAGTTGTTATACAATCCCAGAACTGATCGTTGAAACAAAATATTTTTCATTTTTTCTTTTCTTTCTTTCTTCACATGTTGTTCATGCCATATCACATACTCACTTGTTGATTAATTGACAGGAATGGCACCAAAGAAATCCCTAGCATCGCGACAACCTTTTGCTCGAGGAAAGAAACGGGCTGCAGCTCGGAGACCACAATTACAACAATCCAAATGCAAACGGCCTGACAGAGCCAGAAGTGTATCTGAGCATTCCTCCCAGTCTGAAGAGGAGGAGGCTCAGATTGACCTTGTACCACCATTTGACCTCCAAGCCGAAGCACGCCAAAAAAATGGTGAAAATATCAGGATTGGGATTTTCGGTTCTTGGACTTTGAACAGGGATGGACTGACAAAAAGGAAAATCCTCGAAGAAAAGCAGCTAGGCTTGAATGGTTTAAAAGAACACTATCCCCATGTGCTAGAAAACATCAAAAAAGAGGGATGAGAGTCTTTCACTCAGGTTCCGGTGGAGTAGTACGAGACACTCATAAGGGAATTCTATGATGCATATGCTGCATCCAGGAGCGTAGAATAGAAAATAAACCATAGATTCTTGGACTCTGTCTTTGTCCAAGGTGTTGAAATACTATGTGATTCTTCCTTAATCAATGACATCTATTTTGAAGAATGGGAGCTGGGGACGGTAGAATTTGATGTAAATCTTGCAAATAAAGAATCCGAGCGTGCTTGGGTAGCCTCTATCATAGCCAATGGGACCCCATACTAGATCGCTCCGCGTTAGAAGATTTTAAAAAGGGATATTACCCAAGAAGGCCGGTATCAGCTTAGTTTTGTTTATTCTCGGATAATGCCCTCGAGAAATGAAACCGACATAAGGATCGAGAAGGCAATCCTCATTGCTTGCATTATGTCGGATATCAAGGTAGATATGGGAGAACTTATATTTCGTGAGATTGGAATCCGGGCAAACCAGAAAGAACCTTGCTCCCCTTTCCATGCTTAATCCATGCTCTGTGTAAAACTGGGGAGGTTCCTCCTATCAACAAACATGACCTCCGAGAAAAAGCCATTTAGGACATTGACATCACTCGGATTAATGATGCTGTGGATACAGTGGTCGAAGATCCACAAGAGCCTTCTCTCACTCCTCTTCCAGCCTCATCAGCACCTGCTGCCTCATCAGTGCCTAACACTCCTTCCACACCGGTCACCTCCACATCCACTCCTAGACCAGTTACAACACCACCACCTACCTCATTGAGTGCACTCTCAAAGCTTGGTCTACTGGCACAATATGCAAATTCCAAAGTAGACAAATTGACGAAAGAACTTCTATCTCTCATCCGGCAAGCACTGACCCTGATCCAAACCTCAGTAACTGCTCTTCAAAAATAGCATTTATCTTATGAGGATCAACTCAATCACTTTGAAGTGCACATTGAGAGGGTTGAGCGAGGCAAAGTTGGGGACATGCCTCAACTTAAAAAGGAGGTAGCTGAGCTAAAGTCAGAGCTGCATAAGATGCAGAACCTGGAATTTGATTTGACCTCCTTTCTTCCGGAGGGAGGGGAGCAGGGCACTGTTATATCCCACATTCCAAGCCTTAACCTTGATTTAACAAACCTCATGTCAGCAGAGGTAGCCCAGGGTACTGCAAGTTCACAAGATCCGAGCTCCGTTGTGCACATCGATGATCATTCAGAAGAGGAATCCGAAGGGTCTGAGGAGGAAACTAATAAGGAGGGGTTACTTGAAGAGGATGATGATCAGCGGGACAACAGAGGAAAACAATTTTTTTTCTCTACAGATATACCGGGTGAGGAGGAAGCAAATGTGCATACATCCATTGCCAGTCCATTGCAGATATGGTCGCCAAAGCCACTCCCCCGACCACATAGCCATCATTGGGGGAGGCTAGCAGCTCCCAAGTCCAAGACCCAGCTGCACAGCAGGAGGAGATTCCTATTTTGGTCTCTGGCGCCACTACACAGTCAGAGGTTCCCCCCACTGCCTCCACAATGTCAGCCTCCGACACCACAGCCACCTCGGATGCTCCATCTATTGTCCAGTCTGAGGATCCACCCAACGCCTTTACAGTGTCATCTCCCAGCACCACAAGCACCTAGTGCGCCCCAAGAAGCCCCTAAACTTTGCTCTTACTTTCCCAATGCATTGGGGACAATGCATGCTCTTTGGTTTGGGGTGGGGTAGTTAATTTTTTTGTAGTCAATTATTTTGTGAAACATGTATATAAACTCTTTACTTTAATAGTGTAGATTTGTATATAACAATGTATTCCCCTTGGTTTTTCTTCGTCGGGTCCTTTTCCAATGGTATAATAGTAGAACCATGGTGGTAGCACAAAACATTTTGACTTGTTTGGTGTTTTTGTTCTAGTTTAAAGCTTGTGATAAGTTTTTGTTGAATAAATTGTACCCTTCAAATGTTGTAAATAAACAGGTAGTCATTCTTGTGAAATCGTGGCTCGCTCTTTGACTTTGTGTTTACCAAGAATCTCAAAAATAATGTGATGATGCTTTGAGTTGCCTTGTATTCACTTGAGGGCTGAAGTTATGCCGAGTAGAACAGTTCATGGGTTGTGAGTGGGTGAAAATTTGTGTAAATAATGGATGTGCTTAACTTGTAATGTCTAAAACTTACCTGGTTGGTTTCTCAATGCAATTCTCAGGTTGATGATTGGGTGTTGAAATGATATTAGGCTCTCTTTGTGATTGCTAACTAATTTTTGACCAAATTGACCTCCCTGGTACATCTATTATCCTAGTTACCCCCTTGAGCCTTCAACCTTTTATTTGGCTACTATATTACAAACCTTTACCCCGTTGTGAAATAATTCCCTCTTTTGAACCCATCCTTCCTTGAACAATTAAGAATAAGGCTAAAATCCTAAGTTGGGGGTGTCGGTGTTAATTGGAAATTGGTAAGGTGTTACATTGTGTGTAGAAGCAAATACCTCAAAATTGTGTATATGAAGATTTCAAGCTCTAACAGTATATATATATATATATATATATATATATATATATATATATATGTGTGTGTGTGTGTGTGTGTGTGTGTGTGTGTTTGTGTATATTGTCACGCCCCAAACCTGGGGAGGCATGGCTAGCACTCGGTGTCGTACTGGCCCGAGCGAACCATTCTGTAGCTCATTCTTTCTGTGACCATGGTGGGCCAACATTGCAACAACTCGTAGTGCATAACTGTAAGTGGGCAACCACTATATCACTGAACTATTTTTCTTAAAACATGAATACATATAGGCCGTCAAGGCCTCTGACATACTGTACAAAATAAACCTCTGTCTAAAAAGCCTCTACGATTATTCGACATCAAATGGGACAGGGTACCAGCCTACCCATAAGTCTATAGCAAAACTCCGACACAATGACTCATAAACTTGGCTGCACTCCGAATGAGGTGGAGTCTTACCGATCCTTCATTGAGTGCCAATCTCATATACTATGAAGGCTCGTCAAACTGATTGTCTATACCTGCAGGCATGGATGCATCATCCCCAACAAAAGAACCTCAGTACGAATAATGTACTGGGTATGTAAGGCAGAACTGAAACATAACAATAAGCCAACATTAATTAAAGACACATAAGAATCAACTTGAATCTCTAAAGTGTCACCATGTATGCATACTTATTATACTTACGTATATATAATTCTTCTCTTTAATACCATTTATATTATCCATATCGCATGATGCATGACTGCCAAACTGATCAGTGGTAACTGCCCAACCGATCGTAGCACGGTGGTAAATGCATGACTGCCCGACCAGCCATAGCTCAGTGGTAAATGCATATGCATGAAGATGCATGTATTACAGTATTATGAACATTAACATCTTTATCAAATACCTCAATAGAGAACTAGATACGTACTTAGACATGCCTGAATATTACTTTACGGGAATGAATAACATAGACATTTTTAACTGCTATGAGTAGAACCACTTATGGAATATCATTACTTTTATGTATCGTTACTTGGATCATGCCAAAAGAAGGAAGGATTAACCTTAACATACTTGAGATGATTCTCTTGATAATCCCTCTAATACACGTCTTTTGCAAAAATACGTAATGGGGGATCGAAGTAGGGAAAAACCTGTAACACCCATAGTTTCATCTCATTTTGATGAACTTGCAAGCTATAACATCCGTATTATACTCTTCAACACAAAATCAAATACTAGTTGTAACATCTTACCACAAAGACATGCGGTAGAAAGTTCAAACTCATCGACTATAAACACAATTCACATACCATTTAAGGGAAAATAACACAAGAATTAGAAGAGACTCTACCATAAATAAAACTAGTTCAAACACTGAAACCAAAATATACAATTTGCTGGAAAAGACAACCTATTTTAGTTGAATACAGCAAACCTCAACCGATGCTTATATCTCCTAATATCAAGGGGGTGAATCTTGTTGTATGCTCTTGTAATATGACACATTTCTACATAGTATATGAGTCACTTGATATATTTTCCATGTGGCTGCCACGTTGTCTTAATCTTTACCCAAAGTTTTACCATCCAAGAGTCTTGATATATTTCCTTAGCCACTTGATATATTTCCATCCCATTATCCAATAATTCACATGATTAAGGATTATCTCAAATTACTTAAAATACTATTTACTTTTAATACACTTTATACACCTTACTATTATGGTCATGTGGTACCACATTAAATCAATACACATACTATTATTTCATTAAAACATCCATGTAAAAAAATGCACATATTTTCTCAACTTCTAATTTTCCTAATCTCATATAAAGAGTACAAATTTTCGTATGCTTAATTCTTAAAATGGTAAAAAGATAACCTTCTTTTCTTGTGACAAAATAATTTCTATCTTTATAATAAAGAAAATCTCATAAACTTTCTCATCTTATGTGTATAATTCAAAACATATTTGAAAGTAGTAATATAAACAAAATCATATTTTTCAATTTTTTTTACAAAAATGTTCCACTCAAAATACCACATCAAACGTATATAACAGTGTCAATATTGTTAAAATCATATGTGTGTGTGTGTGTGTGTGGAGTCTTGTGAAAACCGAAGAAATACGTTGAGGTGGTTCTATGTTGGTAACTAGAGGTGAATAAGGGCTATGCTGTAAAAAAACAAAGTGTATGTAGAGTTCAAGGAGGGTACAACCACTATATTTCCAACTACTCGTCCAACCCGTCCCGAAGCCTACACTACAACATGTGAAAAGTCCTTTGTGATGTACAACAAATCATTCTTGAGATAGTAATGGATTAAAATAAGGGCAAGCATATGGACTGATACTTGTAGCGTTTAGCTTTCTTTCCGAGTGCAAGAGTGTTTGATTGTATCCCCTTTACATACTTGCTGAGTTAGGGATTTTATTTGATGTGAGCACGCATGAATTGCAAGATTTAGCAGAAGTTAGGTTTCTTAAAGTAGGATACATGTGCATACCTAGTTGTGGGTAGCACTCTATTATTGCTCTTGAGGCTCGAAGTTTACAAATTGATTATTCGAATTGCTAAATGATCTTTGTCTTCCAAGAAGGGTGAAAGAGAAGTTACATGCTTGGTAGCTAACAGTCAGCACCATCCATAGTCACTGCTGCTTTTGATCTATCAGAAATAGATTAGTATGTGATAAGATGACTTTGTTTTAGCTGTTTGAGGACAAGAAAGAGTCTAAGTTGGGGGTGTTGATGTGCCATAGAATTGCAGCACTTTTGATACTAATTACATAGGCTGTAGCTCGTCTTTTAAATCATTTGAAGTCAATTCTTATGTAGTTTGGTATTTTGAAGTAAACTAGACTTGAAGAATGAAGAACAAGGAAAATATGACAAAAACCCATAGAAGGGCAGTAACGCGGCAGGTTTGCGACCACAAAAGTGATGTGCGGGCCACCAACCAACCGCAGAGTGAAGAAGATAAACCTAGTTTTTAGAATTGATTTTGCAGTCGCATAACGCCTTTGCGGACTGCATAATGACCACAGAAGTGCAAAGAGAGTTTTTGCGAGAACAATTCTGCGGCATCAAATGAGATCGCAAAATCAATGTGCGGACCGCATAATGGATTTGCGATGGAAAACTGGGCAACTGGACATTCAAGTATGCGATGAAATTGTATTTATGTAGGCCATAAAATTGTTCTACGTCCCGTTTTGCCGTCGCAGATGTGATCTGTAGGGGTATTTTTGTCATATTTTGACCCCGACTTTTAACCCATTATAAATAGAATAACCAGGGTTTTGTGGGGTATCTTGTCTGAAAAAGAGGCTACACTTAGAGCATTGAATACACCATTGTTTTGGAAGCTTTTGAAGAGAGAATCTTGTCATCTTTGTAAGCTTTATGACTCTATTTAATGCTTTGTTCTTGGATTCTAATATGAGTAGCTAGTTTTAAATACAAAGGTTGTGGACCCTATATGGATGTAATGTTAATGGGTGTTTACTATTGAATATATATTTAATGGTTGGTTGGTAGTTTTTAATTTCTCATGCTTCATTTAATATTGATGGTTGCAAAAATTGACTAATCTATTTCACTCTATCTTTATTTGGAAAAGTGGGTTAGGGTTTGGTAGAATTGAATAATAAAAACTCAAGGCTTTAAATCTTGTTTAATAGAATTGCTTAGGAATAAGTGGGTTGTATTTGACATAAATTGGTTGTTCTTAATTGCAACTCTTTTATATTTGGGAAAATCATAAAGAGGAAATGCTACCTAACTATTGGAAAATATTGGGTAGTCATTTAGGAACCATTTGAATATCAAAGGATCTTCCATTGGAAATATACCATATTAACACTGATAGCATTATATCTCATTGATAGGGACACAACCTTAGTTTCCTTAATCAAATTAATTACACTCTCATAACAAAATAGTTTTCTTGATAATTCACATTGACAACATTCTCTTTTTAAGCTAATGAAGTATAATTATGACTTAAGTCAAGTTTCACACTACTTAAGTAACCTTTTCACACCTATTCCCTGTGGGATTCGATCCCAACCTTGTTGGGTTATTATATTTGACACCGACGGCCTTACACTATTTATTTAAGTATAATTTGAGTGTATCACACTACAATACTAGGAACGAGGTGAGTTACTCGTCGAGGTACGATCTAGGTGGATTGAAAGTTATACTGAGATTGTCAAACAAAAAGATCTTCCTATGATAAATTTGTGAAAAGCTCAAATTTCCGAGAAACTTTATACAGACAAGTGACCATTTCAATTGACATGTACACATATGATAGGTGTTGAGATATGCTCTTATGTTACAAGATAGTGAAAATGGTTTATGATGTTCACTAAGGAAGTAAAGTGACTATTCATACCATGTGAGCCACATACTCAGGAGAGAGAGTCGCTCATGAAAGATCTCAACACTAGGCCGCTTTATATTAGATTTGATAGCACGTAGGTAAACATTATGATGGTGTGTGCACAAGTGGGCAACTGGACATTCAAGTAGTGCAAACAACCCAATTCCTTTGGGGTAGTTCCCCACACAACGTTAGACAAGATATTTACATCAAACACCCCCAACAATACTCTAAAATAGCTTTTCCTTTACAATTCACCTCTGCTCGGCTAAAATCTAACCAAAATTGACTTAATAACATCAAATAATATAAGAGAAATAAATTCCAATAAATAAGGCTATGATCTTTACACAATTTCTCAAAAGGCAACCCCGGACTCGCATGATCAAAACCCGGGTCTAAGGGTAGATTCTGACTATCCATAACCCCACAGGTCTATATATGTGTTTTGTTTCAAAATCTGAGTCCAATTCGACTGTCTAATCAAAAAATTTCATTTTTCAAAACATAGACAAAGTTTCTCAAAATTGCCCTTCCATTCTCATGATTTTGATGTTAAATCTCATATAGTAAAGTAGTTGATAATTGATCAATATCACTTACCCAATAACTGTAAATGAAATTACCCTTTCTAAATTGCCTCCTACCGAGTCTAGGGTTCAAACTATGAAAGAATGAGTTAAAATCACGAAATTCCAGCTCTAAACCCAGCTGCATATGTCGCATTTGCGACAAAAAGTTTGTAATTGCAGATGCCCGCATTTGCGACGAAAAGTTCACAATTACAGATGTTCGAAATTGCAACCAATGTTCGGAATTGCGACCAAAAGTTTGCAAATGCAGTAGTTCGCAATTGCAACAAAAGGTTCGCAATTGCGAAGTACTAGCAATCCCAAACTTCACCGAAATGATCGAAAATCACCCCGAAACTCATCCGGAACCTCTCAAACACAAAACATATATGCATTTCAGTCAAAGAACATGCTATGGTCCTGCTCGTGCACTCTAAACACTAAAAAGAGGTCGTCTTGACCCGATATTGACCATGGTCAAACTCCAAATTTCTTAACATAACTAGTCTCTCAACCAATAATCCAAAACACACTGAAGCCCCTCGGGACACCGTCAAATCATAGCAACAAGTTCTAAAATATAACACAAACCTACTCAAGGCTTCAAATCTCGAAACATATCATTAAAACCATGAATGACACTGATACACTTAAATTACACTTTAATTAAATAGTGTAAGGCGGTCAGTGTCAAATATATTAACCCAACAAGGTTGGAGTCGAATCCCACAGGGAATAGGCATGAAAAGGTTACTCGAGTAGTGTGTTACTTGACTTAAGTCGTAATTCTATTCTGTTAATTGTAACAGGAGCATGATATAATTGTGATTTGAAGAAATAACTAATTGTAACGTTGAGAATGTAAATAATTTGATTAAGAAAACCAAGGTTGTGTCCCTCTCAATGAAATGTAATGCTATCGGTGTTAATTTGATTTATTTCTAATGGAAGGTTCTTTAGATATACAAATAATTTTTAAATGACTACCCAATATTTTCCAATAGTTGAGTAGTATTTCCTTTTTATGATTTTTCCAAATATAAAAGAGTTGCAATTAAGAACAATCAATATATGCCAAATAAAACCCACTTATTCCTAAGTAATTCTATTGACCAAGGTTTAAAGCCTTGAGTCTTTGATATTTACTTCTACCAAATTCTAACTCACTTTTACAAGTAAAGAAAGAATTTAATGGCACTTGTTAATGTTTGCAACCACCAACCATAAATGAAGAATGAGAAATAAATATATATCAACCAAGCATTATACATATATTCAATGTTAAACACCTATTAACATAACACCCATTTAGGGTCCACAACCTTAGTATTTAAAGTTAGCTATACATGCTAAAATACAAAAGGATGAGAATATTTAATGCCATAAAGCTTACAAAGTGCAAGATTCTTCACTCAAAAGCTTCCAAAAGAGAGGAATATTAAAGACTTGGAATGTAGCTCAAAAACAAGACCAGATGCCCCCAAAAAACCCCAATAAATCTATTTATAGTGTGTCAAAACTCACGACCAAAATCGGACAAAAATACCCTTTCAGGTCAATTATGCGACCGCATATCTGTCGCATAACAGACATGCGGTCCGCATTCTCTTCATGGCCATCGCATCTTCAAACCCTAGTTTCTAGGCATTCACCGCATTCAAGTTCTGCGATCCGCATTGTAGATATGCGATCGCATTTTCCACCTTCAACAGCTTTCACAACGAGTTTGCGGTCCATTATGCAGCCTGCAAACCTGTTATGAGGTCGCATAATGGACCGCATTTTTTGCACTAGACTTTGGCCAATAGACTGTTGGGGTTTGTGATTCCTTGGAGCATTATGCGGTCCGCATGACAGATTTGCGGTCTGCATTTTCATATCCGTGATTGCATTTTGCTCTTTTCTTGTCCTTTTGTGGCCTTTTGATTTTATTTCCATGCTCTTTGGTCCTTAAACCTCATACAATGCAAAAATATTAAAATTACATAAGTATAAAAGATAATTGCATTTAAAACAAGCTAAAATCTAAGCAATTTGTATTAAATGTGCCAAATTTCTCCGGCACATCAACACCCCTAGCTTAAACTCTTGCTTGTCCTCAAGAAACTAAAATGACACTATCCTATTCTAGACTCCATCTAAATGATATGAAACAATAGTGACCGTGGACGGTGTTAGTTGTCAGTACTACAAGCATGCACTTTTGCTTATTTACCCTTCCTGACCCATCATTATCTACAAAGAAACTAATCAACTTGTGAAATTTTGAGCCTCGACCAATTTGACAAAATGTTACCTTCGGCTGAGTACACTTGCATTTGACTTGAAAAACTCAACTTTTGTCCAACAAAAAAATTCATGTGCCCTAACTAGAAAGAAAGTCCCAAACTCATAATATTTACAATGACAACAAAAGGGACGAATTCACAAATACACTCACTCTCAAAAAGAGTTTCAAGTGTTACAACATACCATACCATATGCTTGCCCTTATTTTAATTCATTGCTTTATTCTAAGAACGTTCGGTTGGAGATCCCATAAGGACTTTTTAAGCTTGTAATGTAGGTTTAGGGAAGGGTCGGATAAGCATTTGGATACAAGTGACTACACCCTCCTTGAACACTACTCACATTTTGCTTTCTTGTGCTCTTTGCTTCTTTTCAAATCACATAGCCCTCCTTAGCTCCTAATTTCCCACATTGAACCGCCTTCAATACCTCTCTAATTTTCTTCAAGACTCCATATTTATATATATACATACATCTCTTTTTCTTTCATTTTTTTACTTTGCTTTTGGATCTTGAATAGTTTCCTATCTCGAGGTATACTTTCCCACACTTACAGTACAACCTTTCCAATTTCTGGCTTGACACCACAACCCCAACTTAGGCTTTTAGCCTCATTCTCAATGTTCAAGGAGGGACGTATTCAAGAGAGGGAATTATTTTACAAAAGAGGAAAGGTTTGTAGCGAGATGGCCAAAGAAAAGGTTAAAGGCTCAAATGGGGTAACTAGTGATAATATCTATACAATGGGTAGCTTGAAAGGCTAACTGATTTTCCAAAATCACAAAGAATGCCTAAGATCATTTCTCCACTCAAATGTAATTATCATTAGCATCGAAAGACAAACCCGCAAGTTCTAGATGGTAGAAGTAAACACCAGAAGATACGAAGACTCACACACATGGCACATGAACTGTTTGGCTCAACATAGTTTTAGCCCTCGAGTCAACATTTGGCAACTCGAAGCTTCTATCATATTTACATGTATAACTCTAGGTAAGCATAAAGTCAAAGAGCGAGCCTCAAGTTCACATAGTTGATATCAATTATTTTTATATTAATGGAAGGGTATATGATATTTATAGGAACACATGCTTGAAACTAGTATTCTTGAAACTAGACAATTACACCAAACCAGTCAAAATATTTCAGTCTACTGCCCTGGTTCTACTATTATACCCTTGGAAAAAAACCCGACGAAGAAAAACCAAGGGGGATTCATTGCAACATACAACTATCGACTTGTTTTTTTTATATACAAAGATAACCTATGTACACACCACACAACGCAAGTATAAACAGATTCACAACACAAACAGATTCTTGCTTATATAACACAAAAACATGTACAATAGTTTAATTCCCAAAAAGTTTGTACAAGGCTAGCCCACCCCCAACTGAAAAACATGCATTGTCCCCAATACATAAGAATGTAAAACAGAGTTTAGGGGCTCCCTAAGGTGCACTAAGCGCTATGGGAGTCGGAAGCCGGTTGAATGATGATGGGGTCACCCTCTGATGCTGAAGCTGGGACCGATGAGATCTCGGCCGAATGAGTGACCTCCACTGATGGATCAGGGATCTCTAGCTAGCCCGACACTGGAGCTGGGGCCTGTGAGCTGCTAGCTTCTCCTGCTGATGGATGAGTGGTCGATGGAATGGCTTGGGCGACCATGTCTGCTAGCAAATTTTCAATTGCCTTCTGAACAACTCTTGTTCCTCCTCTGCAACTGTAGGGGCAACAATCTGCTTACCCTTTTCCTGAGGGCCCTCATCCTCCTCGGACCATGACTCCTCATCAATATCTTCCTCGTCTGCCTCCCCACCTTCGAACTCTATAGAGTGTCCGAAATCCTCCTCAGAAGGAGTGTCAATATGTGCAGGGGAAGTCGGAGGCTGGGAACCCCCGACAGTCTGAGGTGCAGGGTCTGTCATCAATATGGAGAAGTCAAGATCCATTCTAACCACTACTGTGTCTACTCCATGCTCACCTTCTTTGGGCATGAAGGAGGATAAGTCGAGCTCCAGAGTTTGCATTTTGTGGAGCTCAGTCTTCATTGTGGCAACATCATCACGGAGCTTGGGTAAGTCACTAACCTCACCCCGCTCTATCTTCTCAACCCACACCTCAAGATGCTTCAGGTGATCCCTATAAGATGTCTGTTGCTATTGGATGGTCGTCACTGAGGACTGGATAGGAGTCAATGCCTGCTTGATGAGGGTAGGGAGGTTCTTCAGAAGTTGGTCTACCTTAGCATTTGCATGTTGATCTAAGAGACCAAGCCTCGAAACAGCTGGCAGTGTAGCAGAAGACTGAGCAATGGTGGACTGAGAGGTGGGCTGTGGAGTGGAAGTGGATGCAACAGTAGCCTAAGGAGACACATAAGTCTGGGAATCTGAGGGCTCTATATTAGCAGGAATCTGAGTCTGAACCTCTGGGGGAGCAACATCTACTGCATCATTAATGCGCTTGATATCAATATCCTTCAATGTTTTCCCTGTCTTGTCAGTGTGTGACATGGTAGGGACTTCCACAGCCTTACATAGGGCTGTGATCAAGCATAGGAATGGAAGTGACGTGGATGTCTATTTTGCCTGAATCCCTATCTCTCGGAAGATAAAACCACCCACATCAATTTTGATTCCAGTCATAATGCATGCAATGACAAGAGCTTTCTCAATGCTTATGTCAGTCTCATTTCTGGACGGTATCAATTGGGAGGTGACAAAGCTAAGCCAGAATCTACCCTCTCGCGATCTTCCTTGAATATTTTGTGCAGAGGGTTATCTAAGCAGGGGTCCCCTTTGCTATCACTGACGCTATCCAACTCCACTCGTTATTACGGTTTACCCATTTGGCATCATACTCAGTTGTGCCCGGTCTCCAGTTAGGGAAGTGGAACTCATTGATGGTATCACTGTTGCAGAACAGCTGATTCCCTCGAACCAATACAGTATCATAGAACACTTTGTTGCACTTGTGGTGAGCAGTCCTAGAGGCTCCATAAGAGGCATAAAACTCACGGACCAGTGTTTCATTGTAGTCATCAGGTAGCTCAGTGAAGCACTCCCATTTTCTATCTTTGATGTTCTCCAATATATGGGGGTACTACTCTTGTAGCCCATTCATACTTAGTTGCTTTTCGGTCAGGATTTTACGTTTTGTTAGCCCTTCTCTATATAGCTCCTTAGACCCTTTGACCCCAAACCTGAGTTGGAAGTCATCTCCTCTTTTCCTTTTTGCCTAAGCTTATAGATCAACTGAGGGCAAGGCCTCCTCCCCATCAGACTGGGAGGGAAGTGTAGCAGTAGGATCCGGTCGTGAATGTTTTGCTTGTTGTGCTTGACGACTGGTGGAGGCCTTTTTCTTAGCAGAAGATACATGTTTCTTGGGAGCCATATCTGCACAGAAATGAAATGTGAGCAACATAGTAGGCAACAATAGAAAAAGTACAAAAAATTGCAAGTATGCGACAGGTTATGCGATCGCATAACCACTACGCAGACCGCAAACCTGTCGCAAACTCTCTGCCTATTGAAATGATATATATATGCGATGCGATGGATTATGCGATCACATATCCATTATGCGGTTTGCATAATCATCGCATACTTAAATGCTAGGAAAACCTAATCACACTATGCGATCGCAAAGTCCACCGCAACGATGGATTTGCGATCGCAGAATGGCCGCAAACAGCATGGTACAAAAGCAAAGAAACTGTTTCAGTATGCGGTGACTTTGCGGTCCGCATATCACTTATGCGATCTCAAAGTCACCGCATTTTGTCATCTTCTTCAGGCCACCTAGGGTTTGTTTTGCGGGAATAATGCGGACCACAAATCGATTATGCAGTCCGCGGAAGTCACCGTTTCAACTTTTGAACTCAACTCTCAACAATGGCGAACCTAGTTTCACTACCCAGCACCCCAAACATAACTACCTATCCAAGAACCCCCTCACATTATGAACAGATACCCACATACGAAGAGGAAAAAGAACAAAACTAAAGGAAACAAAAATAGGGAAACATAATACAATTTAAACTAAAAATTTACATGGAACAAAGCGGGAAAGGAAAAACATACCAGTGATGGATTAACGAGCACACTTGGGAGATGAATTATAGGTGTTGTCTTACTTTCTTTGATTCAACTAGTCATTTTCCCTTCTCTTTTTTTCGTTTTGTTTCGTTTTCTTTTTGATAAAAAGAAAATTCTTTTGTTTTCCAAATGTGTGAATGCTGGTAATATGCGAAGGACGTACCTGAGAGATTTGCGATGGCTAAGTCACTGCATAACACATTATGCGACCGCATAAGTGTTATGCGGTGAATTCAATGTGAGTTGCTGGAGTGCCGAAAATGCGGTGCACTATGCGAATCGCATAATTGAAATGCAGTCTGCAAAGTGCACCTTCCTCGCCGCATTCCTACCACCAAATTAAGCCAAACAAGCTTTCTGGGTTTGCGACCACAATGCGGTTCGCATAGTAAAAATGCGACCGCATATGTCTAGCAAACTTCCCATAGTGACTTTTCTTCCCTTTCACACGCAATTTTACCCAGTGTTATGATCTTTTGAATCCCCTGCACTCTAACACACACTTTAAATTGCTCAATTAAATCTATCTAACATAAATTAAAATTTAAAGAACAAAAAGGGTGTTACCATATATGGGTTGCCTCCCATGAAGCGCTTGATTTAACATCGCGGCACAACGAAGTTGGCATTTCTTTGGGTTCACTCATTAGTCGGGCACGAACCATCTTTGAGAGCCAACTGCTCCACCAAGTGTTTTTCTCTCTCTGTGCCCAAGTAGTGCTTGACTCGCTGACCATTTACTTTGAAGGTTTGGAGTCCATCCTCGGATTCTAATTCCACAGCTCCAAAAGGAGATACATTGACCACTTTGAACAGATCAGACCATTTCGATTTGAGCTTGCTGGGAAACAATTTGAGCCTTGAGTTGAAGAGCATAACCAAGTCACCTGACTTGAACTCCCTTTTTAAGATTTATTTGTCATGGACGAACTTCATCGTTTCTTTGTACACAGCTGCACTTTCATATGCATGGAAACGGAATTCCTCCATTTCATTGAGTTCTGTTAACCTCAAATTTACAGCTTCAGCCCAGTCCAAGTTCAACCTATTTAAAGCCCACATGGCTTTGTGCTCTAGTTCTACGGGTAGATGACAAGCCTTGCCGAAGACTAACCGATAAGGAGAAGCGCCAATAGGAGTTTTATACGCCGTGCGGTATGCTCACAATATGTCATCTAGCTTCCTTGACCGATCGGTTCTGTTTGGATTAACAGTCTTTTCTAGAATATTCTTTATTTCTCGGTTGGAAACTTCAACTTGGCCACTTGATTGGGGATGATAAGGTGTGGCCACCTTATGCTTGACGTCATATTTCTCTAGTAGCCCTGTGAAAGCCTTGTTACAGAAATGAGACCCACCATCACTAAGAATGGCTCTAAGAGTGCCAAACCGCGTGAATATATTTTTCTTTAAGAATGTGGTCACACTCCATGCCTCGTTGTTTGGTAAGAAAATTGCTTCAGCCTATTTGGACACATAGTCTACAGCCACCAAGATATATTTCATCCCACAAGAGCTTACAAAGGGACCCATAAAATCAATATCACACACATCGAAGATCTCTAACTCCATCACAAAGTGCATTGACATTTCACGCCTCTAGGAGATTGATCCTTGCCTTTGGCATTGGTCACAAGCCTTGACCATTTGATTGGTATCATGATAAATCGACGACCAATAATAACCACATTCAAGTACCTTAGCCGCCGTCCCCATGGTGACCCCCAACCGGTGAGTCGTGGCATGCCTTTAGAATTGGCATAATCTCTTCTTCTGGAACACACCTTCTGATGATGTTGTCAGCACAAACACGAAACAAGAATGGTTCTTCCCAATAGTATTGCCGACAATCTCTTAAAAACTTCTTTTTTTGATAGGATTCCAATCCATCCGGAATAATGTCACTAACCAAGTAGTTAGCAATATAGGCATACCAAGGAGCAAATGTGCTAGATAATGCCAATACGTGTTCATCCGGGAATGCATTGTTGATTTCAAGATCTCCCTTTGGTCTCCCTACCTCTTCAAGTCTTGATAAATGATCCGCCACTTGATTTTCCGTCCCTTTTCTATCTTTGACTTAGAAGTCAAACTCTTGCAACAACAGGACCCACCGAATCAACCTAGACTTTGCATCCTTCTTTGCCATAAGGTAGCGAAGAACAACATGATCTGTGTACACTATCACCTTGGATCCCAACAAGTAAGCCCGGAATCATAGATAATGGCAAGAAGTTCTTGCTCAGTCACTGTATAATTCATTTGCGCTCCATTGAGTGTCTTGCTTGCATAATAGACCGGGTGAAGAACCTTGTTGTGACGTTGGCTAAGCACTGCTCCAATAGATACACCACTAGCGTCACATATGAGTTCGAATGGAAGAGACCAATCGGGTGTGACAATAATAGGTGTCGAGGTGAGATTTTGCTTAAATTCCTCAAAGGCTTTGAGGCATTTCTCGTCAAACATAAATTTTACATCTTTCTCAAGGAGTTTGCAAATAGGATTTGCAATCTTGGAAAAATCTTTGATGAAACGCCTATAAAATCCGGCATGCCCCAAGAAACTTTGGACACCTTTACCTGAAGTAGGTGGAGGAAGCTTGGAAATGATCTCGATCTTTGCCCGGTCGACCTCTATGCCATGTTTTGAAATTTTATGCCCCAATACAATGCCTTCATCGACCATGAAATGGCATTTCTCCCAGTTAAGCACAAGGTTGGTCTCCTCACATCTCTTGAGCACTTGTCTAAGATTGTTGAGAAAATGCTCAAAAGAGTCACCTACCACCGAAAAGTCGTCCATGAAAACCTCTAGAAAATCCTCCACCATGTCGGAGAAGATGGACATCATGCATCTTTGAAAAGTAGCCGGAGCATTGCACAAACCAAACAGCATCCGGCTAAAGGCAAAAGTTCCATAAGGACAAGTGAGTGTTGTCTTATCTTGGTCCTCCAATGCTATGTTGATTTGGTTATAACCAGAATATCCATCAAGAAAGCAATAGAATGACCTTCCCGCTAGCCGATCAAGCATTTGATCAATAAAAGGCATAGGGAAATGTTCTTTGCATGTGGAACTGTTGAGCTTCCGATAATCCATACACACCCTCCATCCGGTCACCGTTCTTGTTGGGATGAGCTCATTGTTATCATTTTCAATCACAGTCATGCCTCCCTTTTTCAGCACACATTGCACCCGGCATCCAACCTTGGTTTAGTCTTATTCTCCAATTGGATCTTGTGTTCGCAAATTCCGGCAGGAATCCCTCGGATGTCCGCAATTGTCCATCCAATAGCTTTCCTATGCTCCTTCAAGACATCCAACAATTGTTCTACCTGCACATCATTCAACAAAGAAGAAACGATTACCGGTAAAGTATCATTTGAGCCAAGAAATTTATACCTCAAGTGTGGTGGAAGTGGTTTGAGCTCTAGTTATGGTGGATCAATGATAGAAGGCTTTGCGGGAGGAGTGGCTCTATTCTCTAAGTCGAGAGAGAGCTTCGCCGGAGCATAAGTGTAGGACCCAAGCCACTCCAATGCATTGACTGATTCCATATATCCTTCCATATCTTCACCATCAAAGTTTACCAAAATAGGCGCCAACGCCTCACCAAGGCATTGTTCTTCCATCTTCATTTCAACCGCATCTTTCACTTTATCAACAACATCAATCACCGAGATGCTTTCATATTCATACAATAGTTTCATACCCTTGCTTGCTTGGAATGTGACCTCTTCATCATTTATACAGAATTTGATCTCATTCCGTTCCAAATCCATTAGTGCTTTTCCTGTGGCTAGGAATGGTCTCCCCAAAATGATAGGGATCTCTTTTTCAACCGCACAATCAAGGATTACGAAATCGGCGGGTAAATGAAACTTTCCCACTTTAACAAGCACATCATCGATAATTCCCACCGGTTTCTTTATGGAACAATCGACCATTTGCAATCTCATACTTGTGGGCCTTGGCGTACCTAATCCTGCTTGCTTGTAAATGGCAAGAGGCATTAAGTTTATGCTAGCCCCATTATCACAAAGGGCTCTTGCAATATCATGTGCCCCAATAGTGCATGGAATAGTAAAAGCTCCCGAGTCTTCTTTCTTTTGAACGATGGATGTTGCAATGATGGAACTAACTCGGTGAGTCACATTCACCACTTCATTCTTGGTGGTTCTCTTCTTGGTAATCAAGTTTTTCAAATATTTAGCAAAACCCGACATCTCTTGAAATGCTTCCACAAATGGAATATTCGTCGATAATTGCTTGAGAATGTCATAGAACATTTCGAGTTTGCAATCATCAACCTTCCTAGCAAGTCTTTGAGGGAATGGAGGAGAAGGTCTAGGAATAGGAGGTATAGTTTTTGGTATCTCTTTTACCTTTTCCTTTACCTCTTCCCGATTTTCTTCTTGCACTTTCAAATCTTCCGGAACCTTTTCAACTTCAACAACACTTGGCTCTTCAACCTCAACCTCATGTTCGGGCTCTTCTAATTCAACCACTTGTTCACTCCCTCCTTGTAGTACCTTCCCACTCTGAGTAGTAATTGCAATGATATGAGAAGCTGGACCACTCCTACTACCCTTTGGGTTCGCAATTGTGTCACTTGGAAGTGTCCCTTTTTGCTTGGGATTTTGTTCCCTAGAGAGGTCTCTCATTTGCATCTCCAATTTTTGATGGATGCGGTATGAGAGCCAACAAGCTCGGTCATATTCCTCATAGAAGTGTCGGACTTTTCTTGATTTTGCAATACCCGTTCAAGCATGCTTTCCAACTTGGAATCACTTGAGGAACCTTGATTTGAATATTGTCCCTTTGTAGGAACATAAGGGTTTGAACTCCGATTTGAGAAGTTGTTGTTGTTATTCCAATTTCCTTGATTTGAGCCACCTTGGTCATTTCGCCACTGTTGGTTGCTTTGCCCTTGCGGGTGAGGCCTCCATTGATTTTGTTGTCCTTGACCTTGGTATTGTTGCCTTTGATAACCTCCTTGAGAGTTGTTGACATAGTTTTCCTTCTTAAAGCCTTCATTTGATATGGGTTGCACATCCTTCACCACATTTACCTTCTTCGTTTGGCTTTCGGTGAACATCTTTGTCAACACATTGACATTTGTGGCAAGCCCTGCAATCACTTGATCTCCCTCTTGATTTTCCTTGATCGTGGTGGTCAAGGAAGGAGAACCATATGCAATTCCACCTGTGGTGTCCTCTGAGTGCCAAGCTTGATTATGTTTTGCCATTTTGTCAAGTATTTGTGTGACCCTTGCGAATGATTTGTCCATAAAAGATCCATCAGCTGCATTCTTGGCTATAGATTGGTTCATAGGGTTGAAACCCATGTAGAATTTCTCCAACAAAATAGAATCCGAAAAACCATGATTGGGAGACCTCACCAAGTATAACTTGAATCAATCCCATGCCTCATATAGATGTTCTCCCGGTACTTGCTTGAAAAAGAAAATTTTATCCCGGAGCTCAAACTTCTTACTTTGTGGGAACCATTTAGCTAAGAATGCTCGGACAAGTTCAGGCCAAGAATGAATGGAGTTTGGTGGCATGTTTTGAAGCCACTTCCTTGCGTCCCCAGCTAGTGAGTACTTGAACAACCTCAACCTTAGGGCGTCACTAGAGAAATTGTTCTACTTATGCATCACACACACACCCAAGAAGTTTCTAAGATGTTGTGTCGGATCATCATCAGTGGAATTCCTGAAAAACCACTCTGCTTGGAGCATAAAGATTAAACCATGTTCCACCTTGAAAGTTGCAGCACCAACAACCGGAGGTACAATATCATTTGTATCCTCAATATACTCATCTATGTCCGCAAAAGGATTTTCTTCCATTTGTTCCTCCATTTCTTCTTCGTATTCGGCCATGTTTTCCTATCAACACCAAGCAAAATTAGCAAAGTGTGATGGAATAGAATAATACACAAAGTAAAGCACACACTAATTAGTAATTTCAAAACCGTATTCCCCGGCAACGGCACCAAAATTTGATACGCTCAAATTACAGTTTAATTAAATAGTGTAAGGTGGTCGGTGTCAAATATAATAACCCAACAAGGTTGGGGTATAATCCCACAGGGAATATGCATGAAAAGGTTACTCGAGTAGTGTGTTACTTGACTTAAGTCGTAATTCTATTCGGTTAATTGTAACAAGAGTATGATATAATTGTGATTTGAAGAAATATCTAATTGTAACGTTGAGAATGTAAATAATTTGATTAAGGAAACCAAGGTTGTGTCCCCTTCAATTAAATGTAATGCTATCGGTGTGTCACTCCCCAACCTCGGGAGGCGCGACCGGCGCTCAATCGAGCAGCCCCTAACTGAGCAATCCTTATCAAGCACTTCCCACCCAACTCAATACGAATAAGGAAACCATGATTTAATTCATTTATTTAGACGAGGAAAGAGGGTGCATTCTACAATGTTAGATCATTTTAAATCACAACATTAAACCGTCGATAAGTTCCAAGATTCCATGCAAATACACTTTAGCAAAAGTGAGAATTTGAATTATATCATAGTTCGCTGACCCATCCAACACCCGCACATAATCCACACATATGTATACGGAGCCTCTAAGGATGAAAAGACAAGTTATGACAATGCCGGCAACAAGGCCCCGGTTATACCTCAAAAGTAGAAGTCTACAACAAAGGATGTGCAATATAACCCCTTGAAGGAGAAAGGGGCTCACCAAGACTTCAAGAAGAAGGTACTCCACTCCGCACGATCCGCACTATCTGCAATGGAGCCACCTACATTCATTTAAAAAAGTAGCGCCTCCGGTAAAAAGGGACGTTAGTACCATGGAATAGTACTAGTATGTATAACTAAACACCATCTAGTTAGAAAGAACTTTCATACAAGAATAAGAAATCACAAGTATAATTCAAGCTTTAAACGATCACCACCTTATCAAATAAAAGAATCATACAACTTCCACATCATTTTTACATAGCTTTTAGTTTGTGGCATTTCACACTATTCATCATTGTTCATAATACCACCGCTATCTTGAGCGGAGTCCGGCCTCGACCCGATCGGCTAGGTCACCTTATTTTAGGAATATATTTCAATCACAATCTCATTTCCTTTTCCGGAATTCATTCATAATACCACCGCTATCTTGAGCGGAGTCCGATCTCGGCCCGATCGGCTAGGCTGCCTTTCCAAGGCATTGTTCCCTTTGCATTAATCACTTCGTTTCACATATATCATTTCATAGGCACTTGGGGCCACACCTTATCACATTATCCTTGGCACTAGGCCGCATATTTACATTGTTCCCACATTCAATATTAGATTTGTAATTTAGGATAATAAGCACACACAAGAGAAATTAAAATTGTAGGCGTAAAAGAGACTTCACATGGATGGCGCAACATACGCAGCTTCAATTTCAATTTAAAGTCCAAGCATTTCGATAAATAATTCATATCCTTGCCCTCTTCAAGTTATCACGACAGCATGTTAATCATGTTGAGACACATTTTTCACGCATATACGGTTATAACATCAATTCATGTAAAATGACAAGCTATGCAACAATTCGGCTTTAATCTTACCATATTCACACAAACGCCGATGAAGCTCAATTTCTAAAAGATGGGGTTTTAACCATACATACCTCAACCGAGCTTTCCTTAATCCTATAACGTTCCATAATGTTCGCACTTCAAGTTATGTAAGCAATATAGCACAATTTAACTCATAATCAAGAAAAGATCATAATCTAAGTTCTCTTGAGCATTTTACCGAGCATTTAGTGTTCATTAAGGCCTTATGGTGCTTTTATGCAAGATTATACTAGCCCATTACACATGCCTCCTCTTTTATAATTCCTCATACTCTTCAAGAACACATGCATGCAATGCAAACCCCCTTATCCCCATGAATTAGCTCACCAATGACCCTTTGTAGCTATGTGTAAAAATGAGAGCTGAGGTGATGAAGCCTTACCTCTTGGGATGAGGGTTTAAGCCCCTCACTTGATTATCTTCTATGATTTACCAAGGATTCATGGAGTAATTTTGATGGGAAGCACTTCTCCTCTTTTAGACCTCTCTCTCTCTCTCTAAAAGTGTTAGGAAATAGGCTCAAAATGAGCTATTGCACAGGATATAACGACATGGGGTCGGGTTTAAAATTTAGAAAACTGGAGCCCTGACTCGGATCTGCGATCGCATTTGCGATCACAAAGTGGACATGCGGCCCGCATAATGGACCGCAAAATGCTCCCCAAGACCTGAACATAGTACCTGGGTATGCGGCAGAAATGCAGTCTGCATACCCGTTCTGCGATCGCATAATGCACCGCAGAACTGCCCCTTACAAAATCTCAAGGGAATTATGGGATGACTTTGCGGCCCGTATATCGGTTATGCGATAGCATAATTGGCCACATAGTTGACATAATTGGCCGTATAGTTGACATCCTCCCTCACTTAAGATCATTCGTCCTCGAATGAGGATCAAGGTTCGCTTATTAGCAATCTCTTATGCAACCTTTTGATTTTTTTTCTCAACCTAAACATACTATTAGTCTCCAAATTTGGCTAACTCCCTGAATTGCCGAAAATTTCGCCAGAGTTTCCTTTGTATCTGGGCCTTATCCACCTGTCAGAGAGCCCCAGAAACACATCCTAATAGCAGGTACACATTACATAGGCATAACATAACTCGTACAATACTAACCATGGCCGCATAGGCAACATATATATATATATATATATATATATATATATATATAAAACCAAAACAGGACAGTTTTACATAAATTAATTCAAAATATAATAGTTCATAGGAGCTAAGTGCATAAAAGCTATTTCATGACATTTCAAACAAATGTGGGTACTTCTTTTTCATTTCATCCTCGGCTTCCCAAGTGGCTTCCTCAACTTGCTGGTTCTGCCATAACACTTTCACGGATGCAATTTCCTTATTTCTCAATTTACGAACTTGCTTATCAAGAATGGCAACTGGAACTTCTTCATACGACAACTCTTCATTAACCTCAATAGTTTCAACTGACACAATAGTGGATGGATCTCCTACTACCTTTCTCAACATAGACACATGGAAGACCGGATGTACCAATGACAGCTCGGGTGGTAGTTCGAGCTTTTATGCCACCTGACCAATCCTCTGAATGATTTTGTATGGTCTGACATACCCCGGACTCAATTTTCCCTTCTTCCCAAATCGCATGATTCCTTTCATAGGGGAAACCTTCAAAAATACCCAATCATCTTCCTTGAACTCTAAATCTCAACAACGAACATCCGAGTAAGGCTTTTGGCGACTCTGAGCAGTTTTCAACCTCTCCTTAATAATTTTTACTTTCTCCATGGCCTGATGCACGAGGTCTGGCCCTATCAATTCCGCTTCTCCAACCTTGAACCACCCAATGGGAGACCTACATCTCCTACCATACAATGCCTCAAATGGTGCCATATGGATACTAGCATGGAAGCTGTTGTTGTAAGCAAATTCTATGAGTGGCAAATGGTCATCCCAACTACCCTTGAAATCAAGAGTACAAGCACGCAACATGTCCTCAAGCGTCTGAATGGTCCTCTCTGCTTGCCCGTCGGTTTGAGGGTGAAAAGCTATGCTAAGATTTATCTGCGTGCCCAAACCTTACTGAAATTTCTTCCAAAAGATGGTGGTGAACTGAGCCCCTCAATCAGAAATGATTGAGACTGGAGTACCATGCAACCTGACTATTTCCTTAATATACAACTGGGCATACTGTTACGCTGTTTCAGTAGCTTTAATTGGCAAGAAGTGCACTTATTTCGTGAGTTGATCCACGATTACCCAAATTGAGTCAAACTTGCACGGAGTGCACAGAAACAATACCACAAAATCCATGTTAATCATCTCCCACTTCCACATTGGCATTTCTATGATTTGAGCTAATCTACCGGGCCTTTGATGTTCGGCCTTCACTTGCTGACAATTTGGACATTTTGCCACAAAGTTCGCCAGATCCTTTTTCATGTTGTTCCACCAATAAATTTTCTTGAGATCATGGTATATTTTCATAGAACCTGGGTGCACGGAATACTTGGAAGTGTGAGCTTCTGCCATGATCCTTCCCCGAATATCATCAATATTAGGAACACATAGGCAGTCTTGGTATAGTAGGGTACCATCATCCATGCCAAGGAAAAAAGTTGTGGTCTTGTGTTTGTGAATCCCCTCTTTCAGTTGTGCTAATAATGGATCATTGAATTGCTTTTCTTTCACCTCCGTCACAAGCGATGATTCAGCCCTATTCTGCATAATTACCCCTCCTTCATTAGAGTCCGAAAGTCGAACTCCCAAACTAGCCAACTAGTAAACCTCCCTCGCTAACAGCCTCTGACATGCCTCTAAATGAGCCAAACTTCCCATAGATTTTCGACTAAGAGCGTCTGCCACAACATTAGCCTTTCCAAGGTGATAGAGAATATCAATGTCATAGTCCTTGAGCAACTCTAGCCATCTTCTTTGCCTCAGATTCAACTCCTTCTGCTTGAAAATATATTGAAGGCTCTTGTGGTCCGTGAATATATCCACATGGACCCTATATAGATAACGTCGCCAAATCTTTAGCGCAAACACCACCGCCGCAATCTCTATGTCATGAGTTGGATAGTTCTTTTCATGATTCTTGAGTTGCCTAGAAGCGTAGGCCATTACCTTGTCATGATACATTAACATGCACCCAATCACGATCCTGGAAGCATCGCAATACACCAGAAATCCCTTTGTACCCTCCGGCAGGGTTAGTACCGGTGCTGTAGTCAATCTTGATTTCTATTTGTGGAAGCTCTTCTCATAAGCATTTGACCATTGGAACTTAGCTGCTTTCTGGGTCAATTCAGTCAATGGAGAGGCAAGACTAGAAACCCCTCTACAAATCTCTTGTAGTACCCACCCAAACCCAAGAAACTCCGAATCTCCATTGGAGTGGTAGGTCTAGGCCAATTCTTCACCATAATTCCTTCCCCAGAAACAACATGACCCAAGAACGCGATAGACTCAAGCCAAAATTTACATTTTGAAAATTTTGCATACAATTGATGTTGTTGAAGAGTTTGCAAAACTGCCATGAGGTGGTCAGCTTTGTCCTCCCAACTTCGGGAATACACAAGAATATCGTCAATGAATACTATCACAAAGAAGTCTAGAAAAGGCTTGACGACTCGATTCATAAGATCCATGAAAGCTGCCAGGGCATTTGTTAGCCCAAAGGACATCACCATAAATTCAAAGTGCCCATACCGAGTTCTGAAAGCCGTCTTTGGAATATCCTGCTCCCTTATCTTCAATTGATGATACCCGTACCGCAAGTCAATCTTTGAGAAACATGTAGCACCTTGCAGTTGATCAAACAAGTCATCTATTCTTGGTAGAGGGTATTTATTCATGATTGTGACTTTGTTGAGTTGCCGGTAGTCAATACACATCCGCAGAGACCCATCCTTCTTCCTTACAAACAGGACCGGTGCACCCCACGGTGATACACTCGGCCGGATGAAACCCTTTTCTAGCAAATCCTTTAATTGTTCCTTTAGCTCTTTCAGTTCTGTCGGTGCCATTCTGTACGATGGAATTGATATAGGCCGCGTGCCTGATATCACATAGATCCCAAAATCAATCTCCCTATCTGGTGGAATCTCAGGGAGCTCATTTGGAAAGACATTCGAAAATTCATTTACAACTGGTACAAATTCAAGGCTAAGAGCCTCGGCATTGGTGTCCGTAACCCAAACTAAATGATAGATACACCCCTTCTTGATCATCTTCGTGGCCTTAAGGTAGGGAATAAACCGGCCTCTAGGCAATACATTATCTCCCTCCCATTCAATAGCGGGTTCATTAGAAAATTCAAGCCTCACAGTTCTAGTCCGACAATCAAGCTTGGCAAAACATGAATAAAGCCAATCCATTCCCATTATTACATCAAAATCCACCATTCCCAATTCAATAAGATTAGCCCTGGTATCCCTACTACACACCATGACAACACAACTTCTATAAACTCGAGTAGCCAAAATTGACTCACCAACCAGAGTATACACCAAGAAGGGTTCATGAAGCTGCTCTGGTTCTTTCCCGAATTCGATAGCAACAAAAGGGGTACGTAGGACAGGGTGGAACCGAGGTCAATAAGTGCATACACATCATGATATTGGATAGTCAAAATACCTGTAATAACATCTGGGGAAGCCTCTACGGTCCGGCATCCACTCATAGCATAGAACCGATTGGGTCCTCCTGAACTCTGTGCACCACCCCTAGTTGCACCACGCCCTGCAGGTGCTGGGTACTTCGAGATGGAGAGGGGGCGGAAGATGCAGTAGTTGCTGGGCTGGCTGGCTGGCTGTGCCCCTACCTGTTCCCTGGCGGGACACACGATAATTCCTCGGAACATGACCCTCATCCCACATCCATAACATATGGGTAACTCTATGTAGCAAATCCCCGAGTGCATCTTCCCTCACCTGGGGCACGGGGACCTCTACTAATGCTGGAACCTCTCTCCTGACCGACCCCGCTGATGGGATACCGTGTTGCCCTGACCGGGCCTAAAATGACTCCATTGCTGCTAGCTGGGCCCTGATGGCGGTGCACTAGCTGAAGACTATGCAACAGACTGGGAAGGCCCTGATGATCCTCCCTTGAAAGCTAATCTTTCCCCACCTAGTGACTCTCCCATAATTCCCGTAGACCGGGCCTTGCTGTTACCCTCTTTCTCCATTCTGTTCTTTAATTTACGGTTCTCTATGGCCTGAGCAAATGCCACCATCTTCCTATAATTCATGTCAGAATTTAATGCAGCGGTAGAAGCCTCATTAACAGTCAAAGAATTAAGGCCCTGAACAAACCGGCGCACCCTGGCCTCCATTGTGGGCAACATATGAATGGCATATTTTGACAAGCGAGCAAACTCCATATGGTACTCCCACACACTTTTGTTACCTTGCTTCAAATTTTCAAACTCTGTTGCACGGGTTGCCCTTGTCTCAGCGGGCAGGAAATGATCTATAAAGGCATCAGCAAACTCGCTCCACCTCGTCGGAGGGTGCCCCTCCTCTCGGGAATATTCCTACAACTCAAACCAAGAATAGGCCACCCCTTTCAAATGGTAGGCATCCAACTCTACTCCCTCCGTCTCAGTTGCACGCATAACCCTGAGGGTCTTGTGCATCTCATAAATGAAATCCTGAGGGTCTTCTTTTGGATTAGCACCTGAAAACACTGGAAGGTCTCACTGAAGAAATCTGTTTACCCTAGAACTAGTAGAATCCCCTTGTTGACTGGATGAACTGGGCACAACATTTGACCTTTGGGCCAGAGAGGCCACTAGCTGGGTCAACATCTGAATAGCTCCCCTAAGATCTCCATCAGAAATACCAGAACCGGAAATTGGGGCTGGAGGTGGGACGTGGTGTCAACGGGAGGGATAGTGGTACCCTCCACGGGTGTAGGGACTAGGGTAGCCTGCTCTGGAATAAAAGAATCAGGCAGAGTGATAGCAGCGCGGCTACCCTCACCCACAGTATCAAGCAGTGAATCATTATCCACTCTTGAAGTGGCATTATCATTGGCTTCCTGTCCAATTCTTGCTTTCTTCTTAGGTGCCATTTACTGAAATATAGAACAATGAACTAATTAGAGGGGGAACAGTGTCATCGCATGATCCGGAACATCAAAGAAGGGTGTTATTCCTAAATGCCCAAGTAGCCTCCAACTTATAGATATGGTCGACTACACAACGATAAGAAGGACTCTACTAGATACGGCTCCGAGATATCCTAGGACACTTTAAAACCTTACGCTCTGATACCAAGTTTGTCACGCCCTAACCTCTGGAGGCGCAACCGACGCTCAATCGAGCAGCCTCTAACTGAGCAATCCTTATCAAGCACTTCCTACCCAACTCGATACGAATAAGGAAACCATGCTTTCATTCATTTATTTAGACAAGGAAAGAGGGTGCATTCTACAATGTTAGATCATTTTAAATCACAACATTAAACCGTCGATAAGTTATAAGATTCCATGCAAATACACTTTAGCAAAAGCGAGAATTTGAATTACATCATAGTTCGCAGATGCATCCAACACCCGTACATAACCCACACATATGTCTATGGAGCCTCTAAGGAGGAAAAGACAAGTTATGACAATGTCGGCAATAAGGCCCCGACTATACCTCAAAAGTAGAAGTCTACAACAAAAGATGTGCAATATAACCCCTTGAAGGAGAAAGGGGCTCACTAAGACATCAAGAAGAAGGTACTCCGCTACGCGCGATCCGCACTATCTGCAATGGAGCCACCTACATTCATTTAAAAATATAGCGCCCCTGGCAAAAGGGACATTAGTACCATGGAATAGTACTAGTATGTATAACTAAACACCATCTAGTTAGAAAGAACTTTCATACAAGAATAAGAAATCACAAGTATAACTCAAGCTTTAAATGATCACCACCTTATCAAATAAAAGAATCATACAACTTCCACATAATTTTTACATTGCTTTTAGTTTGGGGCATTTCACACTATTCATCATTGTTCACAATACCACCGCTATCTTGAGCGGAGTCCGATCTCGACCCGATCAGCTAGGTTGCCTCATTTGAGGCATATATTTCAATCACAATCTCATTTTTCTTTCCGGAATTCATTCATAATACCACTGCTATCTTGAGCGGAGTTTGATCTCGGCCCGATCGGCTAGGCTGCCTTTCCAAGGCATTGTTCCCTTCGCATCAATCACTTCGTTTCACATATATCATTTCATAGGCACTTGGGGATACAACTTATCACATTATCCTTGGCACTAGGCCGCATATTTACATTGTTCCCGCATTCAATGTTAGATTTGTAATTTAGGATAATAAGCGTACAAAAGAGCAATTAAAATTGTAGGCATAAAGGAAACTTCACATGGATGGCGCAACATACGCAACTTCAATTTCAATTTAAAGTCCAAGCATTTCGATACATAATTCATATCCTTGCCCTCTTCAAGTTATCAAGACAGCACGTTGATCATGTTGAGACACATTTTTCATGCATATACGGTTACAACATCAATTCATGTAAAATGACAAGCAATGCAACAATTTCGCTTTAATCTTACCATATTCACACAAACGCCGATGAAGCTCAATTTCTAAAAGCCGGGGTTTTAGCCATACATACCTCAACCGAACTTTCCTTAATCCTATAACGTTCCAGAATGTTCGCACTTCAATCTATGTAAGCAATATAGCACAATTTAACTCATAATCAAGAAAAGATCATAATCTAAGCTCTCTTGAGAATTTTACCGAGCATTTAGTGTTCATTAAGGCCTTATCGTTATGTTATGCAAGATTACACTAGCTCATTACCCATGCCTCCTCTTTATAATTCGTCATACTCTTCAAGAACATATGCATGCAATGCAAACCCCCTTATCCCCATGAGTTACCTCACCAATGACCCTTTGTAGCTATGTGTAAAAATGAGAGTTGAGGTGATGAAGCCTTACCTCTTGGGATGAGGGTTTAGGTCCCTCACTTGATTATATTCAATGATTTACCAAGGATTCATGGAGTAATTTTGATGGGAAGCACTTCCCCTCTCTTAGACCCCTCTCTATCTCTCTCTAAAAGTGTCAGGAAATGGGCTCAAAATGAGCTACTGCACATGATATAACGACAGGGGGTCGGGTTTAAAATTTAGAAAACTGGAGCCCCGACTCGGATCTGTGATCGCATTTGCTATCGCAAAGTGGACTTGCGGCCCGCATAATGGACCGCAAAATGCTCCCCAACACCTGAACACACTGTCTAGGTATGCGGTCCGTATACCCGTTATGCAGTCGCATAATGCACCGCAGAACTGCCCCTTACAAAATCCCAAGGAAATTATGCGACGACTTTGTGGCTCGCATATCGATTATGCGATCGCATAATTGGCTGTATAGTTGACATAGATTTGTCCAACACACTGCTTCACTCTACGGCGACTATGCGACCTGTATTCCTATTATGCGACCGCATAGTGGACCGCAAAAAGGGCACTTTTCTGGAAAACATTATTCTTTGACTTTTTAATACATAGACCAGTTCTAAAGAGTCCGAACCACAATGAGCTTTCAGGTTTAGGGTGGAAATTTTCACAATGCTACTGGTGTTAATATGATATATTTCTAATGGAAGGTTCTTTAGATATGCAAATGATTTCTAAATGACTATCCAATATTTTCCAATAGTTGGGTAGTATTTCCTCTTTATGATTTTTCCAAATATAAAAGAGTTGCAATTAAGAACAATCAATATATACCAAATAAAACCCACTTATTCCTAAGCGATTCTATTAAACAAGGTTTAAAGCCTTGAGTCTTTGATATTTACTTCTACCAAATTCTAACTCACTTTTCCAAGTAAAGAAAGAATTTAATGACATTTGTTAATGTTTGCAACCACCAACAATAAATGAAGAATGAGAAATAGATATATATCAACCAACCATTATATACATATTCAATGTTAAACACCCATTAACATAACACCCATTTAGGGTTCACAACCTTAGTATTTAAAGTTAGCTACACATGCTAAATACAAAAGGATAAGAATATTTAATGCCATAAAGCTTAAAATGTGCAAGATTCTTCACTCAAAAGCTTCCAAAAGAGAGGAATATTAAAGATTTGGAATGTATCACAAAAACAAGACCAGATGCCCCCACAAAACCCCAATAAATCTATTTATAGTGGGTCAAAACTTAGGACCAAAATCGGACAAAAATAACCTTTCAAGTCAATTATGCGACCGCATATCTGTCGCATAACAGACATGCGGTCCACATTCTCTTTATGGCCATCACATCTTCAAACCCTAGTTTCCAGGCATTCGCCGCATTCAAGTTCTGTGGTTCGCATTGTAGATATGCGATCGCATTTGTCATCACATTTTCCACCTTCAGCAGCTTTCACAACGAGTTTCCGATCCATTATGCGGCCTGCAAACCTATTATGCGGTCGCATAATGGACCACATTTCTTGCACTAGACTTTGGCCAATAGACTGTTGGGGTTTGCGATTCCTTTGAGAATTATGCGGTCTGCATGATAGATTTGTGGTCCGCATTTTCATATCTGTGATCGCATTTTGCTCTTTTCTTGTCCTTTTGTGGCTTTTTGATTTCATTTCCATGCTCTTAGGTCCTTAAACCTCATACACTGCAAAAATATTAAAATTAAATAAGTATAAAAGATAATTGCATTTAAAACAAGCTAAAATCTAAGCAATTTGTATTAAATGTGTAGAAAGTCTCCGGCACATCAGACACCTCAATTCAAGCTTAATGAACTATGAAATTTTAACTTCTACAACTCACGCCGAATCATATCAATCAACCCAATATGGTGTCAAATTTTGTATGTAAGTCCCAATCGGCACAACGGAGCTATTCCAACTCCCGGAATCTCAATATGAACCCAATATCAACAAAGTCAACTCCCGGTCAAACCTCTCAACCTTCCAAACCTTTAACTTTCCATCTTTTGCCAAAATGCAACAAATCAACCTACGGGCCTCCAAATCTAAATCCGGCATACGCCTAATTCCAAAATTACCATATGAAGCTATTGGAATCATTAAAACATCATTCTGGAGCCATCTATATAAAAGACAAACTCCAAACAACTCTTGCCACTTAAGCTTCTAAAACAAGAATCATTCTTCCAATTTAGGTCTGAATCATCCAAAACCGAATCCAAGCATACACACAAGTCATACATAATATAAAACTACTCGAGACCTTAAGCGACCGAACTAAACGCTAATTCTCATAAAACCGGTCGGGTCGTTACATTCTCCTCCTCTTAAATAAACGTTCATCCTCGAACGTGCCAAGAGTCTTTCCCAAGCCATCAAATCATGGTGCAAACTCACAATAAATGTAACCAAGGGTGATACTACATCACCCCAATCCACATAGGCCCGACAACATCATCTCAACCGAAGATTATTCCTGCTACTCATGCCGATAAGCCTTAGAATCAAATTTTTCACATCCACTAAGCGCCCTATCATCATGCAACCACTATGTAAAATCCTCAACTAGCTGCGATAGCTCATGCATACATCTACAAGATATAACTACGCGGCATAACATATCACCCATATGCCTATAGGAACAACTCTGACAATAATAGCTACCCATTACCAAGCCCAGTACCGGCAAATAGTGTCATATCGACAAGAACCTTGTTCCAAAACTTTACAACACAGACAATGATGCAAGAAACATGCAAAACTCATAACTACTCACCGATCAACAAGCCACATTGAATGCCACCCGGGCACATACATCAGAATCCAAACCCAACAAGCACAACTTGAATATTAAAAGAGGAACATATGAGAGGACCGTCAAACAAGACAAATAGGCACAACTCCCCACTAATACCATATTGTGGGTCCAATCCATAAGTAATAAGCAAGACACATGCAACAACCATATCAAATATTACCTTAATATGACCTCACTGCAGTGCATAGTCCGATACTCACACACCCATTCACAAGGAACACCAGGCCCCCATCCGCCATTCGGAATCACGAGTAAGGTAAACATCTCAGCAACTAAACCATTCTACTAACTCAACCTTGTAGAACTAAAATGATGACACGTAATAACTTCATAAACCTGTAGAGGACCCAAACCACAAGTCTGGCCAAACTATCTAGAGATCACATCAAATCCTACCGTATTTAACTAACAGAAAGTCCACCCAAGCCTCACGACCCTTAATAGAAACCAAACAAGCACGAGATACACACAGGCTATCATAATAGAATTCCCCAACTGGAGTGAACACATGAACATAGTAAAAGAATCACAAATCACAACCATATCTGAAGCAAGGTAGGATGAATTTACCAATCAATGGGACCATATCGAAATAACACAAATGTATGTTTATAATCAATCAAAATCATACCTCTAATGACATCATCTAGTGTATGTATATCAACATTTGGAGTAGAACTCATAGCCTAAATACCCCGTTGTGACACATCTATCCGTAGTTTGGGACAATCTCTGACCATGTGGCTGGTATCTCCACACTCAAAGAAACCTATCTGCTGACGTGGCTGTGAAAGCTATCCCGTATGGGTACTCTGGGACACATTGATATCTTACACATCGTGTGAAGTCTGAAGAGCAAACTAAACTGGCTGACCCATAAAACCTCTACCATGACGTACCCTACCTCCAAAATAGGGATCAGTAGATCATCCCGATCTACGAGGCCTCTTAGCCTCCCTATCCTCTCTCTCCTGACCCAGCATGCCCTCTAATCTGCCAACAATTTCTACCATTTGCGGAAATAGAACATCTATCTCCAACTCCAGAGCCATGATGAATCGGATACCATAACTAAGCCCCTCAATGAACCTGCAGACTCGCTCTCTAACTGTAGAAACCAAAACAGGTGTATGCCTGGACAAATCGCTGAATCAAACAACATACTCCGATACTAACATAGTACCTTGGCGCAGTTGCTCGAACTCCATGCATCCCGAAGTGTCTAGAGAACAAATACTCTCAAGAATTTCGTTAAAAACTAAGTCCATAAAAGTGAAGCTGCATCGGCTAGGCTACCCTCCTCGTATGCCCGCCACCACTGATACGCTGCTCCTAATAGTTGGAAAGTAGTAAAAGAACCTCGCTTGTATCCACAATACCCATGGTACGGAGAATACGATGACACTTTTCTAGAAATAGTGTGCATCCTCTGAAGCTAAGCCACTAAAAGTAGGAGGAAGATACTTTTTGGATCTATCAAGTCTCATCTACTCCTCTGTAGATGCCTCTGGCTGACCTCAAGCTGAACTGGAATAATAGGCTATGCTGGCATTACACTTGAAACCTAACCAACATGGACCCGCTGCTCTAGAGTACGAGCGGCGGGAGTCAGAGCTCCTTCCCAGGTCTGTGAAGTAACTGGTGCAACCGGAATCAATCTCACCTGAGCCAATGTACCAAATATGCTTAAGAACTACACTAAAGTCTCCTGAAGTCCCGGGGTAGCAACATGCGCCTCCAGTGCATGTCCTCCAATCAGAGCTACTGGTGGCTCCTCAGCTACTGCTCTGGTAGGTGCTCTAGTTGTAGCACGTGTTCCTCCTCGGCCTCTACCCCAGTCCCTAGCAACACCGGCTCTAGGGGTAGTATCATCAATAACTACAGCTCATGTTCTCACCATCTGTGAGAGAATGGACTGACAAAAGCTCAAACTCCAAAATCAATAAACACAAATGATAAGAATAAAATAATGAAGTTTTCATAATAATTTGATAGCCTCTCGAAGATAAGTACAGATGTCTCCGTACCAATCCACAAGACTCTACTAAACTCGCTTATGACTTGTAGCACCTATGAACCTAGAGCTTTGATACCAGCTTGTCATGATCCAAAATCCCTCCTTAGGAGTCGTGATGGTACCTAGTCCCTAGGACTAGGTAACCCTAACACATAAAGAGTTATTTAACAAATTTATATGAATTAACCATTTAATATGAACCATAAATTTCTATACAAAGTCAACAACCATCAATAGATGTATAATATCCCAAAACCGATAATACAAGTCATAAAGTCTACTGAGTTTGCTAGAAAATCTCTAGGTATAACTATTCCAGAAAAGAAATAAATAGTACAAAGTAAAATTTTAGATGGTGACTCCGAGGCCTGCGAACGCGACGGTAGGTATACCTTGAAGTCTCTACCGTAACTCACAATAAGCTAACTAACGACCAACACACTCCGAAGTACCTGGATCTGCACAAAAATATTCTGAACGTGTAGCATGAGTACACCACACCGATGCCCAGTAAGTATCAAGACTAACCTCCATGGAGTAGTGACGATAAATAGTCAAGACATCTACAAGATATAATAACCTGTACAAGTACGAATATGAACTAACAAGGAGTGATATCAATATATAGCTAAGCATGGTAAGAATAACAAAACAATACGTACAATAGAAAACTAGAAGCAATAATTAGCAACCAGGAACAACAGGTAATAACGCCGTAAAGTAAGCAGAACACTTAAAGTCTGGTGAAACCAAGTAAGGAAAAATATGTAACAACCCAATAGAACAACTTCTCTCACAAAAGGTTTATACAAGAATTTTTTGGAGATACCACACCTCATAATCAACATCACAGGTCCCAAATCATGAACCCTAATCACTTGGCATCTTATGCCCAGATTTCAAATCGCATTCGCATGGACAACTCACATGCTGCATGGACAACTCACATGCCAATACCATTAATACCTCATATCTGCATGGACAACTCACGTGCCTAAGAGAGTGACAATATCTCACACGGACAACTCATGTGCTAGCAGTAACAATACTGTGTAGCCGCATAGACAACTCACATGTCAATAGTAGCAATATCTCATATCCGCATGGACAACTCACGTGTCAATAGTACAACTCATGCACAAAAGGCAGGTATACAAGAATGGATGTAATTATCAATAAACATCAGGGTTCATCTTCTTAGGCTGACATGAGTGACTAATTATGGTGTATGCTTGTGCAAGTATTCTATCACAGCTCGAGTCAACAAGTAAGATCAAAGACAACTAATGGCACATAGGAAACAACACAAAAAACCATAGTATGCATGACTCACACAAGTTAAGCACACCACTGCACAATATCATCAATAACAATGTCCCCAGGCCATCATAGATCATCACAAATCATCCCTGACATAGCCCTTCTTGTCTCGCCGCGTGCACAACAATAAAGTAAATGCCCGCCTAGTCTCACCAAACACACATAATAATATTCCCATCTTGTCTTGCCACATGTGCAAACCCACATATATAGCCCGCCTTGTCATGCCGCATGTGCAAATATCAATAATAATAATAGCACGGACAACTCACGTGCGAACACCCCGACAATCCTCTAAACAATACCACGTGTGCAAAATACATAAGACAATATAATAACTCGCACCACATGTGCTCATATGCCACCATATTTCCTTACAATAATTTCAATACCACAACCACACATAGCCCTCGGCTTAACAACACTGAGTACATAAACAACAACAATAACCAAGGAGTTCGACAAGTAAATCAATAAAAGAATTACAAAAGCACAATGAAACGGAAGAATGAGCTCACAATGAAAGACATAACAAGTAATAATGGCTTCAATCAAGAATAATTCAACAATAGGAGAGATAACATGTAACAATAGTTTCAAATAAGAATAATTCAACAATATGAGATAATGTGTAACAACGATTTCAAGTAAGGATAAATCATAATGGAAGAGATAACATGTAATAAAAGAGGCAACAACTCCAATTAGAGCATATAAGAATATAGTTTGCAACAAAGGGTAGAACATGAACCAATCAACTTCAAATAAGGCATGTAAGGGTAAATTTAGAAATGGAGGATATAACATGATAAGGCAACTTCATTTTAAAGTGCATAAGAGTCTAAAATGATCAAATTTCTACATATAAGTCGTGTACACACTCGTTACCTCATGTACACGTCTCTGACGTAGTTTAAATAGTGCAAACAACCCAATTTCTATGGGGTAGTTTTTCCACACAATATTAGGCAAGATACTTACCTCAAAAGCCCTCAATCAATACTCTAAAATAGCTTTTCCTTTACAATTCACCTCCGCCCAGCTCAAATCTACACAAAATCGACTTAATAATATCAAATAATGCAAAAGAAATCAATTTCAATAAATAAATCTATGGTCTTTACATAATTTCTCAAAAGTCAACCCAGGCCCGCTCGGTAAAAACCCCGGTCCAAGGGTAGATTCTGAATACCCATAACCCCACGAGTCTATATATGTGTTTTGTTTCAAAATCCGAGTCCAATTCAACTCTTTAATCCTAAATTTTTATTTTTTAAAACATACACAAAGTTTCTCAAAATTCCCCTTTGATTCTCATAATTTTGATGTTAAATCTCATACATAATTATGTAAAATAGTTGGAAAATCATCAAAATCACTTACCTAATGACTATAGATGTAAATCCCCTCTCTAAATCGCCTCCTACCGAGTCTAGGGTTCAAAATATGAAAGAATGAGCTAAAATCACGAAATTCCAACTCTTAACCCGCTGCAAATGTCGCATTTGCGACCAAAAGTTCGTTATTGCGGATGTTCGTACTTGAGACCAAAAGTTTGCAATTGCGACCAAAATTTCACAAATGCAGTAGTTCGCAATTGCAACAAAAAGTTTGCAATTACGAAGTACCAGACTTCTCCGAAATGATCAAAAACCACCCTGAAACTCATCCAGAACCTCCCGTGCAAGAACTATATATGCATTTCAATCATAAAACAAGCTACAGACCTGATCGCACACTACAAACACTTGAAAGAGGTCCTGTTGACCCGATATTGACCATGATAAAACTCCAAATTTTTTAACTTAACTAGACTCTCAACCAATAATCCAAAACACACCCAAGCCCTTCAGGACCCCGTCAAATCATACCAACAAGTCCCAAAACATAACATGAACCTACTCGAGGCCTCAAATCTCGAAACATAACATCTAAACCATGAATCACACCTCAATTTCGCATGCAATGAACTATGAAGTTTCAACTTCTACAACTCGCGCCGAATCATATCAAATCAATCCGAAATGACGTCAAATTTTGCATGCAAGTCCCAAAATACACAACTGCGCTATTCCAACTCCCGAAATTATAATCCAAACTTGATATCAACAAAGTCAACTCCCGGTCAAATCTTCAACTTTCTAACTTTCGCCAAAATGAAATAAATCAACATACGAACCTCTGAATCAAAATCCGGAATACGCCTAAGTCCAAAATCACCAAATAATGCTATTGGGATCATTAAAACCCATTCCGGAGTCATCTATACAAAAGTCAAACTCTGGTCAACTCTTGTTAGTTAAGCTTTTAAAACAAGAATCATTCTTCCAAATCAACCTTGAATCATCCAAAAATCGAATTTGGCCACACACACAAGTCATAATATACAATACAAAGCTACTCAAGACCTTAAGCCATCGAACGGAATGCTAATTCTCAAAATAACAGGTCGGGGCATTACAAATTTACTTGAAATTAATTTTCTTCTTTTATCTAAAGTGAATTTATAAAATGATATTACTTAATAATCATATGATTATATGAAGGTTAAAACATTTTAAAATTTATAAGTAATAATTAGCTAGGAAAATTATCCATTAGATTTTTTATTTTGATCGAAAAATCTGCAGGACACTAATTACCAATATTTTGTATAATACCTAGGAAAATTTTCATGTATTTTGTATTTTTTTTGTAATGCTACAACAAAATGGTTTAATAGATAAAAGAAAGAAAGAGTGATTGTTCAACCCCCAAAACAATATGTGTACTTGGTAATTAATTATTGAAATTCTGCATGGTGAAAGACTTATTTGTAACGAACTGACCGATCATTTTGAGAATTTGCGTCCGATTATGTGGCTTATGGTCTCGATTAGCTTCCTATTTTGTATTACGGCTTACGTGTGTGGTCGAGTTCAGTTTTTGGATGATTCGGAATTGATTGGGAAGAACAATTCTTGTTTTAGAAGCTTAAGTGAAAAGAGTTGACCGGAGTTTTACTTTTATTGAGACGACTCCGGAATGATATTTTGATGATTCCAATTGGTTCATATAGTGATTTTGGATTTTGGAACATGCCCGCATTTGGATTTGGAGGTTCGTAGGTTGATTTGATTCATTTTGGCGAAAGATGAAAAATGAAGGTTTGGAAGGTTGAGAGGTTTGATCGGGAGTTGACTTTGTCAACATCGAGTTTAAGTTTCTATTCTGGGAGTTGGTATAGCTCCGTGATGTCATTTGGGACTTGCATGAAATATTTGATGTCATTCCGGGTTGATTTGATATGATTCGACGCGAGATATAGAAGTTGAAAGTTCATAAGTGTAATGATCCAACAGGTCATTTTGAGTGTTGTAGACCCGTTCCCCCATTTACTATTTATTCTCTACTCAAATGTTTTTATGCAACTTGATGGGGTGGTTGGTTTGGTTTCGCGGATGTTTCAAAATGAATTGGGACGCATAGTCCCAAGGTTGGAGGCCTAAGTTGAAAGAGTTGACCGGATGATGAGTTATATGTAAACAACTCTGGAATAAAGTTTTGACAGTTGCGATACCTTTGTGAGGTGATTTTTAACTTAGGAGTGTGTCCCGATATTGATTTGGAAGTCTGTAGATGACTTTGTCTTGAATTGGAGAAAGTTGAAAAAATGGAAGTTTGGAGAGCTGAGGAGTTTGATCGAGAGTTAACTTTGTGGTTACCAGGCTTGGATTTTGGTTCTGAAAATTGGAATAGATATGTTTTGTCATTTATGACTTGTGTGCAAAATTTGAGGTCAATCGAAATTGATTTGGTAGGTTTCGGCATCGATTGTAGAAGTTGGAATTCACTAGTTTTCATTAGTCTTGAAATTGGGTGCAATTTATGTTTTTGATGTTGTTTGATATGATTTGAGGCCTCGACTAAGTTCGTATTGTGTTTTGGGACTTTTTGTTATGTTTGGTTAAGGTCTCTAGGGCCTCGGGGTGCATTTCAGATGGTTCATGGATCGAATTTGGCTTAAGTGTTATGCTGTGGTGCTTTAGGTCTGGTGTCATCGCACCTGCGAAGGGATTGGCCGCAGGTGAAGAGCCACAGAAGTGGATAAGTTTGCGTAGCCGCAGAGAGGAATAAAGCTACTGAGGGTCGCAGTTGCGGAAGGATTTTCGCAGATGCGGATGCACATCAACCCACGATCGACTATAGATCCAGAATTAGGCAGGAAGCTTTGGAGTCGTAGAAGCGAGGGGTGGTTCAAAGATGTGGTCCCACATGTATGAAGCTGGCACCGCAGGTGCACGAGGTCGGCTTTTTAGTGGGCTTTAAAGAAGCGTGGTTTTATCCGCAAAGCGGGATCGCAGGTGTGAGCTTAAGCTTCGCAGGTCTAGAATGCCTGAGCAGTGTATAAGACTGAAGGGTTCGGAGAATTTATTCATTTTTGGACTTTGGGGGCTCAGATTAAGATGATTTTTGAAAGGGATTTCACGAGATTTCTTGACGTAAGACACTTTTGATCAATTTTATTCAATAATATTGATTACCCATTGAATTTCCTACCTAGTTTATGTGTTTTTAAGGTGGAATTTTGGGAGTTCTGGCCTAGGGATTGGAGAGAAAGACTTGGGGATTTGAGTGACGATTTGGTGTCATAATTTGGTAAATTTGGTATGGTTGGACTCGTGGTTGAAGAGATGTTCGAATTTGAACTTTGCCGTATTCTGAGACGTGGGCTCGGGGTTGACCTTTTGACTTTTGATTAAGAACTTAGCATTTTCATATAGAATTAATTCCTATAGCTTGAGTTGATTGTAACGAGTTGTTTGTGGCTAGATTCGAGGCGTTCAGAGGCCGATTCGCGAGGCAAGGGCTTATTGGAGTAGTGATTTGCTCGGCTTGAGGTAAGTAACAGTTCTAAATTTGGTTCTGAGGGTACAAATACCTGAATTACATGTTATGTGGTTGGTGTTGAGGTGACGCACATGCTAGGTGATGGGCGTGGGGAAGTGACCATAGAAATTTTGATCCGTTCGATTCTGCGGTAGTGTGTAGTCATCAACCCTTGTAGCTATTCATGTGCTCTCTATGTGTTAAGAGTAATTGAGCTGTAGATTCATGTTAGAAATCATGTTAGGCTATATGGTTATCATGTTGAGACCCAGTGTGGTCATTTCTGTTCTTGAAGTATTTGCTTAGATGGCAATTTTGTACTCAGTGACATCCATCATTTGCATCATATCTTAGTCTCTATTACTATTTATTGTTGTGTTATCTATCATTGTTTAGGCTGGAGAGATTGATAACCGAGTTGGGGCCTGAGAGTTGTGTTGTGAGTAAGGTTTGTGGATCGGACTACACGATGCAGCAGACCTTATGGCTTATATGTGGATCAAGATGCACGTCACAACAGACTTAGGCATTTTCATTATGGGATCGGACTGTACGCCATAGCAGGATAGTTTGGCTTGTTATTAGCACTTAGGCAGGATCCTCCCTTCCGAAGTCTGACATACCAGCAGGTACTGTATAGTGGTGAGCAAGAATTGATATAGTCAGATCGAGTACACTGAGAGTGTGAGTGTGAGGTTTTCATTGCGTTGCATCACTTGTGATATGCACATTGACATGTGGATATAGATATGTAATATTCCTCACATCAATCATACTTGGCATATTTTATATGTGTTGAGCTTAACTATTAAACCTAGAAACATGTCTACATTACTGTATCGTGTACCAATAGATTATGAGTTTCTATGAGATATTATTGTCATATTTCCTATCATTTCCGTACTATTAAACTCTGTATTTGGACTGTATTGGTTGAGCTCATCACTGCTTTCAACCCAAAGGTTAGTCTTGTTACTTACTAATTTGGTTGTACTCATACTGCACTTTGCACTTTGTGCGCAAATCCAGGTATTTCCGAGCACGATGGTTGCTGATTTTGGAGCTTTATCAGTTTAGAGATTTTTCGAGGTAGCTGCTTTGATGTTCGCAGACCTTAAATCTCCTCCTTTAACTTTTAGTTTTACTTGTATTGTTCTACCTTCCTAGAAAGTGTTTCAGTTGTTAGACCATGTTATTGTATAGATGCTCATATACTCGGTGACATCCGAATTTAAGAAAATTCTGTATTGAGTTATGGTGTTTTCATCTAGTTATTATGAGATTTTATTTACTTAAACCTGTTTCAATATGATATGAATTAAAGATGCATGTATTTGTGAGCTGTCGGCTTGCCTAGTATTGCTATAGGTGCTATCATTGCACATGTGATTTTGGATCAAGACAAGTTGGCACAAGAGCCTAGGTTACATAGGTCTCATGAGTCATAAGCAGGTTTAGTAGAGTCTTACGGATTGTTACGGAGATGTTTGTACTTATCTTCGAGAGGATGTCGAACCCTTAGGAAAACTTCACATTCTTGTATTCTTGTCGTACGAATTTATTAATTCCGGGAATTAAAATTCTGTTATTCTATTCTCTCATAGATTGTGAGGACACGTGCTACCGAATTGGGCGGATGGACACCAATACCACCAGTTAGGGCCACGAGAGGACGAGGTTGTGGTTGAGACTGAGGTGCAGCTCGTACAGTAGCTAGAGCATCACCTGTAGACCCACCAGTTGCTCTAGCTCAGGAGCAGATTCTAGATGTTGTTGAGTCGGTGGGACCAGCTCAGGCACCAATTCTGCCCATTTTGATTCGAGGCCTTCAGGAGGCTTTGGCCCATATATTGATTGTTTGCACTAGCCTTGCTCAGGCGATTTCAGTTCAGGCCACATCAGCCACTTCTCAGGCCGGAGAGGTGCTCAGACTCCCACCTCCCGTACTCCCAGCACAGGTGGTGCAAGGACTTCAGACACCTGGGGTACTACCAGCCTAGCTAGTTACAGTTTCTCAGGCCTAAGTGGGTCCTGTTATGAGTGATGAGGAGCAAAAGAGGCTAGAGAGGTTCGGAAGGGTCAAGCCTCCATCATTTAGTAAGGCTGAGTCAAAGGATAATCAGGACATCTTGGATAGGTGCCAACAGGTTCTCCACACCACGGGTATTCTGGAGTCTAGTGGGGTTTTATTCACTACTTTTCAGTTATCAGGGGCTGCCTTCAGATGGTGGGATACCTATGAATGAAGTATTCCAGTCGGTGTTCCACCACTTTTATGGCACGAGTTCTCTGTTCTCTTCTTGGAGATGTTTGTGCCACTGACCACCAATGAGGAGTTGCGTAGGTAGTTTGAGCAGCTACGCTAGGAGGGTATGTCTGTGACCCAATACGAGATAAGATTTTTAGAGTTGGCTCGTCACTTGGTCTGGTTGGTTCTTTTAGAGAGGGAGAGGATTAAGAGGTTCATTGATGGCCTCAACGTTAGACTGCACTTTGTTATGACTCGAGAGAATGTATCAGGCGCTATGTTCGGCGAGGTTGTTGATATTGTTAGGCGTCTAGAGGTGGTTCGTAGTCAGGAGCGTGAGGAGACGGAGTCCAAGAGGCCTCGTGGTTCTGGGGGTTTCAACGTGTTTCCTCTGGGGTCATCCCCACTACAACAGGGGTTGCCCTTATAGGCCTACTCGGATGGCTTGTCAAGTTCATCGTGGTGCATCAGCTAGCCATGGTTTATATAGTGGTCATCCGGGTCAGTCATCTCTCAGTGCCCTACCAGTTCAGAGTTCATCTCATGCTCCATCAGTTTAGGGTTCATTTGTGCCGGGTTCTTCTAGCAATTATTCTGGTTCTTGGGGTCAGTCCCCAATACCATTGACGGATCAGAGGTGCTATGAGTGTGGGGAGCTTGGACATGTGAGGAGGTATTGTCCCCATCTTTTGGAGGTCCAGTTCAACATAGGAGTCAGGCTGCAACTTCTGCACCAATTACTTCACCACCCGCTCAGCTAGCTCAGGTTAGGGATCAGGAAGCTAGAGGTTTCCCTAGAAGGGAAGGCCGATCAAGTGGCGGTCAGGCTCGATTCTATGTTATTCCTGTCAAGATAAAGGCTGTTTCTTTAGGCACTGTGATCACATCGATTGTCTTGGTATGCCAAAGGGATGCTTCTATATTATTTGACCCTGGTTTCATTTACTCATATGTAACGTCATATTTTGCTCGTTATTTTGATATGCCCCGTGACTCCTTAGTTTCACTTGTTCATGTATCTATGCCGGTAGGCAATACTATTATTGTGGACCGTGTGAATCGGTCATATGTAGTGACTATTGAGGGATTGGTGTCACGCCCCAACCTCGAGAGGCGAGGTCGGTGCTCAATCGTGTGAACCAACTAAGCAAGCCTTATCAAGCACCTCCTACCCAACTCGATATGAACAAGGAAACTATACTTTCATTTATTTAGACAAGGAGAAATAGTACGCTCAACACTTTTAGTTCATTTTATATTACAACATCGAATCATAATTAAGGTTAGCTTCCAAGATTCCCATAGAGTTACAATTTATAGACAACACGAGTTTAGAATTGTAACATAGTTCATAGACTCCTCAAATTCCCGTACATGACCCACACCTGTGTCTACGGAGCCTCTAAGGATACAAAAGATAAGTATGACAATGCCGGTGATAAGGCCCTGGCTATACCTCAAAAGTGGAAGTGCACAACAACAAAAGATATACAATATAACCCCTTGAAGGAGAAGGGGCTCACCAAGACTTTGAGAAGAAAGATGCTCCGCTACACCCGATCGACACTATCCGCTATGGAGCCACCTACATTCATTAAAAAATGTAGCGCCCCCGTCAAAAGGGACATTAGTACCATGGAATAGTACTAGTATGTATAACTAACCACCTTTTTACTAGAAAGAACTATCAAGCAAGAACAAATAAATCACAAGAGTCAATCAAAGGTTTTAATCGGAGACCACATAATCAAACAGACAAACCATATAATCTTTCACATAAGTTCCATAACTTTAGTTTGGGGCATTTCTTTCACACGTTCATCACTGTCCTCAATACCACCGCTACATTGAGCGGAGTCTAATCATGACCCGATCGGCTAGGTTGCCTCATTTAAGGCATATATCTTAATCACCATTTCATTTCCCTTTTCCGGAATTCAATGTTAGCACATTACCACCATGTGTGCGGCATGGTGTCCGATCACGACACGATCGGCTAGGCCGCCTTACCTATGCATTGTTCCTTTCTCATTAATCATCTCATTTGAATTTTTGTTTCACATAGATCATATCGACTCGTTGGCACTTAGGGCCACAATTATCACAACATTCCACTTTCAATATCCATCTTGAAATTTTATGGTCATAGGCACACACAAGCAATTCAAGTTGCAAGCACATGTAAGTTTTCACATAGTTAGCATGATAATCTCAGTTTTAATGTTGGCTTATAGCTAAGCATTTCAACACATGATTCGTATTATTCATACTTTTCTAAATATCAAGAATAGTATATTACTCACATTTAGGGACATCCTTCATATATATATGCATATAATTGCAAATCAATTAATGTGAAATAACAGTCAATACATCAACCAATTCTAGTCTTACCACACTTTGCGTAAATGCCAACGAAGCTCAATTTCTAATAAAAGGGAGTTTTAGCAATACATACCTCAATATAGCTTTCCTTAATCCTTACAAAATTCTGGAACTCTTAGCACTTCGATCTATTGTGTAAAAAATTTACACAGTGAACCGGGAATTAGCGGCAAGGTTGAGATTCTAACTTGTTTAAGTATATTATCAACATTAAAGGTGAATTGTGATCCTAGGTCCTTTTTGAGAAGAATTTCTATCATTTTATAGTCCCAATTGCCTTCTTTAGTTCACTACCTTCCAATACTCTATGGTTTGATATGCATGCAAGAAATTCATTCTTATACCCATGAACCCCCAAGCTAAGTACTCTTTCTAGTGTGAATTTGAAACTAGAGATTAGGGGTCAAGTTTCTTACCTCTTGGTGTGAAGATTTAGGTGCCTCACTTGATTATCTTCAATGATTTAGCAAGGATTCATGGAGTAATTTTGATGGGAAGAACTTTCCCTCTCTTAGACCCCCCCTCTCTCTCTAGAAGTATCAGGAAATAGGCTCAAAATGAGCTATTGCACCAGATATAATGACAAGGGTTCAGGTTTAAAATTTAGAAAACTAGAGCCCCAAGTCAGATCTACGATCGCATTAGCGATCGCAAAGTTGACATGTAGTCCGCATAATGGACCGCGAAAATGCTCCCCAAAACCTGAACACACTGCTTGGGTATGCTGTAGAAATGCGGTCCGCATACCCGTTCTACGGTCGCATAATGCACTACTGAACTACCCCTTACAAAATCCCAAGGGAATTATGCGACGACTAAGCGGTTCACATATCGGTTATGCGACCACATAATTGACCACATTTTTACCTCAATTTGACTAACACACTGACTCACTTTGTGGTGACTATGCGGTTCACATACATCAAATACGATCGCATTCTTGACCGCAGAATCGCGCTTTTTTGGAAAACATAATTTCTTAACTTTTTGATGCATAGATCAATCCAAAAGGAATAATTTCTATGAATCTCTAACACATGCTCCTAACTTGGCACCACGAGATCCGGATTTTTGAGTAGAAAATTCACGGGGCCTTACATCCTCCCCCACTTAAGATCATTCGTCCTCGAATGAGGATCAAGGTTCACTTATTAACAGTCTTTGTGCAATCTTCTGCTCTTTACAACCTAAAACATATTAATAGTCCACAAATTTGGCTAACTCCCTTAATTTCCAAAAAATTTGCCAGAGTTTCCTTTGTATTTAGGCCTATCCACCTATCAGAGAGCCCCAGAAACATATCCTAACAATAGGTACACGTTCCATAGACATTAGACATACATAACTCGTACCATACTAACCATGGCTGCACATGCAACATATAACCGAAATAGGACAGTTTTACATAGATCAAACCAAAAGATAAAAGTTCATAGGAGCTAAATGCGTAAAAACTATTACATGCCTATTCAAACAAATGTGGATACTTCTTTTCATCTCATCCTCGGCTTCCCAAGTGGCTTCCTCAACTTGTTGGTTCCGCCACAACACTTTCACGGATGCAATTTCCTTATTTCTCAATTTCCGAACTTGCCTATCAAGAATGGGAACTGGAACTTCTTCATACGACAACTCTTCATTAACCTCAATAGTCTCAACTGGTACAATTGTAGACGGATCTCCCACTACCTCTCTCAACATGGACACATGAAAGACCGGGTGTACTAATGACATTTCGGGTGGCAGCTCGAGCTTGTATGCCACCTGACCAATCCTCTGAATGATTCTATATGGTCCGACATACCTCAGACTCAATTTTCCCTTCTTTCCAAACTGCATGATACCTTTCATATGGAAACCTTCAAAAATACCCAATCATCTTCTTTGAACTCTAAATCTCTGCGACGAACATCCGAGTAAGACCTTTGGCGACTCTGAGCAGTTTTCAACTTCTCCTTGATAATCTTGACTTTTTCCATGGCTTGATGCACGAGGTCAGGTCCTATCAATTCCGCTTCTCCAACCTCGAACCACCCAATAGGAGACCTACATCTCCTACCATACAATGCCTCGAATGGTGCCATCTGGATACTAGCATGGAAGTTGTTGTTGTAAGCAAACTCTATGAGTGGCAGATGGTCATCCCAGCTACCCTTGAAATCAAGAGTACAAGCACGTAACATGTCCTCAAGCGTCTGAATAGTCCGCTCTGCTTGCCCATCGGTTTGAGGGTGAAAAGTCGTGCTAAGATTACCTACGTACCCAAACCTTGCTGAAACTTCTTCCAAAAGTTGGCTGTGAACTGAGACCCTCGATCTGAGATGATTGAGATGGGTGTTCCATGCAACCTGACTATTTCTTTGATATACAGCTGAGCATATTGTTCCGCTGTGTCGGTAGTTTTAACTGGCAAGAACTGCGCTGATTTCGTGAGTCGACCACGCTCACTCAAATTGAGTCGATCTTGCGTGGAGTGCACAACAACCCTACCACAAAATCCATGTTGATCATTACCCATTTCCACATTGGAATTTCTATGCTTTGAGCCAATCCACCGGGCCTTTGATGTTCGACTTTCACTTGTTGACAATTCGGACATTTTGCCACAAATTCCGCCACATCCCTCTTCATGTTCTTCCACCAATAAATTTCCTTGAGATTATGATACATTTTCGTAGAACCTGGGTACACGGAGTACCTAGAAGTGTGATCTTCTACCATGATCCTTTCCTGAAGACCGTCGATATCAGGAACACATAAGCGGTCTTGGTACCGTAGGGTACCATCATTCATGCCAAAGGAAAAAGCTGTGGTTTTGTGTTTATGAATCCCCTCCTTCAGTTGTGCTAACAATGGATCATTGAATTTCTTCTCTTTCACTTCTACCACAAGTGATGATTCAGCCCTATTCTGCACAATTACCCCTCCTTCATTAGGGTCCGCATGGAGAACTCCCAAACTAGCCAACTAGTGAACCTCCCTGGCCAACGGCCTCTGATAGGCCTCCAAGTGAGCCAAACGTCCCATAGATTTCCGACTAAGTGCATCTGCCACAACATTAGCCTTTTCCGGGTGATAGAGAATACCAATGTCATAGTCCTTGAGTAACTCTAGCCATCTTCTTTGCCTCAGATTCAACTCCTTTTGCTTGAAAATATATTGAAGGCTCTTATGATCCATAAACACATCCACATGGACCCCATACAAATAATGTCGCCAAATCTTTAGCGCAAACACTACTGTTGCTAGCTCTAAGTCATGGGTTGGATAGTTCTTTTCATGATTCTTGAGTTGCCTAGAAGCATATGCTATAACCTTGTCGTGTTGCATCAACACACACCCGAGCCTGATTCTCCAAGCATCACAATACGCCACAGATCCCTCTGTACCCTCTGGCAGGGCTAATACCGGTGTTGTTGTCAACCTTGATTTCAATTCTTGGAAAATCCTCTCACAAGCATTGGACCATTGGAATTTATCTACTTTCTGTGTCAATTTAGTCAATGGAGAGGCAAGAGTAGAAAACCCCTCCACAAACCTCCTGTAGTACCCAACCAAACCCAAGAAACTGTGAATCTCCGTTGGGGTAGTAGTTCTAGGCCAATTCTTTACTACTGCAATATTTTGAGGATCAACCATAATTCCTTCCCTGGAGACAACATGACCTAAGAACGCGACAGATTCAAGCCGAAATTCACATTTCGAAAATTTCGCATACAATTGGTGATGCTGAAGAGTCTGCAGAACTACCCTGAGATGGTTAGCGTGATCCTCTCGACTTTGGGAATACACAAGAATGTCGTCAATGAACACTATCACAAAGGAGTCTAGAAAAGGCTTAAAGACTCGATTCATAAGATCCATGAATACTGCCGGGGCATTTGTTATCCCAAAAGATATTACAAGGAATTCGAAGTGCCCATACCGACTCCTGAAAGCTATTTTTGGAATATCCTGCTCCCTTATCTTCAATTGATGATACCCGGACCACAAGTCAATCTTGGAAAAACACATAGCACCTTGAAATTGATCAAACAAGTCATCTATTCTAGGTAAAGGGTATTTATTCTTGATTGTGACTTTGTTAAGTTGCCAGTAGTCAATACACATCCTCAACGACCCATCTTTCTTCCTTACAAACAAAACTGGTGCGCCCCATAGTGACACACTCAGTTGGATGAAGCCCTTTTCTAGCAAATCCTTCAATTGTTCCTTTAGCTCTTTCAATTCTATCGGTGTCATTCTGTAAGGTGGAATTAATATAGGCTGCGTGCATGGAATCACATCGCTCCCGAAATTAATCTCCCTATCTGGTAGGATTCCAAGGAGCTCATCTGGAAAGACATCCGGGAATTCATTCACTACTAGTACAGACTCAAGGCTAAGCGCCTCGGCCTTGGTATCTGTAACCCAAACTAGATGATAAATACACCCCTTCCTGATCATCTTTGCGGCCTTAAGGTAGGAAATAAACCGACCTCTAGGCACTACATTATCTCTCTCCCATTCAATAATGGGCTCATTAGGAAATTCAAGCCTCACGGTTCTAGTCCGACAATCAAGCTTGGCAAAACATGAATAAAGCCAATCCATCCCCATTATTACGTCAAAATCAACCATTCCAAATTCAATAAGATCGACCATGGTATTCCTACCACGCACCGTGACAATACAACTTCTATAAACTCGAGCAGCCAAAATTGACTCACCAACCAGAGTAGACACCAAAAAGGGCTCATGAAGTTGATCCGGCTTTGTCCCGAATTCCATAGCAACAAAAGGGGTAACATAGGACAAGGTGGAACCGGGATCAATAAGTGCATACATATCACTTGGATAGTCAGAATACCTATGACAACATCTGGAGAAACCTCTGTAGTCTGACGACCACTCATAGCATAGAACCGGCTGGGTCCTCCTGAATTCTGCACACCACCCCTAGCTGCACCTCGCCCTGCGGATGCTGGGGTACCTCGAGCTGGAGAGGGGCTGAAGATGTAGCAGCTGCTGGACTGGATGACCGAGTTGTACCCCTACCTCCTCCCTGGTAGGATACATGACAATACCTCTGAATATGACCCCTCATCCCACATCCACAGCATACGGGCAACTCCATATAGCAAATCCCAGAGTGCATCTTCCTACACCTGGGGCACGGGGACCTGTGCTGTTGCTGGAACCTCTCTCCTGACCGACCCCGCTGATGGGATCCCCTATTTCCCTAACCGGGCCTGAAATGACTCCACTACTACTGGCTGGGCCGTGATGGCGTGCACTGGCTGAAGACTGTGCAATAGACTGGGAAGGCCCCAACGATCCTCCCCTGAAAGCTGATCTTCCCCCACCTAGTGACTCTCCCATGTTGCCCGTAGACCGGTCCTTGTTGTTACCCTCTCTCTCCATTCTGTTCTTCAATTTACGGTTCTCTGCGGCTTGAGCAAATTCTACCATCTTCCTATAATTCATGTCAGAATTCAATGCAGTCGTAGAAGCCTCATTAATGGTCAAAGAATTAAGACCCTGAACAAACCGGCGCACTCTAGCCTCCATTGTGGGAAACATATGAATGGCATATTTGGACAAGCGAGCAAACTCCATGTGGTACTCCCACACACTCCTGCTACCTTATTTCAAATTTTCAAACTCCACTGCATGGGTTGACCTTGTCTCAGCGGGCAGGAAATGATCAATAAAGGCATCAGCAAACTCGCTCCACCACGCTGGAGGGCGCCCCTCCTCTCGGGAATCTTCCCACAACTCAAACCACGAGTAGGCCATCCCTTTCAGACGGTAGACAGCCAACTCTACTGTCACGACCCGGATTTCCCACCCTCGGGAGTCATGATGGTATTAATGAGAGCTAGGCAAGCCAACCCTTAACTATCTAATTCCTTGCCAAATTACATCCTTTTTACAATTACGAGCAATAACATAAAAACAGCAGAACTTAAATAATTAAGCAGAAGATAACCATGAAATATCTGAAGGCTACGTCTATTACAACTTTTAAAACCTCAAATACCCCAAAACCTGGTGTCACAGAGTCATAGTGTCACAGACTATCTAAGATTTTCTACATATAAGGTCTGAAGAAATGCAATACACTGTTTCTGAACAAAGGAAATGAAACAGAAAATAGAGATAGAGGGAGATGCCAAGGCCTACAGACGCCTACAGGTCTACCTTGGGTCTCCGAGTGGACTGAAGGAAGCCCTCCAACTACTGTCCGAAAGCTGCTCCGGGATCTGCACACAGTGCAGAGTGTAATATCAGCACAACCGACCCCATATGTTGGTAAGTGCCTGGCCTAACCTCGGCGAGGTAGTGACGAGGCTAGGACCAGACTCCAGATAAACCTGTGCAGTTATATAACATATGGCGGAAAGTAACAAGTAATAAGCAATTAAAGCTGGGGAAGGGAAACATGCTTCGGGGGTAGATGACAAAACAAAATAACAAGAAATAACAAGGAAGCTAACAATATAACTTCTAACACAGATAAAGAGAAGTAAAGAGAGCTTTCACTTTCAGTTTCCATCTTGTTGTAGGCGTGCAACCCGATTCCATTTCTCATATATTGTGGTAGGCGTAACACCCGCTCCCATTTCATAATATCTTGTGGTAGGCATACCACCCGCTCCCATTTCATCATATCTTGTGGTAGCGTACCACCCGCTCCCATTTCAGAATATCTTGTGGTAGGCGTGCCACCTGCTCCCATTTTAGAATATATTGTGGTAGGCATACCACCCGCTCTCATTTCATCATATCTTGTGGTAGGCGTACCACCCGCTCCCATTTAATCATATTTTGTGGTAGGCGTACCACCCACTTCCATTTCATCATATATTGTGGTAGGCGTACCACCCCCTCACATTTCATAATCTTGTGGTAGGCGTACCACCCGCTCCCATTTCAAAATCTTGTGGTAGGCGTACCACCCGCTCCCTTTTACAGTTCATCACACATTCACAAGAAATCCCGGCAATGGAACATAAGTGATATAATAACTTCCCTACAAGGGAACAAAAAAAATAATATAAAAATTTCCCGGCAAGGGAACAACAATATCGAAATAGTCATCCTGGCAAGGGAGAATCAGCTATAACCAATCTCACTTAGCTGGTACTCAGTTCAATTAATACAAATGCTCAATCATAGAAGATCATTAATTAAAGCATACAAAGTGTCATCCAAGAATGCAACAACTTTCAATTTAAGACCCACGGTCATGCTTGACACCAACGTATAGATACTCGCCACCATGCCTCTACGTCGTACTCAACAAGAATCAAGTAGAAAGCATGACTCAACTCCTAATCTCTCAAGCTAGGGTTAGACCAAACACTTACCTCGATGCCTTGAACACCACTCAAGTCTCAATTATAGCTTTACCCCTCGATTCCACCACCAATCCCCTTGAATCTAGTCACAAGTTACTTAATTACATCAATAAGTGCTAAATGAATCAACCCCAAAAGTTTTACCCAAAAGTCAAAAATCACCCCCGGGCTCACGTGGTCGAAACCCGAGGTTCGGACCAAAACCCGATTACCCATTCCCCTATGAATCCAAATATATAATTTGTTTTGAAATTGGACCTCAAATTGAGGTCCAAATCCCCAATTTTAGAAAAACATAGGTTCTATCCAAAACACCCAATTTCCCCCATGAAAATCTTTGATTTGAAGTTGAAATCATGTTAAAAGATGTTAAGGAGTGAAGAAAATGAGTTAGAAATCACTTACCAACGTTTTGGAGAAGAAAGGTTGTTTGAAAAATTGCCTCTTATGTTTTTGGGGTTTGAAAAGTGAAAAATAACTTAAATTCCCGTTTATTTATACCCCTCTCAGACCCCCTGTGCGGATCGCATCAAATGGACCACTTCCGCACAGGCCTCCCTGAAGACCTGCAGTTCAGCACCCTATGCGGACCGCACAAAGGCGACTGCGGCCGCACAACCTCCACCGCGGACTACACAAAGGCGACCGTGGTCGTGCTGGCCCCTCCGCGGTCGCACGCAATTTCTCGCAGACCGCACTAAAGGGTTCAGAGAGCTGTAATTTCCTGAACCTGCAACATCTGACTTTCTAAGCCTAAGGCATCCCGGAACCTACTCGAAACTCACCTGAGCCCTCGAAACTCCAATCCAAGTATACCCACAACCTCAAAAACATCCTACGGACATATTCGTGTAATCAAATTACCAAAATAACATCACGAGCATCGAATTAAACCTCGAGATCAATAAAATTTCTCAAAACTCTTTTAAACATCAAATTTCTCAATTAAGGTCCGGATCGCGTCAAACGACGTCCGTTTTTAACCAAATTTCACAGGAATGACTCAAGTCACATATAAGACCTGTACCGGGCGCCAGAACCAAAATACGAGCCCGATACTATCACCTTCTAATTAGTTTTCCTTTCAAATTTCCTTAAACAAATTCTGAAAACAATTTCACTTAAAAAAAATTCATTTCTCGGGTTTGGGACCTCAGACTTTGATTTCGAGCATACGCCCAAGTTCCATATTTTCCTATGGACCCTCCGAAACCGTCAAATCACGGGTCCGGGTCCATTTACCCAAAAGGTTGACCAAAGTCAAATTAACTCATTTTAAAGTCAAGACTTAACATTTTTCACAAAATTTCATATTTAAGCTTTCCGGATACGCGCCCGAACTGTGCATGCAAATTGAGGATACTCTAAATGAGATTTCTAGGGCCTCAGAGGCACAAAATTTAATTAAAAACAGGTGATGACCCTTTGGGTCGTCACATTCTCTACCCTTAAAACAATCGTTCGTCCTTGAACGGACAGAAGAAGGAAGTACCTGAGTCGGAGAAAAGATGAGGATAGCGTCTATGCATATCGAACTCGAACTCCCAGATCGATGCCTCAGGAGGCTGACCTCTCCACAGAACACGAACCGAAGGAAAACTCTTCGATCTCAGCTGACGAACCTGCCGGTCTAGAATAGCCACCGACTCCTCCTTATACGACAAGTCTTTGTCCAACTGGACAGTGCTGAAATCTAACACGTAGGATGGATCGCCGTGATACTTCCGAAGCATAGACATATGAAACACTGGATGCATGGCTGATAAGCTCGGCGGCAACGCAAGTCTATAAGCCACCTCTCCCACTCGATCAAGAATCTCAAACGGGCCAATGAACCTAGGGCTATGCTTGCCCTTCTTCCCAAATCTCATCACGTTCTTCATAGGCGACACTCGGAGCAATACCCGCTCACCAACCATAAAAGCCACATCTCGAACCTTGCGGTCTGCATAACTCTTCTGCCTAGATTGAGCTATACGAAGCCTATCCTGAATGATCCTGACCTTGTCCAAGGCATCCTGAACCAGATCCGTACCCAACAACCGAGCCTCTCCCGACTCAAACCACCCAACCGGAGATCGACATCGCCTGCCATACAAATCCTCATAAGGAGCCGTCTGGATACTCGACTGGTAGTTGTTGTTGTAGGCAAACTCTGCTAAAGGCAAGAACTGATCCCACGAGCCTCCAAAGTCAATAACACAAGCTTGGAGCATATCCTCCAATATCTGGATAGTCCGCTCGGACTACCCGTCCGTCTAAGGATGAAATGTTGTACTCAACTCAACTTGGGTGCCCAATTCTCGTTGAACTGCTTTCCAGAAGCACAAGGTAAACTGCGTACCTCGGTCCGAAATGATAGATACCAGCACACCATGAAGACGAACAATCTCCCGGATATAAATCTCAGCTAATCTCTCAGATGAATAGGAGACTGTCACAGGAATGAAATACGCTGACTTGGTCATCCTATCAACAATGAACTTCTTCCGAGTCTGCGGGAGTCCAACAACGAAGTCCATAGTAATCCGCTCCCACTTCCACTCGGGAAGCTCAATCCTCTAAAATAGTCCACCGGGCCTTTGATGTTCGTACTTAACCTGCTGACAATTAAAACATCGAGCCACATATGCAATGATATCCTTCTTTATTCTACGCCACCAATAATGCTGCCACAAATCCTGATACATCTCCGTGGCACCCGGATGAATTGAGTACCGGGAACTATGGGACTCCTCTAAAATCAACTCTCGAAGCCCATCCATATTAGGCATACAAACTTTCCCCTGCAATCTCAAAACTCCATCATCACCTAAGGTAACCTGCTTGGCACCTCCACACTGCACTGTGTCACTAAGGACACACAAATGGGGATCATCAAACTGCCGATCACGGATACGCTCCAACAATAAAGATCGAGCGATCGTGCAAGCTAATACTCGACTAGGCTCAGAAATATGCAACCTCACAAACCTATTGGCCAAATCCTGAACATCCAAAGCAAGCGGCCTCTCACCGACCGAAATATAAGCAAGACTGCCCATACTGGCTGACTTTCTACTCAAAGCATCGGCCACCACATTTGCCTTTCCCAGGTGATACAAGATAGTGATATCATAATCCTTCAACAACTCCAACCATCTCCTCTACCTTAAATTCAATACCTTTTACTTGAACAAATACTGAAGACTCTTGTGATCAGGGAACACCTCACATGCCACGCCATACAGATAATGCCTCCAAATCTTCAATGCGTGAACAATGGTTGCCAACTCTAAATCATGGACCAGATAGTTCTTCTCATGAATCTTCAACTGCCTCAAAGCATAGGCAATGACCTTGCCATCCTGCATCAATACTGCACCAATACCAATACGGGAAGCATCACAATAAACTGTGTAAGGCCCTGAAGTTATGGGCAAAACTAACACAGGTGCCGTAGTAAGAGCTGTCTTGAGCTTCTGAAAGCTCACCTCACACTCGTCCGACCATTTGAACTGGGCACCCTTCTGGGTCAACCTGGTCATCGGGGCTGCAATAAATGAGAACCCCTCCACGAACCGACGGTAGTATCTTGTCAATCCCAAGAAACACCGAATCTCTGAAGCTGATGCTAGTCTAGGCCAGTTCTTAACTGCCTCAATCTTCTTCGAATCAACCTGAATGCCCTTTGCTGATACAACATGACCCAGGAATGCAACTAAACTCAACCAGAACTCACACTTCGAGAACTTAGCATATAACTGACTATCATTCAGAGTCTGAAGAACCACTTTGAGATGCTGCTCGTGCTCCTGCCGGATGCGGGAATATATCAAGATATCACCAATAAAGACTATCACGAACGAGCCCAAATAAGACCTGAACACTCGGTTCATCAAATCCATAAAAGCTGCTGGGGCATTTATCAACCCGAATGACATAACCAAGAACTCATAATGCCCGTATCGAGTGCGGAAATCTATCTTAGGGACATCGAATGCCCTAATCCTCAACTAATGGTAGCCAGATCTCAAGTCAACTTTTGAAAATACCTTGGCACCCTGAAGCTGATCGAACACATCATCAATCCTCGGTAGTGGATACTTATTCTTGATGGTGACCTTGTTCAACTACCGGTAATCAATGCACATTCTCATCGAACCATCGTTTTTCTTAACAAACAAAACTGGCGCACCCCAAGGCGAAACGCTGGGTCTAATTAAACCCTTCTCAAGCAAGTCCTGCAACTGCTCCTTCAACTCTTTCAACTCTGGCGGGGCCATGCGATACGGTGGAATGGAAATGGGCTGAGTGCTCAGAGCCAAATTAATGCAAATGTCAATATCCCTGTCGGGCGGCATACCCGGCAGGTCTGAAGGGAATACCTTAAGAAACGCACGAACAACGGGCACAGAATCAATAGAGGAAACCTCCGCACTAGAATTATAAACATAAGCTAAATAGGCCAAGCACCCCTTCTCGACCATACGCCGAGCCTTTATATAAGAAATAACGCTACGGGTAGAATGACCAGGAGTTCCTCTCCACTCTAAACGAGGAATACCCGGTAAAGCTAAGGTCACAGTCTTGGCATGACAGTCCAAGATAGCATGGTAAGGTGATAACCAGTCCATCCCCAATATAACATCGAAGTCGACCATGTCTAGAAGCAACAAATCCACACGAGTCTCAAGACCCCCAATCACAACTACACAAGAGCGATGGACTCGATCTACCATAATAGAATCACCCATCGGTGTAGACACATAAACAGGAATACTCAACGAATCACTAGGCATGACCAGATACGATGCAAATTAAGATGACACATACGAGTATGTAGACCCTGGATCAAATAACACTGAAGCATCTCTATCACAAACCAGAACTGTACCTGTAATAATTGCATCTGAAGCCTCAACCTCGGGCCTGGTTGGGAATGCATAACATCGGGGTTGGGCCCCACCACCCTAAACTACCTCTCTATCACGGCCTGCAGCTGGCTGGCCTCCTCTATGGCGGCCTGAGCTCTACCTCTAGGACCTCTACCTCCACCTCTAGCACCTCTACACCCACCTCTAGCTACCTGGGCGGGCTGTGGAACACCTGGTGCCTGAACCATAGCACGGGAATCTTGATGCGGAGAACTGCTCGAAGCTCAAGGGCAATACCTAGAAATGTGCCTTGTGTCGCCATAAGTAAAACAAGCCCTTGGCTGCTAGGGTTGATGACCCTGAAAACTCTGAAGCGGCGGTGCACTGAAGGACTGCTGATCAGAATATTGAATCAGAGGACCACGACCACCTGAAGCACCGTGAAAAACCTGAAGAGCTGACTAAAAAGGCCTAGGAGGATGGCCTCTACCATATGAATCTCTACCTCCAGATAAGGTACCACTGAATTTGCTTGAATGATGGGGCCTCTTATCCGACCCCTGACCACCTCCCTACGATAGAACCATCTCAACTCTGCGGGCCACATTGGCCGCCTCCTGAAAAGTGATCTCACTCTTGGCCTCCTTGGCCATCTGAAGACGAATCGGCTGAATAAGACCGACGATAAACCTCCTCACACTCTCTCTCTCTCTCGATAAGAAGTATGACAAGAGTATGGCGAGCTAAGTTGATGAACCTGGTCTCATACTGGGTGACCATCATGGAACCCTACTAGAGGTGCTCAAACTACCTCCGATAGGCCTCTCTCTGAGTAACAAGGAGAAACTTCTCCAAAAACAATTTTGTAAACTGCTCCCAAGTCAAAGATGGCGACCCGGCTGGCCTAGCTAAGCAATAATCCCTACACGAAGTCTTGGCGGATCCAAACAAGCAGAATGTAGCAAAATCGACCCCATTGGTCTCAACAATGCCCATGTTCCTAAGAACCTCGTGACAGCTATATAGAAAATCCTGGGGATCCTTAGAAGAAGCACCGCTGAAATTAGTAGTGAGAGCTTGGTGAACCTATCCAGCCTCCACAAAGCATCGGCGGACATAGCCACTCCATCGCCGGTCTGAGCTATGGCACCCGGCTGAAGTGCTCCAACTGGCTAAATCGCTGGAGTCTGAATCTGGGGAGCTACTTGCTCCAGAGTACGTGTAGTAGGAGTCTGAGCCCCTCCTCCAGCCTGAGAAGTGGCTGGTGCTACAGAAAGTAAACCTGCTCGGGTGACACTCTCCATGAATCCCACCAATCGGACCAGAGCATCCTGAAGAACTAGGGTAGCAATAAACCCCTTTAGGACCTGAGCTGGGCCCACCGGAACTACTGGGGCCGGAACATCCTCCTCAAAATCAACCTGAGGCTCAGCCACTGCTGCTGTTACTCGGGGCTGAACTCTGCCCCTATCTCGACCTCTAGCACGGCCTCGGACTCGCCCTCTGCCCCTAGTGGAAGCTGCTGCTGGGGGCTTGGGCTGCTGAGCGCTAGATGAGGAAGCATGTGTCCTCGCCATCTGCAAAAGAACGGAGTAGAAATTCAATCAGTATTGGGAAATAGAACCGCATGACAAGAAAGAACAAATGTGAAGTTTTCCTAACTTTGTAGCCTCTGGGGGATAAATACAGACGTCTCCGTACCGAACCTTCAGACTCGACTAAGTTTGTCTGTGAACTGTGAGACCCATGTAACCTAGAGCTCTGATACCAACTTATCACGACCCGAATTTCCCACCCTCGGGAGTCGTGATGGCGCCTATTAATGAGAGTTAGGCAAGCCAACCCTTAACTATCTAATTCCTTACCAAATTACTTCCTTTTTACAATTACGAGCAATAACATAAAAACAGCAGAACTTAAATAATTAAGCAGAAGATAACCATGAAATATCTGAAGGCTACATCTATTACAACTTTTAAAACCTCAAATACCCCAAAACCTGGTGTCACAGTGTCACAGACTGTCTAAGAGTTTCTACATACAAGGTCTGAAGAAATACAATACACTATTTTTGAACAAAGAAAATGAAACAGGAAATAGAGATAGAGGGAGACGCCAGGGCCTACGGATGCCTACAGGTCTACCTTGGGTCTCCGAGTGGACTGAATAAAGCCCTCCAACTACTGTCTCAAAGCTGCTCCGGGATCTGCACACAGTGCAGAGTGTAGTATCAGCACAACCGACCCCATGTGCTGGTAAGTGCCTGGCCTAACCCCAGCGAGGTAGTGACAAGGCTAGGACCAGACTCCAGATAAACCTGTGCAGTTATATAACATATGGCGGAAAGTACCAAGTAATAAGCAATTAAAGCTGGGAAGGGGAACATGCTTTGGGGGTAGCTGACAAAAAAAATAACAAGAAATAACAAGGAAGCTAACAATATAACTTCTAACACAGATAAAGAGAAGTAAACACATCTTTCACTTTCAGTTTCCATCTTGTTGTAGGCGAGCAACCCGATTCCATTTCTCATATCTTGTGGTAGGCGTAACACCCGCTCCCATTTCATCATATCTTATTGTAGGCGTACCACCCGCTCCCATTTCATAATATCTTGTGGTCGGCTTACCACCCACTCCCATTTCAAAATATCTTGTGGTAGGCATACCACCCGCTCCCATTTTAGAATATCTTATGGTACGCGTACCACCCGCTCCCATTTTAGAATATCTTGTGGTAGGCGTACCACCCACTCCCATTTCATCATATCTTGTGGTTGACGTACCACCCGCTCCCATTTCATAATCTTGTGGTAGACGTACCACCCGCTCCCATTTCATAATCTTGTGGTAGGCGTACCACCCGCTCCTATTTACAGTTCATCACACAATCATAAGAAATCCTGGCAAGGGAACATAAGTGATATAATAACTTCCCGGCAAGGGAACAAAAAAACAATATAAAAATTCCCCGCAAGGGAACAACGATATCGAAATAGTCATCCCGGCAAGGGAGAATCAGCTATAACTAGTCTCACTTAGCTGGTACTCAGTTCAATTAATAGAAATGCTCAATCATAGAAGATCATTAATTAAAGCATACAAAGTGTCATTCAAGAACACAACAACTTTCAATTTAAGACCCACGGTCATGCTTGACACCAACGTATAGATACTCGTCACCATGCCTATACGTCGTACTCAACAAGAAGCAAGTAGCAAGTATGAATTAACACCTAATCCCTCAAGCTAAGGTTAGACCAAACATTATCTTGATGCCTTGAACACCACTCAATTCTCAATTATAGCTTTACCCCTCGATTCTACCACCAATCCGCTCGAATCTAGTCACAAGTTACTTAATTACATCAATAAGTGCTAAATGAATCAACCCCAATGCATGAAAATGAGTTTTCTAAAGTTTACCCAAAAGTCAAAAATCACCCCCCGGGCCCACGTGGTCGAAACCCGAGGTTCGAACCAAAACCCGATTACCCATTTCCCCACGAATCCAAATATATAATTTGTTTTGAAATCATACCTCAAATTGAGGTCCAAATCCCTAATTTTAGAAAAACCTAGGTTCTACCCAAAACACCCAATTTCCCCCATGAAAATCTTTGATTTGAAGTTGAAATCATGTTAAAAGATGTTAAGGAGTGAAGAAAATGAGTTAGAAATCACTTACCAACATTTTGGAGAAGAAAGGTTGTTTGAGAAATCGCCTCTTATGTTTTTGGGGTTTTGAAAAGTGAAAAATAACTGAAATTCCAGTTTATTTATACCCCTCTCAGACCCCCTATGCGGACTGCGGCCGCACAGGCCTCCCTGAAGACCTGCAGTTCAGCACCCTGTGCGGACTGCACAAAGGCGACTGCGGCCGCACAGCCTCCACCGCAGACCGCACAAAGGTAACCGCGGCCGCGGTGGCCCCTCCGCGGTCGCACGCGATTTCTCGCGGACCGCACAAAAGAGTTCAGAGACCTGCAACTTCCTGAACCTGCAACATCTGACTTTCTAAGCCTAAGGCATCCCGGAACCTACTCGAAACTCACCCGAACCCTTGAAACTCCAATCCAAGTATACCCACAACCTCAAAAACATCCTACGGACATATTCATGTAATCAAATTACCAAAATAACATCACGAGCATTGAATTAAACCTCGAGATCAATGAAATTTCTCAAAACTCTTTTAAACATCAAATTTCTCAATTAAGGTACGAATCATGTCAAACGACGTCTGTTTTTAACCAAATTTCACAGGAATGACTCAAGTTACATATAAGACCTGTACTAGATGCTGGAACCAAAATACGGGTCCGATACTATCACCTTCTAATCAGTTTTCATTTCAAATTCCTTAAACAATTTCACTTTAAAAAAATTCATTTCTCGGGCTTGGGACCTCGAAATTCAATTCCGGGCATACACCCAAGTCCCATATTTTCCTACGGACCCTCTAGAACAGTCAAATCACCGGTTCGTGTCCGTTTACCCAAAAGGTTGACTGAAGTCAAATTAACTCATTTTAAAGTCAAGACTTAACATTTTTCACAGAATTTCATATTTAAACTTTCCGGCTACATGTCCCGACTATGCATGCAAATTGAGGCTACACTAAATGAGGTTTTCAAGGCCTCGGAGGCACAGAATTTAATTAAAAATAGGTGATGACCCTTTGGGTCGTCACATCTACTCCCCTTGTATCAGTTGCACGCATAACCCTGAGGGTCTTGTGCATCTCATCAATGAAATCCTGAAGGTCTTCTTCTGGATTGGCACCTGTAAACACTAGAGGGTCTAACTAAAGAAATCGGTTTACCTTGGAACTAGTAGAATCCCCTTGCTGGTTGGATGAGCTGGGCGCAACATTTGACCTCTGGGCGTGAGAGGCCACTAACTGGGTCAACATCTGAATAGCTCCCCTAAGATCCCCATCAGAAATACTAGAATCGGAAGTTGGGCGAGAGGCGGGACAGAGGTATCAACGAGAGGGATAGTGGTACCTTCCGTAGGTGTAGGAGCTGGGGTAGTCTACTCTAGAATAGAAGAATCAGGTAGAGTAATAGCAGGGCGGCTACCCTCACCCACAGTATCAAGAAGTTGTGATTCATCAGCCACTCCTGAAGCGGCATTAGCATTGGCTTCCTAGCCAATTCTCGCTTTCTTCTTAGGTGCCATTTACTGAAAGATAGAACAACGCACTAATTAGAGAGGGACAGTTTCACCGCATGATCCCGAATATGAAAGAAATGTGTTATTACTAAATGCCCAAGTAGCCTCCAACTTATAGATGTGGTCGACAACACACCAATAAGAAGGACTCTACTAGACACGGTTCTGAGATATCCTAGGACACTGTAAAACCTTAGGCTCTGATACCAAGTTTGTCACGCCCCAACCTCGGGAGGCGAGGTCGGCGCTCAATCGTGTGATCCAACTGAGCAAGCCTTATCAAGCACCTACTACCCAACTCAATATGAACAAGGAAACCATACTTTCATTTATTTAGACAAGGAGAAATAGTACGCTCAACACTTTTAGTTCATTTTATATTACAACATCAAATAGTAATTAAGGTTAGCTTCCAAGATTCCCATAGAGTTAATATTTTTAGACAACACGAGTTTAGAATTGCAACATAGTTCATAGACTCCTCAAATTCCTGTACATGACCTACACTTATGTCAACGGAGCCTCTAAGGATACAAAAGTTAAGTATGACAATGCCGGCGACAAGGCCCCGGCTATACCTCAAAAGTGAAAGTGCACAACAACAAAAGATATACAATATAACCCCTTGAAGGAGAAGGGGCTCACCAAGATTTTGAGAAGAAGGATGCTCCGCTACACCCGATCGGCACTATCCACTATGGAGCCACCTACATTTATTTAAAAATGTAGCGCCCCTGGCAAAAGGGACGTTAGTACCATGGAATAGTACTAGTATGTACAACTAAACACCTTTTTACTAGAAAGAACTATCAAGCAACAACAAGGAAATCACAAGAGTCAATTAAAGGTTTTAACCGTACACCACATAATCAAATAGACAAACCATATAATCTTTCACATAAGTTCCATAATTTTAGTTTGGGGCATTTCTTTCATATGTTCATCACTGTCCTCAATACCACCGCTACCTTGAGAGAAGTCCGATCACGACCCGATCAGCTAGGTTACCTCATTTAAGGCATATATCTCAATCACCATTTCATTTCCCTTTTCCGAAATTCAATGTTAGCACATTACCACCATGTGTGCGGCATGGTGTCCGATCACGGTCCGATAGGCTAGGCCGCCTTACCTAGACGTTGTTCCTTTCTCATTAATCATCTCATTTGAATATTTGTTTCACATAGATCATATCGACTCGTTGGAACTTAGGGCCACAATTATCACATTATTCCACTTTCAATATCCATCTTGAAATTTTATGGTCATAGGCATACACAAGCAATTCAAGTTGCAAGCACATGTAAGTTTTCACATAGTTAGCATGATAATCTCAGTTTTAATGTTGGCTTATAGCTAAGCATTTCAACACATGATTCGTATTATTCATACTTTTCTAAATATCAAGAATAGTATATTACTCACATTTAGGGACATCCTTCATATATATATGCATATAATTGCAAATCAATTAATGTGAAATAACAGTATATTATGCATATAATTGCAAATCAATTAATGTGAAATAACAATCAATACATCAACCAATTCTAGTCTTACCACACTTTGCGTAAATGCCAACGGAGCTCAATTTCTAATAAAAGGGAGTTTTAGCCATACATACCTCAATATAGCTTTCCTTAATCCTTACAAAATTCCGGAACTCTTAGCACTTCGATCTATTGTGCAAACAAATTACAAATTGAACCGAGAATTAGCGGCAAGGTTGAGATTCTAACTTGTTTAAGCATATTATCAAATACTAAAGGTGCATTGTGATCTTAGGTCTTTTTTGAGAGAAATTTCTATCATTTTATACTCCCAATTGCCTTCTTTAGTTCACTACCTTCCAATACTCTATGGTTTGATATGCATGCAAAAAATTCATTCTTATACCCATGAACCCCCAAGCTAAGTACTCTTACTAGTATGAATTTGAAACCAGAGATTAGGGGTCAAGTTTCTTACCTCTTGGTGTGAAGATTTAGGTGCCTCACTTGATTATCTTCAATGATTTAGCAAGGATTCATAGAGTAATTTTGATGGGAAGAACTTTCCCTCTCTTAGACCCCCCTCTCTCTCTCTCTCTAGAAGTATCAGGAAATAAGCTCAAAATGAGCTATTGCACTGGATATAACAACAGGGGGTACATAATGCTTGGGTATGTGGTAGAAATGCGGACCACATACCCATTCTGTTGTCGCATAATGCACCGTAGAACTGCCCCTTACAAAATCCCAAGGGAATTATGCGACTATGCGGTCCGCATATCGGTTATGAGACCGCATAATTGACAGCAATTTTGACCTCAATTTGACTAACATACTGCCTCACTTTGTGGTGACTATGCGGTTCGTATACCTGAAATGCGACCGCATTCTCGATTGCAGAATCGCGCTTTTCTGGAAAACATAATTTCTTAACTTTTTGATGCATCTATCAATCCAAAGGTCCAAACCGCGGCGAGCTTTTCTATGAATCTCTAACACATGCTCCTAACTTGGCACCACGGGATCCGGGTTTTTGAGTTGGAAATTCATAGGGCCTTACAATTGGAGACTAGAGTTGATCTCTTATTGCTTAGTATGGTTGATTTCAATGTGAATTTGGGTGTGTTTGGTTGTTTCCATGTCATGCTATTCTGGATTGTCACACTAAGATCGTAACATTGACGATGCTGGGATTACCGAGGATCGAGTGGAGAGGTTCTCTAGATTATGTTCCCAACAGGGTGATTTCTTATCTAAAGGCCCAACGGATTGTTGGGAAGGGGTGTTTGTCATATTTGGCCTTTATGAGGGATATTGGTGCTGATACTCCTACTATTGATTCTATTCCGGTAGTGCGAGACTCTTCAGATGTGTTTCTTGTAGACCTGCCGGGCATGCTACCTGATAGGGATATTGATTTTGGTATTGACTTGGTGCCGGGCACTCAGCCCATTTCTATTCCTATGTATCGTATGACACCAGCTGAGCTGAAGGAATTGAAAGAGCAGCTTCAGGAGCTTCTTGATAAGGGGTTTATTAGTCCTAGTGTGTCGTCTTGGGGTGCACTGATTCTGTTTGTGAAGACGAAGGATGGTACGGTGAGGATGTGCATCGACTATCGGATGTGTTTCTCTAAGATTGATTTGAGGTCTGGGTATCACCGGTAGAAGATTCAGGATTCAGATATTCTTAAGAAGGCATTCAGGACCCACTACGGTCACTGTGAGTTCCTTGTCATGTCATTTGGCATGATCAACGCCCCAGCATCATTCATGCATATGATGAACGGTGTATTTCATCCATATCTTAGTTCGTTTGTCATAGCATTCATTGACGATATCCTTGTGTACTCACGTAGCTAGGAGGAGCATGCATAACATTTGATTATTGTACTACAGATGTTGAGGGAGGATAAGCTTTATGCCAAGTTCTCCAAATGTGAGTTTTGGCTTAGTTCGGTGGCGTTCTTGGAGCACGTGGTGTCTAGTGAGGGGACTAAGGTGGATCTAAAGAAGATAGAGGCGGTTTAGAGTTGGCACGGACCGTCTTCAACTACTGAGATTCAAAACTTTCTTGGCTTGGCCGGATATTATCGTTGCTTCATTGAGGGTTTCTCGTCCATTAAAGTGTCTTTGACCAAGTTGACCCAGAAGGGTTCTCTATTCAGGTGGTCAGATGAGTGTGAGGAGAGCTTTCAGATTTCAAGACTACCTTGACCACAACTCCGATTCTAGTTTTTCCTTCAGTGTCGGGTTCTTATACTGTGTATTGTGATACTTCTCGGATTGGTATTGGGTGTGTCTTGATGCAGGAGGGTAGAGTGATTGTTTATGCTTCATACCAGTTGAAGCCCTATAAGAAGAACTACCATGTCCATGATTTGGAGTTGGCAGCTATCATTTATGCATTGAAAATTTGGAGGCATTATCTCTATGATGTGTCTTGTGAGGTATTTACGGATCATCGGAGTCTCCAGCACTTGTTCAAAAAAAGGAGATAAATTTAAGGTAGCAGAGGTGGTTGGAGATGCTAAATGACTATGATATTACCATTCTTTATCATCCCGGGAGGCTAATGTGGTGGCCGATGCCTTGAGTAGAAAGGCTATGAGAATGGGTAGCCTTGTATTTATTCCTATTGGTGAGAGACTGCTTGCATCAGATGTTTAGGCCTTTGCCAATCAGTTCATGAGGTTAGATATTTTAGAGCCTATTAGGGTTCTAGCTTGTGTGGTTCCTCATTCTTCCTTATATGATCGCATCAGAGAGCATCAGTATGATAATCCCTATTTGCTTGTCCTTAAGGACACCATTCAGTATGGTGATGCCAAAGAGGTCACTATTGGTGATGATGGGGTGTTGAGGATGCAGGGTCGGATTTATGTGCCCAATGTGGATGGGCTATGTGAGTTGATTCTTGAGGAGGCCCACAGTTCACGGTATTCCATTTATTCGGGTACCACAAAGATGTATCAGGACTTGAGACAACACTATTGGTGGAGGAGAATGAAGAAAGACATAGTGGGGTTTGTAGCTTGGTGCCTAAAGTGTTAGCAGGTGAAGTACGAGCATCAGAGACCAGGCAGATTGCTTCAAAGGCTTGAGATTTCGGAGTAAAAATGGGAGCATATCACCATGAATTTTGTAGTTGGGCTCCCACAAACTTCGAGGAAGTTTGATGCTATTTGGGTGATTGTGGATTAGTTGACCAAGTTCGTGCATTTCATTCCAGTTGGGACTACCTATTCTTCGAAGCGATTATCTAAGATCTACATCTACGAGATTGTTTGCCTTCACGGTGTGCCGGTGTCTGTCATTTTAGATCGGGGCATGCAGTTTACATCATAGTTTTGGAGAGCAATACAACGAGAGTTAGGCACACAGGTTGATTTGAGTACATCATTCCACCCTTAGATGGATGGACAGTTCGAGAGCACTATTTAGATATTAGAGGATATGCTACACGCTTATGTCATAGATTTTAGGGGTTCTTGGGATTAGTTTCTGCCGCTTGCAAAGTTTGCCTACAACAACAGCTACCAATCAAAAATTCGGATGGCTCTGTATGAGGCTTTATATAGGAGACAGTTTTGGTCTCCGATGGGTTGGTTTGAGCCAGGTGAGGCTAGGCTATTGGGTAGTGACTTGGTTTAGTATGCTTTGGACAAAGTTAAGTTAATTCAGGATCGGCTTCGCACGGCGCATTTTAGACAGAAGAGCTACACCATTCGAAAGGTTCGTGATGTCGTTTACATGGTGGGAGAGAAGGTATTACCCAGAGTTCCACCCCTGAAGGGTGTTATGAGGTTCAAGAAGAAGGGCAAGTTGAGCCCTTGGTATATTAGCCCATTTGAGGTGCTTGAGAGGATTGGAGAGGTGGCTTATAGGCTTGCATTGCCACCTAGTCTATCCAGTGTTCATCTAGTATTTCATGTTTCCATGCTCCGAAAGTATGTCGGCGATTCGTCTCATATTTTGGATTTCAGCACGGTTCAGTTAGATGGTGATTTGACTTATGGTTTGGAGCCGGTGGCCATTTTAGATCAGTAGGCTCGAAAATTCAGGTCAAAGAACATAGATTTAGGGAAGGTTCAATGGAGAGGTCACCCAGTTGAGGAGGCTACTTGGGAGACTGATCGAGGGATGCGAAGAAGATATCCACACCTATTTGAGGCTCCAGGTATGATCTTATACCCATTTGAGGACAAACGTTTGTTTAAGAGTGGGAGGATGTAATGACCTGGCCTGTCGTTTTGAGTGTTGTAACCCCGTTCCCACATTTACTGTTTATTATGTGCTCAATTATTGTTATGTGAATTACCGGGGTGGTTGGTTTGGTTTTGGGGATGTTTCAGAATGAATTGGGACACTTAGTCCCAAGGTTGGAAGCCTAAGTTGAAAGAGCTGACCAGATGTTGACTTATGTGTAAACTGTCACGCCCCAAACTCGGGGAGCGCTACCGGCGCTCAACTGAGTGAACCCGATTGAGTAAGCCTATTGGATTTTTTCTACCCAAACTCACTCACGAATAAAGAGAAGACATAATTTCATTAATCAGATAATAGGGAGATCATGTATACAATACCAAGTCATTTTTATTAGTTACTTTATTAGTTAATGTCTCAAAATACACACACTTTCATAGTTTGAAGTGGAATAAGTGATTCAAACACAACATAACTCGTGTGACTTTCCCAGTATATATATATAACCCACACTATGCATGTGGAGCCCCTAAAAGATACAAAAGAGTATTATGATAATGCCTGCAATAAGGCTCCGGCTATACCTCAAAACGTGGTAATAATATGAACAAAAGATACAATACATGACACCGGGATGAAGTGGGGCTCATCAAGTTTGCTGGGAAGAAGGTGTACCACTATCGCTGATCAACACCGCCTGCTATAGAACCATCTGCATCCATTTAAAGATGCAGCGCCCCCGACAAAAGGGATGTTAGTACTATCGAATAGTACAAGTATGTATAACTAAATACCATCTCAATAGAATGAATGATAATACAAGGGGGGGGAGACAATCATGAAATCACTAGAAGCCTCAAATGATACCAAAATATCAATTTAGGAACCACATAAGTTTTCAAGTGAATTTCCATATTTTTAGGTTGGGAGATCTTTAGTACCGATATACTATCATTTACAATACCACTATACTTTTACACGGAGTCCAATCATGACCCGATTGGCTAGGTCGTCTCATTTGAGACATCCACCACAATCACAATTCCAATTTTAATTTCCAACACAGTCACCACCATGCGGCATGGCGTCCGATCATGGGCGTTCGATCACGGCATTGGCTAGGCCGTCTCACTCGAGACATTACCTTTTTCTATCAATCATCACACATTATACCTATATCATGTCTTTTTGATTCATTGGCGCTAGTGGCCACAATTATAATGTCATCCTTGGCACTTGGCCTTATTTCATGTTTCGTACTCACCTGATTCATTTTCAAACATCATCATCATTGTCAGCAACAAAGCCTTTCAATTTAAGACATTAAGTACACATGTGAGCAACTAGAAATCTTAGGCATATAGAGATTTTCACATAATTTGGCATAACAAGCTTCATTCAACTTGACTTGAAGTCGTAACATTTATAACACATAGTCCATACTTTGAACATATTCTTAAGTGATATCATAGCATGCTAAAAGTACTTTGGAATAAATATTAAACATATATCTTTCACCACAAGTTTATTCGAAATAGCCAATTTTATAATGATCGATTTGGGACTTACATAAATTACATGAACAACGGGGGAATCAATTCTAAGAAGAGGGGGTTTAGCCAACATACATATTGAGCTTCCTCAACTCTAAAATATTCCAAAATTTCTTAGCAACTTCAATCTATTTTAGAAATATAACAAATTGAACTAAAATTAGGAAGATGATCATGGTTCCAGCTCATTTGAGCATTTTATCAACCACTAAGTGTGCATTAGGGGTTCAATGTCCTTTTATGAAAGATTTACACATCCCACAACCCATTCCTGATTATTTTCAGTTCACAATCTTCCTACACCCTTTGTTAACACATGCATGCAAGATAAACGACTCCCATACCCATGAATTAACTTGCTAATTACTCATTTTAGTTAATTTTAGAATTAAGGGCTAGGGTATAGATTCTTACCTCTAGGATGAAGACTTAGTGAATTTTTCCTTGTTAATGTTCAATGATTTGAGAAAGAATTGATGGATAATTGGTTGAAGATCACCCCCCCAATCTAAGCACACTCTCTCTCACTCTTAAAGTATCAGATTTTTGCTTAAAATGGACCATGGCATCTATTTTAATGAAGTAGGGTCGGGTTATAAAAATCCAAAAATGAAGCCCCGGAATAGGATCTGCGGTCGCCTATGCAACCCCATAATGCTTCTGTGGTCCACAAAATGGGCCGCGAAATAGCCCTTTGGAACTGGGTTGGTCTGCCCCATTATGCGCCGTAGAACCTCTATTCAAAAAATTTCCAAGCTGAAACTGCGATCGATGTGCAGCTCGCTTTGTTGTGCAACTGCATAATGGACCGTGAATTGGTCCAAAATTTTGCTCAAGTTTTTGTTTCACTCTGCGGCCATTTTGCGGCCCGTAGAGTGATTCTATGGCTGCATAGTGGGCCGTAGAAATGCCTTCTTCTGCCAATATTTTCCTTTAACTCCTCAGTGTATTCTTCAACCCAAAATGGAGTTTTGACGGTTCTGATAGCTCCGTAGGGTGATTTTGGACTTAGGAGTGTGTCCTAATATTGATTTAGAGGTCTGTAGATGTTTTTCGCTTGAATTGGCGAAAGTTAAAATAATGGAAGTTTGGAGAGTTGAGGAGTTTGATCGAGAGTTGACTTTGTGGTTACCGGGATAAGATTTTGGTTCCGAAAGTTGGAATAGGTCTGTAGTATCAGTTGTGACTTGTGTGCAAAATTTGAGATCAATCAAAATTTATTTTGTAGGTTTCGGCATCGATTGTAGAAGTTGGAATTCATTAGTTTTCATTAGACTTGAAATGGGATGTGATTCATGTTTTTGATATTGTTTGATGTGATTGAGGACTCCACTAGGTTTGTATTATGTATTGGTACTTGTTGGTAGGTTTGGTTGAGGTCCCGAGGGCCTCAGGTGGATTTCGGATGGTTCACAGGTTGAATTTGTCTTCAGTGTTGTGCTGAGGTGCTTCGGGTCTGGTGTCATCGCACCTGTAGAGGGATTGGCCATAGGTGCGGAGCCGCAAAAATGGCTAAGTTTGCATAGTTGCGAAGAGGAAGAAGGCTACTAGGGATCGCAGGTGCAGATGGATTTTCACATATATGGATGTGCATCTACACACGATCGATCGTAGAAGTGGAATTGGGCAAGAGGCTTTGGAGTCGCAGAAGTGAGGGGTGGTTCATAGATGCGGTCCTGTAGGTGCAAATCTAGGATCGCAGGTGTGCGAGGTCGGTTCTTTAGTGGGCTTCGTAGAACATGGTTTTCTCTGCAAAAGCGGGAGCACAGGTGTAAGCCCAGGTTTCACATGTGCATAATGCTTAGCCAATGTATATGACTGAAGGGTTCCGAGAATTTTATTCATTTTTGGACTTTGGAGGCTCGGATTAAGACGATATTTGAAGGGTATTTCACAAGATTTCTTAAGGTAAGCCACTTTTGATAATTTTTATTCAATAATATTGATTACCCTTTGAATTTCCCACCTAGTTTATGTGTTTTGAAGGTGGAATTTTGGGAGTTTTGGGCTAGGGATAGGAGATTAGGATTTGGGGATTTGAGTGGCGATCTGGTGTCGGAATTTAGTAAATTTGGTATGGTTTGACTCGTGGTGAGGGGTTGTTCTGATTTTGTAACTTTGCCGGATTTCGAGATATGGGCCCGGAGTTTATTTTTTGAGTTGACTATTTGACTTTTGATTAAGAACTTACCATTTTCATATGGAATTGATTCCTATGGCTTGAGTTGATTGTATCGAGTTGTTTGTGGCTATATTTGAGGCGTTCGGAGACCGATTCATGAGGCAAGGGCTTATTAGAGTAGAGATTTTCTCAGCTTGAGGTAAGTAACACATCTAAACTTGGTTCTAAGTGTATGGATCCCTGAATTACGTGTTATGTGGTTGGTGTTGATGTGACGCACTTACTAGTGATGGGCATGGGGCGTGAACCTTAGAAATTTTGATCCGGTCGATTCTGTGGTACTATGTAGTCATCAACCCTTGTAGCTATTCATGTGATCTCTATGTGTTAGAGTAATTGAGCTGCAGATTCATGTTAGAAATCATGTTAGGCTATGTGCTTATCTTGTTGAGACCCACTGTGGTCATTTCTAGTGTTGAATTATTTGCTTAGATGACAATTTTGTACTTAGTCACATCCATCATTTTCATATGATATCTCATAATCTGTTACTTTTTATTGTTGTGTTATATATCATTGTTTGGGCTAATTGGCATGAGATTTGTGAGCCTAGGAAACTGGAGAGATTGATGACCAAGTTGGGGCCTAAGAGTCGTGTTGTGAGTGAGGTTTGTGGATCGGGCTGCATGCCACAACAGGTCTTTATGGCTTATATGTGGATCGGGATGCACGCCACAGTAGGCCTTTTAGGCTTTATCATTATGATTGGACTGCATGCCGCAACAGGCCAGATTGGCTTACTATTAGCGTTTAGGCAGGATCCTCCCCTCTAGAGTCTGACATACCAGTAGTGAGCGCAGGTACCGTATAGTACTGAGTGACTGAGTGTGATGAGCGAGAATTGAGATAGTCAGATTGAGTACTGTGAGTGTGAGCACGTGATTTTTGTTTTTATGGGACAATCGCTCCAAAAGAAATAAAAAATAACGACAATTGATCCTGTTGTACAATTTTTGGATTTTTTATGGCACTTCGTTAATTATTTATGACTTTGGCCCATTTTTACTTTATTAAAACAAGATACAAAAAAAGGTACGTGTCATGCATAATCTGAACCGTAACATGGTTGTTAAATAGAAAGGCATAAAACAGGCATCTTTGTCCGTGATTTTGTTTTGTTCGATTTTACCTATTTTGAAATATTTTTAGTGTGTGTGCAAATAATTTTATTGAGTGTGTATTTAATTTTAATTTGATTTTTTGCTTAGTTTTGTTTTTAAAATAAATGAGGAAAAGAAATAAAAATAATAAAAAAATAAATAAGAAAAGGTCCCTTCTTCTTCCGGATTGGGCCAATTTAGTAAAATTTGCCCAAACAAACAATACCCAAACCAGGCTTGCCCGGTCCAGTCCAGCTGATGCCCAGAGAGTCCAAACGACGTCGTATGGATACAGGTTGATCTGGGCCGTTGATCTCAGATTGATCAACGGCCAAGATCACATTTCTCATACCCACGAATAGAACCCGACCCGTTTCCACCCAGACCAACCCAAACCCTTTACCCTCGAAACGACACCGTTCCATTTAAGCCATCAGATCCAGACCGTAGATCTAGATTGATCTAACGGTTGAGATCCGCCTAGCCACTAACTATATAAGCCCATAATCTTACCCTGCCCCCCCCCCTATCCGAACCCCGGCCTCATCGTCTTCACCATGTACTCTTCACCATGAAAACCAGCGGCACGGACGCCGGTGACCTCGCCCTTAACACCATAGAACCCCCTTACCGTCCTGAACCCAAATCTATCAACCACACACCTCGAGTCCTATCCCACCTTCTCGAATCTTCATTTGAAGATTCGAGTCGGAACCCGATTTACACCAACCGACCCCAGCTTCACACCAGACACTCCCCAGGCCCTCCTCGTGACCAAACCATACTTGGTTTGGTCCGAATCTGACCAGGGAAGCATGAATCCCAGATCTGAGTTTTGGAACTTTGTAGTTCTTCATCACTGGTTCAACCGAAGAGATTAAGGTCTAATGGACTTTAATCAAAGTGTTTCTCATCTGAGAAACACTTCGATTAAAGTCCGTTCAACCTTAAGAAAGACCTGACCGAGTCCGAGTTAAGTTTTTGATCTTTTGCGGTTTAAGGTGAGTTTTTTTCTTTTCTTATTTGTTTTGGTTCATTTGATTGTTGTAAGGGTCTGTTCATGTTCTTTTGTGTCCTTGACTTTTATCAACTGTGCCTTGACCACTTTGCCTGAACTTCTGTTGTTTGATTAAGCCCTTCCATTTGTTCTGATAATGTGTATGAAAGTGTTGTGCAATTAGCTGATTTTCAATTTGGACTGACTAGTTGACTCCTCGAGTGCAATTCTGTTTAGTCAGTATAATTCGAATCATGCATCGATACTGTTTAAATGTCTGATTTTTGGCTACGATTGTGTATGTTAATGCTAATATAGTCGAGTCGACATGTGTCGTCAATTAGTTTCAACTGTCTGAACAAAATAAATCGATTTGCTTCTGTTGGACATTGCCTGAATCAATAAAGAACCAAGTTCAGTCACTTATAGTTGTTAATATGATTTCAGAAAACCTAAGGCTTGATCTGTAATTGGAGTCTGAGTTGATGGCATGTGCACTTGTGCACAGCATGTGCATTGTGCCCAGCCTGTTTCCTGCATAAAAGGGTTTTTGAGTTAAAAATGGTTTGACAGCATATACTGTCAGATATATTCTACTGCCCATACCTTGCTTTAGTTTAAAAGTATTAAACCCTTTTAAAAGTTAAGCCTGCCAAGGGAATGATGGGGTTAATACTTAAATAACTAATTGGAATCTGAAAAGGTTGAAGGCACATGGGAGGGGTGTTGATACTCTAAACAGGCTGTTAAAAGGGGTAAGTTGAAGGCTTATAAAGGGAGGGACCCTGAAGATAAAAAAAGAGTCCCCAGCAGAGTCGCCAGAGCTGTCACACCTCCTTTTTGCGCGCCCGCCCCGAAGGGTTAAAATGCGCGGGTGGAGTTTTTTCCAATTTAAGTGACAATATTCGAAATGGGATTATTTATTTAATTCAGAGTCGCCACTTGGGAAAGGTTTGGCTTTTTGGTGTCCCAAGTCACCGGTTTTATCTTGAATCCCAAATCGGGGAAATTTTCGACTTTTCCAAATGAAGTCTGCGAACCAGAAATTCTAAGTAAGGAATTCTGTTGACCCGAGGGAAGGTGTTAGGCACCCTCGAATCCCGTGGTTCTAGCACGGTCGCTTAAATTGTTATAATGGCTAAATATCTGATTTAAATACAGGTTGTGACTTATGTGCCTTTATTAAGTTTAAACCGCTTTTATTATTATCATTTATTTTTATGGAATTACAACGTCGTGAAAATGCATCTCGAACCACGTCACAATCAATGCACCCGTAGTTGTTAACACATTTTGACTCCGTTGGGACTTGGACTTGGGTCACATCAATGTGCACCCGATTTTTAAGAATATAATTTACTAAAGGTCGCGCCTAAAGAATCTAAACGCGTTATTATCTTCGTAGAAGGCCATGAAATTTATTAAATGGCCTATCTTGAATTCTAAATAATTACCATGGTTATTTATTGAGGGCCCCGCAATTTTGCATCTTTGTTTGGCGAGGCTCATCTCTATTTTAGAAAAGGATATCCTAAAATGGCTAAATTTCTAATGCATTTGTCTCTAAAACTAGAAGAAAAGGTACATGCTAATTCAATTATAGGCTTTGGCCTAATCCGGATTTTTGTTAGTTTCTGATTAACTACTTATAAAGTAAAAACGTCATGCCTTGCAGGGATGTTTCAGTCGAACAAAAGACTACATATGAGATTGATGAAATGCAATACCTAATCCGAACATTTTTGAGTTGAACTTAACTGAACTTATTCGGCCTAGATTAAAGGATAACTGGCAAGTAAAATACTTTAGTTTGGCAAGGAATCATGTACGAGCTAAACGAAATACAACACTTAATCCGAACACTTCTCGAGTCGAACTTAACTAAACTTGTGTGGACTAGTCTTAACTAAACAAAAACCAAATGAAACAAGAACAGTATTGTATAAGGCCGAAATATACATGCCCCTACTGACAAACAACTACAGAGTTAAAGTACAACAGGGTAAACTCAATCAAATATCAATACATACTTTCGAACTGTTGAATCATAAACTAAATCAATTTTCACAGGCCTGTTAATGTACTATGAATATTACAACAAATACTTGAACTTCTTCAACCCTTTTTTCATTTCATGCTTTCCAACTGTTTTAATTACATCAATATGGGACTTGAAATGTGTACCTGGAAATGCTGAAAATGCAAAGGAGAAGAAGAAGAAGATGTGGAAATCAGCAGCAGAAAGAAGCAGGACTAGCAAATAGCAGCAGGGCAGAAATGCAGCAACAATAGTGAGCAAGATAGCAGCAGTAATCAGAACAGCACCACAGAAAGAACTCAATTGAAATTTAGAAGAAGAAACACTGCCTAACGTATTGACAATAGCTGAACTTCAGACAAACAAGACCAAGTTTCTGATTTCTTAATCTGTTTTTATCTTCTTCTTGCTCTCTCTCTATTCCTCACAGTGTGTTCCCTCTTTCTTCCTGTATTTTCTGATTTCCCCTCCCCTCTAATTCTGTATTTGTTCCTATGCCTCACTCCCTTTTTTAGCTCTCAAGGTCCAGTGTGTATCTCCTCTCCTTCAGATGGTATCTCCCTTTCAAAACTCCTCACAGTATCTGTATTTTTCTTTCTCTTCCTCTAATTCTGTCTATGTCTATCTCCTAATTCTGTCCCTCTCTATATCTCTGTGTGTGTCCTAATATCAGATGGTCTTCTCCCCTTTATAAGCCTCCCTCCTACTCCTTTTAAACAGCCTCTTTTTAATATCACAGTACCCCTCCCATGTGCCCTTTTCATTTTTCAGATTCCAATTAGTTATTTAAGTATTAACCCCCATCAACATTCCCTGGCAGGCTTTCCTTTCCTATTTTATTAACTAAAAGCAAGCATGGGCAGTAGAATATATCTGACAGCATATGCTGTCAAACCATTTTAAAATTGAAAGCCCTTTATGCAGGAAAAACAGGCTATGCACAATGCACATGCTGTGCACAAGTGCACATGCTATCAACTCAGATTTCAATTACAGATCAAGCCTTAGGTTTCTGAAATCATATTAATAACTATAAGTAACTGAACTTGGTTCTTAATTGATTCAGGCAAATGTTCAACAGAAGCGAATCGATTTATTTTGTTCAGGCAGTTGAAACTAATTGACGACTCATGTCGACTCGACTATATTAGCATTGACATACACAATCGTAGCCAAAAATCAGACATTCAAAGTATAGGGCACATGACTTGAATTGTACTGGCTAAACAAAGTGGTGCTCGAGGAGTCAATTGATCAGTTTAAATTTTGAGAATCAGCTAATTGCACACTACTTATATCAGGGCAAATAGAAAGACTCATTCAAACAAGCAGAGGTTTAGGCAAAGTGGACGGGGCACAGTTGACAAAATTCAAAGACACAAAATCAAAGTATGAACAGATTTTTACCACAATCAGAGGGGCCAAAACAAATAAAGAAAAGAAAGGACTCACCTTAAACCTTGAAAAATCAAAACTTGACTCGGACTTGGACAGACCTTTCTTAAGGCTGAACGGACTTTAATCGAAGTGTTTCTCAAATGAGAAACACTTTGATTAAAGTCCATTAGACCTTAACCGCTTCGGTTTGAACGAATATGGACCAGTGACGAAGAACCACCAAGTTCCAAAACTCAGATCTGGGATTCACGCTTCCTTGATCAGATTCGGACCAAACCAAGTATGGTTTGGTCACGAGGGGGGTCTGGGGGGTGTCTGGTGTGAAACTGGGGTTAAACTGAGTAGATCAAGTTTTGACTCGAATCTTCAAATGAAGATTCGAGAAGGTGGGGAGGGATTCGAACTACATGGTTGATAGATTTGGGTTCAGGATGGCAAGGGCGTTCTAGGGTGTTAAGGGGAAGGTCACCGGCGTTCATGCCGCCGGTTTCCATGGTGAAGGATATAGGGGCGGCTAGGGTTTAGGGCTGTTTGTTTGGGGAGACGAAGGCTGGGGTTCGGATAGGGGGGCAGGGTAGTGTTAGGAGTTTATATAGTTAGTGAGCAAATGGATCCTGGCCGTTAGATGAGATGAGATGAAGGGCCACGATCCTTTGGCTAAACAGGGACGACGTCGTTTCAAGGATAAAGGTTTGGGGTCGGTCCGGGTGAGACGGGTCGGGTTTGTTGGTGGGTTACGGGGGATTGATCTTGGCCGTTGATCAATCTGAGATCAACGGCCCAGATCACACTGGGCTAAAACGTCGTCGTTTGGATGTCCTGGGTATCAGGTGGTGTTGGACCGGGCAGGCCTGGGTTTTGGGCTGTTTGTTTGGGCCAATTTTGTTAAAATTGGCCCAAGTCCGGAAGGGAAGGGGTCTTTTCTTTATTTTATTTTTTTTATTTATTTATTTCCTTTTTTTCTTATTTATTTTAAAACAAAACTAAGCCAAAAAAAACCAAATTAAAATTAAATACACACTCAATACAATTATTTGCACACACACTAAAATATTTCAAAACAGGTAAAGTCAAACCAAATAAAATCACGGACGAAAATGCCTATTCATGATTTTCTATTTAACGACCGGATTATGGTTTGAATTATGCAGGACACATATATTTTTTTTGAATTTTATTTTAATAAAGTAAATAAATAAAAATGGGCCAAAGTCACAAATAAATCAACAAGGTGCCGCACAGAAATCCGAAATTGTACAGCAGGGCCAATTATATTTGTTTTTATTTCTTTTTGGAGCGATTGTCGTGTGAAACAAAAATCACGTGCTCACAGCTGCCCCTCTTTGTTCGGAAACACGAAGGGTTTTCGTGCAAAGATCAAGTGAGCGTGTATGAGCGATTTTTGCCTATAGACCACTCCGTATGAAGCATTTTTTTGAAAGATCTGACCGAATCTTGCTTCAAAGATTTCCTACATATCCTGGGCTAAACAGGAATCAGGTCAATGTAGTTCGGGAAAATTTTGGTAGCTGGGACTACCATGGGATTGCAATGCTTGCTGCTACTGCTGCTGCTGTTGTCACTGCTACGTTACTGACCGCCTTATTACAACCAAACGAAAATTAGAAACTGAACTAACTACTTATACGTATGTCAACTACTAGTTACAAGATTCCTATCTATGATTCTTTCGCGACTTGATCTTGGGTCTTAGCTGATTCTGCTTGTAGACTCTGATCTGAATCTTGATGCTTGCGAGTTGCGGCGACTGGTTTAATCTCCGGGATACCGAATAAAATGTGACTGGCAGAGTTCAGGACCTTAGTCAAATGTAGGAGTCGATCTGCTTTTCCTTTACTCTGATATCTCGGGACATCTTCTTTTGTCTTTTTCTTCTTTTGATTCCGAACTGGGATTTATCTCGTGGGTCATTTCGATCCATGTGGCTCGAGGTCAGACCTGCGGGAGAAAACAAACAAACGAACGAAATTTTCTGCCCCAGTTTCACTAGGAAAATTTCGTTAATTATTCACCAGGAAGTTCATAAAATTGATGAAAGAGGATATGCATGCTCAGTTCAGGGTTGGAGTCCTAACACCGGCTAGCTGGGGAGAGGTTCGGTTTGGGGTTTAAAACCCTAATGCTGACTAAAAGGAAAATTCAGTTTAGGGTTTAAAACCCTAACGCTGACTAAAAGGAAAATTCAGTTTAGGGTTTAAAACCCTAACGCTGACTAAAAGGAAAATTCAGTTTAGGGTTTAAAACCCTAATGCTGACTGAAAGAAAAATTCAGTTTTAGGGTTTAAAAACCTAATACTGATTGCATGGAGAAGCTCAGTTTGGAGTTTAAAACTCTAATGCTGGCTAAAAGGAAAAAGTTCAGTTTAGGGTTTAAAACCCTAATGCTGACTAAAGGAAAATTCAGTTTAGGGTTTAAAACCCTAATGCTGATTGCATGGAAAAGCTCAGTTTAGAGTTTAAAACTCTAATGCTGGCTAAAAGGAAAAAGTTCAGTTTAGGGTTTAAAACCCTAATGCTGACTAAAAGGAAAATTCAGTTTAGGGTTTAAAACCCTAATGCTGATTGCATGGAAAAGCTCAGTTTAGAGTTTAAAACTCTAATGCTGGCTGAAAGGAAAAGTTCAGTTTAGGGTTTAAAACCCTAATGCTGATTGCATGAAAAAGCTCAGTTTAGAGTTTAAAACTCTATTGCTGGCTGAAAAGGAAAAAGTTCAGTTTAGGGTTTAAAACCCTAATGCTGACTAAAAGGAAAATTCAGTTTAGGGTTTAAAACCCTAATGCTGATTGCATGGAAAAGCTCAGTTTAGAGTTTAAAACTCTAATGCTGGCTGAAAGGAAAAAGTTCAGTTTAGGGTTTAAAACCCTAATGCTGACTAAAAGGAAAATTCAGTTTAGGGTTTAAAACCCTAATGCTGATTGCATGGAAAAGCTCAGTTTAGAGTTTAAAACTCTAATGTTGGCTGAAAGGAAAAGTTCAGTTTAGGGTTTAAAACCCTAATGCTGATTGCATGAAAAAGCTCAGTTTAGAGTTTAAAACTCTAATGCTGGCTGAAAGGAAAAAGTTCAGTTTAGGGTTTAAAACCCTAATGCTGACTAAAAGGAAAATTCAGTTTAGGGTTTAAAACCCTAATGCTGATTGCATGGAAAAGCTCAGTTTAGAGTTTAAAACTCTAATGCTGGCTGAAAGGAAAAGTTCAGTTTAGGGTTTAAAACCCTAATGCTGATTGCATGAAAAAGCTCAGTTTAGAGTTTAAAACTCTATTGCTGGCTAAAAGGAAAAAGTTCAGTTTAGGGTTTAAAACCCTAATGCTGACTAAAGGAAAATTCAGTTTAGGGTTTAAAACCCTAATGCTGATTGCATGGAAAAGCTCAGTTTAGAGTTTAAAACTCTAATGCTGGCTGAAAGGAAAAAGTTCAGTTTAGGGTTTAAAACCCTAATGTTGACTAAAAGGAAAATTCAGTTTAGGGTTTAAAACCCTAATGCTGATTGCATGGAAAAGCTCAGTTTAGAGTTTAAAACTCTAATGCTGGCTGAAAGGAAAAAGTTCAGTTTAGGGTTTAAAACCCTAATGCTGACTAAAAGGAAAATTCAGTTTAGGGTTTAAAACCCTAATGCTGATTGCATGGAAAAGCTCAGTTTAGAGTTTAAAACTCTAATGCTGGCTGAAACGAAAAAGTTCAGTTTAGGGTTTAAAACCCTAATGTTGACTAAAAGGAAAATTCAGTTTAGGGTTTAAAACCCTAATGCTGATTGCATGGACAAGCTCAGTTTAGAGTTTAAAACTCTAATGCTGGCTGAAAGGAAAAAGTTCAGTTTAGGGTTTAAAACCCTAATGCTGACTAAAGGGAAATTCAGTTTAGGGTTTAAAACCCTAATGCTGATTGGCTGGGGATAGAGCTCTAGAATGCTATACGATCATTTTTCTGAGTTTTCTTGTTTTAATAGAAAAATAAAAGGGAGTTTTGCGGGAACTTACCTTTTGAGTGAATTCCTTATTGCCAAAATGTTTCTTGTACCCGTGTACCTTCTTCTTTGGGCGACACCTGCTTCTTGCACGGTTGTCTTGGATTAATACCTGTTTCGACTTAAAGAACAATTGTTAGTTCGAAAATGACGGTTGGTTCGGTGACCTTGATCGTTCCCGGTTGCTTTGTTGCGTCTTCATTTCTGTTGTGAAGTCCCGCCATTGATTTGATTCATATGCCGAAACCCTTTAGACCGCTCAGGCTTGTATTTCCAGATTCTGTGATGATTTGCCTCGTAAGGCTCTTTTTCCTTTTCTCTTTTTTTTGTGTCCCGTTTTGCTTGGAGGTTCTCAACGGGGATTTTATTGGAGGTATTTTGTGGGGATTTGTACAAAAGGGAAGCTCTGTGGGGAATATTTACAAAGTGGATTCTTTGTGTGGATTTTTGTACAATGGGCATGCTGGGGATTTATTTCAAAGTGGGATTTCTAGGATTTGTTGGGGTAAGCTTGTTGGGGAATGTTTACAAAAGGACTCGCTGGGATGTGCTGGGGAGATTCCAATTTTTTTTTTTTTTTATATTGAGGAGATTCTGTGGGAGATTGTACAAGACTCTGTTGGGATTTGTACAGGGGGAGACTCTGTGGGGATTTGTCCGAAGGTGGACTTGCTGGGGAAGATTTCAAGATTTCTCTCTTTTTCCTTTACTCCGGAACACCATCAAACGTCATGATTCATCATGCTTGGGTAATCATATCAACGAGATGAGGTGCTTTCCTTCATGAGACGGGATTCCGTGCAAACAAACCATGCCACCTACTCTTTCCGGTGTGTCCTGAACTCGGGGTTAAAATGCAAAAGGGATTCGAAAAGAAACAAAGCAGGGGAAAACAAATCAGAAAAGGAATACCCTTTTCGGGACGAGAAAGACTTATCTGAGGAAGATAACGCTGGCTTTAAATGACATGACATGCTCTTGGACTGGACGTCCGACCTTCCATGAACTTGCGTTTTCCTGAACCAGAACAGATCTGTGATTCCAAAACCGGTGGAACTTTGCCGAGACCTTCTTGGGGTGGCGTCATTCCTTTTCGGCCAACAGCGCCCTTTGCGGGTTTTCACTGGCTGACCTCTCTCATTTCTCTTCCTGTCATCGCTTGATAGCACTCTTTGCGAGTTTTTACTAAACAAGCTCTCTCATTTTGGTTTCTCTACTCCCGTCGCCTCGTGGTGCCCGAAGGTTTTCACCGTCGAGACTCTCTCATTTTATTTCTCTCAACTCAGGGTGTGCCGGTTTCCATTTGTGATGCTTATTGGTTTCCCACTATCTTTGGTAATTGATTTGAAGGCTTGTACTTGGTAAAGAGAGGTAGCTGATACTAAACTTCTCAAGTGTCCGACATGCCCCGGTTTTCAATTTCAGGGTGGATGGGATTTTGTTGTTGGTGTGACTGAACCTCAGGGAGAGGCTGCCTACGTATCCTTTCGGAATCAAGTCAAACGTAGTTCAGGCCTCAATCAATGTTTTGTTTTGTTTTGTTTTCTTTTTTTTTTTTTTTTTGTAAGCGGCTCAAAAGTTGGTAGAGAGGATTGGGTAGTGTTTGGGGAGCAGTGGGGAATAAACACCTTCGCCATTTTCAACCTGTCAGGACCACTTGGAGTATGATCTAGACGTAGTACCTCTTGACTGCATCTGCATTCACCGCTGTGTCAGGGTCATTTCCTTCGATATCACCTAAATACAATGCTCCTCTTGGCAATATTTTCCTTACGATGTATGGGCCTTTCCAATTTGGGGCAAACTTTCCTTTTGCTTCTTCATGATGCGGCAGAATACGCCTCAATACCAATTGTCCTACTTCGACATTCCGAGGTCGGACTTTCTTGTTGTAAGCACGGGCCATCCTTCGTTGGTATAACTGTCCATGACAAACTGCAGCCATCCGCTTTTCATCAATCAACGTCAATTGCTCCAGTCGAGTCTTAACCCACTCGTTGTCCTCGACTTCTGCTTCGACAATGATTCGAAGTGAAGGAATCTCTACCTCTGCCGATATTACGGCCTCGGTCCCATAAACCAAAAGATAAGGAGTCGCTCCCACCGATGTGCGTACCGTAGTGCGGTACCCCAATAATGCAAAAGGTAACTGCTCATGCCACTATCGGGAACTTTGTATTGTTTTCCTCAAAATCTTCTTGATGTTTTTATTTGCAGCTTCCACAGCACCATTGGCTTTTGGCCGATAAGGAGTGGAATTCCTGTGTGTTATCTTGAATTGTTCGCACACATCTCCCATCAAGTGACTGTTCAAGTTTGCTGCATTATCTGTAATGATAGTCGCAGGAATACCGAAGCGACAGATAAGATTTGAGTGTACAAAATCCACTACAGCTTTCTTGGTGACCGACTTGAGAGTGACAGCCTCTACCCATTTTGTGAAGTAATCGATGGCAACCAGTATAAACCTGTGTCCATTCGAAGCCTTTGGTTCAATTGGTCCAATGACGTCCATGCCCCAAGCGACGAATGGCCAAGGTGCGGACATGGGATGTAGTTCCGTGGGAGGTGCATGAATCAAATTACCGTGCACCTGACACTGATGACACTTCCGAACGAAACTAAAGCAATCCTTTTCCATGGTCATCCAGTAATAACCTGCTCGAAGGATTTTCTTTGCCAAGACATACCCGTTCATGTGAGGTCCACACACACCTGCGTGTACTTCGTGCATGATCTTTCTCGCTTCCTCGATATCGACACATCTTAAGAGATTGAGGTCCGGAGTCCTCTTATATAACAATTCACTGCTCAAAAAGAAACCACTTGCATGTCGCCTAATGGTCCTCTTTTGATCTCCAGTTGCATGCTCGGGGTATTCTTGTGTCTTCAGGAATTTCTTGATGTCATGGTACCAAGGCTGCGTATTTGATCCCGCCTCGATTACACTGCAGTAACCGTGTCTTTCCTTGATTTGGATTTCCAAAGGATCTACGTGGGCGTCGCCCGGGTAGGGTAGCATAGAAGCCAGAGTAGCAAGTGCATCTGCCAGTTCATTGTGACACCTCGGAATATACCTGAATTCTATTGAGGTAAAGCGCTTGCTGAGGTCCTCCACATGTTGTCGGTATGGGATAAGTTTGACATCCCGAGTTTCCCATTTGCCTTGAACTTGCCGGATGATCAGGTCAGAATCTCCCATAATCAGTAAGTCTTTGACATCCTGATCGATTGCCATATGTATGCCCATAATGCAGGCTTCATATTCAGCTGTATTATTTGTGCAGAAGAAACGAAGTCTAGCTGTGGCGGGATAATGCTGACCGGCAGGTGAGATCAAAATTGCCCCAATCCCTATACCCTTGGCGTTCACGGCTCCGTCAAAGAACATCTTCCAAACATGAGCTTCCTCTGAGATCACTTCTACGGTGTTTACCTCTTCATCTGGAAAGTAGGTATCCAATGGCTGGTATTCCTCATCGACCGGGTTTTCGGCCAAATGATCTGCTAACGCCTGGGCTTTCATTGCCGTGCGAGTGACATAAACTATGTCGAATTCCGTAAGCAAGATTTGCCATTTAGCCAGTCTCCCAGTAGGCATTGGTTTCTGAAATATATATTTCAAAGGATCCAACCTGCTTATGAGGAATGTAGTGTGGGCTTGGAGATAATGCCTCAGCTTTTGAGCAACCCATGTGAGAGCGCAGCATGTCTTTTCCAACAGAGTGTATTTGGCCTCGTAGCTGGTGAATTTCTTGCTCAGGTAGTAGATCGCCTGCTCCCTTTTCCTGGTTACGTCGTGTTGCCCGAGGACGCAGCCAAAAGAGTTCTCCAAGACTGTCAGATACAAGAAAAGTGGCCTCCCTGGTTCGGGAGGGACCAAGACTGGGGGATTCGAAAGGTACTCTTTGACTTTATCAAAGGCTTCTTGACACTCCGTTGTCCACTTAATCGCCGCATCTTTTCTTAACAACTTGAATATGGACTCACACGTGCTTGTCAGCTGGGCAATAAACCGACTGATGTAGTTCAGCCTGCCCAAAAAACTCATCACGTCTTTCTTCGTTCTTGGGGGAGGTAGATCTTTGATAGATTTTATCTTAGTCGGATCTAGCTCGATACCTCTCCTGCTTACGATGAAACCCAAAAGTTTACCTGACGGAACTCCGAAAGCGCACTTGGCTGGATTTAGCTTCAAGTCATACTTCCTTAGCCTCTCGAAGAATTTCCTCAAGTCTTGGATGTGATTATCCTGTGTCCTGGACTTGATTATTACATCGTCCACGTACACCTCTATTTCCTGATGCATCATGTCATGGAAAATGGCGGTCATGGCCCTCATGTAAGTAGCCCCAGCATTCTTTAGACCAAATGGCATGACCCGATAACAGTAGGTGCCCCAAGGCGTGGTGAAAGCGGTTTTCTCGGCGTCCTCTTCATCCATCAGCACCTGATAATATCCAGCGTAACAATCTACGAAGGATTGTATCTCGTGTTTGGCGCAATTATCAACGAGGATGTGGATGTTGGGCAGCGGGAAATTATCTTTGGGACTTGCTCTGTTCAGATCTCGGTAATCTACACATACCCGAGTTTTCCCGTCCTTTTTCGGTACTGGAACCACATTCGCCAACCATGTTGTATATTGGACTACCCGGATCACTCCTGTTTTCAGTTGCTTGGTGATCTCCTCTTTAATTTTGTCACTGACCTCGGTTTTGAACTTTCGTTGCTTTTGTTGAACCGGAGGACAATCAGGATGAATCAGCAATTTGTGAACCACTAGATCGACACCTAGTCCCGGCATGTCATCATATGACCAAGCAAACACGTCTTTAAATTCAAGAAGAAGTTGAATTATCGCCTCTCGCGTTTTCTTGTCTGTGTGAATGCTTATCTTGGTCTCCCGGATTTCTTCCGGGGTTCCTAAATTTACAGGTTCAGTGTCATTCAGATTTGGCTTAGGTTTATTCTCGAAATATTCCAACTCTCGGTTTATCTCCCTAAAAGCCTCTTCCGCATCATATTCTGGTTCTGGGTTCATTAATTCGCAGTTAAATAGCTCATTGTGATCTAGGCGTGAAGTCCGCAAGCATGTCATATTTAAAGCCGCATTATTAGGACTGAAAAGGAAGATAAGAGGAAAAGTAATAAAATCAGAACAAAAGAAAGAATAGGAAAGCAATGATGATTTTTTTTTATTTTCTTTGGAAAATTGGAAGACAACAACGTTTACAACTAGGAATTCGGAACAACAATTGAAAAGAAGAAAACGTTCAAGTTATGTCCCGGAGATAACTTGTGATACAGGAAAGGTGGCAGGACAGGTCTACCCGGACTTCCGTCTAGTTGGGAATGGCGTGATCTCCCAGTTTTGGAGCTTGGCGTTTGGCCCCATGTACATCATCTCAGCAGTGCTCGTGCCTTCGCCTGGTTGAACCATGTGGACCTCGTAGAGCATTTCCCTCATTGCCCCACATATTTCCTCGATTTCCTCCGCTGTGAAGACCTCATCATCTTCTTTTTCAGCGTACCTTGGCCTGACAAAAGTCGCATGTAAATCCGGCAGTGGTTGAGGCAACTTCCAGCCCTCATTTCTCATTTTCTTTGCCCATTTTTCGTCTGCTGGAGTAGGTTTGAAACCTAGTCCAAAAGGTTTCTTGATGACTGGTAAAGTAATGGGTTCCGTCATTCCCTGAAGGGTTCGTCCAAGCCCCTTCCCTGGCCTAAATCCGTGTCGGATCATCTCTTTGGCCACCATAACCGAAGCGTTAGACAAGAAAGGCTGGGGGCAAGGTACTCCCTCTTCGTGCTGCTCTGCCAATACCACCTCGAAAGCTTGATAGACCGTATGCTCGCTCCCTTCTCTTGGTTCAAGATACGGGATAGATGGGTCCCGATAAATGGCATGTTCATCTTCTCCATGGACCACGATCTCTTGGTCTTCATACTCGAACTTCACCATCTGGTGAAGAGTAGAAAGCACGGCTCCTGCCGCATGGATCCAAGGCCTGCCAAGGAGGAAATTGTAAGATGTGTCCATGTCGATCACTTGGAAAGTGACTCGAAACTCGACTGGTCCTATGACCAGCAGCAGGTCTATTTCTCCCATGGTGTCTCTCTTGATACCATCGAAAGCTCTTACGCAGACGTTGTTGGGTCGGATTCTTCCGGTCTCAATTTCTATTCTTTGCAGCGTGGAGAGCTGGCAAATGTCAACACCTGATCCCCCATCCAGCATCACCCGCTTGACATAGTAGTCCTCACATTTGACTGTTAAATGCAATGCCCTGTTGTGTGCTGCTCCTTCCGGGGGTAGATCGTTCTTGCTGAAGGAGATTTGGTTGACGGCGAAGAATCTTTCTGTCATCTGCTCTAATTGCTCCACCGAGGTTTCAACCGGCACATATGCCTCATTCAGGGTCTTCAGTAAGATCTTTTGATGCTCGGCCGATCTTGTCAATAATGATAGCATGGACACCTGCTCAGGGTGCTTGCGCAACTGATCTATCACTTCGTAATCCGGCATCTTCATTTGTTGGAAGAACACTTCCGCTTCTTCAACACTCACGAGCTCCTTTGGAGGGAAGCGCCTTTGTGTGGCGTTGTTCAGTTCTTGGGTATTTGAGTACCCTCCAACGAAAGTATTTTCTGGAAGTTCTTCCATGACCTCCTTACCTTTGTATGTTACCAAAGTCTTTTGATAATTCCACGGCACTGTGGACGGGTTGGTCATTAGCTTTTGTGGCACGCGTCCGATAACCACTGGCTCATTCAGCCGAGGTGGTTGAATCGTCCCCCGGACCACATAGGCCCCTTTTGGCACGTACATAGGTTTTTTCTTTTTGATCCCGAAGTTCTGCGTCTTCTTGGCTTGACCCCGCGGTATGTAAAGAACTCCACCCTTTGCTGGTACCACTTTCTTCTCCACCTTCTTTTCAGGCTTGCTTTCTGCAGCCTTGACCTCCTCCCCCCTTTCTGATTTCTGGTCTATTTCAGGCCTCCTCCCCGTGTCGACAATGGCAATTATGGCTTTCAAAGCAGGGTCGAACTCTTTGTCTTCACAAATCATGCCGACCAGCGGCCCATTATTGTGAGCGGGCAATGGATTGTTAGTCACATTTGGGATCTCTTCGTCCCTTAGCACTATTTTTCCCTGCTCTATCAAATTTTCGACCACTCTTTTCAAAGACCAGCAGTCGTTTGTATCATGTCCTTCGGCCCCTGAGTGATAGGCGCATCTGACTCCGGCTTTATAAGAAGGAGATGTCGGGTTTTGCCTCGTTTGGGGAATTGGTTGCAAGAAACCCAACTGGACTAGCTTAGGGAACAATGTGGAGTATTGTTCACTGATGGGCGTGAAAGTCCGCCGTCGAGGTGGCTCCTGGGGGCGGTAGTTATTCTGCGAGGGTTGTGGGTTATAGTGGTTGCGGTAAGGAGGCTGATTTCTGGGAGGTGGAGCTGGGCCTCGGTTGGCTTGTTGTGGTGAATGGTTATAAGGTTGGGCATTCATGACCATATAAGGTTGATGAGCATATGCCACATTTGAGTGGGGGTAGTAGTGTTGTGGGGCCCTTTCCGGAAAATGGGGCCTGAGATGACGATACTCCCTTGCTTCAGAGGCTGCCATAGTCGTTTCTTCCTTCTTCTTCCCCCTTGTCGTCCCTCCAGACCCGCTTTGGACGGCCTGGGAGGTTGCCCTTAGGGCTGCTTGACTCAGAATCCGACCCGTTTTCAGCCCATTCTCTACCATCTCTCCTATCTTGATTGCTTCCGCGAATGGCTTACCCATGGCCGACATCATGTTTTGGAAATAGTCAGACTCTTGAGCCTGGAGAAAGGTAGTGACCATTTCCACTTCATCCATGGGAGGCTTCACTCTCGATGCCTGTTCTCGCCACTTAATAGCATACTCTCTAAAGCTTTCTGAAGGCTTCTTCTTCAAATTTGAAAGAGAGTTTCGGTCTGGCGCAATGTCGATGTTATACTGGAATTGTTTTACAAAATCTCTGGCGAGATCATCCCATATATGCCATCGGGACATTTCCTGATCCATATACCATTCCGAGGCTATCCCTACTAAACTTTCCCCAAAGTATGCCATTAGCAATTCTCCTTTTCCGCCGGCTCCCCGCAATTGGTTGCAGTATTTCTTAAGATGTGCAATGGGGTCACCGTGCCCATCGTACTTCTCAAACTTGGGGGTCTTGAAACCCGTTGGCAAGTGTATGTGAGGAAACATGCATAGGTCGGCGTAAGAGACGCTCTTTTGCCCGCTCAATCCTTGCATATTCTTCAGACTTTGCTCAAGGCTTCTCATCCTTTTGGACATCTCGTTTTGTTCTACAACTCTGGGGTTCTGATCCTGCCCTGGTACAAGCTCGCACTGAGGTGGTAGAGGATTAGTACTGGTAGCGAACCTATTTGGTTCCATTGAGAACGACGGTGCTTGGAATGTAAAAGAGGATGAGTCAAGGCTTGGCTTGTACGTGGCAGGCTGTGCCGTAGCTGGGCAAGGCGATGCAGTAAAGATGTTCATGCTTGCATCATTGGCCGACATTCGGGGATGAGGCTCAGAAGGTGATCCTGCAGAGAAGGCGGAGGTGGCTGGGTACCCAAATGGGGTAGCGGGGTAATTTATGGGAACATTAGAAGTCCCACTTGACCTGGAGAATAGTTCAGGGAATCCGGGGACGACACTTGGCGGCTCTTTCCCATTGTTCCAGTCATCCAGCATTTCCAACATGCGGAGCCGTAGGATCCTATTTTCCTCCGCAGTTGCGGATTCAGGTGTGAGGACGGCTGAGATTGAGCTCTCCTCAGAGACGGGGACTGTTTGCAATGGAATTTCCGAAGACATTTCCACACTTCCTTTTGACCTGGTGAAGTAAGTGTGAGTACTGCTTCTAGTCCTAACAACAGGTAGTTGAACACCTCTCCTTGATCTCGTGAAGTATGAATGCGAGGCCAGACTTTCACCAAACCAACCGCCTTTTCAAAAACCCTGGAAAATGCTCAATGATAAGTGCACGGTTAATTTGCAGCAAATAACGGATAGTTAATCTCACGTTGGGCATGATGCACCTATACAGTTAAGTGGATTGCTATATGTCTGCTACGAGAGCATGCGTCATTCCGGTATTTTTCCTCTTATTTCCCCCCTTTTTTTTTCTTTTCTTTTGTTTTCCTTTTATTTTATTTACATTTATTTTTCTTTTATATTTTTTTTGTAGCAAAAGAAAATGCGATCGGATCCGATGAGGATTGCCTACGTATCACGATACTCACGTGAATCAGATCATTACGTAGTTCAAAAACACAAATGAGCGTGAAAGAAGCAAACTCTTTATTATTGAAGCAGTCTATTACAAACTACACTTTGCAAAAGAAAAAGCAAACTTTGAAAATAAACCTAGACTCAAAAAATAGACTAAAAATCACCCTGATGAAAAAACAGGCAGAAGATGCTAAGATACAGATTTGACCTATGAATGCATTATGGTTTTAAAAATTGGTTTCCGCGGGGCGTCGTTCGGCCTCGCCGCGGTCCTAGGCGTGAGATCCCTCTCAAGTTGCTCTAGCTCGTGCATAGTCTGCTTGACATAAACCATTACTGCCGAGAGGAAGGTAACACTAGACATGTTCTCACATCGTAGACATCGTCTGGTGATGGCGTGGGCAACGGCTTTGATCCTATCTCTGGTTTGCTTCTTCTCTACAAGCAGGTGCTTTATCTGATCGCTGCATATCTTGAAGACTTGAACATCTTGCACGTGTTGATGCTTCAATCGTCGTACTTCCAATTTCATATGGGCTATTGTGTCATACCAGTATCTGCTTTCCATTTGGAAATCCTTGGCCTGACTAGCTGCTTTGATTTCAAGTGCTGCCATCTCTCTCTTTATTTTAGCAACAGTCTTCTCGTGGTCGCCTTCCAATTGATTCAGGTGTCTGCGATGCTTATCTGCTCTTGTATCCCACTGTGCCTTGAACTCTGCTATGATGTTTTCAGATTTCTCCAAACCATCTCGCCATTCCCTGATTTCACCTTTTAGACCTTTTATCAGCTGCTCGTCCGATCGACGCCTTGGTTGTCTATCTGCGTCCAACCTTATTTGTTTGATCTGAGCTCTGAGCATCTCATTTTCTTGAGTTAACCTGTTCCGCTCTCCCAGATCGGTAGCAATCTGCACGCTGTGCTCGTATTTCATGCCTTCTACTTGTTGTTTTAATCTGCTGATTTTGGCACAATGACCTCTTTCCTTTGCTAACCAATCCCAATGCCTTTTCGATGACTCGGTGAAATCCCGGATGTGGGGTCTCTTAGCTGGCCTTTCATGCTCGAGTTCCCTTCTATACCATGCAAGGTAACCTGGCGCCGTTTCTCCCTTGGCTCGATCCCGCACGCAAGTATCTGATTTCAAATATTGACCCTCATTCCAGATTTGGCGAATCCTCGCTTCTGGGAATTGTCCGTTAGGACTTATCTCAATTGTTTGAGTGCTAAGATCTTCCTCATGAGGTACTGTCTGGCACCTTCCGAACTGTCTCAAAACTCGGCAGGGTGCGTAAGGTTGAATGCTCTTAAGCCCCATCAGTAAGAAATGAGTTTTAGCCGCCGACATATATAAGATCTCATCAACAGGTAACCATCCCAACGCCCATTGTATTTGGCTGGCAGTAAGAGCTTGCAAGAACGAGGTCCATGCCAGGACTCCTTTAGGCCAAGTGATCTCTCTGGTTCTCGTGTAAGATTCTTCTATGCGGGTTTTTTCCGGGGAACCATGGCTCAATACCTCGGAATGATGGCAGAGGTGCTCGGTCATCCATATCTGTAGGAGCAAGTTACAACCTTCGAAGAAATTTCCCCCAGCTTTACAAGTTGTGAGAGCTCGAAAGATGTCAGATACCACCATTGGCGCGAGAGTGCTGCCACTTTGCGTGAGTAAAGTGCTGGCGACCCCAGATATCTTCAAATCAATGTTTCCATCTTTTCTCGGAAATACCAGAAGACCCAGAAACGTTATCATGAACGCCACCCGTCTGTGCTCGTCCCACTTCTGACGAACTCCTTTGCTGCACAGTTTGTTGATTGGATTATTGAATCCCCCCTCGTGACCGTATCTATCATATATGAAGCATGGAGTATAGAATTCGGCTGCTAGATCCGGGTTGTGGACCGTTCTAGGTATTTTCAATGAATCCAGGAACCGATGTACCGTGACGACTCTTGGGGCGACCAAGTATTTTTCCCTCAACGGGAGTTCAGTATTCCCGATGTATCCGGCCATTTCTTCCAAAGTTGGGGTGAGCTCAAAATCAGAGAAATGGAAAACATTGTGCGCCGGGTCCCAATAGGTAACCAAAGCTCTTATGATATCTCCCCGAGGCTGGACTTCCAACAGACCCACAAGACCTTTCAAATATTTCTTAACCTCATTTTGTCCTTCAACACCTAGATCATTCCACCATAGCCGTAACTTGACAGGGATTTTGGTCATTATTGAAAAATGTTCATTTTGCATCGTGCTCATCCTGCACATTTATTAAGGTGATTTTAACAAAATTGACTGACTCAAAAAATATATATTTTTTTTAGAGAGGATCAAGCTTTGCCCACGGCCTTTAAACACTTCGGAGACAAAGATTTTAAGGCTGTGCGGGTCTAAAAAACGCTAAACAAGACCCAAAGGTGGCTGTTTATGCAAAGTCAGCCTTCCGGCGTCCCTTTCGGGAACATTTGGCTATTTATGATAAAACAATGTCACCTGACTTGTTTACGACTCTATTAAAAATTTGACACATCTTTTATTTGTTTATTTACTAATTTTTGGCTATTTAGAAAAATGGGGTTGAACCCGACGAGGGTTGCCTACGTATCTCACATCCGGTGAGAATCAAACCGGCGTAGTTCGGGCATATCATGAATAGAGAAAACCTAGAAATCAAGAATAAGTATTATTATTTTGAAAAAAGATAAAGGCTAAAGAAAAAATATTATTTTTTTTTTGCAATATTGGACCATTAGTCTGAATTTATAAAAGGGGTACTACAAAAGAAACAACACACCTTTTGAATTATGGATTTTCCATTTTTTTTTACTTTTAAAATAAATACTTTTTCTTTTTTTTTTGATTTTGAAAGTGATAAAAGAAATTTTTTTTTTTTTATTTTTTTTTTATTTTTTTTTAATAACTCTCAATAAAAGACAGTTTTTTTTTTAGAGAAAAAAAGAAAAAAAAAATCCGGCGAGGTTTTGACACTACTTGGACATTGGTTTTATTTTCCAAAAAATAAGTAATTATCTCCCCTACGCTGCTATTTTCCCCTTTTTAGGAACCGGTCGACATGCGGAACCGAAGCAAATAAATGCACAACACAAATAGGATGCACCAGGGTGGTCTTTTTCGTTTCAGGCTGCCTGTCCTAGACGGACCCAACCCCTGTGTTGAGTCCCCTAAGTCAAATGCAACATGATGCAGATAAGCGTTCCTACTAGGGATCCGGCATGAAGTCAAGTTATTCTAGGTTCGTAACCTGGGTATTTGTTCTAGACTGTGCACCCGAGCGGACAACTCGAGTCGAGGAGGGGGCTACGTACCGGGGACCCGCGAGATCGTCCGGCTTTGTAACTTGTCCGTCCTCTTTCTTATTTTAGGTATTGACATTAACAGAATAGGGAGTCCCGACCAGCGAGCTTCTCCCCGGAAGTAAGAAGAGAAAGGTTTCGGCACAGTTTATATACAGTTCAGATAACATCAAAGCGGTAAAAGACAACATTTAGCATGTTACGCAAAAAACATGTAATAAAAATCAGATAATAAAGCCAAATATAACAATTATTCTAAGCTCGAATTCTTGAACCCTGAACCAGTGGTTCTGGGTAAATCTCCCCAGCAGAGTCGCCAGAGCTGTCACACCTCCTTTTTGCGCGCCCGCCCCGAAGGGTTAAAATGCGCGGGTGGAGTTTTTTCCAATTTAAGTGACAATATTCGAAATGGGATTATTTATTTAATTCAGAGTCGCCACTTGGGAAAGGTTTGGCTTTTTGGTGTCCCAAGTCACCGGTTTTATCTTGAATCCCAAATCGAGGAAATTTTCGACTTTTCCAAATGAAGTCTGCGAACCAAAAATTCTAAGTAAGGAATTCTGTTGACCCGAGGGAAGGTGTTAGGCACCCTCGAATCCCGTGGTTCTAGCACGGTCGCTTAAATTGTTATAATGGCTAAATATCTGATTTAAATACAGGTTGTGACTTATGTGCCTTTATTAAGTTTAAACCGCTTTTATTATTATCATTTATTTTTATGGAATTACAACGTCGTGAAAATGCATCTCGAACCACGTCACAATCAATGCACCCGTAGTTGTTAACACATTTTGACTCCGTTGGGACGTGGACTTGGGTCACATCAATGTGCACCCGATTTTTAAGAATATAATTGACTAAAGGTCGCGCCTAAAGAATCTAAACGCGTTATTATCTTCGTAGAAGGCCATGAAATTTATTAAATGGCCTATCTTGAATTCTAAATAATTACCATGGTTATTTATTGAGGGCCCCGCAATTTTGCATCTTTGTTTGGCGAGGCTCATCTCTATTTTAGAAAAGGATATCCTAAAATGGCTAAATTTCTAATGCATTTGTCTCTAAAACTAGAAGAAAAGGTACATGCTAATTCAATTATAGGCTTTGGCCTAATCCGGATTTTTGTTAGTTTCTGATTAACTACTTATAAAGTAAAAACGTCATGCCTTGCAGGGATGTTTCAGTCGAACAAAAGACTACATATGAGATTGATGAAATGCAATACCTAATCCGAACATTTTTGAGTTGAACTTAACTGAACTTATTCGGCCTAGATTAAAGGATAACTGGCAAGTAAAATACTTTAGTTTGGCAAGGAATCATGTACGAGCTAAACGAAATACAACACTTAATCCGAACACTTCTCGAGTCGAACTTAACTAAACTTGTGTGGACTAGTCTTAACTAAACAAAAACCAAATGAAACAAGAACAGTATTGTATAAGGCCGAAATATACATGCCCCTACTGACAAACAACTACAGAGTTAAAGTACAACAGGGTAAACTCAGTCAAATATCAATACATACTTTCGAACTGTTGAATCATAAACTAAATCAATTTTCACAGGCCTGTTAATGTACTATGAATATTACAACAAATACTTGAACTTCTTCAACCCTTTTTTCATTTCATGCTTTCCAACTGTTTTAATTACATCAATATGGGACTTGAAATGTGTACCTGGAAATGCTGAAAATGCAAAGGAGAAGAAGAAGAAGATGTGGAAATCAGCAGCAGAAAGAAGCAGGACTAGCAAATAGCAGCAGGGCAGAAATGCAGCAACAATAGTGAGCAAGATAGCAGCAGTAATCAGAACAGCACCACAGAAAGAACTCAATTGAAATTTAGAAGAAGAAACACTGCCTAACGTATTGACAATAGCTGAACTTCAGACAAACAAGACCAAGTTTCTGATTTCTTAATCTGTTTTTATCTTCTTCTTGCTCTCTCTCTATTCCTCACAGTGTGTTCCCTCTTTCTTCCTGTATTTTCTGATTTCCCCTCCCCTCTAATTCTGTATTTGTTCCTATGCCTCACTCCCTTTTTTAGCTCTCAAGGTCCAGTGTGTATCTCCTCTCCTTCAGATGGTATCTCCCTTTCAAAACTCCTCACAGTATCTGTATTTTTCTTTCTCTTCCTCTAATTCTGTCTATGTCTATCTCCTAATTCTGTCCCTCTCTATATCTCTGTGTGTGTCCTAATATCAGATGGTCTTCTCCCCTTTATAAGCCTCCCTCCTACTCCTTTTAAACAGCCTCTTTTTAATATCACAGTACCCCTCCCATGTGCCCTTTTCATTTTTCAGATTCCAATTAGTTATTTAAGTATTAACCCCCATCAACATTCCCTGGCAGGATTTCCTTTCCTATTTTATTAACTAAAAGCAAGCATGGGCAGTAGAATATATCTGACAGCATATGCTGTCAAACCATTTTAAAATTGAAAGCCCTTTATGCAGGAAAAACAGGCTGTGCACAATGCACATGCTGTGCACAAGTGCACATGCTATCAACTCAGATTTCAATTACAGATCAAGCCTTAGGTTTCTGAAATCATATTAATAACTATAAGTAACTGAACTTGGTTCTTAATTGATTCAGGCAAATGTTCAACAGAAGCGAATCGATTTATTTTGTTCAGGCAGTTGAAACTAATTGACGACTCATGTCGACTCGACTATATTAGCATTAACATACACAATCGTAGCCAAAAATCAGACATTCAAAGTATAGGGCACATGACTTGAATTGTACTGGCTAAACAAAGTGGTGCTCGAGGAGTCAATTGATCAGTTCAAATTTTGAGAATCAGCTAATTGCACACTACTTATATCAGGGCAAATAGAAAGACTCATTCAAACAAGCAGAGGTTTAGGCAAAGTGGACGGGGCACAGTTGACAAAATTCAAAGACACAAAATCAAAGTATGAACAGATTTTTACCACAATCAGAGGGGCCAAAACAAATAAAGAAAAGAAAGGACTCACCTTAAACCTTGAAAAATCAAAACTTGACTCGGACTTGGACAGACCTTTCTTAAGGCTGAACGGACTTTAATCGAAGTGTTTCTCAAATGAGAAACACTTTGATTAAAGTCCATTAGACCTTAACCGCTTCGGTTTGAACGAATATGGACCAGTGACGAAGAACCACCAAGTTCCAAAACTCAGATCTGGGATTCACGCTTCCTTGATCAGATTCGGACCAAACCAAGTATGGTTTGGTCACGAGGGGGGTCTGGGGGGTGTCTGGTGTGAAACTGGGGTTAAACTGAGTAGATCAAGTTTTGACTCGAATCTTCAAATGAAGATTCGAGAAGGTGGGGAGGAATTCGAACTACATGGTTGATAGATTTGGGTTCAGGATGGCAAGGGCGTTCTAGGGTGTTAAGGGGAAGGTCACCGGCGTTCATGCCGCCGGTTTCCATGGTGAAGGATATAGGGGCGGCTAGGGTTTAGGGCTGTTTGTTTGGGGAGACGAAGGCTGGGGTTCGGATAGGGGGGCAGGGTAGTGTTAGGAGTTTATATAGTTAGTGAGCAAATGGATCCTGGCCGTTAGATGAGATGAGATGAAGGGCCACGATCCTTTGGCTAAACAGGGACGACGTCGTTTCAAGGATAAAGGTTTGGGGTCGGTCCGGGTGAGACGGGTCGGGTTTGTTGGTGGGTTACGGGGGATTGATCTTGGCCGTTGATCAATCTGAGATCAACGGCCCAGATCACACTGGGCTAAAACGTCGTCGTTTGGATGTCCTGGGTATCAGGTGGTGTTGGACCGGGCAGGCCTGGGTTTTGGGCTGTTTGTTTGGGCCAATTTTGTTAAAATTGGCCCAAGTCCGGAAGGGAAGGGGTCTTTTCTTTATTTTATTTTTTTTTATTTATTTATTTCCTTTTTTTCTTATTTATTTTAAAACAAAACTAAGCCAAAAAAAACCAAATTAAAATTAAATACACACTCAATACAATTATTTGCACACACACTAAAATATTTCAAAACAGGTAAAGTCAAACCAAATAAAATCACGGACGAAAATGCCTATTCATGATTTTCTATTTAACGACCGGATTACGGTTTGAATTATGCAGGACACATATATTTTTTTTGAATTTTATTTTAATAAAGTAAATAAATAAAAATGGGCCAAAGTCACAAATAAATCAACAAGGTGCCGCACAGAAATCCGAAATTGTACAGCAGGGCCAATTATATTTGTTTTTATTTCTTTTTGGAGCGATTGTCGTGTGAAACAAAAATCACGTGCTCACAGGGGGGAGATAGGGAGAGATACACAGAAGAGAGTAAAAGAGAAAAGGATACCACCTGATATTAAAGAGAGGACATACACTGTGAGGATATAAAAGAAAAGGAAGAGATATGATAGATACATATAGATACAGAAATAGAAAGAGAGCAAGAAAGAGATAAAACAGATTAGGAAATCAGAAACTTGGTCTTGTTTGTCCGAAGTTCATCTGTTGTCAATGCGTTAGGCAGCGTTGCTTCTTCTAAGTTTCAATCGAGTTTATTGTTAGTGTTTTGTTGCATTTGGTATATCCCGGAATTTGATTGTCTGGAGTGTTGTTGCCATCACACTGTGTGCTGTTTCATTTGGTTGTTTCTTCTTCAACTCTAGTTCCACCTCGCAATAGAATCCTTTCTGTTGTGCTGTTCTGATTGCTGCTGTTACTCTGATTCTTGCTGCTGCTATTCTGTTTCCTGTTGCTGCTGCATTTCTGTCCTGCTGCTACTGCTAGTTCTGTTTCTTGCTGCTGCTGATTTCCCTACCTCTTTCTCCTTCTCCTTTGCATTTCAGTATTTCCAGGTACACATTTCGAGTCCCCATATTGGTGTAACCGAAACAGTTTGAAAGCATGAAATGAAAAAGAGTTGAAGAAGTTCAAAGTTATTTGTTGTAATATTTGTGGTATATTAACGGGCCTGTGTGGTTGTTAGTTTACAATTCAACAGTACGAAAATGTATGTTAACTAACACTCATCTGAGTTTAGTCCTTCATGTTTTAGTTTGTAGTTGTTTTGTTAATACGGGGTATAGATACTCCAAACTTATATTATGCTGCCTTGTTTTATTTTAGTCTTTTTGCTGTGTCTCGTTAGGTAGTACATAAGATCACATTCAAATCCCATTAGTAACAATGCCTAGTAGTTAATCCCTTTAATCTTGCCTAAGTTTAGCTAAATTCAACTCAAGAAATGTTCGGAGTATGTAGCGTTTCACCAGCCTGTATGTCATTTTCATTAAAATCAAAGACAGGGTCCGCGAAATACTGCGTTTTTCATCTTGCAAACTATTCACCAAATGAATCAAATGATTGAGAGGAAATCCGGATTTGGTTAAGTAAATTAGCACGTACCTTTTTTTCTTTTTTTTTTTTTTAGAGACAAACATAATAGAAAATGTAGCTACATTAGGATATCTCTCGTAAATAATAAGACGAGCCTCGCCAAATAAAAAATACAAATTGCGGGGCCCTCAACAACTAATCATAATATTTAGAATTCGGGCTAGGCCGTTTAGTGAATCTCATGGCCTTCTCAGAAAATAGTAACGCGTTAGACTCTTTAGGCGCGGCTTAATTAAATCATATTCTTAAATTCGGGTGCACATTGATGTGACCCAAATCCAAATCTCAACGAAGTCCAAATGTGTTGACGATCACGGGCGCATTGATTGTGACGTGGTTCGAGATGCATTTTCACGACGTTGCAATTCTATAAAAATAAGTGATAATAATAAAAGCGGTTTAAACTTAATAAAAGCACATAAGTCACAACATGTATTTAAATCAGATATTTAGCCATTATAACAATTTAAGCGACCGTGCTAGAACCACGGGATTCGAGGGTGCCTAACACCTTCCCTTGGGTCAACAGAATTCCTTACTTAGAATTTCTGGTTCGCAGACTTCATTTGGAAAAGTCGAAAATTTCCTCGATTCGGGATTCAAGATAAACCGGTGACTTGGGACACCAAAAACCAAACCTTTCCCAAGTGGCGACTCTGAATTAAATAAATAATCCCATTTCGAATATTGTCACTTAAATTGGAAAAACTCCACCCGCGCATCTAACCCTTCGGGGGCGGGGCACGCAAAAAGGAGGTGTGACAGCTCTGGCGACTCTGCTGGGGATGAAACCCAGAACCACTGGTTCAGGGTTCAAGAATTCGAGCTTAGAATAATTGTTATATTTGGCTTTATTATCTGATCTTTATTACATGTTTTTGCATAACGTGCTAAATGTTGTCTTTTACCGCTTTGATATTATCTGAACTGTATATAAATTGTGCCGAAACCCTTCTCTTCTTACCTCCGGGGAGAAGCTCGCTGGTCGAGACTCCTTATTCTGTTAGTGTCAATACCTGAAATAAGAAAGAGGTCGGACAAGTTACAAAGCCGGACGATCTCGCGGGTCCCCGGTACGTAGCCTCCTCCTCGACTCGAGTTGTCCGCTCGGGTACACAGTCTAGAACAAATACCCAGGTTACAAACTTAGAATAACTTGACTTCATGCTGGATCCCTAGTAGGAACGCTTATTTGCATCATGTTGCATTTGACGTAGGGGACTCAACACAGGGGTTGGGTCCGTCTAGGACAGGCAACCTGAAATGAAGAAGACCACCCTGCTGCATCCTATTTGTTTTGTGCATTTATTTTCTTCGGTTCCGCATGCTGACCGGTTTCTAAAAAAGGGAAAAATAGCAGCGTAGGGAGATAATTACTTATTTTGGAAAAAATAAAACCAATGTTCAAGTATTGTCAAAACCTCGCCGGAATTTTTTCTAAAAAAAAGAATAAAAACAAAATTTGTCTTCTTAGTTTGAATTATTAAAAAAAATAATGCAAAAAAAAAATTTTCTTTCATGTCCAAAATCAGGAAAAAAAGAAGAAGGTATTTATTTAAAAGTAAAAAAAAAATGGAAAATTCATAATTCAAAAAATGTGTTGTTTCTTCTGTAGTACCCCTTTTATAAATTCAGACTAATAAGCCAAATATTGCCTAAAAAAATATATTTTTCTTTAGTCTTTATCTTTTTTTCAAAAATAATAAAAATACTTATTCTGGATTTCTAGGTTTATTTGATTTTCTCTATTCATGATATGACCGAACTACGCGGGTCTGATTCTCACCGGATGTGAGATACGTAGGCAAACCTCATCAGTTCCGGCCCCAATTTTCAAAAATCCAAAAAAATATATTTCCCTTTAGTTCTTTCTTTATAAACTTTTCCTTAGAAAATATTAAAAAAAACAAAAAAATGATATAGAAGTTTTCTTAAACTCTAATAAAAATAGTCTCCTTCTTTCTAAAGTCTTTCATGTGAAATAATGTAATAAAAATCAGCAATAAAAATCCAAAAAAATACTCTTTGCTTTTTAGTCTCTCTTTTGTAAAATGTTTTTTTTTTTTAAAAAAGTAAAAAAAAATATATTTGAAAAATTGAATTTCAAAATATTGGGATTTTTCTTTAGAAGTGCTTTTGTAAATAAAACTCAGAATTCCGCATCATTTTCTTAAAAGTCCCTCTTTCAAAATTTAAGAGGCAACATCATATACATTCTTTCTTCCGTAGAAAAGGTAAAACAAACGAAAAAAAAAATCATATTTTCTTTTTTAATAAATTTCCAGAATTCAAGTCAAAAGCAAATAAATTTTTCTAGAAGTCTTGCTTTAAAAAATAAAACAAAAGTCAAAATAAACAAAATTTTCTTTCTTCTTTTAAAGTATTTCTTTCAAAAAATTCCAAAAAAAAAAATATTGAATAAGTAAATAAACAAAGAATAGTCAAATCTTTTGAGCCCTATGCTAAATGAGCACTTGCTTCTTTATTTTTATACTTGTTAGTTTCGAACTACGTAATGATCTGATTCACGTAGGCATCGTGATACGTAGGCAATCCTCCTCGGATCCGGTCGCATTTCTTTTACTGCAAAATAAATAAAAAAATAAATAAAAGAAAAACAAAAAAAAGGAAAAAAAAGGAAAAAAGAAAAGAAGGGGAAAAACTAATAAGAGGAAAATGCCGGAATGACGCATGCTCTCGTAGAAAACATGTAGTAATCCACTTGACTGTGTAGGTGTATCATGCCCAACGTGAGATTGACTATCTGTTATTTGCTGCAAATTAACCGTGCGTTTGTCGTTGAGTACTCCAGGGTTTTTGAAAAGACGGTTGGTTTGGTGAAAGTCTGGCCTCGCACTCATACTTCACAAGGTCAAGGGGAAGTGTTCAACTACCTGTTGTTAGGACCAGAAGCAGTACTCACACTTACTTCACCAGGTCAAAAGGAAGAGTGGAAATGTCTTCAGAAATTCCATTACAAACAATCCCTGTTTCTGAGGAGAGCTCGATCTCAGCCGTCCTCACACCCGAATCCGCAACTGCGGAGGAAAATAGAATCCTACGGCTCCGCATGTTGGAAATGCTGGACGATTGGAATAATGGGAAAGAGCCGCCAAGTGTCGTCCCCGGATTCCCTGAATTATTCTCCAGGTCAAGTGGGACTTCTAATGTCCCCATAAATTATCCTGCTACCCCATTCGGGTACCCAGCCACCTCAGCCTTCTCTGCTGGATCGCCTTCTGAACCTCATCCCCGAATGTCAGCCACCGATGCAAGCATGAACATCTTTACTGCATCACCTTGCCCAATTACGGCACGGCCTGCCACGTACAAGCCAAGCTTTGACTCATCCTCTTTTACCTTCCAAGCGCCATCGTTCCCAATGGAACCAACTAGGGTCGCTACCAGCACTAATCCTCTACCGCCTCAGTGCGAGATTGCACCCGGGAAGGATCAGAATCCCAGAAATGCAGAACAAAATGAGATTGCCAAGAGAATGAGAAGCCTTGAACAAAGTTTGAAAAATATGCAAGGGTTGAGCGGACAGAAGAGCGTCTCTTACGCCGACCTATGCATGTTCCCTCACGTGCACCTGCCAGCGGGTTTCAAGACCCCAAAGTTCGAGAAATACGATGGGCACGGTGACCCCATTGCACATCTTAAAAAATACTGCAATCAATTGCGGGGAGCCGGCGGAAAAGAAGAACTGCTAATGGCATATTTTGGAGAAAGTTTGGTGGGAGTCGCTTCGGAATGGTATATGGACCAGGACATATCTCGCTGGCATATATGGGATGATCTTGCCAGAGACTTCGTAGGGCAGTTTCAATATAATATTGACATCGCACCAGACAGGAATGCTTTGTCAAACTTAAAGAAGAAACCCTCGGAAAGTTTCAGAGAATACGCCATCAAATGGCGCGAGCAAGCGTCAAGGGTAAAACCTTCCATGGACGAGATAGAGATGGTCACTACTTTTCTCCAGGCTCAAGAGTCCGATTATTTCCAAAACATGATGTCGGCCATGGGAAAGCCTTTCGCAGAAGCGATTAAGATTGGAGAAATGGTGAAGAACGGTTTGAAAACGGGAAGAATTTTGAGTCAGGCAGCCATAAGGGCAACTTCCCAAGCTGTCCAAAGCGGGTCTGGAGGAATGGCAAGAGGGAAGAAAAAAGAGGAAACATCCATGGCGGTATCAGAGGCGGGAGAATATCATAATCCCGGGCTTTGTTCTTCGGAAAGAACCTCGCAACATTATTTCCCCCACCAAAATGCGACCTACGCTCCTCAGCCCTACATGGTCATGAGCACCCAGCCTTATATCCAGCGGTCACAACCAGTCAATCGGGGGCAGGCCCCACATCCTAGGAATCAGCCTCCTCACCGAAACCACTACAATCCTCAACCTCCTCAGAATAATTTCCGTCCTCGGGAACCACCCAGGAGACCCAACTACACACCAATCGGTGAACCCTATTCCACTCTATTCCCCAAGCTTGTCCAAATGAATTTGTTGCAGCCCATACCACCAAACGGGCAGAACCCGGGATCACCATCATATCAGCGGGGTGTCAGATGTGCATACCATTCAGGGGTAGAAGGGCACGACACCAACGACTGTTGGACATTGAAACAAGCTGTAGAGAATCTGTTAGACCAAGGGAAGATTGTGTTGAGAGACGAGGATATCCCAAATGTGACCAATAATCCGCTGCCCGCCCACAACAACGGGCCGATAGTTGGGATGATTTGTGAAGACGAGGAAGTTGATCCAGCACTTAAAGCCATAATTGCTATTGCTGATACAGAAAAAGGACCCAGGGTAACTCCGGAGCAAGAAAAAGGAATAAGTGATGTATTCAAGCATGCCTCCATGGTATGGGGGACGATCAAACAACCTCGGCCGAACGAGCCAGTGTTTGTCGGACGCATACCACAGAAGCCAAAATACAACAAAGAGGAAGATGATAAGGTGTCCCCGCTCGACGAGAGTGAGGAAATATGTGAGGCGACAAGGGAAAAGCTATGCCAAATACACGTGGTCCAGCCATGAGAGGGCACTAGCACCATTGAAGTATCGTACATAGGACCAAGCACCAAGCTTCAAAACTAGAAGGCTACGCCATTCTTGATCAAACGGAAGTCCTAATGAACCTGTCTTGCCACTTTCTCTGCATCACGAGTTACCCCAGAGGGTGACTCAGATGTTTTTCTTTAGTTTCATGTTTTTAATTTCCTGAATGTCAACCTTTTTCCTTATCTTCCCCAAAATGCCAAGAAATGAAATCATGTTTGATTACTTACTTTCTTTTTCTATGTTTTCTTTTGTGTTCTCTTCAATTCTGATAAATGCAGCTTTAAATAACATGACATGTTTGCGGACTTCATGCCCGGATCATGAGAACTCCGACCAGACTTCAAATAATGAGTCAAAATTTGAGATATAAAGAATTTGAAAAGTAGGAACAACTAAAGAAAATTGGTTCATCGGTTTGGAAAATGTCCGTCACTAAAGCAGAGTTTGAGAGCAGTAAATGGGTTTAGACCCGTACAGAATGACAACCTTAATAACTGCAGTTTGTCACGAGCAATTGTACCAAGAAAGAAGGGTCCGTACGTCATCGAAAAACATTACCAAATGGAGCATTTGTATCTGGGCGACGTCGAAAGAAACGACGTCAGCCTTGCTTGGAAAGCAGGTACAGTGATATGTCTAGATCACTCTGGCGATATCTTTGCACAGTTTGAGATGACGAAGGCTTTCATTCTCGCTACCCAAACACTATTAACCCTTTGCAAACCCATTTGAGCAGGTTACTTTTCTTTGATTACCCTCTTTGGAACCTGAAACTATTATTGAAAAAAAATTCAAGAAAGAAAAAAAAATCCAAAAACAAAAGAATTTTATGAACTACGTCTGACTTGATTCCGAAAGGATACGTAGGCAACCTCTCTTAGGGGTTCAGTCACATCAAAATAAAATCCAAAGTCCCCCAAAAGTGAAACTGGGGCAGAAGTTATAACGATTCAGCAATGATCCCACCCAAAAGGTTCCAAAGTTGTAGTTCAATCCAAATTCTTTTCACCCCAAAACCTTTTTCAAGTCCTTCTGATCAATCAGCAAAGCATTTCGAAATAGGAAGATGGAATTATTTGGGTCCGATACAACAAAATGAGGAGAATAAAGATGAGAGAGTCTTGTCGGTGAAAACCTTTGGGCACCGTGAGGCGACGAGAGAAGAGAAATTGAAAATGAGAGAGTTTGTTCAGTAAAAACTCGCAAAGAGTACTAGCAGGCGACATCAAGAAGAGAAATGAGAGAGGTCTACTAAGGAAAACCCGCAAAGGGCGTTGTCGGCCAAAAAGATGCTTCCACCGCAAGAAAGTCCTGGCAAGGATCCCGGGTTTTGAAAACATTAGATCTGTTTTGATTCATGAGGAAATGCAAGTTCTCGGAGGTCGGGCATCCAGTCCAAAAGGCATGTCATGTCAGTTGAAGCCAGCATACACTCCAGATAAGTCCTTCTTTTCTCCCCGAAAGGGGCGTTTCTCTTAAAACTCATATATTCTCTTTTACATAGTTTTCTTTGAGTTCTTTTTGATCTAACTCTTAATTCCGTAATAATCGCAAAGAAAGGTGGCAGGACCGATTTTATAGGGCTCCGTTTGGCAAGAGTCAAATAAATATACGACCTCAGTGGCGCGTCAGTCCCATCCCGATTGGCCATGGTAGTTGATTTGTTTCCAAAACCGACAAATCCCCACAGGGTATCCCTCGTTACAAATCCCCCATGGAGTATCCCCTTGTACAACTCCCCAAAGAAGTCCACCCCAGCACATCCCCAGCAAGTTTGCTACAAAAAAAAAATCCACACAGAGTTCGCATTGGACAAATCCTCACGGAGATTCTCTTGTGCAAATCCCCACAGAGTCTCCCTGATAAAATCCCCACCAAAATCCCCAAGCAGAACGGGACAGAAAAACCAAAGCCTTATAAGGCAAATCATCACAAAATCTGGAAAAGCAAGTCTGAGTAGCCCAAAGGGTTTTCGCATGTAAATCTAATCAATGGCAGAGTTTCTCAACAAGAATTAGGCTAAAACAAAGCAATTGGAACAGTCAAGGTCCCCAGACCAACCGCCGTCTTCAAACTGACAATTTTTCTTTGTTTAGGAAATTGAGACAGGTGCAGCCCAAAGCAGCCATGCAAGAAGCAAGTGTAGCCTAAAAGAAATAGAACACGCAAGCGTTGAAACAGCCTTGCAGCGGGAAAACGACCAAAGGTAAGTTTCCCAAAATTTTTCGTGCATTTCGATAAATATGAGGGGATGAACCAAAGAAAAGAAAGAAGAAAAGAAATAAAAATGAACATCCCAAATGAAAAACAAATCATGGTAGCGTAGGACCTCATTCCTCGGCTATCCCGGTATAAACCACGGATCTCCCTGGCATAACCCAGGAACTTTTCCTACCCAAATTCCCGGCATAACCCGATGAATCTTCCCGGCATAACCCGATGAATCTTCCCGGCATAACCCGATGAATCTTCCCGGCATAACCCGATGAATCCCCTCGGCATAACCCGATAAATATTTTCGGCATAATCCGATAAATCTTCCGGGCATAACCCGATGAATCTTCCCGGCATAACCCGATGAATCTTCCCGGCATAACCCGATGAATCTTTTCGGCATAACCCGATAAACCTTCCCGGTATAACCCGATGAGACTTTTCGGCATGACCCGATAAACCTTTCCGGCATAACCCGATGAACCTCCGGCATAACCCGATGAACCTTCGGCATAACCCGATGAATCTTCCTGGCATAACCCGATGAATCTTCCCGGCATAACCCGATGAATCTTCCCGGCATAACCCGATGAATCCCCTCGGCATAACCCGATAAATCTTTTCGGCATAATCCGATAAATCTTCCGGGCATAACCCGATGAATCTTCCCGGCATAACCCGAAGAATCTTCTCGGCATAACCCAATAAACCTTCCCGGTATAACCTGATGAGTCTTTTCGGCATGACCCGATAAACCTTTCCGGCATAACCCGATGAACCTCCGGCATAACCCGATGAACCTTCGGCATAACCCGATGAATCTTCCCGGCATAACCCGATGAATCTTCCCGGCATAACCCGATGAATCTTCCCGACATAACCCGATGAATCTTCCCGGCATAACCCGATGAATCCCCTCGGCATAACCCGAGAACTTTTTCCTTTCAGCCAGCATTAGGGTTTTAAACCCTAAACTGAGTTTTTCCATGCAATCAGCATTAGGATTTTAAACCCTAAACTGAATTTTCCTTTTAGTCAGCATTAGGGTTTTAAACCCTAAACTGAACTCTTTCCTTTCAGCCAGCATTAGGGTTTTAAACCCTAAACTGAGCTTTTTCATGCAATCAGCATTAGGGTTTTAAACCCTAAACTAAATTTTCCTTTTAATCAGCATTAGGGTTTTAAACCCTAAACTGAATTTTCCTTTTAGTCAGCATTAGGGTTTTAAACCCTAAACTGAACTTTTTCCTTTTAGTCAGCATTAGGGTTTTAAACCCTAAACTGAACTTTCAGCCAGCATTAGGGTTTTAAACCCTAAACTGAGTTTTTTCCATGCAATCAGCATTAGGGTTTTAAACCCTAAACTGAGCTTTTGCTTCCAGTCAGCATTAGGGTTTTAAACCCTAAACTGAATTCTTCCTTTGGTCGGCGTTAGGGTTTTAAACCCTAAACTGAACCTTTCCCCAGCTAGTCGGTATTAGGGCTCCAACCCTGAACTGAGCATGCATATCCTCTTTCATCAATTTTATGAACTTCCTGGCGAATAATTAACGAAATTTTCCTAGTGAAACTGGGGCAGAAAATTTCGTTCGTTTGTTTTCTCCCGCAGGTCTGACATCGAGCCACATGGATCGAAATGACCCACGAGATGAGTCCCAGTTCGGAATCAAAGAAGAAAAAGAAAAAAAGGCAGATGTCCCGAGATATCAGAGTAAATGGAAGGCGGATTGACTCCAACATTTGATTAAGGTCCTGAACCCTGCCAATCGCGTCTCACTCAGTATCCCAGAGATTAAACAAGTCGCCGCAACTCGCAAGCATCAAGATTCAGATCGGAGTCTACAAGCAGAATCAGCTAAGACCCAAGATCAAGTCGTAAAAGAATCATAGATAGGAATCTTGTAACTAGCAGTTGACATGCATATAAGTAGTTAGTTCAGTTTCCAATTTTCGTTTGGTTGTAATAAGGCGGTCAGTGACGCAGCAGTGACAACAGCAACAGCAGTAGCAGCAAGCATTGCAATCCCGTGGTAGTCCCAGCTACCAAAACTTCTCGAACTACATTGATCTGATTCCTGTTTAGCCCAGGATATGTAGGAAATCTTTGAAGCAGGATTCGGTCAGACCTTTCAAAAAAAAAAATGCTTCATACGGAGTGGTCCATAGGCAAAAATCGCTCATACACGCTCACTTTATCTTTGCACGAAAACTCTTCGTGTTTCCGAACAAAGAGGGGCAGCTGTGAGCACGTGATTTTTGTTTTTATGGGACAATCGCTCCAAAAGAAATAAAAAATAACGACAATTGATCCTGTTGTACAATTTTTGGATTTTTTATGGCACTTCGTTAATTATTTATGACTTTGGCCCATTTTTACTTTATTAAAACAAGATACAAAAAAAGGTACGTGTCATGCATAATCTGAACCGTAACATGGTTGTTAAATAGAAAGGCATAAAACAGGCATCTTTGTCCGTGATTTTGTTTTGTTCGATTTTACCTATTTTGAAATATTTTTAGTGTGTGTGCAAATAATTGTATTGAGTGTGTATTTAATTTTAATTTGATTTTATGCTTAGTTTTGTTTTTAAAATAAATGAGGAAAAGAAATAAAAATAATAATAAAAAAAAATAAGAAAAGGTCCCTTCTTCTTCCGGATTGGGCCAATTTAGTAAAATTGGCCCAAACAAACAATACCCAAACCAGGCCTGCCCGGTCCAGTCCAGCTGATGCCCAGAGAGTCCAAACGACGTCGTATGGATACAGGTTGATCTGGGCCGTTGATCTCAGATTGATCAATGGCCAAGATCACATTTCTCATACCCACGAACAGAACCCGACCCGTTTCCACCCAGACCAACCCAAACCCTTTACCCTCGAAACGACACCGTTCCATTTAAGCCATCAGATCCAGACCGTAGATCTAGATTGATCTAACGGTTGAGATCCGCCTAGCCACTAACTATATAAGCCCATAATCTTACCCTGCCCCCCCCCCCTATCCGAACCCCGGCCTCGTTGTCTTCACCAGAACCCCCAAACCCTAGAGCCGCCCCTGTACTCTTCACCATGAAAACCGGCGGCACGGACGCCGGTCACCTCGCCCTTAACACCATAGAACCGTCCTGAACCCAAATCTATCAACCACACACCTCGATTCCTATCCCACCTTCTCGAATCTTCATTTGAAGATTCGAGTCGGAACCTGATTTACACCAACCGACCCCAGCTTCACACCAGACACTCCCCAGACCCCTCCTCGTGACCAAACCATACTTGGTTTGGTCCGAATCTGACCAGGGAAGCATGAATCCCAGATCTGAGTTTTGGAACTTTGTAGTTCTTCATCACTGGTTCAACCGAAGAGATTAAGGTCTAATGGACTTTAATCAAAGTGTTTCTCATCTGAGAAACACTTCGATTAAAGTCCGTTCAGCCTTAAGAAAGACCTGACCGAGTCCGAGTTAAGTTTTTGATCTTTTGCGGTTTAAGGTGAGTTTTTTTCTTTTCTTATTTGTTTTGGTTCATTTGATTGTTGTAAGGGTCTGTTCATGTTCTTTTGTGTCCTTGACTTTTATCAACTGTGCCTTGACCACTTTGCCTGAACTTCTGTTGTTTGATTAAGCCCTTCCATTTGTTCTGATAATGTGTATGAAAGTGTTGTGCAATTAGCTAATTTTCAATTTGGACTGACTAGTTGACTCCTCGAGTGCAATTCTGTTTAGTCAGTATAATTCGAATCATGCATCGATATTGTTTAAATGTCTGATTTTTGGCTACGATTGTGTATGTTAATGCTAATATAGTCGAGTCGACATGTGTCGTCAATTAGTTTCAACTGTCTGAACAAAATAAATCGATTTGCTTCTGTTGGACATTGCCTGAATCAATAAAGAACCAAGTTCAGTCACTTATAGTTGTTAATATGATTTCAGAAAACCTAAGGCTTGATCTGTAATTGGAGTCTGAGTTGATGGCATGTGCACTTGTGCACAGCATGTGCATTGTGCACAACCTGTTTCCTGCATAAAAGGGTTTTTGAGTTAAAAATGGTTTGACAGCATATGCTGTCAGATATATTCTACTGCCCATACCTTGCTTTAGTTTAAAAGTATTAAACCCTTTTAAAAGTTAAGCCTGCCAAGGGAATGATGGGGTTAATACTTAAATAACTAATTGGAATCTGAAAAGGTTGAAAGCACATGGGAGGGGTGTTGATACTCTAAACAGGCTGTTAAAAGGGGTAAGTTGAAGGCTTATAAAGGGAGGGACCCTGAAGATAAAAAAAGAGAGGACATCTGATAGGGGGGAGATAGGGAGAGATACACAGAAGAGAGTAAAAGAGAAAAGGATACCACCTGATATTAAAGAGAGGACATACACTGTGAGGATATAAAAGAAAAGGAAGAGATCTGATAGATACACATAGATACAGAAATAGAAAGAGAGCAAGAAAGAGATAAAACAGATTAGGAAATCAGAAACTTGGTCTTGTTTGTCTGAAGTTCATCTGTTGTCAATGCGTTAGGCAGTGTTGCTTCTTCTAAGTTTCAATCGAGTTTATTGTTAGTGTTTTGTTGCATTTGGTATATCCCGGAATTGGATTGTCTGGAGTGTTGTTGCCATCACACTGTGTGCTGTTTCATTTGGCTGTTTCTTCTTCAACTCTAGTTCCACCTCGCAATAGAATCCTTTCTGTTGTGCTGTTCTGATTGCTGCTGTTACTCTGATTCTTGCTGCTGCTATTCTGTTTCCTGTTGCTGCTGCATTTCTGTCCTGCTGCTACTGCTAGTTCTGTTTCTTGCTGCTGCTGATTTCCCTACCTCTTTCTCCTTCTCCTTTTCATTTCAGTATTTCCAGGTACACATTTCGAGTCCCCATATTGGTGTAACCGAAACAGTTTGAAAGCATGAAATGAAAAAGAGTTGAAGAAGTTCAAAGTTATTTGTTGTAATATTTGTGGTATATTAACGGGCCTGTGTGGTTGTTAGTTTACAATTCAACAGTACGAAAATGTATGTTAACTAACACTCATCTGAGTTTAGTCCTTCATGTTTTAGTTTGTAGTTGTTTTGTTAATACGGGGTATAGATACTCCAAACTTATATTATGCTGCCTTGTTTTATTTTAGTCCTTTTGCTGTGTCTCGTTAGGTAGTACATAAGATCACATTCAAATCCCATTAGTAACAATGCCTAGTAGTTAATCCCTTTAATCTTGCCTAAGTAAGTTTAGCTAAATTCAACTCAAGAAATGTTCGGAGTATGTAGCGTTTCACCAGCCTGTATGTCATTTTCATTAAAATCAAAGACAGGGTCCGCGAAATACTGCGTTTTTCATCTTGCAAACAATTCACCAAATGAATCAAATGATTGAGAGGAAATCCGGATTTGGTTAAGTAAATTAGCACGTACCTTTTTTTCTTTTTTTTATTTATTTTTTTTAGAGACAAACATAATAGAAAATGTAGCTACTTTAGGATATCTCTCGTAAATAATAAGACGAGCCTCGCCAAATAAAAAATACAAATTGCGGGGCCCTCAACAACTAATCATAATATTTAGAATTCGGGCTAGGCCGTTTAGTGAATCTCATGGCCTTCTCAGAAAATAGTAACGCGTTAGACTCTTTAGGTGCGGCTTAATTAAATCATATTCTTAAATTCGGGTGCACATTGATGTGACCCAAATCCAAATCTCAACGAAGTCCAAATGTGTTGACGATCACGGGCGCATTGATTGTGACGTGGTTCGAGATGCATTTTCACGACGTTGCAATTCTATAAAAATAAGTGATAATAATAAAAGCGGTTTAAACTTAATAAAAGCACATAAGTCACAACATGTATTTAAATCAGATATTTAGCCATTATAACAATTTAAGCGACCGTGCTAGAACCACGGGATTCGAGGGTGCCTAACACCTTCCCTTGGGTCAACAGAATTCCTTACTTAGAATTTTTGGTTCGCAGACTTCATTTGGAAAAGTCAAAAATTTCCTCGATTCGGGATTCAAGATAAACCGGTGATTTGGGACACCAAAAACCAAACCTTTCCCAAGTGGCGACTCTGAATTAAATAAATAATCCCATTTCGAATATTGTCACTTAAATTGGAAAAACTCCACCCGCGCATCTAACCCTTCGGGGGCGGGGCGCGCAAAAAGGAGGTGTGACAGTGAGAGCGTGAGTTCGTGAGGTTTTCATTGTGTTACATCACTTGTGATATGCACATTGGCATGTAGATATAGAGATGTAATATTCCTCATATCAATCATACTTGGCATATTTTATTTGTGTTGAGCTTAACTATTAAACCTGGAAGCATGTCTACATTCATGTACCATGTACCAACAGATTATGAGTTTCTTTGAGATATTATTGTCATATTTCCTGTCATTTCCGTAATGTTAAACTCAGTATTTGGACTGTATTGATTGAGCTCGTTACTGCATTTAGCCCAAAGGTTAGTCTTGTTACTTATTGAATCAGTTGTACTCATACTATACTTTGCACTTCGTGTGCTGATCCAGGTATTTCTGGGCACGATGGTTGCTGATTTTGGAGCTTTATTAGTTCGGAGATTTTTTGAGGTAGCTGCTTTAATGTCCGCAAACCTTGATGTTCCTCCTTTATCTTTTAGCTTTACTTGTACTATTCTACCTTCCTAGAAAATGTTTCAGTTGTCAAACCATGTTATTGTATAGATGCTCATGTACTTAGTTGTCAAGCCATGTTATTGTATATATCCAGTTATTATGAGATTTTATTTACTTAAATTTATTTCAGTAGATATAAATTAAAGATGTCTGTATTTGTCAGTTGTCGGCTTGCCTAGTATCGTGATAGGTGCCATCACGGCACATGTGATTTTGGGTCATGACAATAAGTTCATTAAGTTCGATTTGAGATACGATTCATAGTTTTGACGTTGTTTGATGTGATTTAAGGCCTCGAGTAGGTCCGCTTTATGATTTATGATTGGTTGGTATGATTAGACAGGGACCCGAGGGACCCAGATGTGTTTCGGACATGTTGTGGATCATTTTGGGCCTTGTGGAAGTTGTTGAAGAACCAATATGCCGGTGTCTTCGCACCTACGGATGAGGCACAATAGGTGTAGTGCCGCAGAAGCAGAGATTGGAGCGCAGGTGCGACTTTGGTGGAGAAGGCAGGGACATCAGAAGCGGTCATCCGGTCATAGAAGCATTAGCGTAGAAGCGCTAGGTTTGTCGCAGGTGTGAGGGTAGAAGAGGCTGGAGTAAGCGCAGATGTGGTGGTCGTTCTACATCTACGATACCGCAGATGCATTGCATGGAGCGCAAATGTGAATGGTCATGTGTTCAGTGGTTCTTGCATGTGCGAGATCTTCCCGTAGAAGCGGTCATTGCAGGTGTGTGTTTTTGTCCGCATAAGCGGAAGTTCTAGGCAGAACATGTTATATATCGAGGGTTTGATAGTTTTATCATATATTGAGTTGTAGACCTCAGTTTTGGGCAATTTTGGAGGGGTTCTTCACAATTTAGATTGGGGTAAATGTTATTTACCGGGATTTGATTATATTTCATGATTCCATCTTTGTTTTTATTATTAAATTAGTAATTTGAGTTGGAGAAAAGAGGGGATTTTTGTAAAAACTATCAAAAATTTAAAATTATGATTGGATGGATGATGTCGAAATTGGATAATTTTGGTATGATTGAACTCGTATCGGAATGGATATTCGGGTTTTGGTAATTTTTCAGGTTCCGAGGTGAAAGGCTGGGGTTGACTTTTTGGGTTGAATTTTTAGTTTTCATTAAAGATCGAAGCTTTATTATCCTGAATTGTTTCCTATGGTTTTTGTTTATGATATTAAGTTATTTTGGCTAGATTTGAGCCATTCGGAGATTGTTTCACACGAGAAGGTCATTTTAGAGTATAGATTTGGCTTCTTTGAAGTAAGTATCTGGCCTAACTTCGTATGGGGGAAACTATCCCTTAGGATTTGAGTTGTTTGTACTATTTGTGTTATGTGAAAGTCGTGTAAGTGAGGTGACAAGTGCGTACTCGGGCTCAATTATGGAAATTGACCGATTTAGACTCTTAGGCTTCTTTCATGTATTTATTTTGAATTGTTAGCACATGCTATATCTCTTATTCGTCATGTTTACTGTCACATGATTATTTAAAGTTGTCGTTACATGTCACATCCTTTACTTATCAAGTTTACTCTTATATGTTTTATTTGAAGTTGTTACCTCTTTTATCATTATGTGACTTATATTATTATTGAGTTACTCTTAATTGAAATTGTTGTTATATGATATCCTTTCGTTGTCGGATTATTCTCATGCATTTAGACGTAGTTGCTAGTTCGTGCCATCTCTTTCATTGTTAGCTTATTTCATACACTATAATTTGAAGTTTACCATTTCATGGAAATACCTTCATTATCGAGTTTATCCTTAAATGGCTAATTGAAGTAGCAGCTATTGAAAGTTGTGTTTAAAGATGGGGTATTGTTCTTTGTTGAGTTGCTTTCCCGTTCATTTTGTTGTTATTGAGATTTTATATGCATTGTGTTTGAGCTATGGGCTATTTGCTGTGGGAATATTGATTTGTTGGTTCTTTAGAAAGATTGTGGTGTCACGACCCCAATTTCCCTCCGTAGGATGTTGTGATGACACCTAATCTCTACGACTAGGTAAGCCTAACATTTGATAACAATTGAATAGAATATAATTAACAAGGTACCAAAAACAAAACTGAATAACTAATAAAACCTTCCAAAAATAGAATCTCATCAATACATATCCCAAAATCGGTGGAACTGAGTCATAAGCTCTATAGAATAATTCTATAATATCTAATACATCACTGTCTGAAAGAAATACAACAGGAAGTAAAATAGGGAAGGTGACTCCGAGGCCTGTAGACACCGGGCAGACATAACTTGAAGTCTCCGTAAGGCAGCTACAAATAACCTCTAATGACCGGCACGAGCAGACGTGCCTGGATATGCACAAAAAATGTGCAGAAGCTTAGTATGAGTACACCATAATGGTACCTAGTAAGTATCAAGCCTAACCTCAGTAGAGTAGTAACGAGGCCAAGTCAAGACACCTACTAGGATATAAATAAATAGTATGAACATGTAGTACGGATATGTAATAGAAAGTGAGGAAATAACTGATATGAAACAAGACAATAACATGAACTAATGCCAGAAGTTAAACATGAAAATAGCATAAAAGAAGCAACTAAAGAGGCTACAGTGATCATATACGGACAACAATCTGCTAGAACAATAAAGGATTAGACAACAAGAAATGTTCTCACCAAAACTCTTTACAACATGAAATAAACAACAAGAATCACAACGAGGTACTACCTCATGTAAAATGAAATCACAATCGAGGCACCGCCTCATATAATCAAGAATCACAACCGAGGTAATGCCTCGTATTCACATTTCTCAATTTCAGTCACAATCTTTCCTTATACCTCCGCGTGAACCTTACAATTGAAATAGGTTTTGAAAATAGTTTTCCCGAAATAATTACACACACTTTAGCCCATCATATGATATCATGTGGCTTCACATAGTTCCCCCTACAAGCAACACGCACATAAGTCTGGCCTTATACCGCCGCATGCACATCAACCCCAAGCCTTATACCGCTGCATGCGCAACAATATCGCGTTACAATAACAAATCGCACCACATGTACCCACATATCACAATTTGCCAACAATCCACAATATCAATATTTTCACAACAATAGCCCATAGCTCCACCACAACAGGTACAAAAATATCAACAATAACAATGAATGTAAAATGCTAAAAAGGAAGATGTTTCAACAATAACAATTTTGCCTCAACGTGATAACGACTTTCACAACCTCAACATCAATAATTCAAAAAGAGAGACAATGCATAACCATAATGTTAAATAGGAATAACTCACAATGTAAAAGATAACGTGTAGCAATGACTTCAAATAATGGAGATCAACAACGAAAGAGACAACATGAACAATAACTTCAATTAATGGTAATCAACAATGAAAGAGGTAACATGAACAATAACTTTAATTAATGATAATCAACAATAAAGAGATAGCATGTTACAATAAAAGAGGCAGCAAGTTCAACTAAAGTATGTTAGCAAATTATCAATTAGGTGGTAGAATAAATATTAACGAAATCATTTAAGGCATGTAAGGATAGACTAACACAAGGAAGAATTGATTGACTAAGAGAATTAGAACATGATATGGCATTCAATTAAAGCATGAAAATAGTCTAAGTAGCTTAAACCAGTCAAATACCATGTACAACCCGTGTACCCACTTGTCACCTTGTGTACACGGATTTCACTTAGCACAATTGAATCAAACAGTAATAATCCTAAGGGGTAGTTTCCCCCATATGAAGTTAGGCAAGACACTTACCTTAACTAGGCCAATTCAACACTCGAAAATAGTCTTTTCCTTAAAATCCGCCTCTACATGGCTCAAATCAAACCAAAATCGAGTCATCATATTCAAATAATGCTAGGGAATTCAATTGCAATAGATAAAGCTAAGATCTTAACAATTTTCCCAAAAAGTCAACAAAAGTCAATCTGATACCCGCCCAGTCAAAACTTTGGTCCAATGGTAGATTTCGTCTACCCATGGCCCATGAGTTCATATATGTGATTAGTTTCAAAATCTGAGTCCAAATCGATTCTCAAAACTCAATTTCTTATTTTTTAAAAACTTGACAAAGTTTCACAAATTTTCACTTTTATTCTCATGATTTTGATGTTAAAATCTAAAATATATTGATGGAATATGATTAGAAATAGATTAGAATCACTCACCAAGGTTTGTAGGTGAAAATACCCTCTCCAAATGGCCTCCTACCGAGTCTAGGGTTTAAAAATGAGAGATAAATTCCAACTTTCAGCCCTTATGTGCATTTATGAACCCTGCTGCCCTCGCAAAAGCGACTTTTTATCGCAAATACGAACTACCCAAAATCCAGGCTACTTCATAATTGCGAGCCTGACATTGCAATTGCGACACCTTAGGTCGTTGCTAAGCTAGCAAATGCGAACCTGGTGTTCGCTATTGTACCACTAGAGCACCAGACACCAGTTTTCTTGAAATTTTAGTTCAAAACACATCGGAACATAACTGAAACTCATCCAAGCCAAACATCCACATAAGTCTAAAAACATCATACGAACTCGCTCATGCGATCACAACACAAAAATAACATCTAAAACTACGAATTGAACTCTAAAGTGCATGAAATTCAAGGAAATTTTTATGAACTTCTAGAATTACAACTAAACATCTTAATCCTATCAAATCAACTCCAAATGGCACCAAATTTTGTAGACAAGTTCTAAATACCATAACCGACCTATTCCAAGTTCTCAACTTTCCCTTCTTCCCGAACCTCATCACACCCTTCATGGGTAGAACCTAGAGCAAAGACTCGCTCTCCAACTATGAATGCACCATCGCGAACCTTTCGATCCGCATAACTCTTCTATCTAGCTTGAGCTGTACAAAGCCGATCCTGGATTATCTTGACCTTTTCCAAAGCATCTCACACCAAATCCGTGCCTAACATAGTCTCTCCCCGCTCAAACCACCCAACTGGAGAATGGCACTGTATCCCATATAGAGCCTTATACGGAGCCATCTGGATACTTGTATGGTAATTAGTGTTGTAGGAAAACTCCGCAAGTAGTAAGAACAGACCCAAGTACCCTAGAAATCCATTACACAGGCGTGAAGCATATCCTCCAATATTAGAATAGTGCGCTCGGACTTTTCGTCCGTCTGAGGGTGAAATGATGTACTCAACTCAACCGGTGTGCCTAGCTCACGCTGTACAGTTTTCTAGAAATGCGATGTGAACTGCATACTCTAATCAGAGATGATGGATACTTTTACGCCATGAAGTCCAACAATCTTATGGATATAAACCTGAGCCAGCTGCTTTAAAGAATAGATAGTCACTACCGGAATGAAATGAGCCAACTTGGTCAATCTGTCCACAATCACCCATACCGCATCAAATTTCTTCTGATTTCGTGGGAGCCCAACAACGAAGTCCATGGTGATACCATCCCATTTCCACTCAGGAATCTCAAGCTGCTGAAGCAAATCTACGTCCGATGATGCTCACACTTCACCTGCTGACAATTTAGGCACCGAGCTATATTTCCACTATGTCTTTCTTCATCCTCCTCCACTAATAGTGCTGCCTCAAGTCCTGATACATCTTAGCGGAACCCAAATGAATGGAGTATCACGAACCGTGGGCCTCCTAAAGAATTAACTCATGCAACCCATCCACATTGGGCACACATAATCGACTCTGCATCAGTAACACACTGTCATCTCCAATAGTAACCTCCTTTGCATCACCCTACTGAACTGTGTCCTTGAGGACAAACAAGTGGGGTCATTATATTGACGCTCTCTGATACGGTCATATATAGAAGATCGAGAAACCATGCAGGCAAGGACTAGACTGTTCTCCGAAACATCCAATCTAACAAACTAGTTGGCTAAGGCATGAACATCCGATGCTAATGGCCTCACTACTGCTAGTATATATGCTAAACTACCCAAAGTCTCCGCCTTTCGACTCAAGGAATCGACCACCACATTAGCCTTCTCGGCATGATATAGAATGGTGATATCATAATCCTTAAGTAACTCTAACCACCTCCGCTGCCACAAGTTAAGATCTTTCTGTTGGAACAGATGCTGTAGACTCTGGTGATCGGTAAAGACCTTACAAGGCACACCATACAAATAATGTCGCTAGACTTTCAATGCATGAACAATGGCTGCCAACTCCAAGTCATGGACTGGATAATTCTTCTCATGAATTTTCAACTACCGTCTTGCATTAACACTGTGCCAAGGCCAACACGTGACGCATCATAGCACACAGTATAAGACCCCGAGCCCATAGGCAACACCAACACTGGGGCTGTAGTCAAAGCAGTCTTGATCTTTTGAAAGCTCGCCTCACACTCCTCGGTCCATCCGAACGGAGCACCCTTCTGAGTTTGTCTGGTCATAGGTGCAGTAATAAATGAGAAACCCTCTACAAAACGATGATAATACCCGGATAAACCAAGGAAACTCCGGATCTCAGTCGCCGAAGACGGTCAGGGCGTGCTCTGTACTACTTTAATCTTCTTTGGATCAACCTTGATCCCCTTACTCGACGCCACATGACCCAAAGATGCTACCGAATCAAGCCAGAATTCACACTTTGAGAATTTTGCATGCAACTTCTTCTCTCTCAAGGTCTGGAGCACGATCCTCAAGTGCTACTCATGATCTTCCCGACAGCGGGAGGACACCAAGATGTCGCCAATCAACACAATGACGAATAAATCAAGATAAGGCTAGAATACTTTATTCATCAGGTGCATAAATGCTACTTGGGCATTGGACAGCCCAAATGACATTACGAGGAACTCGTAGTACCAATACCAAGTCCTAAAGGCAGTCTTCGGATTTTCCAATTTATGACACTAATTTCGGATTATTTTGAAATGGTAGGCTAGAATAACTTTTGAAATTAATTATAAGACCAATGTAATGAATATAAAGGTTATTTTAATAGTCTAAAATTAGTACAAGTAATATACTTTATAATTATACAATACTAAATTAGTGATTTAACATTATTAATTACTTAATCTATACTATATTAAAATCACGAAGGCTCTTAGCAAAATATCGTTCACCATTACCCTTTAAAATAGATTTTATATTGGACAAAATTGTAATTAAATAATTTTTCTAATTTTTAAGACTTTAAAATCATCTAAAATTTCATTCCTTATTTGAATTATGTAGAACTCCTAATATTTTCTAATATTTAAGACCCTGAAATCAACTAAATTTTACTTAATAATTGCTTCCTTATTTGAAATCACAACGTCCAACAAAATACTTGTTGATTCGTTTGGATGCTAAGGTATTAAAAGTGATTTGAACCACTATCTTATTTGTCCTTATTGCAGTTAACAATTAAATTTTTATAAACAGTTATAATGCAAAATTTTATCAACTCGACCAAAATTAGCAAAGTCATTAAGTACAGTTTCTTTTTTATTTTTTTTAAGGAGTATGAGTTCTAAAATCGGTAATAGAATTAAAACCAATTAATTTTATATAATTTAATTATCTTAATTCTATATAATTTAATGATCTTAGTAAAAAAATTATAAAGAAAGGCTAAGTAGAAACCACAACCAAAGTCGGTAATTCTCCTGCACTTTTTCTTAATTAAATTAAAACCAATTAATTTTATATAATTTAATTATCTTACTAAAAATAAAAAATAAAAGAAAGAAAGACTTTTTATGGAAAAGTATATTGATCCTTAGGTTACATAATTACATGTACATTGCCTTTTAATCAAATCTATAAATTTTATGTAGTTTAATAATAGTTATATGATTACTAAAATTTTATACTAATTGATATGGATACACGCACAATGCAAAAAGCCTCTTATTGAAATATCGTTTGTCTTTTTTACCCTTTAAAAATAAATTTTACATTAGATAAATTAGTAATTTTGTTATTTTTTTAATTTTCACGACTTTAAAATCAGGTAAAATTTTATTTACTAAATTTTCCTTATTAATAGGTAGAAAATCCTCATATTTAGCACTACAAAATTGTTAACGTGTTAACATATATAAATTTCCTTGTTTGAAGTCGTTGATATTAAAGTTATCTTAAACTATATGATTTTCTTTTTATTAGAAACTTTAGAAATTATGCGTTAGCAAAATTTTCTAGCAGTCAAAAACACAATGATTCAGGAAGCATAATAATACAAAATTGACATAGTAATGATTCTTTTAACTATTTGAAATTAAAGTAGAATTTTTATTGAATAAAGTTATAATTATAGTCAATATTTAAAAATTGGGATGAGCTAATATTAAGAATTTGAATTAATAAAAAGTGAGTTTTTGTAATATTGAGAACAAATAATTAAAGTCTTTGAATATACTAATTAGCAAAAAAAATCAATTTAAATTATTTTTCAAATTCATAATATAAGTAAATTTTTTGTCAAGTTGATAAAACTCTTAAGGTACATAAATTAATTTTGGTACGAAGAGCATTAACGGTGAAAATAATTAAAAAATCAATTATCATATAAATTAAGAGTCTAATTGATAATAATATGAATTTGAAGCAATAAAATGAAAAAGTAGAAGACAAAATATATTATAAATGAGTTACCATTTGATTTTATTCTTTCAATGTAGTTAAGTTTGTATATAACCTGATCCAATAATTAATAAAGTTAACTTTAATGACATCACTCATTATAAGTCAAGTTTGTGGATGACTTATTCTTTTTAAAATTACGAGGTATAATTTTTTTATAAAATTATAATAATAACATAGCTAAGTGAAATAAACAAATAAAGAAAAATATTAAGAAAGAAACAAAATATAAGAAATCATGCCGACAAATTTTTTTATGTAACGATCCGACCGGTCGTTTTGAACTTTTGCACTTTGATCGCCAGTTCTCGGGCATGACTTGCCCCATGTAACGTATTATGACTGATGTAGATCGTTGGTTTTGGTTTTCAGGAAAAATCAGAATGAATTTGAAGGAACAGTCTCAGTTGAAAGCTTTGAATTTGAAAGGTTTGACTAAGAGTTGACTTATTTGTATATGAGCTCGGATCGGAAATTTTATGATTTGGATAGCTTCGTTGGGTGATTTATGACTTAGGAGCGCGATCGGAATGCATTTTGGAAGTCTGTGGAAGGATTTGGCTTGAATTGACAAAGTTAATATTTTGATGAATTCCGGTTGATAGGTGAGATTTTCATCCGAGGGTTGGAATGGAATTCCGAGAGTTGTTGTAGCTTCGTTATGTCATTTGTGATGTGTGTGCAAAATTTCAGGTCATTTGGACGTCGTTTGGTCGACTTTTTGATCGAATTCGGATTTCGGAAGTTTTGGAATTCTTAGGCTTGAATCCGAGAGTGATTGATGTTTTGATGTTGTTTTGAGCATTCCGAAGGTAAGAATAAGTTTGAATTATATTATGGGGTGTGTTGGCATGTTTGGTCGGGGTCCCATGAGTCTCGGATAAGTTTTGGAAGAGTTTTTGAAAGATTTTGCCGTTTTGAGCATAAGCATGTAATGATCCAAAGATTCATTTTTAATTCTAGTGATCGAAATTTGATTTCGAGACTTTCGAAATTTTGATAATGAATTATAGGACTGATCTGGAAAGTTTTGTCTAATTTCATCAAGTCGCGATTGGATTTTTGACACGAAACATGAGTTAATTATTTAACGAGCGAAATGGGTATTGAACTGAGTAACTGAGCTCCGAATTGAGTTTCGATTGAAGGGCTATGTTCGTATTATTATTTGTGACTCATAGGAATAAGAATCATCGAATTCTGAGTTCGTATGATGGAGTTAGATCCTTTTTAGTGAAAAGAAAAGTTACTGCAATTTTCTGGGCAGTTTCTGCATTTTTTGAAACGTGTGAACAGTGACCGCACCTGCGTGAACAGTACCGTGTACATTACCCCGTGAACAGTACCCCCGTGAACAGTGTGAACAGTGTGAACAGTATCGGACAGAATGTTAAGTTCTGGAAAATGGGACGAACCCCATTTTCCATTTTTACCAAATTGGAGCTCGGGGAGAGGCGATTTTCGGGAGATTTTCAGAGAAAACAACGGGGTAAGTGTTAATGGAAAATGTAGAATTTCATATGGAATTAATTCCTATAATTTTTATTAACTGAATCGAATTATTGTGGCTAGATTCGAGGCATTCGGAGGTCGATTTGAGAGACAAAGGCATCGCGAGCTAGAGGATTAGCCGGTTCGAGGTAAGTAATGATTGTAAATACTGTCCTGAGGGTTTGAAACCCTGGATTATACATCGTTGTGTTACTTTGAGGTGACTTGCACGTTGGATGACGAGCGTGGGGTAGAGCACCGCTGGGTATTGTGATCTAGTCCATCCCGAACGAATATTTTGATGCGTATTTAATAGTTCATTGTTTGACATTATTATATTTTTGGGTTGTATGCCATGTTTGGGGCCTTGTGCCGACTAGTTGAGACCCTTAGGGGCATTTTTACTATCTTTCTTAACTCTATTTGTTTGAAAGCATATTCTCAGTCATGTTTTACCTGTTTATTGCTCAAATCTGGCTTTATCACTATATTCTTAACATGTGGAAATTGTTTTGGGCTGAGTTCCCTATTTTACTGACATAGACCGAGGGTCTGATTGTGAGATTGATGACTGAGATAGACTGAGAGTCTGATGATGAGGTTAATGACTGAGAGAGGCCGAGGGCCTAGTTGTGAGGATTATATATCTATGGATCGGGTTGCACGCCGCAGCAATATATATATATATATATATATATATATATATATATATATATATATATATATATATATATATATATATATATATATATATGTATATGGATCGGGCTGCACGCCGCAGCAGTTACTATATGGTACCAATTGAGCGTAAATGCTGAGTGCGAGTACTGATTGGTAAGAGTTGAGTCACGAGTGACAGAGAGGCTATCCCGAGGGGCGATAGATATATACATGCATATGAGTGGTGTTTTGCCTGAGAGGCCTGTTTATGGACTTATTGATTTCACTCCTCTTAAAATGAGTTTCTATCGAATATGTTGATTTATTGACTGTTTTCATTCATCTTTATATTGAGCCTCTGTCGGAAAGTTGCACAAATATTTTAAAACAACTTTTATTTAAACTGGGGTTTATGAGATGTTCAGAAATTAATCACTGATTTGACATTGGTTATTTCCACTGAGATTTTCAAGTTATGAAGTGTTTGTGATTACTATTTTGCCCAAGGGGCTGTTTTACGAACTATGCTTTGCCTGAGGAGCCGATTATGACTTTAATCTCTATTATTATTTTAAATGGTATTGAACCCCTACTGAAATTGTTGGAAGGTATTTCAAAGATGATTTTTACTAAAAGCTGGATTTTAAAAGGGAAGATTGACTCGTATTATGATTTGAAAGCCTGTTGTGTTTATTGAACCCAGTGTAAATGTGGATTCATTGTTTCCTACTGCTCAACCTTTATTTACTCTTATTACTTACTGGGTTGGAGTACTCACATTACTCCCTGCACCTCGTGTGCAGATTCAGGTATATCGGCACCCAGTAGCGGGTATTGATAGCACAGTAGCGGAGTCATCAGAGCTAGCAAGGTGGTTGCATGACGTTCGCAGCACCGCTTCCTTACCCTCATTGTTGTTACTGTATTTAGTACATTTTTAGACTTTTGTTGTATTCAGACCTTGATAGTTGCTCATGACTAGTGACACCTCGATGTCAGGCTGGTATTTTATTCCGCACTATTATTCCAGGATTTTATTATGAAACATTGTTTAATTTAAAGACTTAACATGACTCTTAATGCTTAAAGGGTTAAGGTGAGTGTTGTGTCGGCTGGCCTTGTCTTCACGAGAGGCGCCATCACGACCGGGCCGGTTTGGGGTCGTTACAAGTTGGTATCAGAGCCTAGGTTACATAGGTCTCACGAGTCATGAGCAGGTTTAGTAGAGTTTTGCGGATCGATACGGAGACGTCTGTATTTATCCTCGAGAGGCTGCAGAACCTTTAGGAAAACTTCACATTCTTGAATTCTTATCGTGCGTCCTTTGATTCAGCTTGAAATGTAACTCTTTGAATTCCTTCCATGCGTTCGTATGCGCGCATGATCGCTCAGTATCAGATGTGCCTTAATGGTTTGTGATTTCCCGATCGAGGGGCGAGGTGTGATCTATGTAAGTTGATGTTGGGCCAGTCTAAAGGACTTGAGGCCGGATCTTTGCCCATGGCTTGAGCACTGAGGTGCTGATTGTGTGAGCAAGTGTTTTGAACTTATATGTTTGGTATTGTCCCTATTAGTGAAAGTGACGGTTGAGTAACTATGTGATGAGTATGTTAGTACTCCGAGATGTATTCATATGATTTGGAAACGACAAGAAGGGTCTGCTGGAGGATAGAAGAACTATTAGGTGCTTGAATTCTATCTTGATTCGAGGTATAGCCCCGAGTTATAGGCGTGTGAAGAATCTTTTCATGTTTCCTAGTTGTGAGTGAATTAAAAAAAAATTCATGTTGCGGTATGAGTTCAGACTTAAGAAGACTAAGTGAATGCGTACAGTTTATGATGGTGGAAGGTATACATAAATGTTAGTTAAGGCGGAGCAGGTGGGTTATCTCCTGCAAAGTGTTCTGGAGTTGTGTGATCTTTATGTTGTCTATTAGAAGATCCCATTTACAAGTGAAATATATATATATATATGTGAATTTAATTTGGGTCGCTTAAGAGAGTGGGTTCAATTGTTATGAGAGTAAATACGGGATTTGTAGAAGATATGAAGTACCAGATGGTCTGTGTTCCACGAGCTTATGAAGGATTGAGTTAATCTCATTATGGTATTATGGTAGCAATAAAGCGTATGTGTTATGAGTTATGGTGCGTGTTTGACCTATGTCTTTGAGCCAAGTGGGGGAGTCTGCTATTGAATAGTTGATTGCACGGTTATATGCTCTAATGGTCCCAGTTCGAGGCGTATTTGTGAATAAGTTATGGCTCGAGTAAAGGAAATTTCAAAAGGCTATGTTATGCTTTATGGGTGTACGAGAATCGGGGAATGACTTGAGTTTTAGTTGGTAAGGAATGCCCGGTGCATAGGGAAAGAAGTTGCTTGGTTATATTGGAATGAGGTCACATTCTGCAGTGTCAGAGTGCTAATGAAGCACAGGTTGTTCGGTTCGTTTAATCAACCTAACTACGGTTTGAGTAGTGTGGATGACTCTAGAGAATGGTCCTATTGTGTTCAAAACTCTACATGCAATAATTGGAGGCTTCTAAGTTGTACTTATGGATAGAAACTGAGTTTTCAGTGGAAGATGGCACGACTTGTGGTATTTTTTATATTAATTATGGGATTCTATATATCAGTATTGGGAAGGTGAAGGTAATGGCTTTGGGGAATACTTAAAGAGTATTCAGCGGCTTAGGAGCCTTAGACGGTGTAGCTTTATGCTTGGGTTTCGTGTGATAAGCCTAGGTTGAGGAAATTGTGGTGCTACAGCAAGAAGGAATATCAAGTTAAAGATGAATCAGAAGGAATTTAGATAGATGGGGTATCTTGATAGTAGACCAAATCGGTATGGTAAGGATATGATGAATTCCTTGTGTGTGTTCGAGGTAATGAGTTCCTACAGCTATTTTGCAACAATGCTCTTGGGTTTTGATGGATTGCTTAGCTTGGTCTGGTTAGAAGGATTCAATCTTGGCAGTTGAATTTGTGCAAATGAAATTGGGAGAGTTCTTATTGATTTCTACCGTGGTTGGAGAGGTGCAATTTCTCCGAGTGTGAGAAGCATAGGATATGTAATAATTTTTCTTCTAGATGGGATCAATGGAAGTTCTTGGCTAGATGAGTTACAGTTCAGTTCTGAAAGGAAGTTCATAAAACTCTTAGGCAGCGGGTAGCCTCAGATGATTAAGGAAATGGTACTGCTATTTGGAAATGATTTGACGAGAGTCTATGTTTTAGTAAAAGGGCAATGTTATTAAGTTGATAGCACTTCGATAGTATTGCAGCACCTTCTTTTTAGATCGATTGGTTATATTTGGATTTGCTTGGTGGGACATGGAAATTTTAGAGTATCTATAGTGGAATGATCGGGTATTAGAGGTTGTGAGATGATACGATCTGTTGGTTATAGGCACCTATGGTGCGGTTCTATCGAAGTTTCATAATGGAAGTTGAGCGGGAAGAGTAATTTGGTGTTGCTCGGTGAACGGCGTATCGGTCATGTACTATCGGGTGTGCGTGGTGTATGTTATTTGCTTCACCGTGAGTATGATGAATTGCTTTGGTTCCAGTTATCAAATTGTGCGTAGTTGTCGATTTCGAGCATAGTGACTTAAGATGGTTCTATGTGGAGCAGTGTTTAAATAAGGTCGCGCATTGCAGTGAATATATGTGGAGGTATGACCTTGCAGGTTAGATTCGTGTGTTCTGTTTCTATGATGTGAGATGGGTTCTCAGTCTTGTATTGTGGTGGTACTAGTGAACTTGAGGTTCAGCTCTTTCATTTGAGTCATTTTCATGATTTGAGTATATTCGGATTGTTGCGTATTGATGCGTGTATTGTGCAAGTTGTGGCTTAGGTCTGTATGGATGTGTCATGTCACCAGAGTAATGTGTTGGATTAGAGGAGATCGTTGGGGATCATTAATAAATACAAACGGATTCGATTTCAGCATGTTTGATGGGTAAATATCGAGGTTCGGTTCAGAAATTTGCTATGGTCCTTGCCAAAGGAGAAGTAACCTTATGGATGACTGATCTGAGAGATGGTTATGATTTATTGCGTGTTTCATTTATCATTGGCAGTATATGGAAGTGTTGGAATGAGACTTTAGTTGATAAGAGGTTTCTACCGGTATTCGGGTGTTATGTGCAGCTGCTGTGAATGGAAGTTATCGCTACATGTGTTTGAGTTACGTTGTATATCGAATAACTGCACTTGAGGTTGCAGGCATGGGTTACTACAGCTAGTTCGGGTCTATTCAAAGTATAGGTGTGAGGTTCTGATCGTATTGAGGATTTTAGAAGCAGAAATATGGTTCTATGGTTTATGGACTAGGATGGATTGTGAAATTTCAGTTATATTGTGTTATCGAACCTATATGAGGTAGGGTAACGTGGGATCACCCCCGGGTATATGCATGGTAAAGTTATTCAGCAATTGGTTGGCTTCTGGAACAACTCTCAGCACGTTCGAGGACGAACGCGTGTTTAAGTGGGGGAGGATGTAACGACCCGACCGGTCGTTTTAAACTTTTGCACTTTGATCGCCAGTTCTCGGGCATGACTTGCCCCGTGTAACGTATTATGACTGATGTAGATCGTTGGTTTTGGTCTTCAGGAAAAATCAGAATGAATTTGAAGGAACAGTCTCAATTGAAAGCTTTGAATTTGAAAGGTTTGACTAAGAGTTGACTTATTTATATATGAGCTAGATCGGAAATTTTATGATTTGGATAGCTTCGTTGGGTAATTTATGACTTAGGAGCGCGATCGGAATGCATTTTGGAAGTCCGTGGAAGGATTTAGCTTGAATTGGCAAAGTTAATATTTTGGCAAATCCCGGTTGATATGTGAGATTTTGATCCGAGGGTCAGAATAGGATTCCGAGAGTTGTTGTAGCTTCGTTATGTCATTTGTGATGTGTGTGCAAAATTTCAGGTCATTTGGACGTCGTTTGGTCGACCTTTTGATCGAATTCGGATTTTAGAAGTTTTGGAATTCTTAGGCTTGAATTCGAGGGTGATTTGATGTTTTGATATTGTTTTGAGCGTTCTGAAGGTTGGAACAAGTTTGAATTATGTTATGGGGTGTGTTGGCATGTTTGGTCGGGGTCCCATGAGTCTCAGATAAGTTTTAGAAGAATTTTTGGAAGATTTTGCCGTTTTGAGCATAAGCATGTAATGATCCAAAGATCCATTTTTAGTTCTAGAGATCGAAATTTGATTTCGAGACTTCCGGAATTTTGATAATGAATTATAGTACTGATCTGGAAAGTTTGGTCTAATTTGATCAAGTCGCGATTGGGTTTTTGACACGAAACATGAGTTAATTGTTTAACAAGTGAAATGGGTATTGAATTGAGCAAATGAGCTCCGAATTGAGTTTCGACTAAAGGGCTATGTTCGTATTATTATTTGTGACTCATAGGAATAAGAATCATCAAATTTCGAGTTCGTATGATGGAGTTAGAGTCTTTTTAGTGAAAAGAAAAGCTACTGCAATTTTCTGGGCAGTTTCTGCATTTTTCGCACGTGGGAACAGTGACCGCACCTGCATGAATAGTACCGTGTACAGTAACTCGTGAATAGTACCGTGTACAGTACCCATCACCTAACGCATACGTCACCCCAATACCTCTCATATAACATAGTTTCCAGGGTTACATACCCTCAAATCCAAGTTTAGATGTGTTACTTACCTCAAAACGCGAGACACAATACTCCAAAAAGCGCTTTCCACTCAAATTGGCCTCCGAACGACTCGAATCTAGTCACAAACAAATTAATACCAGTATATAATGTCGTTGGAAACAACTTCAAATAATAAAGTTTTGATCTTTATCAAAATCAAAAAGTCAATCCCGAGCCGCATCTCGGAACCCAACAAAATTTTCAAGTTCTGAATACCTATTCAAATACGAATCCAACCATACCAATTTCATCCAATTCCATCCACAAATCGATCCTCAAATCTCACTCTCCAATAACATAGTCTAAAATCCCCACATTTCACCTTAAATCCATATAATATAGGTGTAATAATCAATGGGTAATCAATATCTACCATCAAAAGCAAATAAAGATTATTTACCTCTTCAATTGTGATAAAATCTCTCCAAAAATTTTCCTAGACCGAGCTCCACAACTCCAAACATGTTAAAATGACAAAAACCCGCGAAAAATTGAGTACCTAAAATAATGACAAAAACCCGCAAAAAATAGAGTACCTAAAATAATGTCAACTTATGGTGAACCTTATCAAATTAACTCCGAATGACCTCAAATTTTGCAGACAAGTCACAAATGATACAACAGACCTATTCCAACTCCCAGAATCAAAATCTAAACCCGATATCAATAATGTCAACTCTCGGTCAAATTTCTCAACCTTCCAAATCTTAAACCTTCCAACTTTCGCCGAAAAGCACCAAATCAACCTACGGACTTCCAAATCAATATCTGGACAGACGCATAAGTCCAAATCACCATACGAAGTTATTAGAATCATTAAAACACCAATCTAAAGTCGTCTACACAAAAATCAAATTCTGGTCAATATTTTTTAATGTGCATGTAGTCATAAAATTAAATATAGATGGAGTATTTTATTTAAAGGGTGCATTTATTATTTTTGTACATAAACTTTATATATAAAGATCCATATTAGGAGATAATAACGTGTTTAACCATGGGATGCATTCTTTAGATTTAACCTTAGATTTTAAATTGGACTCCACAATCTTTATTCTAAAACTAAACTAAAATAAAACAAACGAGATATTACTATAGACGAAAGAATCCAAACCTAAACAAATTACAAAGCAAAACACAAACAAATTACAAAGCAAATTAATTGTGAATTAAATAATGAAAGATTTATTTAGGTAAAATCTTACTATATTTTGAATTCCTAAATATTAGGAGAAGCTACATAGTTTTATAAATATATATATTAATCAAAATTTAGCTAATTTTAAAATCTAAAATAGTAGAAAAATGACATAATTATAATTTTGTTCAATGTGAAATTTACTTTAAAGAGTAAAAATATTTTGTTAAGGGGCTTCGATAGATAAATAGATATAAATATAAATAGATGTTTGATATAAATAGTAAGTACTTCCTAAAACTCTTTGATGCTACTATTTTCGGTGACTCGTATATAATGCTGTATTGTGGTCCGGGCCCGTGCCTAAATGGGCCAAACGGGCCTGGGCTTAGGCGGGCCGGGCTGAGGCGATCCCGAGTCAAATGGTCCCGGGCCTAACGGGCCAAATGAGTGAAACCAGCCCACTGCGGTCTTAAGACCACATGGTCCGGGGCTAAATGGGTCGGGCCCGCGGGCCTAAACGGGCTTTTTCGTTCCGGGTTATTTTTTTAATTTTTTTTATCTAAGGCAATTTCTTGTAAACTATATATGTATATACTAATATAAATTGCTTATATATAGCTATATAAATATATATAGTATATATAGTATGTATATATACTTATATATTGCCTTATATAATATATAGCTTATATATATATATATATATATATATATATATATATATATATATATATATATATATATATATATATATATATATATATATATATATATATATATATATATATATATATATATATATATATATATATATATATATATATATATATATATATATATATATATATATATATATATATATATATATATATATATAGTGCCTTATATATAGCTTATATGTATTAGATATATAATATATATACTATATCAAATTTAAACACAAAATAAATTGCAAAGAAATATTCAAGAGAATGTCTTATAATTTTTATTATTACGACATTAACAAAAAATGGCAATATCTTTCTTAGTCTTCATCCCCCCAATGGAATGAGCACAACAAGGTACTAATACCACCATTAAAAGAAAAAAAAACTAAGGAAGATGTGCCAAAATACAAGTTACATATTAGTCTATGTATTATTTCTAACAAATCTCATAAATCCTTCAAGGTCCGGAGGAATTTCCGTTGGTGGTGGTGGAAAAGAAGCTTGTTCATCACCACTTCCGGGCGAAGCAGCATCCTGCGCAAGTTCCGTTAGCATTTCTTCATAAGCTTCGTCTATCTCCGGTTGTGATTCTGCAAGTCCAAAATTTCTTCTTTCCGAACGGATCCAATCTATGAAGAGTACTGATATTTCCAAGCTCTCCCTCATAGACGCTCTATGATCACCGATTTGAAATCTCGCTTGACTGAAAGCGCTCTCCGATGTCACTATTGAAGCTTGAACACTTAAAATATCTCGAGCCATCCTTGAAAGAACCGGATAGTGTTTTGTTTGTCCTTCCACGATTCCAAAACATCAAAGGAGCCAACGGGATTCTCTGATTCAAGTCCTTGCGACAAATAAACTTGAAGCTCATTTAGTTGTGACCTATCACCAATATTATCACCTTGAGAACCTCGGAACTCCGTCCAAGAACTAAGGGCTTTTAGGCCCGCAGTTCTTTTAGATGATTGCGAACTAGACGAAGTAGGAGTTGGAACATTTGGTCTAGCATGATCTAAGGCAAGTTGATAAGCATTATAAATTATTTGAGCATTTATTTTAATTGAGGCTTTTGCATCTCCAAGTGTAGCAAATTCCTCAGCTGAAAGTGATAAATCGTTATAAATTTTTGAGTACCAAAAGTGAGGACCTCCTAATTTCATTGTAGGATTTAACACTGTAGCAACACCAAAAATAAGGGGATAGGGAAAAAATATTTTTTAAACTTAGCTTTCATAGAATTAATAGCTTGTTCATAAATTACCCCACCCTCTGAAAATTGAGTAAATAAATATGCAAGTGCTGCAATATAAACTAAACAGTTAGAAATAGTAAGATAATATTACCGAGATAATTCATTTGTAGAAACATGAAATTGTTCTAAAAAGTCTACAAGCATTTTAACATTAGTCCAATCTTGATTTGTAAGGTGCTCATCATCATCATCATCATCATCATCACCTACACGAGCATTATATGTTGCGCTTATTGGGTTTCTATATTCATATGCAACAACTAAACTTTTATACATGTAATTCCATCTAGTCGGACAAGGTTTAGGAATTTTTCTTTCTCTAGGCCAAATTCATCACATTTTTTAAAATAATCTCTAAGTCTACTTCTACGGTTTGAATAAAAAAGCCAATTAAAAGCCATTTTAACCTTTCCAATTTCTACATTTAAAACTTTCATATCATCACCGACGATTAAATGGTAAATGTGACAAATATATCTAACATGAAAAATATTACTAAATACAGGATTTAGTGTAGTTGTAAGCAAGCCTATAACATTAGTGTTACTAGAAGCATTATCCATTAAAACCGACATTATTTTATCCCTAATACAAAAATATCTACAAATATCTGCAACTGTGTTAGCAATAAACTTACCTGTGTGGCGTGAATTAATTATTCTATAAGCAATAATGCGCTTTTGCATTATCCACTCCTCATCTATCCAATGACTTGTAACAGTTAGATAATCACAGTCATTACCACTTCTACCAATATCAGTAGTAATAGCAATGCGACAATCTATATGAGTAAATAAATAGCGCAAATATTGTTCATATTCATGTTTATATTTATAAATATCACTCTTTACGGTTGCGCGAGGCCATCCTTTATAAGTAGGATTAAAAATTCTTCTAATATAATGCACAAAATGAGGGTTAGAAGGAAAACTATAGGGTAAGCACATTCAGTAACCATTTTTGCCAATTCTTCACGATCTTTATTTGGATCATAATATAAAATGTCACCGGTAACAGTGTTAATTCCCGGTTGAACTAGATTTGAACCTGTACTAGAGTTAACCGTAGTATCTACACTTGTCCCCTCTTGCGCAGCTTTCATTTGAAAATATCTAGCTTTATCTCTAGGGTGTTTCAATATGTGTCTAGTCAAACTACCCGTACCGCTACGGTCTCCAGTATATTTATGAGCCATCAAAGACCCACAAGTTTTACACTTAGCCTTATTTTGTTCTCTTAGTTGAGTAAAAAAAGTGCCAAACAAGAGATGTTTCGGGCCGTTTAGAAGGTTTTCTATTAAAAGTAGGGGTTACTATGAGGGTCAAGCAGAGCATCAGTTGGGTTATTAACAGGACTAGTAGGCGTATCATCTAAATCCGGTTGCGTTTCATCTAAATCATCATTTTTCTCATCATTTTCAAAGATAGTTTGATTAAGATAAAGAGCATTCATAACTTCTTCATTTAATTGTTGACCTGGTGCAACATCATGACAAAATTGACTATTGGAAAATTGAAAATAAGGGTTATCACTATCAAGAATAATAGGTGGAGGAGGACGGGTAACATGTCTGGGTCGGGGAGCCGGGGGAAGAGTAGTAGCTTGGCAACTAGATTCACCAATTTTAGATTTTCCCTTACCCTTACCACCAAATATTTTTTTCAAAGAAAAGTCCATATTAATTATAATTATACTAAATAAAACAAACAAAACTATAATATTAAAACTTAAGAGTTGGAACGAGTTTACCGAATTGACGAACAACTTCTTGAAAATTGAATATCGTTGAAGACTTGAATACTTCAATTCACCACCTTCACAATTTTTCACGAAATTGCAATTATAGAAGAAAATTAGACAGAGATTGATGAATTTGTGAGTAAAAATGAAAGAATGAGGGGGTATTTATGGTTGAGAATAGGGAAAAAGTGTAATTATAAAAAGTTTGGGGTTAAAACAAAGTTTGGGGGTCAAATGGCTATTTTTTAAAGTTCCAAACGGCTGAAAATTGAAGGCCAACGGCTAGATTTTAAAAATCTGACCGTTGGCCATTTTAAATTTTTTTTTTTTATATAAAAAATAGCTATTGGGCCCGTTTGGCCCGATTGAACCGGCCCATGCCCGCCTGCCAGTCCCGGACTAAACGGTCCCAGGTTCATGGGCTATTTGGTCAGAATCGGCCCGCTATGGACTTTTGCACCACTAGAGACCCGGCCTATTTGACCCGTTTGGCACGCGGGCCTGGGCCGGTCCCGGGCTAGGCCGGCCAACAATACACCCTTACTCGTAGTAAGCGAATTCGGTGACCCCTTATCCAGTTTCATTGTTTGAGAAAAATGGTGGCAGTGTTCAATGTGTATGCACCGCTACCACTGTCGTCTTCCATTAGAAAAGTATCAAAATATCTTTTTCCTTGTCGCCCAATAATTCACACTCAACATTTCTCTTCTTCTTCTTCTTCTTCGTTATCAATTTGTTATTTCCAAATTGTATCTTGTTATCCTCAGTCTTCTTCCCCAAGGACTCGCTTCAACTTCAATCCCTCTACCAAACTCTTTGTCAGTGGTCAGTTCTTTTTTACCTGTATATTTTTTGTTCCATTTTTACTTTTTTGTTGAAATAATTTCATTTTGTAGGACTCTCATTTCGTACAAGTGAAGAGAGCTTAAAAAATGCCTTCGACGACTTTGGGGAGCTCGTGGAAGGTGAAAATATCCCTTCTTTTCTATTCCAAGTTACCACTCATCATATACTAAATCTTGCTGTTGTACCGTCTGCTTACTTTGCTGTACCTTGCACTGAAATTGCTCTCCTATTCTACTCTGTGCTGACTTTGTTGTACCTTTGCTATGAAATTGCGAGCACTCATATGACAATTGTTGCTGTTGTACTCTCTGCCAACTCAATTGTACCGTACAATAAAGTTGGTAAACGTTAACCACAGTTGAACACACACAATAGAGTAAAAATTGCAGCTAGCATATTAATTTATTAAAATTCCTTAAACATATCTATTTGTAGTGAATTTGGTGATGGACAAAATTGCCAACAGACCAAGAGGATTTGCTTTCCTTCGTTATGCTACGGAGGAGGAATCACATAAAGCAATTGAGGGAATGCATGGGAAGGTAATTCTAGTCTTAAACCAACATTCATCCTTACCTAAATAGAATGTAACTCTGTCATAGACTAGAAGATATTGTTCACTAAAGAATATATTGTCATACAACAACAACAAAAAAAAACCAGTATAATCCCACAAGTGGGGTATGGGGAGACTTTACCCCTACCTTATGAAGGTAGAGAGGCTACTTCCGATAAACCCTCAGCTCAAAAGAATCTATTGGCATATATTGTAAAATCTTTTCTAAGTCGTCAAATGAATCATCTTAAGAAAAACAAAGCTTGTGCGCGTCGGAGTCGGCCCACAGGATGCCCGAATGAAAAACTCGTAAGTAACTAACGTTATTGTCTTGTACCACCTTGTCTTGCTTTGGAAATATAGCAAAGGTTCATTGAAACTAAGTAGTAGTAAATTTATGGAAAGCATTTGATGTTGCACTCTGAATGTGCCACCGAAACTTAAAGGTAAGTTATATAGAGCGCTGGTCAGACCGACTATGTTGTATGAGGCGGAGTGTTAGCCAGTCAAGAACTCTCATGTCCATAAGATAAAGGTGGCTGAGATGAGGATGTTGAGGCGGATAAAGGGCATACCAGGTTAGATAAAACTAGAAATGAAGTTCGGATATGTGAAGGGGAGAGGCATTGATGCTCTGGTGAGGAGGTGTGAGAGGCTGGAATTGGATGGCTAATGAAGAGGTAGAGACACGCCGAAGAACTATTGGGGAGAGGTGATTAGGCAAAAGATGACGTTGCTCCAGCTTATTGAGGACATGATCATGGATAGGAAAGGGTGGAGGTTTTAGAATAAAGGTTAAGGGTTAGGTAGTCGAGTGTTGTCATTGTTTGTAACAGTAGCTTTGATACACCACTTGGTGTTTTTCGTATTTTTTCGTATCCCTAGACTTCTGTTACTACTTGTTGTTGTCTTTGTTTCTGTTTTCTGATTGCACCATTACCTATTGCTAGTTTTGTATTTTCGCTTCGTTTGCCAGATCGGTTTGTTTGTTATTGCCCCTCCCTTTTCCCTTCCTAAGCTGAGGGTCTTCCAGAAATATCCTCCCTGCCTTCTTAAAGGCAGAGGTAAGGTCTGTGTACACTCTACCCTCCCCACACCCCACTTATGAGATTATATTGAGTTGTTGTTGTATTTGATGTTGCACTCTTTTGTCTTTCTTTTGAAATCGAGGTAAGGTTTTAACATCAATTTGACTTTTTACAAAATTAAATCGGGTCAAACAAGGATGGGTATACGGGGAAGCGGCTGGTAAAAAGTGGTGAAGTTTTAATTGAGCCATGTGGCAGTATTAGGAGATAAAATATGTCATTAGAGATTATAATGATTTACCATTTGAACCAAGAGGAAAATTTGGCCCATTTTGGTAGCGGCAGGGTTATATTTGACCCGAACTATTAACTGAGGATAAATCTACACCATTTTGCATAGTTCATGGGACAAATGTGGACCTTTTCCTTATAATTATTCCTATCATTTTTATTGTCAAAGGTAACAAATATTTGTCATAGAACATTCTTTTTATCTCCAAGTTCTCAAACATGGAAAACCCTTCTAAGATAGTGCAACCTTAAAAGAGACTTATGGCCCTCAAACACTCTACAACAAAAACTACTACTATGCCAAAATCCCAAACAAGTTGGTGTCAGTCTCAAACAGTCTACTACTTTGTTCAAGTCCTTTTTGATGCTCTTTCACACACCTGATATTTAGCCTTTGAACAAGGGCATGAATTATGAGACACAAGCTTGGATTAAAACTTGGGAAAATGCATACGTTGCACCTTGAAGTTATCCCAATAAGTCAATTATACACTTAAACTTTGCGGGCGACCTTTTACCTCCTTATTCTTGTTTGAAGTGGAACTATGACCTTCTTAAGTGATGACACGGCAAAAATGTGATTTTCACCCACATCAGGCACGTGAAAACCTATAAATACGCCTAAATGATAAACTTCTCTGGCAACTAGGACCATTTAAAGTATGACAAGTGGAAGATAGGGTCCATTTATTATTTTTCCAACTATTAAAAAGTAACAAAAAAAATAATATGAGAAAAGAGAAAGAAATAAGTTTGACCTCTTCTCCTCCCCCCCCCCCCAACCCAAACCTTTCTCTTTGTTCGAGCCGTGGAAGCAGGCACTAATGCTTGCATAAGGGTAGGTTGTCTACATCACACCTCTTGAGGGCACGCCCCTTCCCTAGACCCTACGTGAGTGTGGGATGCCTTGTGCACTGGGCTGCCCTTTCTTCTTTGTTTTTGGACACTTTTCCTCACAAAGTTTGAATCTTTTCTTTTTTGAGCAATGCATCTCTTTTTGCATGTCCCAAAGTTATTATTTATATGGAAAGAGCTGATGGAGCGTAAGATTCATGAGCTGGAAATTTTCATTGAAACTGGGTGTGTGTATTTTTCTTAAAGAAGCTTTCTCTGCGTATTTGAGGAATGTGCTTGATGTATATGATTTTTTATTTTTTTTGGTTTGTATGGTTCAAGATGAAAATCAGCCTAAGATAATTGCCCCCAAATCCTGAAACAGAATAATTGCTTGATTTTCTTCACTAGCTTTATCGAGTGTCCACTGGCCAGAAAATCGAACTCCAGCGACCTTATTTTTTCCCGTGAAGAAGAGCTCCTGAGGCCCTTTAGCTCCTATTCTTTTTGCTGCATTGCTTTCTTTCGTCATCAAACATCATCTCCTCCTCCGTCCCCTTCACCATCTTCCACCTATCGCTGGTGTCCTTCCCTCTTAAACGTTGCCAAACTGCCGTTTGCATTTTACTGAAGCAAGAACTCAAACAAATCAAAGCCAACTGTGTGAGTAATTAACATAGTGATAAACAGATAATTCTTTTTGAAAGTTTTATAGCTTTCAATTGAAATAGAATAAAATAGTAATCCTACATGATTTTCTGAGAAAGTGCAAGAAGAAGAAGAAAAAAATAGTGAAAAAAAATGATATAAGAGAAAATTACGTTTCTGCATGTGTAATACACTGGCCTTTTAAAATCTAGGCATTGCTTTTCAAGGGGGTGTTAGCTCTACTTCAAACAAGAATAGGGGGTAAAAGATTGCCCTCAAAATTTAAGTGTGTACCTGACTTTTTGAGACAACTTCAAGGTGCAACTTATGTATTTTCCCTTACAACTACGGTACATAGTCCCTCCCCCGATCAGTAATTACTTTGAGGTCAATATATGTGCACCTATGAAGTTCTCTTTTTATAGATATGATTGGATGTTATTCCTAGAGAATCATTTTATGTAGGTCTCTACTTTTCGGTATACCCATTGTACACGGTTCAATAAAATTTATTGCTTTATCAAAAAAATATATGTATTACATCTTTTTGGGGTCGAAAATAGTTGTCTAATGGGGGTTACACAGTAAACAAAAAAATAAGGTTGGTGAGTTTATTTGTCAAGTGGATGCCTGACAAGTTCAGACATTAGATATGGATCTTGGTGGGGGTTTAGCGAATTTTCATCTGGCTTCCCGTCATTTATTGTTTGATAGATTGATAAATGAACACTATTAAGTTCTTCAGAATAGATAACAATCCTACGACATTAGCAGATAGAGGTCTTTTTGGCGAGTTTGCTGTCAATGAAATATTCTCTATGTACAAGTTGGAAAATATGGCGTAAAAGTAAAGTTGTGATAAAAGATGGCATGGTTAGGGATTCGTTATTGAAGAGGACTTTTCCTCTGTGTGCGTGGAAGATCAGCTACTGGTCATCGGTGAAGCAAGTCATCTTTATGTCACATGATACTGTATGGCAATTGATTTTCAATAAAATAGCATAAGTGATGTAATAGTTTCTTTTTAGAATAAAAACTAAGTTCTTTATGCACTACACCTGTCTAGGAAAGTATACTACCTAAAGGATATAAAGATATTGAAAGAAGTGAGTTGGCCATGTCATAAGCTCTGGTAACATGTCAATCTTTTTTGTGATAATTTTCGGTAACTTCAGGGGCGGCTCAGAGTCATTGACTTCATTCCATTGCTAGTGATATGTCCAAATTCCAAACTATCAATTAGGACTATTCAACAATTTGAATATATCCTAATGGCAAACGCACTTCTATCCTCATTTGCTATTTGTCATTGTTGCTTCATGGAATTGTTGTTTGTTGAGTATATCCTAACAAATTGCCCTTTTCAGTTTCTGGATGGCAGGGTAATATTTGTTGAAGTCGCCAAGCCTCGATCTGAACTTTGCCGAATAACAGCTAGACAATGATGTAGGCATGCATCCCTAATAATCAAGACTCATCTCCAAGGTCCATAATAACATTTATCAGAATGTGTCACCAATTTCTGCTCAACAAGGAAAATTAATCTGGACTCAAAATTTGGCAGAGCACAGCTTTTCTTAATTATAGTATTATTTGTTTGTATGGATCATAAACTCTGAGAAGACGGCCTCTTCTTGTGGCTTGGAGGAGAAAGCCCTTCCTTTTAGCTAATTCTCAATTTTCCCTACCACTTAGGGTGCGGGTGCTCTCTCTGTATTTCTTCTGTAACGATTTTTTGGTGGACATGGTATTTTTGTGATAAAAGTTTGTGCTAGTCATGTATGTTAATGCATTTTCCGTTATGTCACGGATAGCTCTCTCTCTCTATATATATATATATATATTTATCCTGCGGATGTTGACAAAACCGTTTTTAGCACTGTCTATGATAACTTCGCCATCCTCCAATAACATAATTCTAGTCAAACTTATTCTCCTTCTAAGATACACTCCACCTAATAATAAAGGCAACAGCCAACAGGTATTACTGACAAGTTTGCTCTACATAAGTGCAGTTTCTCGAATACCATACTTCAAAAACTTCTACATAGACATTGGCTGTTTTATTTCTTTTTAAGTAAAAGAACTTGGCATTTCCTTACCAAATTGGTGCGCTATGTCTCAGTTGATATACAGAATTAAGCATGTGGGTTTTTCCAGAGAAAATAAGCTGAGCCAAGATTTCTCCCCACTGCTTAGTTTTAGCTTGTTATGGTTTCGGATGGCATGTTAATACCATCTCAAAGAACAATATTACTAGGGTTATAATACAGGTAGGACTACATGTCTTGAAAGGAAGGATTCTTGGCTATACATTATCTGGTTATGAACTCTACTTTCCACACACCTCAGATCTCATTCCGCTCTGAAGTTTCTATAGAATACTAAATGAATGGTGAAAAGACAAAGGGATGTCTGCAAATGGTCAAGTCTCTTTACCAAGTTGGTGTAAGTCATCATTAGACGACAAGAATTAAAATATCTGCAAGTCTAAACTATTCGACAAGCAGATATCTTGGGTAATAAATCAGACCATTGTGTGTAGGGCTACAAAAGTGCATATTGTTAGTAAAGTGTATTTGTAAACTAATTCTGGAAAAGATAAAATAATATATAAATAGAAAATGTAAACGAGGTAGATGTAGCTAAAAAGGAGGTGTGACAGCTCTGGCGACTCTGCTGGGGATCGAACCTAGAATATCTGGTTCAGGGTTCAAGAATTTGAGCTTGTTAATATGATTTTGCTTGGCTTCACTTATTATTACTGTATTCTGTGAATCTTTTGTGCTAAATGCTATCTGTTTACCGCTTTAATATTGTCTGAATTGTATATAACTGTCTTCTTACGCTACCCCTCTGAGTCTTCTGGAAATGGTGCATACATTCGCGTAGCCCGCTTTTTCTGTAGAAATTATACCAAATAGAACGAGGCTGGGCAAACGACAAGGCTGGTTAGACTTCAGTGCTCCCGGTACGTTGCCCCCTCCTCGGCCCTAGTTGTCCGCTCGGGTACCCAAGTCTAGAACAAAACCCCAGGATTTAAACCTAGAAAAACACACCCTCATGCCGGATCCCTAGTAGGAACGTTTGCTTGCATCATGTGCATTTGACTTAGGGGACTCAACACAGGGGTTGGGTCCGTCTAGGACAGGTGTGCCCGAAATAACAGACCATCCTGATGCATTCTACGTGCTATGCGAACATTTATTTGTTTTGGCATGCATGCTGACTGGCTAGGGAAAATAAAGCAAAAAGAAAAACCAAGAGTGATATAGGGAAGGAAATAAGGCTCGGTTCTAAAAATCCTGGTATTTGAAAAACGTCCTGAAACTCTGCCCAAATTTTTTCAAAAAAGAGTTATTTCAAAAGAATCAAACACCGTGTTCCTTCAAATGTGTCAAAACTGACCGAACTACGCAGGTCTGATTCTCACCGGATATGGGATACGTAGGCAACCTACATAAGGTTCGGCCTTATTTTTGAAAAAAAGAGAAAAAAAAAACAAGAAAAGAGAGTCGGTGGTCGAGTGAATGCAATCTTGATTTTGGTCAAAATAAGCCGATCCAGCTTCGGCAATGTCTTAAACCATTCTTACCGAGATAGCCTCAGAGTATTCTTCAGTTGTCGAAAGGCTATTTTCATAAAATAATGGACAAGTTTGTGAAGGGTCATAAAATAACTCCCCCCTCTGCCTCAAAATTCGTGTGAAATTGGGAAGGGGCCGCATGTGAAAAAACAGTCACTTGGCTAAAGTTGGCATATAGGGGAAGAAATTATGGTTCTTTTCTTCTTTTCTTTTCCCTTTCTTTTTCTTTTCTTCTTCAAAAAACTATTTACAAAAGGGTCCACTCGAGTCAACCCTAACCTTAATCTTTCACAGGAATAAATGAATACCATCGAGGAACCGCCAGAAGTGGTCAGGGAACAGGCTCAGCTACACTTGTGTATGTGGTGGAATGATCTAGAAAAAGATGGTCAGAAATGAGTGAAAAAGCAGTTGGGTGCTCTTATAAACATTTTTGAGATCAAACCACGAGAAGATTTGACCAAGGCTTTGGTAACTTTCTGGGATTCTGTCCACAATGTCTTTCGTTTCTCGGATTTTGAGATCACCCCTACTTTGGAGGAAATAGCCGGGTACATTGAATTCGGACGGGATTTGAGGAAGCAATGACTTATATTTCCAAGGGCTCCATCAGTGCACAAGTTCTTTGACCTCCTAAATATTAGTAAACAGACGAATAAAGAACGTGTGAGCAACGAGTGTTGTGCTTTCCATTTCTTATACTTCAGGTTCGGGCACTCTGCTGGATTTGAAACGCATGAAAAAGGTCTGAGCAACAAACAAGACAAGGGCCTTTGGCAAATTCATCGCCGGTTCGCATTTATTGTGGCATTCTTGGGGATCATGGTTTTTCCAACGAGAAAGGGACGGTGGATATTCGTATGGCTAGAATTGCACAAATCCTTACTACCAAGGAAGATCATACACTTGCCCCGTTGGTGCTAGCGGATATTTATCGAGCATTGACTCTATGCAAAGTAGGGGCTCAATTTTTTGAAGGTTGCAGCATCCTTCTGCAAATGTGGTTGATCGAGCACCTTCGCCATCATCCCAGATTCATGAGTTATGGTTCGAGCCCGAATAACTTCATCACTAGTTACGAGGAGAGGATAGAAGATTATAACGCACCAGAAGGGTTTGAAGCATGGGTCTCTCACTTGAAAGTTCTTAACGCAGGTCAGGTCGAGTGGACTATAGGATGGCTCCCGAGGACAGAAGCCATCTATATGACTGCTACCAAAGGCTACTTGAGGTTAATGGGTGTAAGGAGTATCCATCCATATGCACCGCAGAGGGTCTTGAGGCAATTGGGAAGGTATCAGATTGTGCCTGAAGATGAAGATCTAAGCACCCAGGTCATAGAGTTACATCCAGAAGCTGCATTGCCCGAGGTTGTAGTTCAGCAGGATTGGAGTAGCTGTCAGTATCTAAAAAATGGAACCCAGGTACCAGACATCGCCAAGGGGGAAGTAGATCCAAATTATGCTGCTTGGTTTGAGAAAATGTCTTATGTAAACGACGAGCCAGAGCCCGAAAGGCCTGCCAAAAGGCCTCATGTTCAAGCCTTTGATGATAAAATTTAGGAGAGGTTAGCTTGGGGGAAGAAGGAAAAGGAATATAAGGCCATCATCCATGGTCTATGAGAAGAGTTGAGAAATGTCACCTTCAACAATGATTTGCAGGCACAAGAGGCCGAAGGTGAAAGGAGAAGATTGGTGCGAGAAAATGAAGCCCTCAGAGCTCAGGTTCGACAGTTGAAAATTGAAGCCGAGAACCCAGGCCGAAGAGGAAAGATGAAAGGCTCATTTATAACCTTACTCAAAAGGTACGTGACTATGAAGATGACCTGCAAAAAGCTGAGTTTGAACTAGCAAAAGCACGGGAGAGGTTGGCTAAAAGCGCCAAAGGGCGTGCAACTTTCGTTCAACAGATGAAAGAAAGATATGAAAAAGGGGTCACAGGTTGGGAAAAGGCAATAGGCAACCTTGTGGGTGAAATGGCTTAGCAAGCCAAAAATTTTAAGACTGAAAGAGCACATTGTTACGCCTTAATGGCACGGCTAGAAAGAGACTTGCAACAACTCCAAGAGCAGAACCAGGTAGCCGAATGAACTTTGGAACCAGAACTGAACAAATTGGGCATTTGTTGCAAGAGAAGGGCGTCATAAGAGAGCGAGTCAAAAGGGTCGCCAACTATATCGCAATGAAGTGCAGTAGCTGTGAGGATATGACTAGATCTATGTTCTTCGCTACTGTGATGATTTTTGTTCGCCGGGTAATGGAAGATATCTACCTCCAGGGGATTTAGCGAGTCAGCCCACAGAAAGGCCGTATGATGCCCCACGGGTCCCGGGGGAGATTGAGGCATTGATGTATTCATGATTTCTTGAGTCTATATTTTCTTTCTGTTAAAGTCTGCCGGTTGTTTTGGAGTCTGTATTTCTTTTATCTGAGTATGTGGGTTATTTGTTTTTTGAGTCTGTATATCGTCTTTCATCAGAGTCTGTTAGTTTCTGTTTAGGTTTATTTCTGAGTCTTATTATGAAAATTTGAAAATTCCAAAAATGTTTTATATCTTTATCTCCAGAACTACGCTCGGTCTGATTCATGCGGGGTCATGATACGTAGGTAATCTCCATAGGATTCGACCGTAACCAAATGATAAAGAGAGAAAGAAAACAAGAGGAAAAACAAGAGAGTAAAGGAAAAAAAAGAAAAAAGAAAAGAGAGAGAGCGGAAAAACAAGAAAGAAAAGAGAGAAAATAAAAAATCAAGAGAGAATAAAAACAAAGAGAGAATGAAAGGAAGGAAAAGAAAAAGAAAGAAAAGGGGGAAGTTTGCAATCGAAAGTAAGAAAAGGACGGGATGATGCATGCAACCGATCAAATACATAATAGAGACGGTTAACTGTTAGGTGCATTCATTCCCGATGTGCGGTCGCCAATCTGTTAAAGCCTAATCGTTAACAAGGTTGTTGTTGATGTATCGAGTCCAGGCAGGTGGTTAGTTGATTGGCATTCTGGTAACTCACTCATATAACACCCGATCGAAAGACAGGCTGAATATGGCCAACCAGGAACTGGAAACAAGTATTGTCGACCCATCGAAAGAAGTGGAAGAATTGGACGTTAATGCAATGAGGGAAGAAATGTATAAGATAAAGCAACAGATGGCTTAAATGTACCAAGCCTGGGCGAAGGGGCATCCACCACCGGTTTATCCCACCAACCCTGCTTATATCCCACCATCAGCCCAACCTCCGGAGCCTCCCACTGTGAACTCATCTCCAGCCTTTCCCCTCTACCAACAATGCCATGGCGCCACTTCCCATACTTCTCAAGATCCACCACCCAAACAAGTCCCATACCCTCCCCCACTAATTATACCTATTTTTGTGGCACCTTCACCAGCTACATTACACTGATCTTCCAGTGAACCCCTGTTCCAAACTCATGACAACCAGTACTATCCCCCTGAACCCACCTTCAAAGTTCCCAAACCGTATCCTTACACCCCTCATCTTGATCTCCCGGCAGGGACCGAGAAACCACCCAAAAATCCCGAGCATGAAGAGATGATCAGAAAGGTCAAAAGCTTAGAACAGTCGTTCCGAGATATGAGGGGGTTGGGAGGTCAAGTAAGTGTGGCCTATAAGAATTTATGTCTGTTCCTAGATGTTCAGTTGCCAGTGGGGTTCAAAATGCCCAAGTTTGACTCGTACGATGGGCATGGTGACCCAGTAGCACACTCAAGAGGATATTGTAGTAAAATGAGAGGAGCAGGTGGAAGAGATGAATTGCTGATGGCATATTTCAGCCAATCGGCCTTAGAATGGTATACTAGATAAGATCACAACAGGTGGTACACATGGGACGACTTGGCCCAAGCCTTTGCCTGCCATTTTCAGTACAACCTCGAAATTATCTCAGACCATCTATCGTTGACAAAGCTTGAGAAGAAGCCCGGTGAGAGCTTCAGGGAATACGGATTTTGTTGGAGAGAGCAAGCAGTGAGGGTTGACCCTCCAATGAAAGAAAGCGAGATGGTTGATTATTTCTTGCAGGCTTTGGAACCCACTTATTTCGGTCACTTGGTGTCAGCAGTAGGTAAGTACTTTAATGAAGTCGTAAAAATGGGAAGCATGGTTGAAGAGGGACTCAAGTCCAACAAGATCATGAGTTATTCAGCTATCAAGGCGACCACTCAGGCCATTCAAAACGGTACTGGGGGTTTGCTCGGGAAGAAGAAGAAGGAGGATGTTGTGACAATTGAGTCAGGAGCTTGGGTTGGATCCAGGAATATTCCATGTTACTACAACCCGCCTCGACCCTACCACCAAACTTACCCCCACACTCCATATAGTTCACCACAACACTACTACCCACCGCCCGATCCCCATTTTTCCGTCCATCATGCACAAACCTATACCCAACCTCCCGCTCACGCACAATGGCACACGCTGGCCCCACAAAGTCCATACCTAGCTCCACAAAATGCCCGTCCACCCTCAAAAGCCTACAAAAATCCCCCCGGAATAGGTTTCCGGCCAAATCAAGCCTTTAAGAATGAGAGGTTGCAGAAATAGAAGACCTTCACTCTTTTGGGAGAATCATATGCTAGTCTATTTCACCGACTGAGACAGTTGGGTATGTTGAATCCGATCGAGGCTAAAATACCGAGTCCTCCTCCCAGAAATCTTGACCGCTTGGTGAGTTATGAGTATTGTTTAGGGGCCCCGGGACATGACATAGAGAAATGCTGGAAATTGAAAACAGCCATTCAAGAACTCATTGACACCAATCGGATTGAGGTCCAAGCTCTGGAGGCACCCAATATCAATCAGAATCCCTTGCCAGCCCATCATGAAACAAATATGATTGAGATAGTGCATAAGGGAGGGGAGCCTAAGAAGCCTTCGCAAACCGTCATGATGATTCGGGCTAGTGAAGCCAGGCCATTTGAAAAGTCAACAAGTGAGGAGTCTGTGATCAAGTTGAACAGGGCAAATTATGAACCATCTATGGAGGTCAAGAAGGGGCCCTCAAGTGACGTTGAAGGAAAACATGAAAGAGCAAAAGTGGTTGTACCAAGAGTGACGAACAAGCCTATGGTAATTGTGAAGGGCGCCCCAACAGATCCTGTCGTTATCAAACCGGTAACTCAATTACCGATAGTCAACAGCAAGGCAGTCCCATGGAATTATGAACGAGTGACAGTGACTTACAAGGGGAAAGAGGTTAAAGAAGAAGTGTGTGAGACTCATGGTTTGACTCGATCAGGGAGATGCTTTGCCCCCGAAGAGTTGAGAAAAGCTAAGACCTCAAAAGATAATCCAGTGTTCATGAAGAAAGCGGTGACCGAGGAAGAAGCATAAGAATTTCTGAGAAAGATGAAAGTACAGGACTATTCCATTGTGGAGCAATTGAGGAAAACACCGGCTCAGATTTCATTATTGTCATTATTGATCCATTCCGACGAGCACCGTCAGGCTTTGATGAAGATCTTGAACGAGGATCACGTTCCTGACAAAATCTCAGTAAACCACTTGGAAAAGATAGCTAACAAGATATTTGAGGTAAACAGAGTCACTTTTTCTGATGATGAGTTGACCGTGGAGGGTACCGAGCACAATAGAGCCTTTTATCTGACGGTGAAATGCGAAGATTCCATGGTTACTCGGGTACTGGTTGACAATGGGTCTAGAGCGAACATTTGTCCTCTCTCAACATTGAACAAGCTAAAAATGGAGGATGAAACAATTCACAAGAACAGTATTTGCATTCGGGGATCCGACGGTGGAAAGAAAGATTCAGTCGGGGACATAGTGCTTGAGCTCACAATAGGGTCAGTTGAATTTACTATGGAATTCCATGCTCGATGTGGCTGTTTCGTACAATCTGCTATTGGGACTACCCTAAATCCATGCTGCCAAAGCAGTCCCATCTACTCTGCATCAAATGGTCAAGTTTGAATGGGATCGATAGGAAATTATTATACATGGTGAAGATAATTCGTGTGTGCCCAATGATGCCATTATTCCGTTCATAGAGGTTGACGATGACAAGGGACCATGGGTTTATCAGGTTTTTGACACAGTATTGGTAGAGAAAATTCTGGAAGGAAAGTGCGTTCCAACTCCAAAGATGGTTGCGACATCAGTCATGGTAGCTGTTGAAATGTTGAAAAATGGTTTCGTACCGGGCAGAGGTTTGGGTGCATCTCTACAAGGTATTGTGCAGCCAGTTTCTCTTCCAAGGAATCTGGATACTTTTGGCCTAGGGTTCAAGCCCACAGTTGCGGATGTGAGAAGAGCCAGGAAAATGAAACAGAAAGCATGGGCCTTGCCAAAGCCAATCCCGCGTCTGTCCAGGTCATTCGTCAGGCCGGGTATTAGAAAGCAATTATTGTCAAAGTTTCTTGGATCATTGATTGGTGCCGATGGAGAATTGGAAAAGGGTTTCAAAAGGTTATTCGCCGAGGTTAACATGGTTCAAGCTGGGGAAGGGTCCAACAAGGCAGATGTGCAATTCGTGGGACCACGTGCAAAAGTCAACAACTGGGAAGTTACTCCTCTTCCTACCCGGAGGGAGTCTTGGTAGTGGGTTTTGATTTTCTTTTAGTTGTCTGGATTATTCCAGGGTCAGTAATTCAGATATTATTTTCCATCCAGTTGGATGTGTTAAAACCCTGTTATCTTAAATTCAATGAAATGCAATTGTTCCTTTCTCTTCATTTCTTCTAATTTTATTTTTGTTTTCTTCTTTTGTACAGTTCTTTTTATGCTGATATCAATGACATGACATGCATGAGGAATCTTCGGCCCAGTTTTAAAAGCCAATCTAACTCTGAAATAATAATACAAGAAATTGAGTGTGATGACAAGTTGGAATTTGATGATGATAAGGCCTATGAAGAAATTAGTAAGGAACTAAGTAATTTTGAGGAAAAGCCCAAACCTAATTTGAACGATACAGAAGTAGTTAATCTAGGGGACCAAGATAATGTCCGTGAAACTAAAATAAGTGTACATCTGGAACCTTAACTCAGGGAGGAGATAATTAAAGCACTGTTCGAATACAAAGATGTTTTTGCATGGTCCTATTATGACATGCCGAGTCTAAGCACTGATTTAGTGGTTCACAAGTTACCCACTGACCCGGCATTCCCTCCTGTCAAACAGAAGCTGAGAAAGTTCAAAACGGATATGAGTGTAAAGATCAAAGAAGAGGTTACCAAGCAGTTTGATGCAAAAGTCATTCGGGTCACGCGGTATCCTACCTGGTTAGCCAACGTCATGCCGGTGCCAAAGAAGGATGGCAAGACCAGGGTGTGTGTTGACTATTGGGATCTCAACAAGGCGAGTCCAAAAGACAATTTCCCATTGCCGAACATCCATATCTTGATTTATAATTGTGCCAAACATGAGATTGGTTCTGTTGGGGATTGTTACGTGGGTTATCATCAGATCTTAATGGACGAGGGAGATGCAGAAAAGACGACATTCATCATGCCGGGGGGAATGTACTGCTATCGGGTCATGCCATTTGGCTTGAAAAATGCTGGGGCAACCTACATGAGGGCAATGACAACAATATTACATGATATGATACACGGGGAAATCAAGGTGTACATGGATGATGTGATCGTGAAGTCTAGAAAGCAGTCTGACCATGTCAGGGATCTGAGGAAGTTCTTCCAAAGGCTTCGCAGGTGCAATCTCAAGCTTAATCCTGCAAAATGCGCGTTCGGTGTTCCGTCTGGAAAGTTGTTGGGGTTCGTAGTTAGCCGCCGGGGAATTGAACTGGACCCATTGAAAATCAAGGCTATCTAGGAATTGCCACCTTCGAAGAATAAGACCGAGGTGATGAGTCTGTTGGGAAGATTGAATTACATCAGTCGGTTTATTGCTCAGCTCACGACAACCTATGAGCCAATCTTCAGACTGTTAAAGAAAGATGTTGTGGTCAAGTGGACAGACAAATGTCAAGAGGCATTTGACAAGATAAAGGGGTATTTTTCAAGTCCACCTGTATTGGTCCCGCCAGAAACAGGGCCGCCTTTGATTCTATATTTGACGGTTTTGGACAATTCATTCGGCTGTGTATTGAGTCAACATGATATCACTGGAAGGAAGGAGCAGACCATCTATTACCTCAACAAGAGATTCACGTCGTACGAGGTTAAGTATACGCATCTTGAGAGGACATGTTGCGCCCTAACTTGGGTGGCACAGAAGCTGAAACATTATTTGTCATCTTATACTACTTACCTCATATCTCGCTTGGATCCATTGAAGTATATCTTTCAGAAGCCTATGCCCACAAGAAGGCTTGCAAAGTGGCAGATCCTGCTCACAGAGTTTGACATTATCTATGTGACTCGAACTGTAATGAAAGCACAGGCCTTGGCAGACCATTTGGCCGAGAATCCGGTTGATGAAGATTATGAACCTTTGAAAACTTATTTCCCCTATGAAGAGGTGATGCAGGTTGATGAGTTGGATCAAGTTGAGAAGCCGGGATGGAAACTTTTCTTTGATGGGGCTGCAAACATGAAGGGCATGGGGATAGGAGCAGTACTTATTTCTGAAATAGGACAGCACTACCCTGTTACAGCTCAGCTTCGTTTTTTCTGTACCAACAACATGGCTGAGTACGAGGCTTGCATTCTGGGTTTGAGGTTAGCTGTGGATATGGGTGTCCAAGAAGTCTTGGTCTTGGGTGACTCGGACCTCCTGGTGCACCAAATTCAGGGAGAATGGGAAACCCGGGATTTGAAACTCATACTATATAGACAATGTTTGCATGATCTTTGCCAGCGGTTTCAGTCAATAGAATTCTGACATATCCCAAGGATCCATAATGAAGTTGCCGATGCTTTGGCTACTCTGGCGTCAATATTACATCATCCCGATAAGGCTTATGTGGACCCTTTGCAGATTCAGGCCTGTGATCAGCATGCTTACTGTAATATGGTGGAAGAAGAACTTGATGGGGAGACATGGTTCCACGATATCGAAGAATACATCAGGATAGGGGTATATCCGATACAGGCCACTGGTGATCAGAAAAGAACTATTCGACGATTGGCAAGTGGATTTTTCTTCAGTGGAGGGGTATTGTACAAAAGGACTCCAGATCTGGGATTGCTAAGATGCATAGATGCTAGACAGGCCACAACTATCATGACTGAGGTACACTCCAGGGGTTTGTGGACCGCATATGAGTGGGTACATTCTGGCAAAGAAGATTCTCCGAGCAGGTTATTATTAGCTCACCATGGAGCGAGATTGCATCAGTTTTGTGCGCAAGTGTCATCAGTGCCAGGTGCACGGAGATTTAATTCATTCCCTACCATCTGAATTACACACAATGTCGGCACCATGGCCCTTTGTTGCTGGGGCATGGATGTCATTGGGCCAATCGATCCAGCAACATCAAATGGACACAGATTTATTCTGGTAGCCATTGATTATTTTACCAAGTGGGTTGAAACGAAAACTTTTAAATCTGTGACCAAGAAAGCAGTGGTCAATTTTGTGCATCCAAATATCATCTATCGGTTTGGGATTCCGAAGGTAATCATCACGGACAATGGCACTAATCTCAACAGTCACCTGATGACGGAGACATGTCAGTAGTTTAAGATTATACATCGCAATTCCACCCCATATCGCCCTAAGGCGAATGGAGCAGTCGAGGCAGCCAACAAGAATATAAAGAAGATACTTCAAAAAATGGTGGAAGGTTCTAAACAGTGGCATGAAAAGCTGCCGTTTGCATTGTTGGGTTATCGCACTACTGTCCGTACTTCAGTAGAGGCCACTCCTTATTTATAGGTGTATGGCACGGAGGCAGTAATACCTGCAGAAATTGAAATCTCATCCCTTCGGATTTTCGCTGAGGTAGAAATTGATGACGTTGAATGGATCAAAACCCGCTTGGAGCAATTAAGTCTAATTGATATAAAGAGATTGGCATCAGTGTATCACGGCCAATTATACCAACAGAGAATGGTGAGAGCATATAACAAAAAGGTACGTCCACGGAAGTTTGAAGTGGGTCAGTTAGTGTTGAGACGTATCTTGCCTAATCAAGCTGAAGCAAAAGGAAAGTTCGCCCCAAACTAGCAGGGGCCGTTTGTCATAACTAGAGTGTTGTCCAATGACGCGTTATATTTGACAGATATAGAAGGGAAATGTGTAGAAATGTCTATCAATTCCGATGCAGTCAAGAGATACTATGTATGATTTCTTTGTTTGATTGTACTTGTTTGTATTTGCCATATTTTGAAGATTGAAATGACGAAGGTGTTTTGTTCTGCTATCTAAACACTTTATCCCTTGTCATCCCCTTTGAGCCTTATTTATTTTTATTTCACACCCCATTTCAGAATGAATAGCAATATCAGAAACACAAGCGTGAAAGACAAGAAAAGGAAGAAAAGGAAAAAATGAAAAGGAAATAGAAAGAAAAGAATGAAGAAAAAGAAGAAAAGAGAAAAGAAGGAGAAAAACAGTAAAAGAAAAGAGAGAAAAAGCAAAAGAGAAAAAAAGAGAAAGAGAAAAAGAAAAATCACAACAACAAAGTAATTTCTATGACATGAACTACGTTCGACGTGATTCCTTTTAAGGATATGTAGGCAGCCTCACGGTTCGGTCTCATCAAACAAAAATCCAAAATCCCCAAGCAAGAAACTAGGGCAGAAGTCGTGGTTGTTGTGAGAAATCTGATTCCGAAAGTTGTAATTTTAACCCATTTGAATTGTTTTGAGCCTTTTATGACCTTCCTTTCTAACCCTATCCAAAAGCCCACATTACAGTTCAAAGAAAGACCTTTTGATCAGTCTTTGAGAAATGCCAAGTCGAGCAGGCAAAGGTAATTCATGTCAGGGGCAACACTCTGGTTCAAGTAGGAAAAATAAAAATGAGAGAGTTATATTGGTGAAAACCTTCATAGGCACCGTAAGACGACGAGAGTTGAGAGAAATAAAATAAGAGAGTCTTATTGGTGAAAACCTTCACAGGCACCGTAAGGCGATGAGAGTTGAGAGAAATTAAAATGAGAGAGTCTTATTGGTGAAAACCCTCACGAGCACCTTGAGGCGAAAGTGAGTTGAAAAGTCAACAAGTAAGAAAGGTATGTTGGTGGGAAACTGTTTCAAGGCACCGCAGAATGAACAAGGTCAAGGTTTGGGTAAAGTAATTAGGTCATGGAAATTCTGAGGCAACGAAGTACGGCAACTGAAAGTTGATTGGTTGGACAGATTGGGCCAATTAATCTGAAATGCATGTCATGATCCTCGGTACCAGCTGTTCCACTCAGATAAGTTTCTTTTTCTTTTTCCCCTTTGTTACAGTCATCTGGTTTTGGATTCTTCTTATCCTTAACCCGCAAAGTCATTGTATTTCATTTTCTTTTGGGTTTATTTGTTTAAGATGTTTCAATGTCAGTCTTGTTCAAAGCAAGTGAAAAAGAAATTCAAAGCTCACTACCAACTTCCAAAATTGCAAAGCATAGCGTGGTCAGAGCATACTAAGGATAACATGATGTGAGAGGGGGGTACAAGGAATCATTGGAAGTTTCATCGGTGGAATGATTTGGTAATTTCATGGGAGATGCAAAGGTTCAGATAAAGGGGTCAGAGGTGTGAAACAACAACATGGGTATAGAACACTCGGTTCGTCAAAGGTCATGGGATTTGAAAGTCAGTCAGAAAGTCAAAGCGGTTCAGGTCCAGTTCGGGAAAGCCATTTAGAACAAAACAATGCAGTGGAAAGATCTATAGCAAGAATGCCATCAGCTAACCACCACTTTAACGTAGAAAATTTGTTTGTTTCAGAGAAATTCTCCGTAGGGGAAAGAGCAAGAATCAAAACAGGTTTGACCGTAAAATCTCAAGACCCTCCTGGAAAATGGGACCTAGTTTAAAGTTTAGAAATAGCATAATCTAGCATAAATGTACCCCAAAAGAATATAAGTTAGCTTAGAAGTTTGCATGTTCGAGATAGGATTCAATTAGGAGTTTCCAAGACCCTCCTGAATAATGGGACTTAGCTTTAAGATTTCGATTAGATAATAACATTTAGCGTAAGTTCTGCTGTAGGGTAGTATAATTCAGCCATGGAAGTTGTCACTCTTAAGATAAAACTTGACTTTTGATTTTCAAGACCCTCCTAGATAATGGGGAGTAGTTTAAGACCCTCTTAGATAACAAGATTTAGCAGAAATCACACCTGTAGAAGACATAACTTAGATTTTAAAAATTGTCGTTTAGTTAAGAGTTGTCAGGACCCCCTGAATAATGGGATCTAGCTTTCAATTCTTAATAATACTTGGTAATATGATTTAGTTTTACACTCACATCTGTGCCTAGCCACCAAACTGGGGCAAAATTTTTTTCTTTGTTTTGTCTATTTTGAAGTCAGGAGCCCGCCTGGAGAGCAAGGAATACATTTCAAGTTGAAGTCAGGAGCCCGCCTGGAGAGCAGGGAATACATTTCAAGTTGAAGTCAGGAGCCCGCCTGGAGGGCAGGGAGCGCATCTCAAGATGAAGTCAGGAGCCCGCCTGGAGAACAAGGGAGTACAATTCAAGTTTTAGCTTTCAAATTCTTTGTTTTATCTATGTGGAAGTCAGGAGCCCGCCTGGAGAGCAGGGAATACATTTCAAGTTAGAAGTCAGGAGCCCGCCTGGAGAGCAGGGAATACTTTCAAATGCAGCAGTCAGGAGCCCGCCTAGACAGCAGGGAATACTTTCAAATGCAGCAGTCAGGAGCCCGCCTGGAGAGCAGGGAGTACTTTCAAGTTTAGCAGTCAGGAGCCCGCCTGGAAAGCAGGAAATACTTTCAAGTTTAGCAGTCAGGAGCCCGCCTGGAGAATAAAGGAGTACAATTCAAGTTTTGGTTTTCGAAAATTCTTATTGATATTCGGTAATGTGATTCGGTTTACACTTACACATGGGCCCACATACCCAAACTGGGGCAGAAAAATTTCTTTGTTTTGTTTATTTTGCTGAAGTCAGGAGCCCGCCTGGAGAGCATGGGAATACATTCACGTTTTGAAGTCAGGAGCCAGCCTAGATAGCATGGGAATACATTCAAGTTCAGCGATCAGGAGCCCACCTGGGGAGCATGGGAATACATATCAAGTTCAGCAGTCAGGCATCCACCTGGAGAAAGGGAAACATCCCAGTTTACAATTCAAGGTGGCAACAAAGGAATTTTACCCAGAGAATACAAGACAACAAGGCAACAAGAAACACAAGATCAAGTTTGAAGATCTAGATAGGATTTTGTAATGCACAGACCATAGTATAGGCTAGCTGCTTTTATTTTATCATGGTGTAATACGGGGATGCAGTAGGCAGTAGCAGCAACAGTCAAATCACAGCTTCACGGTAGGCTCAGCTACCAAACATTCCTGAACTACACTGACCTGATTCCCTTTTAGCCAAGGATATGTAGGCAACCTCGGAAGCAAGGTCCAGTCAAATCTTTCAAAAAATGCTTCCCACGGAGTATTCAAACGGGCAAAAATCACTCGTATTTGCTCACTTTATCTTTGCACGAAAACTCTTCGTATTTCCGGGCAAAGAGGGACAGCTGTGAGCACGTGATTTTTGCCCTATATGAATTACTCCTACAAATTAAAAATAAAATAATTTTTTCCATTGTTTGAAATTTTTTGGATTTTTGTGGCATTTTCTGTTAATTGTTTGCATTTGTCTGTGCATGTTTATTCTATTTAATTAATGAAAAATAAATAAAATATGTTGCATTTGCATTTAGAGTTTAACTTTGCATTTTCTTAAAAATTAATTAGTCATTTAATTGTTTTATAAAAATGGAAAAATCAAAAGAAAAAAAGTAACTTATTTTGCATTTTTAATTGATTAGCTTCAACTTTGGGTAGTCTTTCTTTTAATTTGGTATCTAATTATTTGTGGTAATATTTATTTTATTTATTTTACTTTGTAGGATAATTATATCAAGAATTAATTTAGATTTTGAAGTTTTAATTTTGAAAACAAAAGAAAAGAGAAAAGGAAAAGAATTTTGGACAATTTGTGAAAGAGACTTGAAATTGGGCCAATTTTGGTCTAAAAAGACTCAGCCCAAACGGATTCCTCACCCCTACCTGGCCCAAAACCACCTTGACCCGGTCCAGCCTTCCCCTATACCAAAACGACCTCATTTCATTTGGGGTGGATCTGAGCCGTCGAGGTTAATCAATCTAACGGCTCAGAAGCTAGGGCCATTTGATATATAAATGTCTGAATAACCCTACCCACCCTCTGAACTCCTTTTTGCTCATCACCTTCACCAGAAACACCCCCGAAACCCTAGCTACCCGCCCCCAAATCCTCCACCACCGGTGGCGGCGCCACCGCAAATCGCCACCAAACTTACACCCCAAGACCTCCTTCATCTCCTCTTCCCAAATCCCTAACCTGTGTCCTTCGAATCCCACTGGTTCGTCTCGAATCTTAAATCGAAGACTAGACCAAAAACTTAACTTTCCCAAATGGCCCCAGATTAATACCACATAGCCACTACGACCCCATCATGCCGAATCCTCACTCCGTTTCCCTCAAATCTTGCCGGAGCTTCTCGAATCTTAGACCTGAGTTCGAGCTAGGAAAGTTCAAAAGCCCTTTTCTATCGGACCTGGTGCATGCATGGTCATAAGGGCTGTTCTTCGAGTTTTGAAGTCTGGATTCAAACGATATACATTAATTTTGTAAGGTCCTGTGCCTCCGATAGATTTCGAGTCTGAATCGGTAGGTTCCCTTCTCCTCTTTTGTCTAGTCTTTCTTTTACTATTTTATTTTCCTCTCCATCCCTTTGTTTTGGTTTAATTTTCTTCTACTTGTCTGGTTGAAACTCGACCAACCTTCCGGGTGTAGACTATATTCTGTTAGGTTTTTTTCTTTTTCGTCTTTCTTTGTTAAAGTTGTCTCTGTTTCCTTAGTTGTGTTATCAGCTCGTTTAAAGTTCTGACTTCATATCTCGTTTAGTCACCTAGTTAATTTAATTAGGATTATTTTGATGACTTGGTTAATTTCTTGTTTATTTGTGTAATAATCAGTTGATTAGTGTAGGTTTTAATTCTCGAAATCATTCAAATGTTTGCCCTTTGTTTTTTTGACCTGATTTGATTTAGTTCGTCTTGTTGTTTGGGATTTAAAGCCATTGCAGACCTCACCTAAGGAGGGTTGATTTAGGTCATTGGGTCGGATCTGAGCCCATGTCTATTTGAGCTATTGGGTCAATATGACCCATTTGGTTCCCAAAGTAAAAACAGAGGGTCTAGGGGTTAGTATACGAAATTTAGGTGGGAGAATCTCTTGTAATTGAATAGGGAAGCTTTCTAGAAGCTGGGATTGGGACTTATATGAAATACTATTTTTAAAACTGAGGACATGAGAGCAAAAATGAAAATTCAAAAAGGGTTCAAGTGCATTGAACTTCTCTTGTGATTTTTGAAGCTTTCAATTTCTGAAATAGTTCCTTATTTGTCTGGGGTGGAAATGGATTGAATCTGGGTTTGTAGAGGTTTTGTTCGAAGTTTGCTGGTTCACTGCTTGATTAACATTATTTTTTTGGACTGCTGCACTTCATTTGTTGGTTTGAAATTGGGTTTGCTGGCTATTTCCTGCTGTTGGGTTCTGCTGTATTGCTGCCTGACTTTTGACCTTACATTGCTTTATCTCTTTTAATATTCTATGTATACTTTGGCCCCCATGGACATCATTTAAGTGTAGTTCGAAGTATAAATTTATGAAATCTGATGCTGTTGTTCAAGCTTCACCTCCTTTCCTTATGATTTCATTCATAGCATGTAATAGTTAGGTAGAAGATGTTCTGATTAGTATGTTTGTCAATGAACATGATGTAGTCAAAATCTGGAACATGTTGGTTCATTAAGTGCTGATCCTTTACTCTGTCTTAGCAAGTTCTACATTCATTGTCGAATTTTGTTGCTCTGTGTGCTCCTCTTTGCCTTTACTTTTGAACGTGGCTTGTATTGAGAGAATAATTTGTGAGTTTAGCTCTTTTAGTTTTACACGAGTTAGAATCGAAATCATTTTTACATTCAAGTTGTGGTATTACGTTTGTGCTAGTACAGTTGGAATCAGTGGATTGTTTGGTGTAGATTGCTGATTGTTGCCCTGTTCAGTAAAGGTTGAGATATCATTTCTTGTTAGGAATATAGGCTAGCAGATTTTTTTTACTCCTGTCACCTTGAGGATCTGTATGCTGACTGGTTAAAATGATGATGGGTATGAATGCTGGGTGGTAGAAAGGATCGTTGTCCTATTGTATTTTCTGTAGAGAAATCCATTAAGGTTAAATATGCCATGGTATTTGTGTAAAAGAGGACCAATATTTGTTTTAAATTTCCATGAAGTGTTATGATTCGCAGCTGTGGATTCGAGTGCCTCTTGTTTTATGTCATGTGAAGGCTCGATCTCAGGACCCAAAGCTGCCGTAACTGGTTCGTCATCTAGTTTTGGCTTTCTTTCGAGCCCAACGTAATGAAAAGGCAGTTTTGGAGCAGCCTTGTGCCATGTAGGCTATTGGGCTTCACGCTAAGCCCAAACAATTGCTTCAAATAATCAACCCACTCTTATAACAGATAATTCTTTAGTTGGCCTGGACAGTGGCATAATCTCCGCTTCATTAACGAGTAAGTAATTAAGTTTTTTTTTTGTTACAAAAAGGGGCGGAGGCGAGTCGTTACATTGGACGTGGTCGTGGCCTTTGGAATTTAACATGTATTCCCTTTAAAATTGGAGTCAAGGGGGTGCCGCACCAAACAAACCTCAACACACGACCCTTTATTAATTCTCGTGATTTAGGTATAAACAACAAATGTTTGTAGTTTGTTTTAGGCCCATTTAATATACCACCGTGATTGCGTATACATTCGCGTAACATAATTACGATTTAAAAAAAACTAATTTAGAGTATGCGTTAACGCAACTTCGACTAAATTTTCTTAATAATAATAATGCATTATTAATTGTGGACACGTTCGCGTGGCATGATTTTGACACGCCAAACAGACAGGTACACGTATGCGTGACCCGTTTCAAGATAATTTTCTTAATTAAAAAACGGTAAAGGGTAAATGCACATAGGATCTAAAGTCAGTAATTAAACAATTTTAATAAGCCAAGTATGATCAAAGTGACCGTGGTAGAACCATGGAACTCGGGAGTGCCTAACACCTTCTTCCGTGTTAACAGAATTCCTTACTCGGATTTCTAGTTCGCGGACTACAATACAGAGTCAACTTTTCCTGGATTCGGGATTTGAACCGGTGACTTGGGACACCATAAATCTCCTAAGTGGCGACTCTAAATCTTTAAATAAGCGAATCCCGTTTCGATTGTCCTTTAATTAGAAAAACTCCCTTATATTTATACCATTTACAGGGTGTAGGTAAAAAGAAGGTATTACAATGACGCCTACTAGTGAGAGCTAGGCAAGCCAATCCTTAACTACTTATTTCATTATCAAATTACTTCTTTTTAACAAATATAAGTCGATAACATGGAAACTACGGAACTTTAAGTAATTAAGCGGAAGATAACCATTAAATGTCTGAAATCTGCATCTATTACAAATACTTAAATCTTAACCACCCAAAACCTGGTGTCACAATATCACAGACGGTCTAAGATTTACTACATACAAAGTCTGAAGAAATAATAATACACTGTTTCTGAATGTAAGGAAAATGAAATAGGAAAGTAGGGATAGAGAGAGACGCTAAGACCTGCGGATGCCTGCAGGTCTATCTTGGATCTCCGCGTGGACTGAAGGTAGCCTCCACACTATGGTCCAAAAGCTGCTCCGGAATCTGCACGTAGTGCAGAGTGTAGTATCAGCACAACCAACCCCATATGCTGGTAAGTGTCTAGCCTAACCTCGGCTAAGTAGTGACGGGGCTAGGACCATACTACCAAATAAGCCTATGTAGTTCAAATATATACAGCGGAAAATAAAAACAGAAATAACCAGTCAAGTGTGGGAGGGGGAGCATGCTGTGGAGGAGATAACAATTTCGAATAGGAAGACATCAGGTAAACGAAAGAAACAACATAACTCGGATATCAACAAAGAATCAGAAATCAATAAATACACGACATCACCCTTCGTGCTTTTACTCTCGTCCTCACCAAAGCAATCATATAATAAAAATGTACACAACATCACCCTTCGTGCTTTAACACACTCCCTCACCCAAACAACAATCAAAAACAATGGGGCAAGGGAATAAACAAGATTATAATAGGAATCACGATAAGGGAACAAAAATTCAACAATTAAGTCCCGGCAAGGTAGCAACATCAATAATATCAACATCCCGGCAAGGGAGATAACCAATAAAGCAACAATATCCCGGTAAGGGAACAATTTAATAACTTCTTTCTCTTATTCACTTTTACTTAACAACTCACTTTACCACTTGAACCAATGCTCCAAAGGGTTCGATCAATTCATATACTTTCACAATTCGTAATATAACTTGAGCCAATGCTCCTCGATGTTCAAAGGTCACAATTCCTTCCACAAACTTTTCACAACAAATAGAAATCAACTCTAAAGCATGGATAATACAACGAAGTCATGAAAATCACAATATAAGACTCACGTGCATGCTTGACACCAACGTATAGATACTCGTCACCATGCCTATACATCATACTCAACAATTATCACATAGCAAATAGGACTCAAACTCCTAATCCCTCAAGCTAGGGTTAGACCAAACACTTACCTCGAACTTCCACGACCAACTCAAGCCTCAAACACCGCCTTTCCTTTCGATTTCGGCTCCAAATAAATTGTATCTATACATAATCAACTTCATAACATCAATAAACGCTAAACAATCTAAATCCAATGCTTAATTATAGCTTTCTAATCATTCTTCCCAAAAAGTCAAAAATTGACCCGCTTGGTCAAAACACGAGGTTCAGACCAAAACCCGATTACCCATTCATCCACGAGCTCGAATATATAATTTGTTTTCAAGTCCGACCCCAAAACGAGGTCTAAATAAAAAATAATCAAAAAGCCCTAACTCTACCCAAATCCCTAATTTTCTACCCTTAATTACATGATTTAAGCCTAGAAATCTAATGGGTGTTATTGGAAATTGATGAAAATGAGTCTAAGATTACATACCTATGAATTGGTGGTGGAAACCCCTTTCAAAAATCGCCCAATTTGGAGTTAAGATGAAGAAGTTATGAGTTTTGGTGTAAATACCGTAATGGCTATTGTTCTAGTCTTTTAAAATAACTGGGCGAAATTACTCATCGCATTCGCAATAAACTCAATGCGTTCGTGATGGGTTAGGCCTGATAAGCCTTCGTGTTCGCGGAAGCGGCTCGCGTTCGCGGAGAAGAAACTCCTCGAGCCTCGCGTTCTCGTCCAATGGGTCGCGTTCGCGTAGGTAAAATGCCCCTCCCCCTGCCCAAGCTCACTAGCCATCGCGTTTGTGTGAGCTATGTCGCATTCGCAAAGGGTATCCTTCCTTAGCCTTGCGTTCGCGACTCCAGCTTCGCGATCGCGAAGAAGATGTTTGGCTCCTTGAAAATTTGCCTTACGCATTCGCGAGTGGACCCACGCGAACGCAAAGAACAAAATCCCTAGGCACTGAACAACAAAAACCTGCAACTTTTCATAAGTCCAAAACCTTTTGAAACACATCCGAAGCACACCCGAGCCCTCAGGGCTCCTAACCAAGCATACGTACTAATTCAACAACATCATACAAACTTATCCGTGCGATCAAATCACCAAAATAACCTCAATAACTACGAATTAAACCTCAAAACCAAAGAACTTCCTCAAACTTCTTAAAACATAAATTGATTTAGGTCCGAATCACGTCAAATGACATCCGTTTTTCACCAAATTCCATAGAATCATCTTAAATCATATATAAGACCGGTATCGGGCGCCAGAACCAAAATACGGGCCCGATACCATCATGTTCTAATCAAATTTCATTTCAAATTCCTTTAAACAATTTTCTTTAAAAATTTATTTCTCGGGCTTGGGACCTCGGAATTCGATTTCGGGCATACGCCCAAGTCCCGTATTTTCCTTCGGACCCTCCGGGATTGTCACATCATCGGTCCGGGTCTGTTTACCCAAAACATTGACCGAAGTCAAATTAACTCATTTTATAGTCAAAACTTATCATTTTTCATAGATTTTCATATTTAGGCTTTCCGGCTACGTGCCCGGACTGTGCATGCAAATTGAGGTAATGCTAAATGAGGATTTCAAGGCCTCAGAACACAGAATTAAATTTAAGACCCACATTCTCCACCTCTATAACAAATGTTCGTCCTCGAAAGGACATAGGGAGGAAGTACCTGAGTCGGGGAAAAAATGGGGATAACGGCTCCGCATATCGGACTCGGACTCCCAGGTCACTGCCTCAGGAGGCTGACCTCTCCACTGAACACGAACAGAAGGAAAACTTTTCGACCTTAACTGACGAACCTGCCGGTCTAGAATAGCCACCGGCTCCTCCTCATAAGGCAAGTCCTTGTCCAACTGGGCAGTGCTGAAATCTAACATGTGGAATGGATCGCCGTGATATTTCCGAAGCATGGACACATGAAACACTGGATGCACGACTGATAAGCTTGGCGGTAATGCAAGTCTATAAGCCTCCCTCTCACTCGATCAAGAATATCAAACGGACCAATGAACCTAGGGCTAAGCTTGCCCTTCTTCCCAAATCTCATCACGCCCTTCAGAGGCGACACTCAGAGCAATATCCGCTCACCGACCATGAAAGCCAAATCTCGAACCTTGCGGCCAGCATAACTCTTTTTCCTGGACTGAGCTGTATGAAGACTATACTGAATAATCCTGACCTTGTCCAAGGCCTCCTAAACCAGATCCGTACCCAACAACCGAGCCTCTCCCGGCTCAAACCATCCAACCGAAGACCGACATCCCCTACCATATAAAGCCTCATAAGGATCCATCTGGATACTCGACTGGTAGCTGTTGTGTTAGGCAAACTCTGCTGAAGGCAAAAATTGATCCCACGAGCTTCCAAAGTCAATGACACAAGCTCGGAGCATATCCTCCAAAATGTGAATAGTCCGCTAGGACTGCCCGTCTGTCTGCGGATGAAATGCTATGCTCAACTCAACCCGCGTGCCCAACCCTCGCTGAACTGCCCTCCAGAAATGTGAGGTAAACTACGTACCTCGGTCCGAAATGATGGACATAGGCACATCGTGAAGATGAACAATCTCCCGAATATAGATCTCAGCTAACATCTCGGATGAATAGGAGATTGCCACAAGAATGAAATGCGCTGACTTGGTCAGCCTATCAACAATGACCCATACTGCGTCGAACTTCCTCCGAGTCTGCGGAAGTCCAACAATGAAATCCATAGTGACCCTCTCCCACTTTCACTCGGGAAGCTCAATACTCTGAAACAAACAACCAGGCCTCTAATGCTCATACTTAACCTGCTGACAATTCAAACACCGAGCCACATATGCAACAATATCCTTTTTTATTCTCCACCACCAATAATTCTGCCGCAAATCCTAATACATCTTTGCGGCGCCCGGATGAATAGAGTACCGGGAGCTATGGGCCTCCTCTAAGATCAACTCCCGAAGCCCATCCATATTAGGCACACAAACTCGACCCTGCAATCTCAAAACTCCATCATCATCTAAGGTAACCTGCTTGGCACCTCCGTCTTGCACCGTGTCTCTAAGGACAGACAAATGTAGATCATCATACTGCCGATCTCGGATACGCTCCAATAATGAAGAACGAGCAACTGTGCAAGCTAACACATGGCTAGGCTCAGAAACATCCAACCTCATGAACTGATTGGCCAAAGCCTGAACATCCAAAGCAAGCAGTCTCTTACTGACCGGAATATAAGCAAGACTGCCCATACTGGCTTACTTCCTACTCAAAGCATCGGCCACCACATTGGCCTTTCCCGGATAATATAAGATAGTGATATCATAATCTTTTAACAACTTCACCATCTCCTCTGTCTCAAATTCAACTCCTTTTGCTAGAACAAATACTGAAGACTTTTGTGATCCGTGAATACCTCACATGCCATGCCATACAGATAATGCCTCCAAATCTTCAACGTGTGAACAATGGCTGCCAACTCTAAATCATAAACCGGATAGTTCTTCTCATTAATCTTCAATTTCCATGAATCATAGGTAATGACATTGCCATCCTGCATCAATACTGCACCGAGTCCAATACGAGATGCATTACAATAAACTCTATAAGGCCCTGAACCCGTGTGCAAAACCAACACCGGTACCGTAGTCAGAGCTGTCTTGAGCTTCTGAAAGCTCGCCTCACACTCGTCCGGCCATCTGAACTGGGCACCTTCTAGGTCAACCTGGTCATCGGGGCTGCGATAGATAAAAACCCCTCCACGAACCGACGATAGTAGCTCGCCAATCCCAAGAAACTCCGAATCTCTGTAGCTGATGCTGGTCTAGGCCAATTCTTGACTGCCTCAATCTTCTTCGGATCAACCTGAATACCTCCGCTGATACAACATGACCCAAAAATTCAACTGAACTCAACCAGAACTCACACTTCGAGAACTTAGCATATAACTGACTATCCCTTAGAGTTTGAAGAACCACCCTGAGATGCTGCTCGTGCTCCTCCTTGCCGCGGGAATATTTCAAGATATCATCAATGAAGACTATCACGAACGAGTCCAAATAAGGCTTGAACACTCAGTTCATCAAGTCCATAAAAGCTGCTGGGGCATTTGTCAACCCGAACGACATAACCAAATACTCATAATGCCCGTACCGAGTGCGGAAAGCTATCTTGGGGACGTCAAATGCCCTAATCCTCAACTGATGGTAGCCATATCTCAAGTCAATCTTCGAAAATACCTTGGCACCCTGAAGCTGATCAAACAAATTATCAATCCTTGGCAACAGATACTTATTCTTGATTGTAACCTTGTTCAACTACCGGTAATCAATATACATTCTCATTGACCCATTTTTCTTATTAACAAACAACAATGGCGCACCCCAAGGCAAAACACTGGATCTAATGAAACCTTTCTCAAGTAAGTCTTGCAACTGCTCCTTCAACTCTTTCAACTCCGGCAGGGCCATACAATACTGCGGGATAGAAATGGGCTGAGTGCCCAGAGCCAGATCAATGCAAAAGTCAATATCCCTATCGGGTGGCATACCCGGCAAGTTTGAAAGGAAAACCTCAGGAAACTCACGAACAATGGGCATAGAATCAATAGAAGGAACCTCAACACTAGAATCACGAACGTATGCCAAATATGCCAAACACCCCTTCTCGACCATACGTCGAGCCTTCACATAAGAGATAATGCTATGGGTAGAATGTACAGGAGTCCCTCTCCACTCTAAATGAGGCAAACCCGGTAAGGCTAAGGTCATAGTCTTGGCATTAAAGTCCAAGATAGCGTGATAAGGTGATAACCAGTCCATCGCCAATATAACATCGAAATCGACCATGTCCAGAAGCAACAAATATACTCGAGTCTCAAGACCCCCAATCACAACTACACAAGAGAGATGGACTCGATATACCACAATAGAATCACCCACCAGTATAGAAACATAAACAGGAGCACTCAAGGAATCACTAGACATGACCAGATACGGTGCAAAATAAGATGACACATACGAGTATGTAGACCTTGGATCAAATAACACTGAAGCATCTCTATCACAAACTAGAACTGTACCTGTAATAACTGCATTTGAAGCCTCGGCCTCGGTCTTGGCTGGAAGAGCATAACATCGGGGCTAGGCCCTACCCCCTGAACTACATCTCTGAGAGGGCCTGCTGTTGGCTAGCCTCCACCTCTAGCGGCCTGAGCTCCACCTCTAGTACCTCTACCTCCACCTCTAGCACCTCTACCCCCACTTCTAGCTGGCTGGGCGGGCTGTGGAACACCTGGTGCCTGAACCATGGCACGAGAACTCTGATACTGAGAGCTACTCGGTGCTCGAGGGCAAAACCTAGCAATGTTACCCATGTCACCACAAGTGTAACAAGCCCTTGGCTGCTGAGGTTGCTGACCCTGTCAACCTGAATGACCACCCCGGAAACTCTAAAGCGGCGTTGCACTGATAGGAGCAGGTGGTGCACTGTAGGACTGTTGATCAGAATACTACATCTAAGGACCACGACCACCTGAAGTACCGAGAGAAACCTGAAGTGCTGACTAGAAAGGCCTAGGAAAATGACCTCTACCATATGAATCCCTACTTCCAAACGAGGTACCACTGAATTGGCCTAAATGACGGGGCCTCTTTTCTGACCCATGACCACCTCCCTATGATAGAACCATCTCCACTCTCCTAGCCACATTGGCCGCCTCCTGAAAAGTAATCTCACTCCTAGCCTCCCTAGCCATCTGAAGACGAATTGGCTGAATAAGACCGTCAATAAACCTCCTCACCCGATCTCTCTCGGTAGGAAGTATGACAAGAGCATGACGAGCCAAGTCGATAAATCTGGTCTCATACTAGGTAACAGTCATAAAACCCTGCTGGAGATGCTCAAACTGCCTCCGATAGGCCTCTCTCTTAGTAATGGGGAGAAACTTCTCTAGAAATAGCTGTACAAACTGCTCCCAAGTCAAGGCTGGCGATCCAGATGGTCTAGCCAAGCAATAATCTCTCCACCAAGTCTTAACGGATCCAGACAAGCAAAATATAGCAAAATCGACCCCATTGGTCTCAACTATCCCCATGTTCTTGAGAACCTCATGGCAGCTATGTAGATAATCCTGGGGATCCTCAATAGATGCACCGCTGAAAGTAGTAGTGAAGAGCTTGGTAAACTTATCCAGCCTCCACAAAGCATCGACAGACATAGATGCTCCATTACCGGTCTGAGTTACCACACCCGGCTGAATTGCTCCAACTGGATGAACCGCTGGAGTCTGAATCTGGGGAGCTACCTGCTCTGGAGTACGAGTAGCAGGAGTTTGGGCTCCTCCTCCAGCCCGAGAGATGGCTGGTGCTACAGGAAACAAGCCTGCCCGGGTGACAGTCTCCATAAGGCCCACTAGACGGACCAGAGCATCTTGAAGAACTGGGGTGGCAATAAACCCATATGGAACCTGAGCTGGGCCCACCAGAACTGCTGGGCCCGGAACCTCATCATCAAAGTCAACCTGAGGCTCCACCGCTGGTGCTGCTGCTCGTGGCTGAGCTCTGCCCCTACCTCAGCCTCTAGCACGACCTTGGTCTCACCCTCTGCCCCTCGTGGGAGCTACTGCTGGGGGCTCGAGCTACTGGTTAGTGGATGAGGAAGCGCGTATTCTCGCCATCTACGAAAGAACAAAGTAGAAACTCAATTAGTATTGAGAAACCAAATCGCACGATAAGAAAGAATAAATGTGAGGTTTTTCCTAACTCTATAGCCTCTGGGGAATAAATATAGACGTCTCCGTACCGATCCCTCAGACTGTACTAACTTTGTCTGTGAACTGTGATACCCATGTAACCTAGAGCTCTGATACCAACTTGTCACAACCTGAATTTTTCACCTCTCGGGAATCGTGATGGCGTCTACTAATGAGAGCTAGGCAAGCCAATCCTTAACTACTTACTTTATTAGAAAATTACTTCTTTTTAACAAATATAATGGAACTTGTCAGGAGTGTAGATCCAATGAATTGTTGATTCAGCAGTTGGTTGTGAATTTCGGCACATCTCTTCAGTCGTATCGGTGTTGAAAAAAAAAAAACTAGAGCAAGACCTGTGTAGATCATGAGATGCAATGGGAGCATCAGATTCGTGGAATTTCGACCATTATGTTTAAAGAATGTTATTGTGGTTCTATGAGTAAGTGATGCAAAGTGTGAATTCAACAAAGTTATGCAGTCATGTTTGGGTACAGCGTGTGGAGATTGATATGGTGGTCGTATGATGGAAACGGGCTTGGCAGGGAAATTCAGGATGTTGAAATTGGGCCTAATGGCTTATTTGCTTGAATAAATAAGTATATCTACAGAATTATCGAGCTAATGTGCTCAACGGAGTAGTGGTAGTATGGGAAGGTGCATGATTTGTTAAACAAGTGATTTTGGACTACTTCAGTGTAGTTCTCAATACGTTCGAGGACGAACGTATGTTTAAGTGGGGGAGATTGTAACGACCCGACCGGTCATTTTGAGCTCCGGCGCATCATTCAGCAGTTTGAGGCCATGAGCGGCTTCATCTCAGGTATATTGACTTGTGTGTATGGTCAGAATTAAAATTCAGGAAGTTTGGAGTCAAATCTAAATGGAAATTCTCATTTTGAAAGCTTAAAATTGAAGAAATGAACTAGGATTGGAATTTTGAGTAAACGACCTTGGAATTGGGATCCGAAGGTTCCAGCAGGTTCCTATGATGATTTCGGACTTGGGCATATGCCCGGATCGGGTTTTGGATAACCCGGGAGCGTTTTGGCGCCTATTGTGGAAGATAGCATTTTAGAAGAAATTGCATCAGTTTGGTTTAAAATACATTTCAGTGTTATTGATGTCCGTTTGGGATTACGAGACTCGGAGTAGCTCCGTATGGTGATTCTGGATTTGGGAGCGCGATCGGAAGTGAATTCGGAGGTCCGTAGGTCATTTTGGAGCCGTTCGGCTAAAGATGGAAAATTGAAGGTTTTTGAGAAAATTTGACCGGAAGTGGAAATTTTGATATCAGATTCGAAATGCGAATTTTATGATTTGGATAGCTTCGTTAGGTTATTTGGGACTTAGGAGTGTGTCCGGAATATCTTTGTGTTGAAATATATGAATTATGGGAAAAATTTGAAAAATTTTGATATTTAATATTGTTAAAGTAGACTTTGGTCAACATTTTTGGTAAATGGACCCGGACCCGTGATTTTTCGGTCTTGAAAGGTCCATAGAAAAATATGGGAGTTGAACGTGTTTCCGGAATCGAATTCCGAGGTTCCAGGCCCGAGAAATGAATTTTTTCGTGAAATTGTTTTTTGAAAATGTTTAAGGAAAATGAAAATGAAATTTGATCAGAAAGTAATGGTATCGGGCTCGTATTTTGGTTCTGATGCCCGGTACAGGTCATATATGTTGGTTAAGCTCTTCCTGTAAAGTTTGGTTACAAACAGACGTTGTTTGACGGGTTTCGGCCTTAAATTTGAAAGTTTATGAAATTTGAAAGAATTCTTGGATTTAAGGCTCAAATCATTGATTTTGATGTTATTTTGGCGATTTGATCGCTCGAGCAAGTTCGTGTGATTTTTTAGAGTCAGTTAATATTTGGTTTGGAGCCTCGAGGGCTCGGGAGTGTTTCAGAGGTGTCTCGGAGTGATTTCGGACTTAGGAAAAATTGCAGAAAATTGCAAAAAATTCTACTGTGCCCAGAAAAGTTTAGGTGCGAGTAGTCCAGTTTGGAAGCTTATATCTTGTAATCTATAAGAAATCAGAAAAAGTGCAAAACACAAAAGTTGTAGCCCATACATTCTAGCTTTCGTAAAGTTAAGCCATTTGTGATTTGGATATCATCTCAGAAAGTTACGATGGATCGAAAAGGGCTGCTGGCGCAATTTCGGGAGAATTTACGATGCACTTTAGAAGCTCATATCTCGGGATATATAAAGAGTTATATGGTGTACAACCTATCAAATTAAAGATCTTTGAGTCTAGTTTCTATATCTTCAAACTGTTTGTCATTTGGATATTTATACAAGACGTTATGGGTGTTTAAACAGAAGGTGTCCGACAACGAACAATTTTAATAGGATGTACAACTTGTATAGCACAAATGCAAGGTACAACTCGACGAAGCACAGGCAGATTCTTTTAAACACGGATTTGGCTTATTTCTTTCATTTCTTTCATTTGGCTTGGATTATTTTGGAGAGAATTTCAAGGGGGATTTCATCAAGCATCAAAGGTGAGTTGTTTCTACTTATTTTCAAGTTAAATACATGGATTAGAGCTGAAAACTCAAGTAATTTATGGACAAAAATGGTGGTTTAGGGCTTGAAACTTAAGAGAATTAAATGGTGATTTGAGGGGTCAAATGAACTCCGATTTTTGTGAATTTGGTATGTATAGACTCGTGGCGAGATAAGGGTCGTATTGATGTAAAAATTTCTGAATTTCGAGACGTGGGCCCGGGGCTCGGGTTTTGCTAATTTCGGGATTTTCGACATTTTTCGAGTCTTTTCAATTGGGTTATATTTCCTTAGTCTATTGTAACGTATTCGTTGTGGTTTTGGCTAGATTCGAAGCGCGAAGAGGTCGATTCAAAAGGAAAGGGCATTGCGGACTAGTCTACGGCCGGTTAGAGGTTAGTAATAGATGTAAATACTGTTCTGAGGGTTTGAAACCTCGGACTTTCACATCGTAACGCTATATTGAGGCGTGACACGCACTCCATGGCGAGTGCGGGGTCGGATACTATTGGAGATTGTGACTTGGTCCATCCCGTGTGATGTTTATACTATACTGGTGATTGATACACATATTTCATTGATATTACTGGGCTTCATGCCATGTTTGGGGCCTTGTGCCGATTTGTAAAATCCTTCGAGGATTGATATTACTGCTTATCATGATTTGCATATCATTTAATTTCAGTCCAAGGTTTTAAATGCTGTTTTGCAAACTCAGCCATAATTCTAAGTGTTGAAAACTTAAATGATATTTTTAAATGTATTCCGGGCTGGGAACTTCTGTTTAGTAAATTCCCAAGGGGCTTATTATATTATTTTCTGGACTGATTATTAAGTGACTTGAAACAGTGGTAACAATGACACTGTGTGATATACTTGAAACAGTTGTAACAATAACACTATGTGATATACTTGAAACAGTGGTAACAATGACACTGTGTGATATACTTGAAATAGTGGTAACAATGACACAGTGTGATATACTTGAACAGTCGTAACTATTGCACTGTATGATATAAATTGGTCAGGTAACAATGGCTGACCGGTCAGGTAAAAATGACTGACCAAGATATTGCGCTTGGGCTGTAGGAGCCCCTCCGGAGTCTGTACACACCCCTAGTGAGCGCCATCGACGATAAATAAATATGGATGGCTCGGGCTGCACGCCGCAGTGGGTACTGGAATGTACCATCATATGTATTGCATTGCATTCATGTATTTGTATTTATACTGCTGTTTAGCTGCTCAGTTCCATATGTTGCTGTATATTCGGATTGTAGCTTACTTTGTGTATTTACTGGATTTTCTTATCTTCGGACTGTAGTTACTTTTATTACTCACTGGGTCGGAGCACTCACTTTACTCCCTGCACCTTGTGTGCAGATCCAGGGCAGTCTCAGGCTCAGTAGATCTAGTTGATCAGCAAATCCAGCCTCTGGGAGTATCGAGGTAGCTGCACGACGTTCGCAGCCATTGATCTTCTCCCTCATATCCTATCTCTTTATTTCCGCATTATCGGACTTTGGATATACCGTGTATTAGGATGATATTCTGTATTCTAGAGGCTTAGATTCGTGACACCGGGTCCTAGTGAGATTATATTGTGTATTTTGTTAAAATCTTCAGTACTTTAATCTTGCTTAATTGATATTTCTTTCCGCTATTTTTGATAAATTGGGTTAAGTGTTGAATAATGGTCGAGCTTGCCTAGTAGTGTGCTGGGCGCCATCACGACCGGGATTTGGGTCGCGACAATTCACAACTTGAGCCAATGCTCTACAATGTTCAACAATTCAATTCTCAACTTGAGCCAATGCTCTACAATGTTCAACAATTCGATTCTCAACTTGAGCCAATGCTCTACAATGTTCAACAATTAAATTCTCAACTTGAGCCAATGCTCTACCATGTTCAATTAACAATAATACTTCCACAAGTCATATTCCTCAATAGAAATTATCATATAGAGCATATACAATACAAAACGGAGTCACATTAATCAAAGTATAAGACTCACAGGCATGCTTGACACCAACGTATAGATACTCGTCACCATGCCTATACGTCGTACTCAACAAATAACACATAACAAATTGGACACAACTCCTAATCCCTCAAGCTAAGGTTAGACCAAACACTTACCTCGCTTTGCAACCAATTCAAAATTCTAACAAGCCTTTGCCTCGCGAATTTGTGCCCGAAATTCTCAAATCTAGTCATAAACAATTCGATTCAGTCAATAAAAATTATAGGAATTAATTCCATATGAAATTCTACATTTTCCATTAAAAATCCGAAATTGTACTAAAAATTCGCCCATGGGGTCCACGTCCTGAAACCCGACAAAACTCACAAAATCCGACAACCCATTCAACCACGAGTTCACCCATACAAATTTTATCAAATTCCGATAACAACTCGACCTCCAAATCTAAAATATCATTTTTTGAAGATTTTGCAAAAATCTTGATTTTCTTCCATTTAAATCAGAATTAAACGAGCAGTTTTACGCCCAAAAAGTCCCATGTCTTTCCGGACCAACCACCGGCAATTTTCGACAAGTCTTTTCCCGGGGGAGCGGAAAAAGAAAAGAAAATGAATCAAAGCAATGGACTTGCTAATTTCAGAATACATCACATCTCTAGGGTTAACCCTAACCATGGATTTATGTAATATAAACACTTTCGAGTATAGGACACTTACTTGAGTTGAAATCGTGAAGAACACCTCATAATCGCCCAAGAACCGAGCTCCAAAAATACCAAAACGAAAATGAAGAAAATGAGCATTTTTGGTCCTTAAGTTTCTGCCCATCCGTCACTAAAAGTCTATTTTCGTCACTAAAAGTCGTCACTAAAAGTCCACCAGAAACAGCTTTACCAGCCATATTCAATCGCTCATACCTTTCTGTACAAATGTCCGAATGACGAAGGGTTTAACTTTTTGGAAACTAGAATCCAATAGCTACAACCGTTATATTTTGCATATTTTCGGATTCCTTATATATTTCGAGATATAAGCTTCGAAACTAGCCTCCTCGCCTCAGAAATTTCAGGGAAATTTCAAAAAAGCTTTACCAGCCCTTATTTAATCCATCATAACTTTCTATATAAATATCCAAATGCTTAATGGTTAAAGTTTCTGGACACTAGAATGCAAGGGCTACAACTTTCATGTTTTGTACATTTTCTGATTCCTTATAGATTGCTAGATATAAGCTTCCAAATTATGCTCCTCGCATCAGAATTTTCAAACCTTGTCAAAATCCAGCAAGTTAAATTGTCCTAAAAATGATCCGAAACCACTCCGAAACTCACCCGAGCCCCTCGGGACTCTAACCAAATATGGCAACTTGTCCCAGAATACAATACGAACTTAGTCGAGGATTTAAACCACGCTAAACAACACTAAAATTTCGAATCGCGCCATGAATCGAATTATGAGTTTTCAATTCTTCTAACTTCTATATTCGATGCAAAAACCTATCATATCAAGTCCGATTGACTTCAAATTTTGCACACAAGTCATAAATGACATAATGAAGCTATAAAAATTTTCAAAACTGGATTCCGATCCCGACATCAAAAAGTCAACTCTCGGTCAAACTTTTCCAAAAATCTTCTATTTTCCAACTTTCGCCAAAATGCGCCCAATTGTCCTACGGACTTCCAAATCCAAATCCGAACATGCTCCTAAGTCTAAAATCACCATACGAAACTATTTGAATCATCAAAATTCCATTCCAGGGTCGTTTGCTCAAAAGTCAAATCTTCGGTCAAACTTAAAAAATCTTTAGCCTTAGATTTCTAGATTCCGTTAAATGGTGATAATTTGATCTAGGGACCTCCGAATTCGATTTCGGGCATATGACCAAGTCTCAAATTATGATACGAAACTATTGGAATGGTCAAAACTTGGATCCGGGTTCGTTTGCTCAAAATGTTGACCGAAGTCAACTCAATTGAGTTTTAAAGCTCTAATTCATAATTTAATCTATTTTTCATACAAAAACCTTCCGAAAAATTCTGCGGACTGCGCATGCAAGTCGAGGAATTATTTATAGCACTTTTTTTCAAGGTCTTAAAACATCGAGATGATTATTGAATTTAAAGATGACATTTTGGGTCATCACATTCTCCACCTCTAAAACAAACATTTGTCCTCGAACGTACTAAGAATTATTCTGACATTTCCAAATTGATGATCTTACTTTTATACGTATACTCGCGGTTGATCCCACATTACTGCATTCGACATAAGTTCGACAGTACCATTTCAATTGAGATTATTTCCTTTATCCATATTTGTAAACTTTGAAACAAATTTCTTACACTCCAATGATTTCCAGAAAGGTCCGATTTTCACGTCAACACACGATATTAGTCCCGACTGGCTATAGCAACTCGTGCCTATACACCCATCAAATACAGGGTATTACATTCTCCCCGACTTCGGGTCAGTCATCCTCAAATGAGAAGTAGAGTCTGTCCTCCAACACATAATGTAACTTATCTCTTTCTTTGCACATCTCAATATCCCAAATTTTTTTCTAACTCCCAAATTTTTTAGAAATTTCGACAGAGTCTCCCCTGTAATTGGGCCTATCCACCTGTCAGTGTAACACCAAAACAACTCCTAACAACATGTCCACAACCCAACAACGCACTACAAAGTATATACCAATAATACTAATCTCCGCATTACAAGTACGACATTATCACAATGATATCTTGACATAAAATGCATCATATGTATGACCATAACCACATCTCTGGTCTTAATGGTTGTTCATAATACATTACAACATCGCCAATTAACCTCATGTTACCAAAATTTCGTTTCAAACCTCTAGTTTACTACCAACAAGGCATGAAGATCTTATAATTACTTACCCGAATTAATGAGTCACAATTTAATGCCACCTGGGCTCTCACCTTGTAGGCTAAAACTCAATAGTTACAATACAATTTTAGCAAATTATGCATAGAGATATTCATACAAGAATTTTCAAATAAGCCTAATAGGCATGACTCCCTACAAGTGCCATAGCACAAATTTAATTTCACGAAAGGAGAATTTAAACACATAAATTTTTCACCCCCAGGACCTCGTCCTTTTATAACATCCACCGCAGCTTGTAGCCGGTTTAAATATTTCATATTATATAAAAATGTGAGGATCTCATCCTCAACTCTGAATCACAAGTATTTTGCATATTATGCCAACTAAAATTTTCCATTTCCTTTCTTCCTTCATTCAAATAATTTCAGTTAAACAAAATCACAACATACAATGATCCCTCTTACCGGTAGGTCATATAATTTACAACAGAAATCAATTATTTAGAAATTACATCAAACTCATCGAATTGATTAACAAAAGTCACTTTTATCCTCACAACTATTTTTAGTGACCAACACATAATGATAGACATAGCTATTTCCATATAATCTCCCAACAGAAATATTCACATATGTAGATTTAAGAATTACGAAGCTCGCTCATAAGTGGAGCACAATAGGAGAACTTTCCTCGATACTCAAAACCGAATCAAGTTAAGGAAGTTTTGACTTTATAATAATTTGAGACCGTACTTATAACGATACCGTCTGGGTAGCAACCTCAGCCATACCATAGAAAATATATCAACGGACTGGGTCTCCACCTCTAGGAGTCTCACCTCCACCTCTAACATCTTGACCCCTACATGATTCATTAGGTGATCTCTTGATACGTCTGCATCTTTCGTCGGAACCACAACTGGTCTAGTAGATACATTATCTTTCCACTACCTCTACTTGTCATCTCAAACACAGCAAAATCAACCCCATCGCTTTCGACTATTCTCACGTTCTACAATACTTCATAGCAGCGGTCAAGATAATCCCGCGGGTCATCAAAAGATGCGCCGCTGAAAGAGGCAATGAAGAGCTTGGTGAAACCTATCCAACCTCCGCAAAGCCTCCGAAGACATAATTGATCTATCACCGGTCTGTGATGTTGTTCAATTGAAGAAGCGGCACGTGTGTGACGACCCAACCAATCGTCTCATGAGTTACCGCTCCATTTCCCCCATTTCAGCTTCTTTACGCTTCGTTATCCGTGTTTTATGGGATTGAGATGATTAGTTCGAGTTCGGAGAGGATTTGGTAAGAAATGAGACACTTAGTCTCTTTTAAGAAGGCTTAAATTGGAAAAAATCAACCGGATGTTGACTTATGTGTTAGAGAGTTCGGATGTGAGTTCTGATGGTTCGGTTATCTTCGGGAGGTGATTTGTGACTTAGAAGAGTGATCGGAAGTGGTTTTGGAGGTACGGTGTAGAATTAGGCTTGAATTGGCGAAGTTAGTATTTTGGCGAATTCCGGTTGATCGGTGAGATTTTGATCTGAGGGTCGGAATGGAATTCCGAGAGTTTCTGTAGCTTCGTTATGTCATTTTGGACTTGTCTGCAAAATTTGAGGTCATTCGGACGTGGTTTGGTTGGGTTTTTGATCAAAAATGGAATTTGGAAGTTCTTGAGATTCATAGGCTTGAATTTGATTTGATTTGATGATTTTGGTGTTAGTCGAGGTGTTTTGATGATTGGAACGAGGTTGAATAATGTTTAGGATGCGTTGGTGCTTTTGGTTGAGGTCCCGGGGGCCTCGGGTGTGTTTCGGGTGAGTTTTGAGCGAGTACGGACACCCCGAAACTTAGAAAAATGGAGGGAGCAACAGTTTTGGCGCGGACCACGCTCCTTTTCGCACTGGGCGCGCTGGCCTAGTGCTGGCCGCGTCAAAGTGGCCGCGGCCGCGGTCGTGAAGACTGCAGGTTGCTAGTCCTACTTCGGAAGCTCATATCGTTTGAACCACAAGGAATTTTGAGGTGATTCAAAAACAAAAGTTGTAGCTTTTCGTGTCTAGTTTCCATAAAGGTAAGGATATTGCAATTTGGACATCTGTAGCGAAAGCTATGACCAAAATACTAAAGCCTGTCCCTGCAGAGCAAGACCTGCGCGACCGCGGTCGTTTTTGCGCGGACCCCGCTGGTTGCGCGGACCGCGGTCATTTTTGTGCGGTCAGCGGTGTTGGAATATGAGGGGTACTCTATAATTATGAGGTTTTGGATTTTATTTAATATTTTGACCTAGAGAGCTCGGAATTTGGCGATTTTTCTAAGGTTTTTCAAGAAATTGGTCGGGGTAAGTGATTCTAACTTAGATTTGGTTAGAATACAAGAATCTATCACTGAATTCATCATTTAATTCGTGATTTGAGATGGAATTTGGGAAGAAAATTGTGGAACCTTTCAAAAATATAAAATGATGATTTGAAGGACCAAATGGTATCAGAATTCGATAATCTTGGTATGGTTAGACTCGTGATGGTATGTGGATTCTGAAAATGTAAATTTTACCCGATTCCGAGACATGGGATCGGGGCTCGGGTTTTTCTAATTTCGAGGTTTTTGATATTTTTCGAATGTTTTCGCTTGAGATTTGTTCCCTTAGCATATCGTGACGTATTCGTTCTGATTTTGGATAGATTCGACGCGCGTGGAGGACAATTCAAGGGGCAAAGGCGTTTTGAGCTAGAGAATTAGCTAGTTCGAGGTGAGTAATGGTTGTAAATGATGTCCTGAGGGATTGAAACCCCGGATTGCACATCGTAGTGCTATATTGAGGCAAGATACGTGCTTGATGATGAGCGTGGGGTCTTTCACTACTGGGGATTGTGACTTGGTCCATCCCGATTGGTGATTTTACTGAATATTTGACTGAAATTCATTTGTTATCATCATGATTTAGGCTGATTGTCATATTTGGGCTTCGTGCCAACTATTTGAACCCTTCGGGGATTTATCACTATTTCCTCACTACTTGACTTATTATTTGAACTCGGTCCTATTGATATCTACTGTTTTACAAATTCAGCCACTTTTACTCAAATTTGAAACTTAAATGATATTTCTACATCATGTTTTGGGCTGAGAACTACTGTTTTACTAATGCCCAAGGGGCTTATGATGATTTCTGGACTGAGTGAGGCCGAGGGCCATATGTGAGGATATGCTGAGTGATATGAGGCCGAGGGCCTGAGATACTATTTATGCCATGCGGTGGCTTGAGTGATGTGAGGATATGCTGAGTGATGATGCCACGAGGTGGCTTGATATAGCGCTTGGGCCGTAAGGGCCCTCCGGAGTCTGCACACCCACAGTGAGCGCGGGTACCCATGTGATTTGAAACAGTGGTAACAATGACACTGTTTGATGAAAGTTGGTCAGGTAACAATGGCTGACCATTATGCTGAGTGATTGTGAGGTAGCCCGAGGGGCTGATACTGTACAGAGAGTGAGCCCGAGGGGCTGATACTATGCTGAGCGATTGATACTGTGCCCGAGGGGAGGATTTCTACTTGTTAATTACATGTAAATTACCTATTTTACTTGTTTTAAAAAAGGAATATCATTTGATTTCTTTACTGATTTATCGCTTTAATTGATTTTACTGCTTAATATGGAATTGCTTTGTGCCTTTACGTTTTCATACTTTCAGCCATTATTTGTAATTATTACTCACTGAGTCGAAGTACTCAGATTACTCCTTGCATCGTGTGTGCAGATTCAGGTATAGTAGAGTCCGCACCTGAGCGCTGATTCCTTCTAGGCTAGGCAGTGATTTGGAGTTACAAGGTAGCTGTTGACGTCCGCAGCCCCTTGTCTCTCTTATCCTATATCATTTATGTTTTCTTCAGACTGTTGTATCAGATCCGTACTTTGTAGACCCATAGAAGATTCTGTAGTAGCTCATGACTTGTGACACCCTGGTTTGGGCGGTGTCGGGATGGTTCCTGCTGTTATTATCGTTAAATTCCGCAATTTATGAGCATTATATTATATGTTATTACTGTTTATGATGATTAACTATTTAAAAGAGGTGTTCTGTTTTGGTCTGGTTGGCCTTGTCTTCACGAGAGGCGCCATCACGACCGGGTTTGGGGATTGGGTCGTGACAAGTTGGTATATAGCCTAGGTTACTTAGGTCTCACGAGTCTTGAGCAGGTTTAGTAGAGTCTCGTGGATCGGTACAGAGACGTATGTATTTATCCTCGAGAGGCTGTAAAACCTTTAGGAAAGAACTTCACATTCTTGAACTCTTATCATGCGTCTTTGATTCAGCTTGAAAAGTAACTCTTGAAATTCCTTCCACGTGTTCATATGCGCGTATGAGCGCTCAGTATCAGATGTGCATCAACGGCTTGTGATTCCCCGATCGAGGGGCGAGATGTGATCTCTATGAGTTGATGTTGGGCCGGTCTGGAGGACTTGAGGTCGGATCTTTGCCTATGGCTTGAGCACCGAGGTGTTGATTGTGTGAGAAAGTGTTTTGAACTTATATGTTTGGTATTTCCCTTATTGGTTTGAATGACGGCTGGATAGCTACGTGATAAGTATGCCAGTACTACGAGATGTATCTATATGACTCGGATGTGGCGAGGAAGGTCTGCTGGATGATAGATGAACCATTAAGTGTTTGATTTCCATTGTAATTGGATGTGTAGCCCCGAGTTATGGGCGCGTGAATAATCTTTTCATGTCTCCTATCTGGAGTGAAGTAAATTTCATGTTACAGTATGATTTTTGACTCAGGAAGAATAAGTGACTGTGTAATGTGTATGACGGTGGAAGGTATACAAAATGTTAATTGGAGGCAAAACAGGTGGGTTATCTCTTGCGGAGTGTTCTAAGGTGGTGTGATCCTTATGTTGTCTATTATAAGATCTCATTTACAAGTGAAGAATATGCATTGAAATCTAAATTGTGCTGCCTAGAGAGTGGGCTTAACTGTTGTGTGAGTGAATACAAGAATTGCATAAGAGTTAAAAATTCCAGATGATTTGTGTTTCCACAAGCTTATGAAGGAGTGAGTTCAATCTCACTATGGTATTACAGCAACAATAGAGTATGTGCGTTATGATTTATTGAGTGCGTTTTGTTATATGGCTTTGATCCAAGTTGGGGAGTTTGCTATTAATTAAGTTGATTGCACGGTTAAGAGCTATATTGTTCCAATCTGCCACAGAGATGCCTCGGTATTATTCGATCCCGGTTCCACCTATTCTTGTGTGTCCTCATATTTTGCTCATTATTTGGGGTACGCCCCGAGAGTTTCTTTCTTTACCTATTCATGTATCTACCCCGGTGGGAGATACTGTTGTTGTGGACCGTGTGTACCGGTCATGTGTTGTGATTATTGGGGGTCTAGAGATCCGAGTTGATTTATTGCTATTGAGCATGGTGGACTTTGATGTTATTTTGGGCATGGATTGGCTATCTCCGTGTCGTGCTATTCTAGACTGTCATGCTAAGACAGTCACTTTGGCTATGCCGGGTGTATCGCGGATCGAGTGGCGTGGTGTGACTGATTATATCCCTAGTAGAGTGATCTCTTTCTTGAAGGCCCAATGTATGGTTGGGAAGGGTTGCCTTTCATATCTAGCATTTGTGAGGGATGTTGGATCTGAGACTCCTAGTATTGATTTTGTCCCAGTTGTGAGGGATTTTCCTGCCGGGCATGCCACCGGACAGGGATATTGATTTTTGTATTGACCTGGTGCCGGGCACTCAGCCCATTTCTATTCTGCCATATCGTATGGCACCAGCAGAGTTGAAGGAATTGAAAGAACAGCTTCGCGAACTCCTATATAAGGGGTTCATTCGGCCTAGTGTGTCCCCTTGGGGTGCACCGATTTTGTTTGTGAAGAAGAAGGATGGCACGATGAGAATGTGCATTGATTATAGGCAATTGAACAAAGTAACAATCAAGAACAAGTATTCTTTGCCTCGCATTGATGATTTATTTGATCAACTTCAGGGAGAGAGGGTGTTCTCCAAGATTGATCTCCGTTCGGGTTATCACCAATTGAAGATCAGGGATTCAGATATTCTTAAGATTGCTTTCAGGACCAGATATGGTCATTATGAGTTTCTTGTTATGTCCTTCGGGCTAACCAATGCCCCACCAGCATTCATGCATTTGATGAACAATGTATTTCGGCCTTATCTGGATCGTTCGTTATTGTATTCATTGATGATATCCTGGTGTAATCGTGTAGTTAGGAGGAGCACGCAGAGCATTTGAGAGTTGTGTTATAGAGACTGAGGGAGGAGAAGCTTTATGCAAAATTCTCCAAGTGTGAGTTTTGGCTCAGTTCAGTGGCTTTCTTAGGGCACGTGGTATCCAGCGAGGGTATACAGGTTGATCCGAAGAAGATAGAGGCGGTTCAGAGTTGGCCCAGACCGTCCTCAACCACAGAGATTCATAGCTTTCTTGGGTTAGCAGGCTATTATTGCCGGTTTGTTCAGGGATTTTCATCCATTGCATCGCCTTTGACGAAGTTGACTCTAAAAGGTGCTCCATTCGTATGGTCGGACGAGTGTGAGGAGAGCTTTCAGAAGCCCAAGACAGCCTTGACCATAGCTCCAGTGCTGGTTTTACCATCAACTTCAGGTTCATATACTGTGTATTGTGATGCTTCAAGAGTTGGGATTGGTTGTGTGTTGATACAAGAGGGTAGAGTTATTGCTTATGTTTCTCGGCAGTTGAAACCCCATGAGAAGAACTACCTCGTTCATGATTTGGAGTTGGCTGTCATAGTTCATGCATTGAAGATTTGGAGGCATTACTTGTATGGCATATCTTGTGAGGTGTTCACTAATCATCGCATTCTTCAGCATTTGTTCAAGCAGAAGGATCTTAATTTGAGGTAGCGGAGATGGTTGGAGTTGCTTAAGGATTATGATATCACTATATTGTACCATTCGGGAAAGGCCAATGTGGTGGCCGATGCTTTGAGCCGAAAGGCAGTGAGTATGGGGAGTTTGGCATATTCCAGTTGGGGAGAGACCTCTTGCGGTTGATGTTCAGGCCCTAGCCAATCGGTTCGTGAAGTTGGATATTTCGGAGCCTAGTCGGGTGTTGGCTTGTGTGGTTTCTTGGTCTTCTTTATATGATCGCATCAGAGAGCGCCAGTATGATGATCCGCAATTGCTTGTCCTTAGGGACAGAGTTCAGCATGATGATACCAGAGATGTGACCGTCGGTGATGATGGTGTGTTGAGGATGCAGGGCCGGATCTGTGTACCCAGTGTGGAAGGTTCTTAGAGAGCTGATTCTAGAGAAGGCCCATAGATCGCGGTATTCCATTCATCCGGGTGCCGCGAAGATGTATCAGGATTTGAGGCAGCACTATTGGTGGAGAAGAATGAAGAAAGATATTGTGGGATGTGTAACTCGGTGTCTCAACTGTCAGCAGGTGAAGTATGAGTATCAGAGACCGGGTGACTTATTTTAGCAGATGGTTATCCCCGAGTGGAAGTGGGAGAGAATCACGATGGACTTTGTGGTTGGACTTCCTCGTACTTTGAAGAAGTTCGATGCTATTTGGGTGATTGTGGATCGGCTGACCAAGTCTGCGCACTTCATTCCTGTGTGTACTGCCTATTCTTCAGAGCGGTTGGCAGGGATTTATATCCGGGAGATTGTTCGGTTGTATGGCGTTCCTGTTTCTATCAACTCAGATAGAGGTACTCAGTTTACTTCGCAATTTTGGAGAGCCGTACAGAGAGAGTTGGGTACTCAGGTAGAGTTGATCACAGCGTTTCATCCTCAGACGGACGGACAGACCGAGCGTACTATACAAATATTGGAGGACATGTTGCGTGCTTGTGTTATTGACTTTGGAGGTTCATGGGATAAGTTTCTACCACTTGTAGAGTTTGCTTACAACAACAGCTACCAGTCGAGTATTCAGATGGATCCATATGAGGCTTTGTACGGGAGGCGGTGTAGATCTCCGGTTGGTTGGTTCGAGCCCGGCGAGGCTAGACTATTGGGGACAGATTTGGTTCAGGATGCCTTAGATAAGGTGAAGGTGATTCAGGAGAGGCTTCGTACAGCGCAGTCACGTCAGAAGAGTTTTGTGAACCGGAAGGTTCGAGATGTGTCCTACATGGTCGATGAGAAGGTCCTGTTGAAGGTTTCGCCCATGAAGGGTGTTATGAGATTTGGGAAGAAAGGCAAGTTGAGTCCTCGGTTCATTGGGCCTTTTGAGGTGCTTCGGAGGATTGGGGAGGTGGCTTATGCGCTTGCTTTACCACCCAGCCTGTCGAATATGCATCCGGTATTTCATGTTTCTATGCTCCGGAAGTATATTGGGGATCCGTCTCATGTTTTGGACTTGAGCACGGTTCAGTTGGATGACGAGTTGACCTTTGATGTGAAGCCAGTAGCTATTTTGGGTCGCCAGGTTCGGAAGTTGAGGTCAAATTATATAGCTTCAGTGTAGGTGCAGTGGAGAGGTCGGTTCTTGGTGGAGGCCACCTGGGAGACCGAGCGAGAGATACGGAGCAACTATCCTCATCTGTTTGAGGCTTCAGGTATGTTTCTTGACTCGTTCGAGGACGAACGTTTGTTTAAGTTGGGGAGGATGTGACGACTCGGCCAATCGTCTCATGAGTTACCACTCCATTTCCTCCATTTCAGCTTCTTTACGCTTCATTATCCGTGTTTTATGGGATCGTGATGATTAGTTCGAGTTCGGAGAAGATTTGGTAAGAAATGAGACACTTAGTCTCTTTTAAGAAGGCTTAAGTTGGAAAAAGTCAACCGGATATTGACTTATGTGTTAGAGGGTTCGGATGTGAGTTCTGATGGTTCGTTTATCTTCGGGAGGTGATTTGTGACTTAAGAGTGTGATCGGAAGTTGTTTTGGAGGTACGATGTAGAATTAGGCTTGAATTGGCAAAGTTAGTATTTTGGCGAATTCCGGTTGATAGGTGAGATTTTGATCCGAGGGTCGGAATGGAATTCCGAGAGTTTCTGTAGCTTCTTTATGTCATTTTGGACTTGTCTGCAAAATTTGAGGTCATTCGGACATGGTTTGGTTGGGTTTTTGATAAAAAATGGAATTTGGAAGTTCTTGAGATTCATAGGCTTGAATTCGATGTGATTTGATGATTTTGGTGTTAGTCGAGGTGTTTTGATGATTGGAACGAGGTTGAATAATGTTTAGGATGCGTTGGTGCTTTTGGTTGAGGTCCCGGGGTCCTCGGGTGTGTTTCGGGTGAGTTTTGAGCGAGTAAGGACACCCTGGAACTTAGAAAAATGGAGGGAGCAGCAGTTTTGGCGCGGACCGCGGTCCTTTTCGCGCTGGGCGCGCTGGCCGCGTCAAGGTGTCCGCGGCCGCGGTTGTGAAAACTGCAGGTTGCTGGTCCTACTTCGGAAGCTCATATCGTTTATCCACAAGGAATTTTAGGTGATTCAAAAACGAAAGTTGTAGCCCTTCGTGTCTAGTTTCCAGAAAGGTAAAGATATCGCAATTTGGACATATGTAGTGAAAGCTATGGCCAAAACACTAAAGCCTGTCCCTGCAGAGCAAGACCTGCGTGGCCGAGGTCGTTTTTGCGGAGACCCCGCTGGTTTTGCACGGACCGCGGTCATTTTTGTGCGGTTAGCGGTGTCAAAATCCGAGGGGTACTCTATAAATACGAGGTTTTTGATTTTATTTGATATTTTGACCTAGAGAGCTCGGATTTTAGCGATTTTTTGAAGGTTTTTCAAGAAATTGGTCGGGGTAAGTGATTCTAACTCAGATTTGGTTAGAGTACATGAATCTATCACTAAATTAATCATTTAATTCGTGATTTGAGATGGAATTTGGGAAGAAAATTGTGGAACCTTTCAAAAATGTAAAATGATGATTTGAAGGACCAAATGGTATCGGAATTGGATAATCTTGGTATGGTTAGACTCGTGAGGGTATGAGGATTTTGAAAATGGAAATTTTACCCGATTCCGAGACGTGGGCCCGGGGTTCGAGTTTTGCTAATTTCGAGTTTTTTGATATTTTTCGAATGTTTTCGCTTGGGCTTTGTTCCCTTAGCATATTGTGACGTATTCGTTTTGATTTTGGATAGATTCGATGCGCGTGGAGGCCAATTCAAGGGGCAAAGGCGTTTTAAGCTAGAGAATTAGCCAGTTCGAGGTGAGTAATGGTTGTAAATGATGTCCTGAGGGTTTGAAACCCTGGATTGCACATCGTAATGCTATATTGAGGCAAGATACGTGCTTGATGATGAGCGTGGGGTCTTTCACTACTGAGGATTGTGACTTGGTCCATCCTGATTGATGATTTTACTGAATATTTGACTGAAATTCATTTGTTATCATCATAATTTGGGCTGATTGCCATATTTGGGCTTCGTGCCAACTATTTGAACCCTTCGGGGATTTTTATCACTGTTTCCTCACTGCTTGACTTATTATTTGAACTCAGTCCTATTGATATTTACTGTTTTACAAATTCAGCCACTTTTACTCAGATTTGAAACTTAAATGATATTTCTACATCATGTTTTGGGCTGAGAACTATTGTTTTACTAATGCCCAAGGGGCTTATGATGATTTCTGGACTGAGTGAGGCCGAGGGCCATATGTGAGGATATGCTGAGTGATATGAGGCTGAGGGCCTGAGATACTATTTATGCCATGCAGTGGCTTGAGTGATGTAAGGATATGCTGAGTGATGGTGGCACGAGGTGGCTTGATATAGCGCTTGGGCCGTAAGGGGCCCCTCCGGAGTCTGCACACCCACAGTAAGCGCGGGTACCCATGTGATTTGAAATAGTGGTAACAATGACACTGTTTGATGAAAGTTGGTCAGGTAATAATGGCTGACCATTATGCAGAGTGATTGTGAGGTAGCCCGAGGGGCTGATACTGTACAGAGAGTGAGCCCGAGGGACTGATACTATGCTGAGCGATTGATACTGTGCCCGAGGGGCGGATTTCTACTTGTTAATTACCTGTTTTACTTGTTATAACGAGGAATATCATTTGATTTCTTCACTGATTTACTGCTTTAAGTGATTTTACTGCTTGATATGGAATTGCTTTATGCCTTTACGTGTTTTCATACTTTCAACCATTATTTGTAATTATTACTCACTGAGTCGGAGTACTCACATTACTCCCTGCACCGTGTGTGAAGATTCGGGTATAGCAAAGCTGCACCTGAGCGCTGATTCCTTCCAGGCTAGGCAGTGATTTGGAGTTACGAGGTAGTTGTTGAGGTCCGCAGCCCCTTGTCTCTCTTATCCTCTATCATTTATGTTTTCTTCAAACTGTTGTATCGGATTCCGTACTTCGTAGACCTATAGCAGATTCTGTAGTAGCTCATGACTTGTGACACCTCGGTTTGGCCTGTGTCAGGATGGTTCCTACTGTTATTATCGTTAAATTCCGCAATTTATGAGCATTATATTATATGTTATTACTGTTTATGATGATTAACTATTTAAAAGAGGTGTTCCATTTTGGTCTGGCTGGCCTTGTCTTCACTAGAGGTGCCATCACGATCGGGTTCGGGGATTGGGTCGTGACAACGTGACTTCGCCATTCTTGAAAGGACAAGAGTAGATGTTTCAATTTAGCAATGCGAGAACAAAATCGCACGACAGAGAAGAATGGGAGTGAAACTTTTCCTAACTCTGTAGCCTCTGGGGATAAATACAAACGTCTCCGTACCGATACCTCAGACTCTACTAAGCTTGTGTAACGACCCGACCGGTCATTTTGAAGTTTTGCACTTTGATTGCTAGTTCCCGGGCATGACTTGCCCCGTGTAACGTATTATGACTAATGTAGATCGTTGGTTTTGGTTTTCAGGAAAAATCAGAATGAATTTGAAGGAACAGTCTCAGTTGAAAGCTTTAAATTTGAAAGGTTTGACTAAGAGTTGACTTATTTGTATATGAGCTAGGATTGAATTATGTTATGGGGTGTGTTGACATGTTTGGTCGGGGTTCCATGAGGCTCGGATATGTTTTGGAAGATTTTTGCCGTTTTGAACATAAGCATGTAATGATCAAAAGGTCCATTTTTAGTTCTAGAGATCAAAATTTGATTTCGAGACTTCCGGAATTTTGACAATGAATTATAGGACTGATCTGGAAAGTTTGGTCTAATTTCATCAAGTCCCGATTGGGTTTTTGACACGAAACATGATTTAATTATTTAACGAGTGAAATAGGTATTGAACTGAGCAATTGCGTTTCGACTGAAGGGATATGTTCGTATTATTATTTTTGACTCATAGGAACAAGAATCATCTAATTCTGAGTTCGTATGATGGAGTTAGAGCCTTTTTAGTAAAAAGAAAAGCTGCTGCAATTTTCTAGGCAGTTTCTGCATTTTTCGCACATGTGAACAGTAACCGCACCTGCGTGAATAGTATCCGTGTACAGTACCATGTACAGTAAACATGAACAGTATCCATGTACAATACCCATGTACAGTACATATAAACAGTACCCCCCGAATACAGTACCCATGAACAGTACCGTGAACGGTAAAATACGTGAACAATAACCACAGAAATTCTAGATAGAATGTTGAGTTCTGAAAATGGGACTTCGTCCCATTTTTTTTTTACCAAATTGGAGCTCGGGGAGAAGCAATTTTCGGGAGATTTTCAAAGAAAATAACGGGGTAAGTGTTCTTAACTTAATTTTGGTCAGATTACCCGAATCTATTACTAGTTTTGGCATTAAATTGATGATTTTAGTTGGGAAAATCTTGAAAACCCTCTTGGTTTAATTTGAAGATTTGAGGGTCGAGTTGACGTCGGATTTTAGTAAAATTGGTATGGTTGGACTCGCGGTTGGATGAGGTTTCATATTCCGTAATTTTTGTCGGGTTCTGAGACATGGGCCCCACAAGCGAATTTTGAGTGCAATTTCGGATTTTAATGGAAAATGTAGAATTTCATATGGAATTAATTCCTATAATTTTTATTAACTGAATCGAATTATTATGGCTAGTTTCGAGGCATTAGGTGGTTGATTTGAGAGACAAAGGCATCGCGAGCTAGAGGATTAGTCGGTTTGAGCTGAGTAATGACTGTAAATGATGTCCTGAGGGTTTGAAACCCCAAATTTGCACATCGTAGTGCTATATTGAGGTGAGACACGCGCTGGAAGATGAGCGCGGGGTCTTTTACTACCGGGGTTGTGACTTGGTCCATCCCGATTGATGATTTTACCGCATATTTGATTGAAACTTATTTGTTATCATCATGATTTGGGCTGATTGCCATACTTAGGCTTCGTGCCAATTATTTGAATCCTTTGGGAATTTTTATCATTATTTCCTCACTGTTTTGACTTATATTTAAACTCAGTCCTGTTGATAATTATTGTTTTACAAACTCAGCCATTTTTATGCAGATTTGGAAACTCAAATGATATTTCTAAATGGTATTTTGGGCTGAGAACTACTATTTTACAAATGCCCGAGGGGCTTATGATGATTTCCAGGCTGAGTGAGGCCGAGGGCCATATGTGAGGATATGCTGAGTGATATGAGGTCGAGGGCCTGAGATACTATTTATGCCACGAGGTGGCTTGAGTGATGTGAGGTCGATTGATATGAGGCCGACGGCCTGATATACTTTATATGCCACGCGGTGGCTTGAGTGATGTGAGGATATGCTGAGTGATGATGCCACGAGGTGGCTTGATATAGCACTTGGGCCGTAAGGGGCCCCTCCGGAGTCTGCACACCCATAGTGAGCGCGGGTACCCACTGTTCTGAGTGATTGATACTATGCCCGAGGGGCTGATATGAGTGATTGTGAGGTAGCCCGAGGGGCTAATACTATTCTGAGAGTGAGCCCGAGGGACTGTTACTGTTCTGATATTGTGCTCGAGGGGCAGGTTCTGTTGATATTATGCCCGAGGGGCGGTTAGTTGTACATGTTTTCCCGAAGGGCTGTTTACATTTCTATCATTTTTGTTACTCACTTGTACTGTTGATATTATGCCCGAGGGGCGGTTTGTTGTACATGTTTTGCCCGAGGGACTGTTTACATTTCTATCATTTTTGTTACTCACTTGTAAACTACTTGCTTTACTTATTGAAAAAAGGATTTTCACTTGATTTCTCACTGCTTTACTGTTTAAAGTGATTTTACTACTTCAGTATGGAATACCTTGTGTTTTTGCGTGATTTCTTGCCTTTAGTCTTTATTTATTATTATTACTCACTGAGTCGGAGTACTCACATTACTCCCTGCACCTTGTGTGCAGATTCAGGTATGTTTTGGCTGATCGGAGGCAGAGTCATCAGGGTTTAGCAAGGTAGCTGCCGACGTTCGCAGCATTGCTTTTCTCTCTTCTCATTTCATTAGTCTGTATTTGTACACTCCAGGATTTCAGTTGTATTTACACCCTTGTAGATGCTCGTGACTTGTGACACCCTGGTTAGGGCTGTGTCGGGTTGTGCTTTCGTTAATTATATCATTAAATCATATTTAAACTGTTTATTAATGTTTAACTATTTTTGAAAAGGCGATATGGGTTTGTTGGCTTGCCTTGTCTTCACGAGAGGCGCCATCACGACCGGAGTGGGGTTTGGGTCGTGACAAGTTGGTATCAGAGCCTATGTTACATATGTCTCACGAGTAATGAGCAGGTTTAGTAGAGTCTCGCAGATCGGTATGGAGACGTCTGTATTTATCCTCGAGAGGCTGCAGAACCTTTAGGAAAACTTCACATTCTTAAATTCTTATCGTGCATCCTTTGATTCAGCTTGAAATTTAACTCTTTGAATTCATTCCATGCGTTCGTATATACGCATGAGCGCTCAATATCAGATGTGCCTTGATGGCTTGTGATTCCCCGATCGAGGGGCGAGATGTGATCTTTGTGAGTGTGATGTTGGGCCAGTCTGGAGGACTTCAGGCCGAATATTTGCATATGGCTTGAGCATCGAGGTGATGATTGTGTGAGCAAGTATTTTTGAACTTATATGTTCGGTAGTGTCCCTATTAGTGGGAGTAATGGCTAGATAACTATGTGATGTCTATGTTAGTACTGCGAGATGTATCTATCTTGATTTGAGGTATAGCCCCGAGTTATGGGTGTGCAAAGTGTCTTTTCATGTGTCCTAGTTAGGAGTGAAGTAAATTTCATGTTGCGATATGAGTTCAAACTCAGGAAGACTAAGTGACTGCGTAATGGTTATGACAGTGGAAGGTATACATAAATGTTAGTTTAAGGTGAAGAAGGTGGGTTATCTCATGCGAAGTGTTCTGAGGTTGTACGATCCTTATGTGTCTGTTAGATTTGCGAGTGAAGGATATGTGTTGTAACTTAAATTGGGTCGCTTAGTGAGTGTGTGTAATTGTTACGAGGGTAGAATGCGAAATTTTCAGAAGAGTTAAAATTCTAGATGATATGTGTTTTCACAAGCTTATAAAAGATTTGAGTTTAATCACATTATTGTATCATGACATCAATAGAGTATAATCGTTATGAGTTATTGAGTGTGTGTTGATCTATGGCTTCGAGCCAAGTGGGGGAGTCCGCTATTGAATAGTTGATTGCATGATTATGTGCTCTAATGGTTCCAGTTCGAGCCGTATTTGTAAATCAGTTGTGGCTCGAGTAAAGGAAATTTCAATAAAGGCTATGTTATGATTTATGGGTGTACGAGAATCGGGGAATGACTTGAGCTGTGGTTGGTAACGAATGCTCGGTGCATAGAGCAGGAAGTTTCTTGGTTATATTGGAATGAGGTCACATTCTGCAGTATCGGAGTGCTAATGAAGCACAGGTTGTTCGGTTCGTTTAATCAATCTAACTACGGTTTGAGTAGTGTGGATGACTCTAGAGAATGGTCCTATTGTTTTCAAAACTCTACATCCAATAATTGGAGGCTTCTAAGTTGTACTTATGGATAGAAACTGAGTTTTCAGTGGAAGATGGCAAGACTTGTGGTATTTTCTATATTAATTATGGGATTCTATATATCAGTATCGGGAAGGTGAAGGTAATGGATTTGGGGAACACTTAAAGAGTATTCAACGACTTAGGAGCCTTAGACAGTGTAGCTTTATGCTTGGGTTTCGTGTGACAAGCCTAGGTTGAGGAAATTGTGGTGCTACAGCAAGAAGGAATATCAAGTTGAAGATGAATCAGAAGGAATTTAGATAGATGGGGTATCTTGATAGTAGACCAAATCGGTATGGTAAGGATATGATTAATTCCTTGTGTGTGTTCGAGGTAATGAGTTCCTACAACTATTTTGCAACAATGCTCTTGGGTTTTGATGGCTTGCTTAGCTTGGTCTAGTTAGAAGGATTCAGTCCTGGCAGTTGAATTTGTGCAAATGGAATTGGGAGAGTTCTTATTGATTTCTACCGTGGTTGGAGAGGTGCAATTTCTCCGAGTGTGAGAAGCATAGGATATGTAATGATTTTTCTTCTAGATGGGATCAATGGAAGTTCTTGGCTAGATGAGTTACAGTTCAGTTCTGAAAGGAAGTTCATAAAACTCTTAGGAAATGGGTAGCCTCACATGATTAAGGAAATGGTACTACTAATTGGAAATGATTTGACGAGAGTCTATGTTTTAGTAAAAGGGCAATGTTATTAAGTTGATAGCACTTTGGTAGTATTACGACACCTTCTTTTTAGATCGACTGGTGATATTCGGGTTTGCTTGGTAGCACAGGGAAATTTTAGAGTATCTATAGTGGAATGATTTGGTATTAGAGGTGTGGCATATATTCGGACGGCGAAATTGGGATAGGATATGGTGATTCATGTGTCGTATGGACGTGGAGACGGAAGTTCTCATATTCAGGCTATGTTGTGATTGTAGATCGTGTGTATCAACACTGTTTAGTGACTATCGAGATTAGGAGGCTCGAGTGGATCTTTCTTTGCTTGGTATGTTAGATTTTGGATGTAATGTTGGGGATTTAGACTGATCGTCTCAATGTTGGGTTATTCTGGACTATTGCATTATGGGCTAGGTTGGAAAGGCTAAAGGTTGAGTAGCGATGTGCGTCAGGTTATGTTCTAGTGGAGTGGTCAATATTTCATAGACCCAGCGGACGGCTGGGAAGGATTGCTTTTCTTAATTGGGCCTTCGTGATGGATGTCAGTGCAAAGGTATCTACCATTGAATCAGTTCCGGTGTTGAGGGACTTTCCGGAAGCGTTTCTTGTAGCCGGGCATGTCGTCGGGCGAGGTTGTGGATTTAGATATTTATGCGATGCCGGGCACCGTATCGTATGGCTCCGGTAGGAGTTATGGTATTTGAAGGAGCGGCTTTAGGCTTCCTTGGTAAGGAGTTTGTTGGCAAGCCAATGTGGATGCGTGTTCTAGCTCGAGTCGGCTTGGTTGGCCGAGAATTGTATTGTTCAAAGATAGGTTGATTCGACCATTATTGAGCTTATTAGTAATCTGGGGAGATCTATGAGTTGCCTTTCTGTGTTGCGAGACATTATAATTTATTGGTTATGGGCACATATGGTGCGGTTCTAATGGGGTTCATAGTGGAAGTCGAGCGGGATGAGTAATCGGGTGTTGCTCGGTGAATGGTGTATCGGCTACGTCCTATCGGGTTTGCGTGGTATATGTTACTTGTTTCACTGTTGGTGTAATGATTTGCTTTGGTTCCAGACGTCAAATTGTGCGTGGTTGTCAATTTCGAGCATAGTGACTTGAGGTGTCCCATGTGGAGCAGTGTTTGGATAGGATCGCGCATTGTAGCGAAGCTATGTGGAGATATGACCTTGCGGGTTAGATTCGTGTGTCCTATTCTATGATGTGAGACGGGTTCTCAGCCCTGCGTTGTGGTGGTACTGGTGAGCTTGAGGTACAACTCTTTCATTTGAGTCATTTTCATGATTTGAGTATGTTCGGACCGTTGCTTATTGGTGCGCGTATTATGCTAGATGTGGCTTAGGCCTCTATTGGTGTGACATGTCACCAGGGTAGTGTGTTGGGTCAGAGGAAATCGTTGGGATCATTAATGAAAATAAACGGATTCGATTTCAGCATGTTTGATGGGTAAACACCGAGGTTCGGTTCAAAAAAAAATTTGCTATGGTAATTGCCAGAGGAGAAATGTCTTCATGAATGGTTGATCTGAGAAATGATTATGGTTTATTGCGTGTTTCATTTATCGTTGGCAGTATATGAAAGTGTTGGAATGAGACTTTAGCTGATAAAAGGTTTTCTATCGGTATTTGGTTGTTATGGGCAGCTGCTGTGAATAGAAGTTATTGCTGCGAGCGTTAGAGTTATATGGTATATCATGGGATTGCTCTCGAGGTTGCAAGCATGGGTTACTACAGCTAGTTGACGTTTTGATCGTATTGATGGTTTCAGAAGTGAAAATGTGGTTCTATGATTTATGGGCTAGATTGGATTGTGTAATTTTAGTTAAACGGGTATGTTTTGGCTGATCGAAGGCAAAGTCATCAGGGTTTAGCAAGGTAATTTTCGGCGTTTGCAGCACTGCTTTTCTCTCTCCTCATTTCATTAGTCTGTATTTGTACACTCCAGGATTTCAGTTGTATTTATACCCTAGTAGATGCTTGTGACTTGTGACACCCCGGTTAGGGCTGTGTCGGGTTGTGCTTTCGTTAATTATATCGTTAAATCGTATTGAAACAGTTTGTTAATGTTTAACTATTTTTGAAAAGGTGATATGGGTTTGTTGGCTGGCCTTGTCTTCATGAGAGGCGTCATCACTACCGGAGCGGGGTTTGGGTCGTGACAGCTTGTCTGTGAATTGTGAGACCTATATAACCTAGGGCTCTGATACCAACTTGTCACGACCCAGATTTCCTGCCCTCGGGAGTCGTGATGGCGCCTACTAGTGAAATATAGGCAAGCCAACCAACTGAACTATTTACCTTATTTCCATTTTTAATCCGATAACAGTTAAGAGCCAACAATTAGATAACAACAGAATTGAATAAGTGGAAGGTTGCATTGTAAAGTTTTAATAATACTGATAATACCAATCCATAACATATCTACCCAAGACTAGTGTCATAACTTCACAGGCTACCTAGGAGTACTACAAATAAAGGTCTGAAAGAAATAAACACAACACTGTCTCCGGAAATACATGAAAGAAACAGGAATAGTAGATAGAAGGAGATGCCAAGGCCTGCGGACGCTTACAGGACTACCTCGGGTCGCCTGATGAACAAGAAACATCAATCTCATTGCGGTCCGAAATCTACAGCATTGGGATCTGCACAAAAAAGTGCAGAGTGTAGTATCAGCACAACCGACCCCATGTGCTGGTTAGTGCCTAGCCTAACCTCGGCGAAGTAGTGACGAGGCTAGGACCGGACTACCAAATAAACCTGTGCAATATAGCGTACAAAAATAATAGGAAGCAGCTAACAATGATGACAACAATGATCAACCAGTGATATAAACCAGTGATATAAATAGCAGACAACGAGAACACCATAAATGTTTCTCAACAAATAATAAATACAAGTGCAATCAATTAATCAAGTCCTTCAAATATAAATCTTTCGCCTATAAATCCTTCAAGTAATAATCTCTAAGATAATATGCTTTTCAATAAATATATTTCGAATATATTTTCTTCAAATAAATATCTTTCAGATAATCATCTTTCGAATATAATTCTTTCGAGTAAAGGTCACCTTGTGACACCTCATTTCATAATCATAAATAATATAGGTCTCAGCCCACTTTCATATTTTCACGGCACCTCGTGCCCATATTTATGTCACAACCGCACGGACAACTCACGTGCCATTAAAGAAAACCATAATATTTTCCCCGGCACCTTGTGCCCACATATTTCTGTCACACATTGTACGACAATATTCTCATATTTCTCAGCTCATAGGTTCCATAACCCAATACAATTAAGAATGTTCAAGGAGCCTCATTCACTTAACATAAAGTAGAGTACAACTTCCAACCCAATTAGGAAATCAACAAGAAAAGATGAAGTTATTTTTAGAAATCATTTGATAAAGAAAATACCATTTTCAATTAAAGTACATTATCGAAGGAATCATTACCTTTAATACGAGAAATTAATAAATTAAAACATAATAGAAATTCCTTTTTAAGTAAAGTACAACCTCAAACAGTTTAAGGAAACTTTAGTTGAGAAATCAATTGAGTTAAAAATGTAACAATCTTGAAATTTGAAGTATTGAACATATTAAAATAAAATAAGGTGAGGTATTATAAACACTATGGATCCCAACACAAAGGATCACAACAGTAAAGAGATCTAAACAATTAATACACTTGAATTGTTAATAACAAGTAAACACATCAAACAGAAAGTGCACGACATCACCCTTCGTGCTTTAACACTCTCTCACCAAAACAATACACGGCATCACCCTTCGTGCTTTACACTTTTCCTCACCCAAGCAACAAACACAAGGCAAATAGGGTAAGGGAATTTATAACATCGAAATAAAATCAAGTAATAACGGAAAATCAGTAAATAAACGTACAAGACAACATAACTCAATTAGAATCATGAAAAATCAAGGACAAGTGCACGTCATCACCCTTCCTGCTTTTATTCTCATCCTCACCATAAGAATCAATATAAACTACATGGCATCATCCTTTGTGCTTTACACTCTTCCTTACCATAAAATCAATATAATTGGCACGAAATTGTACATCGTGCGGCACGGCATCACCCTTCGTGCTTTACACTCTTCCTCAAAAAATCATACACGGCATCACCCTTCGTGCTTTAACATTCTTCCTCACCCAAACAACAATCACAAGAAGTAAGGGCAAGGAAATAAATGAAATCACAATAAAATCTCGATAAGGGAACAATAGTACAACAATCAAATCCCGGCAAGGAAAACAACATCAAAACAATAACATCCCGGCAAGGAAGACAATATCATGATTCTCTCTCTCCTTTCTTCTTTCACGTTTACTTCCCAATTCTATTCACAACTTGAGCCAATGCTCTACAATGTTCAACAATTCAATTCTCAACTTGAGCCAATGCTCTACAATGTTCAACAATTCAATTCTCAACTTGAGCCAATGCTATACAATGTTCAACAATTAAATTCTCAACTTGAGTCAACACTCTACCATGTTCAATTAGCAATAATACTTCAACAAGTCTTATTCCTTAATAGAAATTATCATATAGAGCATATACAATACGAAACGGAGTCACATTAATCAAAGTATAAGACTCATGGGCATGCTTGACACCAATGTATAGATACTCGTCACCATGCCTATACGTCGTACTCAACAAATAACACATAATAAATAGGACACAACTCCTAATCCCTCAAGCTAAGGTTAGACCAAATACTTACCTCGCTTTGCAACCAATTCAAAATTGCAACAAGCCTTTGCCTCGCGAATTCGTGCCCGAAATTCTCAAATCTAGTCATAAACAATTAGATTCAGTCAATAAAATTTATAGGAATTAATTACATATGAAATTCTACATTTTTTCATTAAAAATCCGAAATTGTACTAAAAATTTGCCCATGGGGTCCACGTCTCAGAACCCGACAAAACTCACAAAATCCGACAACCCATTCAACCACGAGTTCATCCATACAAATTTTATCAAATTCCAATAACAACTCGACCTCCAAATCTAAAATTTTCATTTTAGGAAGATTTTGGAAAAATCTTGATTTTCTTCCATTTAAATCCGAATTAAACAATGAAAATAATCATGGATTTATGTAATATAAACACTTTCGAGTATAGGACACTTACTTGAGTTGAAATCGTGAAGAACACCTTAAAATCGCCCAAGAACCGAGCTCCAAAAATCCCAAAACAAAAATGAAGAAAATGAGTATTTTTGGTCCTTAAGTTTCTGCCCATCCGTCACTAAAAGTCCATTGTCGTCACTAAAAGTCGTCACTAAAAGTCCACCAGAAACAGCTTTACCAGCAATATTCAATCGATCATAACTTTCTGTACAAATGTCCGAATGATGAATGGTTTAACTTTATGGAACCTAGAATCCAAGGGCTACAACCTTTATGTTTTGCATATTTTCTGATGCTCTACATATTTCGAGATATAAGCTTCCAAAGTAGCCTCCTCGCATCAGAAATTTTTGGGAAATTTCAAAACAATTTTACCAGCCCTTATTTAATCGATCATAACTTTCTGTATAAATATCAAAATGCTTAATGGTTAAAGTTTCTGGAAACTAGAATGCAAGGGCTACAACTTTTATGTTTTGTACATTTTCAGATTCCTTATAGATTGCTAGATATAAGCTTCCAAATTATGCTCCTCGCATCAGAATTTTCGAATCGCGCCATGAATCCAGCAAGTTAAATTGGCCTAAAAATGGTCCGAAACCACTCCGAAACTCACTCGAGCCCCTCGGGACTCTAACCAAATATGGAAACATGTCCCAGAATACAATACAAACTTAGTCGAGGATTTAAACCACGCTAAACAACACTAAATTTTCGAATTGCGCCATGAATCGAATTATGAGTTTTCAATTCTTCTAACTTCTATATTCGATGTAAAAACCTATCAAATCAAGTCTGATTGACTTCAAATTTTGCACACAAGTCATAAATGACATAACGAAGCTATAAAAAATTTCAAACTGGATTCTGAACTCGATATCATAAAGTCAACTCTCGGTCAAACTTTTCCAAAAATCTTCTATTTTCCAACTTTCGCCAAAATACGCCGAATTGTCCTACGGACTTCCAAATCCAAATCCGAACATGCTCCTAAGTCCAAAATCACCATACAAAACTATTTGAATAATCAAAATTCCATTCCAGGGTCGTTTTCTCAAAAGTCAAATCTCCGGTCAAACTTAAGAAATCTTTAGCCTTAGATTTCTAGATTCCGTTAAATGGCGATAATTTGATCTAGGGACCTCTGAATTCGATTTCGGGCATATGATCAAGTCCCAAATCACGATACGAAACTATCGGAATGGTCAAAACTTGGATCCGGGTTCGTTTGCTCAAAATGTTGACCGAAGTCAACTCAGTTGAGTTTTAAAGCACTAATTCATAATTTAATCCATTTTTCATAAAAAAACCTTCCGGAAAATTCTACGGACTGCGCACGCAAGTCGAGGAATTATTGATAGCTCTTTTTTTTCAAGGTATTAAAACATCGAGATGATTATTTAATTTAAAGATGACATTTTGGGTCATCACAAAGATGGGTATGATACATTTGGATATAGTGACTACACATCCCTAAGCAATTTAATACAAATGCATAACAATTCAGACCTCACACTTGTGTTGTAACACACCCCAACCATCATAAAATACTATCACCAAGCTCCCAATTCTTTAAGCACAAATAAAGCAAGAGTTACCACTAGTAAGGACCAAAATTTTCTAATATATACAAACACCAACCCCTTTTCAAATTTCTTTCTACGTTGAGATTTTTTTTCGTTTTCACGCAATTTTTTTCATCTTCTTTTTTTCAATTCCCTACAAGTGGCTCTCACTTTTTTTCTTTCAAAATAGTGTACCTTTCTCCTTTTTCTATAATTCTACTAAAAAATCCAACCACACCTCCGCTTATATTTAACAAGCTCATAACAATTTCAAGTGCTCAAGAGAGGTAGAAAGTTCAAGCAGATGGCCAATTCAAATAAAAGGGCCAGGCTGGTAATATAGTAGCTAAAGAAAAATAGAATTATAGGCTCAACAGGGCTAACTAGGATACATATAATTATGTGGGTAAAAAGACATATATCAAGCTCAACAAAGAAATGTCTTTATGACTTACTAGACCTAATAAGACTACAATTTCGCATTGCACACATAGAGGGTAAGTTCTAGACAACAACTGACATGCACAAAATATCAACAATAACTTCACACACATATTGGCACATAACTCACTCTGGATCGGATCTATCCCGACTCTCTAGTCATAGCAGTTAAGCATAATCAAAATCAAACATTTTAAGACACTTACACACGAGTCAAGAAATGAGCCTAAGCATCACAACTAAGGCACTCACTGCTCTCAAGGCACGATAAAGTCAAGAAAAGCTATATATACTTAGCATTGCGGCACAAGATCTCTTTATTCCTATCAAAAGGAAAAAAAACTAACTATTATATACCAACTAGAAACTAGATTCACTATTAGAAATCCGGAAAAAAGTGACCACAAAAAGCGACCAAAGTTGGTCGTTTACTGGCCAAAAAGCGACCAAATAGCGACCAAAATAGGCTGGTCGATATTAAATTGGTCCCTTTACCTTAGGGACCAAAGTTGGTCGCTAATTAGCGACCAACTTTGGTCTCTAAGGTAAAAGGACCAAATATTCATGTAAAGAAAGTAGCGACCAACGTTGGTCGCTATATTATTTTAAAAATATAAATTTGGCGACCAACGTTGGTCTCCAAATGTAAATTACATTTTTATTTATTTATTATTAATCATAAAAAAGAGACCAACTTTGGTCTGCAAAAATATTATATTTTAAAAATCTGTAAAATAGAGACCAAAGTTGGTCGCTTTATTATTAATTTTTATAAAAACAAATTAAAATAAGCGACCAAAATTGGTCTCCAACTGCAAGAATTAATTTTTTTTAAATTATAAGCGACCAACTTTGGTCGCAATATTTCCAGAAATTGTTTTTTTAAAATGGAATTGCGACCAAAGTTGGTCACTTTTTTTGAGAAATCTGGGTTAAGTAGCAACCAAGGTTGGTCGCTATTGCCCAGAAAATTATTTTTTTAAGTGAAAAGCGTCCAACTAGAGACCAAAGTTGGTCGCTTTTCTTGGTATATTTTTGGAAGAAACTGCCTGTTTTGGCAGCTACACCACCTGCCAACTTACCAAAAATCCTAAACAGGCATTTTATGCCAACAACAACAACAATTAAAAGCAACAAAGTATAAAGTTCAATAGAACTAACACATTAAGCTAACATAACTAAGTTAACGCTTATTACAATCCCATTCGAAAACTGGTTCTATTGTCTAATTCAAAGTATATAAAGTACTTAAGGAGTGTTCTTTCAGCATCCTCGTCCGAAAGTTGGATTGCCTTGCCCGACTCATTAGGTGGCTGACTGCGTATGAATTCCACCACATCAGCTGTGAAGCGAACCTATAAGAAAAATTATATTGAATTAGTATTTCAGATTTATATAAAAGTAAATCAAAATACTTAATAAAAGTTAAAAAACTTACATGTATAGTCGAGGCTCGTCCCTCGACCAACCTTTCTGAATCAGTCTCTTTCTTCTTCTTAACAATACGAGTTTCATTGAATAGATCATCTTGCTTCATTGGCATCATAAAGCTGTCTGGTGGCTTTGGTGATTATCCTCGTGGTACTATTACTCGGGATGAACTTGGATACAGAGAATAACTTGGATACAGTACCTGACAGGGTGTGTCTTTGATCAATTGTTGTTCTCATTAGCGACAATGATGATGAGAAGGCAATGACATGTGTTTCAAATAGTGATGGTGTAGGTAAGAATTTAACATTTTCTAAGTAGATAAAAGAGGTTATAGAGGAATTCTCTACTTCATTTTCCAAGAAGAAAAGAAGTTTAATTGAGAGTGACAAGGTTGATGGTGATGGAATGTTTTCCGTTGGTCGTGGCAGTTTCCATAAAACGGGGATCATAAGACTCAATAATGACAAAGACGAAAGGAAATTTTATTCTCAACTTTCTTCCAAGTCTGATCCGTACAAGCTTAATGGGATTGGTGATATTTCTTCGGATTCAGACAATGATTTGAGTGACAAAAGTATGGAAATGCTAATAAAAAGAATTAAAGGTAAAACATTTTTCTTGGTAGAGAAGGATGCTGAACTCTGCATGAACGTGAAGCATCCTACTCTTCCAAGAAAAATATTTTACCTTTAATTCTTTTTATTAGCATTTCCATACTTTTGTCACTCAAATCATTGTCCGAATCTGAATAAATATCACCAATTCCATTAAGCTTTTACGGATCAGACTTGGAAGAAAGTTGAGAATAAAACTTCCTTTCATCTTTTTCATCATAGAGTCTTATGATACCCGTTTTATGGGAACTGCCACGACCAACGGTAAAACATTCCATCACCATCAACCTTGTTACTCACAATTAAACTTCTTTTCCTCTTGGAAAATTGTAACGACCCGACCGGTCGTTTTGAGCTTCGGCGCATCATTCAGCAGTTTGAGGCCATGAGCGGCTTCATCTCAGGTATATTGACTTGTGTGTATGGTCAGAATTAAAATTCAGGAAGTTTGGAGTCAAATCTAAATGGAAATTCTCATTTTGAAAGCTTAAAATTGAAGAAATGAACTAGGATTAGAATTTTGAGTAAACGACCTCGAATTTGGGATCTGAAAGTTCCAGCATGTTCGTATGATGATTTCGGACTTGGGCGTATGTCCGGATTTGGTTTTGGGTAAACCGTGAGCATTTCAGCGTATATTGTGAAAGTTAGTACTTTAGAAGAATTTCATAAATTTGGGTTGGAAGGCATTTCAGTGTTATAGATGTCCGTTTGGGATTCTGAGTCTGGGAATAGCTCCGTATGGTGATTCTGGAGTTGGGAGCGCGATCGGAAGTGAATTCGGATGTCCGGAGGTCATTTTGAAGTCATTTGGCTAATATAAAAATTTGAAGGTTTTTGAGAAAATTCGACCGGAAGTGAAAATTTTTATATCGGGGTCACAATACGGTTCCGAAAGATGGGGAAAGTCCGTAATGTCAAATGTGACTTATGTGCAAAATTTGAAGTCATTACGGAATGATTTTGGTAAGGTTTGAGACACTTAATCTCTTTTAAGGAAGCTTAAGTTGGAAAAGTCAACTGAATATTGACTTATGTGTTAGAGAGCTCGAAATGCGAATTTTATGATTCCGATAGCTTCTCTAGGTGATTTGGGACTTAGGAGTGTGTCCGGAATATTTTTGTGATGACCGGTGTAGAATTAAGCTTGAATTGGCAAAGTTAGTATTTTGGCGAATTCCGGTTGATAACTGAGATTTTGATCCGAGGGTCGGAATGGAATTCCGAGAGTTGCTGTAGCTTCGTTATGTCATTTTGGACTTATCTGCAAAATTTGAGGTCATTCGGACGTGGTTTGGTTGAGTTTTTGATCAAAAATGGAATTTGGAAGTTCGTGAGATTCATAGGCTTGAATCCGATGATGATTTGATGTTTTGATGTTATTTTGGGTGTTTCGAAGGTTGGGACAAGTTTGAATGATATTGTGGGACATGTTGATATAATTGGTTAAGGTCCCGAGGGCCTCGGGTGGATTTCGGAAGGTTAACGGAATGAAATTCGGACCAAAAAGAAAAGAAAAAGCTACAGAAATTTCTGCTGCAATTTTCTACAGGTCTTTGAACTGCAATCGTGGAGCGTACTTCGGAGGCCTATATCTTTTTATCTACAAGAAATGTTGAGATTATTCAAAAACAAAAGTTGTAGCCCTTCGTATCTAGTATCCAGAAAGCTAAAGAAATTGTAATTTGGACTTTTGTAGGGAATATGATTGATTAAAGATGACTGGTGGAGCAGTTTCTCCAGAAATTTTCTAATTTCATGGAGCCGATTTAGAAGCTCATATCTCGGGATATATAAAGAGTTATATGGTGTACAACCTATCAAATTAAATATATTTGAGTCTAGTTTCTAAATCGTCAAAAACCGTTTGTCATTTGGATATTTATACAAGACGTTATGGGTATTTAAACAGAAGGTGTCCGACAAGGAACAATTTTAATAGTATGTACAACTTGTATAGCACAAGTGCAAGGTACAACTCGACGAAGCACGGGCAGATTCTTTTAAACACGGATTTGACTTATTTCTTTCATTTCTTTCATTTGGCTTGGATTATTTTGGAGAGAATTTCAAGGGGGATTTCATCAAGCATCAAAGGTGAGTTGTTTCTACTTATTTCCGAGTTAAATATATGGATTAGAGCTGAAAACTCAAGTAATTTATGGACAAAAATGGTGGTTTAGGGCTTGAAACTTAAGAGAATTAAATGGTGATTTGAGGGGTCAAATGAACTCCGATTTTTGTGAATTTGGTATGTATAGACTCGTGGCGAGATAAGGGTCGTATTGATGTAAAAATTTCTGAATTTCGAGACGTGGGCCCGGGGCTCGGGTTTTGCTAATTTCGGGATTTTCGACATTTTTCGAGTCTTTTCGATTGGGTTATATTCCCTTAGCCTATTGTAACGTATTCATTGTGGTTTTGACTAGATTCGACGCGCGAAGAGGTCGATTCAAGAGGAAAGGGCATTGCAGACTAGTCTACGGCCGGTTAAAGGTGAGTAATATATGTAAATGCCATTCTGAGGGTTTGAAACTCCGGACTTTCACATCGTAACGCTATATTGAGGCGTGACACGCACTCCATGGCGAGTGCAGGGTCGGATACTATTGGGGATTGTGACTTGGTCCATCCCGTGTGATGTTTATACTATACTGGTGACTGATACACACACTTTATTGATATTACTGGGCTTGATGCCATGTTTGGGGCCTTGTGCCAATTTGTAAAATCCTTCGAGGATTGATATTACTGCTTAGCATGATTTGCATATCATTTAATTTCAGTCCAAGGTTTTAAATGCTGTTTTGCAAACTCAGCCATAATTCTAAGTGTTGGAAACTTAAATAGTATTTTTAAATGTATTCCGGGCTGGGAATTTCTGTTTTGTAAATGCCCAAGGGGCTTATTATATTATTTTCTGGACTGATTATAAAGTGACTTGAAACAGTGGTAACAATGACACTGTGTGATATACTTGAAACAGTGGTAACAATGACACTGTGTGATATACTTGAAACAGTGGTAACAATGATACTGTGTGATATACTTGAAATAGTGGTAACAATGACATTGTGTGATATACTTGAAATAGTGGTAACAATGACACTGGATGATATTCTTGAACAGTGGTAACAATGGCACTGTATGATATAAATTGGTCAGGTAACAATGGCTGTCCGGTCAGGTAACAATGACTGACCAAGATATTGCGCTTGGGCTGTAGGAGCCCCTCCGGAGTCTGTACTCACCTCTAGTGAGCGCCGTCGACGATAAATAAATATGGATGGCTCGGGCTGCACGCCGCAGTGGGTACTGGAATGTACCATCATATGCATTGAATTGCATTCATATATTTGTATTTATACTGATGTTTAGCTGCTCAGTTCCATATGTTGCTGTATATTTGGATTTTAGCTTACTTTGTGTATTTACTGGATTTTCTTTTCTTCGGACTGTAGTTACTTTTATTACTCATTGGGTCGGAGTACTCACTTTACTCCTTGCACCTTGTGTGCAGATCCAGGGGAGTCTCAGGCTCAGTAGATCCAGTTGATCAGTAGATCCAGCCTCTGGGAGTATCGAGGTAGCTCCACGGCGTTCGCAGCCATTGATCTTCTCCCTCCTATCCTATCTCTTTATTTCCGCATTATCAGACTTTGGATATACCATGTATTAGGATGATATTCTGTATTCTAGAGGCTTAGATTCGTGACACTGGGTCCTAGTGAGATTATATTGTGTATTTTGTTAAAATCTTCAATACTTTAATCTTGCTTAATTGATATTTTTTCCGCTATTTTTGATAACTTGGGTTAAGTGTTGAATAATGGTTGGGCTTGCCTAGTAGTGTGTTGGGCGCCATCACGACCGGGATTTGGGTTGTGACAAAGTTGGTATCAGATCCTAGGTTACTTGGTCTCACGAGTCATGAGCCGGTTTAGTAAAGTCTCGCGGATCGGTACAGAGACGTCTGTACTTATCCTCGGGAGGCTGCAGAACCTTTAGGAAAACTTTACATTCTTGAATTCTTATCGTGCGTCCTCGATTCAGCTTGAAAAGAAACTTTTGAAATTCCTTCCGCATGATCGTATGCACCAACGAGCGCTCAGTATTAGATGTGTCTCGATGGCTTTTGATTCCCCGATCGAGGGGCGAGGTGTAATCTCTGTGAGTTTGAAGTTAGACCAGGCAGCAGGACTTGAGGCCAAATCTTTGCCAATGGCTTGAGCACTGAGGTGCTGATTTTGTGAGCAAGTGTGTTGAACTCATATGTTCATTATTGTCCTTGTTAGCCGGAATGGCGGTTGGATATCCACGTGATGAGTATGTTAGTGTTGCGAGGTGTATTTGTACGACTTAGTAGTGGCGAAGAAGCCTACTAGATAGTAGATGAACTGTTAAGTGATTCATTTCTTATTGTGATTTGTTGAGTAGCTCGAGTTATGGGCGTGTGAAGAATATTTTTCGTGTCTCCTAGTTAGATAAGTCTGGGAGGTGAGATCGCTTCTGTAAATGTACTATGACGAAATCGTTGAGTCAAGGAGACCACCTCGAAGGTCGAAAATAATAAAGGAAGAATATGTTCCTACTTGATTGAATAGCCCAATAATGGAGGGTTGAAGGGTATTTTCTATGTGTTATGATTCAAATAGGTGCGACGCATGTCCATGTATCAATTTAGATTTATGTAATTGATATGCATTGTGATGATTTGTCAAGTTGTGGATGTGTTGTTAGGATGGTTTTGGTGATTCTCTGGCATGTGGATAGGACCAATTACAAAGGAGGCTCTGCCAAAATTTTTGAAAAATTTAGGACTTAGTAAGTGGGCTTAGCTGTTGTGTAAGTAAATGCAAGAATTGCAGAAGAGTTAAAATTCCAGATGATTCGTGTTTCCACGAGCTTATGATGGAGTGAGTTTAATCTCACCATGATATTACGACAACAATAGAGTATATGTGTTGTGATCTATGGCTTCGAGCCAAGTTGGGGAGCTTGCTGTTGATTAGCTGATTGCACGGTTTATTACCTGCGTGAATTTTGGTTATTGGCGTATTGGTGGGTTATTGCAGCTACGGAAAAGGACCATGAGTGGTAATTTGAGTAAATGAATTGTTGGATGCATGCTATGGTTAGCCTTATTGGCTCACGTTCAGACTTGAGGGAAGATTCATGATTTATGCCTTGTATAGGTGCAGGCTTCGAGGGAAGTGATCCCTCTGGGTGCTTTATCGAGAGGGTATTCATATGTTATAAAATTCAGTAGAGTTGGTTGCATTCGGGGCCAAGTCAGAGCTGGGTGGCTCTCAATAGCGGTCCTAGTTAATTCAAGAGGTAAAGTGTGGTGCCTAATGATTTTGAGTCTATAAGTACGGTTAAAAGTCAAGCTTTTGAAGCAGCTTATGAAGAAAGGCACAGAATGTTCTATGATGTTTTGACTTGCGATGTAGCATTTGAGAGACATGAAATGGTCATGGTATTTGAGACAGCATGGTCTCGTGATTTAAGGTCACTCGGGGTGAGTTTGGTTGAAATAAGTTAGGTGTTAAAGGGAGATATTATTATTTCTAAGGCAATCAAGGATAAATTAGAAGGAAGTAGATTGATTAGCCATAGTTGAGTTGGTATACTGGTGTCAGTGATCGGTTCGTCTAGCGTGATCGAGTTATGCATGTGAGGCTTGTCGGCCGCAGTGATTGATGTTATTCTGAAGCATGCTTTTGTTAGGGCCTATTATGAGTAGGAGGATCCCAGAAAGTGTTATGGTGGCTTGGACAACTACTTAGAGATTGGCATATTCGACGATTATGAGGATTCGCTTGTATGCTGCTATAGTTCTCCTGAAGTGAGTTAAATGGAAAGTCTTATGTGATGAAGTATTAGCCTATCGGCGGTTCCAGAGTTGTGATGGAAATTGCGTCTATCGTATATTGCACGTGAGGTACAGTGAGTGGTATGGAATTTGAAGTAAGGACCACGGTTGCAGTTTGGTCAATGACTGTGATGTCACGATCTCGGATGAGCAATATATGAGTTTCAGTGTTTTAAGTAAGATGGGTATTGACGTCAGTATCACCTGAGGTCGGTGTTCTGTGAGAAAGGCTTTGCATCCTGGTTAGGGATTCTTGATCGCTTTTCAGCGTTAGTGCAGCTGGTGGTTTGGATGTGCAGACCCGTTAATTATTTCGGAAGATGGTGGGAGCTTGTCCCACAGGAATATTGTATAAGTGTGACATGTAGTCACTTGATTAATTAGAAATTTAAACCAAGTATAAGGATTTTGGTAATATCATCCATTTGAGAATTTATGCCTGGAGGGCACTCTGTTTATTACGTTATGGACCTGTGAAAGATTATTGGCCTAGCTTGGCACGATCAGGGTCGACTTGAGGTTGGTGGATAGATTTAAATGTGGAAGTGAGCCTTACGTTAGGCCAGTTGTGTTTATTTCAGCAATGCGCTCTTTATGGAAGGATAGTCGCAGTCTTATTTCGTGGTCAGTTAATTCATGTAAAGATATATTGCACCATATGAGTTGTGAGACGGCTTGGTAAATTCCTTATGTGTTGAGGTTCCGCTCAACGGTGATGTTATATGAGCAGGATGATACTTAGATCATGTATCGCACCTCAGTTGTGCTTGAGTTTGTAGCCTATAGCGCTATATGTTTCCTTGGGAATGATATTATGCACCTTTGTGTGTTTATGACCGATGTTCGGTATTTTGATGTGATAAGCTATTCAGCTCGACGTATATCTCCTTATGTGAGTTCTATATGTGGATCGGGTGGCACACCACCATGGGTATGTTGTTTGGATCGGGTTGCACGCCGCAATAGTGTGATGTTCAGTTCAGTGCCCATATTTGCTTTTGTGTGTTCTGTTTCCCTGTTTTCTGAGGAAGTCTATGTTAGTGTGCGAGTTGAGTAGTTCCTTCTAGAGTTCGCCTTCCTTTTGTATCGCGTTCGAATTAATAGCATACTGGCACATTGTGGCGCCTTGTGGGATTTTTGATTATGTCTGAGGTGGCTTATTGCCTGAGTAGTTCGTACTGGGTGAGACGAGGTTACTAGATTTGGGGTAAGTGCAAACTGATTATATGAAGTATATTATAGAGCAAAGATCATTCTTTGGTTTGGGACAAGGTAATGGAACTTATCAGGAGTGTAGATCCAATGAATTGTTGATTCAGCAGTTGGTTGTGAATTTCGGCACATCTCTTCAGTCGTATCGGTGTTGAAAAAAATATATATATAAAAAAAACTAGAGCAGGACCTGTGTAGATCATGAGATGCAATGGGAGCATCAGATTCGTGGAATTTCGACCATTATGTTTAAAGAATGTTATTGTGGTTCTATGAGTAAGTGATGCAAAGTGTGAATTCAGCAAAGTTATGCAGTCATGTTTGGGTACAGCGTGTGGAGATTGATATGGTGGTCGTATGATGGAAACAGGCTTGGCAGGGAAATTGAGGATGTTGGAATTGGGCCTAATGGCTTATTTGCTTGAATAAATAAGTATATCTATAGAATTATCGAGCTAATGTGCTCAACGGAGTAGTGGTAGCATGGGAAGGTGCATGATGTGTTAAACAAGTGATTTTGGACTACTTCAGTGTAGTTCTCAGCACGTTCGAGGACGAACGTATGTTTAAGTGGGGGAGATTGTAACGACCCGACCGGTCGTTTTGAGCTCCGACGCGTCATTCAGCAGTTAGAGGCCATGAGCGGCTTCATCTCAGGTATATTGACTTGTGTGTATGGTCAGAATTAAAATTCAGGAAGTTTGGAGTCAAATCTAAATGGAAATTCTCATTTTGAAAGCTTAAAATTGAAGAAATGAACTAGGATTAGAATTTTGAGTAAACGACCTCGAAATTGGGATCTGAAAGTTCCAGTATGTTCGTATGATGATTTCGGACTTGGGCGTATGTCCGGATTTGGTTTTGGGTAAACCGTGAGCATTTCAGCATATATTGTGAAAGTTAGTACTTTAGAAGAATTTCATAAATTTGGGTTGGAAGGCATTTCAGTGTTATAGATGTCCGTTTGGGATTCTGAGTCTGGGAATAGCTCCATATGGTGATTCTGGAGTTGGGAGCGCGATCGGAAGTGAATTCGGATGTCCAGAGGTCATTTTGAAGTCATTTGGCTAAATATAGAAATTTGAAGGTTTTTGAGAAAATTCGACCGGAAGTGGAAATTTTGATATCGGGGTCGGAATGCGGTTTCTAAAGATGGGGAAAGTCCGTAATGTCGAATGTGACTTGTGTGCAAAATTTGAAGTCATTCCGGAATGATTTTGGTAAGGTTTGAGAAAATTAATCTCTTTTAAGGAAGCATAAGTTGGAAAAGTCAACCGAATATTGACTTATGTGTTAGAGAGCTCGAAATGCAAATTTTATGGTTCAGATAGCTTCGTTAGGTGATTTGGGACTTGGGAGTGTGTCCGGAATATTTTTGTGATGACCGGTGTAGAATTAAGCTTGAATTGGCAAAGTTAGTATTTTGGCGAATTCCGGTTGATAAGTGAGATTTTGATCCGAGGGTCGGAATGGAATTCCGAGAGTTGCTGTAGCTTTGATATGTCATTTTGGACTTGTCTTCAAAATTTGAGGTCATTCAGACGTGGTTTGGTTGAGTTTTTGATCAAAAATGGAATTTTGAAGTTCGTGAGATTCATAGGCTTGAATCCGATGATGATTTGATGTTTTGATGTTGTTTTGGGTGTTTCGAAGGTTGGGACAAGTTTGAATGATATTGTGGGACATGTTGATATAATTGGTTAAGGTCCCGACGGCCTCGGGTGGATTTCGGAAGGTTAACAGAATGAAATTCGGACCAAAAAGAAAAGAAAAAGCTGCAGAAATTTCTGCTGCAATTTTCTGCAGGTCTTTGGACTGCAATCGTGGAGCGTACTTCGGAGGCCTATATCTTTTTATCTACAAGAAATGTTGAGATAATTCAAAAACGAAAGTTGTAGCCCTTCGTATTTAGTTTCCATAAAAGCTATATAAAGTGTAATTTGGACTTTTGTAGAGAAAGTTATGATTGATTAAAGATGACTGGTGGAGCAGTTTCTCCAAAAATTTTCTGATTTCAGGGAGCCGATTTAGAAGCTCATATCTCGGGATATATAAAGAGTTATATGGTGTACAACCTATCAAATTAAATATCTTTGAGTCTAGTTTCTAAATCTTCAAACCGTTTGTCATTTGGATATTTATACAAGACGTTATGGGTGTTTAAACAGAAGGTGTCTGACAAGGAACAATTTTAATAGGATGTACAACTTGTATAGCACAAGTGCAAGGTACAACTCGACGAAGCACGGGCAGATTCTTTTAAACACGGATTTGGCTTATTTCTTTCGTTTCTTTCATTTGGCTTGGATTATTTTGGAGAGAATTTCAAGGGGGATTTCATCAAGCATCAAAGGTGAGTTGTTTCTACTTATTTCCGAGTTAAATACATGGATTAGAGCTGAAAACTCAAGTAATTTATGGACAAAAATGGTGGTTTAGGGCTTGAAACTTAAGACAATTAAATTGTGATTTGAGGGGTCAAATGAAATCTGATTTTTGTGAATTTGGTATGTATAGACTCGTGGCGAGATAAAGGCCGTATTGATGTAAAAAATTTTGAATTTCGAGATGTGGGTCCGGGGCTCGGGTTTTGCTAATTTCGGGATTTTCGACATTTTTCGAGTCTTTTCGATTGGGTTATATTCCCTTAGCCTATTGTAACTTATTCGTTGTGGTTTTGACTAGATTCGACGCGCGAAGAGGTCGATTCAAGAGGAAAGGGCATTGCGGACTAGTCTACGGCCGGTTAAAGGTGAGTAATATATGTAAATGCTATTCTGAGGGTTTGAAACCCCGGACTTTCACATCGTAACGCTATATTGAGGCGTGACACACACTCCATGGCGAGTGCGGGGTCGGATACTATTGGGGATTGTTACTTGGTCCATCCCATGTGATGTTTATACTATACTGGTGATTGATACACACACTTTATTGATATTACTGGGCTTGATGCCATGTTTGGGGCCTTGTGCCAACTTGTAAAATCCTTCGAGGATTGATATTACTGCTTAGCATGATTTGCATATCATTTAATTTCAGTCCAAGGTTTTAAATGCTGTTTTGCAAACTCAGCCATAATTCTAAGTGAGCGTACACACCCCCAGTGAGCGTCGTCGACGATAAATAAATATGGATGGCTCGGGCTGCACGCCGCAGTGGGTACTGGAATGTACCATCATATGCATTGCATTGCATTCATGTATTTGTATTTATACTGATGTTTAGCTGCTCAGTTCCATATGTTGCTGTATATTTGGATTTTAGCTTACTTTGTGTATTTACTGGATTTTCTTATCTTCGGACTGTAGTTACTTTTATTACTCACTGGGTCGGAGTACTCACTTTACTCCCTGCACCTTGTGTGCAGATTCAGGGCAGTCTCAGGCTCAGTAGATCCAGTTGATCAGTAGATCCAGCCTCTGGGAGTATCGAGGTAGCTGCACGGCGTTCGCAGCCATTGATCTTCTCCCTCCTATCCTATCTCTTTATTTCCGCATTATCAGACTTTGGATATACCATGTATTAGGATGATATTCTGTATTCTAGAGGCTCAGATTCGTGACACCGGGTCCTAGTGAGATTATATTGTGTATTTTGTTAAAATCTTCAGTACTTTAATCTTGCTTAATTGATATTTTTTCTCGCTATTTTTGATAAATTGGGTTAAGTGTTGAATAATGGTCGGGCTTGCCTAGTAGTGTGTTGGGCGCCATCACAACCGGGATTTGGGTCGTGACAAAAATAAAGTAGAGAATTCCTCTATAACCTCTTTTATCTACATAGGAAATGTTAAATTCCTACCTACACCATCACTATTTGATTCACATGCCATTGCCTTCTCATCATCATTGTCGCTAATGAGAAGAACAATTAAAGGCACACTATACCAGGTACCGTGTCTTAGTTATTCTAGGTGGAAGTTCCATTACATGTCTAATAAAGTCATCAACCCCTTCTACAAAATCCTCCCGCAATCTAAAATTCCAATACATAAACCAAAATTTCAATTCATATCCAAAAGATTCAATTCATATCCTAAAGATTCAACTCATATCCACAAAAGTTCAAGTCATATCCTAAAATTCCAATACACAAACCAAAATTTCAATTCATATCCTAAAGGTTCAACTCATATCCACAAAAGTTCAAGTCATATCCTAAAATTTCAATTTATAAACTAAAATTCCAATACATAAACCAAAATTTCAATTCATATCCACAAAAGTTCAAGTGATATCCTAAATTTTCAATTTATAAACTAAAATTCCAATACACAAACCAAAATTTCAATTCATATCCTAAAGGTTCTACTCATATCCACAAAAGTTCAAGTCATATCCTAAAACATTAATTTATAAACTACAATTCCAATACATAAACCAAAATTTCAATACATATCCTAAAGGTTTAATTCATATACATAAAAGTTCAAGTCATATCCTAAAATTTCAATTTATAAACTAAAATTCCAATACATAAACCAAAATTTCAATTCATATCCTAAAGGTTCAACTCATATCCACAAAAGTTCAAGTCAAATCCAAAAACTTCAATTTATAAACAAAAATTCCAATACATAAACAAAAATTTCAATTCATATCCTAAAGGTTCAATTCATATCCACAAAAGTTCAAGTCAAATCCTAAAATTTCAATTTATAAACTAAAATTCTAATACATAAACCAAAATTTCAATTCATATCCTAAAGGTTCAACTCATATCAACAAAAGTTCAAGTCAAATCCCAAAATTTCAATTTATCAACTAAAATTCCAATACACAAACCAAAATTTCAATTCATATCCTAAAGGTTCAATTCATATCCACAAAAGTTCAAGTCAAATCCTAAAATTTCAATTTATAAACTAAAATTCTAATACATAAACCAAAATTTCAATTCATATCCTAAAGGTTCAACTCATATCAACAAAAGTTCAAGTCAAATCCCAAAATTTCAATTTATCAACTAAAATTCCAATACACAAACCAAAATTTCAATTCATATCCTAAAGGTTCAACTCATATCCACAAAAGTTCAAGTCAAATCCTAAAATTTCAATTTATAAACTAAAATTCCAATACATAAACCAAAATTTCAATTTATATCCTAAAGGTTCAACTCATATCCACAAAAGTTCAAGTCATATCCTAAAATTTAAATTTATAAACCCAAATTCCAATACATAAAGAAAAATTTCAATTCATGTCCACAAAAGTTCAACTCAAATCCTAAAATTTTAATTTATAAACTAAAATTCCAATACACAAACCAAAATTTCAATTCATGTCCTAAAGGTTCAACTCATATCCACAAAAGTTCAAGTCAAATCCTAAAATGTCAATTTATAAACTAAAATTCCAATACATAAACCAAAATTTCAATTCATATCCTAAAGGTTCAACTCATATCCACAAAAGTTCAAGTCAAATTCTAGAACTTCAATTTATAAACTAAAATTCTAAGACAAACCAAAATTTCTATTCATATCCTAAAGGTTCAACTCATATCCACAAAAGTTCAAGTCAAATCCTAAAATTTCAATTTGTAAAGTAAAATTCCAATACACAAACCAAAATTTCAATTCATATCCTAAAGGTTCAACTCATATCCACAAAAGTTCAAGTCAAATCTTAAAATTTCAATTTATAAACTAAAATTCCAATAGATAAATGAAAATTTCAATTCTTATCCTAAAGGTTCTACTCATATCCACAAAAGTTCAAATCATATCTTAAAATTTCAATTTATAAACTAAAATTCCAATACATAAACCAAAATTTCAATTCATATCCTAAAGGTCCAACTCATATCCACAAAAATTCAAGTTAAATCCTAAAACTTTAATTTATAAACTAAAATTCCAAGACATAAACCAAAATTTCAATTCATATCCTAAAGGTTCAACTCATATCCACAAAAGTTAAAGTCAAATCCTAAAATTTGAATTTATAAACTAAAATTCCAATACATAAATAAAAATTTCAATTCATATCCTAAAGGTTCAACTCATATCCATAAAAGTTCAAGTCAAATCCTAAAATTTCAATGTATATACTAAAATTCCAATAGATAAATTAAAATTTCGATTCTTATCCTAAAGGTTCAACTCAAATCCACAAAAGTTCAATTCATATCCTAAAATTTCAATTTATAAACTAAAATTCCAATATATAAACCAATATTTCAATTCATCTCCTAAAGGTCCAACTCATATCCACAAAAGTTCAAGTCAAATCAAATAACTTTAATTAATAAACTAAAATTCCAAGACATAAACCAAAATTTCAATTCATATCCTAAAGGTTCAACCCATATCCACAAAAGTTCAAGCCAAATCCTAAAATTTAAATTTATAGCCTAAAATTCCAATACACTAATCATAATTTCAATTCATATCCTAAAGATTCAACTCATATCCACATAAGTTCAAGTCAAATCCTAAAAATTTCAATTTATAAACTAAAATTCCAATACAAAACAAAACATTCAATTCATATCCTAAAGGTTTAATTCATATCCATAAAAGTTCAAGTCATATCCTAAAATTTCAATTTATAAACTAAAATTCTAATACATAAACAAAAATTTCAATTCATATCCTAAAGGTTCAACTCATATCCATAAAAGTTCAAGTCAAATCCTAAAATTCCAATTTATAAACTAAAATTCCAGTACATAAATTACAATTTCAATTCATATCCTAAAGGTTGAACTCATATCCACAAAAGTTTAAGTCATATCCTAAAATTTCAATTTATAAACTAAAATTCAAAGACATAAACCAAAATTTCAATTCATATCCTAAAGCTTCAACTCATATCCACAAACGTTCAAGTCAAATTCTAAAACTTCAATTTATAAACTAAAATTCAAAGACACAAACCAAAATTTCAATTCATATCCTCAAGGTTCAACGTATATCCACAAAAGTTCAAGTCAAATTATAAAATTTCAATATATAAACTAAAATTCCAATACATAAACCAAAATTTCAATTCATATCCTAAAGGTTCAACTCATATCAACAAAAGTTCAAGTCAAATCCCAAAATTTCAATTTATCAACTAAAATTCCAATACACAAACCAAAATTTCAATTCATATCCTAAAGGTTCAATTCATATCCACAAAAGTTCAAGTCAAATCCTAAAATTTCAATTTATAAACTAAAATTCTAATACATAAACCAAAATTTCAATTCATATCCTAAAGGTTCAACTCATATCAACAAAAGTTCAAGTCAAATCCCAAAATTTCAATTTATCAACTAAAATTCCAATACACAAACCAAAATTTCAATTCATATCCTAAAGGTTCAACTCATATCCACAAAAGTTCAAGTCAAATCCTAAAATTTCAATTTATAAACTAAAATTCCAATACATAAACCAAAATTTCAATTTATATCCTAAAGGTTCAACTCATATCCACAAAAGTTCAAGTCATATCCTAAAATTTAAATTTATAAACCCAAATTCCAATACATAAAGAAAAATTTCAATTCATGTCCACAAAAGTTCAACTCAAATCCTAAAATTTTAATTTATAAACTAAAATTCCAATACACAAACCAAAATTTCAATTCATGTCCTAAAGGTTCAACTCATATCCACAAAAGTTCAAGTCAAATCCTAAAATGTCAATTTATAAACTAAAATTCCAATACATAAACCAAAATTTCAATTCATATCCTAAAGGTTCAACTCATATCCACAAAAGTTCAAGTCAAATTCTAGAACTTCAATTTATAAACTAAAATTCTAAGACAAACCAAAATTTCTATTCATATCCTAAAGGTTCAACTCATATCCACAAAAGTTCAAGTCAAATCCTAAAATTTCAATTTGTAAAGTAAAATTCCAATACACAAACCAAAATTTCAATTCATATCCTAAAGGTTCAACTCATATCCACAAAAGTTCAAGTCAAATCTTAAAATTTCAATTTATAAACTAAAATTCCAATAGATAAATGAAAATTTCAATTCTTATCCTAAAGGTTCTACTCATATCCACAAAAGTTCAAATCATATCTTAAAATTTCAATTTATAAACTAAAATTCCAATACATAAACCAAAATTTCAATTCATATCCTAAAGGTCCAACTCATATCCACAAAAATTCAAGTTAAATCCTAAAACTTTAATTTATAAACTAAAATTCCAAGACATAAACCAAAATTTCAATTCATATCCTAAAGGTTCAACTCATATCCACAAAAGTTAAAGTCAAATCCTAAAATTTGAATTTATAAACTAAAATTCCAATACATAAATAAAAATTTCAATTCATATCCTAAAGGTTCAACTCATATCCATAAAAGTTCAAGTCAAATCCTAAAATTTCAATGTATATACTAAAATTCCAATAGATAAATTAAAATTTCGATTCTTATCCTAAAGGTTCAACTCAAATCCACAAAAGTTCAATTCATATCCTAAAATTTCAATTTATAAACTAAAATTCCAATATATAAACCAATATTTCAATTCATCTCCTAAAGGTCCAACTCATATCCACAAAAGTTCAAGTCAAATCAAATAACTTTAATTAATAAACTAAAATTCCAAGACATAAACCAAAATTTCAATTCATATCCTAAAGGTTCAACCCATATCCACAAAAGTTCAAGCCAAATCCTAAAATTTAAATTTATAGCCTAAAATTCCAATACACTAATCATAATTTCAATTCATATCCTAAAGATTCAACTCATATCCACATAAGTTCAAGTCAAATCCTAAAAATTTCAATTTATAAACTAAAATTCCAATACAAAACAAAACATTCAATTCATATCCTAAAGGTTTAATTCATATCCATAAAAGTTCAAGTCATATCCTAAAATTTCAATTTATAAACTAAAATTCTAATACATAAACAAAAATTTCAATTCATATCCTAAAGGTTCAACTCATATCCATAAAAGTTCAAGTCAAATCCTAAAATTCCAATTTATAAACTAAAATTCCAGTACATAAATTACAATTTCAATTCATATCCTAAAGGTTGAACTCATATCCACAAAAGTTTAAGTCATATCCTAAAATTTCAATTTATAAACTAAAATTCAAAGACATAAACCAAAATTTCAATTCATATCCTAAAGCTTCAACTCATATCCACAAACGTTCAAGTCAAATTCTAAAACTTCAATTTATAAACTAAAATTCAAAGACACAAACCAAAATTTCAATTCATATCCTCAAGGTTCAACGTATATCCACAAAAGTTCAAGTCAAATTATAAAATTTCAATATATAAACTAAAATTCCAATACATAAACCAAAATTTCAATTCATATCCTAAAGGTTCAACTCATATCAACAAAAGTTCAAGTCAAATCCCAAAATTTCAATTTATCAACTAAAATTCCAATACACAAACCAAAATTTCAATTCATATCCTAAAGGTTCAATTCATATCCACAAAAGTTCAAGTCAAATCCTAAAATTTCAATTTATAAACTAAAATTCTAATACATAAACCAAAATTTCAATTCATATCCTAAAGGTTCAACTCATATCAACAAAAGTTCAAGTCAAATCCCAAAATTTCAATTTATCAACTAAAATTCCAATACACAAACCAAAATTTCAATTCATATCCTAAAGGTTCAACTCATATCCACAAAAGTTCAAGTCAAATCCTAAAATTTCAATTTATAAACTAAAATTCCAATACATAAAGAAAAATTTCAATTCATGTCCACAAAAGTTCAACTCAAATCCTAAAATTTTAATTTATAAACTAAAATTCCAATACACAAACCAAAATTTTAATTCATGTCCTAAAGGTTCAACTCATATCCACAAAAGTTCAAGTCAAATCCTAAAATGTCAATTTATAAACTAAAATTCCAATACATAAACCAAAATTTCAATTCATATCCTAAAGGTTCAACTCATATCCACAAAAGTTCAAGTCAAATTCTAGAACTTCAATTTATAAACTAAAATTCTAAGACAAACCAAAATTTCTATTCATATCCTAAAGGTTCAACTCATATCCACAAAAGTTCAAGTCAAATCCTAAAATTTCAATTTGTAAAGTAAAATTCCAATACACAAACCAAAATTTCAATTCATATCCTAAAGGTTGAACTCATATCCACAAAAGTTTAAGTCATATCCTAAAATTTCAATTTATAAACTAAAATTCAAAGACATAAACCAAAATTTCAATTCATATCCTAAAGCTTCAACTCATATCCACAAACGTTCAAGTCAAATTCCAAAACTTCAATTTATAAACTAAAATTCAAAGACACAAACCAAAATTTCAATTCATATCCTCAAGGTTCAACGCATATCCACAAAAGTTCAAGTCAAATTATAAAATTTCAATATATAAACTAAAATTCCAATACATAAACCAAAATTTCAATTCATATCCTAAAGGTTCAATGCATATCCACAAAAGTTCAAGTCAAATCCTAAAATTTCAATTTATAAACTAAAATTCCAATACATAAACTAAAATTTCAATTCATATCCTAAAGGTTCAACTCATATCCACAAAAGTTCAAGTCAAATCCTAAAATTTCAATTTATAAGGTAAAATTCCAATACACAAATGAAACTTTCAATTCATATCCTAAAGTTTCAACTCTTATCCACAAAAGTTCAAGTCAAATCCTAAAATTTCAATTTATAAACTAAAATTCCAATACACAAACAAAAGTTTCAATTCATATCCTAAAGGTTCAACTCATTCGACAAAAGTTCAAGTCAAATCCTAATATTTCAATTTATAAACTAAAATTCCAATACACAAACCAAAATTTCAATTCATATCCTAAAGGTTCAACTCATATTCACAAAAGTTCAAGTCAAATTCTAAAACTTCAATTTATATACTAAAATTCCAAGACATAAACCAAATTTTTAATTCATATCCTAAAGGTTCAACTCATATCCACAAAAGTTCAAGTCAAATCCTAAAAATTTCAATTTATAAACTAAAATTCCAATACAAAACAAAACATTCAATTCATATCCTAAAGGTTTAATTCATATCCATAAAAGTTCAAGTCATATCCTAAAATTTCAATTTATAAACTAAAATTCTAATACATAAACAAAAATTTCAATTCATATCCTAAAGGTTCAACTCATATCCATAAAAGTTCAAGTCAAATCCTAAAATTCCAATTTATAAACTAAAATTCCAGTACATAAATTACAATTTCAATTCATATCCTAAAGGTTGAACTCATATCCACAAAAGTTTAAGTCATATCCTAAAATTTCAATTTATAAACTAAAATTCAAAGACATAAACCAAAATTTCAATTCATATCCTAAAGCTTCAACTCATATCCACAAACGTTCAAGTCAAATTCTAAAACTTCAATTTATAAACTAAAATTCAAAGACACAAACCAAAATTTCAATTCATATCCTCAAGGTTCAACGCATATCCACAAAAGTTCAAGTCAAATTATAAAATTTCAATATATAAACTAAAATTCCAATACATAAACCAAAATTTCAATTCATATCCTAAAGGTTCAACTCATATCAACAAAAGTTCAAGTCAAATCCCAAAATTTCAATTTATCAACTAAAATTCCAATACACAAACCAAAATTTCAATTCATATCCTAAAGGTTCAATTCATATCCACAAAAGTTCAAGTCAAATCCTAAAATTTCAATTTATAAACTAAAATTCTAATACATAAACCAAAATTTCAATTCATATCCTAAAGGTTCAACTCATATCAACAAAAGTTCAAGTCAAATCCCAAAATTTCAATTTATCAACTAAAATTCCAATACACAAACCAAAATTTCAATTCATATCCTAAAGGTTCAACTCATATCCACAAAAGTTCAAGTCAAATCCTAAAATTTCAATTTATAAACTAAAATTCCAATACATAAACCAAAATTTCAATTTATATCCTAAAGGTTCAACTCATATCCACAAAAGTTCAAGTCATATCCTAAAATTTAAATTTATAAACCCAAATTCCAATACATAAAGAAAAATTTCAATTCATGTCCACAAAAGTTCAACTCAAATCCTAAAATTTTAATTTATAAACTAAAATTCCAATACACAAACCAAAATTTCAATTCATGTCCTAAAGGTTCAACTCATATCCACAAAAGTTCAAGTCAAATCCTAAAATGTCAATTTATAAACTAAAATTCCAATACATAAACCAAAATTTCAATTCATATCCTAAAGGTTCAACTCATATCCACAAAAGTTCAAGTCAAATTCTAGAACTTCAATTTATAAACTAAAATTCTAAGACAAACCAAAATTTCTATTCATATCCTAAAAGTTCAACTCATATCCACAAAAGTTCAAGTCAAATCCTAAAATTTCAATTTGTAAAGTAAAATTCCAATACACAAACCAAAATTTCAATTCATATCCTAAAGGTTCAACTCATATCCACAAAAGTTCAAGTCAAATCTTAAAATTTCAATTTATAAACTAAAATTCCAATAGATAAATGAAAATTTCAATTCTTATCCTAAAGGTTCTACTCATATCCACAAAAGTTCAAATCATATCTTAAAATTTCAATTTATAAACTAAAATTCCAATACATAAACCAAAATTTCAATTCATATCCTAAAGGTCCAACTCATATCCACAAAAATTCAAGTCAAATCCTAAAACTTTAATTTATAAACTAAAATTCCAAGACATAAACCAAAATTTCAATTCATATCCTAAAGGTTCAACTCATATCCATATCCACAAAAGTTAAAGTCAAATCCTAAAATTTGAATTTATAAACTAAAATTCCAATACATAAATAAAAATTTCAATTCATATCCTAAAGGTTCAACTCATATCCATAAAAGTTCAAGTCAAATCCTAAAATTTCAATGTATATACTAAAATTCCAATAGATAAATTAAAATTTCGATTCTTATCCTAAAGGTTCAACTCAAATCCACAAAAGTTCAATTCATATCCTAAAATTTCAATTTATAAACTAAAATTCCAATATATAAACCAATATTTCAATTCATCTCCTAAAGGTCCAACTCATATCCACAAAAGTTCAAGTCAAATCAAATAACTTTAATTAATAAACTAAAATTCCAAGACATAAACCAAAATTTCAATTCATATCCTAAAGGTTCAACCCATATCCACAAAAGTTCAAGCCAAATCCTAAAATTTAAATTTATAGCCTAAAATTCCAATACACTAATCATAATTTCAATTCATATCCTAAAGATTCAACTCATATCCACATAAGTTCAAGTCAAATCCTAAAAATTTCAATTTATAAACTAAAATTCCAATACAAAAACAAAACATTCAATTCATATCCTAAAGGTTTAATTCATATCCATAAAAGTTCAAGTCATATCCTAAAATTTCAATTTATAAACTAAAATTCTAATACATAAACAAAAATTTCAATTCATATCCTAAAGGTTCAACTCATATCCATAAAAGTTCAAGTCAAATCCTAAAATTCCAATTTATAAACTAAAATTCCAGTACATAAATTACAATTTCAATTCATATCCTAAAGGTTGAACTCATATCCACAAAAGTTTAAGTCATATCCTAAAATTTCAATTTATAAACTAAAATTCAAAGACATAAACCAAAATTTCAATTCATATCCTAAAGCTTCAACTCATATCCACAAACGTTCAAGTCAAATTCTAAAACTTCAATTTATAAACTAAAATTCAAAGACACAAACCAAAATTTCAATTCATATCCTCAAGGTTCAACGCATATCCACAAAAGTTCAAGTCAAATTCTAAAACTTCAATTTATAAACTAAAATTCAAAGACACAAACCAAAATTTCAATTCATATCCTCAAGGTTCAACGCATATCCACAAAAGTTCAAGTCAAATTCTAAAATTTCAATATATAAACTAAAATTCCAATACATAAACCAAAATTTCAATTCATATCCTAAAGGTTCAATGCATATCCACAAAAGTTCAAGTCAAATCCTAAAATTTCAATTTATAAACTAAAATTCCAATACATAAACTAAAATTTCAATTCATATCCTAAAGGTTCAACTCATATCCACAAAAGTTCAAGTCAAATCCTAAAATTTCAATTTATAAGGTAAAATTCCAATACACAAATGAAACTTTCAATTCATATCCTAAAGTTTCAACTCTTATCCACAAAAGTTCAAGTCAAATCCTAAAATTTCAATTTATAAACTAAAATTCCAATACACAAACAAAAGTTTCAATTCATATCCTAAAGGTTCAACTCATTCGACAAAAGTTCAAGTCAAATCCTAATATTTCAATTTATAAACTAAAATTCCAATACACAAACCAAAATTTCAATTCATATCCTAAAGGTTCAACTCATATTCACAAAAGTTCAAGTCAAATTCTAAAACTTCAATTTATATACTAAAATTCCAAGACATAAACCAAATTTTTAATTCATATCCTAAAGGTTCAACTCATATCCACAAAAGTTCAAGTCAAATCCTAAAATTTCAATTTATAAACTAAAATTCCAATACATTAATAAAAATTTCAATTCATATCCTAAAGGTTCAACTCATATCCCCAAAGTTCAAGTCATATCCTAAAATTTCAATTTATAAACTAAAATTCCAATACACAAACGAAACTTTCAATTCATATCCTAAAGGTTCAACTCATATCCACAAAAGTTCAAGTCAAATCCTAAAATTTTAATTTATAAACTAAAATTCCAATACACAAACCAAAATTTCAATTCATATCCTAAAGGTTCAACTCATATTCACAAAAGTTTAAGTCAAATCCTAAAATTTCAATTAATAAAAATAAAATTCCAATACACAAACCAAAATTTCAATTCATATCCTAAAGGTTTAATTCATATCCATAAAAGTTTAAGTCATATCCTAAAATTTCAATTTATAAACTAAAATTCCAATACCTAAACAAAAATTTCAATTCATATCCTAAAGGTTCAACTCATATCCACAAAAGTTCAAGTCAAATCCTAAAATTCTAATTTATAAACTAAAATTTCAGTACATAAATTAAAATTTCAATTCATATCCTAAAGGATCAACTCATATCCACAAAAGTTCAAGTCATATCCTAAAATTTCAATTTATAAACTAAAATTCAAAGACATAAACCAAAATTTCAATTCATATCCTAAAGGTTCAACTCATATCCACAAAAGTTCAAGTCAAATCCTAAAATTTCAATTTATAAACTAAAATTCCAATACACAAACCAAAATTTCAATGCATATCCTAAAGGTTCAACTCATATCCACAAAAGTTCAAGTCAAATCCTAAAACTTCAATTTATATACTAAAATTCCAAGACATAAACCAAAATTTCAATTCATATCCTAAAGGTTCAACTCATATCCACAAAAGTTCAAGTCAAATCCTAAAATTTCAATTTATAAACTAAAATTCCAATATATAAATAAAAATTTCAATTCATATCCTAAAGGTTCAACTCATATCCACAAAAGTTCAAGTCATATCCTGAAATTACAATTTATAAACTAAAATTCCAATACATAAACCAAAATTTCAATTCATATCCTAAAGGTTCAACTCATATCCATAAAAGTTCAAGTCAAATTCAAAAACTTCAATTTATAAACTAAAATTCAAAGACATAAACCAAAATTTTAATTCATATCCTAAAGGTTCAACTCATATCAACAAAAGTTCAAGTCAAATCCTAAAATTTCAATTTATAAACTAAAATTCCAATACACAAACCAAAATTTCAATTCATATCCTAAAGGTTCAACGCATATCAACAAAAGTTCAAGTCAAATCCTAGAATTTCAATTTATAAACTAAAATTCAAATAAAATAACCAAAATTTCAATTCATACCGTAAAGGTTCAATGCATATCCACAAAAATTCAAGTCAAATCCTAAAATTTCAATTTATAAACTAAAATTCCAATACATAAACCAAAATTTTAATTCATATCTGTGACGACCCGGCCAATCATCTCATGAGTTACCACTCCATTTCCCCCATTTCAGCTTCTTTACGCTTCTTTATCCGTGTTTTATGGGATCGAGATGATTAGTTCAAGTTTGGAGAGGATTTGGTAAGAAATGAGACACTTAGTCTCTTTTAAGAATGCTTAAGTTGAAAAAGTTAACCAGATGTTGACCTATCTGTTAGAGGGTTCAGATGTGAGTTCTGATGGTTCGGTTAGCTTCGGGAGGTGATTTGCGACTTAGGAGAGTGATCGGAAGTTGTTTTGGAGGTACGGTGTAGAATTAGGCTTGAATTGGCGAAGTTAGTATTTTGGCGAATTCCGGTTGATAGGTGAGATTTTGATTCGAGGGTCGAAATGGAATTCCGAGAGTTTCTGCAGCTTCGTTATGTCATTTTGGACTTTTCTGCAAAATTTGAGGTCAGTCGGACGTGGTTTGGTTGGGTTTTTGATCAAAAATGGAATTTGGAAGTTCTTGAGATTCATAGGCTTGAATTCGATGTGATTTGATGATTTTGGTGTTAGTCGAGGTGTTTTGATGATTGGAACGAGGTTGAATAATGTTGAGGATGCATTGGTGCTTTTGGTTGAGGTCCCAGGGGCCTCGGGTGTGTTTCGGGTGTGTTTCAGTGAGTTTTGAGCGAGTACGGACACCCCGGAACTTAGAAAAATGGAGGGAGCAGCAGTTTTGGAGCGGACCACGCTCCTTTTCGCGCTGGGCGTGCTGGCCTAGTGCTGGCCGCGTCAAAGTGGCCGCGGCCGCGGTCGTGAAGACTGCAGGTTGCGCGTCCTACTTCAGAAGCTCATATCTTTTGATCCACAAGGAATTTTGAAGTGATTCAAAAACGAAAGTTGTAGCCCTTCGTGTCTAGTTTCCAGAAAGGTAAAGATATCCAATTTGGACATCTGTAGCGAAAGTGTGATGACCCAAAATGTCTTCTTTAAATTAAATAATCATCTCGGTGTTTTAAGAACTTGAAAAGAGCTATCAATAATTTCTCAACTTGCGTGCGCAATCAGTATAATTTTCTGGAAGGATTTTGTATGAAAAATGGATTAAATTATGAATTAGAGCTTTAAAACTCAACTGAGTTGACTTTGGTCAATATTTTGAGCAAACGAACCCGGATCCAAGATTTGATGGTTCTAGGAGGTCCGTAGGAAAATATGGGTCTTGGGCGTATGCCCGGAATCGAATTCCGATGTCTCAGGCCCGAGAAATGAATTTTTGAGTAAAATTGTTTTCTAAAAATATTTAAGGAAAATGGAAATGAAATTTGATTAGAAAGTAATGGTATCGGGCCCGTATTTTGGTTCCGGTGTCCGGTACAGGTCTTATATATGGTTTAAGCACTTTCTGTAAAGTTTGGTTGAAAACGGACGCCATTTGACGTGTTTCGGACTCAAAATGGAAAATTTGATGTTTTATGAAATTTGAAAGAATTCTTGGATTTTAAAGCTCAATTCGTGGTATATGATGTTAGTTTGGCGATTTTATCGCACGGTTAAGTTTGTAGGATGTTGTTGAGTTAGTGCATGTGTTTGGTTAGGAGCCCCGAGGGCTCGGGAGTGTTTCAGAGGTATCTTGGAGTGATTTCGGACTTCGGAAAATAGCAGAAAATTTGCAGAAATAGTGCCCGTGAACAGTATCCCGTGAACAGTAAAAACGCATGAATAGTGCCCCCGAAAATTCCGGGCAGTTAAAGGACGAACAACATGTTTTTTTTCATTTTTTTGAGTTTCAAACTCGGATTTTGGGCTATTTTAAGGTGTTCTTCACGATTTCAACTCAAGTAAGTGTCCTATACTCGAAAGTGTTTATATTACATAAATTCATGGTTATTTTCATCGTTTAATTCGGATTTAAATGGAAGAAATCAAGTTTTTTGCAAAATCTTCCAAAAATGAAAATTTTAGATTTGGAGGTCGAGTTGTTATCGGAATTTGATAAAATTTGTATGGGTGAACTCGTGGTTGAATGGGTTATCGGATTTTGTAAGTTTCGTCGGATTCGAGATGTGGTCCCCACGAGCGATTTTGAGTTAAATTTCGTATTTTGTTGGAAAATTAGTATTTTCATATGGAATTAATCCGTATGATTTATATTGAGTATATTGAATTATTATGACCAGATTTGAAGCTTCGAACGAATTCGCGAGGCAAAGGCTTGTTGAAATTTTGAATTGGTTGCAAAGCGTGGTAAGTTTTTGGTCTAACCTTAGCTTGAGGGATTAGGAGTTGTGTCTTAATTGCTACATGTTAATTGTAGAGTACGACGTATAGGCATGGTGACGAGTATCTATACGTTGGTGTCAAGCATGTCCGTGAGTCTTGTATTATAATTGTTATGACTCCGTTGTGGTTTATTGCGCTTCATATGTTATTATCACCATTGTTCCCTTGCCAGGATGTTTGTTTGATATTATTGTTGCCTTGCCAGGATGTTTGTTTTGATAGTATTGTTCCCTTGTCGGAATGTTGTTGAAATATTATTGTTCCATTGCCGGAAAGTTGTTATATTGCCCTTGTTCCCTTGCCGGGATTCCTTGTGATTATTGTTGGCTTGTAACTGGGAGCGGGTGGTACGCCTACCACAAGATATATAATGAAATGGGAGCGGGTGGTACGCCTACCACAAGATATAATGAAATGGGAGCGGGTGGTACGCCTACCACAAGATATAATGAAATGGGAGTGGGTGGTACGCCTACCACAAGATATAATGAAATGGGAGCGGGTGGTACGCCTACCACAAGATATAATAAAATGGGAGCGGGTGGTACGCCTACCACAAGATATAATGAAATGGGAGCGGGTGGTACGCCTACCACAAGATATAATGAAATGGGAGCGGGTGGTACGCCTACCACAAGACATAATGAAATGGGAGCGGGTGGTACGCCTACCACGAGATACATGAAATGGGTGCAGGTAGCACGCCTGCCACGAGATACATGAAATGGGATCGGGTTGCACGCCTGCAACAAGATGTGAAAAGAAAGTGAAATATGCTTTTGTTTCCCCTATTCTTGTTAGTGATTGGATTTTGATTCCTTTATAATTCTCTTGATATTCTATTTTTACTTTTTTTATATATGTTCAATACTCCAAATTTCAATAATTGTTACATTTTTTTTAACACAATTGATTTCTCAACTAAATTTTCCTTAAACCTTTTGAGGTTGTACTTTACAAAAAAAAAGGAATTTCTACTATGTTTTGATTTATTTATTTCTCATATTAAAAGTGAAGGATTCATTCGATATTGTACTTTAATTGAAAAGGGTATCTTCTTTATCAAATGATTTCTAAAAATAAATTCATATTTTCTTGTTGATTTCCTAATTGGGTTGGAAGTTGTACTCTACTTTATGTTAAGAGAATGAGGCGTCACAAGGTGATATTTACTCGAAAGAATTATATTCGAAAGATGCTTATTTGAAAGATATTTTATTTAAAAGAAATATATTCGATATATATTCATTGAAAAGCACATTATCTTGGAGATTATTACTTGAAGGATTTATAGGCGAAAAATTTATTTGAAGGACTTGATGAATTGATTGCACTTGTATCTATTATTTGTTGAGAAACATTTATGGTGTTCTTATGGCCTGCTATTTACATCACTGGTTGGTCATTGTTGCCATCATTGTTATCTGCTTCCTATTATTTTTGTACGCTATATTGCACAGGTTTATTTGGTAGTCTGGTCCTTGCCTCGTCACTACTTCGTCGAGGTTAGGCTAGGCACTTACCAGTACATGGGGTCGGTTGTGCTGATACTACACTCTGCATTCTTTTGTGCAGATCCCAGTGTTGTAGACTTCAGACCATAGTGAGATCGCTGTTTTCTTGTTCATCAGGCAATCCAAGGTAGTCCTGCAGGCGTCCGCAGGCCTTGGCGCATCTCCTTCTATCTACTATTCCTGTTTCCTTCATGTATTTCCAGAGACAATATTGTATTTATTTTTTTCAGACCTTTATTTGTAGTACTCCTAGACAGTCTATGAAGTTGTGTCACCAGTCTTGGGTAGATTTGTTATGGTTTGGTATTAGCAGTATTATTAAATCTCTACAATGCAGTCTTCCGCTTATTTAATTCTGTTGTTATCTAATTGTTGGCTCTTAACCGTTATCGGATTAAAAATGGAAATAAGGTAGATAGTTCAGTTGGTTGGCTTGCGTAGCTTTCATTAGTAGGCGCCATCACGACTCCCGAGGGTGGAAAATTCAGGTCGTGACAAGTTTGTATCAGAGCTCTAGGTTACATAGGTCTCATAATTCACAGACAAACTTAGTAGAGTCTGAGGGATCGGTACGGAGACGTCTGTATTTATCCCCTAGAGGCTGCAGAGTTAGGAAGAGTTTCACTCCCATTCTTCTCTGTCGTGCAATTTTGTTCTCTCATTGCTAAATTGAAACCTCTACTCTTGTCCTTTCACAAATGGCGAGGTCACGTGCCACTTTTTTCAGCCAAACAATGTCACAGACCGGTGATAGATCAATTACGTCTTCGGAGACTTTGCGGAGGCTGGATAGGTCTCACAAAGCTTTTCGCTACCACTTTCAGCGGTGCATCTTTTGAGGACCCGCAGGATTTTCTTGACCGCTGCTATTAAGTATTGCAGAACGTGAAGATTCGAAAGCGATGGGGTTGATTTTGCTGTGTTGGAGATGACAAGTAAAGGTAGTGGAAAGATAATTTATTTACTAGACCAGTTGTGGTTCCGACAGAAGATGTAGACGTATCAAAAGACCACCTAATGAATCATGTTGGGGTTCAACGTACCTCGACGTCTGGTTGATTTATTTGAGTTGTGAAGGTCAAATATTGTGGATTATCGGATGTTGTGACATATGGCTTTGTGCCAAAGTGAGGGGAGTCCACTATCTATGATCAAATTGCAGGGTCGTGTGTTATACCGATTTTGGCCTGAGATGTATTTATGTGGTATTGAAAGGTTTTCCAAAACTTGTATATGATCAAGAGCTGAGATTTGAATGGGATGATGATGAGACTTGAGATATTCCCGCGTCCTTAATAATTCTACATTTCAGTATCAACGGGGTCATGAAAACATATTCAGTATACTCGTAGTGCTTAAGTTAATCACAACACTCGCGTGGGGCAGTCATCTTTTAATGTACCAGTGGCATGAAATTTCTTGCAATGGTTATTTAAGTTATCCGGTACAGACCTAGTATGAGCAGCCGAACTGTGGATGGGTTGTTATGAAAATGGAGATACTAGGAACATCTTGAAAAATTATCCTAGACTTGGGAGAGACATATTTCGTCAAAGCACTCAGGCTACGTGCCCCATTGCAGTTACTACTCCACTTACATGACCTACCATAGGGGTCAGGATATTCGAGGTGGAGGTGAGACTCCTAGAGGTAGAGACCCAGTCCGTTGATATGTTTTCTATGGTATGGCTGAGGTTGCTACACCAGACGGTATCGTTATAAGTACGGTCTAGAATTATTATAAACTCAAAATTTCCTTAACTTGATTCAGTTTTGAGTATCGAGGAAAGTTCTCCTATTGTGTTCCACTTATAAGTGAGCTTCATAATTCTTAACCTACATATGTGAATACTTCTGCTGGGAGATTATATGGAGATAGCCATGTCTATCATTATGTGTTGGTCATTAAAAATAGTTGTGAGGCTAAAAGTGACTTTTGTGAATTAATTTGATGAGTTTGATTTAATTTCTAAATAATTGATTTTCATTGTAAATTATATGCCCTACCGGTAAGAGAGATCATTGTATGTTGTGATTTTGTTTAACCGAAATTATTTGAAAGAAAGAAGAAAGGAAATGGAAAATTTTAGTTGGCACAATGTGCAAAATACTTGTGATTCAGAGTTGAGGATGAGATCCTCACATTTTTATATGATATGAAATATTTAAATCGGGCTACAAGCTGTGGTGGATGTTATATAAGGACGAGGTCCTGGTGGTGAAAATTTTATGTGTTTAAATTCTCCTTTTGTGAAATTAAAATTTGTGCTGTAGCACTTGTAGGGAGTCATGCCTATTAGGCTTATTTGAAAATTCTTGTATGAATATTTCTGTGCATAATTTGCCAAAATTGTATTGTAACTATTGAGTTTTAGCCTACAAGGTGAGAGCCCAGGTGGTGTTAAATTGTGATTCGTTACTTCAGGTAAGTAATTATAAGATCCCCATGCCTTGTTGTTAGTAATCTGAAGGTTTGAAACAAAATTTTGTTAACATGAGGTTAATTGGCGATGTTGTAATCTATTATGAGCAAACATTAAGACTAGAAATATGGTTATGGTCATACATATGGTGCATTTTATGTCAAGATATCATTGTGATAATGCCGTGCTTTAAATGCAGAGATTAGTGTTATTGATATATACTTTGTGTTGCGTTGTTGGGTTGTGGACATGTTGTTAGGAGTTATTTTGGTGTTACTCTGACAGGTGGATAGGCCCAATTACAGGGGAGACTCTGCCGAAATTTCTGAAAAATTTTGGAGTTAGAAAAATTTGGGATATTGAGATGTGCAGAGAAAGAGATAAGTTACATTATGTGTTTGAAGACGGACTCTACTTCTCAATTATGGACGAATGACCCTAAGTGGGGGAGAATGTAATACCTCGTATTTGATGGGTGCGTAGGCACGAGTTGCTATAGCCAGTCGGGACTAATATCGTATGTTGACGTAAAAATCGGACCTTTCTAGAAATGATTGGAGTGTAAGAAATTTGGTCTTGAAGTTTACGAATATGGATAAAGGAAATGATCTCAATTGAAATGGTGTTGTCGGACTTATGTCGAATGCGACAGCGTAGGATCAACCGCGAATAATTGTGTAAAAGTAAAATCATCAATTTGGTAACTTGAGAATAATTCTTAATACGTTCGAGGACGAACGTTTGTTTTAGAGGTGGAGAATGTGATGACCCAAAATGTCATCTTTAAATTAAATAATCATTTCGGTGTTTTAAGAATTTCAAAAGAGCTATCAATAATTTCTCAACTTGCGTGCGCAGTCCGTATAATTTTCTGGAAGGTTTTTGTATGAAAAATGGATTAAATTATGAATTAGAGCTTTAAAACTCAACTGAGTTGACTTCGGTCAATATTTTGAGCAAACGAACCTGGATCCAAGATTTGACGGTCCCAGGAGGTCCGTAGGAAAATATGGGACTTGGGCGTATGCCCGGAATCGAATTCCGAGGACTCAGGCCCGAGAAATGAATTTTTGAGTAAAATTGTTTCCTGAAAATATTTAAGGAAAATGGAAATGAAATTTGATTAGAAAATGAGGGTATCGGGCCTGTATTTTGGTTCCGGTGTCCGGTACAGGTCTTATATATGGTTTAAGCACTTTCTGTAAAGTTTGGTTGAAAACAGACGTCTTTTGACGTGTTTCGGACTCAAAATGAAAAATTTGATGTTTTATGAAATTTGAAAGAATTCTTGGATTTTAAAGCTTAATTCGTGGTATATGATTTTAGTTTGGCGATTTGATCGCACGATTAAGTTTGTAGGATGTTGTTGAGTTAGTGCATGTGTTTGGTTAGAAGCCCCGAGGGCTCGGGAGTGTTTCGGAGGTATCTCGGAGTGATTTCAGACTTCGGAAAATAGCAAAAAATTTGCAGAAATAGTGCCCGTGAACAGTATCCCGTGAACAGTAAAAACGCATGAATAGTGCCCCCGAAAATTCTGGGCAGTTAAAGGACGAACAACACATTTTGTTTTCATTTTTTTGAGTTTCAAACTCGGATTTTGGGCGATTTTGAGGTGTTCTTCACGATTTCAACTCAAGTAAGTGTCCTATACTCGAAAGTGTTTATATTACATAAATCCATAGTTATTTTCATCGTTTAATTCAGATTTAAATGAAAGAAATCATGATTTTTGCAAAATCTTCCAAAAATGAATATTTTAGATTTGGAGGTCGAGTTGTTATCGGAATTTGATAAAATTTGTATGGGTGAACTCGTGGTTGAATGAGTTATCGGATTTTGTAAGTTTCGACGGAATTCGAGGCATGGGCCCCATGAGCGATTTTGAGTTAAATTTCGGATTTTGTTGGAAAATTAGTATTTTCATATGGAATTAATTCGTACAACTTATATTGAGTATATTGAATTATTATGACCTGATTTGAAGCTTTGAACGAATTCACGAGGCAAAGGCTTGTTGGAATTTTGAATTGGTTGCAAAGCGAGGTAAGTGTTTGGTCTAACCTTAGCTTGAGGGATTAGGAGTTGTGTCTTAATTGGTACATGTTAATTGTAGAGTACGACGTATAGGCATGGTGACGAGTATCTATACGTTGGTGTCAAGCATGTCCGTGAGTCTTGTATTATAATTGTTATGACTCTGTTGTGGTTTATTGCGCTTCATATGTTATTATCACCATTGTTCCCTTGCCAGGATATTTGTTTGATATTATTGTTGCCTTGCCAGGATGTTTGTTTGATATTATTGTTGCCTTGCCAGGATGTTTGTTTTGATAGTATTGTTCCCTTGCCAGGATGTTGTTAAAATATTATTGATCCCTTGCCAGAAAGTTGTTATATTGCTCTTGTTCCCTTGCTGGGATTCCTTGTGATTATTGTTGGCTTGTAACTGGGAGCGGGTGGTACGCCTACCACAAGATATATAATGAAATGGGAGCGGATGGTACGCCTACCACAAGATATATAATGAAATGGGAGTGGGTGGTACGCCTACCACGAGATATATAATGAAATGGGAGCGGGTGGTACGCCTACCACAAGATATAATGAAATGGGAGCGGGTGGTATGCCTACCACAAGATATAATGAAATGGGAGCGGGTGGTACGCCTACCACAAGACATAATGAAATGGGAGCGGGTGGTACGCCTACCATGAGATACATGAAATGGGAGCGGGTGGCACGCCTGCCACGAGATACATGAAATGGGATCGGGTTGCACGCCTGCAACAAGATGTGAAAAGAAAGTGAAATATGCTTTTGTTTCCCTTATTCTTGTTAGTGATTGGATTTTGATTCCTTTATAATTCTCTTGATATTCTATTTTTACTTTTTTTTATATATGTTCAATACTCCAAATTTCAACAATTGTTACATTTTTTTTTAACTCAATTGATTTCTCAACTAAATTTTTCTTAAACCTTTTGAGGTTGTACTATACAAAAAAAAAGGAATTTCTACTATGTTTTGATTTATTGATTTCTCGTATTAAAGGAGAAGGATTCATTCGATATTGTACTTTAATTGTAAAGTGTATCTTCTTTATCAAATGATTTCTAAAAATAACTTCATATTTTCTTGTTGATTTCCTAATTGGATTGGAAGTTGTAGTCTACTTTATGTTAAGTGAATGACGCGTCACAAGGTGACATTTACTCGAAAGAGTTATATTCGAAAGATGCTTATTTGAAAGATATTTTATTTAAAGGAAATATACTCGATATATATTCATTAAAAAGCATATTATCTTGGAGATTATTACTTGAAGGATTTATAGGCGAAAAATTTATATTTGAAGGACTTGATGAATTGATTGCACTTTTATCTATTATTTGTTGAGAAACATTTATGGTGTTCTTGTGGCCTGCTATTTACATCACTGGTTGGTCATTGTTGCCATCATTGTTATCTGCTTCCTATTATTTTTGTACGCTATATTGCACAGGTTTATTTGGTAGTCTGGTCCTTGCCTCGTCACTACTTCGTCGAGGTTAGGTTAGGCCCTTACCAACACATGGGGTCGTTGTGCTGATACTACACTTTGCACTCTTTTGTGCAGATCCCAGTGGTTTAGACTTCGGGCCGCAGTGAGATTGTTGTTTTCTTGTTCATCAGGCGATCCAAGCTAGTCCTACAGGCATCCGCAGGCCTTGGCGCGTCTCCTTATATCTACTATTCCTATTTCTTTCATGTATTTCCAGAGACAGTATTGTATTTATTTCTTTCAGACCTTTATTTGTAGTACTCCTAGACAGTCTATGAAGTTGTGACACCAGTCTTGGGTAGTTTTTTTATGGTTTGGTATTAGCAATATTATTAAATCTCTACAATGCAGTCTTCCGCTTATTCAATTCTGTTGTTATCTAATTGTTGGCTCTTAACCGTTATCGGATTAAAAATGGAAATAAGGTAGATAGTTCAGTTGGTTGGCTTGCGTAGCTTTCACTAGTAGGCGCCATCACGACTCCCGAGGGTGGGAAATTCGGGTCGTGACAGAAAGTTCGAGGTGAGTAATGTTTGTAAACGATGTTCTGAGGGATTGAAACCCCGGATTGCACGTCGTAGTGCTATATTGAGGCAAGATACGCGCTGGATGATGAGCGTGGGGTTTTCACTACTGGGGATTGTGACTTGGTCCAACCCGATTGATGATTTTACTAAATATTTGACTGAAATTCATTTGTTACCATCATGATTTGGGCTGATTGCCATAATTGGGCTTCGTGCCAACTATTTGGACCCTTCGAGGATTTTTATCACTGTTTCCTTACTGCTTGACTTATTATTTGAACTCAGTCCTGTTGATATCTACTGTTTTACAAAGTCGGCCACTTTTACTCAGATTTGAAACTTAAATGATATTTCTACATCATATTTTGGGCTGAGAACTACTGTTTTACTAATGCCCAAGGGGCTTATGATGATTTTTAGACTGAGTGAGGCCGAGGGCCATATGTGAGGATATGCTGAGTGATATGAGGCCGAGGGCCTGAGATACTATTTATGCCATGCGGTGGCTTGAGTGATGTGAGGATATGTTGAGTGATGATGCCACGAGGTGGCTTGATATAGCGCTTGGGCCGTAAGGGGCCCCTCCGGAGTCTGCACACCCACAGTGAGCGCGGGTACCCATGTGATTTGAAACAGTGGTAACAATGACACTGTTTGATGAAAGTTGGTCAGGTAACAATGGCTGACCATTATGTTGAGTGATTGTGAGGTAGCCCGCGGGGCTGATACTGTACTGAGAGTGAGCCCGATGGGCTGATACTATGCTGAGCGATTGATACTATGCCCAAGCGGAGGATTTCTACTTGTTAATTACCTGTTAAATTACCTGTTTTACTTGTTTTAAAAAGGAATATCATTTGATTTCTTCACTGATTTACGCTTTAAGTGATTTTACTGCTTGATATGGAATTGTTTTGTGCCTTTATGTGTTTTCATACTTTCAGCCATTATTTGTAATTATTACTCACTGAGTCGAAGTACTTACATTACTCCCTGCACCATGTATGCAGATTCAGGTATAGTAGAGTCCACACCTGAGCGCTGATTCCTTCCAGGCTAGGTAGTGATTTGGAGTTACGAGGTAGCTGTTGACGTCCGCAACCCCTTCACTCTCTTATCCTCAATCATTTATGTTTTCTTCAAACTGTTGTATCAGATTCCGTACTTTGTAGACCTATAGTAGATTCTGTAGTAGCTCATGACTTGTGACACCCCGGTTTGGGCTGTGTCGGGATGGTTCCTGCTGTTATTATCGTTAAAGTTTGCAATTTATGAGCATTATATTATATGTTATTACTGTTTATGATGATTAACTATTTAAAAGAGGTGTTCCATTTTTGTCTGGCTAGCCTTGTCTTCACGAGAGGCTTCATCACGACCGGGTTCGCGGATTGGGTCGTGACAATTTGGTATCAGAGCCTAGGTTACTTAGGTCTCACGAGTCATGAGCAGGTTTAGTAGAGTCTTGCGGATCGGTATGGAGACGTCTATATTTATCCTCGAGAGGCTGCAGAACCTTTAGGAAAAATTTCATATTCTTGAAACTCTTGTCATGCGAACTTGTTGGTCCGAGTACTAAACTTCTAATATTCCATTCTCTCACAGATGGTGAGGATGCGAGCTACCGGATGAGGTAGACGACCACCAATGCCACCCACTGAGGCCACTAGAGGCCGTGGACGCAGTCGTGGACGTGGCAGGGGCAGAGCAGCAAGGGCAGCACCTGTTGATGCATCGGCTGCCCCGACTCCGGATCAGGCTCCCGCTATGGATGCTCTAGTAGCACCAATTCAGGCACCAGCTATGCCTATCGTGGTTCCGGGTCTTCAGGAGGCCTTGGCAGAGATCTTATCAGTTTGCACTGGCCTGGCTCAGGCAGTTTCAGCCACTACAGCAGTAACTACTTCACAGGCCGGGGGAGGCAATCAGACCCCCGTTGCTCGCACGCCTGCGCAGGTAGTGCCAGTTATGCCGGATGATGAGCAGCGTCGTCTTGAGAGGTTTGGTAAACTCCAGCATCCTTCATTTAGTGGTGCTGAGGGCGAGGATGCCCAGGGTTTTCTGGATAAGTGTCAGCGGATGCTCCGTACAGCAGGGATTCTTGAGACTAGTGGTGTGGCATTTACCACCTTTCAGTTTACTGGGGCTGCCTTCACATGGTGGGAGGTGTATGAGAGGCGCAGGCCAGTTGGAGCAGCGCCCCTTACTTGGCAGCAGTTCTCCACTCTCTTATTGGAGAAGTATGTGCCACAGTCCCGCAGAGAGGAGCTGCGTAGACAGTTTGAGTGGTTGCGACAGGGGGATATGACTGTGTCACAGTATGAGTCGAGGTTTTCTGAGTTGGCTCGTCATGCCATTTGGATGGTTCCGACAGATCGTGAGAGGATCAGGAGATTTGTTGATGGCCTTAACTATCACCTCTGTATTCTTATGACCCGAGAGAGGGTGTTGGGTGCTACATTCGAGGAGGTGGTCGATATCGCTCGCGAGATTGAGATGGTTCGCCGTCAGGATCGAGAGGAGAGGGAGGCCAAGAAGCCTCGAGGATCTGGCAGTTATAGTGGTGCTTCTTCGAGGGGCCAGTTTCAGCATGGTAGAGGCCATTCTTTCAGGCATGCTCAGTCGGCCCGCACAGAGTATCGCGGGGCATCTTCGGGTCATGGTCATCATGGATCTCAGCGGGGCCAGTCATCACTCAGTGCCCTTCCAGCCCAGAGTTCATCTCGTGCCCCGTCAGCTCAGGGTTCTTTTATGCCGAGTGCATCAGCTGGTCACTCCGGTGTGAGGGGTTCCCTTCAGTCCCCTTCTCTAGCACCTGGGAGTTGTTATGAGTGTGGAGAGTTTGGACATGTGTGGAGGCAGTGTCCTCATCGTATGGCTAGTTCATCTCAGCAGAGGGGTTAGCCCTCGACTACTACTCCAGTTACCTCACCACCCGCCCAGCCAGCTAGGGGTGGAGGTTATGCAGCTAGGGGTCACCCCAGAGGGGGAGGTCGATCAGGGGGCGGTTAGGCCCGTTTCTATGCACTTCCTGGCAGGCCAGATGCTATTGCTTCAGATGCTGTCATTACAGTATTGTTTCAGTCTGCCACAGAGATGCCTCTATATTATTTGATCCCGGTTCCACCTTTTCTTATGTATCATCATACTTTGCTCGTTATTTGGGTATGCCTCATGAGTTTCTTGCTTTACCTGTTCATGTATCTACCCTAGTGGGCGATACTATTGTGGTAGACCGTGTGTACCTATTATGTGTGGTGACTATTGGGGGTCTGGAGACCCGAGTGGATCTATTGCTATTGAGCATGGTGGATTTTGATGTCATTTTGGGCATGGATTGGCTATCTCCGTATCGTGCTATTCTAGACTGTCATGCTAAGACAATCACTTTGGCTATGCCGGGTGTACCGCGGATCGAGTGGCGTGGTGTGACTGATTATATCCCTAGTAGAGTGATCTCATTCTTGAAGGCAACGTATGGTTGGGAAGGGTTGCCTTTCATATCTAGCATTTGTGAGGGATGTTGGAGCTGAGACTCCTAGTATTGATTCTGTCCCAGTTGTGAGGGATTTTCCCGATGTTTTTTCTGCAGACATGCCGGGCATGCCACCGGACAGGGATATTGATTTTGGTATTGGCCTGGTGCCGGGCACTCAGCCCATTTCTATTTCGCCATATCGTATGGCACCAGCAGAGTTGAAGGAATTGAAAGAACAGCTTCAGGAACTCCTAGATAAGGGGTTCATTCGGCCTAGTGTGTCCTCTTGGGGTGCACCGGTTTTGTTTGTGAAGAAGAAGGATGGCACGATGAGAATGTGCATTGATTATAGGCAGTTGAACAAAGTAACAATTAATAACAAGTATCCTTTACCTCGCATTGATGATTTATTTGATCAGCTTCATGGAGCGAGGGTGTTCTCCAAGATTGATCTCCGTTCGAGTTATCACCAGTTGATGATCAGGGATTCAAATATTCTTAAGACTGCTTTCAAGACCAGATATTGTCATTATGAGTTTCTTGTTATGTCCTTCGGGCTAACCAATGCCCCAGCAGCATTCATGCATTTGATGAACAGTGTATTTCGGCCTTATCTGGATTCGTTCATTATTGTATTCATTGATGATATCCTTGTGTACTTGCGTAGTCAGGAGGAGCACACGGAGCATTTGAGAGTTGTGTTACCGAGACTGAGGGAGGAGAAGCTTTATCCGAAATTCTCCAAGTGTGAGTTTTGGCTCAGTTGAGTGGCTTTCTTGGGGCACGTGGTGTCTAACGAGGGTATACAGGTTGATCCAAAGAAGATAGAGGCGGTCCAGAGTTGGCCCAGACCGTCTTCAGCCCCAAAGATATATAGCTTTCTTGGGTTAGTAGGCTATTATTGCCGGTTTGTTCAGGGATTTTCCTCCATTGCATCGCCCTTGACCAAGTTGACTCAGAAGGGCGCTCCATTCGTATGGTCGGACGAGTGTGAGGAGAGCTTTCAGAAGCTCAAGATAGCCTTGACCACAGCTCCAGTGCTGGTTTTACCATCAGTTTCAGGTTCATATACTGTGTATTGTGATGCTTCAAGAGTTGGGATTGGTTGTGTGTTGATGTAGGAGGGTAAAGTTATTGCTTATGCTTCTCGGCAGTTGAAGCCCCATGAGAAGAACTACCCCGTTCATGATTTGGAGTTGGCTGCCATAGTTCACGCATTGAAGATTTGGAGGCATTACTTGTATGGCGTATCTTGTGAGGTGTTCACTGATCATCGCAGTCTTCAGCATTTGTTCAAGCAAAAGGATCTTAATTTGAGGCAGCGGAGATGGTTGGAGTTGCTTAAGGATTATGATATCAATATATTGTACCATCCGTGAAAGGAGAATGTGGTGGCTGATGCTTTGAGCCGAAAGGCAGTGAGTATGGGGAGTTTGGCATATATTCCAGTTGAGGAGAGACCTCTTGCGGTTGATGTTCAGGCCCTGGCCAATCGGTTCGTGAGGTTGGATATTTCGGAGCCTAGTCGGGTGTTGGCTTGTGTGGTTTCTCGGTCTTCTTTATATGATCGCATCAGAGAGCGCTAGTATGATGATCCGCATTTGCTTGTCCTTAGGGACAGAGTTCATCATGATGATGCCAGAGATGTGACAGTCGGTGATGATGGTGTGTTGAGGATGCAGGGCTGGATCTGTGTGCCCAATGTGGATGTGCTTAGAGAGCTGATTCTGGAGGAGGCCCATAGCTCGCGGTATTCCATTCATCCGGGTGCCGCGAAGATGTATCAGGATTTGAGGCAGTACTATTAGTGGAGAAGAATGAAGAAAGATATTGTGGGATGTGTAGCTTGGTGTCTCAACTGTCAGCAGGTGAAGTATGAGCATCATAGACCGGGTGGCTTATTTCAGCAGATGGTTATTCCCGAGTGGAAGTGGGAGAGAATCACGATGGACTTTGTGGTTGGACTTCCTCGGACTTTGAAGAAGTTCAATGCTATTTGGGTGATTGTGTATCGGCTGACCAAGTCTGCGCACTTCATTCCTGTGTGTACTACCTATTCTTCAGAGCGGTTGGCAGAGATTTATATCCGGGAGATTGTTCGGTTGCATGGCGTTCTTGTTTCCATCATCTCAGATAGAGGTACTCAGTTTACTTCGCAGTTCTGGAGAGCCGTGCAGAGAGAGTTGGGTACTCAGGTAGAGTTGAGCACAACGTTTCATCCTCAGACGGGCGGACAGTCCGAGCGTACTATTCAAATATTGGAGGACATGTTGCGTGCTTGTGTTATTGACTTTGGAGGTTCATGGGATAAGTTTCTACCACTTGCAGAGTTTGCTTACAACAACAGCTACCAGTCGAGTATTCAGATGGCTCCATATGAGGCTTTGTACGAGAGGCGGTGTAGATCTCCGGTTGGTTGGTTCGAGCCGGCGAGGCTAGACTATTGGGGACAGATTTGGTTCAGGATGCCTTAGAGAAGGTGAAGGTGATTCAGGAGAGGATTCGTACAGCGCAGTCACGTCAGAAGAGTTATGCGGACTAGAAGGTTCGAGATATGTCCTACATGGTCGAGAAGGTCCTGCTGAAGGTTTCGCCCATGAAGGGTGTTATGAGATTTAGGAAGACAGGCAAGTTGAGTCCTCGGTTCATTGGGCCTTTTGAGGTGTTTCGGAGGATTGGGGAGGTGGCTTATGAGCTTGCTTTACCACCCAGCCTGTCGAGTGTGCATCCAGTATTTCATGTTTCTATGCTCCGGAAGCATATTGGGGATCCGTCTCATGTTTCGGACTTGAGCACAGTTCAGTTGGATGATGATTTGACCTTTGATGTGGAGCCAGTAGCTATTTTGGGTCGCCAGGTTCGGAAGTTGAGGTCAAAGGATATAGCTTCAGTGAAGGTGCAGTGGAGAGGTCGGCCCGTGGAGGAGGCCACCTGGGAGACCGAGCGGGAGATACGGAGCAGATATCCTCACCTATTTGAGGCTTCAGGTATGTTTCTTGACTCGTTCGAGGACGAACGTTTGTTTAAGTTAGGGAAGATGTGACGACCCGGCCAGTCGTCTCATGAGTTACCGCTCCGTTTCCCCCATTTCTGCTTCTTTACGCTTCATTATCCGTGTTTTATGGGATCGAGATGATTAGTTCGAGTTCGGAGAGGATTTGGTAAGAAATGAGACACTTAGTCTCTTTTAAGAAGGCTTGTTGGAAAAGTCAACTGGATGTTGACTTATGTGTTAGAGGGTTCGGATGTGAGTTGTGATGGTTCGGTTAGCTTCGGGAGGTGATTTGTGACTTAGGAGAGTGATCGGAAGTGGTTTTGGAGGCACGGTGTAGAATTAGGCCTGAATTGGCGAAGTTAGTATTTTGGCGAATTCCGGTTGATAGGTGAGATTTTGATCCGTGGGTCGGAATGGAATTTTGAGAGTTTCTGTAGCTTCTTTATGTCATTTTGGACTTGTCTGCAAAATTTGAGGTCATTCGGAAGTGGTTTGGTTGGGTTTTTGATCAAAAATGGAATTTGGAAGTTCTTGAGATTCATAGGCTTGAATTCGATGTGATTAGATGATTTTGGTGTTAGTCGAGGTGTTTTGATGATTGGAATGAGATTGAATAATGTTTAGGATGTGTTGGTGCTTTTGGTTGAGGTCCCGGGGGCCTCGGGTGTGTTTCGGGTGAGTTTTGAGCGAGTATGGACACCCCGAAACTTAGAACAATGGAGGGAGCAACAGTTTTGGCGCGGACCGCGCTCCTTTTCGCGCTGGCCTAGTGCTGGCCGCGTCAAAGTGGCCGTGGCCGCGGTCGTGAAGACTGCAGGTTGCTGGTCCTACTTCGGAAGCTCATATCTTTTGATCCACCAGGAATTTTGAGGTGATTCAAAAACGTAAGCTGTAGCCCTTCGTGTCTAGTTTCCAGAAAGGTAAAGATATAACAATTTGTAAATCTGTAGTGAAGGTTATGGCTAAAATACTAAAGCCTGTCCCTGCAGAGCAAGACATGCGCGACCGCGGTCGTTTTTGCGCGGACCCCGCTGGTTTTGCGCGGACCGCAGTCATTTTTGTGCGGTCAGCGTTGTCGAAATCCAAAGGATATTCTATAAATACGAGGTTTTGGGTTTTATTTGATATTTTGACCTAGAGAGCTCGGATTTTGGCGATTTTTTGAAGGTTTTTCAAGAAATTGGTCGGGGTAAGTGATTCTAACTCAGATTTGGTTAGAATACATGAATCTATTACTGAATTCATCATTTAATTTGTGATTTGAGATGGAATTTGGGAAGAAAATTGTGGAACCTTTCAAAAAAATAAAATGATGATTTGAAGGACCAAATGGTATCGGAATTGGATAATTTTGATATGGTTAGACTCGTGAGGGTATGAGAATTCTGAAAATATAAATTTTACCCGATTCCGAGACGTGGGCCCGGGGCTCGGGTTTTGCTAATTTCGAGATTTTTGATATGTTTCGAATGTTTTCGCTTGGGCTTTGTTCCCTTAGCATATCGTGACGTATTCGTTCTGATTTTGGAAAGATTCTACGCGCGTGGAGGCCAATTCAAGGGGCAAAGGCATCGTGAGCTAGAGAATTAGCCAGTTCAAGGTGAGTAATGGTTGTAAATGATGTTCTGAGGGTCTGAAACCCCGGATTGCACGTCGTAGTGCTATATTGAGGCAAGATACGCGCTGGATGATGAGTGTGGGGTTTTCACTACTGGGGATAGTGACTTGGTCCATCCCGATTGATGATTTTACCGAATATTTGACTGAAATTCATTTGTTACCATCATGATTTGGGCTGATTGCCATAATTGGGCTTCGTGCCAACTATTTGGACCCTTCGAGGATTTTTATCACTGTTTCCTTACTGCTTGACTTATTATTTGAACTCAGTCCTGTTGATATCTACTGTTTTACAAAGTCGGCCACTTTTACTCAGATTTGAAACTTAAATGATATTTCTACATCATGTTTTGGGCTGAGAACTACTGTTTTACTAATGCCCAAGGGGCTTATGATGATTTTTAGACTGAGTGAGGCCGAGGGCCATATGTGAGGATATGCTGAGTGATATGAGGCCGAGGGCCTGAGATACTATTTATGCCATGCGGTGGCTTGAGTGATGTGAGGATATGTTGAGTGATGATGCCACGAGGTGGCTTGATTTAGCGCTTGGGCCGTAAGGGGCCCCTCCGGAGTCTGCACACCCACAGTGAGCGCGGGTACCCATGTGATTAGAAAGAGTGGTAACACTGACACTGGTTGATGAAAGTTGGTCAGGTAACAATGGCTAACCATTATGTTGAGTTATTGTGAGGTAGCCCACGGGGCTGATACTGTAATGAGAGTGAGCCCGAGGGGCTAATACTATGATGAGCGATTGATATTGTGCCCGAGGGGCGGATTTCTACTTGTTAATTACCTGTTAAATTACCTGTTTTACTTGTTTTAAAAAGGAATATCATTTGATTTCTTCACTGATTTACTGCTTTAAGTGATTTTACTGCTTGATATGGAATTGCTTTGTGCCTTTACATGTTTTCATACTTTCAGCCATTATTTGTAATTATTACTCACTGAGTCGAAGTACTTACATTACTCCCTGCACCATGTGTGCAGATTCAGGTATAGCAAAGTCTGCACCTGAGCGCTGATTCCTTCCAGGCTAGGCAGTGATTTGGAGTTACGAGGTAGTTGTTGACGTCCGCAACCCCTTAACTCTCTTATCCTCTATCATTTATGTTTTCTTCAAACTGTTGTATCAGATTCCGTACTTTGTAGACCTATAGTAGATTTTGTAGTAGCTCATGACTTGTGACACCCCGGTTTGGGCTGTGTCGGGATGGTTCCTGCTGTTATTATCGTTAAATTCCGCAATTTATGAGCATTATATTATATGTTATTACTGTTTATAATGGTTAACTATTTAAAAGAGGTGTTCCGTTTTGGTCTGGTTGGCCTTGTCTTCATGAGAGGCTCTATCACGACCGGGTTAGGGGATCGGGTCGAGACAATATCCTAAAGGTTCAACTCATATCCACAAAAGTTCAAGTCAAATCCTAAAATTTCAATTTATAAACTAAAATTCCAATACACAAACCAAAATTTCAATTCATATCCTAAAGGTTCAACACATATCCACAAAAGTTCAAGTCAAATTCTAAAACTTCAATTTATAAACTAAAATTCCAAGACATAAACCAAAATTTCAATTCACATCCTAAATGTTCTACTAATATCCACAAAAGTTCAAGTCAAATCCTAAAATTTCAATTTATAAACTAAAACTCCAATACATAAATAAAAATTTCAATATATATCCTAAATGTTCAATTCATATCCACAAAAGTTCAAGTCAAATCCTAAAATTTCAATTTATAAACTAAAATTCCAATAGATAAGTTAAAATTTCAATTCTTATCCTAAAGGTTCAACTGATATCCACAAAAGTTCAAGTCATATCCTAAAATTTCAATTTATAAACTAAAATTCCAATACATAAACCAAAATTTCAATTCATATCCCAAAGGTCCAACTCATATCCACAAAAGTTCAAGTCAAATCCTAAAACTTTAATTTATAAACTAAAATTCCAAGACATAAACCAAAATTTCAATTCATATCATAAAGGTTCAACTCAAATCCACTAAAGTTCAAGTCAAATCCTAAAATTTCAATTTATAAACTAAAATTCCAATACACAAACCAAAATTTCAATTCATATCCTAAAGTTTCAACTCATATCCACAAAAGTTCAAGTCAAATCCAAAAATTTCAATTTATAAACTAAAATTCCAATACATAAACCAAAAATTCAATTCATATCCTAAAGGTTCAACTCATATCCACAAAAGTTCAAGTCTTATCCTAAAATTTAAATTTATAAACTAAAATTCCAATACATAAAAGAAAATTTCAATTCATATCCTAAAGGTTCAACTCATATCCACAAAAGTACAAGTCAAATCCTAAAATTCCAAATTATAAACTAAAATTTCAATACATAAATTAAAATTTCAATTCATATCCTAAAGGTTCAACTCATATCCACAAAAGTTCAAGTCATATCCTAAAATTTCAATTTATAAACTAAAATTCCAATACATAAACCAAAATTTCAATTCATATCCTAAAGGTTCAACTCATATCCACAAAAGTTCAAGTCAAATTCTAAAACTTCAATTTATAAACTAAAATTCAAAGACATAAACCAAAATTTCAATTCATATCCTAAAGGTTCAACTCATATCCACAAAAGTTCAAGTAAAATCCTAAAATTTCAATTTATAAACTAAAATTCCAATACACAAACAAAAATTTCAATTCATATCCTAAAGGTTCAACGCATATCCACAAAAGTTCAAGTCAAATCCTAAATTTTCAATTTATAAACTAAAATTCCAATACATAAACCAAAGTTTTGAATTCATATCCTAAAGGTTCAACGCATATCCACAAAATTTCAAGTCAAATCCTAAAATTTCAATTTATAAACTAAAATTCCAATACATAAAACAAAATTTTAATTCATATCCTAAAGGTTCAACTCATATCCACAAAAGTTCAAGTCAAATCCTAAAATTTCAATTTATAAACTAAAATTCCAATACACAAACCAAAATTTCAATTCATATCCTAAAGGTCCAACTCATATCCACAAAAGTTCAAGTCAAATCCTAAAACTTTAATTTATAAACTAAAATTCCAAGACATAAACCAAAATTTCAATTCATATCGTAAAGGTTCAACTCAAATCCACAAAAGTTCTAGTCAAATCCTAAAATTTCAATTTATAAACTAAAATTCCAATACAGAAACCAAAAATTTAATTCATATCCTAAAGGTTCAACTCATATCCACAAAAGTTCAAGTCTTATCCTAAAATTTAAATTTATAAACTAAAATTCCAATACATAAACGAAAATTTCAATTCATATCCTAAAGGTTCAACTCATATCCACAAAATTTCAAGTCAAATCTTAAAATTCCAAATTATAAACTAAAATTTCAATACATAAATTAAAATTTCAATTCATATCCTAAAGGTTCAACTCATATCCACAAAAGTTCAAGTCGTATCCTAAAATTTCAATTTATAAACTCAAATTCCAATACATAAACCAAAATTTCAATTCATATCCTAAAGGATCAACTCATATCCACAAAAGTTCAAGTCAAATCCTAAAATTTCAATTTATAAACTAAAATTCCAATACACAAACCAAAATTTCAATTCATATCCTAAAGGTTCAACGCATATCCACAAAAGTTCAAGTCAAATCCTAAATTTTCAATTTATAAACTAAAATTCCAATACATAAACCAAAATTTTGAATTCATATCCTAAAGGTTCAACGCATATCCACAAAATTTCAAGTCAAATTCTAAAATTTCAATAAACTAAAATTCCAATACATAAAACAAAATTTTAATTCATATCCTAAATGTTAATTCATATCCACAAAAGTTTAAGTCAAATCCTAAAATTTCAATTTATAAACTAAAGTTCCAATACACAAACCAAAATTTCAATTCATATCCTAAAGATTTAACTCATATCCACAAAAGTTTAAGTCAAATCCTAAAATTTCAATTTATAAACTAAAATTCCAATACATAAACAAAAATTTCAATTCATATCCTAAAGGTTCAATTCATATCTACAAAAATTCAAGTCAAATCCTAAAATTTCAATTTATAAACTAAAATTCCAATACATAAACCAAAATTTCAATTCATATCCTAAAGGTTCAACTCATATCCACAAAAGTTCAAGTCATATCCTAAAATTTCAATTTATAAACTAAGATTCCAATACATAAACCAAAATTTCAATTCATATCCTAAAGGTTCAACTCATATCCACAAAAGTTGAAGTCAAATCCTAAAATTTCAATTTATAAACTAAAATTCCAATACATAAACCAAACTTTCAATTCATATCCTAAAGGTTCAACTCATATCCACAAAAGTTCAATTCAAATCCTAAATTTTCAATTTATAAACTAAAATTCCAATACACAAACCAAAATTTCAATTCATATCCTAAAGGTGTCACGTCCCAATTCTTGAACCTGGTCGTGATGGCGCCTCTCATAAAGACAAGTCCAGCCATTCAACCCAATTCATCCTTTTAAGACAATTAATTAACACAATTATAGTATAAACATGGTTTAATAATATCCAATAGCGGAAAGTATAGATAAAATACGGAAGTCCAACCCAACTCAGCCCTAACCGGGGTGTCACAAGTCATGAGCTACTACAGAGTTTACTAAAATTCTACAAAGTATGGAATTAGGATCAAAGTCTGAAGATATCATAAATAACAGAAGATAAGAGAGAAAACGTGTCACGACCCCAACCCCGATCATGATGGCGCCCAACACACTGTTAGGCAAGCCCGACCATTCAACAATATTATCCCAACTTCTAATTCAGATTATAGATAAATATCACAGAGAATTTACTAAGTCATTTCATTCAAGTGTACAATTAATAATAAAATCTGCGGAAGTTCAATTAGAATACCACACCATAGCCCAGCAGAATCCGGTGTCACGAATATGGGCCTCTAATACAGAATATCCACCTATTACAAGTCTATCTAGGAAAAATACGAAATAAAAGATAGAGATAGATGGGAGCGATTAAGGTTGCGAACGCCATACAACTACCTCAATACTCCCGGATACTGCCTGCTCAGCTAAACAATTCCTCACTTAGCCTGTGGTGTACCTGGATCTGAACGCAAGGTGCATGGAGTAATGTGAGTACTCCGACCTAGTGAGTAATAAACATAAATAATTGCTGAGAATAAGAAATTATGGAAAAATACAAAGTAAACTATAACTGGCAGTTTAGAACAACAAATAGTGAAGCAACAAGTCAATTAAGTCAGAGTACCAAATAATGAGACAGGTATAACAGATAAAAACAAATACATCAATGCAATGCAATGTGTATAATGGTACACTCTAGTACCCACTACGGCGTGCAGCCCGAACCATCCATTTATTTATCGTTGACGACGCTCACTGGGGGTGTGTGCATACTCCGGAGGGGCTCCTACAGCCCAAGCGCAATATCAAGCCATCTCGTGGCATCAAATCTAGGCCCTTGGCCTCATATCAATCTCAGTATAATCACTCAGGCTCTCGGCCTCAATCTCAGTTACTGTCTCGTTCGTCCCATTTTTTGCTTCCTCATGTTTCATTATCGGTATTGGGTGCATTAGAATTTATTTGGAGCGATTTTGATAAGAAATGAGACATTTAGTCTCTTTTAAGAAGGTTTAAGTTGGAAAAGTCAACCGAACATTGACTTATGAGTTAGAGGGCTCGGATGTGAATTTAGACGGTTTGGTTAGTTCCAGGAGGTGATTTGTGACTTAGGAGCAGGACCGAAAGTAATTTTGGAGATCCGATGTTGAATTAGGTTTGAATTGGCGAAGTTAGTATTTTGGCGAATACCGGTTGATAGTTGAGATTTTGATCCGGGTGTCGGAATAAAATTCCGAGAGTTGTTGTAGCTTCATTGTGTCATTTGGGATAAGTGTGCAAAATTTCAGGTCATTCGGACATCGTTTGGTCGGGTTTTTGATCGAATGTGTGTTTTAGAAGTTTTAAAAGAACTTCGGCTTGAATTCGATATAATTTGATGATTTTGGCGTTAGTTGACGTGTTTTGACAATTGGAGCAAGTTTGCATAATGTTTTAAGACATGTTGGTGCTTTTAGTTGAGGTCTCGGGGGCCTCGGGTGTATTTCGGAAGGTTAACGGATCGATTTAGGCACGAAAAAAATAAAGCTGCTGCATTTTTTAACAGCACTGTGAACAGTAGTTATGAACAGTGCCCATGAACAGTGCCCCGTAACAGTATCCGTGAATAGTGTCATGCACAGTACCCCGTAACAGTATCCGTGAATAGGCCCCCGTAACAGTATTCGTGAATAGTGCTGTGAACAGTACCCCGTAACAGTATCCGTGAACAGTACCGTAACATTATCAGGGGTGAACAGTAACACGGGGTGAACAATAATTCCGAAAAATTCTGGGCAGAATGTTTACATTTCATTCGCGAAAAACACCCCATTTCTCCACCATTTTTAGTCATTTTGAGAGCTTTTGGACGGGGATTGAAGGGAGTTTCAACTAAGATCGATTGGAGGTAAGTTTTATGAGTTAAATACATGATTTTATTGAAGAATCATCCTAGAAATCCATGAAAACATAGCCAAATTATAAGAAATTAGGGCTTGAGATTGAAATTCTAAATTTGGGATTTGAGGGGTCAAATGGACTTCGATTCTTGTGAATTTGGTATGTATAGACTCGTGGTGAGATAAGGAACATTTTGATGTAAAAATTTCTGGATTTCAAGACATGGGCCCGGGACTCGGGTTTTGCAAATTTCGTGATTTTTGATATTTTTCGACTCTTTTCGATTGGGTTATATTCCCTTAGCCTATTGTGATGTATTCGTTGTGGTTTTGGCCAGATTCGACGCGCGAGGAGGTCGATACGAAAGGAAAGGGCATCGCGGAGTAGTATTTGGCCGGCTAGAGGTGAGTAATAGATGTAAATGATGTCCTGAGGGTTTGAAACCCCGAAATTACACATCGTAACGCTATATTGAGGTGACTTGCACGCCGGATAACGGGCGTGGGATAGAGCACCATTGGGGATTGTGACTTGGTCCATCCTGAGAGACATTTTACTACATTTTTTGGTTGAGACGTATACTTTATTATTGTGAATTGGGCTTGTTGCCATGCTTGGGGCCTTGTGCTGACCTGTAGAACCCTTAGGGGATTTATGACTGGTTTTCCTCACTTATTTTGTTAAAGAATTTATATCCTCAGTAATGTTTCCAATTGTAGGCTTCTTGCCAATTATTTGAATCCTTCAGGGATTGATATCATTGCTTTCGCATATTTTGCATATCATTTGACCTCAGTCCAAGGTTTTAAGTATTGTTTTGCAAACTCAGCCATCTTTTTAAGATTTGAAAACTTAAAAGATATTTCTAAATGATATTTCGGGCTGAGAACTACTGTTTTACAAATGCCCAAGGGGCTTATGATGATTTCTGGACAGAGCATGGATCGGGCTGCGCGCCGCAGCAGTGACTTAACACAGTGGTAACAATGGCACTGTGTGATGTGTCTTGAAACATTATGGGTGGCTCAGGCTGCGCGCCCCAGCAGGAACTTGAAACAATGGTAACAATGGCACTATATGATGTAAATGGGTCAAGTAACAGTGACTGACCTGGATTTGATTGATGCCACGAGATGGCTTGATATTGCGCTTGGGCTGTAGGAGCCCCTCCGGAGTCTGTACACACCTCCAGTGAGCGCCATCGACGATAAATAAAATGGATGGATCGGGCTGCACGCCGCAGTGGGTACTAGAGAGTACCATCATATGCATAGCATTGCACTCATGCATAGAGTGTACCATCATGTGCATTGCATTGCACTCATGCATTTATTCCTTATATGCATTATCTGCCATAACAATTATGTGCTCTTATTTCATTGACTGGTTGCTTTATACTGTTCTAAACCTGAGGGGCTGATACTGTTCTGAGATACTGAGCCTGAGGGGCAGATTTCTACTTATTATTTTGATACTGAGCCCGAGGGACAGATTTCTAATTATGATTTTGATACTGAGCCCGAGGGGCAGATTTCTAATTATTATTTTGATACTGAGCCCGAGGGGCAGATTTCTACTTATTATTTTGATACTGAGCCCAAGGGGAAGATTTCTACTTGTTGTTTTGATATTGAGCCCGAGGGGCAGATTTCTACTCGTCATTTTACTGCCAAATTACATGTTTTACTGGTTTAAAATAAATTTCACATGATATTTCACTGAATTATTATTTTAAATGATTTCATTGCTTCTGTATAGAATGTTGTGTGCCTTAATGTGTTTTCTTACCTTCAGTCATTATTTATATTTATTACTCACTGAGTTGGAGTACTCACTTTACTCCCTGCACCTCGCGTGCAGTTGCATGTATTTATTCACCCGGTAGCTGGTATTGGCTGCGTGAAGGCAGCGTTGTAGATGTTTTAGCGAGGTGACTGCCAGCATTCGCAACACCACCGTCTCTCTATGTTATTCATTATTCTTGTTCAGTGTATTTCTAGACCATAATGTGTAAATTTCATTCTTATACATGCTCGTGACTTGTGACACCCCGGTTAGGGCTGAGTTGGGTTGGATTTCCGTATTTTATCTACACTTTCCGCTATTGGATATTATTAAACCATGTTTATACTATAATTGTGTTAATTAATTGTCTTAAAAGGATGAATTGGGTTGAATGGCTGGCCTTGTCTTCATGAGAGGCGCCATCACGACCAGGTTCGGGAATTGGGTCGTGACAATATGCGACTTTGATTATGTCTGGGGTAGCTTATTGCCTGAGCAGTTCGTACTCGGTGAGACGAGATCATTGAATTTGAGATTAGTGCAATCTGAGTATATGAAGTAAATTAAGGAGTTAAGACCATGATTTTGCTCAAAATGAGGTGATAGTTCTTGCCAGGAGTACAGAACCAACGAATCGTTTTCTCGATAGTGGTTATGAATTAATGCATACCTCATCCGTCATGTCAATATTGTAAGAGTTAGAATAATACCTATGTATATCATGCAGAACATGAGATGTGTAGCGATTTTCTTCTAGGTGATTAGAGAAAAAAAGCTTCAGATTATTAGGGCGAATGATCTTCAGATGATTGGGGAAATAGTATTGCTAATTGAAAGTGCTTTGACGAGAGTATATGTCTCATAAAAATGTAATGTTATTAAACTAATGATATTTCGGTAGTATTGCGGCATGTTCTTGTTGGGTCCGCTGATGGTACAGATGAGCTTGAGGTACGACTCTTTCGTTTGAGTCATTTTTCATGACTTGAGTATATTCAGGCCGCTTCTTATTGGTGCGCGTATTATAAGAGTTGTGGCTTAGGCCTGTATTGAGATGTCATATCACCAGAGTGGTGTGTTGGATTCAAGGTGATCATTGGGGTCATTGATAAATACGAACGGATTTGATTTCAGCATGTTTGATGGGTAAATATCGAGGTTCGGTTTTAAAAAAAAATTGTTACTATAATTGCTAGAGGAGAAATGGCCTCATGAATGGTTGATCTGAGCAATGGTTATGATTTATTGCGTGTTTCAATTATCATTGGCAGTATATGAGAGTGTTGGAATGAGACATTGGCTAATAAGAGATTTCTATCGGTATTTGGTTGTTGTGGGCAACTGCTGTGAATGGAAGTTATTGCTGCATTTGTTTGAGTTATTGGTATATCATACAATTGAACCTATGGTTGCAGGCATGGTCTATGACAGTTGGTTCAAACTTATTCTGAATGTAGGTGTGAGGTTCTGATCTTGTGTATGATTCCGAAAAGGTGAAATGTGGCTCTATGATTTATGCGCTAGACTAGATTGTGTGATCTTAGTTACAACGTGTTATCGGACCCATGTGAGATAGGGTGGCGTGGGATCATCCCCGGGTTTATGCTTGATAAGGCCATTCAGCTTTTGGTTGGCTTCTAGGACAACTCTGGGTACGTTCGAGGACGAGCGTTTGTTTAAGTTGGGGAGGATGTGACGACCCGATCCATCGTCTCGTGAGTTATTTATGATATCTTCAGACTTCATTCCTAATTCCATACTTTGTAGAATTTTAGTAAACTCTGTAGTAGCTCATGACTTGTGACACCTCGGTTAGGGCTGAATTGGGTTGGATTTCCGTATTTTATCTATACTTTCCGCTATTGGATATTGTTAAACCATGTTTATACTATAATTGTGTTAATTAATTGTCTTAAAAGGATGAATTGAGTTGAATGGATGACCTTGTCTTCATGAGAGGAGCCATCACGACCAGGTTTGGGAATTGGGTCGTGACAGTTACGATGTGAAATTCCGGGGTTTCAAACCCTCAGGACATCATTTACATCAATTACTCACCTCAAGACGGTCAAATTCTAGCTCGCTATGCCCTTGCCTCTCAAATTACCCTCCTCGTGCGACGAATCTGCCCAAAATCACAACGAATATGTCGCATTATGCTAAAGAGACAACATCCAATCGAAAGCAATCGAAAAATATCAAAATTCACGAATTTGACAAAACCCGAGCCCTGGACCCACGTCTAGAAAAATCCGAAAATTAACATCACCGGCTTCCTTGTCTCGCCACAAGTCTAACCATACAAATTTTACCAAAATCCGACATCGGATTGGCTTTCAAATCTTAAAAATTTATCTTTAGGGAATTTTTAGAAAATCATCAATTTCTCTTCAAATATCAATAATCTAAAGCCAAAAATGAAGATTTATTCATGGAATATAATCACAAGAGAGTCAAGAACACTTACCCCAAGAATTCCCATAACTTCTCGCTTAAAATTGCCCAGAATCCGAACTTGAAAGTCCAAAAAATGAAAGAAAATCGGACTGCTCTTTCTCTACACTGTCCAGAATTTTCGGCTACTGTTCACGCATGTTACTGTACACTGTACTGTTTACGGGGTACTGTACACGGTACTTTCAGGGGGGTACTATTTCTGCAATTTTCTCCAATTTTCCTAAGTCTGAAATCACTCCGAGACATCCGAAACAATCCCGAGCCCTCGGGGCTCCTAACCAAACACATACACTAACTCAACAATATCCTACGAACTTAAAGGTGCGATCAAATCGCCAAAATAACGTCATATACCACGAATTAAGCTTTAAAATCCAAGAATTCTTTCAAATTTCATAAAACATCAAATTTTCCATTTTGAGTCCGAAACACGTCAAACGACGTCCGTTTTCAACCAAACCTTATAGAAAATGCTTAAACCATATATAAGACCTGTACTGGGCGCCGAAACCAAAATACGGGCCCGATACCATCACTTTCTAATCAAATTTCATTTCCATTTTTCTTAAATATTTTAATAAAGCAATTTTACTCAAAAATTCATTTCTCGGGCCTGGGACCTCGGAATTCGATGATTCTTATTCCTATGAGTCACAAATAATAATACGAACATAGCCCTTCAGTCGAAACTCAATTCGAAGCTCATTTGCTCAGTTCAATACCCATTTCGCTCGTTAAAAAATTAACTCATGTTTCGCGTCAAAACCCAATCGCGACTTGATGAAATTAGTCCAAACTTTCCAGATCACTCCTATAATTCATTATCAAAATTTCGGAAGTCTCAAAATCAAATTTCAATCTCTAGAAATAAAAATGACCTTTGGATCATTACATGCTCATAATCGAAACGCCAAAATCTTCCAAAAACTCTTCCAAAACATATCCGAGCCTCATGGAACCCCGACCAAACATGCCAACATAACTCATAACATCATTCAAACCTGTTCCAATCATCAAACCACCTCAAACAACATCAAATTACCCAAAACTCATCGAAAACCCAACCAAATGATGTCCGAATAACCTGAAATTTTGCACACACATTAGAAATGATATAACGAAGCTACAGCAACTCTCGGAATTCCATTCCGACTCTCGGATCAAAATCTCACCTATCAACCGGAATTCGCCAAAGTACTAACTTCGCCAATTCAAGCCTAATTCTACCCCGGACCTCCAAAATTACTTCCGATCACACTCCTAAGTCACAAATCATCCCCCAAAGCTAACCGAATCATCGGGATTCAAATCCGAGCCCTCTAACACATAAGTCAACGTCCGGTTGACTTTTCCAAAACAAACCTTCCTTAAAGAGACTAAGTGTCTCATTTCCTACTAAAACCAATCCAAATCAACTCGTTCACACCCAACACTGATAATGAAGCATAAAGAAATAGGAAATGGGGAAAATGGGGTGGTAACTCACGAGACGACGGGTCGGGTCGTCACAGAACGGGTCTGCGAATGCTATGCGTCTACCTCGATAACTCCGAAGAAAACTGAATAGCAGAAAACTCACTCTATGCCTCAGGAATACATGTACCTGTACACATTGTGCAGGGAGTAATGTGAGTACTCCGACCCAGTGAGTAATAAATATAAATAATGACTGAAGGTAAGAAAACACGTTAAGGAACACAACATTCTATACAGAAGCAGTGAAATCATTTAAAATAACAATTCAGTGAAATATCATGTGAAAATTCTTTTAAACCAGTAAAACAGGTAATTTGGCAGTAAAATGACAAGTAGAAATCTGCCCCTTGGGCTCAATATCAAAACAACAAGTAGAAATCTGCCCCTCGGGCTCAGTATCAAAATAATAATTAGAAATCTGCCCCTCGGGCTCAGTATCAAAATAATAAGTAGAAATCTGCCCCGCTCAGTATCTCAGAACAGTATCAGCCCCTCAGGCTCAGAACAGTATGAAGCAACCAGTCAATGAAATAAGAGCACATAATTATTATGGCAGATAATGCAGATAAGGAATAAATGCATGAGTACAATGCAATGCATATGATGGTACCCTCTGGTACCCACTGCGGCGTACAGCCCGAGCCATCCATATTTATTTATCGTCAACGGTGTTCACTAGAGGTGTGTACAAACTCCGGAGGGGCTCCTACAGCCCAAGCGCAATATCAAGCCATCTCGTGGCATTAAATCTAGGCCCTCGGCCTCATATCAATATCAGTATAATCACCTAGGCTCTCGGCCTCAATATTAATGTAATCAACCAAGCTCTCGACCTCAATATCAATGTAACACTGCTGCGGCGCGTAGACCGATCCATGCTCAGTCCAAAAATCATCATAAGCCCCTTGGGCATTTGTAAAACAGTAGTTCTCAGCCCGAAATATCATTTAGAAATAACATTTATGTTTTCAAATCTTAGAAACATGGCTGAGTTTGCAAAACAGTATTTAAAACGTTGGACTGAGATCAAATGATATGCAAAATATGCGAAAGCAGTGATATCAATCCCTAAAGGATTCAAATAATTGGCAAGAAGCCCAAATGTAACAATAAAATCCAAGTAAGGATGATTCTCAATTTAGTTCAAGTAGAAAACATGGTAAAACCATCTCTCAGGACGGACCAAGTCACAATCCCCAATGGTGCTCTACCCCACGCCCGTTATCCGGCATGCAAGTCACCTCAATATAGCATTACGATGTGAAATTCCGAGGTTTCAAACCCTCAGGACATCATTTACATCAATTACTCACCTCAAGACGGCCAAAAGTCTAGCTCGTTATGCCCTTGTCTCTCGAATTGGCCTCTTCGTGCGTCAAATCTATCCAAAATCAGAACGAATATATCACATTATGTTGTAGGAACAATACCCAATCGAAAATAACTGAAAAACATCAAAATCCTGAAATTTTGCAAAACCCGAGCCGCGGGCCCACTTCTCGAAATTCAAAAAAATTAACATCAGACATCAACTCGACCCTCAAATCTTCAAATCTTATTTTCAAATCCCTAGGCCTAAATCCCCAATTTACTCCTCAAAAACATGTAATCTAGTCGGATTGTTCGATGATAATTCAATATTATAGAGTAGAAATGATCACAAGTGACTTACCTCAAAATTTCCCATGATTTCTTGCTCAAAAATCGGCCCAAGCCGTGTTATTTCACAAGAAAAACATGAAAATGAGCTAAAAAAACAGAACGTTACTAATAAAGCCCATTCTGGTCGCTAAAAGACCTTTCCGGTCGCTAAAAGTACCAAATCTGGTCGCTAAAGGTGCACACCAGAACCTTCTGCACCAACAATATTTATTTTCACTAAAAGGCGATAACTCCACCATACGAACTCGGAATTCGATGATTCTTGTTCTTATGAGTCACAAATAATGATACGAACATAGTCCTTCAATCGAAACTCAATTCGGAGCTCGTTTGCTTAGTGCGATATCCATTTCGCTCGTTAAACAATTAACAGATGTTTCGCGTAAAAAACCCAATCGCGACTTGATGAAATTAGACCAAACATTCCAGACCAGTCCAATAATTCATTATCAAAATTTTGGAAGTCTCGAAATCAAATTTTTATCTCTAGAACTAAAAATGGATCTTTCGATCATTACGTGCTTATGCTCAAAATGGCAAAAATCTTCCAAAGACTCTTCCAAACTTATCCGAGCCTCATGTGACCCTGACCAAACACGCCAACATACCCCATAACATCATTCAAACTTTTTCCAATCAACAAAACACCTCAAACAACATCAAAACCATCAATTCACATCGAATTCAAGCCTAAGTTTTCCAAAAACTTCCGAAATACGCATTTGATCAAAAACCCGACCAAATCACCTTCGAATGACATGAAATTTTTCACACACATCCCAAATCACATAATGAAGCTATAGAAACTCTCGGAATTCCATTCTGACCCTTGGATCAAAATCTCACCTATCAACCGGAAATCGCTAAAATACTACTTTCGCCAATTCAAGCCAAATTCCACACCGGACCTCCAAAACCAATTCCGATCGCGCTCCTAAGTCATAAATCACCTAATGGATCTAGAAAAATCATAAAAATTCCGATCCGAGATCATTTACACATAAGTCAACTCTTGGTCAAACCTTTCAAATTCAAAGCTTTCAATTGAGACTATTCTTTCAAATTCATTCCAATTTTTCCTGAAAACCAAAACCAACGATCTACATTAGTCATAATACATAACACGGGGCAAGTCATGCCTGAGAACTGGCGATCAAAGCGCAAAAGCTCAAAGCGACCGGTCGGGTCGTTACATCCTCCCCCACTTAAACACACGTTCGTCCTCGAACGTTCTAGAGTTGTTCTAGAAGCTAACCAATAGCTGAATAACCTTACCAAACACATACCCGGGGGTGATCCCACGTCACCCTATCTCATATAGTTCTGATAGCACAATATAACTGAAATTTCACAACACAATCTAGCCCATAACCTTAGAACCACATTTCCATTTCCGAAATCATACACAAGGTCAGAACCTCACATCTATATTCAGAATAAGCCCGAACCAGCTGTAATAACCGATACTTGCAACCTCAGGTGCAATTACATGATAGACCACATAACTCAAACGCTTGTAGTGATAACTTCTAATCACAACAGTTGCACACAACACCCGAATACCGATAGAAAAAATCTTATCAACTAAAGTGTCATCTCAACACTTTTACATACTGCCAATGCTAACTAAATCACGCGGTAAGCCATAACAATTTTCCATATCAACCATTCATGAAGCCACTTCTCTTTTGGCAAATCCTACATCAAATTTCTGAAACGAAGCTCGATATTATCCTTCCAACATGCTGAAATCAAATCCGTTCGTATTCATTAATGATCCCACTGATCTCTTCTAATCCAACACATTATTCTGGTGACATGACACATCAATACAGGCCTAAGCCACCACTCGCACAATACACGCGCCAATAAGAAACAGTTCGAGCATACTCAATTCATCAAAATGACTCAAACGAAAGAGCTGTACCTCAAGCCCACCAGCACCACCACAACACAAGGCTGAGAACCCGTCTCACATCATAGAAATATAACACACGAATCTAACTCGGAAGGTCATATCTCCACATAGCCTCGCTGCCATACGCGACCCTATCCAAACACTAGTTCTGTCACGACCCCAACCCCAGTCATGATGGCGCCCAACACATTGCTAGGCAAGCCCGACCATTCAACAACATTATCCCAAATTCTTATTCAGATTATAGATAAATATCATAGAGAATTTACTAAGTCATCACTTTCAAGTGTATAATTAATAATAAAATTTGCGAAAATTCAACTAAAATACCACACCATAGCCCAACAGAATCCGGTGTCACGAATATAAGCCTCTAATACAGAATATCCACCTATTACAAGTCTGTCTAGAAAAAATACGGAATGAAAGATAAAGATAGATGGGAGAGATCAAGGCTTCGAACGCCATGCAGCTACCTTGATACTCTCGGATACTGCTGCTCAGCTAAACAAATCCTCACTCAGCCTGTAGTGTACCTGGATCTGCACACAAGGTGCAGGGAGTAATGTGAGTACTCCGACCCAGTGAGTAATAAACATAAATAAAGGCCAAGAATAAGAAATCATGGAAAAATGCAAAGTAAACTATAACTGGAAGTTTAGAACAACAAATAGTGAAGCAACAAGTCAATTAAGTCAGAGTACCAAATACCGAGACAGGTATAACAGATAAAAAGAAATGCATGAGTGCAATGCAATGCATATAATGGTACACTCTAGTACCTACTGCGGCGTACAGCCCGAGCCATCCATTTATTTATCGTCGACGGCACTTACTGGGGGTGTGTGCAAACTCCGGAGGGGCTCCTACAGCCCAAGCGCAATATCAAGCCATCTCGTGGCATCAAATCTAGTCCCTCGGCCTCATATCAATCTCAGTAAAATCAACCAGGCTCTCGGCCTCAATATCAATGTAATACTGTTGAGGCGCACAGCCCGATCCATGCTCAGTCCAGAAACCATCATAAGCCCCTTGCGCATTTGTAAAACAGTAGTTCTCAGCCCAAAATATCATTTAAAAATACCATTTAACTTTTCAAATCTTAGAAAGATGGCTGAGTTTGCAAAACAGTACATAAAAACCTTGGACTGAGATCAAATGATATGCATGTATGCAAAAACAGTGATGTCAATCCCTGAAGGATTCAAATAATTGGCAAGAAGCACAAATGTAACAGTTAAATCCAAGTAAGGATGATTCTCAATTTAGTTCAAGTAGAAAAACGGTAAAAACATCTCTTGGGACGAACCAATTCACAATCCCCAATGGTGCTCTACCCCACGTCCATTATCCGACGTGCAAGTCACCTCAATATAGCGTTACGATGTGAACTTCCGAGGTTTCAAACCCTCAGGACATCATTTACATCAATTACTCACCTTGAACATGCTACTTCTTTAGCTCGCAACGCTTTTGCCCCTCGAATTGGCCTCCACGTGCGTCGAATCTATCCAAAATCAGAACGAATATGTCATAATATGATAAGGGAACAAAGCCCAATCAAAACAATCAAAAAATACCAAAATTCTCGAAATTAGCAAAAACCCGAGCAAAATACTACTCCACAATGTCTTTTCCTCTCAAATCGACCTCCGAATGCCTCGAATCTAGCCACAATAATTCGATTCAATCAATAAAAATTATAGGAATTAATTCCATATGGAATTCTACACTTTCCATTAAAAATCCGAAATTGCACTCAAAATTCGCCCGTGGGGCCCACTTTTCGGAATCCGGTGAAACTTATAAAATCCGACAACCCATTTCGATACGAGTTCAACCATACCAAAATAATTAAATTCCGACAACAACTCGACCTCCAAATCGTAATTTTTCATTTTTGGAAGATTTTGCAAAAATCTTGATTTTTTCCATTTAAATCCGAATTAAACGATGAAAATAACCATGGATTTATGTAATATAAACACTTTCGAGTATAGGACACTTACTTGAGTTGAAATCGTGAAGATCACCTCAAAATCGCCCAAGAACCGAGCTCCAAAAATCCCAAAACGAAAATGAAGAAATCAGCATTTTTGGTCCTTAAGTTTCTGTCCGCCCGTCACTAAAAGTCCAGTTTCGTCACTAAAAGTCGTCACTAAAAGTCCACCAGAGACAGCTTTACCAGCCATATTCAATCGATCATAACTTTCTGTACAAATGTTTGAATGACAAATGGTTAAATTTCTGGAAACTAGAATACAAGGGCTACAACTTTCATGTTTTATACATTTTCTGATTCCATATATATTTCGAGATATAAGCTTCCACATTAGCCTCCTCGCATCAGAAATTTCTGGAAAATTTCAAAACAACCTTACTAGGCCTTATTCAGTCGATTATAACATTCTGTACAAATATCCAAATGTCAAATGGTTTATATTTCTGGAAACTAGAATATAAGGGCTACAACTTTCATATTTTATATATTTTCCGATTCCATATATATTTCGAGATATAAGCTTCCAAATTAGCCTCGCATCAGATATTTCTGGGAAATTTCAAAACAGCTTTACTAGCCCTTATTCAATCAGTCATAACTTTCTGTACAAATATTCGAATGACACATGTTTTATATTTATGGAAACTAGAATATAAGGGATACAACTTTCATGTTTTATACATTTTCCGATTCTATATATATGTCGAGATATAAGCTTCCACATTAGCCTCCTCGCATCGGAAATTTCTGGGAAATTTCAAATCAACTTTACTAGTCCTTATTTAATCGATCATAACTTTCTGTACAAATATCCAAATGACAAATGGTTTATATTTTTGGAAACTAGAATACATGGGCTACAACTGTCATGTTTTATACATGTTGTGATTCCTTAAAGATTACGAGATATAAGCTTCCAAATTATGCTCCACGCATCAAAATTTTCGAACCTTGGTGTCACAAATCCAGGAAGTTAAATTGGCCTAAAAATGGCCCGAAACCATTTCGAAACTCACCCGAGCCCCTCGGGACTCTAACCAAATATGCCAACATGTCTTTAAACATCAACCAAACTTGCTCCAATCATCAAAACACCTCAAATAACACTAAAATCATCGAATTACATCGATTTCAAGCCTATGGTCTTTTAAAACTTCCAAAACATGCATTCGATCAAAAACCCAACCAAACCACGTCCGAATGACCAGAAATTTTGCACACACATCACAAATGACATAACGAAGCTACAGCAACTCTCAGAATTCCATTCCGACCCTCGGATCAAAATCTCACCTATCAACCGGAGTTTGCCAAAATACTAACTTCGCCAATTCAAGCCTAATTCTACACCGGACCTCCAAAATTACTACCGATCACACTCCTAAGTCACAAATCATCTCCCGTAGCTAAACGAACCATCGGAATTCATATCCGAGCCCTCTAACTCATAAGTCAATGTCCGGTTGACTTTTTCAACTTAAACCTTCTTAAAAGAGACTAAGTGTCTCAATTCCTTTCAAAACCTTTCCGAATCAACTCGTTCACACCCAACACTGATAATGAAGCATAAAGAAATAGGAAAAGGGGAAAACGGGGCGGTAACTCACGAGATAACGGGTCGGGTCGTCACATCCTCCCCAACTTAAACAAACGCTCATCCTCGAGCATACCCAGAGTTGTCCTAGAAGCCAACCAATAGCTGAACAACTTTACCAAGAATATACCAGTGGGTGATCCCACACTACCCTATCTCGCATAGGTCCGATAACACAACATAGCTGAAATTTCACAATTCATCTAGTCCATAAACCATATAACCACACTGCACCTTCTGAAATCATACACAAGATTAGAACTTCACATCCATACTCAGAATAAGCCCGAACCAGCTGTAATAACCCATACCTGCAACATCAGGTGCAATTATCTGATATACCACATAACTCAGACACTCGAAACGATAATTTCTATTCACAGTAGCTGCACATAATAATCGAATATCGATAGGAAACCTCTTAACAACTAAAGCCTCATTCCAACACTTTCATATACTGCCAATGATAAAGGAAACACGCAATAAATCATAACCATTTCCTATGTCAACCATTCATGAAGTCATTTCTCTCCTGGTAATTACCATAGCAAATTTTGAACTGAACCTCAATATTTACCCATCACACATACTGAAATCGAATCTGTTCGCATTCATTAATGATTTCAACGATCTCTTCTGACCAAACACACTACTCAGGTGACATGACACATCAATACATGCCTAATCCACAACTTGCATATTACGTGCACCAATAAGAAACGGTCCGAACATACTCAAATCATGAAATTGACTCAACTGAGAGAGATGTACTTAACACTCACTAGTACTGCCACAACACAAGGCTGAGACCCTGTCTCACATCATAGAAATAGGACACACAAATTTGACCCGCAATGTCATGTTTCCACACAGCTTTGCTGCAACGCGCGTTTCTATCCAAATACTACTCCACAGGAAACACCTCAAGTCACTATGCTTGAAATCGACAACCATGCTCAATTGATGTCTGGAGCCAAAGAAAATCATTACACCCATGGTGAAACAAATAAAACATACCACGCAAACCTGATAGAACATAACCAGTACGTTATCCACCGAGCAACACCCAATTACTCATCCTGCTCGACTTCCACTACTACAACTCCTATTAACAACCTCGCCCGACGACATGCCTAGCCATATAAAACTCTTCTGAAAAGTCCCCCAACACCGGAACTGAATTAATGATAGAAACCTTTGCACTGACATCCATCACAATTGCCAAATTAAGAAAGCAATCTTTCCCAACCGTCCGCTGGTCCTTTGAAATATAAACCACTCTGCTAGAACATAATCCAATGCACTTCATCACTCAACCCGTGGCATTTTCGGTATTTCCCGTAGCGCAATAGTTCAGAATCACTCTACACTAAGACAACCAGTTTGAATTCCGACATCACATAAAAAATCTGACATACTAGCAAACAAAGATCCACTTGAGCCTCCAAATCCCGATTTCCGCTAAACGGTGACGAATACACACGATCCACTACCACAACCTAGCCTGTACATGAGAACTCCCAATCTCCAACTCCATATGGCACACAAATCATCATACCTGATTCCAGTTTCCACCGTGTGAATACATGCACACCTTTGATACCCAATTATTCCACGATAAATACTCTAAAGTTTCCATGTGCCATACAAGCAACTCGAATATCAGCAGTCGATCCAGCCTTAAAGTGTCGCAATACTATTAAAGTGCCATCAAATTAATCACATTGGTTTTTTTTTTCTGAAATATATACCCTCTACAAATCCCTATGATTAGAAATACAATTTCTTTAATCATCTGAAGATCATTCACCCTAATCATCTGAAGCTCATCCCTCTAATCACCTAAGGTTGCCCGTACTGCCTAAGAATGTTATGAATTTCCATTCAGAACTAAACCATAACCTTACACACGCAAATCTCAATCATTCACAACATATCGCATATACCATATCATCCTAAGGTAACAAGAGGACTTCACCTTCCGAACCATGAACATTTACGTACTCAACTAGTCAAGAACTTCCATTGATCCCATCTAGAAGAAAAATCATTACACATCCCATGCTCTGCATGACATACATAGGTCTCGTTCAAATTCTTACAATACCGACACGACGAATGAGATCTGTATAGATTCATAACACCGCCGAATCAACAATTCATTGGGTCTATACTTTTGGCAAGAACTATCACCTCATTATGAACCAAACAATGGTCTTAGCCCCTTAATTTTCTTCATATACTTAGATTGCGCTGATCTCGAATTCAATGATCTCGTCTCACCCATTACGAACTGCTCAGGCAATAAGCCACCCCAGACAAAATAAAAAGCCGCATATGTTGCCCTAATATGCCAATAGGCTACCAATTCGATAGCGATACAAAAAAAGAATACGAACTCTGGAAGGAATTACCAATCCCACGCACTAATACGGACTTTCCTTAGAAAACGGGAAACAAGGCATACAAAATAGCATATAGAAAACTATACTCAACATCACACTATTGCATCGTGCAACCCGATCCAGATAACATACCCATGGCAGCGTGCCTACCGATCCACACATAGATCTCACATAAGGAGATGCATATCGAGCCAAATTTGCTCATTACAACAAAATACCGAGTATCGGTTGTAAGCATGCTAAGTGCATAATAATATCTCTGAGGGACATATAGCATTATAAGGTACAAAACTCAAGCACAACTGAGGTGCAATGTACAGTCTGAATTTTAAGAGCCAAGATGCTCATATAACATCATTCCTACGCGGATTCTCAACACATAGAAATTTCTCAAGCCGTCTCACAACTCACACGGCGCAATGCATTACTACGCGAAATATATGACAACGAAACATCAACCTAACTACTCCTCCATGAGGACCGCGTTACTAAAATGTACACATCTGGCCTGATATAGAGCCATTATTCACATTAAATCTATCCACCGACTGCAAGCTGATTCTGATCACACTGAACTAGTCTGATAACCTTTTAAAGGTCCATAATAACTCCTATTTTTCTCATAACACACAAGAACAACCATCACAATCGGAGTAATCCTCCCCAGTTCACAACCCAATAAGCCAAGTGCCCTCCAGGCATGAATCTTCAATTTAACGACACCATCACAAACTTTATACTTGGTTTACATCTTTAATCAATCAAGTGATCACATGCCACACTTATATAATCTTCCCGTAGGACACACTCCCACAACCTACCACAACAATATCTGGAGCGTACCTCCAAACCACTGGTCGCACTAACGCTGAAGAGCGATCAAGAATCATTAACCAGGACACAAAACCCTTTTTTACAAAACACCGATCTTAGGTGATGCTGAAGACAATACCAACTTACCGTAAACATCGAAACTTATCTCCTGCTCATCCGAGCTCATGACATCTTGTAAAACTTTTCCTTCACTCGTGCCATTCTCTGCCCAATTTCCACAACCAGAACTAATTCACCAGCATGCATCAAATTGAAACTAACATAGTACATAACCGCACAATCCTCTAACCAATAGCAAGCTCCCCAACTTGTATCGAAGCCATAGATCACAACACACTATACTCATAACGCATATACTCCATTGTTTCCTCAATACCTTAGTGAGGTTAAAATCAAATCCTCTGTATGCTTGTGTAAACACATTTCATCTAGTACTTCAACTCTTTGGCAATCTCGCAACAGTTAAACTCACTCTCTTAAGTGAACCAAAAATTTCAAACTTCAACACTTACAATTCATTTGCACATGAGATCTTCTGTCATTCACATGAGGACCACACTGCCTTAGCACTCTTCGTGGTTGATAACCCACCTGCTTCGCCTCAATATAACATTTTCGTATACCTTCCACCGCCATAAGCATTAAGCAGTCACTTGATCTTCCCGAGTCAGTACTCATACCGCAACATGAAATTTACTTCACTCCCAACTAGGAGACATGAAAAGATTCTTCACACGCCCATAACTCGGGCTATAACTTGAATTACGATGGACTTCAAGCATCTATTAGTTCTTCCATCATTCACCAGACCCTTCTCGTCGCTTCCAAATCATATAGATACGCCTCACAGTACTAACATACTCATCACATAGCCACAACCATCATTTCCACTAACAGGGACACTATCGAACATATAAGTTCAAAAACACTTGTAGTCCTCCAGACTGGCCCACCATAAACTCACAGATATAACACCTCGCCCCTCGATCGGGGAATCACAAGCCATCAAGGCACATCTGATACTGAGCGCCCATGCGCGCATACGAACGCGTGGAAGGAATTTCAAAAGTTTCTTTTCAAGATGAATCAAGGACGCAAGATAAGAATTCAAGAATGTGAAGTTTTCCTAAAGGTTCTGCAGCCTCTAGAGGATAAATACAGGCGTCTCCGTACCGATCTGCGAGACTCTACTAAACCGGCTCATGACTCACTAGACCAAGTTACCTAGGCTCTGATACCAACTTGTCACGACCCCAACCCCGGTCATGATGGCGCCCAACACACTGCTAGGCAAGCCCGACCATTCAACAACATTATCCCAAATTCTTTTTCAAATTAAAGATAAATATCACAGAGAATTTACTAAGTCATCACTTTCAAGTGTATAATTAATAATAAAATCTGCGGAAATTCAACTAAAATACAACACCATAGCCTAACAGAATCCAGTGTCACGAATATGAGCCTCTAATACAGAATATCCACCTATTACAAGTCTGTCTAGGAAAAAAACAAAATAAAAGATAGAGATAGATGGGAGAGATCAAGGCTGCGAACGCCATGCAGCTACCTCGATACTCCCGGATACTGCTGCTCAGCTAAACAAATCCTCACTCAGCCTGTAGTGTACCTGGATCTGCACACAAGGTGCAGGGAGTAATGTGAGTACTCCGACCCAGTGAGTAATAAACATAAATAAAGGCTGAGAATAAGAAATCATGAAAAAATACAAAGTAAACTATAACTGGAAGTTTAGAACAACAAATAGTGAAGCAACAAGTCAATTAAGTCAGAGTACCAAATACTGAGATAGGTATAACAGATAAAAACAAATGCATGAGTGCAATGCAATGAATATGATGGTACACTCTAGTACCCACTGCGGCGTGCAGCCCGAGCCATCCATTTATTTATCATCGACGACGCTCACTGGGGGTGTGCGCAGACTTCGGAGGGGCTCCTACAGCCCAAGCGCAATATCAAGCCATCTCGTGGCATCAAATTTAGGCCCTCGGCATCATATCAATCTCAGTATAATCAACCAGGCTCTCAGCCTCAATATCAATGTACTCAACCAGGCTCTCGGCCTCAATAGCAATGTAATACTGTAGCGGCGCGCAGCCCGATCCATGCTCAGTCCAGAAACCATCATAAGCCCCTTGGGAATTTGTAAAACATTAGTTCTCTGCCCGAAATATCATTTAAAAATACCATTTATGTTTTCAAATCTTAGAAAGATGGCTGAGTTTGCAAAACAGTATTTAAAAACCTTGGACTGAGATCAAATGATATGCATGTATGCGAAAACAGTGATGTCAACCCCTGAAGGATTCAAATAATTGGCAAGAAGCCCAAATGTAACAGTTAAATCCAAGTAAGGATGATTCTCAATTTAGTTCAAGTAGAAAACACGGTAAAAACATCTCTCGGGACAGTCCAAGTCACAATCCCCAATGGTTCTCTACCCCACGCCGGTTATCCGGCGTGCAAGTCACCTCAATATAGCGTTACGATGTGAAATTTCGGGGTTTCAAACCCTCAGGACATTATTTACATCAATAACTCACCTCGAACCGGCTACTTCTTTAGCTCGCGTCGCCTTTGCCCCTCGAATTGGCCTCCACGTGCGTCGAATCTATCCAAAATCAGAACGAATATGTCATAATATGATAAGGGAACAAAGCCCAATCAAAAGAATCGAAAAATACCAAAATTCTCGAAATTAGCAAAAACCCGAGCAAAATACTACTCCACAATGCCTTTTCCTCTCAAATCGACCTACGAATGCCTCAAATCTAGCCACAATAATTCGATTCAATCAATAAAAATTATAGTAATTAATTCCATATGGAATTCTACACTTTCCATTAAAAATCCGAAATTGCACTCAAAATTCCCCTATGGGGCCCGCGTCTCGGAATCCGGCGAAACTTATAAAATCCGACAACCCATTCCGATACGAGTTCAACCATACCAAAATTATCTAATTCCGACAACAACTCGACCTCTAAATCTTAATTTTTCATTTTTGGGCTTGAACCGAGCTTGAGTTCAACCATACAAAAACTTGAGTTGAAATCGTGAAGAACACCTCAAAATCGCCCAAGAATCGAGCTCCAAAAATCCCAAAACGAAAATGAAGAAATCAGAATTTTTGGTCCTTAAGTTTCTGTCCGCCCGTCACTAAAAGTCCAGTTTCGTCACTAAAAGTCGTCACTAAAAGTCCACCAGAGACAACTGTACTAGCCATATTCAATGGATCATAACTTTCTGTACAAATGTCCGAATGAAAATGGTTTAAATTTTTGGAAACTAAAATACAAGGTCTACAACATTCATGTTTTATACATTTTCCGATTCCATATATATTTCGAGATATAAGCTTCCACATTAGCCTCCTCGCATCAGAAATTTATGGGAAATTTCAAAACAGCTTTACTAGCCCTTATTCAATCAATTATAACTTTCTGTACATATGTCTGAATGACAAATGGTTTATATTTCTAGAAACTAGAATACATGGGTTACAACTTTTATGTTTTATACATTTTCAAATTCCATATATATTTTGAGATATAAGCTTCCACATTAGCCTCCTCGCATCAGAAATTTCTGGGAAATTTCAAAACAGCTTTACTAGCCCTTATTCAATCGATCATAACTTTCTTTAAAACTATCCAAATGACAAATGATTTATATTTCTGGAAACGAGAATACAAGGGCTACAACTTTCATGTTTTTTAAATTTTCCGATTCCTTATAGATTACGATATATAAGCTTCGAAATTATGCTCCTCGCATCGAAATTTTCGAACCTTGCTGTAAAAAATCCAGCAAGTTAAATTGGCCTAAAAATGGCCCGAAACCATTCCGAAACTCACCCGAGCCCCTCGGGACTCTAACCAAATATGCCAACATGTTTTAAAACATCATCCAAACTTGCTCTAATCATCAAAACACCTCAACTAACACTAAAATCATCGAATTACATCGAATTCAAGCCTAAGTTCTTTTAAAACATCCAAAACACTCATTCGATCAAAACCCAACCAAACCACGTCCGAGTGACCTGAAATTTTGCACAAACATCACAAATGACATAACGAAGCTACAGAAACTCTCGGAATTCCATTCCGACCCTCGGATCAAAATCTCACCTATCAACCGGAGTTCGCCAAAATACTAACTTCGCCAATTCAAGCATAATTCTACACCGGACCTCCAAAATTACTTCCGATCACACTCCTAAGTCACAAATCATCTTCCGGAGCTAACCGAACCGGTGGAATTCACATCCGAGCCCTCTAACTCATAAGTCAATGTCCGGTTGACTTTTTCAACTTAAGCCTTCTTAAAAGAGACTAAGTGTCTAAATTCCTTTCAAAACCTTTCCGAATCAACTCGTTCACACCCAACACTTATAATGAAGCATAAAGAAATAGGAAATGGGGAAAACGGGGCGGTAACTCACGAGACGACGGGTCGGGTCGTCACAAGTTCTCATGAGATGCCCCAAGTCACCATGCTCAAAATCATCAACCAAGCGCAATTTGATATCTAGTACCACCAGTGAATCACCATAACCATGGAGAAGTACATAATACAATGCCATACCGGAAACCTTACTATTGTGTCATACGGTTACCCCATAAAGGGAGAATACCTTAAAGAAAAGAGCCGCTTTGCAAGTTCCACAAGTACCACCCCAACGATATGCTATGGGCTCGTCAATCACAGTGGAACCAAGATATATGAATAGAATAATAATAACTGGCTCTTCTATAGCTCACATTGACATCAACCTCACGAGCAACTTAGCTGCCAATAACATAATCCACCTGGCACGGTCACAGACCTCCAGTCCAAGCATATCATATAGAAGCAATCCAACAAGTACACATGTATATGCTAACTGAAACAAGATTCTCATTCTCCTTGACTGGAATAAATAACACTCTATATCGTAGGCATGAGCAAACTGCGCTGTCATAGCTCAAATTAGCAAGTTAACACAGAATTAGTAATTACCAAGTTTGTTTTGGAATTTAGCATCTTGGAAATCTCAAGTATAGTCCAGATAGTTCTTAACAGAGTTACGAATACGAGAAACATTATACCTTAGCCCAATATCCCACTCTAGGCATATCATAGCCTACGTATCTTCCGAGCATGAATATTAGCTCGGTGCTTGCACACAGGTTCAACCCTCACATATATTCTCGCTCACAACGCATAGTTATCACCATCAATTAGCTCAACTAGTGCATCCAAAGAGTTTAGATAAGACACTTACCTCAAACATGCCACAATCCCGAAATAGTATATTTTTGAGAATTCCCCGTCTCCAAATTCCTAGATAACATAAATCACCGTAACTGATCACAACCTCAGCGCTCAATAACTGACACATCCCTCAAGTACGATCATTTCATGATTATTATTCTCAAAATTTTCCTACAATACATTGCAAGATCGAAATATAGGCAGTCGATCAACCAAGTGGGTGTTGAAATACCAATAGACATTTGTTGGTTAAAATATAGTGTGCACCCTTCTAAGGTCTTACCGGCAGTTATAACATTCATCTAAATACCTGAAACTGACTATTCCATCCAGAACTCGTGACCTTCCTTTTAAGAATGAACTGCCTCGTTGCACATGAAAATATTAATCATGTACCATACACCACGTCTATCATGCCATCTTGTTGCAAACACAAAATCTCATTAGAAATTTCTGGGCTATAGGAAAATTACATTCCGGCAGTTAGAAATCTTCTATTTGCTCCCATTTAGGAGGAGTTCGTAATATACAATATGTTCCGCGCACCGGTAGAAGATATCTGGCTCGAACTATGGTAAAAACCATCAAGAAAACTTTCAAATCTGCTCACACATACCCAAGTTATCAAAACGGAATCCCTCTGGCTTGACCAGGACATATAGGTCACCAACCCAAAAATATTGCCATAAAACATCTGTAAAGCATCACAATATACGGTATATGAATCTGAAGCTGATGGCAAAACCAACACTGGAGCTGTGGTCAAAGCTGTCTTGAGCTTCTGAAAGCTCTTCTCACATTCGTCCGACCATACAAACGGTGCACCCATCTGAGTCAACTTGGTCAAGGGCGATGCAATGGATGAAAAATCCCTCACAACTGGGATAGAATCAATACTAGGAGTCTCAGCTCCAACATCTAGCACAAACGCTAGATATGACAGACAACCCTTCCCAACTATACGCTGGGCTTTCAAGAAAGAAATTACTCTACTAGGAACATAATCAGTCATACCACGCCACTCGATCCGCAGTACACCCGGCATAGCCAAAGTAACTATCTTAGCATGACAGTCTAGGATAACATGACACGAAAATAACCAATCCATGCCCAATATAACATCAAAGTCCACCATGCTCAATAGCAATAGATCAACTCGGGTCTCCAGACCCTTAATAATCACAACACATGACTGGTACACACGGTCCACAACAATTGTATCGCCCACCGGGGTAGATACATGAACAGGTAAAGAAGGAAACTCTCAGGGCGTACCCAAATAATGAGCAAAATATGAGGACACATAAGAATAGGTGGAACCGGGATCAAATAATACAGACACATCTCTGTGGCAGACTAGACAATTCCTGTAATGACAACATTTGAAGCAATAGCATAAAAAAACAGGCCCGTCCACCGCCTGATCGACCTTAATCCACGTAAGCAATAACCGACTCACCAACATGCCTCAAACTGGAACCAATATAGCACATAATCGTGCAATCAACTTATTTAATAGCAAACTCCCCAACTTGGCTCAAAGACATAGATCAAGACACACTGAATAAATCATAATGCACATACTCTATTATTGCCGTAATACCATAGTGAGATTGAACTCACTCCTTCATAAGCTTATGGAAACACAAATCATCTGGAATTTTAACTCTTCTGCAATTCTTGCATTCACTCACATAACAGTTAAGCCCACTCTATAGGCGACCAAATTTAGATTTCAACGCATATTCTTCACTTGTAAATGAGATCTTCTAATAGACAGTATAAGAATCGCACTACCTTAGAACACTCCACAGGAGATAACCCACCTGTTTCATTTCTAATTAATATTTTAGTATACCTTCCACTGTCATTCACATTACACAATCACTTAGTCTTCCTGAGTCTAAACTCATACTGTAACATGAAATTTACTTCACTCCAAATTGGAGACATGAAAAGATTCTTCACGCGCCCATAACTCGGGGCTACACATCAGATCACAATGAAAATCAAACACTTAATAGTTCATCTATTATCCTGACGCCCTTCCTCGTCACCTCCAAGTCATATAGATATATCTCGCAGTACTAACATACTCCTCACGTGGCTATCCAACCATCATTCCCACTAATAGGGACAATACCGGACATATAATTTCAAAACTCTTGCTCGCACAATCAGCACTTCGGTGCTCAAGTGTCACGACCCGGATTTCCCACCATCGGGTGTCGTGATGGCACCTACTATCGGAGCTAGGCAAGCCAAATATTTAAAACACCTTTCCTGCTTTCTTTCAAACAATATAATAAACGAGACAAAATTTAAGCGGAAGACTTTAAATCTAAAGCAACGGAAAACCAAAAGTGCGGAAGTTTAATACACATCACTACCCAAGGTCTGGTGTCACTAGCTCACGGACTACTACAGAATACTACAAACAATGTCTGAAAGGAAATACATCCTGTTTGTCTGATACAAGATGAACAAACGAAAAACATGGAAAGGGACTTCGGCCTGCGAACGCCAGCTAGGCTACCTCGAGAGTCCCTGGACTGAAGATAGCTCCCAGAAGTCCTACTGCTGTGGTCCGTAAGCTACTCCCTGATCTGTGCACAAAAATGCACAGAGTGTAGCATCAGCACAACCGACCCCATGTGCTGGTAAGTGCTTGGCCTAACCCCGGCGAAGTAGTGACGAGGCTAGACAGGACCTACCACAATTAACCTGTACAGATATATATGCAAGTGCAAGAAAACAATAACAAGATAATACAAAGTAAAGCTAGGAGGGGACATGCTATCGGGGAGTAACAGATAAAAATGAAATATCAGAAATAAACAGAAGAAACTCCGGTTTCCATGCTCTATATATATATATATACATAGTGGACGGCGTGAGAGAGAGAGAGTGGACGACGTGTCACACGATCCCATAATATCATGTATAAGTGGACGACATGCCACACGATCCCAATTTTCATATACCATGTGGTAGGCGTACCACTCGTTCCCATTTCATCTTTATCGCAGTGCGCAATATGTCACCGGCAACGGAGACCAATAACCAATTATCACTCTAATTTGTGGTAGGCGTACCACTCGATCCCATTTCGTAAAATCATACGTGGACGACGTGCCACACGATCCCATAATATCATATATAAGTGGACGGCATGCCACACGATCCCATAATATCATATATAAGTGGACGACGTGCCACACGATCCCATAATATCATATATAAGTGGACGGCATGCCACACGATCCCATAATATCATATATAAGTGGACGGCGTGCCACAGGATCCCATAATATCATATAAGTGGACGGCGTGCCACACGATCACATAATATCATATATAAGTGGACGGCGTGCCACACGATCCCATAATATAATTCGAAACATCTGATTTTGTAAGGAGAGTCCCATTAGGGGAAACCAACAACATATCACTCTAACCCGGCAAGGGTACAACTAACAACCCAAAATATCCCGACAAGGGAGAGTATATATTTTGGTCTACGCATCCCGGCAAGAGAGTAATCACAACACATTCTCTTTTTAAATCCCTTCTTCCTCAACAAACACATTCAGGTTCGAGCTAACGCTCCAAAAGTACACCAATCACAATTTTACCTCAACCGATCACATTATATGAAACTCATCAAATAAATGTGGAGATTGTGTCACGTTATTCGAATTAAAAGCAATTAAGACTCACGGTCATGCTAGACTCCGGTGCATAGATAATCGTCACCATGCCTATACACCGTACTCCACATTAGCAAGTAGCAAATAACATCCTAATCCTATTCCCTCAAGCCAAAGTTAGAACAAACACTTACCTCGAATGCTCCAAACTTAACTCACGCTTCTAGTATAGCTTTACCTCTTGATTCCACCACCAATCCGCTCGAATCAAGTCATAAGTTACTTAATCACATTAATAATTACTAAATGAATCACTCCCCATGCATGAAAATAAATTTTACAAGGTTTTTTCCAAAATGGTCAAAAAACACCCCCGGACCAACGTGGTCGAAACTCGAGGTTCGGACCAAAACCCAGTTACCCATTCTCCCACGAATCTATATATATGATTTGTTTTGAAATCGGACCTCAAATTGAGGTCCAACTTCTCAATTTGTAAAAAACCTAGGTTCTACCCAAAACACCCAATTTCCCCCATGAAAATCTTTGATTTGAATTTGAAATCATGTTAAAAGATGTCATGGAATAAAGAAATTAAGTTAGAAATCACTTACCAATCATTTTGGAGAAGAAAAGTTGTTTGGAAAATCGCCTCTTAGGTTTTGGGTTTTTGAAAAGTGAAAAAATGACTGAAAATCCCGAATATATATATTTTTGCTGGGGGCTGGCGTGGACCGTGCAGTAATTCACCGCGGCCGGGTGGCTGCCAGTGCGGACCGCGCGGAAATGTACCGCGGTCGCGCCGAGGGAGGGAAGAAGTGGGCTCTTTGAACCCACCTAGCGCGGACCGAACTGATTTGGTGCGCGGCTGCGCTGGTCGACCCTCTGAACCCCCACCACACGGATCGCACAGAAAAGCACCGCGGCCGCGTAACTGCCAGCGCGGACCGCGCGTAAACGGCCGCGCTGGGCCTGCAACATTTGAACCTGCATTTTTTTTTAAGTCTAAGACCTCTCAGGCCCCACTCAAAACTCACCCGAGCCCTCGGGGCTCCAAACCAAACATACATACGATCATAAAAACATCTTACGGTCTCATTTGTGCGATCAAATTGCCAAAATAACATCATATACATAGAATCAAGCCTCAAAACACATGATTTTCTTTCAACTTTCATAAAACTCAAATTCCCAATTTTAAGTCCGAAAGACGTCATATGACGTCCGTTTTTAGCCAAACTTTACAGATAGTGCTTAAAACATATTTAAGACTTGTACCGGGCGTCGGAACCAAAATACGAGCCTGATACCACAGTTTTCTGATAAATTTCCTTCTTCATTTTCCTTAAATAATTTCAGAAAATAATTTCACACAAAAATTCACTTCTCGGGATTGGGACCTCGGAATTTAATACCGGGCACACGTCCAAGTCCCATATTTTTCTACGGACCCTCCGGGACCGTCGAATCACAGGTCCGGGTCAGTTTACCCAAAATGTTGACCGAAGTCAATATTATGCATATTAATATCAAAATTCATCAAAAATTTCACATAATTCACATATTCTAACATAAAAACTTTTTGGCTATGCGCCTGAACTGCGCATGCATATCGAGGTAACTAAAAGCGAGGTTTTCAAGGCCTCGGAAGCACGAAACAAGGAAGAACTACATTGATGACCCTTTGGGTCGTCACATTCTCCACCTCTAAAACAACCGTTCGTCCTCGAACGGACAAAAGAAAGAAGTTCCTGAGTCAGGAAATAAATGAGGATAACGGCCCCGCATATCGGACTCGGACTCCCAGGTCGATGCCTCAGGAGGCTGACCTCTCCATTGAACACAGACCGAAGGAAAACTCTTCGACCTCAACTGTCGAACCTACTGGTCTAGAATAGCCACCGGCTCCTCCTCATATGACAGATCCTTGTCCTATTGGACAGTGCTGAAATCTAACACGTGCGATGGATCTCTACGATACTTCCGGAGCATAGATACATGAAACATGGGGTGCACAGCTGACAAGCTAGGTGGCAAGGCAAGTCTATAAGCCACCTCTTCCGCACGATCAAGAATCTCAAATGGACTGATAAACCTAGGGCTGAGTTTGCCCTTCTTCCCAAATCTCATCACGCCCTTCATAGGCGATACACGGAGCAATACCCGCTCCCCAACCATGAAAGCAACATCTCTGACCTTGCGGTCTGCATAACTCTTTTGTCTGGACTGACCTGTACGAAGTCTATCCTGAATAATCCTGACCTTGTCCAAGGCATCCTGAACCAGATCCGTAACCAATAATCGAGCCTCTCCCGGCTCAAACCATCCAACTGGAGACCGACATCGCCTACCATACAACGCCTCATACGGAGCCATCTGAATGCTGGATTTGTAGCTGTTGTTGTAGGCGAACTCTGCTAAAGGCAAAAACTGGTCCCACGAGCCTCCAAAATCAATGACACAGGCTCGGAGCATGTCCTCAAGAATCTGAATAGTCCTCTCAGACTGACCGTCCATCTGGGGATGAAATGCTATACTCAACTCAACCTGGGTGCCCAACTCTCGCTGAACCGCTCTCCAGAAATGCGAGGTAAACTGCGTACCCCGATCCGAAATGATAGATAGCGGCACCCACAAAGGCGAACAACCTCCCTGATATAAATCTCGGCTAACCTTTCGGAAGAATAGGTGGCTGCAACAGGAACAAAATGTGCTGACTTTGTCAGCCTATCAATAATGACCCAAACTGCATCAAACTTCTTCCGAGTCATCGGAAGTCCAGTAACGAAATCCATCGTAATCCTTTCCCACTTCCACTCGGGAAGTGCAATCCTCTGAAATAGAACACCAGGTCTTTGATGCCCGTACTTAACCCGCTGATAATTCAAACACCGAGCCACATGCGCAACGATGTCTTTCTTCATCTTGCGCCACCAATAGTGTTGCCTCAGATCCTGATACATCTTCGCGGCGCCCGGGTGAATAGAATACCGAGAGCTGTGGGCCTCCGCTAAGATCAACTCTCGAATCCCATCAACATTGGGCACACAAACTCGCCCCTGCAATCTCAGTACGCCATCATCATCTAAGGTTACTTTCTTGGCACCTCCACGCTGCACCGTGTCTCTCAAGACACACAAATGGGGATCATCAAATTGCCGATCATGGATACGCTCCAATAACAAAGAACGAGCGACCGTGCAAGCTAATATTCGACTAGGCTCAGAAATGTCCAACCTCACAAACTGATTGGCCAAAGCCTGATCGTCCAAAGCAAGCGGTCTCTCACCGACCGGAATATAAGCAAGACTGCCCATACTGGCTGACTTCCTACTCAAGGCATCGGCCACCACATTGGCCTTTCCCAGGTGATATAAGATAGTGATGTCATAATCTTTCAACAATTCCAACCACCTCCTCTGCCTCAAATTCAACTCCTTTTGCTTGAACAAATACTGAAGACTCTTATGATCCGTCACACGCCACACCATACAGATAGTGTCTCCAAATCTTCAATGCATGAACAATGACTGCCAACTCCAAATCATGCACTGGATAGTTCTTCTCATGAACCTTCAACTGCCTCGAAGCATAGGCAATGACCTTGCTATCCTGCATCAACACTGCACCAAGTCCAATACGAGATGCATCATAATAGACTGTATAGGGCCCTGAACCTGTGGGCAAAACCAACACCGGTGCCGTGGTCAGAGCTGCCTTGAGCCTCTGAAAGCTCGCCTCACACTCGTCTGACCATCTGAGTTGGGCACCTTTCTGGGTCAATCTGGTCATAGGGGCTGCAATGGATGAAAACCCCTCCACGAACCGACGGTAGTAACCTGCTAACCCCAAGAAACTCCGAATCTCCATAGCTGAAGCTGGTCGAGGCCAGTTCTTGACTGCCTCTATCTTCTTCAGGTCTACCTGAATACCTGCTCCTGATACGACATGACTCAGGAATACGAACGAACTCAACCAAAACTCACACTTCGAGAACTTAGCATACAACTGACTATCCTTCAGGGTCTGAAGAACCGCTTTGAGGTGCTGCTCATGCTCCTCCTGACTGCGGGAGTATATAAGAATATCGTCAATGAATACTATCACGAACAATTCCAAATAAGGTCTGAACACTCGGTTCATCAACTACATGAACACTGCTGGGGCATTAGTCAATCCAAATGACATGACCAAAAACTCATAATGCCTATACCGAGTGCGAAATGCAGTCTTAGGGACATCAGACGCCCTAATTCTCAGCTGGTGGTAGCTAGATCTCAAATCTATCTTTGAAAACACGCTTGCACCCTGAAGCTAGTCGAATAAATCGTCGATCCTCGGCAATGGGTACTTGCTCTTAATCATCACCTTGTTCAATTGCCGGTAATCAATGCACATCCTCATCGAACCATCCTTTTTTCTTCACAAATAGCACCGGTGCGCCCCAAGGCAAAACACTGGGTCTAATGAAACCCTTCTCAAGCAAATCCTGAAGCTAACCCTTTAACTCTTTCAATTCTGGCGGCTCCATACGATACGGCAGAATGGAAATGGGCTGAGTGCCCGGAGCCAGATCAATACAAAAATCAATATCCCTATTGGGCGGCATGCCCGACAGGTTTGAAGGGAAGACTTCGGGAAACTCCCGAACAATAGGAACAGAATTAATAGACGGGACCTCAGTGCTGGAGTCTCGAACATAAGCCAGATAAGCTAGACACCCCTTCTCGACCATGCGTCGAACCTTCACATAAGAAATAACGCTGCAAGAAGAATGACCAAGAGCCCCTCTCCATTCTAAACGGGGCAAATCCGGTAAGGCTAAGGTCACGGTCTTGGCATGACAATCCAAGATCGCATGATATGGGGACAACCAATCCATCCCTAATATGACGTCGAAATTCACCACATCCAAGAGCAACAAGTCAACACGGGTCTCAAGACCCCTGAATACCACAACACATGAACGATGAACCCGGTCCACCACTATAGAATCCCCCACTGGCGTAGACACATATACAGGAATACTCAAGGCCTCACTAGGCATAACCAAATAAGGTGCAAAATAGGTCAACACATATGAATACGTAGATCCGGGATCAAATAGCACTGAAGCATCCCTATCACAGACCAACATAGTACCTGTAATCACAGTATCTGATGACTCAGCCTCTGGCCTGGCTAGCAAGGCATAACAACGGGGTTGGGCCCCACCTCCCTAAATCATATCCCTGGGATGATCTGCTGCTGGCTGACCCCTACCTCTAGCGGTCTGAGCTCCACCTCTAAGACCTCTACCTCCACCTCTATGCCCTTTACCCCCGTCTCTAGCAGGCTGGGCAGGCTGTGGGGCAACTGGTGCCTAGATCATCGGGCGAGGACCCTGCTGCTGGAAGCTCGAGGGCCATATCTGGAAATGTGACTCACATCTACGCAAGTATAACAAGCCCTCGGCTACTAAGAATAATGAAGTGGTGGTGCGCTGATAGGTGCTGATGGTGAACTAAAGAGCTGCTGGTCAGAATACTGCGGATGAGAACCACGACCACCTGGTGTATTATGAGAAACCTGGAGAGCTGACTGAAAGGGCCTTGAAGGATGGCCTCTACCATAAGAATCCCTACCTCCAGACGAGGTACCACTGAATCTACTAGAATGACGGTGCCTTTTATCAGAGGCTGAGAACCACGACCACCTGGTGTATTATGAGAAACTTGGAGAGCTAACTGAAAGGGCCTTGAAGGATGGCCTCTGCCATAAGAATCCCTACCTCCAGACGAGGTACCACTGAATCTACCAAAATGACGGTGCCTCTTATCAGACCCATGACCACCTCCCTGAGCAAGTGCCATCTCTATCTAGCGGGCACCATCTGCCGCCTCCTGAAATGAAATCTCACTACCGGCACTCATGGCCATCTGAACACGGATCGGCTGGGCCAACCCATCAATAAACCTTCGCACCCTCTCTATATCGGTGGGAGTATCACAATGGCATGACGAGCAAGATCAATGAACCGGGTCTCATACTGGGTGACCGTCATAGGACCCTGCTGGAGACGCTCAAACTGCCTACGAAGAGCATCTCGCTGAGTAACTGGAAGAAACTTCCCCAAAAATAACTCTGAAAACTGATCCTAGGTCAATAATGGCGACCTTGCTGGCCTGGCTAAACAGAAATCCCTCCACCAAGTCTTGGCGGATCCTGCCAGGCGAAAAGTGGCGAAGTCGACCCCATTGGTCTCTACAATGCCCATAGTCCGTAGAACCTCATAACAGCTGAATATGAAATCCTGAGCATCCTCTGAGGGGGTGCCACTATATGTGGTTGTGAAGAGCTTGGTGAAATGATCAAGCCTCCATAAAGAATCCGTGGACATAGCCGCACCATCGCTAGACTGAGCCGCAATATCTGGCTGGGCTGCCACAGCTGGCTGAACTGCTGGAACCTGAGCCTGAAGAGCTACCGGCTCTGGAGTACGAGTATCGTGAGTCTGAACTCCTCTCCCAGCATGAGATGTGGCTGGAGCTACGGGAAGCAAACTCGTTCTAGAAATGCCCTCCATAAAGCCTACCAGTAGGACCAAAGCGACCTAAAGCACTAGAGTGGCTATGAAACCCTCTGGGACCTAAGTTGGGCCCACCGGAGCTGCTGGAGCTGGGACCCCTTCGTCGTAGTCAACATGAGGCTCTACCTCTTGGACTTCCACTCGGGGCTGAGTTCTACCCCAGCCTCGGCCTCTGGCACGGCCTCGGCCTTGCCCCGTGCCCCTGATAGGAGCTGCTGCTGGGGGCTCGGGCTGCTGCGCAGTAGGAGAGGAAGCATGTGTCCTCGCCATCTGCGAAATAACAGAGTGGAAAGACAATCAGTACTTGAGAAATAGAATCGCACGACGAGAATGAACAAGATGAAGTTTTCCTAACTCAGTAGCCTCTGCAGGATAAATATAGAAGTCTCCGTACCGATCCCGCAGACTCTACCGTCTCCGTACTGATACCAACTTGTCACGATCCGGATTTCCCACCATCGGGTGTCGTCATGGAGCCTACTATCGGATCTAGGCAAGCCAAATATTTAAAACAACCTTTCCTGCTTTCTTTCAAACAATATAATAAACGAGACAGAATTTATGCGGAAGACTTTAAATCTAAAGCAACTGAAAACCAAAAGTGCGGAAGTTTAATACATATCACTACCCAAGGTCTGGTGTCACTAGCTCACAGACTACTACAGGATACTACAGTCTGAAAGAAAATACATCATGTTTGTCTGATACAAGATGAACAAACGAAAAACATGGAAAGGGACTTCGGCCTGCGAACGCCAGCTAGGCTACCTCAAGAGTCCCTGGACTGAAGATAGCTCCCAAAAGTCCTACTATTGTGGTCCGTAAGCTGCTCCCAGATCTGTGCACAAAAATGCACAGAGTGTAGCATCTGCACAACCGACCCCATGTGCTGGTAAGTGCCTGGCCTAACCCCGGCGAAGTAGTGACGATGCTAGACAGGACCTACCACAATTAACCTGTACAGATATATATACAAGTGCAAGAAAACAATAACAAGATAATACAAAGTAAAGCTAGGAGGGGACATGCTATCGGGGAGTAACAGATAAAAATGAAATATCGGAAATAAACAGAAGAAACTCCGGTTCATGCCACACGATCCCATAGTATCATATATAAGTGGACGGCATGCCACATGATCCCATAATATCATATATAAGTGGACAGCGTGCCACACGATCCAAATTTTCATATACCACGTGGTAGGCGTACCACTCGTTACCATTTCATCTTTATCGCAGTACGCAATATGTCACCGGCAACGGAGGCCAATGACCAATAATCACTTTAATTTGCGGTAGGTGTACCACTTGATCCTATTTCGTAAAATCATACGTGGATGGCGTGCCACATGATCCCATAATATCATATATAAGTGGGCGGCGTGCCACACGATCCATAATATCATATAAAAGTGGACGGCGTGCCACACGATCCCATAATATCATATATAAGTGGACGGCATGCCACACGATCCCAAAATATCATATATAAGTGGACGGCATGCCACACTATCCCATAATATCATATATAAGTGGACGACGTGCCACATAATCCCATAATATCATATATAAGTGGACGGCATGCCACACGATCCCATAATATAATTCGAAACATCTGATTTTGTAAGGAGAGTCCCATTAGGGGAAATCAACAACATATCACTCTAACCCGGCAAGGGTACAACTAACAGCCCAAAATATCCCAACAAGGGAGAGTATATATTTCGGTCTACGCATCCCGGCAAAGGAGTAATCACAACACATTCTCTTTTTAAATCCCTTCTTCCTCAACTAACACATTCACGTTCGAGATAACGCTCCAAAAGTACACCAATCACAATTTTACCTCAACCGTTCACATTATATGAAACTCATCAAATAAACGAGGAGATTGTGTCACGTTATTCGAATTAAAAGCAATTAAGACTCACAGTCATGCTAGACTCCGATGCATAGATAATCCATCACCATGCCTATACACCGTACTCCACATTAGCAAATAGCAAATAACATCCTAATCCTATTCCATCAAGCCAAAGTTAGAACAAACACTTACCTCGAATGCTCCAAACTCAACTCACGCTTCTAGTATAGCTTTACCTCTTGATTCCACCACCAATTCGCTCGAATCTAGTCATAAGTTACTTAATCACATTAATAATTACTAAATGAATCACTCCGCATGCATGAAAATAAATTTTACAAGGTTTTTCCCAAAATGGTCAAAAACACCCCTAGACCCACGTGGTCGAAACTCGAGGTTCGGACCAAAACCCAGTTACCCATTCTCCCACGAATCCAAATATATGATTTCTTTTGAAATCAGACCTCAAATTGAGGTCCAACATCTCAATTTGTAGAAAACCTAGGTTCTACCCAAAACACCCAATTTTCCCCATGAAAATCTTTGATTTGAATTTGAAATCATCTTAAAAGATGTCAAGGAATTAAGAGTTTCCAATAGCGGAAAGTATAGATAAAATACGGAAATCCAACCCAACTCAGCCCTAACCGGGGTGTCACAAGTCATGAGCTACTACAGAGTTTACTAAAATTGTACAAAGTATGAAATTAGGAACGAAGCCTGAAGATATCATAAATAACAGAAGATAAGGGAGAAAACGGGTCTGCGAATGCCATGGAACTACCTCGATAACTCCGATGAAAACTGAACACTAGAAAACTCGCTCTATGCCTCAGAATACCTGCACACATGGTGTAGGGAGTAATGTGAGTACTCCGACCCAGTGAGTAATAAATATAAATAATGACTGAAGGTAAGAAAACACATTAAGACACACAACATTCTATACAGAAGCAGTGAAATCATTTAAAATAACAATTCAGTGAAATATCATGTGAAATTTATTTTAAACCAGTAAAACATGTAATTTGACAGTAAAATGACAAGTAGAAATCTGCCCCTCGGGCTCAATATCAAAACAACAAGTAGAAATCTGCCCCTTGGGCTCAGTATCAAAATAACAAATTGAAATTTGCCCCTCGGGCTCAGTATCAAAATAATAATTAGAAATCTGCCCCTCTGGCTCAGTCTCAAAATAATAAGTAGAAATCTGCCCCTCGGGCTCAGTATCTCAAAACAGTATCAGCCCCTCAGGCTCAGAACAGTATGAAGCAACCAGTCAATGAAATAAGAGCAAATAATTATTATGGAAGATAATACAGATAAGGAATAAATGCATGAGTATAATGCAATGCATATGACGGTACCCTCTGGTACCCACTGCGGCGTGCATCCCGAGCCATCCATATTTATTTATCGTCGACGACACTCACTGGGGTGTGTACAGACTCCGGAGGGGCTCCTACAGCCCAAGCGCAATATCAAGCCATCTCGTGGCATCAAATCTAGGCCCTCGACCTCATATCAATATCAGTATAATCACCCAGGCTCTCGGCCTCAATATCAATGTAATCAACCAGGATCTCGGCCTCAATATCAATGTAACACTGCTGCGACGCGCAACCCGATCCATGCTCAATCCATAAATCATCATAAGCCCCTTGGGCATTCGTAAAACAGTAGTTCCCAGCCTGAAATATCATTTAGAAATATCATTTAAGTTTTCAGATCTTAGAAAGATGGCTGAGTTTGCAAAACAGTATTTAAAACCTTGGACTGAGATAAAATGATATGCAAAATATGTGAAAACAGTGATATCAATCCCTGAAGGATTCAAATAATTGGCAAGAAGCCCAAATGTAACAATCAAATCCAAGTATGGATGATTCTCAATTTAGTTCAAGTAGAAACACGGTAAAAACATCTCTCGGGACGGACCAAGTCACAATCCCCAATGGTGCTCTACCCCACGCCTGTTATCCGGCGTGCAAGTCACCTCAATATAGAGTTACGATGTGAAATTCCGGGGATTCAAACGCTCAGGCCATCATTTACATCAATTACTCACCTCAAGACGGCCAAAAGTCTAGCTCGTTATGCCCTTGCCTCTTGAATTAGCCTCTTCGTGCGTCGAATCTATCCAAAATCAGATCGAATATGTCACATTATGTTGTAGGAACAATACCCAATCGAAAATAACTGAAACATCAAAATCCCGAAATTTGGCAAAACCTGATCCCCGGGCCCACTTCTCGAAATTCAGAAAAATTAACATCAACGGATTCCTTATCTCGCCACGAGTCTATACATATAAAATTTACCAAAATCGGACATCAACTCGACCCTCAAATCTTCAAATTTTATTTTCAAATCCATAGGCCTAAATCCCCAATTTACTCCTCAAAAACATGTAATCTAGTCGGATTATTAGATGATAATTCAATATTAGGGAGTAGAAATGATCACAAGTGACTTACCTCAAGATTTCCCATTATTTCTTGCTCAAAAATCGCCCCAAGCCGTGTTCTTTCACAAGAAAAACGTGAAAATGAGCTAAAAAAACATCACTAATAAAGCCCATTCTGGTCGCTAAAAGACCTTTCCGGTCGCTAAAGGTGCCAAATCTGGTCGCTAAAGGTGCAAACCAGAACCTTCTGCACCAGCAATATTTATTTTTACTAAAAAGGCTCTAACTCCACCATACGAACTCGGAATTCAATAATTCTTGTTCCTATGAGTCACAAATAATGATACGAACATAGTCCTTCAATCGAAAGTCAATTTGGAGCTCGTTTGCTCAGTGCGATATCCATTTCGCTCGTTAAACAATTAACATATGTTTCGCATCAAAAACCCAATCGCGACTTGATGAAATTAGACCAAACTTTCCAAACCGGTCCTATAATTCATTATCAAAATTCCGGAAGTCTCGAAATCAAATTTCAATCTCTAGAACTAAAAATGGACCTTTGGATCATTACGTGCTTATGCTCAAAACGGCAAAAATCTTCCAAAACTTATCCGAGCCTCATGTGACCCCGACCAAACACGCCAACACACCCCATAACATCATTCAAACTTTTTCCAATCAACAAAACACATCAAACAACATTAAAACCATCAATTCACATCGAATTCAAGCCTAAGCTTTCCAAAAATTTCTGAAACACGCATTTGATCAAAAACCCGACCAAATCACCTCCGAATGACATGAAATTTTGCACACATATCCCAAATCAAATAATGAATCTACAGAAACTCTCGGAGTTCATTCCGACCCTTAGATAAAAACCTCACCTATCAACCGAAAATCGCTAAAATACTACTTTCACCAATTCAAGCCAAATTCCACACCAGACCTCCAAAACCAATTCCGATTGTGCTCCTAAGTCATAAATCACCTAATGGAGCTAGACAATTCATAAAAATTCCGATCCCAAATCATTTACACATAAGTCACTATTGGTCAAACCTTTCAGATTCAAAGCTTTCAATTAAGACTATTCTTTCAAATTTATTCCGATTTTTCCTGAAAACCAAAAACAATGATCTACATCAGTCATAATACATAACATGTGGCAAGTCATGCCCGAGAACTGCTGATCAAAGAAAAGCTCAAAACGACCGGTCGGGTCGTTACATAAAGGTTCAACTGATATCCACAAAAGTTCAAGTCAAATCCTAAAATTTCAATTTATAAACTAAAATTCCAATACATAAACCAAAATATCAATTCATATCCTAAAGGTTCAACTCATATCCACAAAATTTCAAGTCAAATCCTAAAATTTAAATTTATAAACTAAAATTCCAATACATAAATTAAAATTTCAATTCATATAATAAAGGTTCAACTCATATCCACAAAAGTTCAAGTCAAATCCTAAAACTTCAATTTATAAACTAAAATTCCAATACATAAACCAAAATTTCAATTCGTATCCCAAAGGTTTAACTCATATCCATAAAAGTTCAAGTCAAATTCTAAAACTTCAATTTATAAACTAAAATTCCAAGACATAAACAAAAATTTCAATTCATATTCTAAAGGTTCAACTCCTATCCACAAAAGTTCAAGTCAAATCCTAAAATTTCAAATAATAAACTAAAATTCCAATACATAAATTAAAATTTCAATTCATATCCTAAAGGTTCAACTCATATCCACAAAAGTTCAAGTCAAATCCTAAAATTTCAATTTATAAACTAAAATTCCAATACATAAATTAAAATTTCAATTCATATCCTAAAGGTTCAACTCATATCCACAAAAGTTCAAGTCATATCCTAAAATTTCAATTTATAAACTAAAATTCCAATACATAAACCAAAATTCAATTCATATCCTAAAGGTCCAACTCATATCCACAAAAGTTCAAGTCAAATCCTAAAACGTTAATTTATAAACTAAAATTCCAAGACATAAACCAAAATTTCAATTCATATCCACAAAATTTCAATTCAAATCCTAAAATTTCAATTTATAAACTAAAATTCCAATACACAAACCAAAATTTCAATTTATATCCTAAAGGTTCAACTCATATACATATAAAATTCAAGTCAAATCCTAAAATTTCAATTTATAAACTAAAATTCCAATACAAAAACCAAAAATTCAATTCATATCCTAAAGGTTCAACTCATATACACAAAAGTTCAAGTCATATCCTAAAATTTCAATTTATAAACTAAAATTCCAATACACAAATCAAAATTTCAATTCATATCCTAAAGGTTCAACTCATATCCACAAAAGTTCAAGTCAAATCCTAAAATTTCAATTTATAAACTAAAATTTCAGTACATAAACCACAAATTCAATTCATATCCTAAAGGTTCAACTCATATCCACAAAAGTTCAAGTCATATCCTAAAATTTCAATTTGTAAACTAAAATTCCAATACATAAACAAAAATTTCAATTCATATCCTAAAGCTTCTACTCATATCCACAAAAGTTGAAGTAAAATCCTAAAATTTCAATTTATAAACTAGGATTCCAATACATAAACCAAAATTTCAATTCATATCCTAAAGGTTCAATTCATATCTACAAAAGTTCAAGTGAAATCCTAAAATTTTAATTTATAAACTAAAATTCCAATACATAAACCAAAATTTCAATTCATATCCTAAAGGTTAAACTCATATCCACAAAAGTTCAAGTCAAATTCTAAAACTTCAATTTATAAACTAAAATTCTAAGACATAAACCAAAATTTAAATTCATATCCTAAAGGTTCAACTCATATCCACAAAAGTTCAAGTCAAATTCTAAAACTTCAATTTATATACTAAAATTCTAAGACATAAACAAAAATTTAAATTCATATCCTAAAGGTTCAACTCATATCCACAAAAGTTCAAGTCAAATCCTAAAATTTCAATTTATAAACAAAAATTCTAATACATAAATTAAAATTTCAATTCATATCCTAAAGGTGCAACTCATATCCACAAAAGTTCAAGTCAAATCCTAAAATTTTAATATATAAACTAAATTCCAATACATAAACCAAAATTTCAATTCATATCCTAAAGGTTCAACTCATATCCACAAAAGTTCAAGTCAAATCCTAAAATTTCAATTTATAAACTAAAATTCCAATACATAAATTAAAATTTCAATTCATATACTAAAGGTTCAACTCATATCCACAAAAGTTCAAGTCAAATCCTAAAACATCAATTTATAAACTAAAATTCCAATACATAAACCAAAATTTCAATTCATATCCTAAAGGTTCAACTCATATCCACAAAATTTCAAGTCAAATTCTAAAACTTCAATTTATAAACTAAAATTCTAATACATAAATTAAAATTTCAATTCATATACTAAAGGTTCAACTCATATCCACAAAAGTTCAAGTCAAATTCTAAAACTTCAATTTATAAACTAAAATTCTAAGACATAAACCAAAATTTAAATTCATATCCTAAAGGTTCAACTCATATCCACAAAAGTTCAAGTCAAATTCTAAAACTTCAATTTATATACTAAAATTCTAAGACATAAACAAAAATTTAAATTCATATCCTAAAGGTTCAACTCATATCCACAAAAGTTCAAGTCAAATCCTAAAATTTCAATTTATAAACAAAAATTCTAATACATAAATTAAAATTTCAATTCATATCCTAAAGGTGCAACTCATATCCACAAAAGTTCAAGTCAAATCCTAAAATTTTAATATATAAACTAAATTCCAATACATAAACCAAAATTTCAATTCATATCCTAAAGGTTCAACTCATATCCACAAAAGTTCAAGTCAAATCCTAAAATTTCAATTTATAAACTAAAATTCCAATACATAAATTAAAATTTCAATTCATATACTAAAGGTTCAACTCATATCCACAAAAGTTCAAGTCAAATCCTAAAACATCAATTTATAAACTAAAATTCCAATACATAAACCAAAATTTCAATTCATATCCTAAAGGTTCAACTCATATCCACAAAAGTTCAAGTCAAATTCTAAAACTTCAATTTATAAACTAAAATTCCAATACATAAATAAAAATTTCAATTCATATCCTAAAGGTTCAACTCATATCCACAAAAGTTCAAGTCAAATCCTAAAATTTCAATTTATAAACTAAAATTCCAATACATAAACCAAAATTTCAATTCATATCCTAAAGGTTCAACTCATATCCACAAAAGTTCAAGTCAAATCCTAAAATTTCAATTTATAAACTAAAATTCCAATACATAAACCAAAATTTCAATTTATATCCTAAAGGTTCAACTCATATCCACAAAAGTTCAAGTCAAATCCTAAAATTTCAATTTATTAACTAAAATTCCAATACATTAATTAAAATTTCAATTCATATCCTAAAGGTTCAACTCATATCCACAAAAGTTCAAGTCAAATCCTAAAACTTTAATTTATAAACTAAAATTTCAATTCATATCCTAAAGGTTCAACTCATATCTACAAAATTTCAATTCAAATCCTAAAATTTCAATTTATAAACTAAAATTCCAATACAAAAACCAAAATTTTAATTCATATCCTAAAGGTTCAACTCATATCCATAAAAAATTCAAGTCAAATCCTAAAATTCCAATTTATAAACTAAAATTCCAATACATAACCAAAAATTCAATTCATATCCTAAAGGTTCAAATCATATCCACAAAAGTTCAAGTCATATCCTAAATTTTCAATTTATAAACTAAAATTCCAATACACAAACCAAAATTTAAATTCATATCCTAAAGGTTCAACTCATATCCACAAAACATCAAGTCAAATCCTAAAATTTCAATTTATAAACTAAAATTCCAATACATTAACAAAAAGTTCAATTCATATCCTAAAGGTTCAACTTATATCCACAAAAAGTCCAAGTCATATCCTAAAATTTTAATTTATATACTAAAATTCCAATACATAAACCAAAATTTCAATTCATATCCTAAAGGTTCAACTCATATCCACAAAAGTTCAAATCAAATTCTAAAACTTCAATTTATAAACTAAAATTCAAAGACATAATCCAAAATTTCAATTCATATACTAAAGGTTCAACTCATATCCACAAAAGTTCAAGTCAAATCTTAAAATTTCAATTTATAAACTAAAATTCCAATACACAAACCAAAATTTCAATTCATATCTGTGACAACCCGACCCGCCGTCTCATGAGTTACTGTCTCGTTCATCCCATTTTCTGCTTCCTCATGTTTCATTATCGATATTGGGTGCATTAGAATTTATTTGGAGCGATTTTGATAAGAAATGAGACATTTAGTCTCTTTTAAGAAGGTTTAAGTTGGAAAAGTCAACCGGACGTTGACTTATGAGTTAGAGGGATCGGATGTGAATTTCGACGGTTCGGTTAGTTCCGAGAGGTGATTTGTGACTTAGGACCAGGACTGAAAGTAATTTTGGAGGTTCGGTGTTGAATTAGGCTTGAATTGGCGAAGTTAGTATTTTGGCAAATTCCGGTTGATAGGTGAGATTTTGATCCGGGTGTCGGAATGAAATTCTGAGAGTTGCTGTAGCTTCATTGTGTCATTTGGGATATGTGTGCAAAATTTCAGGTCATTCGGACATCGTTTGGTTGGGATTTTGATTGAATGTGTGTTTTAGAAGTTTTAAAAGAATTTAGGCTTGAATTCGATATAATTTGATGATTTTGGCGTTAGTTGAGGTGTTTTGACGATTGGAGCAAGCTTGGATAATATTTTAAGACATGTTGGTGCTTTTAGTTGAGGTTTCGGGGGCCTCGGGTGTATTTCGGAAGGTTAACGGATCGATTTAGGCACGAAAAAAATAAAGCTGCTGCATTTTTTTACAGCACTATGAACAGTGCCCATGAACAGTACCCCGTAACAGTATCCGTGAATAGTGCCATGAACAGTACCCGTAACAGTACCCGTGAAGGTAAGTTTTAGAGCTTTTGGACGGGGATTGAAGGGAGTTTCAACTAAGATCGATTGGAAGTAAGTTTTATGAGTTAAATACATGATTTTATTGAAGAATCATCCTAGAAATCCATGAAAACATAGCCAAATTATAAGAAATTAGGGCTTGAGATTGAAATTCTAAATTTGGGATTTCAGGGGTAAAATGGACTCCGATTCTTGTGAATTTGGTATGCATATACTCGTGGAGATAAGGAACATTTTGATGTAAAAATTTATGGATTTCAAGACGTGGGCCCGGGGCTCGGGTTTTGCACATTTCGTGATTTTTGATATTTTCGAGTCTTTTCGATTGGGTTATATTCCCTTAGACTATTGTGATGTATTCGTTGTGGTTTTGGCCAGATTCGACGCGCGAGGAGGTCAATACGAAAGGAAAGGGCATCGCGGAGTAGTATTTGGCCGGCTAGAGGTGAGTAATAGATGTAAATGATGTCCTGAGGGTTTGAAACCCCGGAATTTCACATCGTAACGCTATGTTGAGGTGACTTGCATGTAGGATAACGGGCGTGGGGTAGAGCACCGTTGGGGATTGTGACTTGGTCCGTCCCGAGAGATATTTTACTACATTTTTGGTTGAGACGTATACATTATTATTGTGAATTGGGCTTGTTGCCATGCTTGGGGCCTTGTGCCGACCTGTAGAACCCTTAGGGGATTTTTGACTGGTTTTCCTCACTTATTTTGTTAAAGAATTTATATCCTCAGTCATGTTTCCAATTGTAGGCTTCTTGCCAATTATTTGAATCCTTCAGGGATTGATATCACTGCTTTCGCATATTTTGCATATCATTTGACCTCAGTCCAAGGTTTTAAATACAGTTTTGCAAACTCAGCCATCTTTCTAAGATTTGAAAACTTAAATGATATTTCTAAATGATATTTTTGGCTGAGAACTACTGTTTTACAAATGCCCAAGGGGCTTATGATGATTTCTGGACTGAGCATGGATCGGGCTGCGCGCCGTAGCAGTGTTATATTGATATTGAGGCCGAGAGCCTGGTTGATTACATTGATGTTGAGGCCGAGAGCCTGGTTGATTACATTGATATTGAGGCCGAGAGCCTGATTGGTTACATTGATATTGAGGCTGAGAGCCTGGGTGATTATACTGAGATTGATATGAGGCCGAGGGACTAGATTTGATACCACAAAATGGCTTGATATTGCGCTTGGGTTGTAGAAGCCCCTCCGGAGTCTGTACACACTCCCAGTGAGCGCCGTCGATGATAAATAAATATGGATGGCTCGGGCTGCACGCCGTAGTGGGTACCAGAGGGTACTATCATATGCATTGCATTGCACTCATGCATTTATTCCTTATCTGCATTACCTACCATAATAATTATGTGCTCTTATTTCATTGACTAGTTGCTTCATACTGTTCTGAGCCTGAGGGGCTAATACTGTTCTGAAATACTGAGCCTGAGGGGCCGATTTCTACTTATTATTTTGATACTGAGCTCGAGGGGCAGATTTCTAGTTATTATTTTGATACTGAGCCCGAGGGGCAGATTTCTACTTGTTATTTTGATATTGAGCCCGAGGGGCAGATTTCTACTTGTTGTTTTGATATTGAGCCCGGGGGGCAGGTTTCTACTTGTCATTTTACTACCAAATTACCTGTTTTACTGGTTTAAAAGTAATTTCACATGATATTTCACTGAATTGTTATTTTAAATGATTTCACTGCTTCTGTATAGAATGTTGTGTGCCTTAACATGTTTTCTTACCTTCAGTCATTATTTATATTTATTACTCACTGGGTCGGAGTACTCACATTACTCCCTGCACCATGTGTGCAGGTACAAGTATTCTTGAGGCATATAACGAGTTTTCTGCTGTTCAGTTTTCATCGGAGTTATCGAGGTAGCTGCATGGCGTTAGCAGACCTGTTTTCTCCCTTATCTTCTGTTATTTATGATATCTTCAGACTTCGTTCCTAATTCCATACTTTGTAGAATTTTAGTGAACTCTGTAGTAGCTCATGACTTGTGACACCCCGGTTAGGGCTGAGTTGGGTTGGATTTCCGTATTTTATCTATACTTTCCGCTATTGGATATTATTAAACCATGTTTATACTATAATTGTGTTAATTAATTGTCTTAAAAGGATGAATTAGGTTGAATGGCTGGCCTTGTCTTCATGATAGGCGCCATCACGACCAGGTTCATGTATCAATTTTGATAATATAATACATGTAATATTGAGATTAATGTTGTTGATATACATTGTGATGCTTTGTCAAGTTGCAGACGTGTTGTTAGGATGATTTTTGTGATTCTCTGGCAGGTGGATAGGCCCAATAACAAAGGAAACTCTGCCGAAATTTTTGAAAAATTTGGGACATAGTAAAAAAATTTGTCGCCTAAAGAGTGGGCTTAACTGTTGTGTGAGTGAATGCAAAAATCGCAGAAGAGTTAAAATTTCCGATGATTCGTATTTCCACAAGCTTATGAATGAGTGAGTTTAATCTCACCATGGTATTACGGCAGCAATAGAGTATATCTATTGTGATCTATGGCTTCGAGCCAAGTTGGGGAGCTTGCTATTGGTTAGCAGATTGTACGGTTATGTACTATGTTAGTTCCGATTTGATGCATGCTGGTGAATCAGTTCTGGTTGTGGAAATTAGGCCGAGAATGGCAAGAGTGAAGGAAAATTTTTGACAAGATATCATGAGCTCGGATTAATAAGAGATAAGTTTCGATGTTTACGGTAAGTTGGAATTGTCTTCAGCGTCACCTAAGATCAGTGTTTTGTAAAAAAGGGTTTTGCGTTCCGGTTAATGACTCTTGATCGCTCTTCAGCATTAGTGTGATCGATGGTTTGGAGGTACGCTCCAGATATTGTTGTGGTAGGTTGTGGGAGTGTGTCCCACCGGAAGATTATATAAGTGTGGCATGTGATCACTTGATTGATTAAAGATGTAAACCAAGTATGAAGTTTGTGATGGTGTCGTTAAATTAAAGATTCATGCCTGGAGGGCACTTCGCATATTGGGTTGTGAACTGGCGAGGATTACCCCGATTGTGATGGTTGTTCTTGTGTGTTATGAGAAAAATGGGAGTTATTATGGACCTTTGAAAGGTTATCAGACTATTTCAGTGTGATCAGAATTGGCTTGAAGTCGATGGATAGATTTAATGTGAATAATGGCTCTATATCAGGCCAGATGTGTGCATTTTAGTAATGCGGTCCTCATGGAGGAGTAGTTAGATTGATGTTTCATTGTCAGATATTTCGCGTAGTGATACAATGCGCCGTGTGAGTTGTGAGATGACTTGAGAAATTGCTATGTGTTGAGAATCTGTGTAGGAATGCCGTTATATGAGCATCTTGGCTCTTGAAATTCATATTGTACATCGCACCTCAGTTGTGCTTGAGTTTTGTAGCTTATAACGCTATATGTCCTCAGAGATATTATTATGTACTTAGCATGCTTACGACTGATACTCGGTATTTTGTTGTAATGAGCAAATTTGGCTCGATGTGCATCTCCTTATGTGAGATCTATGTGTGGATCGGGTGGCATGCTGCCATGGGTATGTTATCTGGATCGGGTTGCACGCCGCAATAGTGTGATGTTGAGTATAGTTTTCTATATGCTATTTTGTATGCCTTGCTTCCTGTTTTCTAAGGAAAGTCTATATTAGTGTGTGAGATTGGTAATTCCTTCCGGAGTTTGTTTTCCTTTTGTACCGCGTTTGAATTGGTAGCTTATTGGCATATTGAGGCATCATATGCAACTTTTGATTATGTCAGAGGTAGCTTATTGCCTGAGCAGTTCGTACTGGGTGAGACGAGATTATTGAATTTGAGATTAGCACAATCTGAGTATATGAAGTAAATTCAGGAGCTAAGACCATGATTTTGCTCAAAATGAGGTGATAGTTCTTGCCAGGAGTATAGAACCAACGAATCGTTGTCTCGACAGTGGTCATGAATTTATGCATACCTCATCTGTCATGTCAATATTGTAATAGTTAGAACAATACCTATGTACATCATGCAGAACATGAGATGTGTAGCGATTTTCTTCTAGGTGATTAGAGAAAAAAGCTTCAGATGATTAGGGCGAATGATCTTCGGATGATTGGGGAAATAATATTGCTAATTGAAAGTGACTTGACGAGAGTATATGTCTAATAAAAAGGTAATGTTATTAAACTAATGATATTTCGGTAGTATTACGGCATGTTCTTGGTGGGTCCACTGGTGGTATTCGGGTTTGCTTGGTAGCACATGAAAATTTTGAGTATATGTCGTGGAATGATTGGGTATCAAAGGTGTGCATGTATTCGCACGATGGAAACTGGAATTGGGTATGATGATTTGTGTGCCATATGGAGTTGGAGATTGGGAGTTCTCATGTACAAGCTAGGTTGTGGTGGTGGACCGTGTGTATTCGGCACCGTTCGGCAATCGGGATTTGGAGGCTCGAGCGGATCTTTGTTTGCTGGTATGTTAGATTTTGGATGTGATGTCGGAATTCAGACTGGTTGTCTTAGTGTTGAGTGATTCTGAACTATTGCACTACGGGCAATACCGAAAATGCCACGGGTTGAGTGATGAAGTGCGTTGGATTATGTTCTAGCATAGTGGTTTATATTTGAAAGAACCAGCGGACGGTTAGGAAGGATTGCGTTCTTAATTGGGCATTCGTGATGGATGTCAGTGCAAAGGTTGCTATCACTAATTCAGTTCCGGTGTTGTGGGACTTTTCAGATGAGTTTCATATGGCTAGGCATGTCGCCGGGCGAGGTTTTTGATTTCGGTATTAATTTGTGCCGGGTACCGGATCGTCTGGCTCCGATAGGAGTTGTAGTAGTGGAAGTCGAGCGGGATAAGAAATTGGGTGTTACTCGGTGAATAACATACCCGTTATGTTCTATCAGGTTTGCGTGGTGTGCGTTATTTGTTTCACCGTTGGTGCAATTATTTTCTTTGGCTCCAGACATCAATTGATGTGACGACCCAAAGGGTCATCACCGTAGTTCTTCCTTGTTCCGCGCTTCCGAGGCCTTGAAAACCTCGCTTTTAGTTGCCTCGATTTGTGTGCACAGTTTGGGCGCGTAGCCGGAAAGTTTTTATGTTAGAATATGTGAATTATGTGAAAAAATTGATGAATTTTGATATTAATATGCATAATATTGACTTCGGTCAACATTTTGGGTAAACGGACCCAGACCTGTGATTCGATGGTCCCGGAGGGTCCGTAGAAAAATATGGGACTTGGGCGTGCGCCCGGAATTAAAATCCGAGGTCCCAAGCCCGAGAAATGAATATTTGTGTGAAATTGTTTTCTGAAATCAATTAAGGAGAATGAAGAAGGAAATTGATCAGAAATCTGTGGTATCGGGCTCGTATTTTGGTTCCGATGCCCGATACGAGTCTTAAATATGTTTTAAGCACTATCTGTAAAGTTTGGCTAAAAACGGACGTCATATGATGTGTTTCGGACTTAAAATGGGGAATTTGAGTTTTGTGAAAGTTGAAAGAAAATCATGTGTTTTGAGGCTTGATTCTATGTATATGATATTATTTTGGCGATTTGATCGCACAAATGAGACCGTAAGATATTTGTAAGATCGTATGTATGTTTGGTTTGGAGCCCCGAGGGCTCGGGTGAGTTTTGAGTGGGGCCCGGGAGGTCTTAGACTTAAAAAAAATTTAGGTTCAGGTATTACAGGCCCAGCGTGGCCGCGGCCATCTCCGCGTGGTCCGCGCTGGCAGCCACGCGACCGCGGTTCTCTTCTGTCCAATCCGCGTGGTAGGGGTTTAGAGGGTCGGTAGCCAGGTCGACCAGCACGGCCGCGCACCAAATCAGTTTGGTCTGCGCTGGGTGGGTTCAGAGAGCCCACTTCTTCCCTCCCGCGGTGCGGCCGCGGTACATTTCCACGCGGTCCGCGCTGGCAGCCACGCGGCCGCGGTGCATTTATGCGCGGTCCGCGCCGGCCCCCAGCAAAAATATATAAATTCGGGAATTTCAGTCATTTTTCCACTTTTCAAAAACCCAACACCTAAGAGGCGATTTTCCAAACAACTTTTCTTATCCAAAATGATTTGTAAGTGATTTCTAACTTAATTTCTTTATTCCTTGACATCTTTTAACATGATTTCAAATTCAAATCAAAGATTTTCATGGGGAAAATTGGGTGTTTTGGGTAGAACCTAGGTTTTCTACAAATTGAGAAGTTGGACCTCAATTTGAGGTCAGATTTCAAAACAAATCATATATTTGGATTCGTGGGAGAATGGGTAACCGGGTTTTGTTCCGAACCTCGAGTTTCGACCACGTGGGTCCGGGGGTATTTTTGACCATTTTGGGAAAAACCTTGTAAAATTTATTTTCATGCATGGGGAGTGATTCATTTAGTAATTATTAATGTGATTAAGTAACTTATGACTAGATTTGAGCGGATTGGTGGTGGAATCAAGAGGTAAAGCTACACTAGAAGCGTGAGTTGAGTTTGGAGCATTCGAGGTAAGTGTTTGTTCTAACTTTGGCTTGAGGGAATAGGATTAGGATGTTATTTTCTACTTACTAATGTGGAGTACGATGTATAGGCATGGTGACGGTTATCTATGCACCGGAGTCTAGCATGACCGTGAGTCTTAATTGCTTTTAATTCGAATAACATGACACAATCTCCTTGTTTATTTGATGAGTTTCATATAATGTGAACGATTGAGGTAAAATTGTGATTGGTGTACTTTTGGAGCGTTAGCTTGAACATGAATGCATTAGTTAAGGAAGAAGGGATTTAAAAAGAGAATGTGTTATGATTACTCCCTTGCCGGGATGTGTAGACCGATATACATACTCTCCCTTGTCGGGATATTTTGGGTTGTTAGTTGTACCTTTGCCGGGTTAGAGTGATATGTTGTTGATTTACCCTAATGGGACTCTCCTTACAAAATCAGATGTTTCGAATTATATTAAGGGATCGTGTGGCACGTCGTCCACTTATATATGATATTATGAGATCGTGTGGCACGCCGTCCACTTATATATGATATTATGGGATCGTGTGGCACGCCGTCCCCTTATATATGATATTATGGGATCGTGTGGCACGCCGTCCACTTATATATGATATTATGGGATTGTGTGGCACGCCGTCCACTTATATATGATATTATGGGATCGTGTGGCACGTCGTCCACTTATATATGATATTATGGGATCATGTGGCACGCCGTCCACTTATATATGATATTATGGGATCGTGTGGCACGCCGTCCACTTATATATGATATTATGGGATCGTGTGGCACGCCGTCCACTTATATATGATATTATGTATATATATATATATATATATATATATAGGAACCGGAGTTTCTTCTGTTTATTTCCGATATTTCATTTTTATCTATTACTCCTCGATAGCATGTCCCCTCCTAGCTTTACTTTGTATTATCTTGTTATTGTTTTCTTGCACTTGTATATATCTGTACAGGTTAATTGTGGTAGGTCCTGTCTAGCCTCGTCACTACTTCGCCGAGGTTAGTGTTACACCCTATGTTTTCGTATGTTAGAGTATCCGTAAGTCAATTGATGTAAGCTCAGAAATGAGATCAACTTTGAAAGTACGTAAAGTAACTTAATCCTTTTATAATGGAGGATACAAATCTTTATGATCATGAATAACGAGTACCAAAAGGGTTGGAAAGCTTAGGCGCTAAATGAATTAAAGAAAATAAGTTTCGTCGAATGTCGACAAGTTTGGAATGTTATAACCTATACTTTTGGGGTGATACAAGGGCGATTAACATGATGATGAGGTTATGTTATGAGTTAGTTTAGTCGTATGATAGTCGTGTGATATGTTTTTAAGTCAAGCAAGTTGTGGAACAAAAGTTGGAAAAGGTCATCAGAAGTTACATTCAAGCATGAGTTGAAACTTAGGTTAAATGTAGCTGAGATTTTCTCCCAACATACTTTGAATCAAGGGATGATCTACATATGAAATTGAAGATCAATGAGTCTAGTTTTCAACTTATTAAACTGTTTACCAATACGATTTCGGAGTATAGACATATTCGCATTTTCGCGAGACAGCGCAGCTAGTAGGTGACAAGTAGGTGCATCACCTACTTGCCAAAAAGAGAGGCCTCAACAAAGTCGGTAAAGAGGGGACTTTTAAGGGATTATAAACTCAGTTATTTCACCTATCTTTAATACCAAGAAAACCTAATTGAACCCCTGCAAATCCTCCCCAAAAATCCCATACAAACCCTAGGGTATTCCGGGTGTTACGACGCGATTCTAGTGTTGAAAAGTCTGGACAGCTTGCTAGTTTCTCTTTCTCCTTCTTGTAGCCGTGTTGAGGAACTTATTTTTGATGAAAAAGGACCAGGTTTCGTGGGTTATACTCAGTACAAGGTAAGTTTATGCTTATCTTTCCATTATCTATGCGTTTGCGAGTTGTAACTCGATCGTAAAGAATAGACCTAGCTAGTTTCGAAAGAATGGTATTTTGTTTGTTCTTGTGTAGTGGTTGGATGGTTGTAAACTTATTTCTATGTTGAATTCATGGCCGGTTTATTGGATAAGAGGTATAATGATGTACTTTTGGTTGTATTTCCCAATTTGAAAGAAAAGACAAGTCGAAACGTGTTTAAGTAAACTGAAAAATTATTTTTTGAGTTGATGAACTTGTGGAAATATTTTTGGGCTGTTTCGTGTTCATATTGGGTTGTCTCTTTTACTAATATTTTTATGGAGTTGGGGGGAGGAAGGTTGTGGAGAAACACCACATAATGACAAGGTTGTTTGTTGATCGTTCGTCGTAACATTTTCGGGTTGGTTGACACTATTATGGTTGTCGTGTTGTATATTAAGTGATAGGGGTATGTTGGGCTGTTTGCGATTGTTTTGACTACTATGAAGTCATATATAGAGGGGAGGTTCTGTCCGTTTCATTGTAAAATAGGTTGTGGTCGATACATAATAGTTACGACGCTTAAACGATAACGAGAGTTTCATTTCTCTTATTATAGACTAAAAAGCCATGAAATTGCATAGCTTGAGGTTGGGAAGAATATACAAGGTATGTTAAGGTGCTTACTTCTTTCTTTTGGCATGATCTAAAGTGACATGAACATAAACGGTACGCTAATTCATAACGGATCTACTCCTAGAATCTAAGGTTGTCCATGTTGTTCTTTCCTTATTAAGTTATTCTAAACAAGTGTGTATGATCCTTAAATCCCACTAAGGTTCATATTGATGGTAGGGATGTCCATAATGTTAATCGAAGGTGCAATGACCTTACATCACTCCGAAAGGGTTAGAACATGATTCCATGAGTCGAGCATGCATTATATATATGTATCTATTTTACTCTACCGAGCAGCGCTATAGTCGGTCGGGTATGGCACCTATTGTGCAACCACTGATCAGTTGGGTTTACCGAGCTCCACGTGGCCGGGTATGATTCTACCGAGCCTTATGATGGCCGGGTACATTTTTACCGAGTCCTCTTTGAGGCCGGGTACGATATGATGATGATGATGCCCACAGAGGCGAATGTTTTAAAAAGTTCATGTATATATATGTATTATGCATTTCATGTCAGTAGCCCCCAGAGGCACTCAGATATTACAGGTTGTATCTCCTCTATCTCTCTTTACATTACTATTCTTGTTTATGCTTTCCTGCCTTACATACTCGGTACTTTATTCATGCTGACATCCCTTTTGCATGGGGATGCTGCGTGTCATGCCCGCAGGTCCCGATTGATAGGTTGACAATCCTCCTAGTAGGCTATCAGCTCAGCGAAGGTGTTGGTGCACTCCACTTGCTCCAGAGTTGCTTAGTTGGTCAGTATGCTTTGGATATATATGATTGGTATGACGGGGCCCTGTCTCGGTCTTTATGATTTTATGTACTCTTAGAGGCTTGTAGACAGATGTCAGGTGTAGGGACACTTGTATGGCCTTGTCGGCCTATGTTTTGAGTTTTCAAATGGTCATGTCGGCCTTATAGGCCCGTATGTCACATATATAAGTTTGTATATCATTTTGGGTCTTCATATGTTGAGTATTCCCTTATGTTTTATTCTTGTTATCTCATGACCGGTTTTCTGGCTCATTTACTCATGATAGTATGATAAGAAAGATATGTTACGTTGGTACTCAGTTGAGTAAAGCACTGGGTGCCCGTCGCGGCCCTTTGATTCGGGTCGTGACAGAAGTGGTATCAGAGCAGTTTTGTCCTAGGGATTCTGCAAATAGTAGAGTCTTGTTTATGGGTGTGTTGTGCACCACACTTATAAGCAGGAGGCTACAGGGCATTCAGGACTGTAACTCTTTCTTCATATTCTAGATCGTGTGGTAGAGCTCTGTTGTAAGAATTCAAACTCCTAAATTCGACTTTAGTCGTAATACAACGATACCTACATTTAAAAAGATGGTTGGTAAAAGATTGTATGTGGCTGTGAAAGAGTTGAGTTAGAGGAGCTCGATTTTGCATGATGCATATGATGGGTAAATATAAGGTCTTCAGTAGATCATGTGTGTACTAAGAAGTGTAAGCTTCTCGATAAGGAGCCTTAAGGCAAAGAATATCTATCCACCCCTAAGGGCAATTAAAGATTCAAAAGATAGATACAAGCTTCAACAAGTAAAAGGAGCATGATGGGAAGGGTACAAGGCACCTAGTTAATAAAGATTATCGGTATTTTCATCTCCGGCAGAAAAATATAATCATTGTAAGTTACCCTCAACAGTAACAAAGGTATGTATAATTGACCATACCCATCTCAGTTATACCCTATTGGGGGCTAACATGTGTAGATTAAGAAAAGGACGAGATATCAGGATCCGGTTGGGGTTAGGATAACCCATAGTGGTGAATTGATTGTTTGTGTTAGTTGACAATTTCTGAAGCATAATGCAAATGTGCTAATAAATCTCCTTGTGAGATACCCAGATGGAGCACTCTAAAATAATACAGCTAGATATGAGTACGATAAAGATAGCCACTGGAAGCCTTGAAGGGATATATATTACCTTAGCATGGCTCGTGTCCCTAGGAGAGAGAATTTTAGGCATCCCGAAGAGCCAATGAGATAAAGCAAGGGGAGCTAAAAGCAAAAGAATGTCTTTTTGATGTTTTCAGAATAAAGTGATCGACATAAATGTTAGTAGGAAAATAAGAATAAAGTTAATGAAGAATTATGAGTAAGATGTCCACGTGGATGACAACGATGGAAAAAAATGATGATGAAAATGAAAGAAATATAGAGTCTATAGTTAAGTGAAGAAAAAAGATGAGAGGTGACAGGCCTTGAAACAACAAAGGAGTATAGGCCATAAAGTCGTATCTTCATTCAGGAAGTCGTTTCCCTAAAGCAAGAAATATGAGCAAAGTTAAGCTTAAGGAACTATGTGCGCTAGTTACACTAAGTGTCATCCTCGCAATCAAGGAATTTTATTATCCTTGGTACAAAAAAAGCATTACCACAAGGCGAGTAAGGGTAATCGATGATGTGAAAAGATGTCAAATATATAGAGGTAAAATATCTATAGGTAGATCGTCGTAGCTCCAGCTCTTAGTACTCCTCTAAAGGGGGGGAAATATGGAGTGATGTGGCATGAAGTCAGAATTTAGTGGTTCTACTAATCATGGAGTGGTAGAAGAATAATGCAGTAATGTGAAAATGGGATGAGATTGTACTTATTCAAAGCCTACAGATATGCTACGATATCAATGCATTATAAAAACACAACGTCAAGGAAAGGAAGTAAGGGTTCCTGGCCGAAATGTCATTGATAGATCAAAGGCCAGTGCATGAGGTAAGTTAAAACAAAGGAAATAACCCAAGAAAGATTACGCGAAAAATTGATGTGAGGATAGGTCAACGAGCATTTGGGATTTGATTAAGGAAGAGCCCAGTTATGGCTAAACAGGAGGTTATAGACGAGTCAACAGATCATGCAAGATAAATGTAGTGAATCCTAATATAGTGAATTCAGTCTCGCAAATATGACGTCATAAACCTTGAGATATTCTCAGATAGGAGTTGGGGTATTTAAGGGTATTGTATAAGTATTACGGGAATAATGGAGGGTGTCACTAAGGAGATAATCAAAATTTGATTTTACAAGTAATCCTACGAGCACAACGGCACGAAGGTATGTAAGTAAGGATGTTTGTAGGCGAGTAAGAATATCAAAATTCCTTCGAGTATACAGTATAACAAGATCACAACTTTACAAGATCCAAAAGGTCTCCTAAGTACTACTACGAAAGACTAGCTGAGGAAATAAGGAAGAAGATTTCCACCTAAGCATAGTGACCTAAAAAGGAAATGATCTTTGATATTGTAACAGAAGTCTCACTATAATATTGCATGCACTCCATAAGAAAGTGGCACCTATCATGGCTAATGAACAGAAAAAAAGGAAAAAAAACATCAATGGTGATACTTGAGAGCATACGAGCTACAGGGAATTCCAGTGTTCGTGGGCACTATGATAAGCCAAGTATCCATGTAGCAAGTGGCAGAACGACCAGAAAAAGTAATTATTTACATTTAAAGACAACTGAGAATGCGCAAGAGAGAATCTAATGTGCTAGCAAGTTAAAGGAAGGTTCTGAGTATAATAAATAAATATGTGTAGGTCGCAAGCGAAAGTATAGTAGAGTGAAAAGATTTTGGGTAGATGTTAGTAAGGGTGAGAAAAGGTGAGTTAAAAGCTGATAAGAATAGGTTAGACCTCAGTATTAAGCCCATCAAACAAGAGAGCTGATGGTTTATATATGTTATAAAAGGATCATTATAGCTTGAATTAACACGGAGGAGTCTAAGACTAGGAGCATTTAGAAGAGATGGAATGCTCCTCTGGTCGTAATGTAAGGATGTAATAGTGGTAAATTATAAAGGGATGATATATAGGCCTTCATTTGAGTAATGATTCAAAGAGAAGAGATTTCATGGATGGCACGGGACTAGGATACCCCCATAAGACGAATCACATTGGGATGCTATGAAATACGGTTATTGAAGTATAGTATTGTCCCTAGGTGGATTAGGAAAACCACTTCAAATGTTCCTCGATGAGACGTGAGACTTGTGGCAATGTGTTACGTAAGAGGTTTCAAGTTATCAGTGGTGGATTATAGATTAACATTAAGGTAAATCAATAATAGATGGATAAAGATTCCAAAGTATGAGAGGAGATTAGATGTCATTCTTTAAATGAACAGTAATAAGGATTATACATATAGGATAAACGGTGAGATAGTAACCTGAAGTTGGGTAGCAGACCTCGGTAATAGTAAACCGAAGTAAGAGTTATTGTATAATATGACCTACCTAGTTGTATTAAATCCATAAGCATAGATAACTGAGGCTATGAAACAAGATATAGCAAAAGTCATAAGTTTAACAAAGTACCGAGTGAAGAACTTCAGTATACCCATAGATGCCCAGACGGACAACATATCAAGCTTTGTATATGTTTACAACGTGCTACCTAGAGATTGGATAAAAGCTAGAAAAAAAAGAGTCGCATAGGCGCACATACAAGGAAAAAGTCGTACAGGCTGCATGACAAAAAGGAGCAACGGTTACGAGATTGGAAGGGGTCCGACCACAAGTCGTGGTATGAGAAGGAGGACTAAAGAGGGAATACCCTAGACTTTGGATTTATTCAAAGAATAGTTGCCTACATGGCTAGAAGAGTATTAAAGTTTTCACAGGAGCTATGGGTCATGAAAATGATAAGTGGATCAGTCAACATTCGAGGACGAATGTTCCAAAGGGGGGAATGATGTTACACCCTACGTTTTAGTATGTTAGAGTATCCGTAAGTCAATTGATGTAAGCTCAGAAATGAGATAAACTTTGAAAGTACGTACAGTAAGTTAATCCTTATATAATGGAGGTTACAAATCTTTATGATCATGAATAACGAGTACCAAAAGGGTTGGAAATCTTAGGCGCTAAATGAATTAAAGAAAATAAGTTTCATTGAATGTCGACAAGTTTGGAATGTTATAACCTATACTTTTGGGGTGAGACAAGGGTGATTAACATGATGATGAGGTTATGTTATGAGTTAGTTTAGTTGTATGATAGTCATGTGATATGTTTTTAAGTCAAGCAAGTTGTGGAACAAAAGTTGGAAAAGGTCATCACAAGTTACATTCAAGAATGAGTTGAAACTTAGGTTAAATGTAGCTTAGATTTTCTCCCAACATACTTTGAATCAAGGGATTATCTACATATTAAATTGAATATCTATGAGTCTAGTTTTCAACTCATTAAATCATTAATCAATACGATCTCGGAGTATAGACATATTCGCATTTTCACGAGACCGCGCAGCTAGTAGGTGACAAGTAGGTGCATCACCTACTTGCCAAAAAGAGAGGCCTCAACAAAGTCGGTCAAGAGGGGACTTTTAAGAGATTATAAACTCATTTATTTAACCTATCTTTAATACCAAGAAAACCTAATTGAACCCCTGCAAATCCTCCCCAAAAATCACACACAAACCCTAGGGTATTCCGGGTGTTACGACGCGATTCTAGTGCTGAAAAGTCCGGACAGCTTGCTAGTTTCTCTTTCTCCTTCTTGTAGCCGTGTTGAGGAACTTATTTTTGATGAAAAAGGACCAGGTTTCGTGGGTTATACTCAATACAAGGTAAGTTTATGCTTCTCCTTCCATTATCTATGCGTTTACGAGTTGTAACTCGATCGTAAAGAATAGACCTAGCTAGTTTCGAAAGAATGGTATGTTGTTTGTTCTTGTGTAATGGTTGGATGGTTATAAACTTATTTCTAAGTTTAATTCATGGCCGGTTTATTGGATATGAACGTTTGGTTGTATTTCCAAATTTGAAAGAAAAGACAAGTCGAAACGTGTTTAAGTAAACTAAAAAATTATTTTTGAGTTGATGAACTTGTGGGAATATTTTTGGGCTGTTTCGTGTTGGCATTGGGTTGTCTTTTTTACAAATATTTTTATGGAGTTGAGAGGAGGAAGGTTGTGGAGAAACACCACATAATGACAAGGTTGTTTGTTGGCCGTTCGTCGTAACATTTTCGGGTTGGTTGACACTATTATGGTTGTCGTGTTGTGTATGAAGTGATAGGGGTATGTTGGGCTGTTTTTGATTGTTTTGACTAGTGTGTAGTCATATATATTGGGGAGGTTCTGTCCGTTTCATTGTAAAATAGGTTGTGGTCGATACATAATAGTTACGACGCTTAAATGATAACGAGAGTGTCATTTCTCTTATTGTAGACTAAAGAGCCGTTAAATTGCATAGCTTGAGGTTGGGAAGAATATACAAGGTTTGTTAAGGCACTTACTTCTTTCTTTTGGCATGATCTAAAGTGACATGAACATAAACGGTACACTAATTCATAATGGATCTACTCCTAAAAACTAATGTTGTCCATGTTGTTCTTTCCTTATAAAGTTATTCTAAACAAGTGTGTATGATACTTAAATCCCACTAAGGTTCATATTGATGGTAGGGATGTCCATAATGTTAATCGAAGGTGCAATTACCTTACATCACTCCGAAAGGGTTAGAACGTGATTCCATGAGTCGAGCATGCATTATATATATGTATCTATTTTACTCTACCGAGCCGCGCTATAGTTGGCCGGGTATGGCACCTATTGTGTAGCCACTGATCAGTTGGGTTTACCGAGCTCCACGTTGCCGGGTATGATTCTACCGAGCCTTATGATGGCCGGGTACGTTTTTACCGAGTCCTCTTTGAGGCCGGGTACGATATGATGATGATGATGCCCACAGAGGCGAATGTTTTTAAAAAGTTCATGTATATATATGTATTATGCATTTCATGTCAGTAGCCCCCAGAGGCACTCAGATGTTACAGGTTGTATCTCCTCTATCTCTCTTTACATTACTGTTCTTGTTTATGCTTTCCTGCCATACATACTCGGTACTTTATTCGTACTGACATCCCTTTTTCCAGGGGATGCTGCGTGTCATGCCCGCAGGTCCCGATTGATAGGTTGACAGTCCTCCTAGTAGGCTATCAGCTCAGCGAAGGTGTTGGTGCACTCCACTTGCTCCGGAGTTTCCTAGTTGGTCAGTATGCTTTGGATATATATTGATTGGTATGGTGGGGCCCTGTCCCTATCTTTATGATTTTATGTACTCTTTGAGGCTTGTAGACAGATGTCTGGTGTAGGGACACTTGTATGGCCTTGTCGGCCTATGTTTTGAGTTTACAAATGGTCATGTCGGCCTTATAGGCCTGTATGTCACATATATAAGTGTGTATATCATTTTGGGTCTTCATATGTTGAGTATTCCCTTATGTTTTATTCTTGTTATCTCATGACCAGTTTTCTGGCTCATTTACTCATGATAGTATGATAAGAAAGATATGTTACGTTGGTACTTGGTTGAGTAAAGCACCGGGTGCCTGTCGCGGCCCTCTGATTCGGGTCGTGACAGTTAGGCCAGGCATTTACCAGCACATGGGGTCGGTTGTGCTGATGCTACACTCTGTGCATTTGTGCACAGATTAGGGAGCAGCTTACGGACCACAGAAGTAGGACTTCTGGGAGCTATCTTCAGTCTAGGGACTCTCGAGGTAGCCTAGCTGGCGTTCGCAGGCCGAAGTCCTTTTTCATGTTTTTCGTTTGTTCATCTTGTATCAGACAAACATGATGTATTTCCTTTCAGACATTGTTTGTAGTATTCTGTAGTAGTCCGTGAGCTAGTGACACCAGACCTTGGGTAGTGATGTGTATTAAACTTCCGCACTATTGGTTTTCATTTGCTTTAGATTTAAAGTCTTCCGCTTAAATTTTGTCTCGTTCATTATATTGTTTGAAAGAAAGCAGGAAAGGTGTTTTAAATATTTGGCTTGCCTAGCTCCGATAGTAGGTGCCATCACGACATCCGATGGTGGGAAATTTGGGTCGTGACAAGTTGGTATCAGAGCACTAGGTTACTTAGGTGTCACAACTCACGGACAGCTTGGTAGAGTCTGAGGGATCGGTACGGAGACGTCTGTATTTATCCCACAGAGTCTACTGAGTTAGGAAAACTTCACCTTGTTCATTCTTATCGTGCGATTCTGTTTATCAAGTACTGATTGTCTTTCCACTCTGTTCTTTCGTAGATGGCGAGGACACGTGCTTCTTCTTCTACCGCGTAGCAGCTCGAGCCCCTAACAGCAGCTCCTATCAGGGGTAGGGGGCGAGGCCGAGGCCGTGCCAGAGGCCGAGGCTGGGGCAGAGCTCAGCCCCGAGCGGCAGTCCTAGAGGTGGAGCCTCATGTTGACTACGACGAAGGGGTCCCAGCTCCAACAGCTCCGGTGGGCCCAGCTCAGGTCCTAGAGGGTTTCATAGCCACTCCAGTGCTTCAAGACGCTTTGGTCCGACTGGTAGGCTTTATGGAGGGCATTTCTAGAGCGGGTTTGCTTCCCGTAGCTCCAGCCACATCTCAGGCTGGGGGAGGAGTTCAGACTCCCGATACTCGTACTCTAGAGCCAGTAGCTCCTCAGGCTCAGGTTCCAGCAGTTCAGCCAGCCGTGGCAGTTCAGCCAGCTGTGGCAGCCAGGTATTGCGGCTTAGTCCAGCGATGGTGCGGCTATGTCTGCGAAAGCTTTGTGGAGGCTTGATTGTTTCACCAAGCTCTTCACAACCACATATAGTGGCACCCCCTCAGAGGATGCTCAAGATTTCATATTCAGCTGTCATGAGGTTCTACAGACTATGGGCATTGTAGAGACCAATGGGGTCGACTTCGCCACTTTTCGCCTAGCAGGATCCGCCAAGACTTGGTGGAGGGATTTTTGTTTAGCCAGGCTAGCAGGGTCGCCATCATTGACCTGGGATCAGTTTTCAGAGTTATTTCTGGGGAAGTTTCTTCCAGTTACTCAACGAGATGCTCTTCGCATGCAGTTTGAGCGTCTCCAGCAGGGTCCTATGACGGTCACCCAGTATGAGACCCGGTTCATTGATCTTGCTCGTCATGCCATTGTGATACTCTCCACATATAGAGAGAGGGTGCAGAGGTTTATTGATGAGTTGGCCCAACCGATCCATGTTCAGATGGCCATGAGTGCCGGTAGTGAGATTTCATTTCAGGAGGCGGCAGATGGTGTCCGCCGGATAGAGATGGAACTTGCTCAGGGAGGTGGTCATGGGTCTGATAAGAGGCCCCATCATTCTGGTAGATTCAGTGGTACCTCGTATGGAGGTAGGGATTCTTATGGTAGAGGCCATCCTTCGAGGCCCTTTCAGTCAGCTCTCCAGGCTTCTCATGGTACACCAGGTGGTCGTGGTTCTCAGTCGCAGTATTCTGACCAGCAGCTCTTTATTTCACCATCAGCACCTATCAGTGCACCACCACTTCGTTATTCTCAGCAGTCGAGGGCTTGTTATACTTGCGGCGATGTGAGTCACATTGCCAGATATTGCCCTCGAGCTTCCAGCAGCTCGCAGCAGCAAGGTCCTCGCCCGATGATCCAGGCACCAGTTGCCCCATAGCCTGCCCAGCCAGCTAGAGGCGGGGGTAGAGGACATAGAGGTGGAGGTAGAGGTCTTAGAGGTGGAGCTCAGACCGCTAGAGGTAGGGGTCAGCCAGCAGCAGATCGTCCCAGGGATATGATTCAGGGAGGTGGGGCCCAGCCCCGTTGTTATGCCTTGCCAGCCAGGCCAGAGGCTGAGTCATCAGATGCTGTGATTACAGGTACTATTTTGGTCTGTGATAGGGATGCTTCTGTGCTATTTGATCCCGGATCTACATATTCATATGTGTCGTCCTATTTTGCACCCTATTCGGTTATGCCTAGTGAGGCCTTGAGTATTCTTGTATATGTGTCTACGCCAGTGGGGGATTCTATAGTGGTGGACCGGGTTTAACGTTCATGTGTTGTGGTATTCAGGGGTATTGAGACCCGTGTTGACTTGTTGCTCTTGGATATGGTGGATTTCAACGTCATATTAGGGATGGATTGGTTGTCCCCGTATCATGCGATCTTGGATTGTCATGCCAAGACCGTGACCTTAGTATTACCGGATTTGCCCCGTTTAGAATGGAGAGGGACTCCTGGTCATTCTTTTTGCAGTGTTATTTCATATGTGAAGGCTCGACGCATGGTTGAGAAGGGGTGTCTAGCTTATCTGGCTTATGTTCGCGACTACAGCACTGAGGTCCCGTCTATTGATTTTGTTCCTATTGTTCGAGAGTTTCCCGAGGTCTTCCCTTCAGACCTGTCGGGCGTTCCGCCCAACAGGGATATTGATTTTTGTATTGATCTAGCTCCGGGCACTCAGCCCATTTCCATTCTGTCGTATCGTATGGCGCCTCCAGAATTGAAAGAGTTAAAGGGTCAGCTTCAGCATTTGCTTGAGAAGGGTTTCATTAGACCCAGTGTTTCGCCTTGGGGCGCACCGGTGCTATTTGTGAAGAAAAAGGATGGTTCGATGATGATGTGCATTGATTACCGACAATTGAACAAGGTGATGATTAAGAACAAGTACCCACTGCCGAGGCTCGACGATTTATTTGACCAGCTTCAGGGTGCGAGGGTGTTTTCAAAGATAGATTTGAGATCTGGGTACCACCAGCTGGGGATTAGGGCGTCTGATGTCCCTAAGACAGCATTTCGCACTCGGTATGGGCACTATGAGTTTTTGGTCATGTCATTTGGATTGACTAATGCCCCATCAACGTTCATAGAGTTGATGAATCGAGTGTTCAGACCTTATTTAGACTTGTTTGTGATAGTCTTCATTGACGATATTCTTATATACTCCCGCAGTCAAGAGGAGCATGAGAAGCACCTCAGAGCGGTTCTTTAGACCCTGAAAGATAGTCAGTTGTATGCTAAGTTCTCGAAGTGCGAGTTTTGGCTGAGTTCGGTCGCATTCCTGGGTCATGTCGTATCAGCAGCAGGTATTCAGGTAGACCCGAAGAAGATAGAGGCAGTCAAGAACTGGCCTCGACCAGCTTCAGCTACGGAGATTCGGAGTTTCCTGGGGTTAGCAGGTTACTACCGTCGGTTCGTGGAGGGGTTTTCATCCATTGCAGCCCCTATGACCAGATTGACCCAGAAGGGTGCCTAGTTTAGATGGTCAGACGAGTGTGAGGCGAGCTTTCAAAGGCTCAAGGCAGCTCTGACCACGGCACTGGTGTTGGTTTTGCCCACAGGTTTAGGGCCCTATACAGTCTATTGTGATGCATCTCGTATTGGACTTGGTGCAGTGTTGATGCAGGATAGCAAGGTCATTGCCTATGCTTCGAGGCAGTTAAAGGTTCATGAGAAGAACTATCCAGTGCATGATTTAGATTTGGCAACCATTGTTCACGCATTGAAGATTTGGAGGCACTATCTGTATGGTGTGGCGTGTGAGGTGTTCACGGATCATAAGAGACTTCAGTATTTGTTCAAGCAAAAGGAGTTGAATTTGAGGCAGAGGAGGTGGTTAGAATTGTTGAAAGATTATGACATCCCTATCTTATATCACTCGGGAAAGGCCAATAAGGTGGTCGATGCCTTGAGAAGGAAGTCAGCCAGTATGGGCAGTCTTGCTTATATTCCGGTCGGTGAGAGATCGCTTGCTTTGGACGTTCAGGCTTTGGCCAATCAGTTTGTGAGGTTGGAAATTTCTGAGCCTAGTCGATTATTAGCTTGCACGGCCGCTCGTTCTTCGTTATTGGAGCGTATCCATGATCGGCAATTCGATGATCCCTATTTGTGTGTCTTGAGAGACACGGTGCAGCGTGGAGGTGCCAAGAAAGTAACCTTAGATGATGACAGCGTATTGAGATTACAGGGGCGAGTTTGTGTGCCCAATGTTGATGGGATTCGAGAGTTGATCTTAACGAAGGCCCATAGTTCTCGGTATTCTATTCACCCGGGCGCCGCGAAGATGTATCAGGATCTAAGGCAGCACTATTGGTAGCGCAAGATGAAGAAAGACATTGTTGTGCATGTGGCTCGGTGTTTGAATTGTCAGCATGTTAAGTACGAGTATCAAAGACCTGATGGTCTATTTCAGAGGATTGCACTTCCCGAGTGGAAGTGGGAGAGGATTGCGATGGATTTCGTTACTGGTCTTCCGATGACTCGAAAGAAGTTTGATGCAGTTTGGGTCATTATTGATAGGCTGACCAAGTCAGCGCATTTTGTTCCTGTTGCAGCCACCTATTCGTCCGAAAGGTTAGCTGAGATTTATATTAGGGAGGTTGTTCGCCTTTATGGGGTGCCTCTATCTATCATTTCGGATCAGGGTACGCAGTTTACCTTGCATTTCTGGCAAGCGGTTCAGCGAGAGTTAGGCACCCAGGTTGAGTTGATTACAGCATTCCATCCCCAGACGGACGGTCAGTTCGAGAGGACTATTCAGATTCTTGAGGACATGCTCCGAGCCTGTGTCATTGATTTTGGAGGCTCGTGGGACCAATTTTTGCCTTTAGCAGAGTTCGCCTACAACAACAGCTACCAGTCCAGCATTCAGATGGCTCCGTATGAGGCGTTGTATGGTCGGCGATGTCGGTCTCCAGTTGGATGGTTTGAGCTGGGAAAGGCTCGATTATTGGGTATGGATCTGGTTCAGGAGGCCTTGGACAAGGTCAGGATTATTCAGGATAGACTTCGTACAGCTTAGTCCAGACAAAAGAGTTATGCTGACCGCAAGGTCAGAGATGTTGCTTTCATGGTTGGGGAGAGGTATTGCTCCATGTATCGCCTATGAAGGGCGTGATTAGATTTGGGAAGAAGGGCAAGCTCAGCCCTATGTTCATCGGTCCATTTGAGATTCTTGATCGTGTAGGAGAGGTGGCTTATAGACTTGCCTTTCCACATAGCATGTCAGCTGTGCATCCCGTGTTTCATGTATCTATGCTCCGAAAGTATCGCGGAGATCCATCGCACGTGTTAGATTTCAGCACTGTCCAGTTGGACAAGGATCTGTCATATGAGGAGGAGCCGGTGGCTATTCTAGACCCGTAGGTTCGACAGTTGAGGTCGAAAAGTTTTCCTTCGGTGCATGTTCAGTAGAGAGGTCAGCCTCCTGAGGCATCGACCTGGGAGTCTGAGTCCGATATACGGGGCCATTACCCTCATTTATTTCCCGACTCAGGTACTTATTTCTTTTGTCTGTTCGAGGACGAACAGTTGTTTTAGAGGTGGAGAATGTGACGACCCAAAGGGTCATCACCGTAGTTCTTCCTTGTTCCGTGCTTCCGAGGCCTTGAAAACCTCACTTTTAATTGCCTCAATTTCCGTGCGCAGTTCGGGCGTGTAACTGGAAAGTTTTTATGTTAGAATATGTGAATTATGTGAAAAAATTGATGATTTTTGATATTAATATGCATAATATTGGCTTTGGTCAACATTTTGGGTAAACGGAACTGGACCTGTGATTCGACGGTCCCGGAGGGTCCGTAGAAAAATATGGGACTTGGGCGTGCGCCCGGAATTAAATTCCGAGCTCCCAAGCCCGAGAAATGTATTTTTGTGTGAAATTATTTTCTGAAATTAATTAAGGAAAATGAAGAAGGAAATTGATCAGAAAACTGTGGTATCGGGCTCGTATTTTGGTTCCGACGCCCGGTACGAGTCTTAAATATGTTTTAAGCACTATCTGTGAAGTTTGGCTAAAAACGGACGTCATATGACATGTTTCGGACTTTAAATGGGGAATTTGAGTTTTATGAAATTTGAAAGAAAATCATGTGTTTTGAGGCTTGATTCTATGTATATGATATTATTTTGGCGATTTGATCGCACAAATGAGACCGTAAGATGTTTTTAAGATCGTATGTATATTTGGTTTGGAGCCCCGAGGGCTCGGGTGAGTTTTGAGTGCGGCCTGGGAGGTCTTAGACTTAAAAAAAATGCAGGTTCAGGTATTGCAGGCCTAGCGCGGCCGCGGCCGTTTCCGCGCGGTCTGCGCTGGCAGCCACGCGGCCGCGGTGCTTTTCTATGTGATCCACGTGGTGGGGGTTCAGAGGGTCGGTAGCCAGGTCGACCAGTGCGGCCGCGCACCAAATCAGTGCGGTCCGCGCTGGGTGGGTTCAGAGAACCCACTTCTTCCCTCCCTCGGTGCGGCCGCGGTATATTTCCACGCGGTCCGCGCTGGCAGCCACGAGGTCGCGGTGCATTTCTGCGCGGTCTGCGCCAGCACCCATCAAAAATATATAAATTCGAGAATTTCAGTCATTTTTTCACTTTTCAAAAACCCAACACCGAAGAGGCGATTTTCCAAACAACTTTTCTTCTCCAAAACGATTGGTAACTGATTTCTAACTTAATTTCTTTATTCCTTGACATCTTTTAACATGATTTCAAATTCAAATCAAAGATTTTCGTGGGGGAAATTGGGTGTTTTGGGTAGAACCTATGTTTTCTACAAATTGAGAAGTTGGACTCAATTTGAGGTCCGATTTCAAAACAAATCATATATTTTGATTCGTGGGAGAATGGGTAACCGGGTTTTGGTCCGAACCTCGAGTTTCGACCAAGTGGGTCCGGGGGTGTTTTTGACCATTTTGGAAAAAAACTTGTAAAATTTATTTTCATGCATGGGGAGTGATTCATTTAGTAATTATTAATGTGATTAAGTAGCTTATGACTAGATTCGAGCGGATTGGTGGTGGAATCAAGAGGTAAAGCTATTCTAGAAGCGTGAGTTGAGTTTGGAGCATTCGAGGTAAGTGTTTGTTCTAACTTTGGCTTGAGGGAATAGGATTAGGATGTTATTTGCTACTTGCTAATGTGGAGTACGGTGTATAGGCATGGTGACGGTTATCTATGCACCGGAGTCTAACATGACCGTGAGTCTTAATTGCTTTTAATTCGAATAACGTGACACAATCTCCTTGTTTATTTGATGAGTTTCATATTGTGACGACCCGACCCGTCGTCTCATGAGTTACTATCTCGTTTGTCCCATTTTCTTCTTCCTCATGTTTCATTATCGGTATTGGGTGCATTAGAATTTATTTGGAGCAATTTTGATAAGAAATGAGACATTTAGTCTCTTTTAAGAAGGTTTAAGTTGGAAAAGTCAACCGGACGTTGACTTATGAGTTAGAGGGCTCGAATGTGAATTTTGATGGTTTGGTTAGTATCCGTGAACCGTACCCCGTGAACAGTAACACGGGGTGAACAGTAATACCGAAAAATTCTGGGCAGAATGTTTACATTTCATTCGCGAAAAACACCACATTTCTCCACCATTTTTAGTCATTTTGAGAGCTTTTGGACGGGGATTGAAGCGAGTTTCAGTTAAGATCAATTGGAGGTAAGTTTTATGAGTTAAATACATGATTTTAATGAAGAATCATCCTAGAAATCCATGAAAACATAGCCAAATTATAAGAAATTAGGGCTTGAGATTGAAATTCTAAATTTGGGATTTGAGGGGTCAAATGGACTCCGATTCTTGTGAATTTGGCATGTATAGACTCGGGGCAAGATAAGGAACATTATGATGTAAAAATTTCTTGATTTCAAGACGTGGGCTCGGGGCTCGGGTTTTGCAAATTTTGTGATAATTGATATTTTTCGAGTCTTTTCGATTGGGTTATATTCCCTTAGCCTATTGTGATGTATTCGTTGCGGTTTTGGCCAGATTCGACGCGCGAGGAGGTCGATACGAAAGGAAAGGGCATCGCGGAGTAGTATTTGGCCGGCTAGAGGTGAGTAATTGATGTAAATGCTGTTCTGAGGGTTTGAAACCCAGGAATTTCACATCGTAACGCTATATTGAGTTGACTTGCACGCCGGATAACGGGCGTGGGGTAGAGCACCGTTGAGGATTGTGACTTGGTCCGTCCCGAGAGATATTTTACTACATTTTTGGTTGAGACGTATACTTTATTATTGTGAATTGGGCTTGTTGCCATGCTTGGGGCCTTGTGCCGACCTGTAGAACCCTTAGGGGATTTTTGACTGGTTTTTCTCACTTATTTTGTTAAAGAATTTATATCCTCAATCATGTTTCCAATTGTAGGCTTCTTGCCAATTATTTGAATCCTTTAGGGATTGATATCACTGCTTTCGCATATTTTGCATATCATTTGACCTCAGTCCAAGGTTTTAAATACTGTTTTGCAAACTCAGCCATCTTTCTAAGATTTGAAAACTTAAATGATATTTCTAAATGATATTTCGGAATGAGAACTACTGTTTTACAAATGCCCAAGAGGCTTATGATGATTTTTGGACTGAGCATGGATCGGGCTGCGCGCCGCAGCAGTGTTATATTGATATTGAGGCCGAGAGCCTAGTTAATTACATTGATATTGAGGCTGAGAGGCTGGTTGATTACATTGATATTGAGGCTGAGAGTCTGGGTGATTATACTGAGGTTGATATGAGGCCGAGGGCCTAGATTTGATGCCACGAGATGACTTGATATTGTGCTTGGGCTGTAGGAGCCCCTCCGGAGTCTGTACACACCCCCAATGAGCACCGTCGACGATAAATAAATATGGATGGCTCGGGCTGCACACCGCAGTGGGTACCATAGGGTACCGTCATATGCAGTGCATTGCACTCATGCATTTATTCTTTATCTACATTATCTGTCATAATAATTATGTGCTCTTATTTCATTGACTGGTTACTTTATACTATTCTGAGCCTGAGGGGCTGATACTGTTCTAAGATACTGAGCCCGAGGGGCAGATTTCTACTTATTATTTTGATACTGAGCCCGAGGGGCAGATTTCTAATTTTTATTTTGATACTGAGCCCGAGGGGCAGATTTCTACTTATTATTTTAATACTGAGCTCGAGGGGCAGATTTCTAGTTATTATTTTGATACTGAGCCCGAGGGGCATTTCTACTTGTTGTTTTGATATTGAGCCAAGGGGCAAATTTCTACTCGTCATTTTACTGCCAAATTACCTGTTTTACTGGTTTAAAAGAAATTTCACATGATGTTTCACTGAATTGTTATTTTAAATGATTTCACTGCTTCTATATAGAATGTTGTGTGCCTTAACGTGTTTTCTTACCTTCAGTCATTATTTATATTTATTACTCACTGGGTCGGAGTACTCACATTACTCCATGCACCATGTGTGAAGGTACAGGTATTCTTGAGGCATAGAGCGAGTTTTCTGCTATTCAGTTTTCATCGGAGTTATCGAGGTAGCTGCATGGCATTCGCAGACCCGTTTTCTCCCTTATCTTCTGTTATTTATGATATCTTCAGACTTTGTTCCTAATTCCATACTTTGTAGAATTTTAGTATCTGTAGTAGCTCATGACTTGTGACACCCCGGTTAGGGCTGAGTTGGGTTGGATTTTCGTATTTTATCTATACTTTTCGCTATTTGATATTATTAAACCATGTTTATACTATAATTGTGTTAATTAATTGTCTTAAAAGGATGAATTGGGTTTAATGGCTGGCCTTGTCTTCATAAGAGGCGCCATCACGACCAGGTTCGGGAATTGGGTCGTGGCACATATAATGTGAAAGGTTGAGGTAAAATTGTGATTGGTGTACTTTTGGAGCATTAGCTCGAACATGAATGCGTTAGTTGAGGAAGAAGGGATTTAAAAAAGAATGTGTTGTGATTACTCCCTTGCCGGGATGTGTAGACCGATATACATACTCTCCCTTGTCGGGATATTTTGGGTTGTTAGTTGTACCCTTGTCGGGTTAGAGTGATATGTTGTTGATTTCCTTTAATGGAACTCTCCTTACAAAATCAGATGTTTCGAATTATATTATGGGATCGTGTGGCACACCGTCCACTTATATATGATATTATGGGATCGTGTGGCACGCCGTCCACTTATATATGATATTATGGGATCGTGTGGCACGCCATCCACTTATATATGATATTATGGGATCGTGTAGCATGTCGTCCACTTATATATGATATTATGGGATCGTGTGGCACGCCGTCCACTTATATATGATATTATGGGATCGTGTGGCACGCCGTCCACTTATATATGATATTATGGGATCGTGTGGCACGTCGTCCACTATATATATATATATATATATATCATGGGAACTGGAGTTTCTTCTGTTTATTTCCGATATTTCATTTTTATCTGTTACTCCCTGATAGCATGTCCCCTCCTAGCTTTACTTTGTATTATCTTGTTATTGTTTTCTTGCACTTGAATATATATCTGTACAGGTTAATTGTTGTAGGTCTTGTCTAGCCTCGTCACTACTTCGCCGGGTTTAGGCCAGGCACTCACCAGCACATGTGGTCGGTTGTGCTAATGCTACACTCTGTGCATTTTTGTGCACAGATCAAGGAGCAGCTTACGGACCATAGCAGTAGGACTTCTGGGAGCTATCTTTAGTCCAGGGACTCTCGAGGTAGCCTAGCTGGCGTTCGCAGGCCGAAGTCCCTTTCCATGTTTTTTGTTTGTTCATCTTGTATCAGACAAACATGATGTATTTCCTTTTAGACATTGTTTGTAGTATTCTGTAGTAGTCTGTGAGCTAGTGAAACCAGACCTTGGGTAGTGATGTGTATTAAACTTCCGCACTTTTGGTTTTCAGTTGCTCTAGATTTAAAGTCTTCCGCTTAAATCTGGTGTCTTGTTTATTATATTGTTTGAAAGAAAGCAGGAAAGGTGTTTTAAATATTTGGCGTTATTTGTTTCACCGTGGGTGTAATGATTTTCTTTGGCTCCAGACATCAATTGAGCATGGTTGTCGATTTCAAGCATAGTGACTAGAGGTGCTTCATGTGGAGTAGTATTTGGATAGGATCGCGCGTTGCAGCAAAGCTGTGTGGAAACATGACCTTACGGGTCAAATTTGTGTGTCTTATTTCTATGACGTTGCAGTTGAGTCATTTTCATGATTCGAGTGTGTTCGGACCGTTTCTTATTGGTGTGCGTATTATGCAAGTTGTTGCTTACGCCTGTATTGATGTGTCATATCACCAGAGTGGTGTGTTGGGTTCGAAGTGATCATTGGGGTCATTAATGAATACGAACGGATTTGATTTCAGCGTGTTTGATGGGTAAATATCGAGGTTCGGTTTTAAAAAAAATTGTTACTATAATTGCTAGAGGAGAAATGGCCTCATGAATGGTTGATCTGAGCAATGGTTATAATTTATTGCGTGTTTCAATTATCATTGGCAGTATATGAGAGTGTTGGAATGAGACATTGGCTAATAAGAGATTTCTATCGGTATTTGGTTGTTGTGGGCAGATGCTGTGAATGGAAGTTATTGCTGCATTTGTTTGAGTTATTGGTATATCATACAATTGCACCTAAGGTTGCAGGCATGGTCTATTACAGCTGGTTCAAAGGTGTGAGGTTCTGATCTTGTGTATGATTCCGAAAAGGTGAAATGTGGCTCTATGAATTATGGGCTAGACTAGATTGTGTGATCTTAGTTACAATGCGTTATCGGACCCGTGTGAGATAGGGTGACGTGGGATCATCCCCGAGTTTAGGCTTGATAAGGTCATTAAGCTTTTGGTTGGCTTCTAGGACAACTCTGGGTAAGCTCGAGGACGAGCGTTTGTTTAAGTTGGGGAGAATGTGATGACCCGACCCGTCGTCTCATGAGTTACTGTCTCGTTCGTCCCATTTTCTACTTCCTCATGTTTCATTATCGGCATTGGGTGCATTAGAATTTATTTGGAGCGATTTTGATAAGAAATGAGACATTTAGTCTCTTTTAAGAAGGTTTAAGTTGGAAAAGTTAACCGGGCATTGACTTATGAGTTAGAGGGCTCGGATGTGAATTTCAATGGTTCGGTTAGTTCTGGGAGGTGATTTCTGACTTAGGAGCAGGACCAGAAGTAATTTTGGAGGTCCGGTGTTGAATTAGGCTTGATTTGGCGAAGTTAGTATTTTGGCGAATTCCGGTTGATAGATGAGATTTTGATCCGGGTGTCGAAATGAAATTCCGAGAGTTTCTGTAGCTTCATTGTGTCATTTGGGATATGTGTGCAAAATTTTAGGTCATTCGGACATCGTTTGGTCGGGTTTTTGATCGAATGTGTGTTTTAGAAGTTTTAAAAGAACTTAGGCTTGAATTCGATATAATTTGATGATTTTGGCATTAGTTGAGGTGTTTTGACGATTGGAGCAAGTTTGAATAGTGGTTTAAGACATGTTGGTGCTTTTAGTTGAGGTCTCGGGGGCCTCGGGTGTATTTCGGAAGGTTAACGGATCGATTTAGGCACGGAAAAAATAAAGCTGCTGCATTTTTTTATAGCACTGTGAACAGTAGTTATGAACAGTATCCGTGAATAGTGTCGTGAACAGTACCCCGTAATAGTATCCGTGAATAGTGTCGTGAACAGTACCTGTAACAGTATTCGTGAACAGTACCCGTAACAGTATCCGTGAACAGTAACACGGGGTGAACAGTAATTCCGAAAATTATGGGGTAGAATGTTTACATTTCATTCGCGAAAAACACCCCATTTCTCCACCATTTTTAGTCATTTTGAGAGCTTTTGGACGGGGATTGAAAGGAGTTTCAACTAAGATCGATTCGAGGTAAGTTTTATGAGTTAAATACAAGATTTTATTGAAGAATCATCCTAGAAATCCATGAAAACATAGCCAAATTATAAGAAATTAGAACTTGAGATTGAAATTCTAAATTTGGGATTTGAGGGGTCAAATGGACTCCGATTATTATGAATTTGGTATGTATAGACTCGTGGCGAGATAAGGAACATTTTGATGTAAAAATTTCTGGAAATCAAGACGTGGGCCCGGGGCTCGGGTTTTGCAAATTTCGTGAACTTTTGGTGATTTGATGAGTTTCATATAATGTGAACGGTTGAGGTAAAATTGTGATTGGTGTACTTTTGGAGCGTTAGCTCGAACATGAATGAGTTAGTTGAGGAAGAAGGGATTTAAAAAGAGAATGTGTTGTGATTACTCCCTTGACGGGATGTGTAGACCGACATACATACTCTCCCTTGTCGAGATATTTTGGGCTGTTAGTTGTACCCTTGCCGGGTTAGAGTGATATGTTGTTGATTTCCCCTAATGGGACTCTTCTTACAAAATCAGATGTTTTGAATTATATTATGGGATCGTGTGGCACGCCGTCTGTAAGCACGTGATTTTTGCCCAATATGATAATTACTCCCAAAAATTCAAAAATAAAATAATTTTCCTTGGTGTGGAATTTCTGTGATATTTTGTGATATTTTGTGTAAATATTTGTACGTTTGTCTGTGCATGTTTATTTGTTAAATTATTAAAAATACAAAAATATGTCGCATTTTCATGTAGGATTTAATTATACAATTGTTAGTAATTAAATTTGTTACAAAAATTAAAAATTACAGAAATAGGCATCGTTTGCATTTTTAGCATTTAATGTCCAAATATACAATTTTATGCTTAATTTTTGCTTAATTATGCGTTTATTGTTATTTGGAGTTAATTTGCGCTTTTATAACTTAATTATAAGTTAAGTATTTTTATAATTTAGTTTTAGAGAAATAAAAGAAGAAAAGAGAGCGAAAATATAAAGAAAGTCGGAATTGGGCCTCTTCTTCGATTTCAAGCCTCAGGCCCAAAAATGGCCCAATCTTCCCAAACGACCCAGTCTATTTCAAACTGGGTCGACCCAGTCCATAACCCAACATCCTATCATTTTTTATTTTAACAAAACAAAAAAAAAGGCCAAAAAACCCTAAAACTACTAAGTCATCCGCCACCCCCCCTCATTTTCCTTCTTCTTCTTCCTCAAACTCCTTCTTCCCCAAACTCAAAGACACCTCCCATGGCTTCCCTTTACTTTCTTCTTCGACCACCCTCCCCCACGAACACCCCCTCACGTCGTCACACTCACACACACATACACAACCAAACGACACAACCACCACGATAGTCCATCGCCCCAGCGTTGTTTCTCCATTGACGAGCTCAAGCTCGACCATGGACTGCCTGCTGCTTCTGCTTCAGCGTCCTCCTAGTTGCTGCCTCACATCGTCTGTTTCTCGTTATTGCTTCACCATGAACGACCACGCCAGACGTCCGCCATTAACGACCAAGCTCGAACAACCGAGTTGTTGTTGCCTCACTTCGTCTTCTTCAGCTCGAACAGCCATAGCCGCTGCTTCATCGTCCAAACCACACCGTCGGCGTTGCTCCTCCTCGCGTCCGAGCTGCTGCTGCGTCCATTTCAAGCTCCGATGTCCAGCAGTAGCGGATGCTACAGCTTCAGTCCAGTCGAGTTCGCGAACCTCGATGACTATGGCTTCTTCATTAAGCTGCTGCGTCCATTTCTCTTCATCGTCAGCTGCTTCTGCTTCATCTTCGTCATTCAGTTCAAGCGCCGATGTCCAGCAGTAGCGGATGCTACTGCTTCAGTCCAATCGAGTTCGCGTACATGGATGAGTTTTGGTCGATGTCGTCGATCACTGTCCGAGTTCGTCGTTGGTTGGTCGTTGTTCGTCGTTTCATTTCCGGTTAGTTGGTTTTTGAATCTCATTTATCGTCCATATTTTTGTTTGGTATTTTTCGGATCCAAAATCGATAAATGATTCAATTCTTGTTTGATTTGTTCTTCGTTGAAATAATTTTCTAGTTTGTTCATTATTTGGTGAATTTTTCATGTTTGTTTTATTGTTTAGGTAAATGTTGTTAGTTAGATACAAATTGAAGTTTAATTAATTGTTTCCTCAATTTGTTTTATGTATTTTATGTATTTTTCAAAAATGGTCAATATTGTTAAAGTTCAAGTTTAAATTCATAATTGTTTCTTCTTAGGTTTTGTTTTGTTATTTGCCTAAAAGAATTTAGTTGTGATAGGGAAGTATGTTGGTTTAATCATTTGAATCCGTCATGTTGTTTTTGTTCAAAATAAATTTAATTCATGTCCATACTTTGTTTAATTGTTCTTGAATCCGAAATTTGTATTATTTTGATTTCTTGTTTATCATTTATGATTATTTCTTGAATTTGTCTCATAACCTTGTTTAAGTTTAATATAGGAATTGTTGGTTGTAATATTGTTAGAGTTGATTTTAAGTTCAATATTATTGAATTTGGAAATCTAAATATACTTGTTTGATTGTTGTTGTTGAATCTGAAAATAGGATTGTTTGTTGCTAAAAAATATTGTTCAATCAAATTTTAGTTGTTCTTTGTTGTTTAATTTGTGTTCATGTGATTTGTTGTTGAAATGTTGAAGAGATCATGTTCATGTGATTTGTTGTTTAAATTTGTGTAGAAATTGGTCATATTGGCTATATTTTGGTTGAGTGTGATTAATTGATTTGTTATAGCTGATGGGGTAGTTTGGTAATTTGCAGTACGTTCAGGGGTAGTTTGGTAATTTCAGTAAGGTCGGAGGGGTAGTTTAGGAATTGTACATTTTGTAATTGTTTATATGAAGCATGGGGGACAAAATGTAATGGGGTGGGTTGTGATATAGTTGTTTAATATAAAGGGGGGACAAGACAAAATTTAGTGGGGAGGAATCTTGTATTTATTTATGTTAGGCATGGGGGACAAAAAATAATGGGGTGGTGTGATATATTTATTTAATGTAATGGGGATAAGTGGGAAGATAATGGGTTTGGTAGAGAAAATGGATTGATTTTAATTGATTAAAGGGTTGAGATTATATATAGGAAGTCTTGAACACAAGAAGAGATATACGAGAGAATACAGAAGAAAAAGAACGAATCTGAACAGAAAGAGTATAAGAGAGAAAAAAAAGAGGGCTGAACATTTAAAAGGGAGAAAATTCCGAAAAAAAAATATTTAAACTTTCAAAAAAAAAACTAAAAAAAAAATCTTTTGCTTTCTTTCATTGTTTGAAATCAGAATTAATTGTTTTTCATCAAAGCTTGAAGCTTTTGTTTTGAGTTTAATACTCCACCGGTTTGCAAACTCTCTTCCTGGGTTGTTACTGCTATTGGACTTTTGTTATTGTGCTGTATTGTTATTACTGCGTGACTGACTTTCTTCTTCTTATATTGGCAATACCAGGTACACAACTGTAATTTTGGCATTTTGTAAGCTGAAATGAAGAACGGAATGTTAAATTTTTAATTTAGTTTTAATTTTTTTTGTATTGTATTTAGATTATTCATGTATTATTATTCTGTCAATCACCGTCATTTGTCATACTTAGACATGTTATAGCGATATATTAAATAACGCCTTAACCGGATTATTAGGAAATATATTCAAGACGGATTACTAATTAAAACTGTTTAATAATCAAAATAGAAGAAATAACGTAAAAATGGCGTTATTGAATTAGTTTGGCAAAAATTGATTAATTCCTTATTCATAAGGTTTTTTTGTCAACATTATGTTAATCGGAATCATGTAGTTAATTTCAGTTAAAACATGAATTAGTTTGCGAATCAAGTATCAGGACATGATGTGAATTAAAACAAAGTTAGTTAAGTTTAAATTGTTTAACTTTTAGAAATATGGTTTAGTAATCAAGTTTTTTTTTAATTTTAGGTATTTGTAAATAATTAATTTCAATAAGCTTAAGTCATACTAACAATATGTTTTAATCCAACTATGGGATAATTAGTTTTTTTTTACTTTTTGGGCAATTCCATGTTGTTCGTAATTATCATTTTAGTAATATTACTTTCCATTAATATTTGTTTTGAATTAGTAATTAATATGTTATTTTTAAGTATGTAGAGATTGACTTCATAATTATGGACAAACTTAGTAATAATAAAGATGTAGTCATTAAAGGGTATTCATAAAATAAGGGAGGATCTCGCTAACAAATAAACAAATATAAATAATACAAAAAATTGCAGTCCTCCAATCTTATTTATTTTTTTTTATATAAGAAAATACCTAGATTTCAAGATGGGCGATTTAGTAAAATTCACGGCCTTACCTAATAGTATCATAACGCGTAGTATTTTGGCGCATATTTAATAAGGTTATTTTCTTGAATACGGGTGTACATTTATGTAACCCAAATCACGATCTTGACGAAGTCAAAATGTGTCAACAAATCACGCGTGCACTGGTTGTGGCGTGGCTCAAGATGCGTTTTCACGACGTTGCAATTTTGTATAAAATAAATAATGATAAAAGCGGTTTTAAAAAGTTAAATTTGCACATAAGTTTATAATACGTATTATATCAGATAGTCAAGCCAAATATAACAGTTGAGCGACCGTGCTAGAACCACGGAACTCGGGAATGCCTAACACCTTCTCCCGGGTTAACAGAATTCCTTATCCGGATTTCTGGTTCGCGGACTGTAATACAGAGTCATTCTTTTCCTCGATTCGGGATTAAACTGGTGACTTGGGACACCCTAAATCTCCCAAGTGGCGACTCTGAAATAAATAAACAAATCCCGTTTCGACTGTCCTTTAATTGGAAAAAACTCCTTGTACCCCTCGCGGGGCGGAAAAAGGAGGTGTGACAGCTCTGGCGACTCTGCTGGGGAATCCTGTTGGTAACCCAGAACCACTGGTTCGGGGTAAGAGATTCGAGCTTAGATAAATTGTTATATTTGGCTTTATCTGATTTTTACATGTTTGAGCCTAATGTGCTAAATGCTGCTTTTACCGCTTTGATATTATTTGACTGTATATATAAACTGTGTCGAACCCTTCTCTTTTCACCTCCGGGGATGTGCTTATTGGTTGAGACTCCCTATTCTGTTAGTGTTATACCCTGAAATAAGAAAGTGGTCGGACAAGTTACGAAGCCGGATGGCCTTTTGGTTCCCGGTAAGTTGCCCCCTCCTCGACTCGAGTTGTCCACTCAGGTACACAGTCTAGTACACTGACCCAGGTTTTGAATATAGAATAACGTGACTTCATGCCGGATCCCTAGTAGGAACGCTTATTTGCATCACGTTGCATTTGACTTAGGGGACTCAACACAGGGGTTGGGTCCGTCTAGGACTAGCAACCTGAAATGAAAAGACCATTCTGATGCATCCTACTTGCTCTGTACATATATTTGTTTCGAACCTGCATGTTGACCGGTTTCTGAATCTCGGGAATGTTGGAAAATTGAAGAAGAAAAAAAAGGAAAAAGAATATATCAGTTAGGGAGTTAATTGATTATTTTAGAAAAAAAAAATCAATGACCAATTACTGGCGAAACTCTGCCGAAATTTTGAAAAAAAAAAGAGAAAAATATTTTATTTTATTTTACTAAAAAATATAGAAGAAAAAAAGAGTCTTTCATTTTTTTTGGAAAAATAGATTGTTTTATTGTTTGTTGAAAATGAAAAAAAAAATTGTTATTTTGTCTTTTTCAAAAATAGAAAAGGAAAATAGATTGTCTTGCCAGGAAAAAAATAAAATGGAAAAGAGTCATGTTTTAAAATAGTTCGGTTAATTTGCCCGAACTACGCGGGTTTGATTCTCACCGAAAGTGAGATACGTAGGCAATCCTCATCGGGTCAAACCCCTCTTTTTTGCTAAAAAAGCCAAAAACAAATAAAAAAACAAAAAAAAACATGTCAAAATTTTTAATTTTGTCATAAATAAGTCGGGTGATGTCCAACCTCCCCTTTGCAAAGATAACCAAAAAATATCAAAATTTTAATTTTTGTCATAAATAAACCAGGTGATGCTGTTTTTGTCAAAAATAGCCAAATATTCCCAAACGGGGCACCGGAGGGCTGACTTTGCATAAACAGCCACCTTTGGTCGTATTTTGATTTTTGACCCTCACAGCCTTAAAATTTTCGTCCCTGAGGCGCAGGAAGGCCGTGTCGCAATATCGGGTCTTTTATCTAAAAATATTAGAATTAAGAATTGAGTTCTTCATTTGAAATATAGGGTTAATTTTGAGTCGATAATATAGATAGTAGTTTTGGAGTTAAATAAAAGTTTTCTTTTGCTTAAACGCTTTAATAAATGTGCAGGATGAGCACGACAATAAATGAGCCTTTTACAATAATGACAGTATAAGTGCATTCATGCCAACGTTATAAGTGCATTCATGCCAACGTGTGGTTGTTAAATCTTTAAGACCTAATCACTAACGAAGTGGTTGTCTAAATGTGTGATACCAGGCAGGTGGTTAATTGATTGGCAATTCTGGCAACTCATCCATACAACACCGGGTCGAAAGATCAAGTAAAAATGGCAGGGCAGGATTCGGAAATCAACATCGTAGACCCTTCGAATGAGGTTGAGGTAACAGATGTGGGTGTTATGAAAGAAGAGATGAGGAAATTAAAAGCACAAATGGCTGAAATGCATCAGGCATGGTCGCAGGGACACCCAGCACCACTATATCCTGCCAACCCGTCTTACATCCCACCCTTGGCTCAAGCTCAGGAGCCTACCATTTCCCACACATCTTCAGCTTTCCCTTATCAGGCCCAGGGTTACGGTACCACGTCATACGCTCCCCCAGCTCCACCCTCCAAACAAAACCCTCCACCACCCATGGTTCCCGTCTTTGTGGCACCTCCCCTAGCTCCACTACATAGATCATCCAGTGATCCACTATTCCAAGCTCACGACACCCAATATTACCCTCCCGAACCCACTTTCAAAGCGCCTGAGCCATATACCTCCTCTCCCCATTTTGAAATCCCGGGAGAAGTTGAGAAACCGGTTAAGAATGCAGAACAAGAGGAGGTGATTCGTAAAGTCAAAAGCCTGGAGCAATCCTTCAGGAACATGCATGGTTTAGGAAACCAAGTTAGTGTCGCATACAAAGATTTGTGCCCTTTTCCTGATGTATAGTTGCCTGCGGGGTTTAAAATGCTGAAGTTTGACTTATATGAGGGGCACGGTGACCCTGTAGCCCATCTGCGTGGTTTCTGTATCAAAATGAGAGGGGCCGGGGGAAAAGATGAGTTGTTGATAGCATATTTCGGGCAAATCCTGAGCGGTTCAGCGCTAGAATGGTACACGAGGCAAGACCCCGGCCGATGGTATACATGGGATGATTAGGCCCAGGCATTCATTGGCCATTTCCAATATAACTTCGAGATAGTCCCTGATCGTCTGTCATTGTTGAAACTAGAAAAGAAGCCTGGGGAAAGTTTTAGAGAGTTTGGTTTCCGCTGGAGGGAACAAGCTGCAAGGGTTGATCCTCCCATGCGGGAGAGTGAGATGGTAGATTATTTCTTGCAAACATTGGAACATACCTATTTTGGTCATCTAGTGACATCTGTCGGGAAGTCGTTTAATGAAGTGGTAAAGATGGGAGCCATGATTGAAGAAGGATTGAAATCTAACAAGATCTTAAGCTACTCAGCATTGAAAGCAACCACCCAGGCCATCCAAAGCGGTACTGGTGGTGTGCTAGGGAAGAAGAAGAAAGAAGAAGTTGCTACAGTTGAAGCTAATATTTTGTCCAGGCACAATAATCGTCCACTCTACTACAACCAACCTAGAACCCACCACCCAAACTATCAATATAACCCATATGGTCCACCGCAACACTATTATCCACCACCAGAACCATACTTTTCTATTCACCACGCCCAGACCTACACTCAACCCCCAGTGCACTCGCAATGGCGTACACCAAGTCCCCAAAATACACAGCCACACCCACAAAACACCTATCCACCTCCCAGGGCTAACAAACCAGGAACCAACTTCCGCCCAAACCAAGCTTTTAGAAATGAGAAGGCCACAAACAGAAAAACATTTACTCCGCTGGGAGAATCTTACACTTCTCTCTTCCACATATTGAAACAGTTGGGGATGCTGACCCCAATTGAATCCAAAGCACCAAATCCTCTTCCCAGAAACCTGGACCACTCTGTTAGCTGCGAGTATTGCTCAGGAATGCCGGGGCACGATACTGAAAAATGTTGGAAGTTGAACAACGCAATCCAAGAGCTCATTGATAACCGTTGTATTGAGGCCAACATGATCGAACTGATACATAAGGGGGCAGAGCCTAAGAAACCTTCGCAGGTGGTTATGGTGATTCGTTCTACGGAAACCAAAGAAAAGACAGTGAGTGCAAGTCCAGTGGTTCAGTTAAAAGCAATAAAAGACAAGCCAGTGCTAGTAATGGGAAAGGGACCGTTTGCGGCCGAGAAAAAGCATGAGCCAGTCAAGATAGCGGTACCAAGGTCAGTATCCGCGCCCGTGGTGGTTGTGAAGGGAGCCTATGTAGAACCGGTTGTCATAAAACCGGTAGTCCAGTTACCCATGGTTGATAGCAAAGTCGTACCCTAGAAATATGACAAGGTAGTGGTGGCATACAAAGGAAAGGAAATTGAGGAAGAAAGTTGTGAAGCACAGGGACTAACCCGGTCGGGACGTTGTTTCTCTCCCGAGGAGTTGAGAAAGTCTAAGGGCGCAAAAGACAATCCAGTGCCAGTTAAAAAAGCTGTAACGGAAGAAGAGGCAGAAGAGTTTCTGAAAAGGATGAAGGTACAAGATTATTCCATTGTTGAACAACTGAGAAAAACACCAGCCCAAATCTCGTTGTTGTCATTATTAATTCACTCTGATGAGCATTGCCGAGCTTTAATGAAGATATTGAATGAGGCTCATATGCCTGACAAAATTTCAGTAAACCATTTAGAGACAACTGCCAACAAGATCTTTGAAGTGAACAGGGTAGCATTTTCTGATGATGAATTGCCTATGGAAGGCACAGAACACAACAAGGCTCTCTATTTGACGGTCAAATATGAAGGTTCAATGGTTACTCGGGCACTAATCGATAATGGGTCAAGCGCTAATATTTGCACGTTATCCACATTGAACAAGTTAAAGATTGATGAGGATAGAATCCGCAAAAATAGCATTTGTGTTCGAGGGTTCGATGGAGGGGGAACAAACACGGTAGGGGATATTGTACTCGAATTGACTATTGGCCCAGTCGAGTTCACGATGGAATTTCAGGTGTTGGATGCTGCAGTATCCTATAATCTTTTGTTGGGTCGACCATGGATTCATGCGGCAAAAGCCGTGCCCTCCACACTGCACCAAATGATCAAATTCGAGTGGGACAGACAAGAAATTGTGTTACATGGGGAAGATCCCACATGCGCCATGAATGATGCCATTGTACCCTTTATAGAGACCGAAGATGATAAGGGGCCATGGGTGTATCAGATCCTCGACACGGTTCCGGTGAGCAGGGTGCCTGAGGGTAAAAGCATGCCATGTCCCAGGGTGTCAGCTGCGACCGTCATGGTAGTGTCAGAAATGTTGAATAACGGGTTCGTGCCCGGGAAGGGTTTAGGGGTTGAACTGCAGGGCATTACTCAACCTGTGTCTTTGCCCAAAAATCTGGACACCTTCGGGTTAGGGTTCAAACCAGCAGCGGCAGATGTCAAAAAGGCCCGTAAATTAAAGAAGAAAGCTTGGGTGCTCCCTAAACCAATTCCTCGATTGTCCAGGTCCTTCGTCAGACCGAGTATTAAGAAACAGTCATTGGAAAAGATGTCAGGTTCGTTAATTGAGGCGGATGGGAATTTGGATAAGGTGTTTGAGAAAGTATTTGCTGAAGTAAAAATGGTTGAGGCCGGGGAAGGGTCAAGCAGAGCAGACATACAGTACATCGAACCACGTGCTAACATCAGCAATTGGGAAGCTACTCCTTTTCCAGTTCGGAGGGAGTCGTGGTAGTGGGTTTTGTTTTCCTTTTTGTCACCTGGATTATTCTAGGGTTTGTAATCCAGTTGTTATGTTCCGTCCATTTGGATGAGTTAAAACCTTGTTGTCTTTACGTTTAATGAAATGCAATTTTCTTCGTCCCTAATTCTCTTTCCATTTTCTTTTCTTTTCTTTGTACAGTTCTTTTTATGCTGATATCAATGACATGACATGTATGAGGAATCTTCGGCCCAGTTTTAAAAGCCAATCTAGTTCAGAAGTAATAATACAAGAGATCGAGTGTGATGATGGGGTGGATTGTAATAATGATGAAGCTTATGAGGAAATTAGTAAAGAATTAAGTCACTTTGAAGAAAAACCCAAACCTAACCTAAATGACACAGAAGCAGTTAATCTAGGGGACCAAGACAATGTACGGGAAACTAAAATAAGTGTTCATTTGGAGCCACAACTCAAAGAGGAGATAATTAAAGTATTGCATGAGTACAAAGACGTTTTTGCATGGTCATATGATGATATGCCGGGTCTAAGCACCGATTTTGTGGTTCATAAGTTACCCACTGATCCAGCACTCCTCCCTGTCAAGCAGAAGTTGAGAAAGTTCAAAACAGACATAAGTGTGAAGATCAAAGAAGAGATCACCAAGCAGTTTGAGGCAAGGGTCATTCAGGTTACACGGTACCCCACTTGGTTAGCCAATGTCGTGCCTGTGCTAAAGAAAGATGGCAAGACCAGGGTGTGCGTCGATTATCGAGACCTTAACAAAGCAAGCCCAAAAGATAATTTCCCACTGCCCAACATCCATATATTGATCGACAATTGTGCCAAACATGATATTGGCTCTTTTGTGGATTGTTATGCGGGTTATCATCAGATTCTAATGGACAAGGAAGATGCAGAAAAGACGGCATTCATCACGCCGTGTGGAACGTATTGTTATCGGGTCATGCCGTTTGGTTTGAAAAATGCTGGGGCAACTTATATGGGGGCCATGACAACTATCTTCCATGATATGATACATAAAGAAATTGAGGTATACGTGGATGATGTGATCGTGAAGTCTAGACAGCAATCTGACCATGTCAGAGATTTGAGAAAATTCTTTCAAAGGCTTCTCAGGTACAATCTTAAGCTCAATCCTGCGAAATGTGCTTTCGGGGTGCCATCTGGGAAGTTGTTGGGATTTATAGTTAGCCGGAGAGGTATTGAATTAGACCCGTCAAAGATCAAAGCTATTCAGGAGTTGCTACCTCCAAGAAACAAAACCGAGGTGATGAGTTTGTTGGGAAGACTGAACTATATCAGCAGGTTCATTGCTCAGCTCACGGAACCGTTTGAACCAATTCTCAAATTGTTAAAGAAAGATGTCGCGGTCAAATAGACTGATGAATGCCAGGAGGCTTTTGATAAGATAAAGGGGTATTTGTCAAACCCACCCGTGTTGGTCCCACCAGAACCAGAGAGGCTTTTGATTCTATATTTGACAGTTATGGACAATTCATTCGGCTGTGTACTGGGGCAGCATGATGTTACGGGCAGAAAGGAGCAGGCTATCTACTATCTCAGTAAGAAGTTCACATCTTACGAGGTCAAGTATACTCATCTGGAAAGGACATGTTGTGCCCTAACTTGGGTGGCACAGAAATTGAAACATTACTTGTCATCTTACACCACTTACCTTATATCTCGCTTGGACCCGTTGAAGTATATTTTCCAGAAACCCATGCCCACAGGAAGGCTTGCAAAGTGGCAGATCTTACTTACAGAGTTCGACATTGTCTATTTGACACGGACTGCCATGAACGCACAGGCATTAGCCGATCACTTGGCTGAGAACCCCGTTGATGAAGATTATGAGCCTTTGAAAACTTATTTCCCTGATGAAGAGGTAATGCACATTGATGAATTAGAACAAGCTGAGAAGTCGGGATGGAAACTTTTCTTTGATGGGGCTGCAAATATGAAAGGTGTGGGAATAGGAGCAGTACATTTTTCGGAAACAGGTCAGCATTACCCCGTTACAGCTGGACTTCGTTTCTACTGTACAAACAATATGGCAGAATATGAGGCGTGTATATTGGGATTGAGATTAGCTGTGGATATGGGTGTACGGGAAGTCTTGGTCATGGGTGACTCGAACTTACTGGTACACCAGATTCAAGGGGAATGGGAAACATGGGACTTGAAGCTTATACCGTATCGGCAGTGTCTGCATGAGCTTTTCCAGCGTTTTCAGGCCATAGAATTCAGACACATTCCAAGGATTCATAATGAGGTTGCTGACGCTTTGGCTACTTTGGCGTCAATGTTGCACTATCCAGATAAGGCCTATGTTGATCCATTGCAGATTCAAGTCCGTGATCAGCATGCTTACTGTAATGTGTTAGAAGAGGAAATCGATAGAGAGCCGTGGTTCCGTGATATCAAAGAGTACATCAAAGCGGGAGTATATCCAACACAGGCCACCGGTGATCAGAAAAGAACAATTTGACGGTTGGCAAATGGGTTTTTCCTTAGTGGAGGAGTACTGTACAAAATAACGCCAGAGCTTGGTTTGTTGAGATGTATAGATGCACGGCAGGCCACAACTATCATGACTGAGGTGCATTCCGGAGTTTGCGGACCGCATATGAATGGGTATGTTCTAGCAAAGAAGATTCTCCGAGCAGGTTATTATTGGCTCACGATGGAGCGAGATTGTATCAGTTTTGTGCGTAAGTGTCATCAATGCCAAATACATTGAGATTTGATTCATGCTCCACCATCAGAATTACATACGATGTCCGCGCCATGGCCTTTTGTTGCATGGGGCATGGATGTTATTGGGCCAATTGATCCAGCAGCATCAAATGGGCACAGGTTTATCTTGGTAGCTATAGATTATTTTACCAAATGGGTAGAAGCGAAGACATTCAAGTCTGTGACCAAGAAGGCTGTAGTTGACTTCGTGCATCCAAATATCATCTGTCGGTTTGGGATCCCAAAGGTAATCATCACAGATAATGGGGCTAACCTTAATAGCCATTTGATGAAGGAGACATGTGAGCAGTTTAAGATTGCTCACAGGCACTCTACTCCGTACCGTCCCAAGGCAAATGGTGCGGTTGAAGCAGCCAATAAGAACATAAAGAAAATACTCCGGAAGATGGTTGAAGGATCTAGACAATGGCACGAGAAATTGCCTTTTGCATTGTTAGGATATCGCACCATCGTGCGTACCTCGGTAGGGGCGACTCCTTACTCATTGGTATTCGGTACCGAGGCAGTAATACCCGCAGAAGTGGAAATCCCATCTCTGCGAATCATTGCAGAGGCTGAGATCGATGATGATGAATGGGTGAAAAGCCGTCTTGAGAAGTTGAGTTTGATCGATGAGAAAAGATTGGCATCAGTGTGTCATGGCCAACTGTACCAACGAAGAATGGCAAGAGCATACAACAAAAAGTACATCCAAGGAAATTTGAAGTCGGGCAATCAGTACTGAGGCGGATCTTGCCTCATTGGGCTGAGGCAAAAGGAAAATTTGCCCCAAACTGGCAGGGACCATTTGTAGTAACCAGAGTGTTGTCTAACGGAGCATTGTATTTGACAGATATGGAAGGAGAATGTGTAGAAATGGCCATCAATTCCGATGCGGTCAAGAGATATTATGTATGATTTCTTTATTTTCTGAATGTATCTGTTCGTATTTGGCATATCTTAAAGATTTAAATGATGAAGGCATTTTGTTCTGCTATCCAAACACTCTTATCCCTTGTTATCCCCTTCGAGCCTTACTTATTTTTCATACACCTCTTTCGGAATCAGCGGCACTATAAGAGAACACATGTGACGAACATAAAGAAAAGAAGGAAAGAAAAGAAAAGAAAAAAAAAAGAAGAAAAGAAAAAGAAAAAGAAAAGAAGAAAAGGAAAAGAAAGAAAAGTGAAAAAAAAAAGGAAAGAAGAGAAACATAACAACGTAGTCTCTATGAAATGAACTATGTTTGACTTGATCCCGAAAGGGTACGTAGGCAGCCTTACTCCAAGGTTCAGTCATACCAAATAGAAATCCAAAAATCTCCAAGCAAGAAACTGGGGCAGAAGTGGTGATTGTTATGAAAGTTGGATTCCGAAAGTTGTAATTTGAACCCATTTGAATTGTTTTGAGCCTTTTATACCTTTCTTTCTAGCTCAATCCAAAAGCCTACATTACGATCCAAAGAAAGACCTTATGATCAGTTTTGAGAAATGCCAAGATGAACAGGTAGGAATAACCCACGACAGGGGCAACACTCTGGTTCGAGAAAGAAGAACAAAAATAAATGAGAGAGTCTTATGGGTGAAAACCCTCACGGGCACCGTAAGGCGACGGGAGCTGAGAGAAAAATAAATGAGACAGTCTTGTTGGTGAAAACCTTTACGGTCACCTCAAGGCGAAGGTGAGATAAGAAATGGAAAACTGAAAAAGGTCTGTTGATAGAAACCGTTTCGCGGTACCGCAGGGAAACAAGGTTAAGGTCTGGATAAATCAAACAAGTGATGGAAGTTCTGGGCAATGAGGTACGGCAATTGAGAGTTGTTTGGTTTGACAGATTGGGCTGATTAATCTAAAATACATGTCATGACCATTGGTACTAGTTGTCTCACTCAGATAAGTTTCTTTTCCTTCTCTTTTCAAACAGTCATCTGGTTTTGGATTCTTCTTATCCTTAACTCAAGAATCATTGCATTTCATTTTCTTTTGAGGGTTTTATCTAACTGAGATGTTTCAGTGCCAGTTTCGTTCAATGCAAGCAGAAAGGACATCAAAATTCACTACCAGCTTCTAGAATTTTAAAGCACAACGTGGTCAGAGCATGTCAAAAACAACTTGATGTCAAGTGGAATACAAGGAATTAACAGAAGTTTCATCGGTGAAATGATTGGGGAATGTCGTGGGAAAGGCGAAAGCTCAAACAAAAAGGTCAGAAAAGTGAAATAACAGCAGGGGTGTAAAACATTTAGGTCGCCAGAAGTTGGGAAATTTAAAAGTTGGTCGGAAAGTCAAGCGGTTCAGGGTCAGTGCGTGGAAATTGGTCAACACAAAGCAAGGCAGTGGAAGGATTTTTCAGCAAGAATGCCATCAACTAACCACCGTTTTAAACTGACGAAATTTTCTTTGATTGAGCAGGGGAAGAAAAGTTAGTTGTTGAAGAGGAATTCTCCAGGAGGGAAAAACAAGCACTAATCAGGTTTGACCGGAAAGTACGGTTTGATTAAAAACAAGATAATCATGAATAGCATAGGGGAATATAATTTGGTTGCAAAGTTCACATGTTTAGGATAAATGCAAGTTGTCAGGAGTCCGCCTGAAGAACGGAGACATACAGTTTAAATTTCAAAAATCAGGAGTCCGCCTGGAGAATAGAGCATCAATTTCAAATTTAGCAATCAGGAGTCCGCCTGGAGAACAGAGACATACTTTTCAAGTTTGATGTCAGGAGTCCGCCTGAAGAACGGAGACACACAGTTCAAGTATTGGTTGAAGTCAGGAGCCCCCCTGAATAACAGAATGGCGATTTATTAGTTAAAGTCAGGAGCCCGCCTGAAGAGAGGAATGGCGTTTATTTTTAAAGTTGTTGAAGTTGGGAGCCCGCCCATAGAACAGATACATACATTTCAGTCTTTTCATTTCAAATGTTGAAGTTGGGAGCCCGCCCATAGAACAGAGGCATACATTTCAGTCTTTTTATTTCAAATGTTGAAGTTGGGAGCCCGCCCATAGAACAGAGGCATACATTTCAGTCTTTTCATTTCAAGTGTTGAAGTGAGGAGCCCGCCCATAGAACAGAGGCAAACATTTCAGTCTTTTCATTTCAAGTGTTGAAGTTGGGAGCTCGCCCATAGAACAGAGGCATACATTTCAGTCTTTTTATTCCAAGTGTTGAAGTTGGGAGCCCGCCCATAGAACAGAGGTATACATTTCAGTCTTTACATTTCAAGCATTGAAGTTGGGAGCCCGCCCAGATAACAGAGGCATACATTTCAGTCTTTAATTTCAAGTATTGAAGTTGGGAGCCCGCCCATAGAACAGAGGCATACATTTCAAGATCAAGTCAGAGGACAATAAAACAGAGGGTTACAATATGAATCCCCAGCAGGAAACAATAAAAATCCCCAGCATTGGGAAGCAGAAGGTTGCAATAAGAGGTCCCAGCAAAAACTCAAGTGCATGTGTCGAAAGGAAGGAAAGCATCGGAAGAAAAGCACCGAAAAAAATGCAAGCAGACAAGAAAGCAAGGCAATAAGAAAAAAATGCAGTATAGCCTAGCTTCTTGTTTTCTTTTAAGCAAGGTGTAACAAGGAGATCAGTAAGCAGTAGTAATAGCATGCAACAACAGTAACAATGCAGTCCCACGGTAGTCCCAGCTACCAAAAAACTTCCCGAACTACATTGACCTGATTCCTGTTTAGCCCAGGATATGTAGGAAACCTTTGAAGCAAAGGTTCGGTCAAGTCTTTTTCAAAAAATGCTTCACGCGGAGTACTCGGATGGGCAAAAATCGCTCGCTTTATCTTTGCACGAAAACCCTTCGTGTCTTCGGGCAAAGAGAGGTAGCTGTAAGCACGTGATTTTTGCCCAATATGATAATTACTCCCAAAAATTCAAAAATAAAATAATTTTCCTTGGTGTGGAATTTCTGTGATATTTTGTGATATTTTGTGTAAATATTTGTACGTTTGTCTGTGCATGTTTATTTGTTAAATTATTAAAAATACAAAAATATGTCGCATTTTCATGTACGATTTAATTATTCAATTGTTAGTAATTAAATTTGTTTTACAAAAATTAAAAATTACAAAAATAGGCATCGTTTGCATTTTTAGCATTTAATGTCCAAATATACAATTTTATGCTTAATTATTGCTTAATTATGCGTTTATTGTTATTTGGAGTTAATTTGCGCTTTTATAACTTAATTTAGTTCTTAATAATAAGTTAAGTATTTTTATAATTTAGTTTTAGAGAAATAAAAGAAGAAAAGAGAGCGAAAATATAAAGAAAGTCGGAATTGGGCCTCTTCTTCGATTTCAAGCCTCAGGCCCAAAAAATGGCCCAATCTTCCCAAACAACCCAGTCCATTTCGAGCTGGGTCGACCCAGTCCATAACCCAACATCCTATCATTTTTTATTTTAACAAAACAAAAAAAAAGGGCCAAAAAACCCTAAAACTACTAAGTCATCCGCCACCCCCCCTAGTTTTCCTTCTTCTTCCTCAAACTCCAAAACACCCCATCCATGGCTGCCCCCCCCCCCCCACAAACCCCAGCCTGCAACGTCGACCACCCTCCCCCACGAACACCCCCTCACGTCGTCACACTCACACACACATACACAACCAAACGACACAACCACCACGATAGTCCATCTCCCCAGCGTTGTTTCTCCATTGACGAGCTCAAGCTCGACCATGGACTGCCCGCTGCTTCTGCTTCAGCGTCCTCCTAGCTGCTGCCTCACATCGTCTGTTTCTCGTTGCTGCTTCACCATGAACGACCACGCCAGACGTCCGCCATTAACGACCAAGCTCGAACAACCGAGTTGCTGCTGCCTCACTTCGTCTTCTTCAGCTCGAACAGCCATAGCCACTGTTTCATCGTCCAAACCACAACGTCGCCGTTGCTCCTCCTCGCGTCCGAGCTGCTGCTGCGTCCATTTCAAGCTCCGATGTCCAGCAGTAGTGGATGCTACTGCTTCAGTCCAGTCGAGTTCGCGAACCTCGATGACTATTGCTTCTTCATTAAGCTGCTGCTGCGTCCATTTCTCTTCATCGTCAGCTGCTTCTGCTTCATCTTCGTCATTCAGTTCAAGCGATGATGTCCAGCAGTAGCGGATGCTACTGCTTCAGTCCAGTCGAGTTCGCGTACATGGATGAGTTTTGGTCGATGTCGTCGATCACTGTCCGAGTTCGTCGTTGGTTGGTCGTTGTTCGTCGTTTCATTTCCGGTTAGTTGGTTTTTGAATCTCATTTATCGTCCATATTTTTGTTTGGTATTTTTCGGATCCAAAATCGATAAATGATTCAATTCTTGTTTGGTTTGTTCTTTTGTTGAAATAATTTTCTAGTTTGTTCATTATTTTGTGAATTTTTCATGTTTATTTCATGTTTGTTTTATTGTTTAGGTAAATGTTGTTAGTTAGATACAAATTTGTTTTATGTATTTTATGTATTTTCCAAAAATGGTCAATATTGTTAAAGTTCAAGTTTAAATTCATAATTGTTTCTTCTTAGGTTTTGTTTTGTTATTTGCCTAACAAAATTTAGTTGTGATAGGGAAGTATGTTGGTTTAATCATTTGAATCCGTCATGTTGTTTTTGTTAAAAATAAATTTAATTCATGTCCATACTTTGTTTAATTGTTCTTGAATCCGAAATTTGTATTATTTTGATTTCTTGTTTATCATTTATGATTATTTCTTGAATTTGTCTCATAATCTTGTTTAAGTTTAATATAGGAATTGTTGGTTGTAATATTGTTAGAGTTGATTTTAAGTTCAATATTATTGAATTTGGAAATCTAAATATACTTGTTTGATTGTGGTTGTTGAATCTGAAAATAGGATTGTTTGTTGCTAAAAAATATTGTTCAATCAAATTTTAGTTGTTCTTTGTTGTTCAATTTGTGTTCACGTGATTTGTTGTTGAAATATTGAAGAGATCATGTTCATGTGATTTGTTGTTTAAATTTGTGTAGAAATTGGTCATATTGGCTACATTTTGGTTGAGTGTGATTAATTGATTTGTTATAGCTGATGGAGTAGTTTGGTAATTTGCAGTACGTTCAGGGGTAGTTTGGTAATTTCAGTAAGGTCGAAGGGGTAGTTTAGGAATTGTACATTTTGTAATTGTTTATATGAAGCATGGGGGACAAAATGTAATGGGGTGAGTTGTGATATAGTTGTTTAATATAAAGGGGGGACAAGACAAAATTTAGTGGGGAGGAATCTTGTATTTATTTATGTTAGGCATGGGGGACAAAAAATAATGGGGTGGTGTGATATATTTATTTAATGTAATGGGGATAAGTGGGAAGATAATGGGTTTGGTAGAGAAAATGGATTGATTTTAATTGATTAAAGGGTTGAGATTATATATAGGAAGTCTTGAACACAAGAAGAGATATACGAGAGAATACAGAAGAAAAAGAACGAATCTGAACAGAAAGAGTATAAGAGAGAAAAAAAAGAGGGCTGAACATTTAAAAGGGAGAAAATTCCGAAAAAAAAATATTTAAACTTTCAAAAAAAAAACTAAAAAAAAAATCTTTTGCTTTCTTTCATTGTTTGAAATCAGAATTAATTGTTTTTCATCAAAGCTTGAAGCTTTTGTTTTGAGGTTAATACTCCACCGGTTTGCAAAATCTGTTCCTGGGTTGTTACTGCTATTGGACTTTTGTTGCTGTGCTGTATTGTTATTACTGCGTGGCTGACTTTCTTCTTCTTATATTGGCAATACCAAGTATACAACTGTAATTTTGGCATTTTGTAAGCTGAAATGAAGAACGAAATGCTAAATTTTTAATTTAGTTTTAATTTTTTTTATATTGTATTTAGATTATTCATGTATTATTATTCTGTCAATCACTGTCATTTGGCATAATTAGACATGTTAAAGCGATATATTAAATAACGCCTTAACCGGATTATTAGGAAATATATTCAAGACGGATTACTAATTAAAACTGTTTAATAATCAAAATAGAAGAAATAACGTAAAAATGGAGTTATTGAATTAGTTTGGCAAAAATTGATTAATTCCTTATTCATAAGGTTTTTTTGTCAACATTATGTTAATCGGAATCATGTAGTTAATTTCAGTTAAACCATGAATTAGTTTGCGAATCAAGTATCAGGACATGATGTGAATTAAAACAAAGTTAGTTAAGTTTAAATTGTTTAACTTTTAGAAATATGGTTTAGTAATCAAGTTTTTTTTAATTTTCGGTATTTGTAAATAATTAATTTCAATAAGCTTAAGTCATACTAACAATATGTTTTAATCCAACTATGGGATAATTAGTTTTTTTTTTACTTTTTGGGCAATTCCATGTTGTTCGTAATTATCATTTTAATAATATTACTTTCCATTAATATTTGTTTTGAATTAGTAATTAATATGTTATTTTTAAGTATGTAGAGATTGACTTCATAATTATGGACAAACTTAGTAATAATAAAGATGTAGTCATTAAAGGGTATTCATAAAATAAGGGAGGATCTCGCTAACAAATAAACAAATATAAATAATACAAAAAATTGCAGTCCTCCAATCTTATTTATTTATTTTTTTTATATAAGAAAATACCTAGATTTCAAGATGGGCGATTTAGTAAAATTCACGGTCTTACCTAATAATATCATAACGCGTAGTATTTTGGCGCATATTTAATAAGGTTATTTTCTTGAATACGGGTGTACATTTATGTAACCCAAATCACGATCTTGACGAAGTCAAAATGCGTCAACAAATCACGCGTGCACTGGTTGTGGCGTGGCTCGAGATGCGTTTTCACGACGTTGCAATTTTGTATAAAATAAATAATGATAAAAGCGGTTTTTAAAAGTTAAATTTGCACATAAGTTTATAATACGTATTATATCAGATAGTCAAGCCAAATATAACAGTTGAGCGACCGTGCTACAACCACGGAACTCGGGAATGCCTAACACCTTCTCCCGGGTTAACAGAATTCCTTATCCGGATTTCTGGTTCGCGGATTGTAATACAGAGTCAGTCTTTTCCTCGATTCGAGATTAAACTGGTGACTTGGGACACCCTAAATCTCCCAAGTGGCGACTCTGAAATAAATAAACAAATCCCGTTTCGACTGTCCTTTAATTGGAAAAAACTCCTTGTACCCTCGGGGGCGGAAAAATGAGGTGTGACACCGTCCACTTATTGTGACGATCCGACCCGTCGTCTCATGAGTTATAGTCTCGTTCGTCCCATTTTTTGCTTCCTCATGTTTCATTATCGGTATTGGGTGCATTAGAATTTATTTTGAGCGATTTTGATAAGAAATGAGACATTTAGTCTCTTTTTAAGAAGGTTTAAGTTGGAAAAGTCAACGGAACATTAACTTATGAGTTAGATGGCTCGGATGTGAATTTCGACGGTTCGGTTAGTTCCGGGAGGAGATTTGAGACTTAGGAGAAGGACCGGAAGTAATTTTGGAGGTCCGGTGTTGTATTTGGCTTGAATTGGCGAAGTTAGTATTTTGGCGAATTCCGGTTGATAGGTGAGATTTTGATCCGGGTGTCGGAATGAAATTCCGAGAGTTGCTGAAGCTTCATTGTGTCATTTGGGATATGTGTGCAAAATTTCAGGTCATTCGGACATCGTTTGGTTAGGTTTTTGATCGAATGTGTGTTTTAGAAGTTTTAAAAGAACTTATGTTTGAATTCGATATAATTTGATGATTTTGGCGTTAGTTGAGGTGTTTTGACGATTGGAGCAAGTTTGGATAATGTTTTAAGACATGTTGGTGCTTTTAGTTGAGGTCTCGGGGGCCTCGGTGTATTTCGGAAGGTTAACGGATCGATTTAGGCACGAAAAAAAATAAAGCTGCTGCATTTTTTTACAGCACTGTGAACAGTAGTTATGAACAGTATCCGTAAATAGTGCCGTGAACAGTACCCCGTAACAGTATCCGCGAATAGTTTCATGAACAGTACCATGAACAGTAACATGGGTGAACAGTACACGGGGTGAACAGTAATTCCGAAAAATTCTGGGCAGAATGTTTACATTCATTCGCGAAAAACACCCCATTTCTCCACCATTTTTAGTCATTTTGAGAGCTTTTGGACGGGGATTGAAGAGAGTTTCAACTAAGATCGATTGGAGGTAAGTTTTATGAGTTAAATACATGATTTTATTGAAGAATCATCCTAGAAATCCATGAAAACATAGCCAAATTATATAAAATTAGGGCTTGAGATTGAAATTCTAAATTTGGGATTTGAGGGGTCAAATGGACTCCGATTCTTATGAATTTGGTATGTATAGACTCGTGGCGAGATAAGGAACATTTTAATGTAAAAATTTCTGGATTTCAAGACGTGGGCCCAGGGCTCAGGTTTTGCAAATTTTGTGATTTTTGATATTTTTCGAGTCTTTTCGATTGGGTTATATTCCCTTAGCCTATTGTGATGTATTCGTTGTGGTTTTGGCCAGATTCAACGCGCGAGGAGGTCGATAAGAAAGGAAAGGGCATCACAGAGTAGTATTTGGCCGGCTAGAGGTGAGTAATAGATGTAAATGATGTCATGAGGGTTTGAAACCCCGAAATTTCACATCGTAACGCTATGTTGAGGTGACTTACACGCCGGATAACGGGCGTGGGGTAGAGCACCGTTGGGGATTGTGACTTGGTCCGTCCTGAGAGATATTTTACTACATTTTTGGTTGAGACGCATACTTTATTATTGTTAATTGGGCTTGTTGCCATGCTTGGGGCCTTGTGCCGACCTGTAGAACCCTTAGGGGGTTTTTGACTAGTTTTCCTCACTTATTTTGTTAAAGAATTTATATCTTCAGTCATGTTTCCAATTGTAGGCTTCTTGCCAATTATTTGAATCCTTCAGGGATTGATATCATTGCTTTCGCATATTTTGCATATCATTTGACCTCAGTCCAAGGTTTTAAATACTGTTTTGCAAACTCAGCCATCTTTCTAAAATTTGAAAACTTAAATGATAATTCTAAATGATATTTCGGGCTGAGAACTACTGTTTTACAAATGCCCAAGGGGCTTATGATGATTTCTGGACTGAGCATGGATCGGGTTGCGCGCCGTAGTAGTGTTATATTGATATTGAGGCCGAGACCCTGGTTGATTACATTGATATTGAGGCCGAGAGCCTGGTTGATTACATTGATATTGAGGCTGAGAGCCTGGGTGATTATACTGAGATTGACATGAGGCCGAGGGCCTAGATTTGATGCCACAAGATGGCTTGATATTGCGCTTGGGCTGTAGGAGCCCCTCCGGAGTCTGTACACACCCCCAGTGAGCGTCGTCGACAATAAATAAATATGGATGGCTCGGGCTGCATGCCGTAGTGGGTACCAGAGGGTACCGTCATATGCATTGCATTGCACTCATGCATTTATTCTTTATCTGCATTATCTGCCATAATAATTATGTGCTCTTATTTCATTGACTGGTTGCTTTATACTGTATTGAGCCTGAGAGGCTGATACTGTTCTGAGATACTGAGCCCGAGGGGCAGATTTCTACTTATTATTTTGATACTGAGCCCGAGGGGCATATTTCTTATTATTATTTTGATACCGAGCCCGAGGGGCAGATTTCTACTTATTATTTTGATACTGAGATCGAGGGGCAGATTTCTAGTTATTATTTTGATACTGAGCCCGAGGGGCATTTTTCTACTTGTTGTTTTGATATTGAGCCCGAGGGGCAGATTTCTACTCGTCATTTCACTGCCAAATTACCTGTTTTACTAGTTTAAAAGAAATTTCGCATGCTATTTCACTGAATTGTTATTTTAAATGATTTCACTTCTTCTGTATAGAATGTTGTGTGCCTTAACGTGTTTTCTTACATTCAGTCATTATTTATATTTATTACTCACTGGGTCAGAGTACTCACATTACTCCCTGCACCATGTGTGCAAGTACAAGTATTCCTGATGCATAGAGCGAGTTTTCTATTGTTCAGTTTTCATCGGAGTTATCGAGGTAGCTGCATGGTGTTCGCAGACCTGTTTTCTCCCTTATCTTCTGTTATGATATCTTCAGACTTTGTTCCTAATTCCATACTTTGTACAATTTTAGTAAACTCTGTAGTAGCTCATGACTTGTGACACCCCAGTTAGGGCTGAGTTGTGTTGGATTTCCCTATTTTATCTATACTTTCCGCTATTGGATATTATTAAACTATGTTTATACTATAATTGTTTTAATTAATTGTCTTAAAAGGATGAATTGGGTTGAATGGCTGGCCATGTTTTCATGAGAGGCGCCATCACGACCAGGTTCGGGAATTGGGTCGTGACAAGTTGGTATCAGAGCCTAGGTTAATTGGTCTTGCATGTTATGAGCCGGTTTAGTAGAGTCTCGCGGATCGGTACGGAGACGTCTGTATTTATCCTCGAGAGGCTGCAGAACCTTTAGGAAAAACATAACATTCTTGAATTCTTATCGTGCGTCCTTGATTCAGCTTGAAAAGTAACTCTTACGTTTCCTTCCACATGTTCGTATGCGCGAACGAGCACTCAGTATTCGATTTACCTTGATAGCTTGTAATTCCCCGATAGAAGGGCGAGACGTGATCTTGGTGAGTTTGATGTTAGGCCAGTCTGGAGGACTTGAGGCCGGATCTTGCCTATGGCTTGAGCACTGAGGTGCTGATTGTGCAAGCAAGTGTTTTGAACCTTTATGTTTGGTATTGTCCCTATTAGTGGGAATCATGGCTGGATAGCTACGTGAGGAGTATGATAGTACTGCGAGATGTATCTATATGACTTGGAAGTGACGAGGAAGGTCTACTGGATGATAGATGAACTATTGAGTGTATGATTTCCATTGTGATAGGATGTGTAGTCCCAAGTTATGGGTGCGTGAAGAATCTTTTTATGTCTCCTATTTGGAGTGAAGTAAATTTCATGTTACAGTATGAGTTTAGACTCAGGAAGATTAAGTGATTGTGTAATGTGTATGGCAGTGGAAGGTATACAAAAAATATTAACTAAAGGTAAAGCTAGTGGGTAATTGTCTTATGAGGGGAATCTATTTGTCATACTAGTTAGATAAGTCTGGGAGCTGAGATCGCTTCTGTAAATGTATTATGACGAAATCGTTGAGTCAAGGAGACCACCATGAGGGTCGAAAACATTAAAGAAAGAATATGTTCTTACTCGGTTGAATAGCCCAGTAATGGAGGATTGAAAGGTATTTTCTATGTGTTATGATTCAAATAGGTGCAACGCATGTCCATGTATCAATTTTGATAATATAATACATGTAATATTGAGATTAATGTTGTTGATATACATTGTGATGCTTTGTCAAGTTGTGGACGTGTTGTTAGGATGGTTTTGGTGATTCTCTAGCAGGTGGATAGGCCCAATTACAAAGGAAACTCTGCTGAAATTTTTGAAAAATTTGGGACTTAGTAAAAAAAATTGTCGCCTAAAGAGTGGGCTTAACAGTTGTGTGAGTGAATGCAAAAAATTGCAGAAGAGTTAAAATTTCCGATGATTCGTGTTTCCACAAGCTTATGAAGGAGTGAATTTAATCTCACCATGGTATTACGGCAGCAATAGAGTATATGTGTTGTGATCTAGGGCTTCGAGCCAAGTTGGGGACCTTGCTATTGGTTAGCGGATTGTACGGTTATGTAATATGTTAGTTCCGATTTGATGCATGCTGGTGAATCAGTTCTGGTTGTGGAAATTAGGCCGAGAATGGCACGAGTGAAGGAAAATTTTTGACAAGATGTCATGAGCTCGGATGAGCAGGAGATACGTTTCGATGTTTACAGTAAGTTGGAATTGTCTTCAGCGACACCTAATATCGGTGTTTTGTAAAAAGGGTTTTACGTCCCGGTTAATGACTCTTGATCGCTCTTCAGCCTTAGTGCGATCGATGGTTTGGAGGTACGCTCCAGATATTGTTGTGGTAGGTTGTGGGAGTGTGTCCCACGGGAAGATTATATAAGTGTGGCATGTGATCACTTGATTGATTAAAGATGTAAACCAAGTATGAAGTTTGTGATGGTGTCGTTAAATTAAAGATTCATGCCTGGAGGGCACTTGGCATATTGGGTTGTGAACTGGGGAGGATTACCCCGATTGTGATGGTTGTTCTTGTGTGTTATGAGAAAAATGGGAGTTATTATGGACCTTTGAAAGGTTATCAGACTAGTTCAGTGTGATCAGAATCGGCTTGAAGTCGATGGATAGATTTAATGTGAATAATGGCTCTATATCAGGCCAGATGTGTGCATTTTAGTAACGCGGTCCTCATGGAGTAGTAGTTAGGTTGATGTTTCATTGTCAGATATTTCGCGTAGTTATACATTGCGCCGTGTGAGTTGTGAGGCAACTTGAGAAATTGCTATGTGTCGAGAATCTGTGTAGGAATGACGTTATATGAGCATCTTGGCTCTTGAAATTCAGATTTTACATCGCACCTTAGTTGTGCTTGAGTTTTGTAGCTTATAACGCTATATGTCCCTCAGAGATATTATTATGCACTTAGCATGCTTAGGACCGATAATCAGTATTTTGTTGTAATGAGCAAATTTTGCTCGATGTGCATCTCCTTATGTGAGACCTATGTGTGGATCGTGTGGCACGCCACCATGGGTATGTTATCTGGATCGGGTTGCACGCCGCAACAGTGTGATGTTGAGTATAGTTTTCTATATACTATTTTGTATGCCTTGCTTCTTGTTTTCTAAGGAAAGTCTGTATTAGTGTGTGATATTGGTAATTCCTTCCAGAGTTTGTTTTCCTTTTGTACCGCATTCGAATTGGTAGCTTATTGGCATATTGAGGCATCATATGCGACTTTTGATTATGTCTGGGGTGGCTTATTGCCTGAGTAGTTCGTACTGGGTGAGACGAGATCATTGAATTTGACATTAGTGCAATCTGATTATATGAAGTAAATTAAGGAGCTAAGACCATGATTTTGCTCAAAATAAGGTGATAGTTCTTGCCAGGAGTATAGAACCAACGAATCGTTGTCTCGACAGTGGTCATGAATTTATGCATACCTCATCCATCATGTCAATATTGTAAGAGTTATAACAATACCTATGCACATCTTGTAGAACATGAGATGTGTAGCGATTTTCTTCTAGGTGATTAGAGAAAAAAAAAGCTTCAAATGATTAGGGCGAATGATCTTCGGATGATTGGGGAAATAGTATTGCTAATTGAAAGTGACTTGACGAGAGTATATGTCTCATAAAAAGGTAATGTTATTAAACTAATGATATTTCGGTAGTATTGCGGCATGTTCTTGTTGGGTCCGCTGATGGTACTGATGAGCTTGAGGTACGGCTCTTTCGTTTGAGTCATTTTTCATGACTTGAGTATGTTCAGGTCGTTTCTTATTGGTGCGCGTATTATGAAAGTTGTGGCTTAGGCCTGTATTGAGGTGTCATATCACCAGAGTGGTGTGTTGGATTCGAGGTGATCATTGGGGTCATTGATGAATACAAACGGATTTGATTTCAGCATGTTTGATGGGTAAATATCAAGGTTCGGTTTAAAAAAAAATTGTTACTATAATTGCTAGAGGAGAAATGGCCTCATGAATGGTTGATCTGAGCAATGGTTATGATTTATTGCGTGTTTCAATTATCATTGGCAGTATATGAGAGTTTTGGAATGAGACATTGGCTAATAAGAGATTTCTATCTCTATTTGGTTGTTGTGGGCAGCTGTTGTGAATGGAAGTTATTGCTGCATTTGTTTGAGTTATTGGTATATCATACAATTGCACCTAAGGTTGCAGGCATGGTCTATTACAGCTAGTTCAAACTTATTCTGAATGTAGGTGTGAGGTTCTGATCTTGTGTATGATTCCGAAAAGGTGAAATATGGCTCTATGATTTATGGGCTAAACTAGATTGTGTGATCTTAGTTACAACGCGTTATCGGACCCATGTGAGATAGGGTGACGTGGGATCATCCTCGGGTTTATGCTTGATAAGGTCATTCAGCTTTTGGTTGGCTTCTAGGACAACTCTGGATACGCTCGAGGACGAGTGTTTGCTTAAGTTGGGGAGAATGTGATGACCCGACCCGTCGTCTCATGAGTTACTGTCTCGTTTGTCCCATTTTCTGCTTCCTCATGTTTTATTATCGGTATTGGGTGCATTAGAATTTATTTGGAGCGATTTTGAGTAGTTATGAACAGTGCTCATGAACAGTGCCCCGTAATAGTATCCGTGAATAGTGCCTTGAACAGTACCCCGTAACAGTATCCGTGAATAGTGTCGTGAACAGTACCCCGTAACAGTATCCGTGAACAGTACCCCGTGAACAGTAGCACAGGTGAATAGTACACGGGGTGAACAGTAGTTCCGAAAAATTCTGGGCAGAATGTTAACATTTCATTCGCGAAAAACACCCCATTTCTCCACCATTTTTAGTCATGTTGAGAGCTTTTGGACAGAGATTGAAGAGAGTTTCAACTAAGATCGATTGGAGGTAAGTTTTATGAGTTAAATACATGATTTTATTGAAGAATCATCCTAGAAACCCATGAAAACATAGCCAAATTATAAGAAATTAGGGCTTGAGATTGAAATTCTAAATTTGGAATTTGAGGGTTCAAATGGACTCCGATTCTTGTGAATTTAGTATGTATAGACTCGTGGCGAGATAAGGAACATTTTGATATAAAATTTTTTGGATTTCAAGACGTGGGCCCGGGGCTCAGGTTTTGCAAATTTCGTGATTTTTGATATTTTTCGAGTCTTTTCGATTGGGTTATATTCCCTTAGCCTATTGTGATGTATTCGTTGTGGTTTTGGCCAGATTCAACGCGTGAGGAGGTCGATACGAAAGGAAAGGGCATCGCGGAGTAGTATTTGGCCGGCTAGAGGTGAGTAATAGATGTAAATGATGTCTTGAGGGTTTGAAATCCCGGAGTTTCACATCGTAACACTATATTGAGGTAACTTGCACGCCGGATAACGGGCGTGGGGTAGAGAACCGTTGGGGATTGTGACTTGGTCCGTCCCGAGAGATATTTTACTACATTTTTGGTTGAGACGTATACTTTATTATTGTGAATTGGACTTGTTGCCATGCTTGGGTCCTTGTGCCGACCTGTAGAACCCTTAGGGGATTTTTGACTGGTTTTCCTCACTTATTTTGTTAAAGAATTTATATCCTCAGTCATGTTTCCAATTGTAGGATTCTTTCCAATTATTTGAATCCTTCAAGGATTGATATCACTGCTTTCGCATATTTTGCATATCATTTGACCTCAGTCCAAGGTTTTAAATACTGTTTTGCAAACTCAACCATCTTTCTAAGATTTGAAAACTTAAATGATATTTCTAAATGATATTTCGGGCTGAGAACTAATGTTTTACAAATGCCCAAGGGGCTTATGATAATTCCTGGACTGAGCATGGATCGGGCTGCGTGCCGCAGCAGTGTTATATTGATATTGAGGCCGAGAGCCTGGTTGATTACATTGATATTGAGGCCGAGAGGCTGGTTGATTACATTGAAATTTAGGCTGAGAGCCTGGGTTATTATACTGAGATTGATATGAGGCCGAGGGCCTAGGTTAGGTAACAATGACTGACCAAGATATTGCGCTTGGGCTGTAGGAGCCCCTCCGGAGTCTGTACACACCCTCAGTGAGCGTCGTCGACGATAAATAAATATGGATGGCTCGGGCTGCACGCCGCAGTGGGTACTGGAATGTACCATCATATGCATTGCATTGCATTCATGCGTTTATTCTTTATCTGCATTATCTGCCATAATAATTATGTGCTCTTATTTCATTGACTGGTTGCTTTATACTGTTCTGAGCCTGAGGGGCTGTCACGATTCAAAATCCCAACCCGGTCGTGATGGCGCCTCTCGTGAGGACAAGGCCAGCCAATCAACAAAACAGTACATCTCTTTATAATTACTTAGCAGGAATAAGTCTAAATCATGGGAAATATAATCTTAAATGCGAAATAAACGTGATATAACAAGCAAAACCATCCCAACTCAGCCCGAAATCGGGGTGTCACAAGTCATGAGCTACTACAGAGTTTACTAATATTTTACAAAGTCTGGAATTATCATAAATAACAAAGATAAGGGAGAAAATGGGGCTGCGGACGTCAACAACTACCTCGTTACTCCTAGTCACCGCCTGGTCTGGAAAGAATCAGCGCTCAGGAGTGAACTCAGCTCTGCCTGTATCTGCACACATGGTGCAGGGAGTAATGTGAGTACTCCGACCCAGTGAGTAATAAAAATAAATAACGACTGAAAAAATGAAATCTCATAACGGCACAATATAGCGCTATCCCAAGCAGTAAAATCAGTTATATAGTAAAATAGTGAGTATCAGATAATTCTTCTTTTAAAATAGTAAAGACAAATAATTTCCACAGTAAGGATAAATCAAAAGCTTGCCCCTCGGGCTCAATATGTAAATCTCAGTATAGTATCAGCCCCTCGGGCTCACTCCCAACTCACCAGCACACAACATCAGCCCCTCGGGCTCACTCCCAACTCACCATACACAAGCAACGGCCTCTCGGGCCCACTCCCAACTCACCTAGGTAACCTGCACTCACTGGGGGTATGTACAGACTCCGGAGGGGCTCCTACAACCCAAGCACAATATCAAAATGATATGGGAATTGGATAAATTTTGTATGGTTAGACTCGTGGCGAGATAAGGAATCCGATGATGTTAATTTTCTGATTTTTCGAGACGTGGGCCCGAGGCTCGGGTTTTGCCAAATTTCGGGATTTTGAAGTTTTTCAGCTATTTTCGATTGGGTATTGTTCCTACAGCATAATGTGACATATTCGTTCTAATTTTGGATAGATTCGACGCACTAAGAGGCCAATTTGAGAGGCAAGGGCATAGCGAGCTAGAGCTTTGGCCGGTTTGAGGTGAGTAATGATTTTAAATGATGCACTGAGGGTTTAAAACCCCGGATTACACAACATACTGGTATGTTGAGATGAGACACGCGTTGTATGACGAGCGCGGGGTCATTTACTATTGGGGATTGAGACTTGGTCCATCCCAGTTGATATTTTTACCGCGTAATTGATAAAGATTTATTGTTTTTCACTATGATTGGGGCTTATTGCCATATTTGGGCTTCGTGCCAATTATCTGAAATATTTTGTGAATTTACATCACTATTTTCCTCACGAATTGAAATATTATTTGAACTCAGTCCAATTGAATTATATTATTTTGTGAACTCAGCTACATTTATACTCAACTCGAGATTTAATGATATTTATAATGCTGTTGAGCTGAGCACTATTGTTTTACTGATGCCCAAGAGGCTTATGATTATTTTCTGGACTGATTGAGGTCGAGGGCCATACGTGAGGATATGTTGAGTGATGTGAGGAGGCTTTCAGGCCTCGAGTGTTATATGAGGAGGCTTTCAGGCCTCGTGTGTGATGTGTGAAGGCTTTCAGGCCTATTGACCCTTAAATCCGCGATTCTATCCAAGAGGGTTTTATACCCTTTTCCAACAAAATTCGCGAATTAAATGCCAAAACTAGTAATAGATTCGAGTAATCTAACCAAAATTGAGTTAAGAATACTTACCCCGATGTTTTCCTTGAAAATTTCTCAAAAAATCGCCTCACCCGAGCTCCAAATCGTCAAAATGGAAAAATCTCCCGAACTTAACATTCTGCCCGGCACTGTTCACGGGTACATTGCTGTAAAAATGCAGCAGCTTTATTTTTCACTAATAAGGCTCTAACTCCATCATACGAACCTGGAATTCGATGATTCTTGTTCCTATGAGTCACAAATAATCATACTAACATATTGCTTCAATCGAAACTCAATTCGGAGCTCGTTTGCTCAGTTTAATATCCATTTCGCTCGTTAAACAATTAACTCATGTTTCGTGTCAAAAACCCAATCGCGACATGATGAAATTAGACCAAACTTTCCAGATCAGTCCTATAATTCATTATCAAAATTACGGAAGTCTCGAAATCAAATTTCGACCTCTAGAACTAAAATGGACCCTTGGATCATTACATGCTTATGCTCAAAACGGCAAAAATCTTCCAAAAACTCTTCCAAAAATTATCCGAGCCTCATGGGACCCCGAACAAAAATGCCAACATAATTCATAACATCATTAAAACCTACTCCAATCATCAAAATACCTCAAACAACATCAAATTATCCAAAACTCATTGAATTCAAGCCTAAGTTTCCAAAAACTTCCAAAAATACACTTTCGATCAAAAACCCGACCAAACGATGTCCGAGTAACCTGAAATTTTTGCACACACATCAAAAATGACATAACAAAGCTACAACAACTCTCGGAATTCCATTCTGACTCCCGGATCAAAATCTCACCTATCAACCGGAATTCGCCAAAATACTAACTTTGCCAATTCAAGCTTAATTCTACACCGGTCATCACAAAAATATTCCGGACACACTCCTAAGTCCCAAATCACCTAACGAAGCTATCCGAACCATAAAATTCACATTTCGAGCACTCTAACACATAAGTCAATATCCGGTTGACTTTTCCAACTTAAGCTTCCTTAAAAGAGACTAAGTGTCTCAAACCTTACCAAAACTAGTCCGAATGACTTCAAATTTTGCACACAATTCAAATTCGACATTACGGACTTACACCAACTTTCGGAATCGCATTCCGACCCCGAAATCAAAATTTCAACTTTCGGTCGAATTTTCTCAAAAACCTTCAAATTTCTATATTTAGCCAAATGACTTCAAAATGACCTCCGGACATCTGAATTCACTTTCGATCGCGCTCCCAATTCCAGAATCACCATATGGAGCTATTCCCAGACTCGGAATCCCAAACGGACATCTATAACTCTGAAATGCCTTCCAACCCAAATTTATGAAATTCTTCTAAAATACTAACTTCCACAATATACGCCGAAATGCTCACGGGTTATCCAAAACCAATTCCGGACATACGCCCAAGTCCAAAATCATCATACGAACATGCTGGAACTTTCAGATCCCAATTCCGAGGTCGTTTACTCAAAATTCTAATCTTAGCAATTTTCTTCAACTTAAGGTTGCCGCAATGAAAAGTTTCTTTCCAATTCGACTCCGAATTTCCCGAAATTCAACTCTGACCATACGTACAAGTCAATATACCTGAAATGAAGCTGTTCATGACTTCCAACTGCTGAACGACGCGCTAGAGCTCAAAACGACCGGTGGGGTCGTTACATTCTCCCCCACTTAAATAGACATTCGTCCTCGAACATTCCAAGAACTTCTCTTAAGTTATCTGAAATCACTGTTTAACGCCTCGTGCACCTGCCCGTGCTACCATAACTCATATGGACATATTAGTTTGATCAAATCTGTAGATATCTTCTTTTATCCATACAATAAGCTCAGAACCCAATTCCAACACCTGAAATTCTCTGCCAGACCTGTTCCCTGTATATAAACATTGTATCAACTACCACATGAGGTACCAGAACACGACTGCGTACCTTTGTTGAATTAGCACCATGCATCGCATAATTCACCATCTAACCATAATGACACTCCATGAACCTTAATAACCAAAATTCTACGACTCTGATGCTCCCAATGCATATGATGATATACCTATACATTCTGTTATAATGCTGACGATACAACCACAATGGAGGAGATGTGCAAAAATTTCTAACCCATTGCAGAATTAACCAATCATTAATTCTCTCCCTTTTGACTAAAATCATCACCTCATTACTACCCAAATACTGGTAACTGCCCTGTAATATACCTCACATAATCCCACTGCAATGGTCCCCGATACCAATAGTTTCGCCTCACCTAGTACAAGCTGCTCAGACAACCAATCACCACAAACAATGACTAACGGTCTCACATGATGCAAAAATGCGCCAACAGGCCATAATGCGAACAAAATACATAAGGAAATGATCCAGGAATGGATTTCTCAACTCACACAACTAATATGGACTTTTCCCCAGAGAATAGGAATTTATCAAGCCGTTTCACAGCACACATGACACAATCACAATATTACATGAGTTGATGAACACGGAACAACATATGATATTCCAACACCCCTCCTTGAGGAAAGCTATACTAAAATGAACACATCTGACTCACATGAATCACATAATCCTATTTAAATCCATTCACCCACTTCAGGTCGATTCTGCTCGCATTGAACTAGGCTGATAGCCTTTTCTGGACCCGTAATAAGTCATTTCTTCTCATAACATGAAAGAACTACCACCATAGCCGGGACAACACCCCACGATCCACAACCAAATGAACCGAACGACTTCATATAGATCTTAGATATTCTTTTAACATTTCAACTTTCTTAAGTCCCCAAATTTGACTAACTCCCAGATTTTTCAAATATTTCGGCAGAGTCTCCCTTGTAATTGGGCCTATCCACCTGTCAGAGTAATACCAAAATAACTCCTAACAGCATGTCCACAACCCAACAAGTACCACAAGTATCAATAACACTAATCTCCGCATTACAAGCCCGACATTATCACAATGATATTTTGACATGAAACGCATCATTTGTATGATTATAACCACATTTCTGGTTTTAATAGTTGTTCATAAATAATTCCATCATTATCAATAAATCTCATATTAACCACCACCTCATTTCAAATTTTCACAATACTGACAACAGAATGTGAGGCATGAAGACCTCATTATTACTTACTCGGATTAATGAGTCACATTTAACGCCACCTGGGAACTCATCTCATAAGCTAAAACTCAATGTTTACAGTACGAAAATGGCTGAATATGAACATAAAATATACAAAAATTATCAAATCAACCTAACTGGCATGACTCCCTTTAATATTATCGTACGAATTAAACTTTACCAAGGAAAACTTTAAACTCATAATTATTTACCACAAGGACCCCGTCCTTACATAACCTCCACCGCGGCTTGCAGCCCGGTTTATATATTTCACATTGTGCCAACTGCAATTTTCAATTTCCTTTCTTTCTTCTTCTCAATAAATTTCGTAAACATTTTTTTTTCATAGCACATAACGAACTCTCATACCGGTAGGGCATATAATTCATAAAAAAAAATTTGGAACCAATTATTCACACATTAAACTCATTGTAGTGAATAATAAACATTATTTTAACCTTACCCCAAATCCTTGGAGCCCAATTTCTAACATCCAGAATTCTTTTCAAGACCCGCATCTCACATACACACAATGAATAAGTCCGAACAAACTGTGTCAAGCCATAACAATACCCTAGATATAATCGCGTAACATACTACACAACTCGTATACTCGCAACACCATTCTCGATCACCATAACCACTCAAACCAACCAAGTCCCAGTAGGAAACCCCACAATAAATAGAACCTCACTCCAAAACCTTTGTACCCCATCAATAATGAAGAAATATATAGGAACTCACAATACACAACACGTTCCTCATACCTGTAGAAAGTATCTATTTTAAACCATAGTAGAAACCATCAAGAACACTTGGAAATCCATTTTCTCTTAATCAATCTATCACAACTAAATTCCTCTAATTCAACCAGGCCACGCAGGTCATTAAACTCAGAAATATTGCCATATTACTACAGCTAGTTCAACAAAAATTCTTCACAAGCTTAGGTAACATAGACCGTAAAATACCTTAATTCCACTACTAAGATCACCTTCATTCTCGTGACAATCAACTCAAATTTGTCAATTAGAATCAAATTCAAATCTCAACACATACATCCTGTTAGTAGAAAAGAAACTCTCTACTCCACATCATAAGGAACACACCTACGTAGATTATTCCGCATGAGATAACCCACCTACTTTGCCTCCAATTAATATTTTTGTATACCTTCCACCGCCATACACATTACACAATCACTTAGTCTTCCTGTGCCTAAACTCATACTGTAACATGGAATTTACTTCACTCCAAACAGGAGACTTGAAAAGATTCTTCACGCCCATAATTCAGAGCTACACCTCTAATCACAATGGAAATCATACACTTAATAGTTCACCTATCATCCAGCAGATCTTCCTCGACACTTCCAAGTCATATAGAAATATCTCGCAGTACTAACATACCCATCACATTGCTACCCAGCCGTCATACCTGATAATAGGGGCAATACCGGACATATAAATTCAAAACACTTGCTCACACAATCAGCACCTCGGTGCTTAAGCCGTAGGAAAAGATCCGGCCTCAAGTCCTTCAGACTGGCCCAACATCAACTCATATAGATCACGTCTCGCCCCTCAATCAGGGAATCAGAAGCCATCAAGGCACATCTGATACTGAGCGCTCATGCGCGCATGCGAACGCGTGGAAGTAATTTCAAAAGTTTATTTTCAAGATGAATCAAGGACGCACGATAAGAATTCAAGAATGTGAAGTTTTCCTAAAGGTTCTGCAGCCTCTCGAGGATAAATACAGACGTCTCCGTACCGATCCGCGAGACTCTACTAAACCGGCACATGACTCGCGAGACCTAGTAACCTAGGCTCTGATACCAACTTGTCACGACCCAAAATCCCAACCCGGTCGTGATGGCGCCTCTCGTGAGGACAAGGCCAGCCAGTCAACAAAACAGTACATCTCTTTATAATTACTTAGCAGGAATAAGTCTAAATCATGGGCAATATAATCTTAAATGCGAAATAAACGTGATATAACAAGGAAAACCCTCCCAACTCAGCCCGAAATCAGGGTGTCACAAGTCATGAGCTACTACAGAGTTTACTAATATTTTACAAAGTCTGGAATTATCCTAAATAACAAAGATAAGGGAGAAAACGGGGCTGCGGACGTCAACATCTACCTCGTTACTCCTAGTCACCGCCTGGTCTGGAAAGAATCAGCGCTCAGGAGCGAACTCAGCTCTGCCTGTATCTGCACACATGGTGCAGGGAGTAATGTGAGTACTCCGACCCAGTGAGTAATAAAAATAAATAACGACTGAAAATATGAAATCTCATAACGGCACAATATAGCGCTATCCCAAGCAGTAAAATCAGTTATACAGTAAAATAGTAAGTATCAGATAATTCTTCTTTTAAAACAGTAAAGACAAATAATTTCCACAGTAAGGATAAATCAAAAGCTTGCCCCTCGGGCTCAATAGTAAATCTCAGTATAGTATCAGCCCCTCGGGCTCACTCCCAACTCACCAGCACACAACATCAGCCCCTCGGGCTCACTCCCAACTCACAACACACAAGTAACGGCCTCTCGGGCCCACTCCCAACTCACCTAGTTACCCTGCGCTCACTGGGGGTGTGTACAGACTTCGGAGGGGCTTCTACAGCCCAAGCGCAATATCAATAGGCCTGAAAGCCTTCACACATCACACACGAGGCCTGAAAGCCTCCACATATAACACTCGAGGCCTGAAAGCCTCCTCACATCACTCAGCATATCCTCACGTATGGCCCTCGGCATCAATCAGTCCAGAAAATAATCATAAGCCTCTTGGGCATTAGTAAAACAATAGTGCTCAGCTCAACAACATTATAAATATCATTAAATCTCGAGTTGAGTATAAATGTAGCTGAGTTCACAAAATAACATAATTCAATTGGACTGAGTTCAAATAATATTTCAATTCGTGAGGAAAATAGTGATGTAAATTCACAAAAGATTTCAGATAATTGGCACGAAGCCCAAATATGGCAATAATCCCCAATCATAGTGAAAAACAATAAATCTTTATCAATTACGCGGTAAAAATATCAACTGGGATGGACCAAGTCTCAATCCCCAATAGTAAATGACCCCGCGCTCGTCATACAACGCGTGTCTCATCTCAACATACCAGTATGTTATGTAATCCGGGGTTTCAAACCCTCAGTGCATCATTTAAAATCATTACTCACTTCAAACCGGCCAAAGCTCTAGCTCGCTATGCCCTTGCCTCTCAAATTGGCCTCTTAGTGCGTCGAATCTATCCAAAATCAGAACGAATATGTCACATTATGTTGTAGGAACAATACCAAATTGAAAATAACTGAAAAACATCAAAATCCCGAAATTTGGCAAAACCCGAGCCCCGGGCCCACGTCTTGAAAAATCAAAAAATTAACATCATCGGATTACTTATCTCGCCACGTGTCTAACCATACAAAATTTATCCAATTCCCATATCATTTCGACCCTTAAATCCGCGATTCTATCCAAGAGGATATTATACCCTTTTCCAACAAAATTCGCGAATTAAATGCCAAAACTAGTAATAGATTCGAGTAATCTAACCAAAATTAAGTTAAGAATACTTACCCCGAAGTTTTCCTTGAAAATTTCTCAAAAAGTCGCCTCACCCGAGCTCCAAATCGTCAAAATGGAAAAATCTCCCGAACTTAACATTTTGCCCGGCACTGTTCACGGGTTACTGTTCACGGGGTACGGTTCACAGGTCACTGTTCATGGGTTACCGTTCACATTGCTGTAAAAATGCAGCAGCTTTATTTTTCAGTAAAACGGCTGTAACTCCATCATACCAACCCGGAATTCGATGATTTTTATTCCTTTGAGTCACAAATAATCATACAAACATATTGCTTCAATCGAAACTCAATTCGGAGCTCGTTTGCTCAGTTTAATATCCATTTCGCTCGTTAAACAGTTAACTCATGTTTCGTGTCAAAAACCCAATCGCGACTTGATGAAATTAAACCAAACTTTCCAGATCAGTCTTATAATTCATTATCAAAATTCCGGAAGTCTCGAAATCAAATTTCGACCTCTAGAACTAAAAATGGACCCTTGGATCATTACATGCTTATGCTCAAAACAGCAAAAATCTTCCAAAAACTCTTCCAAAACTTATCCGAGCCTCATGGGACCCCGACCAAAAATGTCAACATAATTGATAACATCATAAAACCTGCTCCAATCATCAAAATACCTCAAACAACAGCAAATTATACAAAACTCATCGAATTCAAGCCTAAGTTTCCAAAAACTTCCAAAAATACACTTTCGATCAAAAACCCGACCAAACGATGTCTGAATAACCTTAAATTTTTCACACACATCAAAAATGACATAACAAAGCTACATCAACTCTCGGAATTCCATTCCGACTCCCGGATCAAAATCTCACCTATCAACCGGAATTCGCCAAAATACTAACTTTGCCAATTCAAGCTTAATTCTACACCGGTCATCACAAAAATATTCTGGACATACTCCTAAGTCCCAAATCACCTAACGAAGCTATCCAAACCATAAAATTTGCATTTTGAGCATCTAACACATAAGTCAATATCTAGTTGACTTTTCCAACTTAAGCTTCCTTAAAAGAGACTAAGTGTCTCAAACCTTACCAAAACTAGTCCGAATGACTTCAAATTTTGCACACAAGTCAAATTCGACATTACGGACTTGCACCAACTTTCGGAATCACATTCTGACCCCGATATCAAAATTTCCACTTCCGGTCGAATTTTCTCATAAACCTTCAAATTTCTATATTTAGCCAAATGACTTCAAAATGACCTCCGGACATCCGAATTCACTTCCGATCGCGCTCCCAATTCTAGAATCACCATACGGAGCTATTCACAGACTCGGAATCCCAAACGTACATCTATAACTCTGAAATACCTTCTAACCTAAATTTATGAAATTCTTCTAAAATACTAACTTCCACAATATACGCCGAAATGCTCACGGGTTATCCAAAACCAAATCCGGACATATGCCCAAGTCCAAAATCATCATACGAACATGCTGGAAATTTCAGATCCCAACTCCGAGGTCGTTTACTCAAAATTCTAATCTTAGCCATTTTCTTCAACTTAAGGTTGCCGCAATAAAAAGTTTCTTTCCAATTTGACTCCGAATTTCCCGAAATTCAACTCTGACCATACGTATAAGTTGATATACCTGAAATGAAGATGTTCATGACTTACAACTGCTGAACGACGTGCTAGAGCTCAAAACAACCGGTGGGATCGTTACAGGGGCTGATACTGTTCTGAGATACTGAGCCCGAGGGGCTGATTTCTACTTATTATTTTGATACTGAGTTCGATGGGCAGATTTCTAATTATTATTTTGATACTGAGCCCGAGGGGCAGATTTCTACTTATTATTTTGATACTGAGCTTGAGGGGCAGATTTCTAGTTATTATTTTGATACTGAGCCCGAGGGGCAGATTTCTTCTTGTTGTTTTGATATTGAGCCCGAGGGGCAGATTTCTACTCGTCATTTTACTGTCAAATTACCTATTTTACTGGTTTAAAAGAAATTTCACATGATGTTTCACTGAATTGTTATTTTAAATGATTTCACTGCTTCTGTATAGAATGTTGTGTGCCTTAACGTGTTTTCTTACCTTCACTCATTATTTATATTTATTACTCACTGGGTCAGAGTACTCACATTTCTCTTTGCACCATGTGTCTTGGTACAGGTATTCCTGAGGCATAGAGCGAGTTTTCTGCTGTTTAGTTTTCATCAGAGTTATCGAGGTAGCTACATGGCGTTCGCAAACCCATTTTCTCCCTTATCTTCTGTTATTTATGATATCTTCAGACTTTGTTCCTAATTCCATACTTTGTAGAATTTTAGTAAACTCTGTAGTAGCTCATGACTTGTGACACCCCGGTTAGGGCTGAGTTGGGTTGGATTTCCGTATTTTATCTATACTTTCCGCTATTGGATATTATTAAACTATGTTTATACTATAATTGTGTTAATTAATTGTCTTAAAAGGATGAATTAGGTTGAATGGCTGGCCTTGTCTTCATGAGAGGCGCCATCACGACCAGGTTCGAGAATTGGGTCGTGACAAGTTGGTATCAGAGCCTAGGTTAATTGGTCTCGCGAGTCATGAGCCGGTTTAGTAGAGTCTCGCGGATCGGTACGGAGACGTCTGTATTTATCCTCGAGAGGATGCAAAACCTTTAGGAAAAACTTCACATTCTTGAATTCTTATCGTGCGTCCTAGATTTAGCTTGAAAAGTAACTCTTACGATTCCTTCCACATGTTCGTATGCTCGAACGAGCACTCAGTATTCGATTTACCTTGATGGCTTGTAATTCCCCGATAGAAGGGCAAGACGTTATCTCGGTGAGTTTGATTTTAGGCCAGTCTGGAGGACTTGAGGCCGGATCTTGCCTATGGCTTGAGCACTGAGGTGCTGATTGTGCGAGCAAGTGTTTTGAACCTTTATGTTCGGTATTGTCCCTATTAGTGGGAATCATGGCTGGATAGCTACGTGAGGAGTATGATAGTACTGCGAGATGTATCTATATGACTTGGAAGTGACGAGGAAGGTCTACTGGATGATAGATGAACTATTGAGTGTATGATTTCCATTGTGATAGGATGTGTAGTCCCAAGTTATGGGTGCGTGAAGAATCTTTTTATGTATCCTATTTGGAGTGAAGTAAATTTCATGTTACAGTATGAGTTTAGACTCAGGAAGATTAAGTGATTGTGTAATATGTATGGCAGTGGAAGGTATACAAAAAATATTAACTAAAATTAAAGCTAGTGGGTAATTGGCTTATGAGGGGAATCTATTTGTCATACTAGTTAGATAAGTCTGGGAGTTGAGATCGCTTCTGTAAATGTATTATGACAAAATCGTTGAGTCAAGGAGACCACCTTGAGGGTCGAAAACATTAAAGAAAGAATATGTTCTTACTCGGTTGAATAGCCCAATAATGGAGGATTGAAAGGTATTTTCTATGTGTTATGATTCAAATAGGTGCAACGCATGTCCATGTATCAATTTTGATAATATAATACATGTAATATTGAGATTAATGTTGTTGATATACATTGTGATGCTTTGTCAAGTTGTGGACGTGTTGTTAGGATGGTTTTGGTGATTCTCTAGCAGGTGGATAGGCCTAATTACAAAGGAAACTCTGCCGAAATTTTTGAAAAATTTGGGACTTAGAGAAAAAATTTGTCGCCTAAAGAGTGGGCTTAACTGTTGTGTGAGTGAATGCAAAAATTGCAGAAGAGTTAAAATTTCCGATGATTCGTGTTTCCACAAGCTTATGAAGGAGTGAGTTTAATCTCACCATGGTATTACGACAGCAATAGAGTATATGTGTTGTGATCTATGGCTTCGAGCCAAGTTGGGGAGCTTGCTATTGGTTAGCGGATTGTACGGTTATGTACTATGTTAGTTCCGATTTGATGCATTCTGGTGAATCAGTTCTGGTTGTGGAAATTAGGTTGAGAGTGGCACGAGTGAAGGAAATTTTTTGACAAGATGTCATGAGCTCGGATGAGCATGAGATACGTTTCGATGTTTACGGTAAGTTGGAATTGTCTTCAGCGTCACCTAAGATCGGTGTTTTATAAAAAGGGTTTTGCGTCCCGGTTAATGACTCTTGATCGCTCTTCAGCATTAGTGCGATCGATGGTTTGGAGGTATGCTCCAGATATTGTTGTGGTAGGTTGTGGGAGTGTGTCCCACGGGAAGATTATATAAGTGTGGCATGTGATCACTTGATTGATTAAAGATGTAAACCAAGTATGAAGTTTGTGATGGTGTCGTTAAATTAAAGATTCATGCCTGGAGGGCACTTGGCATATTGGGTTATGAACTGGGGAGGATTACCCCGATTGTGATGGTTGTTCTTGTGTGTTATGAGAAAAATGGGAGTTATTATGGACCTTTGAAAGGTTATCAGACTAGTTCAGTATGATCAGAATCAGCTTGAAGTCGATGGATAGATTTAATATGAATAATGGCTCTATATCAGGCTAGATGTGTGCATTTTAGTAACGCGGTCCTCATGGAGTAGTAGTTAGGTTGATGTTTCATTGTCAGATATTTCGCGTAGTTATAAATTGCACCGTGTGAGTTGTGAGGCGACTTGAGAAATTGCTATGTGTCGAGAATCTGTGTAGGAATGACGTTATATGAGCATCCTGGCTCTTGAAATTCAGATTGTACATCGCACCTCAGTTGTGCTTGAGTTTTGTAGCTTATAACGCTATATGTCCCTCAGAGATATTATTATGCACTTAGCATGCTTAGGACTGATACTCGGTATTTTGTTGTAATGAGCAAATTTGGCTCGATGTGCATCTCCTTATGTGAGATCTATGTGTGGATCGGGTGGCACGCCGCCATGGGTATGTTATCTGGATCGAGTTGCACGCCGCAACAGTATGATGTTGAGCATAGTTTTCTATATGCTATTTTGTATGCCTTGCTTCCTGTTTTCAAAGGAAAGTCTGTATTAGTGTGTGAGATTGGTAATTCCTTCCAGAGTTTGTTTTCCTTTTGTACCGCGTTCGAATTGGTAGCTTATTGGCATATTGAGGCATCATATGCGACTTTTGATTATGTCTGGGGTGGCTTATTGCCTGAGCAGTTCGTACTAGGTGAGACGAGATTATTGAATTTGAGATTAGTGCAATCTGAGTATATGAAGTAAATTAAGGAGCTAAGACCATGATTTTGCTCAAAATGAGGTGATAGTTCTTGCCAGGAGTATAGAACCAACGAATCGTTGTCTTGACAGTGGTCATGAATTTATGCATGCCTCATCCGTTATGTCAATATTGTAAGAGTTAGAACAATACCTATGTACATCATGCAGAACATGAGATGCGTAGCGATTTTCTTCTAGGTGATTAGAGAAGAAAAAAAAGCTTCAGATGATTAGGGCGAATGATCTTCGGCTGATTGGGGAAATAGTATTGCTAATTGAAAGTGACTTGACGACAGTATATGTCTCATAAAAAGGTAATGTTATTAAACTAATGATATTTCGGTAGTATTGCGACATGTTCTTGTTGGGTCCGCTGATGGTAATGATGAGCTTGAGGTACGACTCTTTTGTTTGAGTCATTTTTCATGACTTGAGTATGTTTAGGCCGTTTCTTATTGGTGCGCGTATTATGAAAGTTGTGTCTTAGGCATGTATTGAAGTGTCATATCACCAGAGTGGTGTGTTGGATTCGAGGTGATCATTGGGGACATTTATGATTACGAACAGATTTGATTTCAGCATGTTTGATGGGTAAATATCGAGGTTCGGTTTAAAAAAAATTGTTACTATAATTGCCACAGGAGAAATGGCCTCATGAATGGTTGATCTGAGCAATCGTTATGATTTATTGCGTGTTTCAATTATCATTGGCAGTATATGAGAGTGTTGGAATGAGACATTGGCTAATAAGAGATTTCTATCGGTATTTGGTTGTTGTGGGCAGCTGCTGTGAATGAAAGTTATTGTTGCATTTGTTTGAGTTATTGGTATATCATACAATTGCACCTAAGGTTGCAGGCATGGTCTATTACAGCTGGTTCAAACTTATTCTGAATGTAGGTGTGATGTTCTGATCTTGTGTATGATTCCGAAAAGGTGAAATGTGGCTCTATGATTTATGGGCTAGACTAGATTGTGTGATCTAAGTTACAACGCGTTATCGGACCCATGTGAGATAGGGTGACATGATATCATCCTCGGGTTTATGCTTGATAAGGTCATTCAGCTTTTGGTTGGCTTCTAGGACAACTCTGGGTACGCTTGAGTACGAGCGTTTGTTTAAGTTGGGGAGAATGTGACGACCCGATCCATCGTCTCATGAGTTACTGTCTCGTTCGTCCCATTTTCTTCTTCCTCGTGTTTTATTATCGGTATTGGGTGCATTAGAATTTATTTGGAGCGATTTTGATAAGAAATGAGACATTTAGTCTCTTTTAAGAAGGTTTAAGTTGGAAAAGTCAACCGGACGTTGACTTATGAGTTAGAGGGCTCTGATGTGAATTTAGATGGTTCAGTTAGTTCGGGGAGGTGATTTGTGACTTAGGAGCAGTACCGGAAGTAATTTTGGAGGTCCGGTGTTGAATAAGGCTTGAATTGGCGAAGTTAGTATTTTGGCGAATTCCGGTTGATAGATGAGATTTTGATCCGGTTGTCGGAATGAAATTTCGAGAGTTGCTGTAGCTTCATTGTGTCGTTTGGGATATGTGTGCAAAATTTCAGGTCATTCGGACATCGTTTGGTCGGGTTTTTGATCGAATGTGTGTTTTAGAAGTTTTAAAAGAACTTAGGCTTGAATTCGATATAATTTGATGATTTTGGCGTTAGTTGAGGTGTTTTGACGATTGGAGCAAGTTTGGCTAATGTTTTAAGACATGTTGGTGCTTTTAGTTGAGGTCTCGGGGACCTCGGGTGTATTTCGGAAGGTTAACGGATCGATTTAGGCACGAAAAAAATAAAGCTGCCGCATTTTTTTACAGCACTGTGAATAGTAGTTTGTAACAGTATCCGTGAATAGTGCCGTGAACAGTACCCCATAACAGTATCCATGAAATAATGTCGTGAACAGTACCCCGTAACAGTATCCGTGAATAGTGCCATGAACAGTACCCCATAACAGTATCCATGAGCATTATCCGTAACAGTACCCCGTGAACAGTAACATGGGTGAACAGTAACACGGGGCAAACAGTAATTCCAAAAAATTCTGGGCAGAATGTTTACATTCATTCGCGAAAAACACCCCATTTCTCCACCATTTTTAGTCATTTTGAGAGCTTTTGGACGGGGATTGAAGAGAGTTTCAACTAAGATCGATTGGAGGTAAGTTTTATGAGTTAAATACATGATTTTATTGAAGAATCATCCTAGAAATCCATGAAAACATAGCCAAATTATAAGAAATTAAGGCTTGAGATTGAAATTCTAAATTGGGATTTGAGGGGTCAAATGGACTCTGATTTTTGTGAATTTGTTATGTATAGACTGGTGGCGAGATAAGGAACATTTTGATGTAAAAATTTCTGGAATTCAAGACGTGGGCCCGGGGCTCGGGTTTTGCAAATTTCGTGAACTTTTGGTGATTTGATGAGTTTCATATAATGTGAATGGTTGAGGAAAAATTGTTATTGGTGTACTTTTGGAGCGTTAGCTCGAACATGAATGCGTTAGTTGAGGAAGAAGTGATTTAAAAAGAGAATGTGTTGTGATTACTCCCTTCCCGGGATATGTAGACCGATATACATACTCTCCCTTATCGGGATATTTTGGGCTGTTAGTTGTACCCTTACCGGGTTAGAGTGATATGTTGTTGATTTCCCCTAATGGGACTCTCCTTACAAAATCAGATGTTTCGAATTATATTATGGGATCGTGTAGCACGCCGACCACTTATATATGATATTATGAGATCGTGTGGCACGCCGTCCACTTATATATGATATTATGGGATCGTGTGGACCCCGTCCATTTATATATGACATTATGGGATCGTGTGGCACGCCGTCCACTTATATATGATATTATGGGATCGTGTGGCATGTCGTCCACTTATATATGATATTATGGGATCGTGTGGCACGCCGTCCACTTATATATGATATTATGGGATCGTGTGGCACGCCGTCCACTATATATATATCATGGGAACCGGAGTTTCTTCTGTTTATTTCCGACATTTCATTTTTATTTATCTTGTTATTGTTTTTTTGCACTTGTATATATATCTGTACAGGTTAATTATGGTAGGTCCTGTCTAGCCTAGTCATTACTTCGCCGGGGTTAGGCCAGGCACTTACCAGCACATGGGGTCGGTTGTGCTGATGCTACACTCTGCGCATTTTTGCGCACAGATCAGGGAGCAGCTTACGGACCACAGCAGTAGGACTTCTGGGAGCTATCTTCAGTCCAGGGACTCTCGAGGTAGCCTAGCTGGCATTCGCAGGCCGAAGTCCCTTTCCATGTTTTTCGTTTTTTCATCTTGTATCAGACAAACATGATGTCTTTCCTTTCAGACATTGTTTGTAGTATTCTATAGTAGTCCGTGAGCTAGTGACACCAGACCTTGGGTAGTGATATGTATTAAACTTCCGCACTTTTGGTTTTCAGTTGCTTTAGATTTAAAGTCTTTCGCTTAAATTTTGTCTCGTTCACTATATTGTTTGAAAGAAAGCAGGAAAGGTGTTTTAAATATTTTTCTTGCCTAACTCCGATAGTAGGCGCCATCACGACACCCGGTGGTGGGAAATCCGGGTCGTGACAATTGAGAATGGTGGTCGATTTCAAGCATAGTGACTAGAGGTGCTTCATGTGGAGTAGTATTTGGATAGGATCGCTCGTTGCAGCAAAGCTGTGTGGAAACATGACCTAGCGGGTCAAATTTGTGTGTCCTATTTCTATGATGTGAGACAGGGTCTCAGCCTTGTGTTGTGGCAGTACTGGTGAGTTTGAGGTACAACTCTCTCAGTTGAGTCATTTTCATGATTCGAGTGTGTTCGGACTATTTCTTATTGGTGCGCGTATTATGCAAGTTGTGGCTTACGCCTGTATTGATGTGTCATATCACCAGAGTGGTGTGTTGGGTTCGAAGTGATCGTTGGGGTCATTAATGAATACGAACGGATTTGGTTTCAGCATGTTTGATGGGTAAATATCGAGGTTCGGTTCAAAAATTTGTTATGGTAATTGCCAGATAAGAACTGAACTCATGAATGGTTAATCTGAGCAATAGTTATGATTTATTGCGTGTTTCAATTATCATTGGCAGTATATGAGAGTGTTGGAATGAGACATTGGCTAATAAGAGATTTCTATCGGTATTTGGTTGTTGTGGGCAGCTGCTGTGAATGGAAGTTATAACTGCATTTGTTTGAGTTATTGGTATATCATATAATTGCACCTACGGTTGCAGGCATGGTCTATTACAGCTGGTTCAAACTTATTCTGAATGTAGGTGTGAGGTTCTGATCTTGTGTATGATTCCGAAAAGGTGAAATGTGGCTCTATGATTTATGGGCTAGACTAGATTGTGTGATCTTAGTTACAACGCATTATCGGACCCATGTGAGATAGGGTGACGTGGGATCATCCCCGGGTTTATGCTTGATAAGGTCATTCAGCTTTTGGTTGGCTTCTAGGACAACTCTGGGCATGCTCGAGGACGAGCGTTTGTTTAAGTTGGGGAGAATGTGACGACCCGACCCGTCGTCTCATGAGTTACTGTCTCGTTCGTCCCATTTTCTTCTTCCTCATGTTTCATTATCGGTATTGGGTGCATTAGAATTTATTTGGAGCGATTTTGATAAGAAATGAGACATTTAGTCTCTTTTAAGAAGGTTTAAGTTGGAAAAGTCAACCGAACGTTGACTTATGAGTTAGAGGGCTCAGGTGTGAATTTCAACGGTTCGGTTAGTTCCGGGAGGTGATTTGTGACTTAGGAGAAGGACCGGAAGTAATTTTGGAGGTCCGTTGTTGAATTAGGCTTGAATTGGCGAAGTTAGTATTTTGGCAAATTCCTGTTGATAGATGAGATTTTGATCCGGGTGTCGGAATGAAATTCCGAGAGTTGCTGTAGCTTCATTGTGTCATTTGGGATATGTGTGCAAAATTTCAGGTCTTTCGGACATCGTTTGGTCGGGTTTTTGATCGAATGTGTGTTTTAGAAGTTTTAAAAGAACTTAGGCTTGAATTCGATATAATTTGATGATTTTGGCATTAGTTGAGGTGTTTTGACGATTGGAGCAAGTTTGGATAATGTTTTAAGACATGTTGGTGCTTTTAGTTAAGGTCTCGGGGGCCTCGGGAGTATTTCGAAAGGTTAACGGATCGATTTAGGCACGAAAAAAATAAAGCTGTTGCATTTTTTACAGCACTGTGAACAGTAGTTATGAACAATGCCCACGAACAGTGCCCCGTAATAGTAGCCGTGAGATAGTGTCGTGAACAGTACCCCATAACAGTATCCGCAAATAGTGCCGTGAACAGTACCACCGTAACAGTATCCGTGAACATTACCCGTAACAGTATCCGTGAACATTACCCGTAACAGTATCCGTGAATAGTACCCCCATGAACAGTACCACGTGTGAACAGTACACGGGGTGAACAGTAATTCCGAAAAATTCTGGGCAGAATGTTTACATTTCATTCGCGAAAAACACCCCATTCTCCACCATTTTGAGTCATTTTGAGAGCTTTTGGACGGGGATTGAAGGGAGTTTCAACTAAGATCGATTGGAGGTAAGTTTTACGAGTTAAATACATGATTTTATTGAAGAATCATCCTAGAAATCCATGAAAACATAGCCAAATTATAAGAAATTAGGGTTTGAGATTGAAATTCTAAATTTGGGATTTGAGGGGTCAAATGGACTCTGATTCTTGTGAATTTGGTATGTATAGACTCGTGGGGAGATACGGAACATTTTGATGTAAAAATTTCTGGAATTCAAGACGTGGGCCCGGGGCTCGGGTTTTGCAAATTTTGTGATTTTTGATATTTTTCGAATCTTTTCGATTGGGTTATATTCCCTTAGCCTATTGTGATGTATTCGTTGTGGTTTCGGCTAGATTCGACGCGCGAGGAGGTCGATACGTAAGGAAAGGGCATCGCGGAGTAGTATTTGGCCAGCTAGAGGTGAGCAATAGATGTAAATGATGTCATGAGGGTTTGAAACCCCGGAATTTCACATCGTAACGCTATATTGAGGTGACTTGCACGCCGGATAACGGGCGTGGGGTAGAGCACCGTTGGGGATTGTGACTTGGTCCGTCCCGAGAGATATTTTACTACATTTTTGGTTGAGACGTATACTTTATTATTGTGAAGTGGGCTTGTTGCCATGCTTGGGGCCTTGTGCCGACCTGTAGAACCCTTAGGGGATTTTTGACTGATTTTCCTCACTTATTTTGTTAAAGAATTTATATCCTCGGTCATGTTTCCAATTGTAGGCTTCTTGCCAATTATTTGAATCCTTCAGGGATTGATATCACTGCTGTCGCATATTTTGCATATCATTTGACCTCAGTCCAAGGTTTTAAATACTGTTTTGCAAACTCAGCCATCTTTCTAAGATTTGAAAACCTAAATGATATTTCTAAATGATATTTCGGGCTGAGAACTACTGTTTTACAAATGCCCAAGGGGCTTAAGATGATTTCTGGACTGAGCATGTATCGGGTTGTGCGCCGCAGCAGTGTTATATTGATATTGAGGCCGAGAGCCTAGTTGAATACATTGATATTGAGGCTGAGAGCCTCAGTGATTATACTGAGATTGATGTGAGGCCGAGGGCCTAGATTTGATGCCACGAGATGGCTTGATATTGCGCTTGGGCTGTAGGAGCCCCTCCGGAATCTGTACACACCCCCAGTGAGCGTCGTCGATGATAAATAAATATGGATGCCTCGAGCTGCACGCCGCAGTAGGTACCAGAGGGTACTGTCATATGCATTGCATTGAACTAATGCATTTATTCCTTATCTGCATTATCTGCCATAATAATTATGTGCTCTTATTTCATTGACTGGTTGCTTCATACTATTCTGAGCCTGAGGGGCTGATACTGTTCTGAGATACTGAGCCCGAGGGGCCGATTTCTACTTATTATTTTGATACTGAGCCCGAGGGGCAGATATCTAATTACTATTTTGATATTGAGCCCGAGGGGCAGATTTCTATTTGTTATTTTGATACAGAGCCCAAGGGGCAGATTTCTACTTGTTGTTTTGATATTGAGCCCGAGGGGCAGGTTTCTACTTGTCATTTCACTACCAAATTACCTGTTTTACTGGTTTAAAAGTAATTTCACATGATATTTCACATAATTGTTAATTTAAATGATTTCACTGCTTCTGTATAGAATGTTGTGTGCCTTAACGTGTTTTCTTACCTTCAGTCATTATTTATATTTATTACTCATTGGGTCGGAGTACTGTCACGACCCAAAAATCCCAACCCGATCGTGATGGCACCTCTCGTAAGGACAAGGCCAGCCAATCAACAAAACAGTACATCTCTTTATAATTACTTAGTAGGAATAAGTTTAAATCATGGGCAATATAATCTTAAATACGAAATAAACGTGATAGAACAAGGAAAACCCTCCCAACTCAGCCCGAAATCGGGGTGTCACAAGTCATGAGCTACTACAGAGTTTACTAATATTTTACAAAGTCTGGAATTATCATAAATAACAATGATAAGGGAGAAAACGGGGCTGTAGACGTTAATAACTACCTCGTTACTCCTAGTCACCGCCTGGTCTGGAAAGAATCAGCGCTCAGGAGCGAACTCAGCTCTTCCTGTATCTGCACACATGGTGCAGGGAGTAATGTGAGTACTCCGACCCAGTGAGTAATAAAAATAAATAACGATTGAAAACATGAAATCTCATAACGGCACAATATAGCGCTATCCCAAGCAGTAAAATCAGTTATACAGTAAAATAGTGAGTATCAGATAATTCTTCTTTTAAAATAGTAAAGACAAATAATTTCCACAGAAAGGATAAGTCAAAAGCTTACCCCTCGGGCTCAATATGTAAATCTCAGTATAGTATCAGCCCCTCGGGCTCACTCCCAACTCACCAGCACACAACATCAGCCCCTCGGGCTCACTCCCAACTCACCACACACAAACAACGGCCTCTCGGGCCCACTCCCAACTCACCTGGGTACCCTGCGCTCACTGGGGGTGTGTACAGACTCCGAAGGGGCTCCTACAGCCCAAGCGCAATATCAATAGGCCTGAAAGCCTTCACACATCACACACGAGGCCTGAAAGCCTCCTCATATAACACTCAAGGCCTGAAAGCCTCCTCACATCACTCAACATATCCTCACGTATGGTCCTCGGCCTCAATCAGTCCAGAAAATAATCATAAGCCTCTTGGGCATCAGTAAAACAATAGTGCTCAGCTCAACAACATTATAAATATCATTAAATCTCGAGTTGAGTATAAATGTAGCTGAGTTCACAAAATAATATAATTCAATTGGACTGAGTTCAAATAATATTTCAATTCGCGAGGAAAATAGTGATGTAAATTCACAAAAGATTTCAGATAATTGGAACGAAGCCCAAATATGGAAATAAGCCCAATCATAGTGAAAAACAATAAATCTTTATCAATTACGCGGTAAAAATATTAACTGGGATGGACCAAGTCACAATCCCCAATAGTAAATGACCCCGCGCTCGTCATACAACGCATGTCTCATCTCAACATAGCAATATGTTGTGCAATCCAGGGTTTCAAACCCTCAGTGCATCATTTAAAATCATTACTCACTTCAAGACGGTCCAATGTCTACTCCGCTATGCCCTTGCCTCTCGAATTGACCTCTTCGCGCGTCGAATCTCAAGATTTCCCAAGATTTCTTGCTAAAAATCGCCCAAAATCCGAGCTTGGAAGTCAAAAAAAATGACCAAACTCGGACTGCTGGACATTAAATCTGTCCAGAAATTTTCGGTACTGTTCACGCGGGGGCACTGTTCATGCGCGTGAGGTCACTGTTCACTATTCACCCGCGCGGTTACTGTTCATGCACGGGTATTGTTCACTGCTGCAGAAAATACAGCAACTTTTAAGAAATTTGCAGCATAGCCATTTTTCATTAAAATGGCTCTAACTCCATTATACGAACTCGAAATTAGACGATTCTTGTTCCTATGAGTCACAAATAATAATACGAACACAACCCTTCAATCGAAACTCAATTCGGAACTCGTTTGCCCAGTTCAATACCCATTTCGCTCGTTAAACAATTAACTCACATTTCACGTCAAAACCCAATTGCCACTTGATGAAATTAAACCAAAATTTCCAGATCAATCCTATAATTCATGATTTAAATTTTGGAAGTCTCGAAATCAAATTTGGATCTCTAGAACTAAAAATGAACCTTTAGATCATTACATTTATGCTCAAAACGGCAAAAATCTTCCAAAAATGACCCGTTGGGCATCCGAAACACACCCGAGGCCCCTGGGACCCCGACCAATAATACCAACCACTCCCAAAATACATTACGGACTTGCTCAAGGCCTCAAATCACATCAAACAACGCTAAAATCATGAATCAACCTCCAATCCAAGTTTTATGAACTTTAGAATTTCCAACTTCTATTTCCGATGCCGAAACCTATCAAATCACGTCCGATTGACTTCAGATTTTGCACACAAGTCCAAAATGGCATAACGAAGCTACAGAAATTCTCGGAATTCCATTCCGACCGTCGGATCAAAATTTCACCTATCAACCAGAAATCGCCAAAACACTAACTTCGTCAAAATGAGCTAATTTCTTCACCGGACCTCCAAAATTAATTTCGATTGTGCTCCTAGGCCTTAAATCATCCCCCGAAACTAAACGAATCATTGGAATTCAATTCCGAGCCATCTAACTCACAAGTCAACGTCCGGTTGACTTTTCCAAACTAATTCTTCCTTAAAGAGACTAATTGTCCCATTTCATACCAAACTCGATCCGAATTGACTCAAATTCACCAAGTACACATATTGAAACATGAATAAGCATTTAACGGGGAATACGGGAGGAAAATACAGGAAACGACGGTTTGGGTCGTTACAAGTACTCACATTACTCCCTGCACCATGTGTGCAGGTACAGGTATTCCTGAGGCATATAGCGAGTTTTCTGCTGTTTAGTTTTCATCGGAGTTATCGAGGTAGCTGCATGGCATTTGCAGACCCGTTTTCTCCCCTATCTTCTGTTATTTATGATATCTTCAGACTTCGTTCCTAATTCCATACTTTGTAGCTCATGACTTGTGACACCCCGGTTAGGGCTGAGTTGGGTTGGATTTCCGTATTTTATCTATACTTTCCGCTATTGGATATTATTAAACCATGTTTATACTATAATTGTGTTAATTAATTGTCTTAAAAGAATGAATTGGGTTGAATGGCTGGCCTTGTCTTCATGAGAGGCGCCATCACGACTAGGTTCGGGAATTGGGTCGTGACAATATCCTAAAGGTTCAACTCATATCCACAAAAGTTCAAGTCAAATCCTAAAATTTCAATTTATAAACTTAAATTCCAATACATAAACCAAAATTTCAATTTATATCCTAAAGATTCAACTCATATCCACAAAAGTTTAAGTCAAATTCTAAAACTTCAATTTATAAACTAAAATTCAAAGACATAAACCAAAATTTCAATTCATATCCTAAAGGTTCAACTCATATCCACAAAAGTTCAAGTCAAATCCTAAAATTTCAATTTATAAACTAAAATTCCAATACTTAAACCAAAATTTAAATTCATATCCTAAAGGTTCAACTCATATCCACAAAAGTTCAAGTCAAATCCTAAAATTTCAATTTATAAACTAAAATTCCAATACATAAATTAAAATTTCAATTCATATCCTAAAGGTTCAACTCATATCCACAAAAGTTCAATTCAAATCCTAAAATTTCAATTTATAAACTAAAATTCCAATACATAAATTAAAATTTCAATTCATATCCTAAAGGTTCAACTCATATCCACAAAAGTTCAAGTGTCACGACCCAAAATCCCAACCTGGTCGTGATGGCGCCTCTCGTGAGGACAAGGCCAGCCAATCAACAAAACAGTACATCTCTTTATAATTACTTAGAAAGAATAAATCTAAATCATGGGCAATATAATTTTAAATACGAAATAAACGTGATAAAACAAGGAAAACCATCCCAACTCAGTCCGAAATCGGGGTGTCACAAGTAATGAGCTACTACAGAGTTTACTAATATTTTACAAAGTCTGGAATTATCATAAATAACAAAGATATGGGAGAAAATGGGGCTGCGAACGCTATGCAGCTACCTCGATAACTCCAATGAAAACTGAACAGTAGAAAACTCGCTCTATGCCTCAAGAATACCTGTACCTGCACACATGGTGCAGGGAGTAATGTGAGTACTCCAACTCAGTGAGTAATAAAAATAACTACAGTTCGAAGATAAAAAAATACAGTAAATACACAAATGCAATGCATGAATGCAATATATGGAACTGAACAGCTAAACAACAGTATAAAGGCAAATACATGAATGCAATGCAATGCATATGATGGTACATTCCAGTACCCACTGCGGCGTGCAGCCCGTGCCATCCATATTTATTTATCGTCGACGGCGCTCATTGGGGGTGTGTACATACTCCGGAGGGGCTCCTACAGCCTAAGCGCAATATCTTGGTCAGTCATTGTTTCCTGACCGGTCAGCCATTGTTACCTAACCAATTTATATCATACAGTGCCATTGTTACCACTGTTCAACTATATCATCCAGTGTCATTGTTACCCCTATTTCAAGTATATCACACAGTGTCATTGTTACCACTGTTTCAAGTATATCACACAGTGTCATTGTTACCACTGTTTCAAGTCACTTTATAATCAGTCCAGAAAATAATATAATAAGCCCCTTGGGCATTTACAAATCAGAAGTTCCCAGCCCGGAATACATTTAAAAATATTATTTTAGTTTTCAACACTTAGAATTATGGCTGAGTTTGCAAAACAGCATTTAAAACCTTGGACTGAAATTAAATGATATGCAAATCATGCTAAGCAGTAATATCAATCCCCGAAGGATTTTAAAAATCGGCACAAGGCCCCAAACATGGCATCAAGCCCAGTAATATCAATGAAGTATGTGTATCAATCACCAGTATAATATAAACATCACACGGGATGGACCAAGTCACAATCCCCAATAGTATCCGACCCCGCACTCACCATGGAGTATTTAAAATCATTACTCACCTCTAGCTCGCTATGCCCTTGCCTCTCAAATTGGCCTCCTCGTGTGACGAATCTGCCAAAAAATCACACAAACATCGATGAAGTTCGATTTCTAAAAGACGGGGTTTTAACCATACATATCTGAAATTTGCCCCTTAATGATAGTATAATGATCCCATACAGTTATGTAACTTCAATCTACAATACAACACTCAATAGGGCTAATATTAGTACTAGATCCCATAAATTATGCCATTTAGGCATATTATCAAACATCTTGTAGGCATAAATATTTACACCTCTTAACTATAGCATTGGTTCCTCCAACTATCACCATTAACCAACAATTCATCCCACTATTATTCTTTAACAATTTATACTCCTAACATCACATGTGTGATCAACCATTCACACCCAAACCAACAAAAATTCCATCAAATAAACACCTTTAAATCCCTACCATGTTCATGTATTTAAATTGGGAATTTATGGCTTCCAACCACCATACAATAAGTTGTAATACTTGATTCATACTCATATTTCCATAATATATCCATATATGTGAGTCTAAGGGTGTAGGATTACCTTTTGGAAGAAATCTTGCAAAACTCTCCTTTGAGTTCTTGAAGGAATTTCTTGAAAATCTAAGGATTTTTAAGATCAATCCATGTTAATATAAGTGTTTGGGAGTAGTAATCAACTCAAAATACTCCAAAAATCTTACCTTAGGATCATAGGGATGAAGTTTGGGACGAAATCCCCTTGAGAGAGCAAGCCTTAACCCCAAAAATGAGTTGGGAACTCTCTAGGCCAGTCTTGGGGTATTTTAGAGGTCCGATACTAGCGCGCCCGCATATAGGCCGCGCTAACGACGCAGAAAGAAATCCAATTAGCGCTGGCTACGCGCTCCTGCGCTAAGGCCGTGCTACTGACACATGCCCAGTAAAATGATCATAACTTTTTGTGTACAACTCCAAATGACAAACGGTTTGTTGCGTTCGAAACTAGACTCAAAGGAATTTAATTTGACAGGTAGATCCTCACACAAATCCTTATATAACTGGAGATATGGTCATTTAAAGTGACATATCTCCGACCTTCCGGTCCGCATAACTCTTCTGACGCGACTGAGCTGTGCGAAGTCTTTCCTGAATTACCTTCAACTTTTCTAAGGCATCTTGGACCAAATCTTTCCCCAACAACCTAGCCTCACCGGGCTCAAACCAACCCACTGGAGTTCTACACCGCCTCCCATATAAGGCCTCATACGGTGCCATCTGAATACTGGACTGATAGCTGTTGTTGTAGGCAAACTCTACAAGTGGTAAAAATTTTACCCAAGAACATCCATAATCAATCACGTAGGCACGCAACATATCCTCCAATATCTGAATAGTACGCTCGGACTGTCCGTCCGTCTGAGGATGAAATGCTGAACTCAACTCCACCTGAGTGCCCAACTCGTGCTGAAAGGTCCTCCAAAATTGAGAAGTGAACTAAGTACCTCTATCCGAAATAATAGTAACTGGAACACCATGCAACCGCACAATCTCCTGAATAAAGATCCTAGCCAGCCGCTCCGCAGAATATGTGGTACACACCAGAATGAAATGCGCTGACTTGGTCAGCCTATCCACAACGACCCAAATCGAATCAAAATTCTTCAAAGTCCGAGGAAGGCCACTCACGAAATCCATAGTAACTCTCTCCCATTTCCACTCAGGAATAATCATCTGCTGAAGCAAACCGCCCGGTCTCTGATGCTCATAATTCACCTGCTGACAGTTGAGACACCGAGCCACATATCCCACAACGTGTTTCCTCATTCTCCTCCACCAGTAATGCTGTATCAAGTCCTGATACATCTTCGCAACACCCGGATGGATGGAATACCGTGAACTGTGGGCCTCCTCAAGAATCAAATCTCTAAGCCCATCAACATCGGGCACACAAATACGGCCCTGCATCCTCAATACGCCATCATCACCTATAGTCACATATTTGGCATTATCATGTTGAACTATGTCCTTAAGGACAAGCAAATGTGGATCATCATACTGGTGCTCTATGATGCGATCATATAAGGAAGATCGAGAAACCACACTAGCCAATACCCGGTTAGGCTCAGAAATATCTAACCGCACCAACTGATTGGCCAATGTCTGAACATCAACTACAAGAGGCCTCTCCCCAACTGGGATGTAAGCCAAACTCCCCATACTGACTGCCTTTCGGCTCAACGCATTGGCCACTACATTGGCCTTTTTTCTGAAACCTATAACCTCTACAAATCACTATGATTAGAAATACAATTTCCTTAATCATCTGAAGATCATTCACCCTAATCATATGAAGCTCATTCCTCTAATCACCTAAAGCTGCCCGTACTGCCTAAGAATGTTATGAATTTCCATTCAGAACATAACTATAACCTTACACACGCAAATCTCAATCCTTCACAACATGTCGTATATACTATATCATCCTAAGGTAACATGAGGACTTCACCTCCCTTCCGAACCATGAACGTTTACGTACTCAATTAGTCAAGAACTTCTATTGATCCCATCTAGAAGAAAATTATTACACATCCCATGCTCTGCAGGACATACATAGTTCTTGTTCTTTTATAATACCGACACGACGGATGAGGTCTGTATAAATTCATAACACCGCCGAATCAAATATTCATTGGGTCTACACTTCTGGCAAGAACTATCACCTCATTTTGAACCAAATAATGGTCTTAGCCCCTTAATTTACTTCATATACTCAGATTGCACTGATCTCGAATTCAATGATCTCGTCTCACCCATTACGAACTGCTCAGCCAATAAACATAATCAAAAGTCGCATATAATGCCTCAATATACCAATAGGCTACCAATTCGAACGCGGTACAAAAGGAAAGCAAACTCGGGAAGGAATTACCAATCACACGCACTACTACGGACTTTCCTTAGAAAACAGGAAGCAAGGCATACAAAATAGCATATAGAAAACTATACTCAAAATCACACTGTTGCGGCGTGCAACCCGATCCAGATAACATACCCATGGCGGCATGCCACCCGATCCACACATAGATCTCACATAAGGAGATGCACATCGAGCCAAATTTGCTCATTACAACAAAATGCCGAGTATCGCTCATAAGCATGCTAAGTGCATAATAATATCTCTGAGGGACATATAGCGTTATAAGCTACAAAACTCAAACACAACTGAGGTGCGATGTACAATCTGAATTTCAAGAGCCAAGATGCTCATATAACGTCATTTCTACGCGGATTCTCAACATATAGAAATTTCTCAAGTCGTCTCACAACCCACACAACGCAATGCATCACTGTGCGAAATATCTGACAGGAAGCATCAACCTAACTACTCCTCCATGAGGACCGCATTACAAAAAAATGAACACATCTGGCCTGATATAGAGCCATTATTCACATAAAATTCACTCACCGACTTCAAGCTGATTCTGATCACACTGAACTAGTCTGATAACCTTTCAAAGGTCCATAATAACTTCCATTTTCTTCATAAAACACAAGAACAACCATCACAATCGGAGTAATCCTCCCCAGTTCACAACCCAATATGCCAAGTGCCCTCCAGGCATGAATTTTTAATTTAACAACACCATCACAAACTTCATACTTGGTTTACATCTTTAATCAATCAAGTGATCATAGGCCACACTTATATAATCTTCCCGTGGGACACACTCCCACAACCTACCACAACAATATCTGGAGTGTATCTTCAAATCACAATGCATGTATTCTATTGCTGCTGTAATCAAGAATCATTAACCAGGATGCAAAACCCTTTTTACAAAACACCGATCTTAGGTGACGCTGAAGACAATACCAACTTACCGTAAACATCGAAACTCGAACCAATATAGTATATAATCGTGTAATCGACCTATTTAATAGCAAACTCCCCAACTTGGCTCAAAGCCATAGATCAAAACGCACTCAATAAATCACAATGCATGTATTCTATTGCTGCTGTAATACCATAGTGAGATTAAACTCACTCCTTCATAAGCTCGTGGGAACACAAATCATCTGGAATTTTAAATCTTCTGCAATTTTTGCATTTACTCACACAACAGTTAAGCCCACTCTCTAGGCGACCAAATTTTTACTAAGTCCCAAATTTTTCAAAAATTTCGGCAGAGTCTCCTTTGTAATTGGGCCTATCCACCTGCCAGAGAATCACCAAAACCATCCTAACAACACACCCACAACTTGACAAAGCATCACAATTCATATCAATTACATAAATCTCAATACTACATGTATTATACTATCAAAATTTATACATGGACATGCGTTGCACCTATTTGAATCATAACACATAGAAAATACCTTTCAATCCCCCATTATTGGGCTATTCAACCGAGGAAGAACATATTCTTTCTTTATATGTTTTCGACCTTCAAGATGGTCTCCTTGACTCAACTATTTCATCATAATACATTTACAGAAGCGATCCCAGCTTCCAGACTTATCTAACTAGTATGACAAATAGATTTCCCTCATAAGCCAATTACCCATTAGCTTTACCTTTAGTTACTCTTTTTGGTATACCTTCCACTACCATACACATTACTCATGACGTGGATATCCAACCGCCATTCCGGCTAAGAAGGACAATAATGAACATATGAGTTCAAAGCACTTTCTCACAAAATCAGCACCTCGGTGCTCAAGCCATTGGCAAAGATTCGGCCTCAAGTCCTCCAGACTGACCTAACTTCAAACTCACAGAGATTACACCTTGCCCCTCGATCGGGGAATCAAAAGACATCGAGGCACATCTGATACTGAGCGCTCATGCGTGCATGCGAACACGTGGAAGGAATTTCAGGAGTTACTCTTCAAGCTGAATCAATAACGCACGATAAGAATTCAAGAATGTGAAGTTTTCCTAAAGGTTCTGCAACCTCTCGAGGATAAATACAGACGTCTCCATACCGATCCGTGAGACTGTACTAAACCAGTTCATGACTCGTGAGACCAAGTAACCTAGGCTCTGATACCAACTTGTCACAACCCAAAATCCCAACCCGGTCGTGATGGCGCCTCTCGTGAGGACAAGGCCAGCCAATCAACAAAACAATACATCTCTTTATAATTACTTAGCAAGAATAAATCTAAATCATGGGCAATATAATCTAAATACAAAATAAACGTGATAGAACAAGGAAAACCATCCCAACTCAGCCCGAAATCGGGGTGTCACAAGTAATGAGCTACTACAGAGTTTACTAATATTTTACAAAGTCTGGAATTATCATAAATAACAAAGATAAGGGAGAAAATGGGGTTGCGAACGCCATGCAGCTACCTCGATAACTCCGATGAAAACTGAACAGTAGAAAACTCGATCTATGCCTCAGGAATACCTGTACCTGCACACATGGTGCAATGAATAATGTGAGTACTCCAACTCAGTGAGTAATAAAAATAACTACAGTCCGAAGATAAGAAAATCCAGTAAATACACAAAGTAAGCTAAAATCTAAATCTACAGCAACATATGGAACTGAACAGCTAAACAACAGTACAAAGGCAAATACATGAATGCAATGCATATGATGGTACATTCCAGTACCCACTGCGGCGTGCAGCCCGAGCCATCCATATTTATTTATCGTCAACGACGCTCACTGGGGGTGTGTACAGACTCGGGAGGGGCTCTTACAACCCAAGCGCAATATCTTGGTCAATCATTATTACCTGACCGGTCAGCCATTGTTACCTGATCAATTTATATCATACAGTGCCATTGTTACCACTGTTCAAGTATATCATCCAGTGTCATTGTTACCACTATTTCAAGTATATCACACAGTGTCATTGTTACCACTGTTTCAAGTATATCACACAGTGTCATTGTTACCACTGTTTCAAGTATATCACACAGTGTCATTATTACCACTGTTTCAAGTCACTTTATAATCAGTCCAGAAAATAATATAATAAGCCCCTTGGGCATTTACAAAACAGAAGTTCCCAGCCCGGAATACATTTAAAAATATCATTTAAGTTTTCAACACTCTTAGAATTTTGGCGAGTTTGCAAAATAGCATTTAAAACCTTGGACTGAAATTAAATGATATGCAAATAATGCTAAGCAGTAATATCAATCCTCGAAGGATTTTACAAATCGGCACAAGGCCCCAAACATAGCATCAAGCCCAGCAATATCAATGAAGTATGTGTATCAATCACCAGTATAATATAAACATCACACGGGATGGACCAAGTCACAATCCCCAATTGTATCCGACCCCGCACTCGCCATGGAGTGCGTGTCACGCCTCAATATAGCGTTACGATGTGAAAGTCCGGGGTTTCAAACCCTCAGAACAACATTTACATCTATTGCTCACCTCTAGCTCGCTATGCCCTTGCCTCTCTAATTGGCCTCCTCGTGTGACGAATTTGCCAAAAAATCACACAAACATCGATGAAGTTCGATTTATAAAAGACGGGGTTTTAACCATACATATCTGAAATTCACCCCTTAATGATAGTATAATGATCCCATACAGTTATGTAACTTCAATCTACAATACAACACTCAATAGGGCTAATATTAGTACTAGATCCCATAAATTATGCCATTTAGGCATATTATCAAACATCTTGTAGGCATAAATATTTACACCTCTTAACTATAGCATTGGTTCCTCCAACTATCACCATTAACCAACAATTCATCCCACTATTATTCTGTAACAATTTATACTCCTAACATCACATGTGTGATCAACCATTCACACCCAAACCAACAAAAATTCCATCAAATAAACACCTTTAAATCCCTACCATGTTCATGTATTTAGATTGGTAATTTATGGCTTCCAACCACCATACAATAAGTTGTAATACTTGATTCATACTCATATTTCCATAAATATATCCATATATGTGATTCTAAGGGTGTAGGATTACTTTTTGGAAGAAATCTTGCAAAACCCTCCTTTGAGTTCTTGAAGGAATTTCTTGAAAATCTAAGGATTTTTAAGATCAATCCATGTTAATATAAGTGTTTGGGAGTAGTAATCAACTCAAAATACTCCAAAAATCTTACCTTAGGATCATAGGGATGAAGTTTGGGACGAAATCCCCTTGAGAGAGCAAGCCTTAACCCCAAAAATGAGTTGGGAACTCTCTAGGCCGGTCTTGGGGTACTTAAAAACCTTCAGTCGCGTAGTTCGCGCGTTGTTCGCGCGTTTTGCTGAGCATTCTGCCTCAGACGCGCGAAATGCGCGACTTCGCGCGATACTTCGTGCTACTGACACATGCCCAGTAAAATGATCATAACTTTCTGCATATAACTCCAAATGACAAACGGTTTATTGCGTTAGAAACTAGACTCAAAGGGATTTAATTTGCTAAGTAGATACTCACACAACTCCTTATATAACTGGAGATATGGTCATTTAAAGTGAGGTCTTGTGCACACTCATTTACAATTTCGTCTATTATGGAATTTCCCAACTTCAAAAGTTCCCATTAGCCATCCGAAATCACCCCGACGTCCTCGAGACCTCAACCAAAACTACCAATACATCCTATTATATTATTCAAACTTGTTACAATTATCAAAACACCTCGACTAACACCAAAATTATCGAATTACATCGAATTCAAGTCTAAGTTACTTTAAAACTTCCAAAATGAGCATTCAATCAAAAACTCGACCAAAATATGTCCGAATGACTTGAAATTTTTCACACATATCCAAAATGGCATAACGAAGCTACAGAAATTCTGGGAATTCTATTCCGACCGTCGGATCAAAATTTCACCCATCAACCGGAAATCGCCAAAATACTAACTTCGCCAAAATGAGCTAATTTCTTCACCGGACCTCCAAAATTAATTCCAATTGCGCTCCTAGGCCTTAAATCATCCCCCGAAACTAACCGAATCATCGGAATTCAATTCCGAGCCCTCTAACTCACAAGTCAACATCCGGTTGACTTTTCCAAACTAATTCTTCCTTAAAGAGACTAATTGTCCCATTTCATGCCAAACTCGATCCGAATTGACTCAAATTCACCAAGTACATATTTTGAAACATGAATAAGTATTTAACGGGGAATACGAGATGAAACTATAGGAAACAACAGTCCGGGTCGTTACATCAAGTCATATCCTAAAATTTCAATTTATAAACTAAAATTTCAACACACAACCCAAAATTTCAATTCATATCCTAAAGGTTTTACTCATATCCACAAAAGTTCAAGTCAAATCCTAAAATTTCAATTTATAAACTAAAATCCAATACATAAATCAAAATTTTAATTCATATCCTAAAGGTTCAACTCATATCCACAAAAGTTCAATTCAAATCCTAAAATTTCAATTTATAAACTAAAATTCCAAAACACAAACCAAAATATCAATTCATATCCTAAAGGTTCAACTCATATCCACAAAAGTTCAAGTCAAATCCTAAAATTTTAAATTATAAACTAAAATTCCAATACTTAAACCAAAATTTCAATTCATATCCTAAAGGTTCAACTCATATCTACAAAAGTTCAAGTCATATCCTAAAATTTCAATTTATAAACTAAAATTCCAATACATAAACCAAAATTTCAATTCATATCCTAAATGTTCAACTCATATCCACAAAAGTTCAAGTCAAATCGTAAAATTCCAATTTATAAACTAAAATTTCAATACATAAATTAAAATTTCAATTCATATCCTAAAGGTTCAACTCATATCAACAAAATTTCAAGTCATATCCTAAAATCTCAATTTATAAACTAAAACTCCAATACATAAACCAAAATTTCAATTCATATCCTAAAGGTTCAACTCATATCAACAAAATTTCAAATCAAATTCTAAAACATCAATTTATAAACTAAAATTCAATGACATAAACCAAAATTTCAATTCATATCCTAAAGGTTCAACTCATATCCACAAAAGTTCAAGTCAAATCCTAAAATTTTAATTTATAAACTAAAATTCCAATACATAAACCAAAATTTTAATTCATATCCTAAAGGTTCAACTCATATCCACAAAAGTTCAAGAGAAATCCTAAAATTTCAATTTATAAACTAAAATTCCAATACATAAACAAAAATTTCAAATCATATCCTAAAGGTTCAACTGATATCCACAAAAGTTCAAGTCAAATCCTAAAATTTTAATTTATAAACTAAAATTCCAACACACAACCCAAAATTTCAATTCATATCCTAAAAGTTCAACTCATATCCACAAAAGTTCAAGTCAAATCCTAAAATTTCAATTTATAAACTAAAATTCCAATACATAAACCAAAATTTCAATTCATATCCTAAAGGTTCAACTCATATCCACAAAAGTTCAAGTCAAATCCTAAAATTTCAATTTATAAACTAAAATTCCAATACATAAACCGAAATTTCAATTCATATCCTAAAAGTTCAACTCATATCCACAAAAGTTTAAGTCAAATCCTAAAATTTCAATTTATAAACTAAAATTCCAATACTTAAACCAAAATTTCAATTCATATCCTAAAGGTTCAACTCATATCTACAAAAGTTCAAGTCATATCCTAAAATTTCTATTTATAAACTAAAATTCCAATACATAAACCAAACTTTCAATTCATATCCTAAAGGTTCAACTCATATCCACAAAAGTTCAAGTCAAATCATAAAATTCCAATTTATAAACTAAAATTTCAATACATAAATTAAAATTTCAATTCATATCCTAAAGGTTCAACTCATATCCACAAAATTTCAAGTCATATCCTAAAATCTCAATTTATAAACTAAAACTCCAATACATAAACCAAAATTTCAATTCATATCCTAAAGGTTCAACTCATATCAACAAAAGTTCAAATCAAATTCTAAAACATCAATTTATAAACTAAAATTCAATGACATAAACCAAAATTTCAATTCATATCCTAAAGGTTCAACTCATATCCACAAAAGTTCAAGTCAAATCCTAAAATTTCAATTTATAAACTAAAATTCCAATACATAAACCAAAATTTCAATTCATATCCTAAAGTTTCAACTCATATCCCACAAAAGTTCAAGTCAAATCCTAAAATTTCAATTTATAAACTAAAATTCCAATACATAAACCAAAATTTTAATTCATATCCTAAAGGTTCAACTCATATCCACAAAAGTTCAAGCCATATCCTAAAATTTCAATTTATAAACTAAGATTCCAATACATAAACCAAAATTTCAATTCATATCCTAAAGGTTCAACTCATATCCACAAAAGTTGAAGTAAAATCCTATAATTTCAATTTATAAACTAAAATTCCAATACATAAACCAAAATTTCAATTCATATCCTAAAGGTTCAACTCATATCCACAAAAGTTCTATTCAAATCCTAAAATTTCAATTTATAAACTAAAATTCCAATACATAAATCAAAATTACAATTCATATCCTAAAGGTTCAACTCATATCCACAAAAGTTCAATTCAAATCCTAAAATTTCAATTTATAAACTAAAATTCCAATACACAAACCAAAATTTCAATTCATATCCTAAAGATTCAACTCATATCCACAAAAGTTCAAGTCAAATCCTAAAATTTAAATTTATAAACTAAAATTCCAATACATAAATCAAAATTTCAATTCATATCCTAAAGGTTCAACTCATATTCAGAAAAGTTCAATTCAAATCCTAAAATTTCAATTTATAAACTAAAATTGCAATACAAAAACTAAAATTTCAATTCATATCCTAAAGGTTCAACTCATATCCACAAAATTTCAAGTCATATCCTAAAATTTAAATTTATAAACTAAAATTCCAATACATAAACCAAAATTTCAATTCCTATCCTAAAGGTTCAACTCATATCCATAAAAGTTCAAATCAAATTCTAAAACATCAATTTATAAACTAAAACTCAAAGACATAAACCAAAATTTCAATTCATATCCTAAAGGTTCAACTAATATCCACAAAAGTTCAAGTCAAAACCTAAAATTTCAATTTATAACCTAAAATTCCAATACATAAACCAAAATTTCAATTCATATCCTAAAGGTTCAACTCATATCCACAAAAGTTCAAGTCAAATCCTAAAATTTCAATTTATAAACTAAAATTCCAATACATAAACCAAAATTTCAATTCATATCCTAAAGGTTCAACTCATATCCACAAAAGTTCAAGTCAAATCCTAAAATTTCAATTTATAAACTAAAATTCCAATACATAAACCAAAATTTCAATTCATATCCTAAAGGTTCAACTCATATCCACAAAAGTTCAAGTCAAATCCTAAAATTTCAATTTATAAACTAAAATTCCAATACATAAACCAAAATTTCAATTCATATCCTAAAGGTTCAACTCATATCCACAAAAGTTCAAGTCATATCCTAAAATTTCAATTTATAAACTAAAATTCCAATACATAAACCAAAATTTCAATTCATATCCTAAAGGTTCAACTCATATCCACGAAAGTTGAAGTAAAATCCTAAAATTTCAATTTATAAACTAAGATTCCAATAAATAAACCAAAATTTCAATTCATATCATAAAGGTTCAACTCATATCCACAAAAGTTCAAGTCAAATCCTAAAATTTCAATTTATAAAGTAAAATTCCAATACATAAACCAAAATTTCAATTCATATCCTTAAGGTTCAACTCATATCCACAAAATTTCAATTCAAATCCTAAAATTTCAATTTATAAACTAAAATTCCAATACACAAACCAAAATTTTAATTCATATCCTAAAGGTTCAACTAATATACATAAAAAATTCAAGTCAAATCCTAAAATTTTAATTTATAAACTAAAATTCCAATACATAAACAAAAAATTCAATTCATATCCTAAAGGTTCAATCATGTCCACAAAAGTTCAAGTCAAATCTTAAAATTTCAATTTATAAACTAAAATTCCAATACATAAATTAAAATTTCAATTCATATCCTAAAGGTTCAACTCATATCAACAAAAGTTCAAGTCATATCCTAAAATTTCAATTTATAAACTAAAATTCCAATACATAAAACAAAATTTCAATTCATAGACTGAAGGTCCAACTCATATCCACAAAAGTTCAAATCAAATCCTAAAACTTTAATTTATAAACTAAAATTCCAAGACATAAACCAAAATTTCAATTCATATCCTAAAGGTTCATCTCATATCCACAAAAGTTCAATTCAAATCCTAAAATTTCAATTTATAAACTAAAATTCTAATACACAAACCAAAATTTCAATTCATATCCTAAAGGTTCAATTCATATCCACAAAAGTTCAAGTCAAATCCTAAAATTTCAATTTGTAAACTAAAATTCCAATACTTAAACCAAAAATTCAATTCATATCCTAAAGGTTCAACTCATATCTACAAAAGTTCAAGTCATATCCTAAAATTTCAATTTATAAACTAAAATTCCAATACATAAACAAAAATTTTAATTCATATCCTAAAGGTTCAAATCATATCCACAAAAGTTCAAGTCAAATCCTAAAATTCCAATTTATAAACTAAAATTCCAATACATAAACCAAAATTTCAATTCATATCCTAAAGGTTAAACTCATATCCACAAAAGTTCAAGTCAAATCCTAAAATATCAGTTTATAAACTAAAATTCCAATACATAAACCAATATTTCTATTCATATCCTAAAGGTTCAACTGATATCCACAAAAGTTCAAGTCAAATCCTAAAATTTCAATTTATAAACTAAAATTCCAATACACAAACCAAAATTTTAATTCATATCCTAAAGGTTCAACTCATATACATAAAAAATTCAAGTCAAATCCTAAAATTTTAATTTATAAACTAAAATTCCAATACATAAACAAAAAATTCAATTCATATCCTAAAGGTTCAATCATGTCCACAAAAGTTCAAGTCAAATCTTAAAATTTCAATTTATAAACTAAAATTCCAATACATAAATTAAAATTTCAATTCATATCCTAAAGGTTCAACTCATATCAACAAAAGTTCAAGTCATATCCTAAAATTTCAATTTATAAACTAAAATTCCAATACATAAAACAAAATTTCAATTCATAGACTGAAGGTCCAACTCATATCCACAAAAGTTCAAATCAAATCCTAAAACTTTAATTTATAAACTAAAATTCCAAGACATAAACCAAAATTTCAATTCATATCCTAAAGGTTCAACTCATATCCACAAAAGTTCAATTCAAATCCTAAAATTTCAATTTATAAACTAAAATTCCAATACACAAACCAAAATTTCAATTCATATCCTAAAGGTTCAATTCATATCCACAAAAGTTCAAGTCAAATCCTAAAATTTCAATTTGTAAACTAAAATTCCAATACTTAAACCAAAAATTCAATTCATATCCTAAAGGTTCAACTCATATCTACAAAAGTTCAAGTCATATCCTAAAATTTCAATTTATAAACTAAAATTCCAATACATAAACCAAAATTTTAATTCATATCCTAAAGGTTCAAATCATATCCACAAAAGTTCAAGTCAAATCCTAAAATTCCAATTTATAAACTAAAATTCCAATACATAAACCAAAATTTCAATTCATATCCTAAAGGTTAAACTCATATCCACAAAAGTTCAAGTCAAATCCTAAAATATCAGTTTATAAACTAAAATTCCAATACATAAACCAAAATTTCAATTCATATCCTAAAGGTTCAACTGATATCCACAAAAGTTCAAGTCAAATCCTAAAATTTCAATTTATAAACTAAAATTCCAATACACAAACCAAAATTTCAATTCATATCATTGTGACGACCCAAGGGGTCATCACCGTAATTCGTCCTTGTTCTGTGCTCCCGAGGCATTGAAAACCTCGCTTTTAGTTGCCTTTTTTTGGCGTGCACAATTCGGGCGCGTAGCCGGAAAGTTTTTATGTTAGAATATGTGAATTATGTGAAATATTTGATGAATTTTGGTATTAATATGCATAATGTTAACTTCGGTTAACATTTTGGGTAAACGGACCGGACCTGTGATTTGACGGTCCCGGAGGGTCCGTAGAAAAATATAGGACTTGGGCGTGTGCCCGGAATCAAATTCTGAGGGCCCAAGCTCGAGGAATGAATTTTTAAAAGATTTTGTTTTACTGAAATTTGATATGAAAATTTGAAATGAAAAGGAGTTAGAAAATATAGGTATCGGGCTCGTATTTTGGTTCCGACGCCCGGTACAAGTCTTAAATATGTGTTAAGCACTATCTGTAAAGTTTGGCTAAAACGGACGTCATATGACGTGTTTCGGACTAATAATGGAGAATTTGAGTTATGAAAGTTGAAGAAAAGAAAATCATGTGTTTGAGGCTTGATCCTATGTATATGATGTTATTTTGGCAATTTGATCGCACGAGTAAGTCCGTAAGATGTTTTTAAGGTTGTGTGCATGTTTGGTTTGGAGCCCCGAGGGCTCGGGTGAGTTTTGAATGGGGCCCGGGAGGTCTTGGACTTAAGAAAATGCAGGTTCAGGTGTTGCAGACACCAGCGCGGCCGCGGTCATTTCCGCGCGGTCCGGGCTGGAGCCGCGAGGCCGCGATGCATTTTTGTGCAGTCCGCGTGGCTGAGTCTGAGGGCTAGGGTTTCAGGTTAGCCAGCGCGGCCGCGCACCAAAACAGTGCGGTCCGCGCTGGAAGGGTTCAGTGAAGCCCCACTTTTCTTCCACTCGGCGCGGCCGCAACACATTTTTGTACGGTCCGCGCTAGGTCCTCAGAAAGGTATACAAGTTCGGAAAATCTCAGTCATTTTTCACTTTTCAAAAAACCCAAAACCTAAGAGGCAATTTTCCAAACAACTTTTTTTCTCCAAAACGATTGGTAAGTGATTTCTAACTTATTTTCTTTATTCCTTAACATCTTTTAACATAATTTCAACTTCAAATCAAAGATTTTTATGGGAAAAATTGGGTGTTTTGGGTAGAACGTAGGTTTTCTACAAATTGAGAAGTTGGACCTCAATTTGGGGTCTGATTTAAAAACAAATCATCTATTGAGATTCATGGGGGAATGGGTAACAGGGTTTTGGTCCGAACCTCGAGTTTCGACCATGTGGGTCCGGGGGTATTTTTTACCTTTTTGGGAAATATCTTGAAAAATCTATTTTCATGCATTGGGGATGATTCATTTAGTAATTATTAATGTGATTAAGTAACTTATGACTAGATCCGAGCGGATTGGTGGTGGAATCAAGAGGTAAAGCTATACTAGAAGCGTGAGTTGAGTTTGGAGCATTTGAGGTAAGTGTTTGTTCTAACTTTGGCTTGAGGGAATAGGATTAGGATGATATTTGCTACTTGCTAATGTGGAGTACGGTGTATAGGCATGGTGACGGTTATCTATGCACCGGAGTCTAGCATGACCGTGAGTCTTGATTGCTTTTAATTCGAATAATGTGACACAAGCTCCTTGTTTATTTGATAAGTTTCATATAATGTGAACGGTTGAGGAAGAATGATTTAAAAGGAGAATGTGTTGTGAATACTCCCTTGTCGGGATGTGTAGACTGATATATATATTCTCCCTTGTCGGGATATTTTGGGCTGTTAGTTGTACTCTTGCCGGGTTAAAGGTATTGAGTTGTTATTCTCCCCTAAAGGGGTTAAAGGTATTGAGTTGTTATTCTCCCCTGAAGGGGTCTACTATATGAAGTCAGATATTATGAACTATATTATGGGATCGTGTGGCACGCCGTCCACTTATATATGATATTATGGGATCGTGTGGCACGCCGTCCACTTATATATGATATTATGGGATCGTGTGGCACGCCGTCCACTTATATATGATATTATGGGATCGTGTGGCACGTCGTCCACTTATATATGATATTATGGGATCGTGTGGCACGCCGTCCACTTATATATGATATTATGGGATCGTGTGGCACGTCGTCCACTTATATATGATATTATGGGATCGTGTGGCACGCCGTCCACTATATATATATATATATATATATATATATATCATGGAAACCGGAGTTTCTTCTATTTATTTCCGATATTTCATTTTTATCTGTTACTCCCCGATAGCATGTCCCCTCCCAGTTTTACTTTGTATTATCTTGTTATTGTTTTCTTGCACTTGTTGTATATATATCTTTACAGGTTAATTGTGGTAGGTACTGTTTAGCCTCGTCACTACTTTGCCGGGGATAGGCCAGACACTTACCAGCACATGGGGTCGGTTGTGCTGATGCTACACTCTGTGTATTTTTGGTGCACAGATCAGGGAGCAGCTTACGGACCGCAGCAGTAGGACTTCTGGGAGCTATATTCAGTCCAGGGACTCTCGAGGTAGCCTAGCTGGCATTCGCAGGCCGAAGTCCCTTTCCATGTTTTTTTTGTTTGTTTATCTTGTATCAGACAAACATGATGTATTTTCCCTTCAGACATTGATTGTAGTATTCTGCAGTAGTCCGTGAGCTAGTGACACCAGACTCTGGGTAGCATTTTGGTTCAAACTTCCGCACTTTTTGTTTTCAGTTGCTTTAGATTTAAAGTCTTCCGCTTAGATTTTGTCTCGTTTATTTTATTGTTTGAAAGAAAGCATGAAAGGTGTTTTAAATATTTGGCTTGCCTAGCTCCGATAGTAGGCGCCATCACGACACCCGATGGTGGGAAATCCGGGTCGTGACAAGTTGGTATCAAAGCCCTATGTTACTTAGGTCTCACAACTCACGGGAAAGCTCAGTAGAGTCTGAGGGATCGGTACGGAGACGTCTGTATTTATCCTGTAGAGGCTACCGAGTTAGGAAAACTTCACCTTGTTCATTCTTGTCGTGAGATTTTGTTTCTCAAGTACTGATTGTCTTTCCACTCTGTTCTTCCGCAGATGGAGAGGACACGTGCTTCCTCTTCTACCGCGCAACAGCCTGAGCCCCCAACAGCAACCCTTATTAGGGGCAGAGGGCGAGGCCGAGGCCATGCCAGAGGCCGAGGCCGGGGCAGGGCTCAGCCCCAAGCAGCATTTCCAGCGACGGAGCCTCAGGTCGATTTTGAGGAGGAGGTTCCGGCCCCAGCTGTTCCAGTGGGCCCAGCTCAGGTCCCAAAGGGTTTCATAGCCACTCTAGTGCTTCAGGACGCTTTGGTCTGACTGGTAGGCTTTATGGAGGGCATTTCTAGAGCGGGTTTGCTTCCCGCAGCTCCAGCCACATCTCAGGCTGGGGGAGGAGTTCAGACTCCCGATACTCGTACTCCAGAGCCGGTAGCTCCTCAGGCTCAGGTTCCAGCAGTTCAGCCAGCTGTGGCAGCCCAGCCAGGTATTGCGGCTCAGTCCAGTGATGGTGCGGCTATGTCCGCGGATGCTTTGTGGAGGCTTGATCGTTTCACCAAGCTCTTCACTACTACATATAGTGGCACTCCCTCAGAGGATGCTCAGGATTTCATATTCAGCTGTCATGAGGTTCTACGGACTATGGGCATTGTAGAGACCAATGGGGTCGACTTCGCCACTTTTCGCCTGGCAGGATCCGCCAAGACTTGGTGGAGGGATTTCTGTTTAGCCAGGCCAGCAGGGTCGCCATCATTGACCTGGGATCAGTTTTCAGAGTTATTTCTGGGGAAGTTTCTTCCAGTTACTCAGCGAGATGCTCTTCGCAGGCAGTTTGAGCGTCTCCAGCAGGGTCCTATGACGGTCACCCAGTATGAGACCCGGTTCATTGATCTTGCTCGTCATGCCATTGTGATACTCCCCACTGAAAGAGAGAGGGTGCGGAGGTTTATTGATGGGTTGGCCCAGCCGATCCGTGTTCAGATGGCCATGAGTGCAGGTAGTGAGATTTCATTTCAGGAGGCGGCAGATGGTGCCCACTGGATAGAGATGGCACTTGCTCAGGGAGGTGGTCATGGGTCAGATAAGAGGCCCCGTCATTCTGGTAGATTCAGTGGTACCTCGTCTAGAGGTAGGGACTCTTATGGTAGAGGCCATCCTTCGAGGCCCTTTCAGTCAGCTCTCCAGGCTTCTTATGGTACACTAGGTGGTCGTGGTTCTCAGCCGCAGTATTCTGACCAGCAGCTTTTCAGTTCACCATCAGCACCTATCAGTGCACCACCACTTCGTTATTCTCAGCAGCCGAGGGCTTGTTATACTTGCGGCGATGTGAGTCACATTGCTAGATATTGCCCTCGAGTTTCCAGCAGCTCGCAGCAGCAGGGTTCTCGCCCGATGATCCAGGCACCAGTTGCCCCATAGCTTGCCCAGCCAGCTAGAGGCGGGGGTAGAGGACATAGAGGTGGAGGTAGAGGTTTTAGAGGTGGAGCTCAGACCGCTAGAGGTAGGGGTCAACCAGCAGCAAATCGTCCCAGGGATATGATTCAGGGAGGTGGGGCCCAGCCCCGTTGTTATGCTTTGCCAACCAGGCCAGAGGCTGAGTCATCAGATGCTGTGATTACAGGTACTATTCTGGTCTGTGATAGGGATGCTTCTGTGCTATTTGATCCCGGATCTACCTATTCATATGTGTCGTCCTATTTTGTACCCTATTTGGTTATACCTAGTGACTCGTTGAGTATTCCTATTTATGTGTCAACACCGGTGGGTGACTCTATTGTAGTCAACCAAGTTCATCGTTCTTGTATCGTAGTGTTTGGGGGTCTTGAAACCCGTGTTGATTTGTTGCTTTTGGACATGGTCGACTTTGATGTTATATTGGGGATGGATTAGTTATCCCCGTACCATGCTATCTTGGATTGCCATGCCAAGACCGTGACCTTAGCCTTACCGGATTTACCCTGTTTTAGAGTGGAGAGGGACTTCTGGTCATTGTACCCGCAGTGTTATCTCGTATATGAAAGCTCGACGTATGGTCGAGAAGGGATGTTTGGCCTACTTGGCGTATGTTCGCGATTCTAGCGTGGATGCCCCTTCTATTGATTCTGTGCCCGTTGTTCGGGAGTTTCCTGAGGTTTTCCCTTCAGACTTGCCGGGTATGCCGCCCGATAGGGATATCGACTTTTGTATTGATTTGGCCCCGGACACGTAGCCCATTTCTATCCCGCCATATCGTATGGCCACACCGGAGTTGAAAGAGTTAAAGGAACAGCTGCAGGATTTGCTTGAGAGAGGTTTCATTAGACTCAGTGTTTCGCCTTGGGGTGCGCCGGTGTTGTTTGTTAAGAAAAAGGATGGTTCAATGAGGATGTGCATCGATTAATGGCAATTGAACAAGGTTACAATTAAGAATAAGTATCCACTGCCGAGGATCGACGATTTATTCGACCAGCTTAAGGGTGCGGGGGTGTTTTCAAAGATAGATTTGAGATCTGGCTACCACCAGCTGAGGATTAGGGCGTCTGATGTCCCTAAGACAGCATTTCGCACTCGGTATGGGCACTATAAGTTTTTGGTCATGTCATTTGGATTGACTAATGCCCCAGCAGCGTTCATGGAGTTGATGAACCGAGTGTTCAGACCTTATTTGGACTTGTTCGTGATAGTCTTCATTGACGATATTCTTATATACTCCCGCAGTCATGAGGAGCATAAGCATCACCTCAGAGTGGTCCTTCAGACCCTAAAGGATAGTCAGTTGTATGCTAAGTTCTCAAAGTGCGAGTTTTGGTTGAGTTCGGTCACATTCCTGGGTCATGTCGTATCAGCAATAGGTATTTAGGTAGACCCGAAGAAGATAGAGGCAGTCAAGAACTGGCCTCGACCAGCTTCAGCTACGGATATTCGAAGTTTCCTGGGGTTGGCAGGTTACTACTGTCGGTTCGTGTAGGGGTTTTCATCCATTGCAGCCCCTATGACCAAATTGACCCAAAAGGGTGTCCAGTTCAGGTGGTCGGATGAGTGTGAGGCGAGCTTTCAGAAGCTCAAGAGGGCTTTGACTACGGCACCGGTATTGGTTTTGCCCATAGGTTCAGGGCCATATACGGTCTATTGTGATGCGTCTCGTATTGGGCTTGGTGCAGTGTTGATGCAGGAAGGCAAAGTCATTGCCTATGCTTCGAGGCAGTTGAAGATCTACGAGAAGAATTATCCGGTTCATAATCTCGAGTTGGCAGCCATTGTTCATGCCTTGAAGATCTGGAGGCATTACTTATATGGCGTGACGTGTGAGGTTTACACTGATCACAAGAGTCTTCAGTATCTGTTCAAGCTGAAAGAGTTGAATTTGAGGCAGAGGATGTGGTTAGAGTTGCTAAAGGATTATGATGTTACTATCTTATACCACCCGGGGAAGGCCAATGTGGTGGCCGATGCATTGAGCAGGAAGTCCGCCAGCATGGGTAGTCTTGCTTATATTCCAGTCAGCCAGAGATCGCTTGCTTTGGATGTTCAGGCCTTGGCCAATCGTCTTGTGAGGTTGGATATTTTTGAGCCTAGCAAAGTGTTAGCTTGCACGGTTGCTCGTTCCTCACTATTAGAGCATATCCGCGAGCGGCAGTTTGAGGATCCCCATTTGTGTGTCTTGAGAGACACGGTGCAACGTGGAGGTGCCAAGAAAGTAACCTTAGATGATGATGGTGTATTGAGATTGCAAGGGCGAGTTTGTGTGCCCAATGTTGATGGGATTCGAGAGTTGATCTTAGTGGAGGCCCACAGTTCTCGGTATTCTATTCACTCGGGTACCGCGAAGATGTATCAAGATCTGAGGCAGCACTATTGGTGGCGTAAGATGAAGAAAGACATCGTTGCGCACGTGGATCGATGTTTGAATTGTCAGCAGGTTAAGTACGAGTATCAAAGACCTGGTGGTCTATCTCAGAGGATTGCACTTCCCGAGTGGAAGTGGGAGCGAATTACGATGGATTTCGTTACTGGACTTCCGATGACTCGGAAAAAGTTTGATGCAGTTTGGGTCATTGTTAATAGGCTGACCAAGTCAGCGCATTTTGTTCCTGTTGTAGCCACCTATTCGTCCGAAAGGTTAGCCTAGATTTATATCAGGGAGATTGTTCGCCTTCATGGGGTGCCGCTATCTATCATTTCGGATCGGGGTACGCAGTTTACCTCACATTTCTGGAGAGCTGTTCAACGAGAGTTGGGCACCCAGATTGAGTTGAGTACAACATTCCATCCCCAGACGGACGGTCAGTCCGAGAGGACTATTCAGGTTCTTGAGGACATGCTCCGAGCCTGTGTCATTGATTTTGGAGGATCGTGGGACCAGTTTTTGCCTTTAGCAGAGTTTGGCTACAACAACAGCTACCAGTCCAACATTCAGATGGCTCCGTACGAGGCATTGTATGGTAGGCGATGTCGGTCTCCAGTTGGATGGTTTGAGCCGGGAGAGGCTTGATTATTGGGTACGGATCTGGTTCAGGAAGCCTTGGACAAAGTCAGGATTATTCAGGATAGACTTCGTACAGCTCAGTCCAGACAGAAGAGTTACGCAGACCGCAAGTTCAGAGATGTTGCATTCATGGTTGGTGAGCGGGTATTGCTCCTGTATCGCCTATGAAAGGCGTGATGAGATTTGGGAAGAAGGGCAAGCTCAGCCCTAGGTTCATCAGTCCATTTGAGATTCTTAATCATGTGGGAGAGGTGGCTTATAGACTTGCCTTGCCACCTAGCTTGTCAGCTGTGCATCCCGTGTTTTATGTGTCTATGCTCCGGAAGTATCGCGAAGATCCATCGCACGTGTTAGATTTCAGCACTGTCCAATTGGACAAGGATCTGTCATATGAGGAGGAGCCGGTGGCTATTCTAGACCGGCAGGTTCGACAGTTGAGGTCGAAGAGTTTTCCTTCGGTGCGTGTTCAGTGGAGAGGTCAGCCTCCTGAGGCATCGACCTGGGAGTCCGAGTCCGATATGCAGAGCCGTTATCCTCATTTATTTCCCGACTCAGGTACTTCTTTCTTTTGTCCGTTCGAGGACGAACGGTTGTTTTAGAGGTGGAGAATGTGACGACCGAAGGGGTCATCACCGTAATTCTTCCTTGTTCCGTGCTCCCGAGGCCTTGAAAACCTCGCTTTTAGTTGCCTCGATTGGCGTGCGCAGTTCAGGCGCGTAGCCGGAAAGTTTTTATGTTAGAATATGTGAATTATGTGAAAGATTTGATGAATTTTTTTATTAATATGCATAATGTTGACTTCGGTCAACATTTTGGGTAAACGGACCCGGACCTGTGATTTGACGGTCCCGGAGGGTCCGTAGAAAAATATGGGACTTGGGCGTGTGCCCGGAATCAAATTCTGAGGGCCCAAGCCCGAGAAATGAATTTTTGAAAGAAATTGTTTTTCTGAAATTTGATATGAAAATTTGAAATGAAAAGGAGTTAGAAAATATAGGTATCGGGCTCGTATTTTGGTTCCGACGCCCAGTAGAAGTCTTAAATTTGTGTTAACCACTATCATTAAAGTTTGGCTAAAAACGGACGTCATATGACGTGTTTCGGACTAAAAATGGAGAATTTGAGTTTTGACAGTTGAAGAAAAGAAAATCATGTGTTTGAGGCTTGATCCTATGTATATGATGTTATTTTGGCGATTTTATCGCACGAGTAAGTTCGTAAGATGTTTTTAAGATTGTGTGCATGTTTGGTTTGGAGCCCCGAGGGCTCGGGTGAGTTTTGAATGGGGCCCAGGAGGTCTTGGACTTAAGAAAATGCAGGTTCATGTGTTGCAGACACCAGCGCGGCCGCGGTCATTTCCGCGCGGCCGCGATGCCTTTCTGTGCGATCCGTGCGGCTGAGTTTGAAGGCTAGGGTTTCAGGTTAGCCAGCGCGGCCGCGCACCAAAATAGTGCGGTCCGCGCTGGAAGGGTTCAGAGAAGCCCCACTTTTCTTCCACTCGGCGCGGCCGCAACACATTTTTTTGCGGTCCGCGCCAGGTCCTCAGAAAGGTATACAAGTTCGGAAAATCTCAGTCATTTTTCACTTTTCAAAAAACCCAAAACCTAAGAAGCGATTTTCCAAGCAACCTTTTTTCTCCAAAACGATTGGTAAGTGATTTCTAACTTAATTTCTTTATTCCTAAACATCTTTTAACAAAATTTCAACTTCAAATCAAAGATTTTCATGGGGAAAATTGGGTGTTTTGGGTAGAACGTAGGTTTTCTACAAATTGAGAAGTTGGACCTCAATTTGGGGTCCGATTTAAAAACAAATCATCTATTGGGATTCATGGGGGAATGGGTAACCGGGTTTTGGTCCGAACCTCGAGTTTCGACCACGTGGGTCCGGGGGTATTTTTGACCTTTTTGGGAAAAACCTTGAAAAATCTATTTTCATGCTTTGGGGATGATTCATTTAGTAATTATTAATGTGATTAAGTAACTTATGACTAGATCCGAGCGGATTGGTGGTGGAATCAAGAGGTAAAGCTATACTAGAAGCGTGAGTTGAGTTTGGAGCATTTGAGGTAAGTGTTTGTTCTAACTTTGACTTGAGGAAATAGGATTAGGATGATATTTGCTACTTGCTAATGTGGAGTACGGTGTATAGACATGGTGACGGTTATCTATGCACCGGAGTCTAGCATGACCGTGAGTCTTGATTGCTTTTAATTCGAATAATGTGACACAAGCTCCATGTTTATTTGATAAGTTTCATATAATGTGAACGGTTGAGGAAGAATGATTTAAAAGAAGAATGTGTTGTGAATACTCCCTTGCCGGGATGTGTAGACTGATATATATATTCTCCATTGTCGAGATATTTTGGGCTGTTAGCTGTACCCTTGCCGGGTTAAAGGTATTGAGTTGTTATTCTCCCCTGAAGGGGTCTACTATATGAAGTCAGATATTATGAACTATAATTTGGGATCGTGTGGCACGCCGTCCACTTATATATGATATTATGGGATCGTGTGGCACGCTGTCCACTTATATATAATATTATGGGATCGTGTGGCACGCCGTCCACTTATATATGATATTATGGGATCGTGTGGCACGCCGTCCACTTATATATGATATTGTGGGATCGTGTGGCACGCCGTCCACTTATATATGATATTATGGGATCGTGTGGCACGCCGTCCACTTATATATGATATTATGGGATCGTGTGGCACGCCGTCCACTATATATATATATATATATATATATATATATCATGGAAACCGGAGTTTCTTCTATTTATTTCCGATATTTCATTTTTATCTGTTACTCCCCGATAGCATGTCCCCTCCCAGTTTTACTTTGTATTATCTTGTTATTGTTTTCTTCCACTTGTATATATATCTGTACAGGTTAATTGTGGTAGGTACTGTCTAGCCTCGTCACTACTTCGTCGGGGTTAGGCCAGGCACTTACCAGCACATGTGGTCAGTTGTGTTGATGCTACACTCTGTGTATTTTTGGTGCACAGATCGGGGAGCAGCTTACGGACCGCAACAGTAGGACTTCTGGGAGCTATCTTCAGTCCAGGGACTCTCGAGGCAGCCTAGCTGGAATTCGCAGGCCGAAGTCCCTTTCCATGTTTTTTTTTGTTTGTTTATCTTGTATCAGACAAACATGATGTATTTTCCCTTCAGACATTGATTGTAGTATTCTGCAGTAGTCCGTGAGCTAGTGACACCAGACTCTGGGTAGCATTTTGGTTCAAACTTCCGCACTTTTGGTTTTCAGTTGCTTTAGATTTAAAGTCTTCCGCTTAGATTTTGTCTCGTTTATTTTATTGTTTGAAAGAAAGCTGGAAAGGTGTTTTAAATATTTGGCTTGCCTAGCTCCGATAGTAGGCGCCATCACGACACCCGATGGTGGGAAATCCGGGTCATGACAATCCTAAAGGTTCAACTCATATCCACAAAAGTTCAAGTCAAATCCTAAAATTTCAATTTATAAACTAAAATTCCAGCACATAAACCAAAATTTCAATTCATATCCTAAAGGTTCAACTCATATCCACAAAAGATCAAGTCATATCCTAAAATTTCAATTTATAAACTATGATTCCAATACATAAACCAAAATTTCATTCATATCCTAAAGGTTCAACTCATATCCACAAAAGTTGAAGTAAAATCCTAAAATTTCAATTTATAAACTAAGATTCCAATACATAAACCAAAATTTCAATTCATATAAAAAAGGTTCAACTCATATACACAAAAGTTCAAGTCAAATACTAAAATTTCAATTTATAAACTAAAATTCCAATACATAAACCAAAAATTCAATTCATATCGTAAAGGTTCAACTCATATCCACAAAAGTTCAAGTCATATCCTCATATTTCAATTTATAAACTAAAATTCCAATACACAAACCGAAATTTCAATTCATATCCTAAAGGTTCAACTCATATCCACAAAATTTCAAGTCAAATTCTAAAATTTCAATTTATAAACTAAAATTCCAATACACAAACCAAAAATTCAATTCATATCCTAAAAGTTCAACTCATATCCACAAAAGTTCAAGTCATATCCTAAAAATTAAATTTATAAACTAAAATTCCAATACATAAACCAAAATTTCAATTCATATCCTAAAGGTTCAACTCATATCCACAAAAGTTCAAGTCAAATCCTAAAATTCCAATACATAAATTAAAATTAAAATTCATATCCTAAAGGTTCAACTCATATCCACAAAAGTTCAAGTCATATCCTAAAATTTTAATTTATAAACTAAAATTTCAATACATAAACCAAAATTTCAATTCATATCCTAAAGGTTCAACTCATATCCATAAAAGTTCAAGTCAAATTCTAAAACTTCAATTTATAAACTAAAATTCAAAGACATAAACCAAAATTTCAATACATATCCTAAAGGTTCAACTCATATCCACAAAAGTTCAAGTCAAATCCTAAAATTTCAATTTATAAACTTAATTTCCAATACACAAACCAAAATTTCAATTCATATCCTAAAGGTTCAACTCATATACACAAAAGTTCAAGTCAAATCCTAAAATTTCAATTTATGAACTAAAATTCCAATACATAAACTAAAAATTTCAATTCATATCGTAAAGGTTCAACTCATATCCACAAAAGTTAAAGTCAAATCCTAAAATTTTAATTTATAAACTAAAATTCCAATTCATAAACCAAAATTTCAATTCATATCCTAAAGGTTCAACTCATATCCACAAAAGTTCAAGTCAAATCCTAAAATTTCAATTTATAAAATAAAATTCCAATACACAAACCAAAAGTTCAATTTATAAACTAAACTTCCAATACATAAACCAAAATTTCAATTCATATCCTAAAGGTTCAACTCATATCCACAAAATTTCAAGTCATATCCTAAAATTTCAATTTATAAACTAAAATTCCAATACATAAACCAAAATTTCAATTCATACCTAAAGGTTCAACTCATATCAACAAAAGTTCAAATCAAATTCTAAAACATCAACTTATAAACTAAACTTCCAATACATAAACCAAAATTTCAATTCATATCCTAAAGGTTCAACTCATATCCACAAAAGTTCAAGTTAAATCCTAAAATTTCAATTTATAAACTAAAATTCCAATACATAAACCAAAATTTCAATTCATATCCAAAATGTTCAACTCATATCCTAAAATTTCAATTTATAAACTAAGATTCCAATACATAACCCAAAATTTCAATTCATATCCTAAAGGTTCAACTCATATCCACAAAAGTTGAAGTCTAATCCTAAAATTTCAATTTATAAACTAAGATTCCAATACATAACCCAAAATTTCAATTCATATCCTAAAGGTTCAACTCATATCCACAAAAGTTGAAGTCAAATCCTAAAATTTCAATTTATAAACTAAAATTTCAATTCATATCCTAAAGGTTCAACTCATATCCACAAAAGATCAAGTCAAATCCTAAAATTTCAATTTATAAACTAAAATTCCAATACATAAACCAAAATTTCAATTCATATCCTAAAGGTTCAACTCATATCCACAAAAGTTCAAGTCAAATCCTAAAATTTCAATTTATAAACTAAAATTCCAATACATAAATTAAAATTTTAATTCATATCCTAAAGGTTTATCACGACCCGGATTTCCCACCATCGGGTGTCATGATGGCGCCTACTATCGGAGCTAGGCAAGCCAAATATTTAAAATACCTTTCCTGCTTTCTTTCAAACAATATAATAAATGATACAAAATTTAAGCGGAAGACTTTAAATCTAAAGCAACTGAAAACCAAAAGTGCGGAAGTTTAATACGCATCACTACCCAAGGTCTAGTGTCACTAGCTCACGGACTACTACAAAATACTACAAACAATGTCTGAAAGGAAATACATCATGTTTGTCTGATACAACATGAAGAAACGAAAAACATGGAAAGGGACATCGGCCTGCGAACGCCAGCTAGGCTACCTCGAGAGTCCCTGGACTGAAGATAGCTCCCAGAAGTCCTACTGTTGTGGTTCGTAAGCTGCTCCCTGATCTGTGCACAAAAATGCACAGAGTGTAGCATCAGCACAACCGACCCCATGTGCTGGTAAGTGTCTGGCCTAACCCCGGCAAAGTAGTGACGAGGCTAGACAGTACCTACCACAATTAACCTATACAGATATATATACAAGTGCAAGATAACAATAATAATATAATACAAAGTAAAGCTAGGAGGGGACATGTTATCGGGGAGTAACAGATAAAAATGAAATATCAGAATTCAAGAATATGAAGTCTTTCCTAAAGGTGTTGCAGCCTCTCGAGGATAAATACAGACGTCTCCATACCGATCCACGAGACTCTGCTAAACCTGCTCATGACTCGTAAGACCTATGTAACCTAGGCTCTGATACCAGCTTGTCACGACCCAAAATCCCAACCCGGTCGTGATGGCGCCTCTCGTGAGAACAAGGCCAGCCAATCAACAAAACAGTACATCTCTTTATAATTACTTAGCAGGAATAAGTCTAAATCATGGGCAATATAATCTTAAATGGCGAAATAAACGTGATAGAACAAGGAAAACCCTCCCAACTCAGCCCGAAATCGGGGTGTCACAAGTCATGAGCTACTACAGAGTTTACTAATATTTTACAAAGTCTGGAATTATCATAAATAACAAAGATAAGGGAGAAAACGGGGCTGCGGACATCAACAACTACCTCGTTACTCCTAGTCACTGCCTGGTCTGGAAAGAATCAGCGCTCAAGAGCGAACTCAGCTCTGCCTGTATCTGCACACATGGTGCAGGGAGTAATGTGAGTACTCCGACCCAGTGAGTAATAAAAATAAATAACGACTGAAAGCATGAAATCTCATAACGGCACAATATAGCGCTATCCCAAGCAGTAAAATAAGTTATATAGTAAAATAGTGAGTATCAGATAATTCATCTTTTAAAACAGTAAAGACAAATAATTTCCACAGTAAGGATAAATCAAAAGCTTTCCCCTCAGGCTCAATATGTAAATCTCAGTATAGTGTCAGCCCTTCGGGCTCACTCCCAACTCACCAGCACACAACATCAGCCCCTCGGGCTCACTCCCAACTCACCACACACAAGCAACGGCCTCTCGGGCCCACTCCCAACTAACCTTGGTACCCTGCGCTCACTGGGGGTGTGTACACACCCCGGAGGGGTTCCTATAGCCCAAGCGCAATATCATTAGGCCTGAAAGCCTTCACACATCACACACGAGGCCTAAAAGCCTCGTCATATAACACTCGAGGCCTGAAAGCCTCCTCACATCACTCAACATATCCTCACGTATGGCCCTCGGCCTCAATCAGTCCAGAAAATAATCATAAGCCTCTTGGGCATCAGTAAAACAATAGTGCTCAGCTCAACAGCATTATATATATCATTAAATCTCGAGTTGAGTGTAAATGTAGCTGAGTTCACAAAATAATATAATTCAATTGGACTGAGTTCAAATAATATTTCAATTCGTGAGGAAAATAGTGATATAAATTCACAAAAGATTTCAGATAATTGGCACGAAGCACAAATATGGCAATAACCCCAATCATAGTGAAAAACAATAAATCTTTATCAATTACGCGGTAAAAATATCAACTGGGATGGACCAAGTCACAATCCCCAATAGTAAATGACCCCGCGCTCATCATACAACGCGTGTCTCATCTCAACATAGCAGTATGTTGTGCAATCCGGGGTTTCAAACCCTCAGTGCATCATTTAAAATCATTACTCACCTCAAGACGGTCCAACGTCTACTCCGCTATGCCCTTGCCTCTCAAATTTACCTCTTCACGCGTTAAATCTGGTCAAAACCACAACGAATACATTACAATAGGCTAAGGGAATATAACCCAATCAAAAAGACTCGAAAAATATCAAAATTCACGAAATTCGCAAAACCCGAGCCCCGGGCCCACTTCTTGAAAAATTACATAAGTCACATCAGCGGATTCCTCGTCTCGCCACGAGTCCGTACATATAAAATTTACCAAAATCGGAGTTTAAATGGCCTCTCAAATCTTATTTTCAAATCCCTAGGTCTAAATCTTCAATTTACTCCTCAAAAACATGTAATCTAGTCGGATTATTCGATGATAATTCAATATTATGAAGTAGAAATGATCACAAGTGACTTACCTCAAGATTTCCCAAGATTTCTTGCTAAAAATTGCCCAAAATCCGAGCTTGGAAGTCAAAAAAAATGACCAAACTCGGACTGCTGGACATTAAATCTGTCCAGAAATTTTTGGTACTGTTCACGCGGGGCACTGTTCATGTGCGTGAGGTCACTGTTCACTGTTCACCCGCGCAGTTACGGTTCACGCACGGGTACTGTTCACTGCTGCAGAAAATACAGCAGCTTTTAAGAAATTTGCAGCACAGCCATTTTTCACTAAAATGGCTCTAACTCCATCATATGAACTCGGAATTAGACGATTCTTGTTCCTATGAGTCACAAATAATAATACGAACACAACCCTTCAATGAAAACTCAATTCGAATCTCGTTTGCGCACTTCAATACCCATTTCACTTGTTAAACAATAAACTCACATTTCACGTCAAAAACCCAATCGCGACTTGATGAAATTAAACCAAAATTTTCTAGATTAGTCCTATAATTCATGATTTAAATTCTGGAAGTCTCGAAATCAAATTTGGATCTCTAGAACTAAAAATGAACCTTTAGATCATTACATTTATGCTCAAAACGGCAAAAAAATCTTCCAAAAATGACCCGTTGGGCATCCGAAACACACCCGAGGCCCCCGGGACCCCGACCAATGATACCAACCAATCCCAAAATACATTACGGACTTGCACGAGGCCTCAAATCACATCAAACAACGCTAAAATCATGAATCAACCTCCAATCCAAGTTTTATGAACTTTAGAATTTCCAACTTCTATTTCAGATATCGAAACCTATCAAATCACATCCGATTGACTTCAAATTTTGCACACAAGTCCAAAATGACATAACGAAACTACATAAATTCTCGTAATTCCATTCTGACCGTCGGAACAAAATTTCACCTATCAACCGGAAATTGCCAAAATACTAACTTCGCCAAAATGAGCTAATTTCTTCACCGGACCTCCAAAATCAATTCCGATTGCGCTCCTAGGCCTTAAATCATCCCCCAAAACTAACCGAATCATCGGAATTTAATTTCGAGCCCTCTAACTCACAAGTCAACGTCCGGTTGACTTTTCCAAACTAATTCTTCCTTAAAGAGACTAATTGTCCCATTTCATACCCAACTCGATCCGAAGTGACTCAAATTCACCAAGTACACATATTGAAACATGAATAAGCATTTAACGAGGAATACAAGACAAAAATACAGGAAACAACGATTCGGGTCGTTACATTCTCCCCAAATAAAACAAACGCTCGTCCTCGAGCGAGTTAAGAAACATACTTGGAGTTTCAAATAGGTGCGGGTACCTGCTCCGCATCTCCTGCTCGGTCTCCCAAGTAGCCTCCTCCACGAGCCGACCTCTCCACTGTACTTTCACTGATGCTATATCTTTTGATCTCAATTTTTGAACCTGTCGACTCAAAATAGCCACTTGCTCCACATTATAAGTCAAATTTTCATCTAACTGTACTGTACTGAAATCTAAAATATGAGACAAGTCCCCAATGTACTTCCGGAGCATGGACACATGGAATACCGGATGAACACCCGACAATCTAGGCGGCAAAGCAAGCTCGTAAGCCACCTCTCCAATCCTCCTAATTACCTCAAATGGTCCAATAAATCGCAGACTCAACTTCCCTTTCTTTCTGAACCTCAGAACACCCTTCATCGGCGAAACCTTCAGCAAAACCTTCTCGCCCTCCATAAATGACACATCTCGGACCTTCCGGTCTGCATAACTCTTCTGAGGCGACTGAGTTGTGTGAAGTCTTTCCTGAATCACCTTCACCTTTTCTAAGGCATCCTGGACCAAATCTGTCCCCAACAACCTAGCCTCACCGGGATCAAACTAACCCACTGGAGTTCTACACCGCCTCCCGTATAAGGCCTCATACGGTGCCATCTGAATACTGGACTGATAGCTGTTGTTGTAGGCAAACTCTGCAAGTGGTAAAAATTCAACCCAAGAACCTCCAAAATCAATCACGCAAGCACGCAACATATCCTCCAATATCTGAATAGTACGCTCGGACTGTCCGTCCGTCTGAGGATGAAATGCTGAACTCAACTCCACCTGAGTGCCCAACTCGTGCTAAAAAGTCCTCCAAAACTGAGAAGTGAACTGAGTACCTCTATCCGAAATAATAGTAACTGGAACACCATGCAACCGCACAATCTCCTGAATAAAGATCCTAGCCAGCCGCTCCGCAGAATATGTGGTACACACCGAAATGAAATGCACTGACTTGGTCAGCCTATCCACAACGACCCAAATCGAATCAAAATTCTTCAATGTCCGAGGAAGGCCACTCACGAAATCCATAGTAACTCTCTCCCATTTCCACTCAGGAATAATCATCTGCTGAAGCAAACTGCCCGATCTCTGTTGCTCATATTTCACCTGCTCACAGTTGAGACACCGAGCCACATATCCCACAATGTCTTTCCTCATTCTCCTCCACTAGTAATGTTGTCTCAAGTCCTGATACATCTTCGCAACACCCAGATGGATGGAATACCGCAAACTGTGGGACTCCTCAAGAATCAAATCTCTAAGCCCATCAACATCGGGCACACAAATACGGCCCTGCATCCTCAATACGCCATCATCACCTATAGTCACATCTTTGGCATTATCATGCTGAACTCTGTCCTTAAGGACAAGCAAATGCGGATCATCATACTGGTGCTCTCTGATGCGATCATATAAGGAAGATCGATGTCACGACCCAAATCCCAGTCGTGATGGCGCCCATCACACTACTAGGCAAGCCCGACCATTATTCAACACTTAACCCAATTTATCAAAAATAGCGGAAAGAAATATCAATTAAGCAAGATTAAAGTACTGAAGAATTTAACAAAATACACAATATAATCTCACTAGGACCCGGTGTCACGAATCTGAGCCTCTAGAATACAGAATATCATCCTAATACACGGTATATCCAAAGTCTGATAATGCAAAAATAAAGAGATAGGATAGGAGGGAAGAAATCAATGGTTGTGAACGCTGTGTAGCTACCTCGATACTCTCAGAGGCTGGATCTGCTGATCAACTGGATCTACTGAGCCTGAGACTGCCTTAGATCTGCACACAAGGTGCAGGGAGTAAAGTGAGTACTCTGACCCAGTGAGTAATAAAAGTAACTATAGTCCGAAGATAAGAAAATCCAGTAAATACACAAAGTAAGCTACAATCCGAATATACAGTAACATATGGAACTGAGCAGCTAAACACCAGTATAAATACAAATACATGAATGCAATGCAATGCATATGATGGTACATTCTAGTACCCACTGCGGCGTGCAGCCCGAGCCATCCATATTTATTTATCGTCGACGGCGCTCACTGGGGGTGTGTACAGACTCCGGAGGGGCTCCTACAGCCCAAGCGCAAAATCTTGGTCAGTCATTGTTACCTGACCGGTCAGCCATTTTTACCTGACCAATTTATATCATATAGTGCCATTGCTACCACTGTTCAAGTATATCATCCAGTGTCATTGTTACCACTATTTCAAGTATATCACACAGTGTCATTGTTACCACTGTTTCAAGTATATCACACAGTGTCATTGTTACCACTGTTTCAAGTATATCACACAGTGTCATTGTTACCACTGTTTCAAGTATATCACACAGTGTCATTGTTACCACTGTTTCAAGTCACTTTATAATCAGTCCAGAAAATAATATAATAAGCCCCTTGGGCATTTACAAAACAGAAGTTCCCAGCCCGGAATACATTTAAAAATATCATTTAAGTTTTCAACACTTAGAATTATGGCTGAGTTTGCAAAACAACATTTAAAACCTTGGACTGAAATTAAATGATATGCAAATCATGCTAAGCAGTAATATCAATCCTCGAAGGATTTTACAAATCGGCACAAGGCCCCAAACATGGCATCAAGCCCAGTAATATCAATGAAGTATGTGTATCAATCACCAGTATAGTATAAACATCACACGGGATGGACCAAGTCACAATCGCCAATAGTATCCGACCCCGCACTCTCCATGGAGTGCATGTCACGCCTTAATATAGCGTTACAATGTGAATGTTCGGGGTTTCAAACCCTCAGAACAACATTTACATCTATTACTCACCTCAAGACGGCCAAAAGTCTACTCCGCGATGAACTTTCCTTTCGAATCGACCTCCTCGCGCGTCGAATCTTCCCAAAACCACAAGGAATATATTACAATAGGCTAAGGGAATATAACTCAATCAAAAAGACTCGAAAAATATCGAAAATCATGAAATTTGCAAAACCCGAGCCCTGGGCCCACTTCTCGAAAAATTACGAAAGTTACATCACCGGTTTTCTCGTCTCGCCACGAGTCTGTACATATAAAATTTACCAAAATCAGAGTTCAAATGACCCCTCAAATCTTCATTTTAGAATTTCAATCTCAAGCCCTAATTTCTTATAATTTGGCTATGTTTTTTTGGATTTCAAGGATGATTCTTCAATAAAATCATGTATTTAACTCATAAAACTTACCTCCAATCGATCTCAGTTGAAACTCCCTTCAATCCCCATCCAAAAGCTCTCAAAATGACTGAAAATGGTGGAAAAATGATCCAAAATCGGATATAAACTCACTGCCTAGATTTTTCGCAATTACTGTTCACCCGCGCGGGTTGCTGTTCACTGCTGCTAAAAAAATGCACCAGCAGCCCTATAATTCATTATCAAAATTTCGGAAGTCTCGGAATCAAATTTGGATCTCTAGAACTAAAAATGAACCTTTAGATCATTACATTTATGCTCAAAACGACAAAAATCTTCCAAAAACTCTTCCAAAATTTGTCCGAGCCTCATGGAATCCCAACAAAGTATACTAACAAGTCCCATAATATGACACAAACTTAGTTGTTCCTTAGAATCACCAAAAACAACGCAAAAATACTAAATTCACTACGGATTCAAGCCTATGAACTTTGAAACTTCAAATTTTCACATCCGGTGTCGAAACACGTCAAAACTAGTCCGAATGATCTCAAATATTGCAGACAAGTCCAAAATGACATACCGAAGCTACATCAACTCTCGGAATTCCATTCCGAGCCTCAGATCAAAATCTTACCTATCAACCGGAATTCGCCAAAATACTAACTTTGCCGATTCAAGCTTAATTCTACACCGGTCATCACAAAAATATTCCGGACACACTCCTAAGTCCCAAATCACCTAACAAAGCTATCCGAACCATAAAATTCACATTTCGAGCGCTCTAACACATAAGTTAATATCCGGTTGACTTTTCCAACTTAAGCTTCCTTAAAAGAGACTAAGTGTCTCAAACCTTACCAAAATCATTCAGGAATGACTTCAAATTTTGCACACAAGTCACATTCGACATTACGGACTTGCCCCAACTTTCGGAATCGCATTCCGACCCCGATATCAAAATTTCCACTTCCAGTCGAATTTTCTCAAAAACCTTCAAATTTCTATATTTAGCCAAACGGCTCCAAAATGACATACGGACCTCCGAATTCACTTCCGATCGCGCTCCCAAATCCAGAATCACCATACGGAGCTACTCCCAGTCTCGGAATTCCAAACGGACATCAATAACACTGAAATGCATTTTAAGCCAAACTGATGCAATTTCTTCTAAAATGCTATCTTCCACAATAGGCGCCAAAACGCTCCCGGATTATCCAAAACCTGATCCGGGCATATGCCCAAGTATGAAATTATCATACTAACCTGCTGGAACCTTAGGATCCCAATTCCGAGGTCTTTTACTCAAAATTCCAATCCTAGTTCATTTCTTCAATTTTAAGCTTTCAAAATGAGAATTTCCATTTAGATTTGACTCCAAACTTCCTGAATTTTAATTCTGACCATACACTCAAGTCAATATACCTGAGATGAAGCTTATCATGGCCTCAAACTACTGAATGACGCACCGGAGCTCAAAATGATTGATCGGGTCGTTACAATCTCCCCCACTTAAACATACGTTCGTCCTCGAACGTGCTGAGTACTACACTAAAGTAGTATGAAATCACTTGTTTAACACCTCATGCACCTTCCCGTGCTACCACCACTGAGTTGAGCACATTAGCTCGAAAACTCTGTAGGTATACTCCCTTATTCAAGAAAATAAGCCATTAGGTCCAATTCAAACTGTCACACCTCTTTTTTACGCACCCGCAGGGGCGTAGGGGAGTTTTTTCCAATTAAAGGACAATCGAAACGGGATTTGTTTATTTATTTCAGAGTCGCCACTTGGGAGATTTAGGGTGCCCCAAGTCACCAATTTTAATCCCGAATCGAGGAAAAGAATGACTCCATATTACATTCTGCATACTAGAAATCCGGCTAAGGAATTCTGTTAACCCGGGAGAAGGTGTTAGGCATTCCCGAGTTCCGTGGTTCTAGCACGGTCGCTCAACTGTTATATTCGGCTTGATTATCTGATTTTATACAAATATGAACTTATGTGCAAATTTTTAACTCTTGACCGCTTTTATAATTATTATTATTTTTATAGGACTTGCAACAGTGTGAAAACATATCTCGAACCACGTTACATCAATGCACCCGTGGTTATTGATATATCTCGACTCGGTTGAGATTTGGATTTAGGTCACATAAATGTGCACCCAAGTTAGGGAAAATAGATTATTAATAGCGTGCCTAAAGCAACTAACGTGTTGTTGTTTGGAGAAGGCCGTAAAATTCGCTAAATGGCCTGCCCCGAATTCTAAGTATTTCAATATATATATATTTAGAGGGCCCCGCAGCTTGTACATTTTTGTTTGTCGAGGCTCGTCTCATCTATTAAACAAAAGAATTGGCAACGTCATGGAAATGCATCTCAGACCACGCCACAATCAATGTACCCGTGATTAGAGACACATTTCGATTCCGTTGGGATTTGGATTTGGGTCACATAAATGTGCACCCGAGTTTAAGGAGATAACATTATTAAATACGCGCTTAAAGAGACTATCGCGTTATTATTCTGGTAAGACCGTGAGATTTGCTAAACGGCTCGCCCTGGAAGCTAAGTGCTTTGATATATACATTTAACGAGGGCCCCGCAGCTTGTGCGTTTTTATTTGTCGAGGCTCATCTCGTCTTCATTTTAAAAGGATGCCCTATAGTAGCTACGTTTCTTGTCGCGTTTGTCTCTACTAATTGGAAGCAGAAATAGCCCTAGTTAATTACATGCTTGCAGGTTATTTATAGCAGGATTCCGAATGCTTTTACAAAAATCAGAAACTGGGCCACGCCTATGGGCAAGCGATCGAATCTCATGGGCCCAAACCCAGCTTAGCGGGATTGGCCAGGCCTGGGCCACTGATTTTCCGACGAGGACCTGCTTGGTCCGTTTCAACTTGGGCTCGACCTTCGTGAGGTTGAGACCGTAAACTTGTGTTCTTTGTTCTAAAGGTGTGGTTTATCAATTATTATAAGGCAGTTTATCAAAAAGGAGGGAGATTAACTAATGATGGATAATTTTCATGCATTAATGGACATGCTAATCACAGACATAGCTAACTTCTGAGCTATAGCCTATTATACTGTCAAACCTTTTATCTATCAACCTACACACATAATAAAATATCCAGTTACCCTACAATTGACATTTTGCTATGTATGAGAGCTAACCCCAGTATCCAAACAGAAATGTAAAACTACTATACATCCCGTGATATTCAGTATACAGGCTATGTCTAAAAATAAACAATCTTCAATTCTTCTCTTTTGTATTCATGCTCAACTTTCAAGTTACATGGACAGTATTAGTTGTGTACCTGGTATGGGAAAACAAAAGAAGGAGAATGATCAGCTGAGTAGTATGCAACAACGCAGCAACAGCAGATAAACAGCAACAACACAGCAACAAACAACCAGCCACAATGATGAAGCTCACAAGTGGTCGAGCAACAAACAAGCAATCCCAGAAACAGAATAGTGAACCACCAGAAAAACCAGAGTATTCAATGTAACAGCACCAGCAGTTCAACAATCACAAACAGCTCGGCAAATAACAAACAACAATTAGCAAAGACAGCTTGACCAACTTGAACTCTTATGCAGTTTTCAGACAGTACTCATTCACAGTATTCTGAAATTTCTTTCTGTTTTTCCCTCTCTGAAGACTAAAAGTGTCCAGCCCTTTTTATGTTTTGAGACAGCTTATTTATAAGCTAATAACCCAGTACAGTCAAGCTACCTGGATCCTGCAAATTGCAGTCTGCCCATACCCCTTAGCTTCCCATGCCTAAAGGCATTTTTCTTGGTAAACTTAATCAGCCCCCATGCTTTGTCCTATTGCTCTAATCAAGAGTTATGGGTTTAAAGTATTCATTTAATCCCCATGCTCTTATGTTTTGTTCCCCATTGTTATTAGGTTAATAATACTTTAATTACCACTTGACATGCTCTTAAGTTAATGCCTGACCAAACTCTGTTTAATGCCAAGATTAACCTTAAACCTTGCATATTACTGTATTACCCTAACTCTTAATAGCCAGTATATAAACCTCTCTGATTTCAACTAATCACTGACTACTAATTACCTAACTTAAACTCAATGCTCACTTCAGGTGGATCTGTTAGCTTTCCATAGCTAACAATCAATTTTCAGCCTAAATTTAGCCAATGATTCCAATTCAATCAAACAGGGGTGCCAATTAAAGGGTACGAGTTGGTCATGCTGATACAAGTAATACCAAACAGAAACAGGCATAGTAACCAATGCTGAAATTCAACTCCTGATTTTCTAATCTTTTAAGTGAAATTTAGTTGACGACACCTATTTAGATGACTATACGAACTATAATATACAGCAAACAATCATCAAAACTATAAAACAAACTAAACATTTAACTCAAAATTCAAATACATGGACAGACAGGTCAGAAACCAAACCTAACCAGAACATGAACGACAGATAGAATTTAGGAGGACAAAGGAAAAGGGAAAATTACCTCGGGGATATTAATTTAAGACTGACTCAAGCTCGAACTCGGACCAGGTCATTTTGGGGTCTAATGGACTTTAACCTAAGTGTTCTCAACTGAGAACACCTCGGTAAAAGTCTACTAGACCCTGATCCTGCTACTGATTCGGACAGACCCCCCATAGATCTGAGTTCTAGGGTTCTTGAGGTTCGAGTTAGGGGTTCGAGCCCCTTTGGTTAGATTTGAATGAAAACAAAGCCGTTCAGGGGGTGGGGGAGGTCAGGAGATGCTGTGGTGTGAGTTTGGGGTCAAGGGGTGTAGATCGGGGTTTGGTCTCGAATCTTCAAATCAAGATTCGAGATGACGGAGTGTGATTCGAGGCCAGGGAGTAACAGATTTGGGTTTGGGGTGGTGAAATGCATCATGGGTGTTATTTTGGTGGTCATCGGAACCGTGGTTGCCGGGCTTACGGTGGAAAACCTAGGGCTGCTAGGGTTTGAGAGGAAAGGGGTTCTGGGACGAAGGGTGAACATTGGGGAACGGGGGTGGGTGTTTGGATAGGGGGGCGGGGTAAAAGGGTTAGGTTTATATATGCATTGAGGGTTTAGATCCTGGCCGTTGGATCAAGTGAGATCTATGGCCAGGATCTATTCACTTAGGAAGGACGACGTCGTTTAGGCGTGTGGTGGGTGAGACCGGGTAGGGAAATGGGTCGGATCAGATTAACGGGTCTAGGGGAGGGCCTGGATCCGTTGGATCAATGGGGTTGGACGACTCAGATCAACTTGCTTGAAACGGCATCGTTGGGGGTAAATGAGCAACCTGATCAGGACCGTTCATTTGAATCAGATCAACGACTCCAAGAGAGACGTTGATACGACGTCGTTTGGGTCCGTGCTTGGGCATGCCTGATCTGGACTGGACCTGTGTGCTGATGTTGGGCCTCACTTTGGGGTCCAATCCGATTTTCCCACAACCTTTTCCCTACAACCCAATTAACAAAATTAAACTAAAATTCCTAAATAAAATTTTGTAAAAATTAAAGATGAAATCATACACATATTGGTTAACACCTATAAAAATTTACACACAATTTAACATTAAATACAAATTACTCAATGAGAAGACACATTTTCTTTTCTTTTTTGGAGTAACTTTCGTGAAGCAAAAATCACGTGCTTACAACTGCCCCTCTTTGCCCGAAGACACGAAGGGTTTTCGCGCAAAGATAAAGCGGGCGATTTTTGCTCGTCCGAGTACTCCGTGTGAAGCATTTTTTTTAAAAAGACTTGACCGAACCTTTGCTTTAGAGGTTTCCTACATATCCTAGGCTGAACAGGAATCAGGTCAATGTAGTTAGGGAAGTTTTGGTAGCTGGGACTACCGTGTGACTGTAGTGTTCACTGCTGTTGTGTGCTGTTACATGCTGCTGGAGGATGTTACCGCTTATCGATCTCCTGGTTACATTGTTCTAAAAGGAAAAACAATAAGCTAGGCTAGACTATGGATCATAAGATCTCATCTATCTTCAACTCGTTCTTGTCGCCTTGCTTTCTTGTTGTCTTGCGCTTTCCTCCGATGCTTTTATTTTGTGAACTTGGGGGATGACACTGGTCCTTTGCCTTTTCTGAATGCCAGTTCTCATTATTTTGCTTGGTCCGCTGGGGACATAGACTTCTTCATAAAGCTTTCAGTGGTTCCTCTGGCGGTACAGTTCTCTTCATCAGACTTGTTATGCTGGGTATGATTTAATGTTCACCAGCTGCTTCTTTCAAGACGCGTCTTTTCTTCCTTTTGACTCATGCGCCTGAATTTGTGCTGGGACCTCTTATTGCAACCTTTTGCTTCCCGGTGCTGGGGATTTTTATTGTTTCCTGCTGGGGATTCCTGTTGTAACCTTCTACCTTCCGGTGGGGTTACTGATTTCAAAATCTGCAGTATAAGACTAAAAAGTATTCCTCTTGTTATACAGGTGGGAAACTGAATGCAAAATATGTATGCCCGCATTATACTGGTGGGCGACCTAGAACAGAAATGTATTCCCGCATTATACTGGTGGGCGACCTAGAACATGAAATGTATTCCCGCATTATACTGGTGGGCGACCTAGAACATGAATGTATTCCCGCATTATACTGGTGGGCGACCTAGAACATAAAATGTATTCCCGCATTATACTGGTGGGCGACCTAGAACATGAATGTATTCCCGCATTATACTGGTGGGCGACCTAGAACATAAAATGTATTCCCGCATTATACTGGTGGCCGACCTAGAACATAAAATGTATTCCCGCATTATACTGGTGGGCGACCTAGAACATAAAATGTATTCCCGCATTATACTGGCGGGCGACCTAGAACCTGAATGTATTCCCGCATTTTACTGGTGGGCGACCTAGAACATATATGTATTCCCGCATTATACTGGTAGGCGACCTAGAACAGAAAGTATTCCCGCATTTTACTGGTGGGCGACCTAGAACACGAATGTATTCCCGCATTTTACTTGTGGGTGACCTAGAACATAAAATGTATTCCCGCATTATACTGGTGGGCGACCTAGAACATAAAATGTATTCCCGCATTATACTGGTGGGCGACCTGGAACATAAAATGTATTCCCGCATTATACTGGTGGGCGACCTAGAACCTGAATGTATTCCCGCATTTTACTGGTGGGCGACCTAGAACAGAAAGTATTCCCGCATTTTACTGGTGGGCGACCTAGAACAGAAAGTATTCCCGCATTTTACTGGTGGGCGACCTAGAACACGAATGTATTCCCGCATTTTATTGGTGGGCGACCTAGAACATAAAATGTATTCCCGCATTATACTGGTGGGCGACCTAGAACATAAAATGTATTTGAATTTGTTTCCTCGTTCTTCCGAGAAATTTTTTGACAATGGCAGAAAATTTTCTGCCCCGGTTTTGGTGATTTCCCTGGCATCGCATCCTGCTGCCATCATCAACCTCTATTTTCCTACAGCAGACAAAAGGATTTAGTTAGTTTTAATCAGGGTGGGCAGCGGTGTCCCTCCTGCGGGGGATGATTTTTCCCTTTCTTTTCCTTGCTCGGTGCCCCCACCACTAGTTGGGGGACAAAGTTGCTTGCTTGGGGTGACCTGTCTGATGGGTATGGTTTTCCATTTATTCCCTTTTCTGCTTTCCTCTTTATAGAATCAAGCTGTGTGAGTCCGCTTCCCTCCAGAAACCACTCCTTTAGGAGTTTTATTTCCTCCCGGAATTGCATGGCATAGAATTGCATTGCCTGGGGATATCTTGCACCGGATTGATTTCCCTTTCTCGTGGCGTCTGACCACTTCGGATTTGGGTCAGGGATTTATCCACATTCTACGGGGAAACCTTCTCAGAACTTGGTCCACAAGTCCTTCACCCGTTATTTTCCGCTCTCTTTACGTCACCCTTCTTTCTACATAATTCGTCCTTTGGTTTTGCAGCCGATGCCTTTTGTCTTATTGCCTCGGCTCCTGGCCTATCCTCTCGTGTTTTGCTTATGTACCCCTTCGGCCTCTAGTAGTAAACTTTGAAAAATCCTTTTCAAATCGAATTCTTAGCAAGAAAAATGAAAAAGATAGAAAAGGAGGAAAATCTCTCTGAACCAATACTTGGTGGAAAAAGGAAAAGAGAAGAACTTATTTGGAAGACATGACTGGTCCTTGTGATCATGACATGCACCGTAGATTCCTGACCCAGTCTATTTGTATCAATCAACTTGCCTGATGACCTTACTTGCTGGGGATAAATGGGTGTCCATTTCTTTGTGAACGCGGACCCTTTTGTTGATCTGTCTTGTCGCCTCATAGTGCCCTTCGAGGGGTTTTCACTAATGAGACTCTCTCTTTTCTCTCAGCTCCCGGCGCCTTATGGTGCCTGTGAAGGTTTTCACCGATAAGCTCTCTCGTTTTATATCTCTCATCTTTCATTGCCTTGTGGTGCCTGCGAAGGTTTTCACCGCCAAGACTCTCTCATTTTATTTCTTCCACGGAGAATTGGAGTGCTGTCGATATGATCCTCTCTTTTGGAGATTCCTTTGGACTGTCGATTCATTTCCAGTTTTATGATCCTCTTCTTCGCCGGGGATCAGTGTATTATTCTCGGCTTTATTTGCCTAACTTGGCACCTCTTGGATATTGATCGGGAGGTCTTTTGGACGTCGATGTTGGTTTTGGTGTGGGGCTAAAAGAAAGGCTATCAAAAAAATGAAATAACTTTGATGGGTGATCCACTACAACTTTTGAAATCTTCAAAACATAACCTCTGCCCCAGTTTTCTTGCTTGGGGGATTTTATTTTTTACACTATGTTGAGCTACGTGCGTTACGCACACTGTACCTATTATGCACACTATGTACACTATGCATACTATGCACACTATGTACACTATGCATACTATGCACACTATGACCGAGCCGTGAGGCGCCTACGTATCCTCTTTGAGGAATCAGGTCAAACGTAGTTCCCAACGTTTTGTTTTTCTTGTGATTTTTATCTCTTTCTTTTTTTTTTTAAATTTTTTTCTTTTCTTTCTCCTTTTCATATCTTTCCATTAGCGATTCCAAAAGAGGGGTATGAAAGAATAACTTAAGGCTCAAAAGGGGGAAACAAGGGTTAACAATGTTTGTATAGAAGAAAGAATTGTCTCCGTCATTTCATTATCCAATAAGTACCAAGTACAAACAAACGAACCAATAATTGCCATAATCAAAGAAATTATGCATAATACCTTTTGACTGCATCCGAATTGATAGCCATGTCAACACATCTCCCCTCGATATCCGTCAAACACAAATCACCATTGGACAATACCCTGATCATGATATAAAGCCCTTGCGAATTTGGGGCGAACTTGCCTTTTGCCTCGACCTGACGTGGGAGGATCTTCTTCAATACCTGCTGCCCTATTTCAAACTTCCTAGGGCGTACCTTCTTATTGTATGCCCTTGCCATTCTCTTCTGATATAGCTGACCATTGCACACTGCTGTCAATCTTTTCTCGTCTATCAAGCTCAATTGTTCTAGTCGAGCTTTGACCCATTAATCATCATCAATTTCGGCTTCAGCGACAATTCGGAGGGACGGAATTTCGACCTCCGCTGGTATTACGGCCTCAGTTCCGTACACCAACCAATAAGGAGTTGCACCTATGGAAGTCCGGACGGTAGTGCGATAACCCAACAAAGCAAAGGGTAATCTCTCGTGCCATTGTCTGGACCCTTCCACCATCTTCCGCAGTATCTTCTTGATGTTCTTATTAGCTGCTTCGACCGCTCCATTAGCCTTGGGACGATATGGGGTGGAATTGCGGTGTGTAATCTTGAATTGTTGGCATACCTCTCTCATCAGGCTGCTGTTAAGATTTGCACCGTTATCCGTGATGATTACTTTTGGGATCCCAAATCTGCAGATGATATGGGAGTGCACAAAATCCACCACTGCCTTTTTAGTTACCGACTTGAAGGTTTTAGCCTCAACCCATTTGGTGAAGTAGTCAATGGTTACTAGAATGAACCTATGACCGTTGGATGCTGCCGGCTCGATAGGTCCAATGACATCCATGCCCCATGCCACAAACGGCCAGGGTGCTGACATCGTATGTAACTCTGTTGGCAGAGAATGAATCAGATCTCCATGTATCTGACACTGATGGCATTTCCTCACGAAAGTGATACAGTCATGTTCCATGGTAAGCCAATAATACCCCGCTCGAAGGATCTTCCTTGCTAATACATATCCGCTCATATGTGGCCCGCAAACTCCAGCATGTACCTCTGCCATGACCGTCGTGACTTGACCGGTGTCTGTACATCTTAACAATCCCAAATCCGGGGTTCTTCTGTACAAAACTCCTCCGCTGAGGAAGAAACCATTTGACAAACACCGAAGGGCTCTTTTTTGGTTTCCAGTGGCCTGTTCCGGATATATCCCCATTTTGAGGTACTCCTTGATATCATGAAACCAGGGCTCGCCATCCGCTTCCTCTTCCACGGTGTTGCAATAAGCGTGCTGATCGCCAACCTGGATGTGCAGAGGGTCAACATACATTTTGTCAGGGTGGTGCAACATTGATGCTAAGGTGGCCAATGAATCTGCAACCTCGTTATGAACTCTCGGGATATGTTTGAACTTCACCGATCGAAATCGCTTGCTCAGATCGTGCAAGCATTGTCGATATGGTATGAGTTTCAAATCCCGTGTTTCCCATTCATCCTGAATCTGATGTACCAAGAGGTCCGAGTCTCCCAAGACCAAAACGTCTTGGACATCCATGTCCGCAGCCCATTGCAGACCCAAAATGCAAGCTTCGTACTCGGCCATATTATTGGTGCAATAGAAGCGTAGTTGAGCCGTAACAGGATAATGGCATCCTGTTTCAGAAATGAGTACCGCTCCTATTCCAACCCCTTTCGCGTTTGCAGCTCCATCGAAGAAAAGCTTCCAACCCGATTCCTCGGGTAACGCCAGCTCACTTGTATGCATCACTTCTTCGTCGGGAAAATACGTTCTTAAAGGCTCGTATTTTTCATCAACGGGATTCTCTGCCAAATGGTCGGCCAGCGCTTGGGCTTTCATGGCTGTCCTCGTCACATAGACGATATCGAACTCTGTGAGCAGAATTTGCCATTTTGCCAACCTCCCTGTGGGCATAGGTTTCTGAAAGATATACTTCAATGGGTCCAAACGGGATATGAGATAAGTAGTATACGAGGATAGGTAGTGTTTCAACTTCTGAGCTACCCAAGTTAGGGCGCAGCATGTTTTCTCGAGTTGAGTGTACTTGACCTCATATACTGTGAATTTCTTGATAAGATAGTAGATAGCCTGCTCCTTCCTTCCTGTGTCATCGTGTTGCCCCAGTACACAACCAAATGAATTTTCCAGGACCGTCAGATAAAGAATTAAGGGCTTCCCTGGCTTAGGCGGGACCAACACGGGTGGATTAGACAGATACCCTTTTATTTGGTCGAAAGCCTCTTGACACTCTGCCGTCCAACTTACCGCAACATCCTTTTTCAGCAGCCGAAATATGGGCTCACAAGTCGCTGTGAGTTGAGCGATGAACCTGTTGATGTAATTGAGTCTACCTAACAGACTCATTACCTCTATTTTGTTCTTTGGCGGTGGCAAATCTCGGATGGATTCGATCTTGGATGGGTCTAACTCAATACCCCGTCTACTGACGATGAATCCTAACAGCTTTCCTGATGGAACCCCGAATGCGCATTTGGCCGGGTTGAGCTTGATATCTTACCTTCGGAGTCTTTGAAAAAATCTCCTTAGGTCTGCTACATGGTCTTCCTGATGCCAAGACTTTATGATCACATCATCTACGTACACCTCAATTTCTTTGTGTATCATGTCGTGAAACACAGTAGTCATTGCTCGCATGTACGTTGCCCCGGCGTTCTTCAATCCGAACGGCATTACCCGATAGCAGTAAGTTCCCCATGGCGTAATAAAAGCTGTCTTTTCCACATCTCCCTCGTCCATTAGGATCTGATGATAACCCGCATAACAATCCACAAAGGATCCGATCAGGATATGGATGTTGGGCAATGGAAAATTGTCCTTGGGACTTGCTTTGTTGAGGTTGCGGTAGTCGACGCACACCCTGATTTTTCCATCCTTCTTTGGAACTGGTACCACATTGGCCAACCACTCGGGATATCGAGTGACCCGAATGACCTTCGCCTGCAGCTGCTTAATCACATCTTCTTTGATCTTTACGCTCATTTCTGTTTTAAATTTCCTTAGCTTTTGCTGGACCGGAGGGTATGCCGGGTCAGTGGGCAATTTGTGAACCACTAAATTGGTGCTTAATCCCGGCATATCATCATATGACCATGCAAAAACATCTTTGAATTCCACGAGGGTTTTGATCAATTCCTCCCTGACATTCGGCTCAATATGGATGTTGATCTTGGTTTCTCGGACATTATCAGCGTCTCCTAGATTCACAGCCTCAGTGTCATTTAGGTTAGGTTTGGGTTTTTCTTCAAATTGGCACAGTTCTCGGTTTATCTCTTCGAAGGCTTTATCTTCGTCATATTTAGATTCATCGTCACAAACGACCTCTTGTATCCTTAAGTCGGATTCAGATTGATTTATTAGACTGGGTCGAAGATCCGTTGTGCATGCCATTCATTAGAACTAGTAAAAAGAGAACTGTTCAGAAAGAAAAAGAACAAAACAAAATTAAAATAAGACAAAAGAAGAGAACTTTATTAAACTTGCGGGATAAAAGGGTTCACACTTTTACAAAACAAAAGTAAAAATTGGATTACACCCTGGACTAATCCGAACAAAACAAAACAAACAAAAACATAAATCAAAGCCTACTACCAAGACTCCCCCCGGACAGGAAGAGGAGTAACCGTCCAATTGTTGGTTTTGGCATCAGGCCCCACAAACTGTATCTCTGCTCTGTTGGAACCTTCTCCAGCTTCTACCATACTGACATCAGTGAATAACCTCTCAAAACCCTGATTCAAGTCTCCATCCATACCAATCAATGGTCCTAGAATCTTTGGGACCGGTGGCCCTTTGGCGCTTGCTCTGACAAAAGATCTTGAAAGATGTGGCACGGGTTTGGGAAGATACTGGACTTTCTTCTTCATTTTCCGCGCTTGCTTTACATCTGCTGCGGTTGATTTGAACCCCAACCCAAAAGTTTCCAGATTTTTAGGCAGGGAGACAGGTTGGACAATCCCCTGAATCTCGACTCCTAGGCCCTTTCCCGGCACAAATCCATTACCCAGCATTTCCGAGACCATCATGACTGTCGCGGCAGCTACCCTAGGGTGCGGGATGATTTATCCTTCAGAAATTTTGTTTGCCGACACTATATCGAAAATCTAGTAGACCCAAGGACCTTTGTCATCATCGGTCTCTATGAAGGGTACAATGGCGCCACCCATGGTGCACGCCGTGTCCTCGCCGTATAGTACGACCTCCTGCCTATCCCACTCGAACTTCACCATCTGATGTAGGGTGGAGGGCACTGCTTTGGCTGCATGAATCCATGGTCGTCCTAACAGAAGGTTATAAGATACTGTGGCATCTAACACCTGGAACTCCATGGTGAACAGGACTGGACCGATGGTCAATTCAAGTACAACATCCCCTACAGTGGCTGTTCCATTTCCGTCAAATCCTCGGACACAGATGCTATTCTTGCGGATTCTTCCGTGGTCGATCTTTAACTGGTTCAGAGTGGATAATGGACAAATATTGGCACTTGAACCGTTATCCACCAATACCCGAGTAACTACCGAGTTTTCACATTTGACAGTTAGGTAGAGAGCTTTATTATGCTCCGTACCCTCCATCGGCAGGTCATCATCTGAGAATGTTACCCTGTTCACCTCGAAAATCTTGTTGGCAATGGTTTCCAGGTGGTATACAGAAATCTCGTTGGGCACGTGAGCTTCGTTTAATATCTTCATCAAGGCCCGATGATGCTTCTCAGAATGGATTAGTAATGACAGCAGCGAGATCTGGGCCGATGTTTTCCTCAGCTGTTCGACCACGGAGTAGTCCTGCACTTTCATCTTCCTCAGGAGCTCCTCAGCCTCTTCTTCGGACACAGGTTTCTTAGTTAAAGCTGGGTTGGTTCTTCTCAACTCCACCGGAGCGAAACACCATCCTGATCGAGTCAGCCCTTGCGCTTCACAACTAACTTCCTCCACTTGTTTTCCTTTGTACATCACCACCGCCTTTTCATATTTCCAAGGAACAGCCTTGATATCAATCATCGGCAGCTGGACTACAGGCTTTATGGTGACCAGTTCTCTGTATACCCCCTTCAACACAACTGCAGGTGTGGGCGGAGTCCCTGATATTACCAACTTGTTTGGCTCGGGTTTGCTTGTTATGGCAGATGGGCTCTTTCCCATTATCACTATCGGCTTGACGCCTTCTCCCGTTCCTCCACTGGTCGGTCCTTCTTTCGGAGCGGCCTGGATCATCATCACTGTTTGTGATGGTTTTCTCAACTCTCTTCCCTCATACACCAACTCAATCATGTGAGTCTCGTGGTGTGCTGGCAGTGGGTTCTGGTTGATGTTGGGAGCCTCCGGTGTCTGGACCTCGATCTTATTGGTATCAATAAGATCCTGTATGGCATGCCTCAATTTCCAACACTTTTCGGTATCATGCCCCACCATCCCTGAGCAGTATTCACAACTTATTGATCGATCCAAATTCTGGGGTAGGGGATTTGGTTCTCGAGTCTGGACAGGACTAACCAAACCTAGTTGCCTCAATTTGTGGAACAAAGCGGTGTAGGTTTCTCCCAACTCCGTGAAAGTTCTGTGTTTCCGCAGCCTGTCATTCCTAGCATCTGGATTTCCCCGAAAGCCTGCCCTTGAAGGGTTTCTATACGCCCTCGGTGGAGGATAGGTGTTTTGTGGTGGTGCATATGTGTTCTGGGGAGCCGGCGCGCGCCATTGTGGGCGAACCGGAGGCTGAGTGTATGTCTGGGCCTGGTGTACGGAGCAATGTGGTTCTCGAGGCGAATAGCAATTTTGTGGTGGGTTGTATGGGTAGTTTGGCCTGTGAGGTCTGGGTTGGTTGTAGTGTGGCTTGCCAGCCCTGGACCAACTGCCTGCCTCGATCGTGGCAATTTCTTCTTTCTTTCTTCTTCCCAGCGCACCTCCCGTGCCGCTCTGAATAGCCTGGGTCGTGGCCTTGAGTGCCGAATAATTCAAGATTTTGTCAGACCTCAGACCTTCTTCTATCATGACCCCTATCTTCACTACCTCGTTGAAGGATTTTCCAACTGTCGTCACCAAGTGACCAAAGTAGGTTGGATCCAATGTTTGCAAGAAGTAGTCCACCATCTCTCCCTCTCTCATGGGAGGATCGACTCTGGCCGCTTTCTCTCTCCAACGGAACCCGTACTCGCGAAAACTTTCCCCGGGCTTCTTCCCGGTCCTCAACAACATGAGACGGTCAGGGACTATCTCGAGATTGTATTGGAAATGACCCGCGAAAGCCTGCGCCAGATCATCCCAAGTGTACCATCTACTGGAATCCTGCCTGGTATACCATTCTAGTGCAGATCCGCTCAGACTTTGGCCGAAATAAGCTATCAGCAGCTCATCTTTGCCGCCTGCCCCTCTCATTTTGCTACAAAATCCCCGCAAATGTGCCATGGGATCATCGTGCCCTTCATATAAATCAAACTTAGGCATCTTGAACCCAGCCGGGAGTTGGACGTCCGGGAAAGGGCATAGATCTTTGTAAGCCACGCTGACTTGGTTGCCCAATCCGTGCAGGTTCCTGAAGGACTGCTCCAGGCTTTTGAACTTCCTCAATACCTCATCCTGTTCAGGGGCTTTAACCGGCTTTTCAATCTCTGCCGGTACCTCCAAGTGCGGATTGTAGGCCTGTGGTTCGGGGGCATGGAATGTAGGCTCAGGGGGATAGTATTGCGTATCGTGAGCCTGAAACAATGGCTCACTGGTCGTTCTTTGCAAGGTGGCTGATGTGGGTCCCACAAAAGTGGGAATATTCGGTGTTGGGAGAGGTTGGTGGGGCGGTGGAGCTTGGGAATCATGGTGGCTTCTTTCCTGATGATAACGGGGATTCGGGAGGCTTGTTGAAGGGCCAGAGTGAGGGTATTCCGGCATGTGCCCCAGTGGCTCAGGGCTCTTTTGTGCTTTGGCTAAAGCTAGCTGCATTGCATTCATCTCTAGTCCCATCCTTACAATCTTTTCCATTGCTTCTTTTAACAACTGGCTCATCGACCTTTCTTCCTCGGTAATATTCTCTGAAGTAGTCATGCTTGTTGCTACTGGTCCTTTGGATCTGGTTTGGTAAGGTTGTGTTGCCAGAATTCTTTAACAACTAACTGTCTGGATTCAGACAACAACAAACTTTGTTAGCGTTTAGAGTTTAACAGATTTGATCACAACACATAGAGGATGCAATGCTCCTAGACAGTTAACCGTTTCTACATGCTTTGCTTCAAATAACATGCATCATCCCGGCTTGCTCATTTGTCCCTTTTTAAAGTACTTTGGGAAACCCTGTATTTTATTTTATTTTGTATTTTCTTTTCTCTTTTTTTTCTTTCTTTATTAAAAGCGGTCGAATCTTATGGGGATTGCCTACGTATCACGTCCCCGCGCGAATCAGACCAGGCGTAGTTCTGCCACAAAGTAAAGACACATAAAAATTCTTCTGGAGTCACTTAATTTCATTATCAAAATTTGCTATTACAAATTACTTCAAACGAAGAATAGTAACAGTACAGACTCCAAGTTTTTAACCCTATTAGATTAAAAGAAAGGAAAATAACATATGGGAAAGTAACAAAGCCAAATAAACAGGACTCGACCAAAGATTAATTTTCCAACTTAGGGGCCCACGAGGCATCCTTCGGCCCTTTCGCGACCCTAGGTGTAAGGTCTCTCTGTAAGCTTCTCAATTCGTTCATGATCCGATGGACGCAGCCCATGATGGAAACAAGGAGGGTTTTCCGAGGCATTTTCTCGCATGCTAGGCATCTCATGTAGATGTAGTGCCCAATCTCGTCGATCCTTCCTCGAATGTTGTCCCTTTCAGCGAACAATTGCTTTATTTGCCGGTTCTTTAATCCCAGTTCTTGAACAATGTTGGCAAGTCGATCCTAGAACATCTCCATTTGTCTCTCCATGCAGGCCATTGCATCGTAACAACGTCTTCTGTCGGCTTGGGCATCTCGTGCTTGTTTGATGATCCGATCATGAAGAGTGGAGTTCGTTTTCCTTAATATCCCGATGCTCATTTCATAATCCCTTATGACCTGTTGTAGACGCTGCCTCCGGGCCATTGTGCCTTTTGCCCATCTGACCCTCATTCTTTCCATGCAAGCCTCTGATTGTTCTAAATCTTCTTGGCTTTGGCTGACCTGACTCCTTAAATCGGCTATCAATCTTTCATCGGAGCGACGTTTCTGTCGGTCAAGGTTACTCTTTCTAGCTTGGCGAATGCGGGCTTTTAGTGTCTGATTCTCTCGGGCTAACTCGTTCTTTTCGCCCCGCTCGGAAGCGACTTGCACGTTGTTCTCAAATACAAGCCTTTCAACTTGCTGCTTTAACTTTCCGATTTCTACCCGGTAACCTTCCTCTTTTGCAAGCCAGCCCCATTGTTCTTGTGATGACTCAATAAAATCTTGGAGGTGAAGCCGTTTGGTTGGCCGCTCTGCAACGTTCTTCTTATTATGCCAAGCGAGATGGGCCGGCGAGACTTATCCTCTAGACACATCACCTACCCGAGTATTTGCCATCAGGTACTGGCATTCACTCCATATGCAACGAACTGTCTTTTCAGGAAATTGGCCGTCACTGCTGACCTCGACTGCATAAGTGCTGAGATCATCGTCCGGGTGTACCCCCTGACACCTTCCTAATTGCCTCATCACCCTGTAAGGGGCATAAGGCTGAATACCTCTGAGTCCCATTAAGAGGAAGTGAGGACCAGTGGCGGGCATGTATACAATTTCTTCCATAGGAAGCCAACCCAAAGTCCAGTATATTTGTTCTGCAGTGATGGCACGGAGATAGGATATCCATTTTTCAAACCCTTTTGGTAATCGAAAACCTGATACCCTCAGGTTATAACCTTCGATGCAGTCCTTGTTTGTAGACATGTAGCGCATACACTAAGGATGGCGACACAAGTGTTCGATCATCCACATCTGTAATAACAAGTTGCACCCCTCGAAGAAATCTGCCCCGGCCTTACAAGCCGTGAGGGCTCGGTATATTTCCGACACTACCATAGGAGCAAAGATGCTTTTATCGTTGGTAATCAGGACCTTGACGATTCCATCCACCTTCAGATCGATATTTCTATCTTTTCGGGGAAACACCACAATGCCCAAGAATGCCACTATTAAAGCGAACCGCCTATGCTCATTCCACTTTGCCAGATTACCTCTGCTGCAGATACCACTTTCTGGATCATTGAATCCTCCTATGTGCCCGTACCTCTAGTATATGAATTGCAAGGTAGAAAAACCTCTATCCAATTCAGCGTACGGGACTCCCTTTCTTATCTTCAACAGATCCATGAATTTGTGTGAATTCACAGCTCTTTGAGCGATCAGGTATTTGTGTCTCAAACCTTCAGTGATGTCCATGTAACCTGCCACTTCTTCTAAGGTTGGGGTGAGTTCAAAATCTGAGAAGCGGAATACGTTGTGGGCCGGGTCCCAAAATGTAACCAAAGCCTTTATGATGTCGCATCGGGGCCTGACATTCAACAAATTAGCCAGACATCCCAGGCGCAGTTTGATCTTGTCTTGCTCTGACTTTTCCAAATCCTCCCACCATAATCGCACCTCCAAAGGGATTTTTCTCCTAACTGTTACTGGAAAACTTGGACTTATGCTCATTCTGCATGTTTATTGGGGGTGATTAAGCAAAGATCCAGACTCATTAGACTTAAATACCAAATTGACACACCTTTCTTTCCTAGAAAAACGAAATTTGGTTGTTTCTGAAAAGCATGATGCCACCTTGACTATTTCAAAACTTTTGTTCTTTTGGACTGTACCTATATTTTTTGAAAAAGTAAGTTGGGCCCGATGGGGGTTGCCTACGTATCTCACACCCTGCGAGAATCAAACTGACGTAGTTCGGGCGGAAACATAAACCAAATTTTGGAAACCAAATTTCTCATGACAAACTATTTTTCCTTTTCCGTTCAAAAATAAAACAAAGACTCTTTTTTCTTTTTTCTTTTCTATTTTCTTTGGCTTTTAATAAAACAAATTAATAAGGCACATTTTGTTTATTTTCTCAAAATTCCGGCATAGTTTCAACCGTTTTTTGGGTATTGATTTTTCCGAAAATAATTAATTCCCTAACCGTTACTTCCTCTCTTTTTTCTTCTTTTTCACAACATTCCCAATATTCAAAAGTCGGTCAGCATGTAGGTCTTAAACAAGTAAATGCATAAAGCAAACAGGATGTAGCAGTATGGTCTTTCATTTTAGGTTGCTAGTCCTAGACGGACCCAACCCCTGTGTTGAGTCACCTAAGTTAAATGCAACGTGATGCAAATAAGCGTTCCTACTAGGGATCCAGCATGAAGTCATGTTATACTAAGCTGTAAAACCTAGGTGTTTGTTCTAGACCTGGCTTACCCGAGCGGACAACTCGAGCTGAGGATGGGAGCTGTGTACCGGTAACCAAAAGGCCATCCGGTTTTGCAACTCCTCCGAGTCTTCGTTCTATTTTGGTATATGACACTAACAGAAAGAAGTCACGACCAGCGTGCACTCCTCAAGAGAGAGAAGAGAGGGGTTTTGGCATAGTTTATATATACAGTCCAGATAATATCAAAACGGTAAAAGCATCATTTAGCACATTAGGCATATATCATGTAACAGAATGAGATAAAACCAAATATAACAATTTATCTAAGCTCGAATTTCTAACCCTGAACTAGTGGTTCTGGGTCAATCATTTGAATCCCCAGCAGAGTCGCCAGAGCTGTCACACCTCCTTTTTCTGCACCCACAGGGGCGTAGGGGAGTTTTCTCCAATTAAAGGACAATCGAAACGGGATTTGTTTATTTATTTCAGAGTCGCCACTTGGGAGATTTAGGGTGTCCTAAGTCACCAATTTTAATCCCGAATCGAGGAAAAGAATGACTCCATATTAAAGTCTGCGTACCAGAAATCCGGATAAAGAATTCTATTAACCCGGGAGAAGGTGTTAGGCATTCCCGAGTTCCGTGGTTCTAGCACGATCGCTCAACTGTTATATTCGGCTTGATTATCTGATTTTATACAAATATGAACTTATGTGCAAATTTTTAACTCTTGACCGCTTTTATAATTATTATTATTTTTATAGGACTTGCAACAGTGTGAAAACATATCTCGAACCACGTTACATCAATGCACCCGTGGTTATTGATATATCTCGATTCGGTTGAGATTTGGATTTATGTCACATAAATGTGCACCCGAGTTAGGGAAAATAGATTATTAATAGCGTGCCTAAAGCAACTAACGTGTTGTTGTTTGGAGAAGGCCGTAAAATTTGCTAAACGGCCTGCCCCGAATTATAAGTATTTCAATATATATATATTTAGAGGGCCCCGCAGCTTGTACATTTTTGTTTGTCGAGGCTCGTCTCATTTATTAAAAAAATGAATTGGCAACTTCATGGAAATGCATCTTGGACCACGCCACAATCAATGTACCTGTGATTAGAGACACATTTCGATTCCGTTGGGATTTGGATTTGGGTCACATAAATGTGCACCCGAGTTTAAGGAGATAACATTATTAAATACGTGCTTAAAGAGACTATCGCGTTATTATTCTGGTAAGACCGTGAGATTTGCTAAACGGCCCGCCCTGGAAGCTAAGTGCTTTGATATATACATTTAACGAGGGCCCCGCAGCTTGTGCGTTTTTATTTGTCGAGGCTCATCTCGTCTTCATTTTAAAAGGATGCCCTATAGTAGCTATGTTTCTTGTCGCGTTTGTCTCTACTAATTAGAAGCAGAAATAGCCCTAATTAATTACATGCTTGCAGGTTATTTATAGCAGGATTCCGAATGCTTTTACAAAAATCAGAAATTGGGCCACGCCTACGGGCAAGCGATCGAATCTCATGGGCCCAAACCCAGCTTAGCGGGATTGGCCAGGCCAGGGCCACTGATTTTCCGACGAGGACCTGCTTGGTCCGTTTCAACTTGGGCTCGACCTTCGTGAGGTTGAGACCGTAAACTTGTGTTCTTTGTTCTAAAGGTGTGGTTTATCAATTATAATAAGGCAGTTTATCAAAAGGGAGGGAGATTAACTAATGATGGATAATTTTCATGCATTAATGGACATGCTAAGCACAGACATAGCTAACTTTTGAGCTATAGCCTATTATACTGTCAAACCTTTTATCTATCAACTTACACACATAATAAAATATACAGTTACCCTACAATTGACATTTTGCTATGTATGAGAGCTAACCCCAGTATCCAAACAGAAATGTAAAACTACTATACATCCCGTGATATTCAGTATACAGGCTATGTCTAAAAATAAACAATCTTCAATTCTTGTCTTTTGTATTCATGCTCAACTTTCAAGTTACATGGACAGTATTAGTCGTGTACCTTGTATGGGAAAACAAAAGAAGGAGAATGATCAGTTGAGTAGTATGCAACAACGCAGCAACAACAGATAAACAGCAACAAACAACCAGCCACAATGATGAAGCTCACAAGTGGTCGAGCAACAAACAAGCAATCCCAGAAACAGAATAGTGAACCAGCAGAAAAACCAGAGTATTCAATGTAACAGCACCAGCAGTTCAACAATCACAAACAGCTCGGCAAATAACCAACAACAATTAGCTAATACAGCTTGACCAACTTGAACTCTTATGCAGTTTTCAGACAGTACTCATTCACAATATTATGAAATTTCTTTCTGTTTTTCCCTCTTTGAAGACTAAAAGTGTCCAGCCCTTTTTATGTTTTGAGACAGCTTATTTATAAGCTAATAACCCAGTACAGTCAAGCTGCCTGGATCCTGCAAATTGCAGTCTGCCCATACCCCTTAGCTTCCCATGCCTAAAGGCATTTTTCTTGGTAAACTTAATCAGCCCCAATGCTTTGTCCTATTGCTCTAATCAAGAGTTATGGGTTTAAAGTATTCATTTAATCCCCATGCTCTTATGTTTTGTTCCCCATTGTCATTAGGTTAAAAATACTTTAATTACCACTTGACATGCTCTTAAGTTAATGCCTGACCAAACTCTGTTTAATGCCAAGATTAACCTTAAACCTTGCATATTACTGTATTACCCTAACTCTTAATAGCCAGTATATAAACCTCTCTGATTTCAACTAATCACTGACTACTAATTACCTAACTTAAACTCAATGCTCACTTCAGGTGGATCTGTTAGCTTTCCATAGCTAACAATCAATTTTCAGCCTAAATTCAGCCAATGATTCCAATTCAATCAAACAGGGGTGCCAATTAAAGGGTACGAGTTGGTCATGCTGATACAAGTAATACCAAATAGAAATAGGCATAGTAATCAATACTGAAATTCAACTCCTGATTTTCTAATCTTTTAAGTGAAATTTAGTTGACGACACCTATTTAGATGACTATACGAACTATAATATACAGCAAACAATCATCAAAACTATAAAACAAACTAAACATTTAACTCAAAATTCAAATACATGGACAGACAGGTCAGAAACCAAACCAAACCAGAACATGAACGACAGATAGAATTTAGGAGGACAAAGGAAAAGGGAAAATTACCTTAGGGATATGAATTTAAGACTGACTCAAGCTCGAACTCGGACCAGGTCATTTTGGGGTCTAATGGACTTTAACCGAAGTGTTCTCAACTGAGAACACCTCGGTAAAAGTCTACTAGACCCTGATCTTGCTACTGATTCGGACAGACCCCCCATAGATCTGAGTTCTAGGGTTCTTGAGGTTCGAGTTAGGGGTTCAAGCCCCTTTGGTTAGATTTGAACGAAAACAAAGCCGTTCAGGGGGTGAGGGAGGTCAGGAGATGCTGTGGTGTGAGTTTGGGGTCAAGGGGTGTAGATCGGGGTTTGGTCTCGAATCTTCAAATCAAGATTCGAGATGACGGATTGTGATTCGAGACCAGGGAGTAACAGATTTGGGTTTGGGGTGGTGAGATGCATCAGGGGTGTTATTTTGGTGGTCATCGGAACCGTGGTTGCCGGGCTTACGGTGGAAAACCTAGGGCTGCTAGGGTTTGAGAGGAAAGGGGTTCTGGGACGAAGGGTGAACATTGGGTTAGGGGGGGTTTGGTTTGGGGCGTGGGGTAAGAGGGTTAGGTTTATATATGCATTGAGGGTTTATATCCTGGCCGTTGGATCAAGTGAGATCTATGGCCAGGATCTATTCACTTAAGAAGGACGACATCGTTTAGGCGTGTGGTGGGTGAGACCGGGTAGGGAAATGGGTCGGATCAGATTAACATGTCTAGGGGAGGGCCTGGGTCCGTTGGATCAATGGGGTTGGACGGCTCAGATCAACTTGCTTGAAACGGCGTCGTTGGGGGTAAATGAGCAGCCTGATCAGGACCGTTCATTTGAATCAGATCAACGGCTCCAAGAGAGACGTTGATACGACGTCGTTTGGTTCCGTGCTTGGGCAGGCCTGATCTGGACTGGACCTGTGTGCTGATGTTGGGCCTCACTTTGGGGTCCAATCCGATTTTCCCACAACCTTTTCCCTACAACCCAATTAACAAAATTAAACTAAAATTCCTAAATAAAATTTTGTAAAAATTAAAGATGAAATCATACACATATTGGTTAACACCTATAACAATTAACACACAATTTAACATTAAATACAAATTACTCAATGAGAAGACACATTTTCTTTTCTTTTTTGGAGTAACTTTCGTGAAGCAAAAATCACGTGCTTACACCAACATCCTGAATTTCTTGCCAAGCCTGTTTCCATCATACGACCAACATATCAATCTCCACACGTTGTACCCAACATGGCTACATAACTTTGCTGAATTCACACTTTGCATCACTTTACTCATAGGACCACAATAACATTCTTTAAACATAATAGTCGAAATTCCACAAATCTGATGCTCCCATTGCATCTCATGACCTACATAGGTCTTGTTCTAGTTTTTACAACACCGATACGACTGAAGAGATGTGCCGAAATTCATAATCAACTGTTGAATCAACAATTCATTGGATCTATACTCCTGACAAGTTCCATTACTCTGTCTCAAACCAAAGAATGATCTTTGCTCTATAATATATTTCATATAATCAGTTTGCACTGACCCCAAATCTAGTAACCTCGTCTCACCCAGTACGAACTGCTCAGACAATAAGTCACCTCGGACATAATCAAAAATCCCACAAGACCCCACAATGTGCCAGTGGGCTACCAATTCAAGCGCGATACAAAGAAAGGCAAACTCTGGGAGGAACTACTCAACTCGCACACTAACATGGACTTCCTCAGAAAACAGGGAAACATAAGACATAAAAGCAAATGTGGGCAATGAACTGAACATCACACTGTTGCGGCGCGCAACCCGATCCAAATATAGGACTCACATAAGAAGATATACGTCGATCTGAATAGCTCACCACATCCAAATACCGAATATCGGTCATAAACACACTAAGGTGCATAATACCATTCCCAAGGAAACATATAGCGTTATAGGCTACAACTCAAGCACAACTGAGGTGCAATACATGATCTAAGTCTCAAGAGCCATCCTGCTCATATAACATCACCGCTGAGCGGAACCTCAACACATAAGGAATTTACCAAGCCGTCTCACAACTCATACATCACAATATATCTTTATATGAATTATCTGACCATGAGATAAGACCGTCACTATCCTTCCATAAAGAGCGCATTGCTGAAATAAACACAACTAGCCTGATGTAAGGCTCACTTCCACATTTAAATCTATCCCCCGACCTCAAGTCGATCCTGATCGTTCCAAGCTAGGCCAATAATATTTCACAGGTCTATAACCCAATAAGCAGAGTGCCCTCCAGGCATAAATTCTCAAATGGATGATATTACCAAAATCCTCATACTTGGTTTAAATTTCTAATTAATCAAGTGACTACATGTCACACTTATACAATCTTCCCACGGGACAAGCTCCCACCATCTTCCGAAATAATTAACAGGCCTGCACATTCAAACCACCGGCTGCACTAACACTGAAAAGTGATCAGGAATCCCTAACCAGGATGCAAGGCTTTTCTCACAGAACACCGATCTCAGGTGATACTGATGCCAATACCCATCTTATTCAAAACACTGAAACTCCTTTCCTGCTCATCCGAGCTCTTGACATCACATTCATTGACCAAACTGCGACCTTGGTCCTTACTTCAAATTCCATACCACTCACTGCACCTTATGTGCCGATATACGATAGACACGATCTCCATCACCACTCTGGAACCGACGATAGGCTAATACTTCATCACATAAGACCTTCCATTTAACTCACTTCAGGAGAACTGTAGCAACATACAGGCGAATTCTCATAACCGTCGAATATGCCAATCTCTAAGTAGTTGTCCAAGCCGCCATAACCCTTTCCAGGATCCGCCTACTCATAACAGGCCCTAACAGAAGCATGATTCAGAATAACATCAATCACTACGGCCGACAAACCTCACACGCACCACCACAAATCACATGCATAACTCGATCACGCTGAACAAACCGATCATTGACACCAATATGCCAACTCAACTATGGCTAATCAATCTACTTCCTTCCAGTTTATCCTTGATTGCCTTAGACATAATAATATCTCCCTTCAACACCTAACTTATTCCAACTGCACTCACCCCGAGTGACCTTAAATCATGAGACCATGCTGTCTGAAAAACCATGACCATTTCATGTCTCTCAATGCTACACCGCAAGTCAAAACATCAGGCACCACACTTTGCCTCTTGAATTCACTAGGACCGCTATTGAGAGCCACCCAGCTCTGACTTGGCCCTGAATGCAACCAACTCTACTGAATTTTATAACATATGAATACCATCTCGATAAAGCACCCAACGGAATCACTTCCCTCGAAGCCTGCACCTATACAAGTCATAAATCATGAATCTTCTCTCAAGTCTAATATGAGCCAATAAGGCTAACCATAGCATGCATCTAACAATTCATTTACTCAAATTACCACTCATGGTCCTTTTCCGTAGCTGCAATAACATACCAATACGCCAATAACCAGAATTCACGCAGGTAATAAACCGTACAATCAGTTAATCAACAGCAAGCTCCCCAACTTGGCTCGAAGCCATAGAGCACAACACATATACTCTATTGCTGTCGTGATATCATGGTGAGATTAAACTCACTCCATCATAAGCTCGTGGAAACACGAATCATCTGGAATTTTAACTCTCTGCAATTCTTACATTTACTCACACAACAGTTAAGCCCACTCTCTAGGCGACCAATTTTTTTTTTACTAAGTCCTAAATTTTTCAAAAATTTCGGCAGAGCCTCCTTTGTAATTGGTCCTATCCACCTGCCAGAGAGTCACCAAAACCATCCTAACAACACATCCACAACTTGACAAAGCATCACAATGCATATCAATTACATAAATCTAAATTGAAACATGGACATACGTTGCACCTATTTGAATCATAACACATAGAAAATACCCTTCAACCCTCCATTATTGGGCTATTCAACCAAGTAGGAACATATTCTTTCTTTAATATTTTCGACCTTCAAAGTGGTCTCCTTGACTCAACGATTTCGTCATAATACATTTACGGAAGCGATCTCAGCTCCTAAACTTATCTAACTAGGAGACACGAAAAATATTCTTCACGTGCCCATAAATCGGGCTACTCAACAGATCACAATAAGAAATGAATCACTTAACAGTTCATCTATTATCCAGCAGGCTTCTATGCCACTACCAAGTCGTACAAATACACCTCGCAACACTAACATACTCATCACATGGATATCTAACCGCCATTCCGGCTAACAAGGACAATAATGAACATATGAGTTAAAAATACTTTCTCACAAAAGCAGCACCACGGTACTCAAGCCATTGGGAAAGATTTGGCCTCAAGTCCTCCAGACTGGTCTAACTTCAAACTCACAGAGATTACACCTCGCCCCTCGATCGGGGAATCAAAGCCATCGAGACACATCTGATACTAAGCACCCATTGGTGCATACGATCACGCATAAGGAATTTCAAAAGTTTCTTTTCAAGCTGAATCAAGGACGCACGATAAGAATTCAAGAATGTAAAGTTTTCCTAAAGGTTCGGCAGCCTCTCGAGGATAAGTACAGACGTCTCTGTACCGATCCGCGAGACTCTACTAAACCGGCTCATGACTCGTGAGACCAAGAAACCTAAGCTCTAATACCAACTTGTCACGACCCAAATCCCGGTCGTGATGGCGCCCAGCACTCTACTAGGCAAGCCCGACCATTATTCAACACTTAACAGCGGAAAGAAATATCAATTAAGCAAGATTAAAGTACTGAAGAATTTAACAAAATACACAATATAATCTCACTAGGACCCGGTGTCACGAATCTGAGCCTCTAGAATACAGAATATCATCCTAATACACGGTATATCCAAAGTCCGATAATGCGAAAATAAAGAGATAGGATAGGATGGAAGAAATCAATGGCTGCGAATGCCGTGCAGCTACCTCGATACTCTCAGAGGTTGGATCTGCTGATCAACTGGATCTACTGAGCCTGAGACTGCCCTGGATCTGCACACAAGGTGCAGGGAGTAAAGTGAGTACTCCGACCCAGTGAGTAAAAAGTAACTACAGTCCGAAGATAAGAAAATCTAGTTAATTCACAAAGTAAGCTACAATCTGAATATACAACAACATATGGAACTGAGCAGCTAAACACCAGTATAAATACAAATACATGAATGCAATGCAATGCATATGATGGTACATTCCAGTACCCACTGCGGCGTGCAGCCCGAGCCATCCATATTTATTTATCGTCGACGGCGCTCACTGGGGGTGTGTACAGACTCCGGAGGGGCTCCTACAGCCCAAGCGCAATATCTTGGTCAGTCATTGTTACCTGACCGGTCAGCCATTGTTACCTAACCAATTTATATCATATAGTGCCATTGCTACCACTGTTCAAGTATATCATCCAGTGTCATTGTTACCACTATTTCAAGTATATCACACAGTGCCATCGTTACCACTGTTTCAAGTATATCACACAGTGTCATTGTTACCACTGTTTCAAGTATAACACACAGTGTCATTTTTACCACTGTTTCAAGTCACTTTATAATCAGTCCAGAAAATAATATAATAAGCCCATTGGGCATTTACAAAACAGAAGTTCCCAGCCCGGAATACATTTAAAAATATCATTTAAGTTTTCAACACTTAGAATTATGGCTGAGTTTGCAAAACAACATTTAAAACCTTGGACTGAAATTAAATGATATGCAAATCATGCTAAGCAGTAATATCAATCCTCGAAGGATTTTACAAATCGGCACAAGGCCCCAAACATGGCATCAAGCCCAGTAATATCAATGAAGTATGTGTATCAATCACCAGTATAGTATAAACATCATACGGGATGGACCAAGTCACAATTCCCAATAGTATCTGACCTCGCACTCGCCATGGAGTGCGTGTCACGCCTCAATATAGCGTTACGATGTGAAAGTCCGGGGTTTCAAACCCTCAGAACAGCATTTACATCTATTACTCACCTCAAGACGGCCAAAAGTCTACTCCGCGATGCCTTTTCCTTTCGAATTGACCTCCTCGCACGTCGAATCTTGCTAAAACCACAAGGAATATATTACAATAGGCTAAGGGAATATAACTCAATCGAAAAGACTTGAAAAATATCGAAAATCACGAAATTTGCAAAACCCGAGCCCCGGTCCCACTTCTCGAAAAATTACGAAAGTCACATCACCGGATTCCTCGTCTCGCCATGAGTCCGTACACATAAAATTTACCAAAATCGGAGTTCAATGACCCCTCAAATATTCATTTTAGAATTTCAATCTCAAGCCCTAATTTCTTATAATTTGGCTATGTTTTCTTGGATTTCAAGGATGATTCTTCAATAAAATCATGTATTTAACTCATAAAACTTACCTCCAATCGATCTTAGTTGAAACTCCCTTCAATCCCCGTCCAAAAGCTCCCAAAATGACTGAAAATGGTGGAAAAATGGCCCAAAATCGGATATAAACTCACTGCCCAGATTTTTCGCAATTACTGTTCACCCGCACGGTACTGTTCACGCACGGGTTACTGTTCACTGCTGCTAAAAAAATGCACCAGCAGAACCAATTTAAATTGCAGCACGGCCATTTTTCACTAAAATGGCTCTAACTACATCATAGAAACTCGGAATTAGACGATTCGTGTTCCTATGAGTCACAAATAATAATACAAACACAACCCTTGAATCGAAACTCAATTCGGAGCTCATTTGCCCAGTGCGATATCCATTTCGCTCATTAAACAATTCCTCATGTTTCGCGTCAAAAACCTAATCGCGACTTGATGAAATTAGACCAAAATTTCCAGATCAGTCCTATAATTCATTATCAAAATTTTGGAAGTCTCGAAATCAAATTTGGATCTCTAGAACTAAAAATGAACCTTTAGATCATTACATTTATGCTCAAAACGACAAAAATCTTCCAAAAACTCTTCCAAAATTTGTCCGAGCCTCATGGGATCCCAACAAAGTATACTAACAAGTCCCATAATATGATACAAACTTAGTTGTTCCTTCGAATCACCAAAAACAACGCAAAAATACTAAATTCACCACGGATTCAAGCCTATGAACTTTGAAACTTCAAATTTTCACATCCGATGTCGAAACACGTCAAAACTAGTCCGAATGATCTCAAATTTTGCAGACAAGTCCAAAATGACATACCGAAGCTACAACAACTCTCGGAATTCCATTCCGAGCCTCGGATCAAAATCTTACCTATCAACCGGAATTCGCCAAAATACTAACTTTGCCGATTCAAGCTTAATTCTACACCGGTCATCACAAAAATATTCCGGACACACTCCTTAGTCCCAAATCACCTAACAAAGCTATCCGAACCATAAAATTCACATTTCGAGCGCTCTAACACATAAGTCAATATCCGGTTGACTTTTCCAACTTAAGCTTCCTTAAAAGAGACTAAGTGTCTCAAACCTTACCAAAATCATTCAGGAATGACTTCAAATTTTGCACACAAGTCACATTCGACATTACGGACTTGCCCCAACTTTCAGAATCGCATTCCGACCCCTATATCAAAATTTCCACTTCCGGTCGAATTTTCTCAAAAACCTTCAAATTTCTATATTTAGCCAAACGGCTCCAAAATGACCGACGAACCTCTGAATTCACTTCCGATCGCGCTCCCAAATCCAGAACCACCATACAGAGCTACTCCCAGTCTCGGAATTCCAAACGGACATCAATAACACTGAAATGCATTTTAAGCCAAACTGATGCAATTTCTTCTAAAATGCTATCTTCCACAATAGGCGCCAAAACGCTCCCGGATTATCCAAAACCCGATCCGGGCATACGCCCAAGTACGAAATCATCATACGAACCTGCTGGAACCTTCGGATCCCAATTCCGAGGTCTTTTACTCAAAATTCCAATCCTAGTTCATTTCTTCAATTTTAAGCTTTCAAAATGAGAATTTCCATTTAGATTTGACTCCAAACTTCCTGAATTTTAATTCTGACCATACACTCAAGTCAATATACCTGAGATGAAGCTGCTCATGGCCTCAAACTACTGAATGACGCGCCGGAGCTCAAAATGATTGATCAGGTTGTTACAATCGAGAAACAACACTAGCCAATACCCGGCTATGCTCAGAAATATCTAACCGGACCAACTGATTGGCCAAGGTCTGAACATCAACTAGAAGAGGCCTCTCCCCAACTGGGATGTAAGCCAAACTTCCCATACTGACTGCCTTTCGGCTCAACGCATCGACCACTACATTGGCCTTTCTCGGATGATATAGAATGGTAATATCATAGTCTTTAAGTAACTCAAGACATCTCCTCTGCCTCAAATTAAGATCTTTTTGTTTAAATAAATGTTGAAGACTGCGATGATAAGTGAATACCTCACAAGATACGCCATATAAATAGTGCCTCCAACTTTTTAAGGAATGAACTATAGCAGCCAACTCCAAATCATGAACAGGGTAGTTCTTCTCTTGGGGCTTCAACTGACGAGAAGCATAAGAAATAACTCTACCCTCCTGCATTAGCACACAACCAATCCCAACTCTGGAAGCATCACAATATACCGTGTATGAACCTGTAGCTGATGGTAACACCAACACTGGAGCTGTGGTCAAAAGTGCCTTGAGCTTCTAAAAGCACTCCTCAACCTCGCCGGACCATACAAATGGGGCACCTTTCTGAGTCAACTTGGTCAAAGGCGATGGAATAGAAGAAAACCCCTGAACAAATCGGCGATAATAGCCTGCTAGCCCAAGAAAACTCTGAATCTCTGTGACTGAGGACGGTCTAGACCAACTCTGCACTGCTTCTATCTTCCTTGGATCAACCTGTATACCCTCGCTGGACACTATGTGTCCCAAAAATGCCACTGAACTTAGTCAAAATTTCCCCTTTGGAGAATTTTGCATAAAGCTTCTCCTCTCTCAATCTCTGCAACACTACACGCAAATGTTGGGCATGCTCCTCCTGGCTACGCGAGTACACCAGGATATCATCAATGAATACAATAACAAATGCATCCAGATAAGGCTGAAATACACTGTTCATCAAATGCATGAACGCTGCTGGGGCATTGGTCAGCCCGAAAGACATAACCAAAAATTCATAGTGACCATATCTAGTCCTGAAGGCAGTCTTGAGAATATCCGACTCCCTGATTTTCAACTGGTGATAGCCCGAATGGAGATCAATCTTAGAAAATACCCTCGCTCCCTGAAGCTGATCAAATAAGTCATCAATGCGAGGAAAAGGATACTTGTTCTTCACTGTTACCTTATTCAACTGCCTATAATCAATGCACATTCTCATTGTGCCATCTTTCTTCTCACAAATAAAATAGGTGCACCCCACGGGGACATGCTAGGCCGAATGAACCCCTTATGTAGGAGTTCCTAAAGCTGCTCCTTCAATTCTTTTAACTCTACTTGTGCCATATGATATGGCGGAATAGAAATGGGCTGAGTACCTGGCACTAAGTCAATGCCAAAATCAATATCCCTATCCGGCAGCATGCCCGACAGGTCTGCAGGAAATACATTAGGAAAGTCCCTCACAACTGGGACAAAATCAATACTAGGAGTCTCAGCTCCAACATCCCACACAAAAGCTAGATATGATAGATAACCCTTCCCAACCATACGCTGGGCTTTCAAGAAAGAAATTACTATGCTAGAGACATAATCAGTAATGCCACGCCACTCGATCCTTGGAACACCCAGAATAGCCAAAGTAACTGTCTTAGCATGGCAGTCTAGAATAGCATGATATGGAGATAACCAAATCATGCCTAGAATAATATCAAAATCTACCATGCTCAACAGTAGTAGATCAACTCGGGTCTCCAGACCCCCAATAATCACAACATATGACCGATACACACGGTCCACAATAATAGTATCGCCCACCGGGGTAGACACATGAACAGGTAAAGTAACAGACTCCCGGGGCATACTCAAATGATAGGCAAAATATGAAGACACATAAGAATAGGTGGATCCCAGATCAAATAAGACAGAGGCATCTGTGTGGCAGACTGAGATAATACCTGTGATAACAGCATCTGACGCAAGAGCATCTGCCCGGTCTAGAATAGCATAAAATCGAGCCGAACCACCGCCCGCTCGACCTCCCCCTCTAGGGCGGCGTCTAGCTGCCTGACCCTCACCTTTAGCTGACTGGCTGGGTGCTGAAGTAGCTGGTGCAGAAGATGAGGACTGACCCCTCTGCTGTGATGAACTGGTGGTACGACGAGGACACTGCTTCCACACATGTCCTAACCCTCCTCAGTCATAACAACCCCTAAGTGCTGGAGGATGGGATTGAAAAGAACCCCTCGCACCGGAGTGACTAGCTGGTGCACTCGGTGCAGAAGGACCCTGAACTGACGGGGCACGTGAAGAACTCTGCACTGGAAGGGCACTGAGTGATGACTGGCCCTGCTGAAATCCCTGATGACCACGGCCTGAAGATGGCCCGCGGTACTCTGGACGAGCTGACTGATGAGGCCTGTAAGAACGACCTCTACTCTGCTGAAACTGGCCCCTAGACGGAGCACCACTGTGACTAGCTGATCCACAAGGCCTCTTAGCCTCCCGCTCCTCTCTCTCTAGACGACGATCCGTCTCAATGTCGCGAGCAACATCTACTGCATCCTCAAAAGTATGGCTCAGAATCCTTTTTCGAGCCATCAGAATACGAATGAGATAATTAAGCCCATCCACGAACCTCCTAATCCTTTCTCAATCAGTCGGGACCATCCATGGAGCATAACGAGCCAGCTCCGAGAACCTCACCTCATACTGAGATACGGTCATATCTCCCTAACGAAGATACTCAAACTGCCTGCGCATCTCCTCTCTCTGAGATCGCGGTACCCACTTCTCCAGAAAGAGAGTGGAGAACTCCTGCCAGGACAAGGGCGCTGAACCTACCGGCCTACGCCGCTCATATGCCTCCTACCAAGTGAAAGCTGCACCTGAGAACTGAAAAGTAGTAAAGGATACACCGTTAGCCTCCAAGATCCCTGATGTCCTCAGCATACGTCTACACTTGTCAAGAAAACCTTGGGCATCCTCACCTTGAGCACCACTGAAAGTAGGAGGTGCAAGTCTGCTGAATCTCTCAAGACGACGCTGCTCATCGTCTGGCATAACTGGGACCATATTATCCTGAACCGGTGCAACCGGCTGAACTGGGGCAACCTGTTGTATTGGTGGTGCCTCTAGTGTCTGTAATCCCTGCACTACTGGCTCAGGTGTGCGAGCAGCGGGGGTCTGATTGCCTCCCCCTGCCTGTGAAGTAGCTGCTGCAGTGGTGGCTGAAACTGCCTGAGCCAGGCCAGTGCAAACTGTCAGAATCTGAGCCAGGGCCTCCTGAAGACCCGGAATAACAATAGGCACAGCTGGTGCCTGAGCAGGTGCTGCTGGAGTCTCTACAGCTGGAGCCTGATCCTGAGTCGGGGCAACTGGTGGGTCTACAGATGCTGCCCCTGCGGCTCTACCTCGACCACAACCTCGACCACGACCGCGTCCACGGCCTCTGGTGGCCTCAGTAGGTAGCAATGGTGGTCGTCCATCCTATCCATTAGCGCGTGTTCTCGCCATCAATGAGAGAATAGAACAACAGAATTTAGTTTTCGGACGAACAAAGTCGAACGACAAGAATTTCCAAGAATATGAAATTTTCCTAAAGGTTCTGCAGCCTCTCGAGGATAAATACAGACATCTCCGTACCGATCCGCGAGACTCTACTAAACCAGCTCATGACTCACGAGACCTAGTAACCTAGGCTCTGTTACCAACTTGTCACGACCCAAAATCCCAACCCGGTCGTGATGGCGCCTCTCGTGAGGACAAGGCCATCCAATCAACAAAACAGTACATCTCTTTATAATTACTTAGCAGGAATAAATCTAAATCATGGGCAATATAATCTTAAATGCGAAATAAATGTGATAGAACAAGGAAAACCCTCCCAACTCAGCCCGAAATCGGGGTGTCACAAGTCATGAGCTACTACAGAGTTTACTAATATTTTACAAAGTCTGGAATTATCATAAATAACAAAGATAAGGGAGAAAACGGGGCTGTGGACGTCAACAACTACCTTGTTACTCCTAGTCACCGCCTGGTCTGGAAAGAATCATCGCTCAGGAGCGAACCCAGCTCTGCTTGTATCTGTACACATGGTGCAGGGAGTAATGTGAGTACTCCGACCTAGTGAGTAATAAAAATAAATAACGACTGAAAACATGAAATCTCATAACGGCACAATATAGCGCTATCCCAAGTAGTAATTAGTTATATAGTAAAATAGTGAGTATCAGATAATTCTTCTTTTAAAACAATAAAGACAAATAATTTCCACAGTAAGGATAAATCAAAAGCTTTGCCCCTCGGGCTCAATATGTAAATCTCAGTATAGTATCAGCCCCTCGGGCTCACTCCCAACTCACTAGCACACAACATCAGCCCCTCGGGCTCACTCCCAACTCACCACACACAAGCAACGGCCTCTCGGGCCCACTCCCAACTCACCTGGGTACCCTGCGCTCACTGGGGGTGTGTACAGACTCCGAAGGGGCTCCTACAGCCCAAACGCAATATCAATAGGCCTGAAAGCCTTCACACATCACACACGAGGCCTGAAAGCCTCATCATATAACACTCGAGGCCTGAAAGCCTCCTCACATCACTTAACATATCCTCACATATGGCCCTCGACCTCAATCAGTCCAGAAAATAATCATAAGCCTCTTGGGCATCAGTAAAACAATAGTGCTCAGCTCAACAGCATTATAAATATCATTAAATCTCGAGTTGAGTATAAATGTAGCTGAGTTCACAAAATAATATAATTCAATTGGACTGAGTTCAAATAATATTTCAATTCGTGAGGAAAATAGTGATGTAAATTCACAAAAGATTTCAGATAATTGGCATGAAGCCCAAATATGGAAATAAGCCCAATCATAGTGAAAAACAATAAATCTTTATCAATTACGCGGTAAAAATATCAACTAGGATGGACCAAGTCACAATCCCCAATAGTAAATGACCCCGCGCTGATCATACAACGCGTGTCTCATCTCAACATAGCAGTATGTTGTGCAATCTGGGGTTTCAAACCCTCAGTGCATCATTTAAAATCATTACTCACCTCAAGATGGTCCAACGTCTACTCCGCTATGCCCTTGCCTATCGAATTTACCTCTTCGTGCATCGAATCTGGTCAAAACCACAATGAATACATTACAATAGGCTAAGGGAATATAACCCAATCGAAAAGACTCGAAAAATATCGAAATTCACGAAATTCGCAAAACCCGAGCCCCGGGACCACTTCTCAAAAAATTACGAAAGTCACATCAATGGATTCCTCGTCTCGCCACGAGTCCGTACATATAAAATTTACCAAAATCGGAGTTCAAATGACCCCTCAAATCTTCAAATCTTATTTTCAAATACCTAGGCCTAAATCTTCAATTTACTCCTCAAAAACATGTAATCTAGTCGGATTATTCGATGATAATTCAATATTATGGAGTAGAAATGATCACAAGTGACTTATCTCAAGATTTCCCAAGATTTCTTGCTAAAAATCGCCCAAAATTCGAGATTGGAAGTCAAAAAAAATGACTAAACTCGGACTGTTGGACATTAAATCTGTCCAGAAATTTTTGGTACTGTTCACGCGGGGGCACTGTTCATGCGCATGAGGTCACTGTTCACTATTCACCCGCGCGGTTACTGTTCACGCGCGGGTACTGTTCACTGCTGTAGAAAATACAGCAGCTTTTAAGAAATTTGCAGCACAACCATTTTTCACTAAAATGGCTCTAACTCCATCATACGAACTCGGAATTGGACGATTCTTGTTCCTATGAGTCACAAATAATAATACGAACAGAAACCTTCAATCGAAACTCAATTCAGAGCTCGTTTGCCCAGTTCAATACCTATTTTGCTCGTTAAACAATTAACTCACATTTCACGTCAGTCCTATAATTCATGATTTAAATTCTGGAAGTCTCAAAATCAAATTTGGATCTCTAGAACTAAAAATGAACCTTTAGATCATTACATTTATGCTCAAAACGGCAAAAAAATCATCCAAAAATGATCCGTTGGGCATCCGAAACACACCCGAGGCCTCCGGGACCCCGACCAATAATACCAACCAGTCCCAAAATACATTATAGACTTGCTCGAGGCCTCAAATCACATCAAACAACGCTAAAATCATGAATCAACCTCCAATCCAAGTTTTATGAACTTTAGAATTTCCAACTTCTATTTCCTATGCCGAAACCTATCAAATCACGTCCGATTGACTTCAAATTTTGTACACAAGTCCAAAATGACATAATGAATCTATAGAAATTCTTGGAATTCCATTCCGACCATCGGATCAAAATTTCACCTATCAACCGGAAATCGCCAAAACACTAACTTCGCCAAAATGAGCTAATTTCTTCACCGGACCTCAAAAATTAATTCCGATTGCGCTCCTAGGCCTTAAGTCATCCCCCGAAACTAACCGAATCATCGGAATTCAATTCTGAGCCCTCTAACTCACAAGTCAGCGTCCGATTAACTTTTCCAAACTAATTCTTCCTTAAAGAGACTAATTGTCCCATTTCATACCAAACTCGATCCGAATTGACTCAAATTCACCAAGTACACATATTGAAACATGAATAAGCATTTAACGGGGAATACAGGATGAAAATACAGGAAATGACGGTTTGGGTCGTTACAATAAGTGGACGGCGTGCCACACGATCCCATAATATCATATATAAGTGGACGGCGTGCCACACGATCCCAATTTTCATATACCACGTGGTAGGCGTACCACTCGTTCCCATTTCATCTTTATCACAGTGCGCAATATGTCACCGGCAACAGAGGCCAATAACCAATAATCACTCCAATTTGTGGTAGGCGTACCACTCGATCCCATTTCGTAAAATATACCTGAGATGAAGCCGCTCATGGCCTCAAACTGCTGAATGACGCGCCGGAGAACTAAGAGCAGCCAATAGCGAATTTCATGGAATGATTTTAAGTTGTTCATATTTATTCAAATCAGAACTAGAAGTACCACGTTAGTAAGTTACTATAAGAAGCAGCTATTAGTGTAAGATAAAAGATATGGCAATTCTCCCTTAGGTTATATGACTAAATGATTACCCGGGATGTTTATAGTATGATATGATTTTATATTATATAGAATGTTTGGGGTTACATATTCTAATTTTGTTTAAGACAGATGAATTTCCCTAAGTGTGATCCATGTACATAGTTCAAAAAGAATGATAGTGTGCGACAAAAAAAAATATGGTCAGATGATGAGGGAATTTAGGAGTAACCTTATGCTTCACTTTAGTTATTCAAAGCAGGAGAAGAAAATATGATGCTAGTAGGTGGTTAGTAAAAGAAGAGTAAGTAAGTTTTGAGTTGATATAGTGAATTAGCACTTTCAGCAGAGCTAGTAGGGGTACAATTTGATTCACTTAGCCAGGTTAACTCTGGTGAGTGGATGACAATTTGAAATACTGAACGTGTGTTAGAACCCAAAGAGTTTAAGTTAAACTCGAAGTACAGTACCAGTGGGGAAAAAAATATTAGCTAGCAGTGAGAGCACAAACTATAGAAGAATAACCTTTATTATTGTAATGTGGTTTCTCCAGGATTGACAGTGTGAGCAGAGTTAAATTATTAAGATTGTATATGATAGCTGTGAATACATTAGCTTTCTGTTAAGTGAATAATTTAATTTTTCCTAGTAAGAAAGATTTCTCAGAAATAAGTTGGAAGATGAGTCGGCATTGATGTAGAGTGCAAAGAATTGCAGAGAATAAGGAAAGTTATTTGGATCCCAGCAAAATGAGAAGGATCTACAAGTATAAGACCTGTGGTCTAAGGGGTGATGTGAAAATTTTCAATAAGCCCAGTTGGAGATCTGAAACTCGAATAGTAGCATGGGATATGAAAAAGAAAATCAATTCGGTAATGAGGGAAAATTGTATAATTACCACACAGATTATGTCTAGCAAGTGTAAGAAAAACAAAGTGAGTAGAATGATCACCGACTTTAGTTATTGATGATAAAATGATCACAGAAAGCTATAGAATCATGCCCAGTTATGTATCACGAGGGTAGTGCCATTGCACGAGACTCTAGTCTTCGGAGTACTAGTTAAAGACTTAGCTCACAACAATTCTATAAGTGTTTTCAGGAAGTTCTTAAGAAGATAAAGTGTGGGAAGTATAACTCATGATTGCGGTAGATAAGATAACTTTGGTAAAAGAAGTTCACCGACCAAGATAGGAGTTCGACTTCGGACTCTAAAAGATGACAAAGTTGTTGTCTAGAATATGACTTGTTCCCCCTTAGTAGGCGAAGTGAAGGAGAAATAGTTTGATGATCCCTACTTGTTGTAGCTGAAAGAGGAGATTCACAAGTATAAGATGATGGCTTTTGAATAAGGGGGAGATGATGGTACTTTGAGGTACAAAGATTGTGTGTTCCAGACATAGATGGACTTAAAAAGGGAAGATCATATTAGAAGCCTATAATTCCTGGTATTATTTCCATCTAGGTCCCCCAAATATGCATCATGACCAAGGAGATTGATTAGATGAACTACATGAAAAAGAACGTCGCACACTTGCGGCCAATTGTCTTAATTGTCAGCAAGTGAAAGTCGAGCAGCAGAAAGCCTAGCGTTTTATCACAGAATACACATATTTTGTGTGGATATGGTAAATATGAAATTTATAAACGGGATTATCTTTCTCATTTTTAAAGCATTATTTGATTGGATGATTGTAAATCGACTTACCAAGTCAGCACATTTCTTGCCAGTAAAGACTACAGATTCAACAGAAGATTATACCAAGTTATACATTCAGGAAATCGTCTAATTACATGGGACTCCGTGGTCCGTCATTTGGGACTGTGGTGCTCAGTTTAAAATGAAATTTTAGAAGTTCTTTCAGAAATGATTAGGGACACGTTTTTCATCCTCAAAAAAAATGGCAAGGCAGAGCACATTGTTCAAACAATTGAGGATATTTTCTGTGACGAACCAAAGGGTCATCACCGTAGTTCTTCCTTATTCCACGCTTCCGAGGCCTTGGAAACCTCGATTTTAATTGCCTCGATTTGCATGCGTAGTTCGGGCACGTAGCCGGAAAGTTTTTATGTTAGAATATGTGAATTTTGTGAAAAAATTGATGAATTTTGATATTAATATGCATAATATTGATTTCGGTCAACATTTTGGGTAAATGGACCCGGACCTGTGATTCGACGGTCCCGAAGGATCCGTAGAAAAATATGGGACTTGGGCGTGTACTCGGAATCAAATTCCTAGGTCCCAAGCCCGATAAATGAATTTTTGTGTGAAATTATTTTCTGAAATTAATTAAGGAAAATGAAGAAGAAAATTGATCAGAAAACTATGGTATCGGGCTCTTATTTTGGTTTCGACGCCCGGTACGAGTCTTAAATATGTTTTAAGCACTATCTGTAAAGTTTGGCTAAAAATGGATGTCATATGACGTGTTTCAAACTTAAAATGGGGAATTTGAGTTTTTATGAAAGTTGAAAGAAAATCGTGTATTTTGAGGCTTGATCCTATGTATATGATGTTATTTTGGCGATTTGATCGCACGAGTAAGTCCGTAAGGTGTTTTCGAGATCATATGAATGTTTGGTTTGGAGCCCCGATGGCTCGGGTGAGTTTTGAGTAGGGTCCGGGAGGTCTTAGACTTAGAAAAATATACAGGTTCAAATGTTGCAGGCCCAGCGCGGCCGCGGCCATTTCCGCGCGGTCCGCGCTGATAGCCACGCAGCCGCGGTGCTTTTCTGTGCGGTCCGCGTGGTGGGGTTCATAGAGTCGACCAACGCGGCCGCGCACCAAATCAGTGCGGTCCGCGCTGGGTGGTTCAGAGAGAGCCCGCTTCTCCCCTGCCTCGGTGCGGTCGCGGTGCATTTCTATGCGGTCCGCGCCAGCCCCCAGCAAAATGTATAAATTCGGGATTTTCAGTCATTTTTCCACTTTTCAAAAACCCAAAACCTAAGAGGCGATTTTCCAAACAACGTTTCTTCTTCAAAACGATTGGTAAGTGATTTCTAACTCATTTTCTTCACTTCTTAACATCTTTTAACATGATTTCAACTTCAAAACAAAGATTTTCATGGGGGGAGATAGGGTGTTTTAGGTAGAACCTAGGTTTTCTACAAATTGAGGAGTTGGACCTCAATTTAGGGTCCGATTTCAAAACAAAACATATATTTGGATTCGTGGGAGAATGGGTAACCGGGTTTGTCCGAACCACGAGTTTCGACCATGTGGGTCCGGGGGTGTTTTTGGCCTTTTTGGGAAAAACCTTTAAAAAAAATTTTCATGCATTGGAATTGATCCATTTAGTAATTATTAATGTGATTGAGTAAATTATGACTAGATTCGAGCGGATTGGTGGTGGAATCAAGAGGTAAAGCTATACTAGAAGCGTGAGTTGAGTTTGGAGCATTCGAGGTAAGTGTTTGTTCTAACATTGGCTCGAGGGAATAGGATTAGGATGATATTTGCTACTTGCTAATGTGGAGTACGGTGTATAGGCATGGTGACGGTTATCTATGCACCGGAGTCTAGCATGACCATAAGTCTTGATTGCTTTTAATTCGAATAATGTGACACAAGCTCCTTGTTTATTTGATGAGTTTCATATGATGTGAACGGTTGAGGTAGAATTGTGATTGGTGTACTCTTGGAGCGTTAGCTCGAACATGAATGTGTTAGTTGAGGAAGAAGTGATTTAAAAAGAGAATGTGTTGTGATTACTCCCTTGCCGGGATGTGTAGACTGATGTATATACTCTCCCTTGTCGGGATATTTTGGGTTGTTAGCTGTACCCTTGCCGGGTCAAAGGTATTGAGATGTTATTCTCCCCTGAAGGGGTCTACTATATGAAGTCAGATATTATGAACTATATTATGGGATCGTGTGGCACGCCGTCCACCTATATGATGTTAAAAGGGATCGTGTGGCACGTCGTCCACCTATATATTGTTAAAAGGGATCGTGTGGCACGCCGTCCACTTACATACTATATTATGGGATCGTGTGGCACGCCGTCCACTTATATACTATATTATGGGATCGTGTGGCACGCCGTCCACTTGCATACTATATTATGGGATCGTGTGGCACGCCATCCACTTATATATAATTATATGGGATCATGTGGCACGCCGTCTATAAGCACGTGATTTTTGCCCTATGAAAGAATTACTCCCAAAAAATTCAAAATAAAACGATTTTCCTTGGTGTGCAATTTTTGAATTTTTGTGGTATTTTTGTATAATTATTTGTATTTTTGTCTGTGCATGTTTATTTGTTTAAATTAATAAAAAAATAAAATATATGCATTTTCATTTAGTATTTATTTAAGTTTGTTTTACAAAAATGAGAAAATCATAAAAAAAAAATAATGTACGTTGCATTTTAGCATTTAACGTCTAAATTGTGCGATTTTATCGTTAATTGCTATTTAAATGTGCGATAATAGTTATTTGGAATGAATTAGTATTTTTGATAAGTTAATTTAGTTTATAAGTTAATTTAGAATTTTAGTTTTTTTAATTAGGAAGTAAAAGAAAAGAGAGGAAAACAATATAAAGAAAATCGGAATTGGGCTCTTCTTCAAATTCAAGCCACAGGCCCAACAAATACCCAATCATCCCCATGACCCGGTCCATCTCAACACGGGTCGACCCGGTCCGCCCCGTAACCCCTCTTCATTTTTCATTTTTTTTCCCAAAAAACAAAACAAAACAAAAAAAAACAAAAATCCTAAACAATAACCAATCCGCCCCCACCTTCTCTTCTCCTTCACTATCCCAAACATCCCAAACACCCCAAGCAGCCATGGTTGCTGCCCTCCCCCCCCCCCCCCCCCGTCGTCCGCTTCATCCTCCGTCAACCCGCACGCACAGACACAACACAGCCACAGCCACCCTCACCCCCACGTCGAACCTCCATAGCGACACCAAACCACCACCATGAATGACCTCTCCATTCCATGGCTGCCATGGCTGCTGCGCGTCTCCTTCTTCTTCTCCGTCGCTGCTGCTGCTTGTGTGTGTGTACGTCCAACCAAGGACGAGCTGCAGCTCGTTGCTGCTGCTTCTTCCAGCTTCACCGCTGCCCGACGCTGCTGCTTCTATTCCTTCTGCCATGGCTGCGTCTTCTTCTCCTCCGTCGATGCTGCTGCGTTCTTCATCCTCGCTTCCATGGCTGCGTCAAGCTCGTCGAGCAGTTGCTCCGCGTGCAACACCCATCATCATTGCTGCTGCTGCTTCTTCGTCACGGCCAAACGACCCTCGACGAGCTTCTGCTTCACGTCCAGCTGACCTTCAGTTTCTTCTTATTCGGATTGTCTTCGTCGTCGAGTTATTTTGGTGCGATATTTTTTTCCGGGAATATTTGTTTTCGTTCGAGTTCATCATCGTTCCGATCCGGTTAGTTGGTTTAAGTTTCGTTCCCGTCTGTAATTTGTTTGATATTTTCGGATCTGAAATCATTAAATGTTTGATTCTTGTTCTTTATTTTTATTCAGTTTGTTTCATTTTTCTTATTTATTTTTAGATAGAAATTGTTAGTTTAATTATAATGTTTTTAGATTTAAGTTGAAGTTCAATTAATTACTTCTTCAGTTTGTTTTATTAATTTAAAAGGATTTAGTTTTAATATAGAAAAGTGTTAGTTTAAATCATTTGAATCCGTCATGTTTGTTGTAGATTTAATTCGTGTTCATTTTGTTTGAAGTTCGTTTTTAATTCAGTGATTTAATGTGAGTTTATGTTTTGGTTTTTAATTTTTTGATTTAGATTGAATCATGTATCTTTGTTGTATGTTGGATTTAATTTGAAGATCAATTGATTATTTGAGTTTAGAGTTCGAATCTGTTTATTTATTTTGTTTAAAGTTTAATTTGAATTTGAGCTCATGATTTGAATATACTTATTTGTTATTGTTGTTGAATCTGAAAGTAAATTTGTTGTTTAAAGATTGTTCAATCAAAATAATTCCAGTTGTTTCTTTGTTGTTCATCATATAGTTTGAGTTTGTTCATAAAATCTGATTAGGAATTGGTTATAGCTGCTATATTTTGGTTAGAATTGATTAGTTGAACTTGTTATAGCTGACGGGGTAGATTGGTAAATTACAGTGTTTTCAGGGTCAAAAAGGTAATTTCAGTAAGGTCATAGGGGTATTTTTGGAATTAAAATTCTGAACAATTATTTATTTTGAGTGCTATGTCCATTAAGATTAAAATAATATTAAAATAATCAATAATTGGGGACAAGACATAATGGTGGGGAATAATGTACTTGTTTAATAAAAAATGGGGAACAAGACATAGTGGGATTGCGGGCTCAAGAAAAGTTGTTTAAATAAATAATAATTGTATTTTTTATGTAGTAGTGGGTTTGGTAAGAGAAAGTGGTTGTTTTATTATTTGATTAATTGATTAAAGGGTTTGGGATGGAAGATAAATAGAGAGACTTGATTAGATTTTAGGGAGAAAAAAAAGGACAGAAAGAAGAAAAAAGATAGAGAGAGAAATTCCGAAAATACTAAGACTCCAAAAATAAAAAGGAAAACATTCTGGAAATTCAAAAGAAGAATAGTATACACCTGATATACAATCTAAATATTTTGATATACGGATTCAGAAATTAAGGGTTAAACACTAACTAGTCTTTCAAATCTGAAAAGATTCCCTTTGCTTCTGTCCGTTGATTGTTGTCGGTGTTTCTGGATTTTTATCTTGATTTCAAAATCTGTCACGGGTTTCTCGTTGCTGGTTGTTACTGGTTGCTGGGTATTGTTGTTGTTGTATGCTACTGATTTTCTGTTGATCTCCCTTTTCTTTTGCTTCCAATATCAGGTACACGACTGTAATACTAGCTATTGCAAGCTAATAATGTGGAAGCGTGAATACATATGAAGAATTGAATTTTGAAGTTTTAATTTCGCTTTTCTTTGTTCCTTTTATTGATTGTATTTAGGCTATTTCATGTATTACTGAATAATAATTAGAATAAGAGAAAATAACATAAGTTAGTCTTTAATGAATCAGTTTGGCAAAACGGGTTAATTCACTAGTTATGAAGGTTTTAAGATTATCAACAGCAGGTTAATCGTGCACAAGTAGCTAAATTTAGCTAAGGTATGAATTTAAACTCAATTTCGTGAATTAGGCATTAAGGCACGATTTGAGTTCAAACAAGATTAGAAAAACGTTTAAGTTTAATAAACTTTCTAATAAGCATTAGTAATTATGTTTAAATCTAGTTTCAAATGGTGGTGAATAATTAATCTCAATGGTTTTTTTGTTATAACAATGCGAGTTTTAATCTAGTTATATTTGATTCTTTTGAATATTAGTTGTCGAATTTTTATTTTATTTATAATTTCGAATTTTTGAGTAAAATTCCTTTTCATCAATATTTGTATTAATCTAGCAATTAGTATGCCATTCTTTCTTAAATAAATAAATAAAAAAAAGCTCGTAATTAATTAGGATTTTCTTTCTTTATTTTAGAGACTAATTTTAATAGAAAAATGTAGTCGCTTTAAGATTTGTCCATTTAAAATAAATGAGACGAGCCTCGCCTAGTAAAATATGTAGATTGCGGGGCCCTCACAAATGTATGCATTAATTATTTAGACCATCGGAGTTGGTCGTCTAGTGAAATTTTACGGCCTTTCCCAAAACAACAATACGCTAGTCGCTCTAGGCGCGTCTTTAACAAATTATTTTCTTAAATATGGGTGTGCATTTATGTAACCCAAATCCAAATCTCAACGGAGTCGAAATGTGTCGATAACCACGGGTGCATTGATTGCGACGTGGTTTGAAATACGTTTTCACAATGTTGCAATTCTCCGTAAAATAATAACAATAAATAAAAATAATAAAAGCGGCTAAAGGATAAAATTTGCACATAAGTTTATAATATGTATTATATCAGATAATCAAGCCGATTATAACAGTTGAGCGACCGTGCTAGAACCACGGAACTCGGGAATGCCTAACACCTTCTCCCGGGTTAAAATAATTCTTTATCCGGATTTCTGGTTTGCGGATTGTAATACAGAGTCATTCTTTTCCTCGATTCTGGATAAAAATTGGTGACTTGGGACACCCTAAATCTCCCAAGTGGCGACTCTGAAATAAATAAACAAATCCCGTTTCGATTGTCCTTTAATTGGAAAAAACTCCCTTCCCCGCCCCTTTGCGGGCGGCGAGGGCGAAAAAGGAGGAGTGATAGCTCTGGCGACTCTGCTGGGGAGATTTAACCCAGAACCAGTGGTTCAGGGTTAGAAATTCGAGCTCATATAAATTGTTATATTTGGTTTTATCTGATTTTTACATGTTTGAGCCTAATGTGCTAAATGTTGCTTTTACCGCTTTGATATTACGTGAACTGTGTATAAACTGTGCCGAAACCCATCTCCTCTCTGAGTCTTCTAAATCATGAAGAAGGGTGTACTTCGTACGACTTCTTTTCTGTATAGTGTCAAATCCTAATTTAGAACGAGGTTCGGACAAGTTGCTAAGCCGGTGAAGCTTCTGTATTCCCGGTACGCTGCCCCCCCCGGCTCGAGCTGTCCGCTCGGGTAAGCCAGGTCTAGAACAAACACCCAGGTTCTGAACATAGAATAACTCAACTTCATGCCGGATCCCTAGTAGGAATGCTTATTTGCATCATGCACATTTGACTTAGGGGACTCAACACAGGGGTTGGGTCCGTCTAGGACTAGCAACCTGATATGAAAAGACCATCCTGATGCATCCTATTTGTTTTCCGTGCATTTATTTGTCTCGCGCCCGCATGCTGGCCGGTTTTTGAATATTAGGAATATTGGGAAATTGAAAAAAAAAAGAAATAGCGGTTAGGGAGTTAATTGTTTATTTTTGAAAAACCCAATGCCCAAATACCGTCGAACTCTGCCGAAATTTTGAGATAATAAAAAAAATGTTGTATTAATTTGTTTTACTAAAAGCAAAGGAAAAATAGGAAAAAAAAAATCGTTGTTCTGTCTCGTTTTCAAAAAAATAGAAAAAGGAAAATAGTTTGTCTTGTCATGGAAAATGAAAATGAAAAAAAGGGTCTTATTTTTAAAATAGTTTGTTTTATTTTTCTGAAAATGCCCAAAATCGAAAAGGAAAAGAGTCGTGCGTTGAAAGTGGTTTTGATATTTGCTGCCAAAAATGAATGAAAAAAAGTTTAAAATAGTTCAGTTAATTGCCCGAACTACGCGGGTTTGATTCTCACCGGATGTGAGATACGTAGGCAGCCCTAATCGGGTCCAACCTCCCCTTTTGCTAAAATAGCCAAAAAAAAATACGTCAAATCTTAATTTCATCATAAAGAAGTAAGGTGATGTTGTTTTGTCAAAACATAGCCGAATGTTCCCGAAAGGAACGCCGAAAGGCTGACTTTGCATAAACAGCCACCTTTGGGTCATTTTTTTTTAGATTTGGTCCAGTTGACCCACACAGCCTTAAAAATCTTCGTCATAGAGGCGCTGAAAGGCCGTGTTTGCAATACCGGGTCTTTTATTCTAATTTGAAAAAAAAAACAAGAAAAGAGTCACAAAAAAGTTGGGTCACGCCGTTTTGTCAAAAATAGCCGAATGTTCTCGAAAGGGACGCCGGAAGGCTGATTTTGCGTAAACGACCATCTTTGGTCATTCTTTTGGGTTGCGGCCAGTTATCCCACACAACCTTAAAATCTTCGTCTCCGAAGTGCTGAAAGGCCGTGTTTGCAAAACCAGGTCTTTTTTTATTTGAAAAAAAACAAGAAAATAGTAGTGATCAAGTGAATACCGTTTGGTTTTTAATTAAAATAAGCCAGCCCGGTTTCGGTGATGTCTTAAACCGTTCTTGCCGAGATAGCCTTAGAGTATCTTTCAGTTGTCGAAGGGCAATTTTCGTAAAAGAACGAACAAGTTTGTGAAAGGCTGTAAAATAATCCTTCCCGACCTCAAAATTCATATGAAATTTGGAAGGGGCCACAGTTGCAAAAAATAACCGGTTGGTTGCATTTGTCAAACGGGGAAAGGAACTGGCCGTTTGTTTTTGAGTTTGTAATTCTTTGATGAGAGTATGCGAGTTATTTGATTTTCGAGGCCGTTTGTTGTCTTTTTTCAAAGTCTGTTAGTATGGTCAATTTTTAAACTTTTGTAATCAAGTTTGTTTTAATATGAAAATTGAAAATTCCAAAAAAAAAAATGTTTTATTATTATTTATCTTTTATTGGTCCGAAATACGCAAGGTCTGATTCATGCGGGGTCGCAATACGTAGGCAATCTCCATAAGATTCGACCACCATTGAAAAAAAAAGAGAAATAAAGGAAAGTGTGGGAGATTTTCAAAGGGGCACAATTACAAGAAGCCGGAACGACACACATAACTGAAGTGAATGCGTGATAGAACGGTCTAACTGCTTAGGGGCACTGTATCTCTGATATATGATTATCTGTCAAATGCCTTAACACTAACGTGATGGCTTCACTTTGCTGTTGTTCATATATAGAAAAGTGGTTGGTTGTGGTAACTCCTCCCTGCAAAGCAAAGTCAAAGGAAAATGACTCAGAACCTCAGAACCAAGTGGGTCGGTACCGATGACCGACAACAACTGGTCGAACGGAACAACGGGTTGGTAGAAGAAGTGAAAATGCTGAGACAGCATGTGGCAGACATGTATCAGGCATGGATGACTGGGAAATCACCACCCCCGCCACCGCCAAGCTTCTTGAACTCTGTCCTTACCAAAGCACCCAACATCATAACGGATGATCCCCCATACTCTCCATCCCAACCTACTTATGGTAGCTTTCCCAGCTACCCGAGTAGCTCCATCACTCGTCAATGCTACTCCCCTCCCCAACACTACTTCTCTCCACGGGACTCCCAAAGACATGCTTCACTTTCCAAATACCCAGCTCCACAAAAGGCCTATCCACCCTCACAAGCCTACCGGAAGCCCCCTGGATCAGGTTTCCGGCCTAATCAAGCATTTAGGAACGAGAGGTTACTGAAACGAGGAAAGGCTCTCACCCCTATCGGAGTATCTTATGCAAGTCTGTTTGAAAGGCTAAGGCATGTTGGCTTGATTGAGCCGCTCCCTGCATATACTCTAGATTCACGTGCAAAAAGCTTTGATCCTGCTGCACGATGCACATATCACTCCAATGTCAGAGGGCACATCATTGAGAGTTATCGTAATTTGAAAATGGAAGTAGAAAGAATGATCCAAAAAGGGAGGATTGTGATCGATGACAGTGACATGGAGCACTCGAATCCTATTGGGAACTTGTTGACTGAGGTTAATGATATTGAAGTTGGTAATGGTCTTGGCAATGTTGACGCGAAGCTCAGTGGCTAAGATGCCAGGTTCGGTAATTGGGAGGGCGCTTCGTTCCTTGGTTAACAAGAGAGAAGTTTTTGATGGTTTATTTTGTTGTCATTTCTGTTCTCCGGATTATTAGGGTTGTAATTCGGATATTGTCTTACGTCAAACTTTCTTATCTTTCCATTTTGTCATAGCGGTTTGTTTAAGTTTTGTCCAGGCTGTTCTAGGATTTTATTCTGGTTTGTTTTGTTTGTTTTGTTATTCAAACCATTAAACCGGTAGTCTAATGCAAAATCCGGTCTTTTATTATTTCCAGTCATCTTTTTGTTTGGTCCTTTTATCATTTTTGTTCAGCGCCGATTCTAGTGACATGACATGCGCACACAGTTTGGGCCTAATCTTAAAAGTTAATCATAAAACCCTGAAAAGGTGACCAGAACATTTAAAGGAAATAAGGACGGTTTGAGATTATTCGGAGCTCGAGTCATACGGAACTAGGGCAAGTAAAACACAAAGAAAACCGTTAAAAGCAAGATTCGCCTTTCATAATAATGAGAGTGAGAGTGTCGCCCAGCGGTGCTTTAGAAATTACAAATGAAAAGCAAATGTTGAATATAATTGTCAAGTCCAGCACCATCAGAAGATACTACAAATCTATATTCAATTGTGTTGTTTGCACTTGACATGTTTTGAAGACTAGAATGACGAAGGCATTTCGTTCTGCTACCTAAACACTTTATCTTTCATTACAACTTTTGAGCCTTGTTTATTTTTCTTTCGTACACCTCATTCAGAATCAGTAGCAACGACTAGAAAACACAAGCGTGGAAGGTAAACAAAAGAAAAAAAAACAAAAGAAAAGGAAACAACAAAACGACAAAAGAGAAAGGAGAAATGAGAAAAAGAAAAGAAAAGAAAATAATAGGTAAATGGAAAAAAAAGGAAAGAGGAATTAGGAACTACGTTCGACCTGATTCCTCAAAGAGGATACGTAGGCGCCTCACGGCTCGGTCATGGTGTAGTAAAATTTAAAAAAATAAAAAATAAATAAATAATCCCCAAGCAAGAAACTGGGGCAAGGGTTGCGCTTGTTGTAAACAAATATGGTTCCGAAGGTTGTAAATTTGAACCCCAAATTGATTTGTTTTTGAGCCTTTAATACCCTTTCTTTCTAGCCTATCCAAAAACCCACATTACGGTCCAAAGAAAGACCTTCTGATCAGTCTTCAAAAGCTTCCAAGTCAGACAAATGAGAGTCTTACAACATAACAGTTTGATCCACAACAGAAAGGACTCTAATCCCCAGCAGAGAGAGTCATATCGACAACACTCCAAATTCCTAACTGGAAAGTGATACAAATGAGAGAGTCTTACCGGTGAAAATCTTCACGGACACCATAAGGCGATGAAAGCTGAGAGAAAAAACAAAATGAGAGAGGCTTGATAGTGAAAACCTTTCGGGCACTACAAGTCGAATAAGATTGAGAATCAGATGGGGAATCGCCAAGCAAAGATCTTGAAAGACGATTGACGGCAGAGGATAGGCCACATGCGCATGTCATGACCATTAGAGTCGGTATCTGCGTTTGATAGGTTTTTATTTATAGTTTCTCTTGTTAAAGAGTCATCTTTTTCCTTTGTCTTTTATTCGGTTCCCTTTTTGTTTATCTTTCTCCTTTCATAGAAAAATTCCCCAGTAGAGTCTGTTTGGTCAGAACCAATGAGAAATGACTTCAAAATCTGCCATCAGCTTTCCAATTATGCAAGATGAGATCTGACTAATACATCCAAGTGGTATAGTCAGCAAGGAACAAGAGCGAGGCCAGTGTCAAGAAAGATATCCCCAGCAAAAGGGAATTGACAAAAGGATTGACGAATGTCAAGAGGGATATCCTTGCCGAAATCAAAGGTTATAAACCTCAAGGCCAAGGCCCGGGGACCAATCAAGAAGAGCAATGGGCATGATTTGGTAAATTCATACGAGACTAAAAGGTCGGGAAAATGACAGTTTTCGAACTATGCCACAAAAGAAGAGGGATATCCCCAGCAGAAAGGGATCATTCCCAGCAAATAATATCATCCCCAGCAAGTTTTTTGGAACGCAGAGCAGGGAAGGAGAAAGGGAAAAGCCATCCCCAGTAGGAGTATCACAACCAACCACCACAGTCGAATCTTAAAAGGAAATGGCATTTATGGCCGAAAGGCATGCCACAAGGGAGATTGTCAAACTGGGGCAGAAAATTTTCTTTTCATTTAGAAAATTTTCTGGAAGTCAGATACCCATTCGGGGAAGAATAAATATAGCACCAGTCTCAAGGGAAGTGGTCTTTGAACCAGTTTTACCCCCAGCATAACAAGTTTTAATAAAGGAAGTTGTTCCCCAGCAGACAGAACAAAAGGATGAAACTTGTGCTCGGAAAAGCAAAAGGCCAGTATCATTCCCAGCAGCCTTCAGAAGAGTGAAGCACTAGTTTTGAAGGAATCAAAATCCCCCAGCAGTGTTATCCTCAACAGCGTTATCCCCGGCTAATAACATTTTATCCCCAGCAATGTTGAGAGAGAAAAGTTTTGAAGGAAGTAACTTTGGAGAAAAGGGGAAGAAAGGAGACTCCCCAATAATATTAGTCCCCAACAGGTAAGTAAATAATTCCCCAGCAGTGTTATCCCCAGCAGTCTCGGGGAAAGACAACACGAGCTTTTAAAGGAGATAACCATCCTCCAGCAAGGCCACAAATCGGCCACCATTTTTTTTTAAAAAAATACTGATAAAATTTTCTTTGCTTGAGAGTTGAAACAGGAACAAAGCAGCGCAAGGGAAAAAGAAAAGAAAAGAAGAAATTATCAAGGTAAGTTTCTCAAACCTTTGATCTCTACATTTTCCTCCTAGGATAAAAGTCCTAGTCCGATGAAATGTTCTCCTGAGATATCAAATCTTAGTCCGATGAATCTTTCTCCAAAGCTCGAAAGGAGCTTGATTTATTTTTAAAGTATTAGAGTTGGAAAAGTCAGGAGCCCGCCTGGAGAATGGAGGTGTTAATATTTAAGAAAGTTGTTGAGGTCAGGAGCCCCCCTGAAGAACAGAATCGCGATTTAAATTTCAAGTTTTGAAGTTGGGAGCCCGCCCATATAACAGAGGAACATATTTCAGTCTTTACATTTAAGTTGAATAAATTGGGTTCGTCCGCCCTCGAATAGGATATTTTGGGTTCGTCCGCCCTCAAATAGGATATTTTGGGTTCATCCGCCCTCGAATAGGATATTGAATTTAATCCTTTCTCCAAAGGACGTTTTGATTTATTTCGACTCGAGTGGTCCTGCTTGTATGAAAATTGCCAAAATATATGTTTCATAAATCATTGCCAATGGCATTTTATTTTCAAAGTTGTTGAAGTCAAGAGCCCGCCTGAAGAGAGGAAAGGCGTTTTATTTTTAAAAGTTGTTGAAATCTCGCCAGCCTAAAGAAAGGAATGACATTTTATTTTCAAAGTTGTTGTTGAGGTCAGGAGCCCGCCTGAAGAGAGGAATGGCATTTTATTTTCAAAGTTGTTGTTGAAGTCAGGAGCCCGCCTGAAGAAAGGAAATGCGTTTTATTTATAAAAAGTTGTTGAAATCTCACCAGCCTAAAGAAAGGAATGGCATTTTATTTTCAAAGTTGTTGTTGAAGTCAGGAGCCCGCCTGGAGAATGAAGGTGTTAATATTTAAGAAAGTTGTTGAAATCTCGCCAGCCTAAAGAAAGGAAAGGCGTTTAATTTCCAAAGTTGTTGAAGTCAGGAGCCCGCCTGAAGAGAGGAAAGGCGTTTTATTTTTAAAAGTTGTTGAAATCTCGCCAGCCTAAAGAAAGGAATGACATTTTATTTTCAAAGTTGTTGTTGAAGTCAGGAGCCCACCTGAAGAAAGGAAAGGCGTTTTATTTTTAAAAGTTGTTGAAATCTCGCCAGCCTAAAGAAAGGAATGGCATTTTATTTTCAAAGTTGTTGTTGAAGTCAGGAGCCCGCCTGAAGAGGGGAAAGGCGTTTTATTTTTGAAATCTTGCTAGCCTAAGGAAAGGAAATGCGCTTTATTTTTCAAAGTTTTTGTTGAGGTCAGAAGCCCGCCTGAAGAAAGGAAAGGCGTTTTATTTTTAAAAGTTGTTGAAATCTCGCCAGCCTAAAGAAAGGAATGACATTTTATTTTCAAAGGTGTTGTTGAAGTCAGGAGCCCGCCTGAAGAGAGGAATGGCGTTTTATTTGTTGAAATCTCGCCAGCCTAAAGAAATGAATGGCATTTTATTTTTAAAGTTGTTGTTGAAGTCAGGAGCCCGCCTGAAGAGAGGAAAGACATTTTATTTTTGAAATCTTTCCAGCCTAAAGAAAGGAATGACATTTTATTTTCAAAGTTGTTGATGAAGTCATGAGCCCGCCTGAAGAGAGGAATGGCGAATTTATTTTCAAAGTTGTTGGCTGAAGTTGGGAGCCCACCCATATAATAGAGGAATACATTGCAAGTCAATAAAGCAGAAGAATCCAACAGGAATCCCCAGCGGGAAACAATAAAAATCCCCAGCACCGGAAAGCGGAAGGTTGCAACAAGAGATCCCAGCGCAAAATCAAGCGCATGAGTCAAAAGGGAGAAAAGACGCATCTTGAAAGAAACGGCTTGTGAACATTGAATTCTGCCCAACATAACAAAGCTTAATGAAGAAAGCCATATCCCCAGCAGACCGAACCAGACAGTGAGAATTGGTATTCAGAGTAGCAAAAGGTCGGTGTCATCCCCGTTAGTTCTCGGAAGAAAGAAGCACCGGAATCGACGCAAGCCGACAAGAAAGCAAGGCATCAAGAACAAATGGAAGATAGATGAGATCTTGTAATCCGTAGTCTATCCTAACTTCTTGATTTTTCTTTTAAGCATGGTGTAATAAGGAGGTCAGCAAACAAGTAAAAGTAGCATGCAACAGCAGTAACATTGCAGTCCCATGGTAGTCCCAACTACCAAAACTTCCCGAACTACATGGACCTGATTCCTGTTTAGCCCAGTATATGTAGGAAACCTCTGAAGCAAAGGTTCAGTCAAATCTTCAAAAAAAAAAAATGCTTCACACGGAGTACTCGAATGGGCAAAAATCGCTCACTTTATCTTTGCACGAAAACCCTTCGTGTCTTCGGGCAAAAAGGGGCAGCTGTAAGCATGTGATTTTTGCTCTATGAAAGAATTACTCCCAAAAAATTCAAAATAAAACGATTTTCCTTGGTGTGCAATTTTTGAATTTTTGTGGTATTTTTGTATAATTATTTTTATTTTTGTCTGTGCATGTTTGTTTGTTTAAATTAATAAAAATATAAAATATATGCATTTTCATTTAGTATTTATTTAAGTTTGTTTTACAAAAATGAGAAAATCATAAAAAAAATAATGTACGTTGCATTTTAGCATTTAACGTCTAAATTGTGCGATTTTATCGTTAATTGCTATTTAAATGTGCGATAATAGTTATTTGGAATGAATTAGTATTTTTGATAAGTTAATTTAGTTTATAAGTTAATTTAGAATTTTAGTTTTTTTTAATTAGGAAGTAAAAGAAAAGAGAGCAAAAAAATATAAAGAAAATCGGAATTCGGCTCTTCTTCAAATTCAAGCCACAGGCCCAACAAATACCCAACCTTCTCCATGACCCGGTCCATCTCAACACGGGTCGACCCGGTCCGCCCCATAACCCCTCTTCATTTTTCATTTTTTTCCCAAAAAACAAAACAAAACAAAACAAAACAAAAACAAAAAAACCCTAAACACTAACCAATCCGCCCCCCACCCTCTCTTCTCCTTCAGTATCCCAAACATCCAAACACCCCAAGCAGCCATGGCTGCTGCCCTTCCCACCGTCGTCCCCTTCATCCTCCGTCAACCCACACACACACACAAAACACAGCCACCCTCACCCCCACGTCGAACCTCCATAGCGACACCAAACCACCACCATGAACGACCTCTCCATTCCATGGCTGCCATGGCTGCTGCGCATCTCCTTCTTCTTCTCCGTCGCTGCTGATGCTTGTGTGTGTGTATTTCCAATCAAGGATGAGCTGCAGCTCATCGCTGCTGCTTCTTCCTCTTCATCCAGCTTCACCGCTGCCCGACGTTGCTGCTTCTCTTCCTTCTGCCATGGCTGCGTCTTCTTCTCCTCCGTCGTTGCTGCTGCGTTCTTCATCCTCGCTGTCATGGCTGCGTCAAGCTCGTCGAGCAGTTGCTCCGCGTCCAACTCCTATCATCATTGCTGCTGCTTCTTCTTCGTCGCGGCCAAACGACCCTCGACGAGCTTCTGCTTAACGTCCAGCTGACCTTCAGTTGCTTCTTATTCGGATCGTCTTCGTCGTCGAGTTATTTTGGTGCGATATTTGTTTTCGGGCAAATTTGTTTTCGTTCGAGTTCATCATCGTTCCGATCCGGTTAGTTGTTTTAAGTTTCGTTCCCGTCCGTAATTTGTTTGATATTTTCGGATCTGAAATCATTAAATGTTTTATTCTTGTTCTTTATTTTTATTCAGTTTGTTTCATTTTTCTTATTTATTTTTAGATAGAAATTGTTAGTTTAATTATAATGTTTTTAGATTTAAGTTGAAGTTCAATTAGTTACTTCTTCAGTTTGTTTTATTAATTTAAAAGGATTTAATTTTAATATAGAAAAGTGTTAGTTTAAATCATTTGAATCTGTCATGTTTGTTGTAGATTTAATTCGTGTTCATTTTGTTTGAAGTTCGTTTTTAAATCAGTGATTTAATGTGAGTTTATATTTTGGTTTTTAATTTTTTGATTTAGATTGAATCATGTATCTTTGTTGTATTTTTTTGGATTTAATATGAAGATCAATTGATTATTTGAGTTTAGAGTTCGAATCTGTTTATTTATTTTGTTTAAAGTTTAATTTGAATTTGAGCTCATGATTTGAATATACTTATTTGTTATTGTTGTTGAATCTGAAAGTATATTTGTTGTTTAAAGATTGTTCAATCAAAATAATTCCAGTTGTTTCTTTGTTGTTCATCATATAGTTTGAGTTTGTTCATAAAATCTGATTAGGAATTGGTTATAGCTGCTATATTTTGGTTAGAATTGATTAGTTGAACTTGTTATAGCTGACGGGGTAGATTGGTAAATTACAGTGTTTTCAGGGTCAAAACGGTAATTTCATGTCACGACCCAAATCCCGGTCGTGATGGCGCCCAGCACACTACTAGGCAAGCCCGACCATTATTCAACACTTAACCCAATTTATCAAAAATAGCGGAAAGAAATATCAATTAAGCAAGATTAAAGTACTGAAGATTTTAACAAAATACACAATATAATCTCACTAGGACCCGGTGTCACGAATCTGAGCCTCTAGAATACATAATATCATCCTAATACATGGTATATCCAAAGTCTGATAATGCGAAAATAAAGAGATAGGATAGGAGGGAGAAGATCAATGGCTGCGAACGCCGTGCAGCAACCTCGATACTCCTAGAGGCTGGATCTGCTGATCAACTGGATCTACTGAGCCTGAGACTGCCCTGGATCTGCACACAAGGTGCAGGGAGTAAAGTGAGTACTCCGACCCAGTGAGTAATAAAAATAACTACAGTCCGAAGATAAGAAAATCCAATAAATACACAAAGTAAGCTACAATCCGAATATACAGCAACATATGGAACTGAGCAGCTAAACACCAGTATAAATACAAATACATGAATGCAATGCAATGAATATGATGGTACATTCCAGTACCCACTACGGCGTGCAGCCCGAGCCATCCATATTTATTTGTCGTCGACGGCGCTCACTGGGGGTGTGTACAGACTCCGGAGGGGCTCCTACAGCCCAAGCGCAATATCTTGGTCAGTCATTGTTACCTGACCGGTTAGCCATTGTTACCTGACCAATTTATATCATATAGTGTCATTGTTACCACTGTTCAAGTATATCATGCAGTGTCATTGTTACCACTATTTCAAGTATATCACACAGTGTCATTGTTACCACTGTTTCAAGTATATCACACAGTGTCATTGTTACCACTGTTTCAAGTATATCACACAGTGTCATTGTTACCACTGTTTCAAGTATATCACACAGTGTCATTGTTACCACTGTTTCAAGTCACTTTATAATCAGTCCAGAAAATAATATAATAAGCCCCTTGGGCATTTACAAAATAGAAGTTCCGAGCCCGGAATACATTTAAAAATATCATTTAAGTTTTCAACATTTAGAATTATGGCTGAGTTTGCAAAATAGCATTTAAAACCTTGGACTGAAATTAAATGATATGCAAATCATGCTAAGCAGTAATATCAATCCTCGAAGGATTTTACAAATAGGAACAAGGCCCCAAACATGGCATCAAGCCCAGTAATATCAATGAAGTATGTGTATCAATCACCAGTATAGTATAAACATCACACGGGATGGACCAAGTCACAATCCCCAATAGTATCCGACCCTGCACTCGCCATGGAGTGCGTGTCACACCTCAATATAGCGTTACGATGTGAAAGTCCGGGGTTTCAAACCCTTAGAACAGTATTTACATCTATTACTCACCTCAAGACGGCCAAAAGTCTACTCCGCGATGCCCTTTCCTTTCGAATCGACCTCCTCGCGCGGCGAATCTTGCCAAAACCACAAGGAATATATTACAATAGGCTAAGGGAATATAACTCAATCGAAAAGGCTCGAAAAATATCGAAAATCACGAAATTTGCAAAACCCGAGCCCCGAGCCCACTTCTCAAAAAATTATGAAAGTCATGTTCACCGGATTCCTCGTCTCGCCACGAGTCCGTACATATAAAATTTACCAAAATCGGAGTTCAAATGACCCCTCAAATCTTCATTTTAGAAATTCAATCTCAAACCCTAATTTCTTATAATTTGGCTATGTTTTCATGGATTTCAAGGATGATTCTTCAATAAAATCACGTATTTAACTCATAAAACTTACCTCCAATCGATCTCAGTTGAAACTTCCTTCAATCCCCGTCCAAAAGCTCTCAAAATGACTGAAAATGGTGGAAAAATGACCCAAAATCGGATATAAACTCACTGCCCAGATTTTTTGCAATTACTGTTCACCCGTGCGGTACTGTTCACGCGCGGGTTACTGTTCACTGCTGCTAAAAAATGCACCAGCAGCCAATTTAAATTGCAGCACAGCCATTTTTCACTAAAATGGCTCTAACTCCATCATACGAACTCGAAATTAGACGATTCTTGTTCCTATGAGTCACAAATAATAATACGAACACAACCCTTCAATCGAAACTCAATTCAGAGCTCATTTGCCCAGTGCAATATCCATTTCACTTGTTAAACAATTACTCATGTTTCGCGTCAGAAACCTAATAGCGACTTGATGAAATTAGACCAAAATTTCTAGATTAGTCCTATAATTCATTGTCAAAATTCTGGAAGTCTCGGAATCAAATTTGGATCTCTAGAACTAAAAATGAACCTTTAGATCATTACATTTATGCTCAAAACGGCAAAAATCTTCCAAAAACTCTTCCAAAATTTGTCCGAGCCTCATAGGATCCCAACAAAGTATACTAACAAGTCCCATAATATGACACAAACTTAGTTGTTCCTTCGAATCACCAAAAACAACGCAAAAATACTAAATTCACCACGGATTCAAACCTATGAACTTTGAAACTTCACATTTTCACATCCGATGTCGAAACACGTCAAAACTAGTCCGAATGATCTCAAATTTTGCAGAAAAGTCCAAAATGACATAACAAAGCTACAGCAACTCTCGGAATTCCATTTCGAGCCTCGGATCAAAATCTTACCTATCAACCGGAATTCGCCAAAATACTAACTTTGTCGATTCAAGCTTAATTCTAAACCGGTCATCACAAAAATATTCCGGACACACTCCTAAGTCCCAAATCACCTAACAAAGCTATCCGAACCATAAAATTCGCATTTCGAGCGCTCTAACACATAAGTCAATATCCGGTTGACTTTTCCCACTTAAGCTTCCTTAAAAGAGACTAAGTGTCTCAAACATTACCAAAATCATTCAGGAATGACTTCAAATTTTGCACACAAGTCACATTCAACATTACGGACTTGCCCCAACTTTCGGAATCGCATTCCGACCCCGATATCAAAATTTCCACTTCCAGTCGAATTTTCTCAAAAACCTTCAAATTTCTATATTTAGCCAAACGGCTCCAAAATGACCTACGGACCTCCGAATTCACTTCCGATCGCGCTCCCAAATCCAGAATCACCATACGTAGCTACTCCCAGTCTCGGAATTCCAAACGGACATCAATAACACTAAAATGCATTTTAAGCCAAACTGATGCAATTTCTTCTAAAATGCTATCTTCCACAATAGGCGCCAAAACGCTCCCGGGTTATCCAAAACCCGATCCGGGCATACGTCCAAGTCCGAAATCATCATACGAACCTACTGGAACCTTCAGATCCCAATTCCGAGGTCATTTACCCAAAATTCCAATCCTAGTTCATTTCTTCAATTTTAAGCTTTCAAAATGAGAATTTCCATTTAAATTTGACTCCAAACTTCCTGAATTTTAATTCTGACCATACACACAAGTCAATATACCTGAGGTGAAGCCGCTCATGGCCTCAAACTGCTGAATGACGCGTCGGAGCTCAAAACGACCGGTCGGGTCGTTACAATCTCCCCCACTTAAACATATGTTCGTCATCGAACGTGCTGAGAACTACACTGAAGTAGTCTGAAATCACTTGTTTAACACATCATGCACCTTCCCATGCTACCACTACTCCGTTGAACACATTAGCTCGATAATTCTGTAGATATACTTATTTATTCAAGCAAATAAGCCATTAGGCCCAATTCCAACATCCTGAATTTCCCTGCCAAGCCTGTTTCCATCATACGATCACCATATCAATCTCCACACGCTGTACCCAAACATGACTGCATAACTTTGCTGAATTCACACTTTGCATCACTTTACTAATAGAACCACAATAACATTCTTTAAACATAATAGTCGAAATTCCACGAATCTGATGCTCCCATTGCATCTCATGATCTACACAGGTCTTGCTCTAGTTTTTTTCAACACCGATACGACTGAAGAGATGTGCCGAAATTCACAACCAACTGCTGAATCAACAATTCATTGGATATACGCTCCTGACAAGTTCCATTACCTTGTCCCAAAACAAAGAATGGTCTTTGCTCTATAATATACTTCATATAATCAGTTTGCACTGACCCCAAATCTAGTAACCTCGTCTCACCCAGTACGAACTGCTCAGGCAATAAGCCACCTCAGACATAATCAAAAATCCCACAAGACGCCACAATGTACCAGTATGCTATCAATTCGAACGCGATACAAAAGGAAGGCGAACTCTAGAAAGAACTACTCAACTCGCACACTAACATATACTTCCTCAGAAAACAGGGAAACAGAACACACAAAAGCAAATATGGGCACTGAACTGAACATCACACTGTTGCGGCGTGCAACCCGATCCAAACAACATACCCATGGCAGTGTGCAACCCGATCCACAGGTAAAACTCACATAAGGAGATATACGTCGAGCTGAATAGCTCATCACATCAAAATACTGAATATCGGTCATAAACACACTAAAGTGCATAATATCATTCCCAAGGAAACATATAGCGCTATAGGCTACAAACTCAAGCACAACTGAGGTGCGATACATGATCTAAGTCTCATCCTACTCATATAACATCACTGCTGAGCGGAACCTCAACACATAAGGAATTTACCAAGCCATCTCACAACTCATACGGTGCAATATATCTTTACATAAATTAACTGACCACGAAATAAGAGCGCGACTATCCTTCCATAAACAGCGCATTGCTGAAATAAACACAACTAGCCTGACGTAAGGCTCACTTCCATATTTAAATCTATCCACCGACCTCAAGTCGATCCTGATCGTGCCAAGCTATGCCAATAATCTTTCACAGGTCCATAACCCAATAAACGGAGTGCCCTCCAGGCATAAATTCTCAAATGGATGATATTACCAAAATCCTCATACTTGGTTTAAATTTCTAATTAATCAAGTGAGTACATGTCACACTTATACAATATTCCTGTGGGACAAGCTCCCACCATCTTCCGAAATAATTAACGGGTCTGCACATCCAAACCACCGGCTGCACTAACGCTGAAAAGCGATCAAGAATCCCTAACCAGGATGCAAAGCCTTTCTCACAGAACACCGACCTCAGGTGATACTGACGTCAATACCCATCTTACTCAAAACACTAAAACTCATATACTGCTCATCCGAGATCGTGACATCACAGTCATTGACCAAACTGCAACCTTGGTCCTTACTTCAAATTCCATACCACCCACTACACCTCACGTGCCAATATACGATAGACGCGATTTCCATCACAACTCTGGAACCGCCGATAGGCTAATACTTCATCACATAAGACTTTCCATTTAACTCACTTCAGGAGAACTATAGCATCATACAGGCGAATCCTCATAATCGTCGAATATGCCAATCTCTAAGTAGTTGTCCAAGCCACCATAACACTTTCTGGGATCCGCCTACTCATAATAGGCCCTAACAAAAGAATGCTTCAGAATAACATCAATCACTGCGGCCGACAAGCCTCACATGCATAAATCGATCACGCTGAACGAACCGATCACTGACACCAGAATACCAACTCAACTATGGCTAATCAATCTACTTCCTTCCAATTTATCCTTGATTGCCTTAGAAATAATAATATCTCCCTTTAACACCAAACTTATTTCAACCAAACTCACCCCGAGTGACCTTAAATCACGAGACCATGCTGTCTCAAATACCATGACCATTTCTTGTCTCTCAAATGATACACCGCAAGTCAAAACATCATAGACCATTCTGTGCCTTTATTCATAAGCTGCTTCAAAAGCTTGACTCTTAACCGTACTTATAGACTCAAAATCATTAGGCACCACACTTTACCTCTTGAATTAACTATGACCGCTATTGAGAGCCACCCAGCTCTGACTTGGCCTCGAATGCAACCAACTCTACTGAATTTTATAACATATGAATACCCTCTCGATAAAGCACCTAGAGGGATCACTTCCCTCGAAGCCTGCACCTATACGAGGCATAAATCATGAATATTCCCTCAAGTCTGAACATGAGCCAATAAGGATAACCATAGCATGCATCCAACAATTCATTTACTCAAATTACCACTCATGGTCCTTTTCCGTAGCTGCAATAACCCACTAATACGCCAATAACCAGAATTCACGCAGGTAATAAACCGTGCAATCAGCTAATCAATAGCAAGCTCCCCAACTTGGCTCGAAGCCATAGATCACAACACATATACTCTATTGCTGTCGTAATATCATGGTGAGATTAAACTCACTCCATCATAAGCTCGTGGAAACATGAATCATCTGGAATTTTAACTCTTCTGCAATTCTTGCATTTACTCACACAACAGTTAAGCCCACTCTCTAGGCGACAATTTTTTTTTTACTAAGTCCTAAATTTTTCAAAAATTTCGGCAGAGCCTCCTTTGTAATTGGTCCTATCCACCTGCCAGAGAATCACCAAAACCATCCTAACAACACATCCACAACTTGACAAAGCATCACAATGCATATCAATTACATAAATCTAAATTGATACATGGACATGCGTTGCACCTATTTGAATCATAACACATAGAAAATACCCTTCAACCCTCCATTATTGGGCTATTCAACCAAGTAGGAACATATTCTTTCTTTAATATTTTCGACCTTCAAGGTGGTCTCCTTGACTCAACGATTTCGTCATAATACATTTACGGAAGCGATCTCAGCTCCCAGACTTATCTAACTAGGAGACACGAAAAATATTCTTCACGCGCCCATAACTCGGGCTACTCAACAGATCACAATAAGAAACGAATCCCTTAACAGTTCATCTACTATCCAGTAGGCTTCTTCGCCACTACCAAGTCGTACAAATACACCTCGCAACACTAACATACTCATCACGTGGATATACAACCGTCATTCCGGCTAACAAGGATAATAATGAACATATGAGTTCAAAATACTTGCTTACAAAATCAGCACCTCGGTGCTCAAGCCATTGGCAAAGATTTGGCCTCAAGTCCTCTAGACTGGTCTAATTTCAAACTCACAGAGATTACAACTCGCCCCTCGATCGGGGAATCAAAAGCCATCGAGACACATCTGATACTGAGCGCCCGTTGGTGCATACGATCACGCGGAAGGAATTTCAAAATTTTCTTTTCAAGCTTTTTCAAGGACGCACGATAAGAAATCAAGAATGTGAAGTTTTCCTAAAGGTTCGGCAACCTCTCGAGGATAAGTACAGACGTCTCCGTACCGATCCGCGAGACTCTACTAAACCGGCTCATGACTCGCGAGACCAAGTAACCTAGGCTCTGATACCAACTTGTCACGACCCAAATCCCGGTCGTGATGGTGCCCAGCACACTACTAGGCAAGCCCGACCATTATTCAACACTTAACCCAATTTATCAAAAATAGCGGAAAGAAATATCAATTAAGCAAGATTAAAGTACTGAAGAATTTAACAAAATACACAATATAATCTCACTAGGACCCGGTGTCACGAATCTGAGCCTCTAGAATACAGAATATCATCCTAATGCATGGTATATTCAAAGTCTGATAATGCGGAAATAAAGAGATAGGATAGGAGGAAGAAGATCAATGGCTGCGAACGCCGTGCAGCTACCTCGATACTCGTAGAGGCTGGATCTGCTAATCAACTGGATCTACTGAGCCTGAGACTGCCCTGGATCTGCACATAAGGTGGAGGGAGTAAAGTGAGAACTTCGACCCAGTGAGTAATAAAAGTAACTACAGTCCGAAGATAAGAAAATCCAGTAAATACACAAAGTAAGCTAAAATCCAAATATACAGCAACATATAGAACTGAGCAGCTAAACACCAGTATAAATACAAATACATGAATGCAATGCAATGCATATGATGGTACATTCCAGTACCCACTGCGGCGTGCAGCCCCAACCATCCATATTTATTTATCGTAGACGGCGCTCACTGGGAGTGTGTACAGACTCTGGAGGGGTCCTACAGCCCAAGCGCAATATCTTGGTCAGTCATTGTTACCTGACCGGTCAGCCATTGTTACCTGACCAATTTATATCATACAATGCCATTGTTACCACTGTTCAAGTATATCATCCAGTGTCATTGTTACCACTATTTCAAGTATATCACACAGTGTCATTGTTACCACTGTTTCAAGTATATCACACAGTGTCATTGTTACCACTGTTTCAAGTCACTTTATAATCAGTCCAGAAAATAATATAATAAGCCCCTTGGGCATTTACAAAACAGAAGTTCCCAGCTCGGAATACATTTAAAAATATCATTTAACTTTTCAAGACATAGAATTATGGCTGAGTTTGCAAAATAGCATTTAAAACCTTGGACTGAAATTAAATGATATGCAAATCATGCTAAGCAGTAATATCAATCCTCGAAGGATTTTACAAATCGGCACAAGGCCCCAAACATGGCATCAAGCCCAGTAATATCAATGAAGTATGTGTATCAATCACCAGTATAGTATAAACATCACACGGGATGGACCAAGTCACAATCCCCAATAGTATCCGACCCCACACTCGCCATGGAGTGCGTGTCATGCCTCAATATAGCGTTACGATGTGAAAGTCCGGGGTTTCAAACCCTTAGAACAACATTTACATCTATTACTCACCTCAAGACGGCCAAAAGTCTACTCCGCGATGCCCTTTCCTTTCGAATCGACCTCCTCACGCGTCGAAACTTGCCAAAACCACAAGGAATATATTACAATAGGCTAAGGGAATATAAACCCGAGCCCCGGGCCCACTTCTCAAAAAATTACGAAAGTCATATCACTGGATTCCTCGTCTCACCATGAGTCCGTACATATAAAATTTACCAAAATCGGAGTTCAAATGACCCCTCAAACCTTCATTTTAGAATTTCAATCTCAATCCCTAATTTCTTATAATTTGGCTATGTTTTCATGGATTTCAAGGATGATTTTTCAATAAAATCACGTATTTAACTAATAAAACTTACCTCCAATCGATCTCAGTTGAAACTCCCTTCAATCCCCGTCCAAAAGATCTCAAAATGACTGAAAATGGTGGAAAAATGACCCAAAATCGGATATAAACTCACTGCCCCAGATTTTTTGCAACTACTGTTCACCCGCACGGTACTGTTCACGCATGGGTTACTATTCACTGCTGCTAAAAAAATGCACCAGCAGCCAATTTAAATTGCAGCACAGCCATTTTCACTAAAAAGACTCTAACTCCATCATACGAACTCGAAATTAGGCGATTCTTGTTCCTATGAGTCACAAATAATAATACGAACACAACCCTTCAATCAAAACTCAATTCGGAGCTCATTTGCCCAGTGCGATATCCATTTCGCTCGTTAAATAATTACTCATGTTTCGCGTCAGAAACCTAATCGCGACTTGATAAAATTAGACCAAAATCTCCAGATCAGTCCTATAATTCATTGTCAAAATTCCGGAAGTCTAGGAATCAAATTTGGATCTCTAGAACTAAAAATGAACCTTTAGATCATTACATTTATGCTCAAAACGGCAAAAATCTTCCAAAAACTCTTCCAAAATTTGTCCGAGCCTCATGGGATCCCAACAAAGTATACTAACAAGTCCCATAATATGACACAAACTTAGTTGTTCCTTCGAATCACCAAAAACAACGCAAAAATACTAAATTCACCACGGATTCAAGCCAATGAACTTTGAAACTTCAAATTTTCACATCCGATGTCGAAACACGTCAAAACTAGTCCGAATGATCTCAAATTTTGCAGACAAGTCCAAAATGATATAACAAAGCTACATCAACTCTCGGAATTCCATTCCGAGTCTCGGATCAAAATCTTACCTATCAACCGGAATTCGCCAAAATACTAACTTTGCCGATTCAAGCTTAATTCTACACCGGTCAACACAAAAATATTACGGACATACTCCTAAGTCCCAAATTACCTAACAAAGCTATCCGAACCATAAAATTTACATTTCGAGAGCTCTAACACATAAGTCAATATCTGGTTGACTTTTCCAACTTAAGCTTCCTTAAAAGAGACTAAGTGTATCAAACCTTACCAAAATCAATCAGGAATGACTTCAAATTTTGCACACAAGTCACATTCGACATTACGGACTTGTCCCAACTTTCAGAATCGCATTCCGACCCCGATATCAAAATTTCCACTTCCGGTCGAATTTTCTCAAAAACCTTCAAATTTCTATATTTAGCCCAAACGGCTCCAAAATGACCTACGGATCCCACATTCACTTCCGATCGCGCTCCCAAATCTAGAATCACCATACGGAGCTACTCCCAGTCTCAGAATTCCAAACGGACATCAATAACACTGAAATGCATTTTAAGCCAAACTGATGCAATTTCTTCTAAATGCTATCTTCCACAATAGGCGCCAAAACGCTCCCGGGTTATCCAAAACCCGATCCGGGCATACGTCCAAGTCCAAAATCATCATACGAACCTGCTGTAACCTTCGGATCCCAATTCCGAGGTCGTTTACTCAAAATTCTAATCCTAGTTCATTTCTTCAATTTTAAGCTTTCAAAATGAGAATTTCCATTTAAATTTGACTACAAACTTCCTAAATTTTAATTCTGACCATACACACAAGTCAATATACCTTAGATGAAGCCGCTCTTGGCCTCAAACTGCTGAATGACGCGTCGGAGCTCAAAACGACCGGTCGGGTCGTTACAATTCAGTAAGGTCAGAGGGGTATTTTTGATATTAAAATTCTGAACAATTATTTATTTTGAGTGCTCTGTCCATTAAGATTAAAATAATATTAAAATAATCAATAATGGGGGACAAGACATAATGGTGTGGAATAATGTACTTGTTTAATCAAAAATGGGGAACAAGACATTGTGGGATTGCGGGGCTCAAGAAAAGTTGTTTAAATAAATAATAATTGTATTTTTTATGTAGTAGTGGGTTTGGTAAGAGAAAGTGGTTGTTTTATTATTTGATTAATTGATTAAAGGGTTTGGAATGGAAGATAAATAGAGAGACTTGATCAGATTTTAGGGAGAAAAAAAAGGACAGAAAGAAGAAAAAAGATAAAGAGAAAAATTCCGAAAATACTAAGACTCCAAAAATTAAAAGAAAAACATTCTGGAAATTTAAAAGAAGAATAGTATACACCTGATATACAATCTAAATATTCTGATATACGTATTCAGAAATTAAGGGTTAAACACTAACTAGTCTTTCAAATCTGAAAAGATTCCCTTTGCTTCTGTCCGTTGATTGTTGTCAGTGTTTCTGGATTTTTATCTTGATTTTAAAATCTGTCACGGGTTTCTCGTTGCTGGTTGTTACTGGTTGCTGGGTATTGATGTTGTTGTATGCTACTGAATTTATGCTGATATCCCTTTTCTTTTGCTTCCAATATCAGGTACACGACTGTAATACTAGCTATTGCAAGCTAATAATGTGGAAGCATGAATACATATGAAGAATTGAATTTTGAAGTTTTAATTTCGCTTTTCTTTGTTCCTTTTATTGATTGTATTTAGGCTATTTCATGTATTACTGAATAATAATTGGAATAAGAGAAAATAACATAAGTTAGTCTTTAATGAATCAGTTTGGCAAAATGGGTTAATTCACTAGTTATGAAGGTTTTAAGATTATCAACAGTAGGTTAATCGTGAACAAGTAGCTAAATTTAGCTAAGGTATGAATTTAAACTGAATTTCGTGAATTAGGCATTAAGGCACGATTTGAGTTCAAACAAGATTAGAAGAACGTTTAAGTTTAATAAACTTTTTAATAAGCATTAGTAATTATGATTAAATTTAGTTTCAAATGGTTGTGAATAATTAATCTCAATGGTTTTTTTTGTTATAACAATGCGAGTTTTAATTAGCTATATTTGATTCTTTTGAATATTAGTTGTCGAATTTTTATTTTATTTATAATTTCGAATTTTTGAGTAAAATCTTTTCATCAATATTTGTATTAATCTAGCAATTAGTATGCCATGCTTTCTTAAATAAATAAATAAAAAAAAAGCTCGTAATTAATTAGGATTTTCTTTCTTTATTTTAGAGACTAATTTTAATAGAAAAATGTAGTCGCTTTAAGATTTGTCCATTTAAAATAAATGAGACGAGCCTCGCCTAGTAAAATATGTAGATTGCGGGGCCCTCACAAATGTATGCATTAATTATTTAGACCATCGGAGTTGGCCGTCTAGTGAAATTTTACGGCCTTTCCCAAAACAACAATACGCTAGTCGCTCTAGGCGCGTCTTTAACAAATTATTTTCTTAAATATGGGTGTGCATTTATGTAACCCAAATCCAAATCTCAACGGAGTCGAAATATGTCGATAACCACGGGTGCATTGATTGCGACGTGGTTTGAAATACGTTTTCACAATGTTGCAATTCTCCGTAAAATAATAACAATAAATAAAAATAATAAAAACGGCTAAAGGATAAAATTTGCACATAAGTTTATAATATGTATTATATCAGATAATCAAGCCGAATATAACAGTTGAGCGACCGTGCTAGAACCACGGAACTCGGGAATGCCTAACACCTTCTCCCGGGTTAACAGAATTCCTTATCCGGATTTCTGGTTCGCGGATTGTAATACTGAGTCATTCTTTTCCTCGGTTCGGGATTAAAATTGGTGACTTGGGACACCCTAAATCTCCCAAGTGGTGACTCTGAAATAAATAAACAAATCCCGTTTCGATTGTCCTTCAATTGGAAAAAACTCCCTTCCGCGCCCCTTTGCGGGCGGCGCGGGCGAAAAAGGAGGTGTGACACCGTCCACTATATATATATATATATAGCATGGAAACCGGAGTTTCTTCTGTTTATATCCGATATTTTATTTTTATCTGTTACTCCCCGATAGCATGTCCCCTCCCAGCCTTACTTTGTATTATCTTGTTATTGTTTTCTTGCACTCGTTATATATATCTGTACAGGTTAATTGTGGTAGGTCATGTCTAGCCTCGTCACTACTTCGCCGAGGTTAGGCCAGGCACTTACCAGCACATGAGGTCGGTTGTGCTGATGCTACACTCTGTGCATTTTGTGCACAGATCAGGGAGCAGCTTACAGACCGCAGCAATAGGAATTCTGGGAGCTATCTTCAGTTCAGGGACTCTCGAGGTAGCCTAGCTGGCATTTGCAGGCCGAAGTCCCTTTCCATGTTTCTTGTTTGTTCATCTTGTACCAGACAAACATGATGTATTTCCTTTCAGACATTGTTTGTAGTATTCTGTAGTAGTCTGTGAGCTAGTGACACCAGACCTTGGGTAGTGATGTGTATTAAACTTTCGCACTTTTGGTTTTTTTCAGTTGCTTTAGATTTAAAGTCTTCCGCTTAAATTTTGTCTCGTTTATTATATTGTTTGAAAGAAAGAAGGAAAGGTGGTTTAAATATTTGGCTTGCCTAGCTCCGATAGTAGGCGCCCACACCCGATGGTGGAAAATCCGGGTCGTGACATTTCCTTGATGTTAAAAGTAATTGGGATGATCACATACCTCTTATTGGCCTTGCTAATAATAATGTACCATTCTAGTATCAAGATGACACCGTACGAAGCTATGTGTGGGGGAAGGTGTAAATCACCAATTGGTTGGTTCGAAGTTGGAGAAGTGGAGTTATTAGGACCTTATTTGGTCTATCAGACTATAGAGAAAGTTAAGTTGATTCAAGAGCGTTTGAAGAAAACTCAGAGCCACCAAAATGTTCTATTCGAGCGTGCGGCATAGAGACCTAGAGTTTCAAGTTGATGATTAGGTGTTTTTGAAAGTTTCGCCTATAAAAGGCATTATGAGATTTGAGAAGAAGGGAAAGCATAGTCCCTACTATATTGGGCCATATAGAATCTTGCAAAGGATCGGTCAATTAGCTTATGAGTTGGAGTTGCCACCAGAATTAGTGGTGGTACAACCAGTATTTCGCGTGTAACGTTATAACATTCAAGTTTCCAGCAATCAAATACTCATGTCAGTTCAGTATTCAAATACTTATGGCAGTTCAATACTCAGATATTCAAGTCCGTTCAATACTCAGCTACTCATGTCAGTCCAATACTTAGATATTCATGCCAGCTTAGTACTTTGATATTGATGTTAGTTCAATTCTCAAATATTCGTGCCAGTTCAATATTCAGATATTCATGTTAGTTCAGTATTCACGTATTCATGGTAGATCAATATTTAGTCAATGCAGTTCAGTACAGCATCTCAACAGGTCACTAATCATGTATTCATAATATTTCAGTATTCTCATATCTCCATAACACCCATTTAATGACCATAGATAGCCATAGTTGCAGCCAGGACCATCATTCGAGGACGAATGATCCCAAGGGGGAGATAATGTAACACCCCGTAATTTGAATCGGTTTTGGATGCAATTAACGAGTATTAGCATGATGGTAATTGAGTGGTTATGATAATAAGTGTACGAGGCATATTATAGGTGACTTGGGGTCTAAGGAGAGGCTTAAGTCCAAGCCAAGTTGAAAATTTTCATTATAGCTGAAAATTTTCAAATGAGTATGCACAAGACCTAACTTTGGGCGAGCATATCTACCTGGATACAATGAGTTGTGTGATGAACAACCTATCAAATTAAATCCCTTTGAGTCTAGTTTCCAACGCAACAAACCTTTCATCATTTGGAGGTGTATACAGAAAGTTATGACCATTTTACTGGGCAGGTGTCACTAGCGCAAACAGGTGCACGAAGTCGCGCGTTTTTGCTGAGTATTCTGCCTCCCGCGCGCAAACAGGCGCGCAAGCTCGCGCGTCTGGAAGGTTTTAAATATCTTAAAGACCGGAAATAAGAGAAATTGAGTCATTTCTCAAGCTTAGGACTTCCTCTACACCCCCAACTCGACCAAGGCATCGAATTGCACACCTAAGGTGAGTTTTTAAGTGTGTTATCATGGTGATTTCACTTCTCAATCACTAGTTACAACATGATTTTGATTGGGTTTCATAGGATTTCTTCAAAATCTCAAGAACACCCCAAAAGTTGTCTTTCAATACTTGGTCTACAAGAGGTAATCCTATACCCTTAGACTTACATATATGGTGTTATTATGGAATTATGAGTATGAATCAAGTATTACAACTTATGGTATGGTGATTGGAAGTCATAAATTCCCAATTTAAATGCATGACCGTGGTAGGGATTTAAAGGTGATTATTTGATAGGATTTGTTGTTTGGGTGTGAATGGATGGTCATACATATGCTGTTGGAAGTTATAAATTTGTTAGGAATGATGGTGGAATAAATTGTTGGTTAATGGTGACAGTTGGATGAACCAACACTATAGTTATGAGGTGTAAATATCTATGCCTACAAGGTGTTTGATAATATGACTAAATGGCATAAGTTATAGAATTTATTACTAATAGTGGGTTCCATTGGATGTTGTTGTTGTAGATTGAAGGTTCTTAGTAGTGTGGATCATTGTAGTATCACTAAGGGGCAAATTGAGGTATGTAAGGCTAACTCTTTACATTTGGGAATATCTATGATCCTCCCTACGTCCCATTCATAATGAACATTACTAGTTTCCTCAGAAAGTAATTATGCCTTGGTTCCATGAATAGAAGTAGAACTTATATTCTCTAGATGACATAGTTTCATAATCATTCGATATTCTATGAGTTTCAGTTATGACAAATCAACTTATTATGAATACTCATCTCAGTTTAATCCTATTCACTATACCAGTATCATGCAAGTCGGTATGGCTCATTATTTCAGTATCACATATTACAGTATGATTCTCAGTTCTTGATTTAAATTCCTGAATGTTGAACACCTACATTTGGGCCTGAGGCCGCAGTTTATGCTTTATGCATCTTTGGGCCTGAGGCCGTAGTTTATGCTTTATGCATTTTGGACCTGAGGTCACAGTTATGTATACGTATACTTGGGCCCGAGGCAGCAGTTGTGCGCACATATATATATATATATATATATATTGGGCCTGAGGCCGCAGTTTAATGTTCAGATAAACAGGTTGTTCATCAGTCAGAAGAGGGAGTATTCACATCCTTACTTCCTTGTTCAGTTATCAGTTTATCAGCTAGCAGTTCAGTTTCAGTTTCAGTGTTGACAGTTCTTTTGTTCAGCTATTTTACATACCAGTACAATTCAAATGTATAGACTTCCCTTTTGCCCTGGGCCTGCATCTCGCGATGCAGGTAAAGATTTACAGGTTGATGATTCAGAGTGCCAGGAATCTCGTACCAGCTATTTGGTGATCCCCAGTTTTTTCAGGGCATTATCATTGCTACAGTCTTTAGTATTCACATACAGTCAGTGTTTTCAGTACTCAAATAGAGGCTTCATAGACTAGAGTAACAGTTAGACAGAGTCACAGGCTTTTCATATTAAGCTATAGGTTCAACTCATTTCCACAAAAGTTCAAGTCAAATCCTAAAATTTCAATTTATAAACTAAAATTCCAATACATAAATTAAAATTTCAATTCATATCCTAAAGTTTCACGACCCTAATTCCCCACCGTCGGGAGTCGTGATGGCGCCTACTGTCGGAGCTAGGCAAGCCAACCTTAACATACCTTTTCAACTAATTTTTAACAAGATAATAATAAAAACAATAAATTCAAGCGGAAGCCTTAATTTAATATTAAATGAACGAAAATGCAGAAAAATTAACATCATCCTCTACCCAAGATTTAGTGTCACAATATTCATAGACTACTATACGATACTACAAATAAGAGTTTTGAAAGAAAATACATAAGGAGTCTGCTTCGATACAATAAAAACAAACAGAAATAAAATAGATGAGACTCAGGGCCCACACACGCCAGCGAACTACCTAGGAATCTCTGGACTGAAGGCACGCTCCCAATCTACTGCTACTGCGGTCCGTAAGCTACTCCCGAATCTGTGCACAAAAAGGGCACAAAAGTGTAGCATCAGCACAACCGACCCCATGTGCTGGTAAGTGCCTGGCCTAACCCCGGCGAGGTAGTGACGAGGCTAGACCGGACCTACCTCAAATAACTTGTACAGATATATGTGCAACAACGGAAAGATATACAGAATTTAAACAGATAATAGGGAGGGGACATGCTGTGGGGTGTAACAACTTAGATATAAGACCAACGAACAGAGAGATGGAAACTGAATAATTAGCATCTATGAAAGAGAGCAAGTGAATCAACAACTGTACTGCAACAACCTTCGTGCTTTTACTCTCAATTCTCACCAAAACTGTCAAATATAGTGCACGACATCACCCTTCATGCTTTTCCTCACATAACTCTCACATCAAGGCACGGAATGACCCTTCGTGCACAAATAATTAGAGACATGGCACGGAAAGACCCTTCGTGCATAAATAATTAGAGACATGGCACGGAAAGACCCTTCGTGCATAATTATCAAAACATGGCACGGAAAAACCCTTCGTGCATAATCGCTCTTCCTCACCCAATCATCAGTCACAACCAATCGGGGAAAGGGAATATACAACAAGATAAACATCCCGGCAAGGGAGAACAAATCAACAATAGGTCCCGGCAAGGGAAATATACCACACTTCCTTCTTTAACTCATCTGCTTCTCAACTATCACTTCATAATTATATTAGCAAGTAATTAGCTCAACTGTTTCACATCTTTCGAATTTAAAAGCAACTACGACACACGGTTATGCTAGACTCCGGTGTATCGATAATCGTCACCATGCCTATACACCGTACTCCACAGTTAACACGTAGCAAATAATATCCAAATCCTAATCCCTCAAGCCAAAGTTAGAACAAACACTTACCTCAAATGTTCCAAACTCAACTCACGCTTCTAGTATAGCATTACCTCTTGATTCCACCACCAATCCGCTTGGATCTAGTCATAAGTTACTTAATCACATTAATAATTACTAAATGAATCATCCCCAATGCATGAAAATAAATTTTTTTCAAGTTTTTTCCCAAAAAGTCAAAAATACCCCCGGACCCACGTGGTCGAAACTCGAGGTTCGGACCAAAACCCAGCTACCCATTCCCCCACGAATCCAAATATATGATTTGTTTTTAAATCGGACCCCAAATTGAGGTCCAACTTCTCAATTTGTAGAAAACCTAGGTTCTACCCAAAACACCCAATTTTTCCCCATGAAAATCTTTGATTTGAAGTTGAAATTATATTAAAAGATGTTAAGGGATAAAGAAATTAAGTTAGATATCACTTACCAATCGTTTTGGAGAAGAAAAATTGTTTGGAAAATCGCCTTTTAGGTTTTGGGTTTTTGAAAAGTGAAAAATGATTGAGATTTCCGAACTTGTATACCTTTTCTGAGGACCTGGCGCGGACCGCACAAAAATGTGTTACGGCCGCGCCGAGTGGGAGGAAAACTGGGGCTTCTCTGAACCCTTCCAGCGTGGACCACACTGTTTTGGTGCGCGGCCACGCTGGTTGACCTGAAACCCTAGCCCGCAGACTCAGCCACGCGGACCGCACAGAAAGGCATCACGGCCGCGTATCTCCAGCGCGGACCGCGCGGAAATGACCGCGGCCGCGCTGGTGTCTGCAACACCTGAACCTGCATTTTCTTAATTCTAAGACCTCCCGGGCCCCATTCAAAACTCACCCGAGCCCTCGGGGCTCCAAACCAAACATGCACACAACCTTAAAAACATCTTACGAACTTACTCGTGCGATCAAATCGCCAAATAACATCATATACATAGGATCAAGCCTCAAACACATGATTTTCTTTTCTTCAACTTTCATAACTCAAATTCTCCATTTTTTTAGTCCGAAACACGTCATATGACGTCCGTTTTGAGCCAAACTTTACAGATACTGCTTAACACATATTTAAGACTTGTACCGGGCGTCGGAACCAAAATACGAGCCCGATATCTATATTTTCTAACTCCTTTTCATTTCAAATTTTCATATCAAATTTTAAAAAAACAATTTCTTTCAAAAATTTATTTCTCGGGCTTGGGCCCTCAGAATTTGATTCCGGGCACACGCCCAAGTCCCATATTTTTCTACGGACCCTCCGGGACCGTCAAATCACAGGTCCGGGTCCGTTTACCCAAAATATTGACCGATATCAATATTATGCATATTAATACCAAAATTCATCAAATGTTTCACATAATTCACATATTCTAACATAAAAATTTTCCGGCTACGCGCCTGAACTACGCACGCCAATCGAGGCAACTAAAAGCGAGGTTTTCAAGGCCTCGAAATCGCAGAACAAGGAAGAACTACGGTGATGAACCTTCGGGTTGTCACATTCTCCACCTCTAAAACAACTGTTCGTCCTCGAACGAACAAAAGAAAGAAGAACCTGAGTCGGGAAATAAATGAGGATAATGGCTCCGCATGTCAGACTCGGACTCCCAGGTCGATGCCTCAGGAGGCTGACCTCTCCACTGAACACGCACCGAAGGAAAACTCTTCGACCTCAACTGTCGTACCTGCCGCTCTAGAATAGCCACCGGCTCCTCCTCATATGACTGATCCTTGTCCAATTGGACAGTGCTGAAATCTAACACGTGCGATGGATCTCCGCGATACTTCCGGAGCATAGACACATGAAACACGGGATGCACAGCTGACAAGCTAGGTGGCAAGGCAAGTCTATAAGCCACCTCTCCCACACGATCAAGAATCTCAAATGGACCGATGAACCTAGGGTTGAGCTTGCCCTTCTTCCCAAATCTCATCACGCCCTTCATAGGCGATACATGGAGCAAAACCCGCTCACCAACCATGAAGGCAACATCTCTGAACTTGCGGTCTGCGTAACTCTTCTGTCTGGACTGAGCTGTACGAAGTCTATCTTGAATAATCCTGACCTTGTCCAAGGCCTCCTGAACCAGATCCGTACCCAATAATCAAGCCTCTCCCGGCTCAAACCATCCAACTGGAGACCGACATCGCCTACTGTCACACCTCCTTTTTCCGCACCCGCGGGGCGTAGGGGAGTTTTTCCAATTAAAGGACAATCGAAACGGGGATGGTTTATTAATTTCAGAGTCGCCACTTGGGAGATTTAGGGTGTCCCAAGTCACCAATTTTAATCCCGAATCGAGGAAAATAATGACTATATATTACAGTCTGCGTACCAGAAATCCGGATAAGGAATTCTGTTAACCCGGGAGAAGGTGTTAGGCATTCCTGAGTTTCGTGGTTCTAGCACGGTCGCTTAACTATCATATTCGGCTTGATTATCTGATTTTATACAAGTGTGAACTTATGTGCAAAATTTAACTTTTAACCGCTTTTATCATTTTACTGTTTTTATCAGGAATTGCAACGTTGTGAAAATGTATCTCGAACCGCGTTACAATCAATGTACCCGTGGTCGTCGACACACTTTGACTCCGTTGAGATTAGGATTTGGGTCACATCAATGCGCACCCGAGTTTAAGGAAATTAAATTATTAAAGCCGCACCTAAAGCGACTAGCGTAGTTATTTTGGGTAAGACCGTGGAATTTTACTGAAACGGTCCATCCCGAAATCCAAATAATTTTTAAAGCAAATATTTACTGAGGGCCCCGCAATTTGTATTTTTATTTGGCGAGGCTCATCTCGTTCTTTATTTTTAATGAATTTGCAATGTCATGGACATGCAGCTCGAACCACGTCACAATCAATGTACCCGTGATTAGAAACACATTTCGACTCCGTTGAGAATTGGATTTGGGTCACATAAATGCGCACCCGAGTTTAAGAAGGTAAAATTTATTAAGGCGCGTCCTGAAGAGTCTAACGTATTGTTATTTTAGAAGGGTTGTGAGATTTGTTAAACAACCCGTCCTGGAACCTAAATGCTTCGATAACATACATTTAAACAAGGGCCCCGCATCTGCACGTTTTGTTTATTTTCATCGAGGCTCATCTCGTTCTTATTTTAAAAGGATATCCTAGAGCAACTACGTTTCTTATCGCGTTTGTCCTTATCAATTGAAAACAGTAGATAGTCCTAATTAATTACATGCTTGCAAGTTGTTTGTAACAACATTCAGAAACGCCTAAAATCAGAAACGAGGCTGTCCGAACAAATAATCACGGGCCCAAATCCAGCCCAAGCGTGATTGGCCAGACCTGGGCCACTGCTTGTTCGAAGCAGGCCGGCTTGGCCTGTTTTGGCCTGAACTCGACCTTTGTGAGGTTGAGGCCCTGAATTTGTGTTCCGGATCTTAAAACATGGTTTTAAGAGTCATATATAGCAATTTATTGGAAAGGAAAGAACTTAGTTAGTGTACGAATTTCATGCTTGGCATACACTACAGGCTTATACTACACTTTTGAACTAAATATGAGATACAAACTACTGCCTTGGGCATACTCTCATCACCAACCTATATGCACATTCTAGCATTCAACTACCATACATTGACATTTATAGGCATGAAGACTACCTCTAGTACCCAGAACAAAAATGTAAAACTATTACACATTGCATGAATATTTAATGTAACAATCTATATCTATAAAAAAACATTCTTCAGGTCTTTCCTTTACATTCATGCTCAAATTTCCAGCTACATCTGACAGTGTCTTAGGTGTGTACCTGGTATAGAGGAACAGAAGAAGAAGGAAAGGGATAAGCCGAGTAGCACACAGCAAACAACAGCAATCAGCAGATTCACAGCAACAACACAGCAACAGACAACCAGCCAATAATGATGAAGCTCAGCAAAGAGTCGAACAACAAATGAACAATCCTAGTGATGTCTACAGTCCACAGACAAACAACAATATTTTCCAGAACCAAAGAGAACCCGCAAATAGTCGAGTACCAAATCAGTGAACCCAGAAAGAGTGATGAAACAACAGCAACAACAGAGTATTCAATGCAGCAACAAGGAACTCTCGTATGTTTTCAGTCTTTTCTTTAAACTCACAAACCTTTCTTAAGACTTAAAGATTCCAGCCTCAAGACTCAAAATTCTTCCTTTTTCTGAAGACTAAAAAGTCCAGCCCCTTTTAAGTTCTCAAATGGCCTCTTTATAGGCCAAATGCATCAGTGCAGTTGAGCTGCCTGCCCTGGCGATTGGCAGAATGCCCTTACTCTTTAAAGCCCATCCTAAGCATCTTTTGGTGCCAGCCCCTTTATTCCCCACGCCTGGTTTTTGTTTAATCAAGAGTTATGGGCATCATTTTATTATTCATTTTAAGCCCCATACTCTCATGTCTTGCTCCCCATTGGTATTAGTTTAATCCTAAATTAGTACCCTACTTGTCAGCTCATTTAAACTAATCTTTCTGTCCTTTTTAACACCCCAGAATACCCTTGCTTAACCTTGATTATTACTGCCCTGCCTATTGCAGCATCAGGGCAGTTTTGAACTGATGAAAGTTCAAATTCAAGGCTGCATGGACTGAACCTTTCCAGTCATTTTTTACAATGCAAACAAACCATTTTAAACAATGCTGGGGCATTCAGTTAGTGGCAACGTTCAATTAGTCATGTGACATTATTAGCTCATTCGATTCATTAGTTATAGAAAACTAATCAACGACATTTATCGAGTCGACTATACTAATTATAGCAGGTAATAATCAGTCGCTCATATAAACAATACGTTCGGGGACCTAAAGGGCATCAGCCAATTTTGTGTTCAATTACTGGGAACCTATATAAGTTTATTCATGCGACGACTATACTAATCGGACATGCTTATCATAGGATACATTTAAATCATACACAGAACACAATCGACCAAATAAAAGGTCTTTACAGAGATGAAAGAATTTAAGAAACTATCAGAAAGTAACAAACAATCAACACAAAGCATGCTAATGACTTAATCAGCAGTTGATATAAACGAAAAGGGAAAGAAAAACTTACCGACAAAGTTTGAAATCAAAATGGACCCCAAGTCAGACTCAACTTCGAACTCTTGAGGCCGAACAAACTTTAATCAGGGTGTTCTCACATGAGAACACCTTGATTAAGGTCTATTAGACCTCATACCCTTGTCGAGAACCGGCCGGATTCCCCAGGTGCATGTGTTCTAAGGTCTGGATTTCCAGATCTGATCTTTAGGGAGTTGTGGGTAGATTCGGACCAAACCAAGCTTGGTTTGGTCACGAGGAAGGTCAGGGGGGTGTCTGGTACGAAGATGGGGTAACTTGGCATAGGTCCGGGTTCGACTCAAATCTTCAAATGAAGATTCGAGACGAACGAAAGTGATTCGAGGCAAATGGATAGTAGATCCATGTTCAGGAGAGTGAGGGGGTCTTAGGGTGTTCAGGAGGTGGTCACCGGCGTTCGTGCCGCCGGCTTTAATGGCGAAGGAGACTAGGGAGGCTGCTAGGGTTCGGGGGGTTTCAGGTTTGGGTTTGGGGACGATGAAGGGTGGGGTTGGTATAGGGGGTGCGGGGTACGATAGGAGGCTTATATACGGGGAGGCTGATTGGATCTGAGCCGTTAGATCAGATGATCTCAACGGCTTAGATCTGATACTGAGAAATGAGACGGGGTCGTTTGGTAGTTAAACGGGGTCGTTTGGTTTAAGTGGGGGGTTGGGTCAGACTGGTTATTGGGTCGGGTTTGAAAATGGGTCGTTGAAAGGGGTCCTGAGCCGTTGGATTGGCCTGGACGGATGGCTCAGATCGAACGCCCTTATACGGCGTCGTTTGAATTGCTGCTTGGGCAGCCGGTTTTGGACTGGACTCGAGTGTCTGTTTGGGCCTGCTTTGTTTTATTTCTTTGGGCCCAAACCGATTTTCCTTCACTCTTTTGCTTTTTTTTTTCTTTTAAACAAAAAATGAAATAAGATAGTGAAATTGAAATCAACCACACTATAACATTTTCACATAGTTATCACACACAAAAAAAAGAATATTTAAGTAAGTTAAATCACAACCTAGACCGAACGATGCACACATATATATATATTTTTTGAATTTTCTTTTACTGACACATATTTTTGTATTTTTGTTTGATAATGACTGGATGCAAAATGGACAGACCCACAAATGACCAACAACACATGTTACAGAAAGATCGAAAAATTGTACAGCGAAACCATTTGTCACTATTTTTATTTTCTTTTGGAGCGATTGTCCGTGAGGCAAAAATCACGTGCTTACAGCTGCCCCTCTTTGCACGAAGATACGAAGGGTTTTCGCGCAAAGATAAGCGAGCGATTTTTGCCCGTACGAATACTCCGTGTGAAGCATTTTTGAAAAAGGTTTGACCGAACCTTTGCTTTAGAGGTTTCCTACATATCCTGGGCTGAAACAGGAATCGGATCAATGTAGTTTGGGAAATTTTGGTAGCTGGGACTACCGTGTGACTGTATTGCTTGCTGCTGTGGCGCGCTGTTGCATGCTGCTGTAGGATGCTACTGCTCAACCGATCTCCCTGTTACATTGCTCTAAAAGGAAAAACAAGAATTTAAGCTAGAGTATGAGATCTCATCTATCTCCCACTTGTTCTTGTTGTCTCGCTTTCTTGTCGGCTAACGCTTTCCTCTAACGCCTTTATTTTGTGAACTTTGGAGATAATGCTGGTCCATCGCCTTTCTGAATGCCAGTTTTCATCACTTTGTTTGATTTGCTGGGAACATGGCTTTCTTCTTTAAATCTTCCACTGGTTTCTTCAGTGGTATGTCTCTTCATCAGTATTGTCATACTGGGCATGCTACAATGTTTCCGAACTGCTTCTTCTGAGACGCGTTCCTTTTTCCTTTTGAATGTGCGCTTGCTTTGGCAGACTTCTGCTTCTTGGCGCTGGGGATTTTATTGTTTTTCCTGCTTGGGGCTCTCTGTTGTAACCTTCCGCCTTCAGGTGGGGCTACTGATTCCAAACTCTAGAGCTAAAGTATTACCGCATTATACTGGTGGGCGACCTAGAACTTAAATGTATTCCCGCATTATACTGGTGGGCGACCTAGAACTTAAATGTATTCCCGCATTATACTGGTGGGCAACCTAGAACTTAAAAGTATTCCCGCATTATACTGGTGGGCGACCTAGAACTTAAAATGTATTCCCGCATTATACTGGTGGGCGACCTAGAACTTAAAATGTATTCCCGCATTATACTGGTGGGCGACCTAGAACTTAAAATGTATTCCCGCATTATACTGGTGGGCGACCTAGAACTTAAAAGTATTCCCGCATTATACTGGTGGGCGACCTAGAACTTAAAAGTATTCCCGCATTATACTGGTGGGCGACCTAGAACTTAAATGTATTCCCGCATTATATTGGTGGGCGACCTAGAACTTAAAAGTATTCCCGCATTATACTGGTGGGCGACCTAGAACTTAAAAGTATTCCCGCATTATACTGGTGGGCGACCTAGAACTTAAAAGTATTCCCGCATTATACTGGTGGGCGACCTAGAACTTAAAAGTATTCCCGCATTATACTGGTGGGCGACCTAGAACTTAAAATGTATTCCCGCATTATACTGGTGGGCGACCTAGAACTTAAAATGTATTCCCGCATTATACTGGTGGGCGACCTAGAACTTAAAATGTATTCCCGCATTATACTGGTGGGCGACCTAGAACTTAAAAGTATTCCCGCATTATAACTGGTGGGCGACCTAGAACTTAAAAGTATTCCCGCATTATACTGGTGGGCGACCTAGAACTTAAAAGTATTCAAATTGCTTCCCCGTCCTTCCGAGAAAATTTTCGACAATTGGCAGAAAATTTTCTGCCCCGGTTTTTGGTGACTTCCATGGCGGTGCATCTTGCTGCCATCATCAATCCTTTGTTTTCCTGCAGCAGACAAAAGGATTTGATTAGTTTTTATTGTGGTGGTAGAGGGTGCCTTTCCGGCGAGCGATTTTTCTCTCTTCCCCTTTTCTTGCTCTATGTCCCCATAATCGATTAACGGGTAGAGTTGCCTGCTGGGGGTGTCTCTAGCCTGCTAGGGAATGGCTTTAAATTAATTCCCCTTTCTTCTTTCTCTTTAAGCACATGCTGTGGGAGCCTGCTTTTAACTCCTGAAACCACTCCCTTTATGAGCTCAATTCCTCCGACATTGTTGGGTATGATCACTGCATTGCCTGGGACCGGCCTTTAGGACTGTTTGTATTATCCTGCATTGGATGAATTCCCCTCCGGTTTCTGGTAGTAAGCTTTGAAAAGTCCTTTCAAGACACATTTTAGGAAAAGAAATAAAGATATGGAAAAGAGAAAAACTTTCTGAACCAATATTTGTGGGAGGAGACAATCAAAAGAACTTATCTGGAGGACACAACTGGTCCCCGTGATCATGGCGTGCACCATAGATTCCGACCCAGTCTATTTGTATCAATTGATTTGCCCGATGGTTTGACTTGCTGGGGATGATAAAGGAGTGTTCATTTCGTTTCGAATGTGGTAGCTTTGCTGATCTGTCTTGTCGCCTCATAGTGCCCTTCGAGGGGTTTTCACTAATGAGACTCTCTCTTTTCTCTCATCTCCCGGCGCCTCATGGTGCCTGTGAAGGTTTTCACCAATAAGACTCTCTCATTTCATATCCCTCATCTTACATCGCCTCTCGGTGCCTGTGAAGGTTTTCACCGATAAGACTCTCTCATTTTATTTCTTTCGAGGATCCGGGGTGTTGTAGATACGACCCTCTCTTCCGGGGATTCTTTTGACTATCAACTCATTCCCAGTCTTACGATCCTCTTCTTTGCTAGGGATCAGTGTATTATTCTCGGCCTTATTTGCCGGATTTGGCATCTCTCGAACATTGATCGGGAGGTCTTTTGGATGTTGATGTTGGTTTTGGTGTGGGATTGAAGAAAGGCTACAAAAATGAAAATAATTTGAAGGGTGATGTGCTACAACTTTTGGAATCAAACCTTTGTTGGAACTTAAAACATAACCTCTGCCCCAGTTTTCTTGCTTGGGGAATTTATTTTTTATGCTTATGTTGAGCTATGTGCGTTACGCACATTGTGCCTATTATGCACACTATGTACATTATGCATCCTATATTTTCTATGATGCATACTATGACCGAGCCGTGAGGCGCCTACGTATCCTTTTTGAGGAATCAGGTCAAACGTAGTTCCCACGTTTTGTATTTCTTATGATTTTATCTTCTTCTTCTTTTTTTTTTCTCTTTTCCTTCTTTTCATTTTTTTTTTCATGTCTTTCCCATTATTGATTCCAAAAGAGGGGTATGAAAGAATAACTTAAGGCTCAAAGGGGGAAGCAAGGGTTAAACAGTGTTTGGGTAGAAAGAAGAATTGCCTCCGTCATCTCATTATCCAATAAATGCCAAATACAAATAAACAAACCGAATAATTGCCATAATTAAAGAAATTACGCATAATATCTGTTGACTGCCTCTGAATTGATAGCCATGTCGACACATCTACCTTCGACATCTGTCAAACACAAAGCACCGTTGGACAATACTCTGGTCACGATATAAGGCCCTTGCCAATTTGGGGCGAATTTGCCTTTTGCCTCGACCTGATGTGGGAGGATCTTCTTCAATACTTGCTGCCCTACTTCAAACTTCCTGGGGCGCACCTTCTTATTATACGCTCTTGCCATTCTCTTCTGGTATAGCTGACCATGGCACACTGCTGCCAATCTTTTCTCATCTATCAGGCTCAACTGTTCCAATCGAGATTTGACCCATTCATCTTCATCAATTCCGGCTTCAGCGACAATTCGGAGGGACGGAATTTCGACCTCCGCTGGTATCACGGCCTCAGTTCCATACACCAACAAATAAGGAGTTGTGCCTATGGAAGTCCGGACGGTAGTGCGGTAACCCAACAAGGCAAAGGGTAATTTCTCGTGCCATTGTCTGGACCCTTCCACCATTTTTCGTAGTATCTTCTTGATATTCTTATTGGCTGCTTCGACTGCTCCATTTGCCTTAGGACGATATGGGGTAGAATTGCGGTGTGTAATCTTGAATTGTTGGCATACTTCTCTCATCAAGCTGCTATTAAGATTCGCACCGTTATCCGTGATGATTACTTTTGGGATCCCAAATCTGCAGATGATATGGGAGTGAACAAAGTCCACCACTGCCTTCTTGGTTACTGATTTGAAGGTTTTAGCCTCAACCCATTTGGTGAAGTAATCGATGGTCACTAGAATGAACCTATGACCGTTGGACGCTGCTGGCTCGATGGGCCCAATGACATCCATGCCCCATGCTACAAACGGCCAGGGTGCTGACATCATATGTAACTCTGTTGGCGGAGAATGAATCAAATCTCCATGTATCTGGCACTGATGGCATTTCCTCACGAATGTGATACAGTCGTGTTCCATGGTGAGCCAATAACACCCTGTTCGAAGGATTTTTCTTGCCAATACATATCCACTCATGTGTGGCCCACAAACTCCAGCGTGTACTTCTGCCATAATCGACGTTGCCTGCCCGGCATCTATGCATCTCAACAATCCCAAATCCGGGGTTCTTTTGTACAATACTCCTCCACTGAGGAAGAAACCATTCGACAACCGCCGGAGGGCTCTTTTTTGGTCTCCAGAGGCATGTTCTGGATATAGCCCCATCCTGAGGTATTCCTTGATATCATGAAACCAGGGTTCGCCATCTGCTTCTTCTTCTATGGCATTGTAGTAGGCGTGCTGATCACGAGCCTGGATGTGTAGAGGATCAACATACATTTTGTCAGGGTGGTGCATCATTGATGCCAAGGTGGCCAAGGCATCCGCAACCTCATTGTGAACTCTCGAGATGTGTTTGAACTTTACCGATCGAAATTGCTTGCTCAGATCATGCAAGCATTGTCGGTATGGTATGAGCTTTAGATCTCGTGTTTCCCATTCACCCTGAATTTGATGTACCAAGAGGTCCGAGTCTCCCAAGACCAAGACGTCTTGGACATCCATGTCAGCAGCCAAGGGCAGACCCAGAATGCAAGCCTCATATTCGGCCATATTGTTGGTGCAATAGAAGCGTAGTTGAGCCGTAACAGGATAATGCCGTCCTGTTTCATAAATGAGTACTGCTCCTATTCCAACCCCTTTTGCGTTTGCAGCTCCATCGAAGAAAAGCTTCCAACCTGGTTCCTCGGGTAATTCCAAATCATTCGTATGCATCACCTCTTCGTCAGGAAAATACGTTCTTAAGGGCTCGTATTTTTCATCAACGAGATTCTCAGCCAAATGGTCTGCCAGCGCCTGGGCTTTCATGGCCGTCCTCGTCACATAGATGATATCAAACTCTGTGAGCAGAATTTGCCATTTTGCCAACCTCCCCGTGGGCATAGGTTTCTGAAAGATATACTTCAATGGGTCAAAGCGGGATATGAGATAAGTAGTATATGAAGACAGGTAGTGCTTCAACTTCTGAGCTACCCAAGTTAGGGCGCAGCACGTTTTCTCGAGTTGAGTGTACTTGACCTCATGCACTGTGAATTTCTTGCTAAGATAGTAGATGGCTTGCTCCTTCCTCCCTGTGTCGTCATGTTGCCCCAGTACACAACCAAATGAATTTTCCAAGACCGTCAGGTAAAGGATTAGGGGTTTCCCGGGCTTAGGTGGGACCAATACAGGTGGATTAGACAGATACCCTTTGATTTGGTCGAAAGCTTCCTGACATTCTGCTGTCCAATCTACTGCAGCGTCCTTTCTCAGCAGCCGAAATATGGGCTCACAAGTTGCTGTGAGTTGAGCGATGAACCTGCTGATATAATTGAGTCTACCCAGCAAGCTCATTACCTCTGTTTTGTTCCTTGGCGGTGGCAAATCTCGGATGGATTCAATTTTGGATGGGTCTAACTCAATCCCCCGTCGACTGACGATGAATCCTAGCAACTTCCCTGATGGAACCCCGAATGCGCATTTGGCCGGGTTAAGCTTGATATCATACCTCCGGAGTCTTTGGAAAAATCTCCTTAGGTCTGCTACATGGTCCTCCTGACGCCAAGATTTGATAATCACATCATCGACGTACACCTCAATTTCCTTGTGTATCATGTCATGAAACACCGCAGTCATTGCTCGCATGTATGTTGCCCCAGCGTTCTTTAACCCGAACGGCATTACCCGATAGTAGTAGGTGCCCCATGGCGTAATAAATGCTGTCTTCTCAGCATCCTCCTCGTCCATTAGGATCTGATGATAACCCGCATAACAATCCACAAAGGATCCGATTTCGCGCCCAGCGCAATTGTCGATCAGGATATGAATGTTGGGCAGCGGAAAATTGTCCTTGGGACTTGCTTTGTTGAGGTTGCGGTAATCAACGCACACCCTGATTTTTCCATCCTTCTTTGGGACTGGCACCACATTGGCCAACCACTCGGGATACCGAGTGACCCGAATGACCTTCGATTGCAATTGCTTAATCACTTCTTCTTTGATCTTCACGCTCATTTCTGTTTTAAATTTCCTTAGTTTTTGCTTGACCGGAGGGTATGCCGGGTCAGTGGGTAATTTGTGAACCACTAAATTGGTGCTTAATCCAGGCATATCCTCATATGACCAGGCAAAAACGTCTTTGAATTCCCTGAGAGTTTTGATCAATTCTGCTCTGACATTCGGCTCAATGTGGATGCTAATTTTGGTCTCTTGGACGTTATCAGCGTCTCCTAGATTCACAGCCCTGGTGTCATTTAAGTTAGGCTTGGGTTTCTCTTCAAATTGGCACAGTTCTCTGTTTATTTCTTCGAAGGCTTCACCTTCGTCACATTCAGATTCATCGTCACAAATGACTTTTTGCATCATTGAGTCGGTTTCAGATTGATTTATTAGACTAGGTCGAAGATCCGCTGTGCATGCCATGTCATTAGAACCAGTAAAAAGAGAACTGTTCAGAAAGAAAAAGAACAAGACAAAAATTAAAATGAGACAAAAAGAAGAGAACTTTATTAAATTTGCGGGATAAAAGGGTTCACACTTTTACACAAATGAAAGTAAAATTTGGATTACACCCTTGAATAATCCGATCAAACAAACAAACAAACAAAACATTAATCAAAGCCTACTACCAAGACTCCCCTCGGACAGGAAGAGGAGTAACCGTCCAATTGTTGGTCTTGGCATCAGGCCCCACAAATTGTATCTCTGCTCTGCTGGAACCTTCTCCAGCTTCCACCATACTGACATCCGCGAACAGCCTCTCAAAACTCTGATTGAGGTCTTCATTTATACCGATCAAAGGTCCTCGAATCTTTGGGATCGGTGACCCCTTGTCACTTGCTTTAACAAAAGACCTTGAGAGGCGTGGCACTGGTTTAGGCAGAAACCAGACCCTCTTCTTCATTCTTCACGCCTCCTTCCTGTCTGCTGCGGTTGGTTTGAACCCCAACCCGAAGGTTTCCAGATTCTTAGGAAGGGAAACAGGTTGGACTATCCCTTGAAGTTCAACTCCCAGGCCTTTTCCCGGCACAAATCCATTACCCAGCATTTCTGATACCATCATGACTGTTGCGGCAGCTACCCTAGGGCGCGGGATGATTTCTCCTTCAGAAATTTTGTTGGCCGACCCTGTATTGAAAATCTGGTAGACCCAAGGACCTTTGTCATCAGTGGTCTCTATGAAAGGCACAATGGTTCCGCTCATGGTGCATGTTGTATCCTCGCCGTGCAACACGACCTCTTGTCTTTCCCACTCGAACTTCACTGTCTGATGTAGGGTGGAAGGCACCGCTTTAGCTGCATGAATCCAAGGTCGTCCTAACAGCAAGTTGTAAGATACCGTGGCGTCCAATACCTGGAATTCCATGGTAAACAGGACCGGACCAATGGTCAGTTCAAGTACAACATCCCCCACAGTGGCTGTTCCGTTTCCGTCAAACCCCCGGACACAGATGCTATTCTCCCGGATTCTTCCACGGTCAATCTTTAACTGGTCCAGGGTGGATAATGGACAAATATTGGCGCTTGAGCCATTATCCACCAATACTCGGGTTACCACCGAGTCTTCACATTTGACAGCTAGGTATAAAGCTTTATTGTGCTCCGTTCCTTCCACCGGCAGGTCATCATCTGAGAATGTCACTCTGTTCACCTCGAAAATCTTGCTGGCAATGGTTTCCAGGTGGTTTACAGAAATCTCACTGGGTACATGAGCCTCGTTCAATATCTTCAACAGGGCCCGACGATGTTCCTCAGAATGGAGGAGTAATGACAATAGTGAGATCTGGGCCGGTGTTTTCCTCAGCTGCTCAACCACAGAATAGTCTTGTACCTTCATCTTCCTCAGGAATTCTTCAGCCTCTTCTTCTGACACTGGCTTTTTGGTTGCCACTGGGTTGGTTTTTCTTAACTCCACCGGAGCAAAACATCGACCTGATCGAGTCAGCCCTTGCGCTTCACAACTGACTTCTTCCACCTATTTTCCTTGGTACGTCACCACTGCCTTTTCATATTTCCAGGGCACAGCCCTGCTGTCAATCATCGGTAGTTGGACCACCGGCTTTATGGTCACCCGTTCTCTACATACCCCTTTCAACATGACTGCCGGTGTGGGCAGGATCCCTGGTATTACCAACTTGCTTGGCTCGGGTTTGCTTGCTATGACGGACGGGCTCTTCCCCAATATTACTACCGGCTTGACGCCTTCTCCCTGCGACCGTACACTCGTTCCTCCACTGGTTAAGACTTCTTTCGGGGCGGCTTGGATCATCATCACTGTTTGTGAGGGTTTTCTTAATTCTCCTCCCTCACACACCAACTCAATCATGTGAGCTTCGTGGTGCGCTGGCAGTGGGTTTTGGTTGATGTTAGGGGCCTCCGGTGTCTGGACCTCGATCTTATTGGTGTCAATAAGATCCTGTATGGCATGCCTTAACTTCCAACACTTCTCGGTATCGTGCCCGAGCATCCCTGAACAGTATTCACAACTGATTGAACGATCCAAATTCTGAGGCGGGGGATTTGGTTCCCGAGTATGGACAGGACTAACCAAACCCAATTGCCGCAACTTGTGGAACACAGCGGTGTAGGTTTCTCCCAGTTCGGTGAAGGTTCTTTGCTTCCGCAACCTGTCATTCCTAGCATCTGGATTTCCCCGGAAACCTGCCCCTGAAGGGTTTCTATATGCCCTTGGTGGAGGGTAGGTGCTTTGTGGCGGTGCATATATGTTCTAGGGAGCCGGTGCGCGCCATTGTGGGCGAACCGGAGGCTGAGTGTATGCCTGGGCTTGGTGTACGGAACAATGCGGTTCTCGAGGTGGATAGAAATTTTATGGTAGGTTGTATGGGTAGTTTGACCTGTGGGGCCTGGGTTGGTTGTAGTGCGGCCTGCCAGCCCTGGACCAACTGCCTGCCTCGATCGTGGCAACCTCTTCTTTCTTTCTTCTTAGCGCACCTCCCGTGCCGCTTTGAATAGCCTGGGTTGTGGCCTTAAGTGCCGAATAGTTTAAGATCTTGTCCGACCTCAAACCTTCTTCTATCATGACCCCTATTTTGACCACCTCGTTGAAAGATTTTCCAACCGTTGTCACCAAGTGACCAAAGTAGGTTGGATCCAATGTCTGCAAAAATAGTCTACCATCTCTCCCTCTCTCATGGGAGGATCGACCCTAGCTGCTTGTTCTCTCCAGCGGAACCCGAACTCGCGAAAACTTTCCCCCTTCCCAGTTCGCAATAACGTGAGACGGTCAGGGACTATCTCCAGATTGTATTGGAAATGACCTGCAAAAGCCTGTGCTAGATCATCCCACGTGTACCACCTGCTGAAATCCTGCCTGGTATACCATTCCAGTGCAGATCCGCTCAGACTTTGGCCGAAATAATCTATCAAAAGCTCATCCTTGCCTCCTTCCCCTCTCATTTTGCTACAGAATCCCCGCAAATATGCCATGGGATCACCGTGCCCTTCATATAAATCAAACTTGGGCATCTTAAACCCAGCCGGGAGTTGGACATCTGGGAAAGGGCACAGATCTTTGTATGCCACGCTGACTTGATTGCCCAGCCCGTGCAAGTTCCTGAAGGATTGCTCCAGGCTTTTGAACTTTCTCAACACTTCATCCTGTTCAGGGGCCTTAACCGGCTTCTCAACCTCTGCCGGTACTTCCAAATGGGGATTGTAAGCCTGTGGTTCCGGTGCGTGGAATGTAGGCTCGGGGGGATAGTATTGGGTGTCGTGAGCCTGAAACAATGGCTCACTAGTCGTTCGCTGCAAAGGGGCTGATGTAGGTCCCACAAAAATGGGAATGTTGGGTGTTGGGAGAGGTTGATGGGGTGGTGGAGCTTGGGAATCGTGAGGGCTTCTTTCTTGATGATAGAGGGGATTTGGGCGGCTTGTGGAAGGGCCAGAGTGAGGGTATTCCGGCATGTGTCCCAGTGTCTCAGGGCTCTTTTGCGTTTTGGCTAGGGCTAGCTGCATTTCATGCATCTCTAGTCCCATCCTTTCAATCTTTTCCATCGCTTCTTTTAGCAATTGGCTCATCGGCCTTTCTTCCTCATTGCTATTCTCCGAAGTAGTCATGCTTGATGCTATCGGTCCTTTGGATCTGGTTTGGTATGAATGTTTTGCCAGAATTCTTTAACAACTAACTGTCTGGTATCAGACAACAACAAACTTTGTTAGTGTTAGAGCTTGACAGATTTGATCATAACACATAGAGGATGCAATGCACCTAGGTAGTTAACCGTTTCTACATGCCTTGCTTCAAACAACATGCGTCATCCCGGTTTGCTCATTCGTCTCTTTAAAGTATTTTGCGAAACCCTGCGTTTTATTTTATTTACATTTTCTTTTCTTTATTTATTAAAAGCGGTCGAATCTTATGGGGATTGCCTACGTATCACGTCCCCGCGTGAATCAGACCAGGCGTAGTTCTGCCTTAAAGTAAAGAAACGCACAATTCTTGTGAAATCATTAAATTCATTCTCAAAATTTTTCTATTACAAATTACTTCAAGCAAGGAATAGCAATAGTACAGACTCCACAGTTCTTAACCCGTTTTGACTAAAGAAAGGAAAACAACATATGGAAAAGCGACAAAGCCAAATAAACAGGACTCAACCAAAGATTAATTTTCCAACTTAGGGACCCGCGAGGCATCATTCGGCCTTTCCGCGGCCCTAGGTGTGAGGTCCCTCTGCAGGTTTTTCAGCTCATTCATGATTCGGTGGACGCAACCCATGATGGAAACAAGGAGGGTCTTTCGAGGCTTTTGCTCGCATGACAGGCATCTCATGTAGATGTAATGCCCAATCTCGTCGATCTTTCCCCGAATGTTGTCCCTTTCCGCGAACAACTGCCTTGTCTGTTGGTTCTTTAATCCTAGTGTTTGTGCATTGCTGGCAAGCTGGTCCTGGAACATCTCCATCTGCCTTTCCATTCTGGTCATTGCCTCGTAACATTGCCTTCTGTCGGCTTGGGCATCTCGTGTTTGCTTGAAGATCCTCTCTTGAAGAGAGGCATTCGTTTCCCTTAATGTCCCGATGCTCAGTTCATAATCCCTTATGACTCGTTGCAGGCGCTGCCTCCGAGCTATCGCACCCTTTGCCCACTTGGTCCGCAATCTTGCTGTGCTGGCCTTGGCTCTTTCCAAATCTTCCTGGCATTCCGCAACCTGATCCTTTAACCCTGCTATCAATCTTTTATCTGCCCGGCTTCTCAGCTAGCTATTAGCCTCCTTTTTCATTCTCCGGATCTGAGCTTTGAGGATTTCGCCTTCTCTGATTAATCTATTCTTTTCTCCCTTGTGGGCAGCAGACTGTAATTGGCACTCAAACCTCATATCCTGAACTTGTTGCTTCAGTTTGCCTGCTTCGGCAAGATATTCCTGCTCTTTGGCCAACCAGCCCCACTGCTCTTGTGAAGATTTGGCAAATTCTTGCAGGTGAGGTCTTTTGGTCGGTCTTCCAGATGATGTCTCCCCTTTGTACCAGGCCTGATACCAGGGCGAAACTTCCCCCTTTGCCCGATTCATTACACAAGTATTTGCTTCTAAGTATTGACATTGGCTCCAAATTTGACGCACCCTTGCTTCGGGAAACTGGCCGTCGGGACTGATCTCGATCACCTGGGTGCTTAGATCCTCATCTTTCGGCACTATCTGATACCTTCCCAGTTGCCTTAAAACCCGATGCGGCGCGTATGGTTGAATGCTCTTGAGTCCCATTAAGAGAAAATGGGGTCTGGCTGCTGGCATGTATATGACTTCGTCGATCGATAACCATCCTAGCGCCCACTGTATTTGACTGGAGTTGAGGGTACGGAAATATGAGGTCCATGCTACGACTCCTTCTGGTAGGTATGTCTTATTAACTCTGGTATAGAATTCCTCTATGCAGGTTTTTCCAGCGGATCCATGGCTCAGAAACTGGGCTCGATGACATAGGTGCTCGGTCATCCACATTTGCAACAACAAATTGCAACCCTCGAAAAAGCTTCCTCCGGCTTTGCAAGATGTGAGAGCCCGGAACATATCCGACACAATCATGGGTGCCAACGTACTATCACTCTGTGTGAGCAACGTACTGACGACCCCTGCTATCTTTATGTCAATATTCCCATCTTTTCTTGGGAATACTAGCAGTCCTAAGAAAGTTATCATGAAAGCAATCCGTCTATGTTCTTCCCACTTTTGGCGATTACCTTTGCTGCACAACTGGTTTTCTGGCTTGTCGAATCCTCCTATGTGACCATATCTTTGATATATGAAACTCATGCTGCAAAAACCTTTTGCCAAGTCAGGGTTATGAATTGTTCTGACTATCTTTAGGGAGTCCAGAAACCGATGTATTGCTACAGCTCTTGGAGCAATCAGATATTTGTGCCTCAAAGGAGTCTCAGCGCTGCCGATATACCCTGCTATTTCTTCTAAAGTTGGGGTAAGTTCAAAATCTGAGAAACGGAAGACATTGTGCGCAGGATCCCAGTGGGGAACTAGTGCCCTTATGATATCTCCTCGTGGCCTGATATCCAACAAACTCGTGAGGCCTTTCAGATACTTCTTGATTTCGTCATGCCCTTCTTTGCCTAAATCATTCCACCAGAGCCGCAATTGGAGGGGGATTTTACTCATGATTGAAAAGGGTTCATTCGGAGTCGTGCTCATTCTGCACATTTATTAATAAGATTTTAACAAACGACACTTATCCTGATAAAACAAAAAAAAATATATGCGATTTTTTTGAATTTTGAATTCTCGTATATATATAAAAAAAAACTTTCTGAAGAAGTCAATAACGGAAAATATTTTTTGATTTTTGTTTCGAAAACTGGGAGCCTAAAAGAACTCTCTAGACCCTTGGCAAGACAAATACTTTTGCAACAAATAAAGATATATATACATTTTTTTTGAAGTAAAGAAAGACTTTTTGAATTTCCATATATATATATACATATATATATTTGCAACAAATAATAGAAGTAAAGGCAAAATAAGACTCCCTTTTTTTTTCGAATTTTCATAAAAACCATTTTAAAAATAAGATTCCCCCTTTTTTTTAATTTTTTTTATTTTTATTTTTATTTTTATGGCAAGACAAACTATATATTTCTATTTATATTTTAAACAAAAACAAAACAGAACAATGATTTTTCAAAATTTTGGCAGGGTTTTGACAGTATTTGTTTTTTTTTTCAAAAATAATCAATCAATTCCCTAACCGTTATTTCTTTTTTTTTTCACAATTTTCTAAATATTCAAACATCGGTCAGCATGCGGGCATGAGACAAATAAATGCACGGAAAACAATAGGATGCATCAGAATGGTCTTTTTCATATCAGGTCGCTAGTCCTAGACAGACCCAACCCCTGTGTTGAGTCCCCTAAGTCATATGAAACATGATGCAAATAAGCGTTCCTATTAGGGATCCGGCATGAAGTCACGTTATTCTATGTTCAAAACCTGGGTCGGTGTTCTAGACAGTGTACCCGAGCGGACAACTCGAGCTGAGGAAGGAGCTCCTTTCCGGGAACCAAAAGGCCAGCCGGCTTAGAAACTTTCCGAGCCTCTTTTATTTAGGGTATGACACTAACAGAATAGGGAGTCTCAACCAGTGAGCACATCCCCAGAGGTAAGAAGAGAAAGGTTTCGGCACAGTTTATATACAGTTCAAATAATATCAAAGCGGTAAAAGCAGCATTTAGCACATTAGGCTCAAAACATGTAATAATCAGATAATAAATAAAGCCAAATAATAACAATTACTCTAAGCTCGAATTCTTAACCCTGAACCAGTGGTTCTGGGTCCCAATCCCCAGCAGAGTCGCCAGAGCTGTCACACCTCCTTTTTCCGCACCCGCGGGGCGTAGGGCAGTTTTTCCAATTAAAGGACAATCGAAACGGGGATGGTTTATTAATTTCAGAGTCGCCACTTGGGAGATTTAGGGTGTCCCAAGTCACCAATTTTAATCCCGAATCGAGGAAAATAATGACTCTATATTACAGTCTGCGTACCAGAAATCCGGATAAGGAATTCTGTTAACCCGGGAGAAGGTGTTAGGAATTCCCGAGTTCCGTGGTTCTAGCACGGTCGCTTAACTATCATATTCGGCTTGATTATCTGATTTTATACAAGTGTGAACTTATGTGCAAAATTTATCTTTTAACCGCTTTTATCATTTTACTGTTTTTATCAGGAATTGCAACGTTGTGAAAATGTATCTCGAACCGCGTTACAATCAATGTACCCGTGGTCGTCGACACACTTTGACTCCGTTGAGATTAGGATTTGGGTCACATCAATGCGCACCCGAGTTTAAGGAAATTAAATTATTAAAGCCGCACCTAAAGCGACTAGCGTAGTTATTTTGGGTAAGACCGTGGAATTTTACTGAAACGGTCCATCCCGAAATCCAAATAATTTTTAAAGCAAATATTTACTGAGGGCCCCGCAATTTGTATTTTTATTTGGCGAGGCTCATCTCGTTCTTTATTTTTAATGAATTTGCAACGTCAAGGACATGCATCTCGAACCACGTCACAATCAATGTACCCGTGATTAGAAACACATTTCGACTCCGTTGAGAATTGGATTTGGGTCACATAAATGCGCACCCGAGTTTAAGAAGGTAAGATTTATTAAGGCGCGTCCTGAAGAGTCTAACGTATTGTTATTTTAGGAGGGTTGTGAGATTTGTTAAACAACCCGTCCTGGAACCTAAATGCTTCGATAATATACATTTAAACAAGGGCCCCGCATCTGCACGTTTTGTTTATTTTCATCGAGGCTCATCTCGTTCTTATTTTAAAAGGATATCCTAGAGCAACTACGTTTCTTATCGCGTTTGTCCTTATCAATTGAAAACAGTAGATAGTCCTAATTAATTACATGCTTGCAAGTTGTTTGTAACAACATTCAGAAACGCCTAAAATCAGAAACGAGGCTGTCCGAACAAATAATCACGGGCCCAAATCCAGCCCAAGCGTGATTGGCCAGACCTGGGCCACTGCTTGTTCGAAGCAGGCCGGCTTGGCCTGTTTTGGCCTGAACTCGACCTTTGTGAGGTTGAGGCCCTGAATTTGTGTTCCGGATCTTAAAACATGGTTTTAAGAGTCATATATAGCAATTTATTGGAAAGGAAAGAACTTAGTTAGTGTACGAATTTCATGCTTGGCATACACTACAGGCTTATACTACACTTTTGAACTAAATATGAGATACAAACTACTGCCTTGGGCATACTCTCATCACCAACCTATATGCACATTCTAGCATTCAACTACCATACATTGACATTTATAGGCATGAAGACTACCTCTAGTACCCAGAACAAAAATGTAAAACTATTACACATTGCATGAATATTTAATGTAACAATCTATATCTATAAAAAAACATTCTTCAGGTCTTTCCTTTACATTCATGCTCAAATTTCCAGCTACATCTGACAGTGTCTTAGGTGTGTACCTGGTATAGAGGAACAGAAGAAGAAGGAAAGGGATAAGCCGAGTAGCACACAACAAACAACAGCAATCAGCAGATTCACAGCAACAACACAGCAACAGACAACCAGCCAATAATGATGAAGCTCAGCAAAGAGTCGAACAACAAATGAACAATCCCAGTGATGTCTACAGTCCACAGACAAACAACAATATTTTCCAGAACCAAAGAGAACCCGCAAATAGTCGAGTACCAAATCAGTGAACCCAGAAAGAGTGATGAAACAACAGCAACAACAGAGTATTCAATGCAGCAACAAGGAACTCTCGTATGTTTTCAGTCTTTTCTTTAAACTCACAAACCTTTCTTAAGACTTAAAGATTCCAGCCTCAAGACTCAAAATTCTTCCTTTTTCTGAAGACTAAAAAGTCCAGCCCCTTTTAAGTTCTCAAATGGCCTCTTTATAGGCCAAATGCATCAGTGCAGCTGAGCTGCCTGCCCTGGCGATTGGCAGAATGCCCATACTCTTTAAAGCCCATCCTAAGCATCTTTTGGTGCCAGCCCCTTTATTCCCCACGCCTGGTTTTTGTTTAATCAAGAGTTATGGGCATCATTTTATTATTCATTTTAAGCCCCATACTCTCATGTCTTGCTCCCCATTGGTATTAGTTTAATCCTAAATTAGTACCCTACTTGTCAGCTCATTTAAACTAATCTTTCTGTCCTTTTTAACACCCCAGAATACCCCTGCTTAACCTTGATTATTACTGCCCTGCCTATTGCAGCATCAGGGCAGTTTTGAACTGATGAAAGTTCAAATTCAAGGCTGCCTGGACTGAACCTTTCCAGTCATTTTTTAAAATGCAAACAAACCATTTTAAACAATGCTGGGGCATTCAGTTAGTGGCAACGTTCAATTAGTCATGTGACATTATTAGCTCATTCGATTCATTAGTTATAGAAAACTAATCAACGACATTTATCGAGTCGACTATACTAATTATAGCAGGTAATAATCAGTCGCTCATATAAACAATACGTTCGGGGACCTAAAGGGCATCAGACAATTTTGTGTTCAATTACTGGGAACCTATATAAGTTTATTCATGCGACGACTATACTAATCGGACATGCTTATCATAGGATACATTTAAATCATACACAGAACACAATCGACCAAATAAAAGGTCTTTACAGAGATGAAAGAATTTAAGAAACTATCAGAAAGTAACAAACAATCAACACAAAGCATGCTAATGACTTAATCAGCAGTTGATATAAACGAAAATGGAAAGAAAAACTTACCGACAAAGTTTGAAATCAAAATGGACCCCAAGTCAGACTCAACTTCGAACTCTTGAGGTCGAACAAACTTTAATCAGGGTGTTCTCACATGAGAACACCTTGATTAAGGTCTATTAGACCTCAGACCCTTGTCGAGAACCGGCCGGATTCCCCAGGTGCATGTGTTCTAAGGTCTGGATTTCCAGATCTGATCTTTAGGGAGTTGTGGGTAGATTCGGACCAAACCAAGCTTGGTTTGGTCACGAGGAAGGTCAGGGGGGTGTCTGGTACGAAGATGGGGTAACTTGGCATAGGTCCGGGTTCGACTCAAATCTTCAAATGGATATGAGACGAACGAAAGTGATTCGAGGCAAATGGATAGTAGATCCATATTCAGGAGAGTGAGGGGGTCTTAGGGTGTTCAGAAGGTGGTCACCGGCGTTCGTGCCGCCGGCTTTAATGGCGAAGGAGACTAGGGCGGCTGCTAGGGTTCGGGGGGTTTCAGGTTTGGGTTTGGGGACGATGAAGGGTGGGGTTGGTATAGGGGGTGCGGGGTACGATAGGAGGCTTATATACGGGGAGGCTGATTGGATCTGAGCCGTTAGATCAGATGATCTCAACGGCTTAGATCTGATACTGAGAAATGAGACGGGGTCGTTTGGTAGTTAAACGGGGTCGTTTGGTTTAAGTGGGGGGTTGGGTCAGACTGGTTATTGGGTCGGGTTTGAAAACGGGTCGTTGAAAGGGGTCCTGAGCCGTTGGATTGGCCTGGACGGATGGCTCAGATCGAACGCCCTTATACGGCGTCGTTTGAATTGCTGCTTGGGCAGCCGGTTTTGGACTGGACTCGAGTGTCTGTTTGGGCCTGCTTTGTTTTATTTCTTTGGGCCCAAACCGATTTTCCTTCACTCTTTTGCTTTTTTTTTTCTTTTAAACAAAAAATGAAATAAGATAGTGAAATTGAAATCAACCACACTATAACATTTTCACATAGTTATCACAAAAAAAAAAGAATATTTAAGTAAGTTAAATCACAACCTAGACCGAACGATGCACACATATATATATATTTTTTGAATTTTCTTTTACTGACACATATTTTTGTATTTTTGTTTGATAATGACTGGATGCAAAATGGACAGACCCACAAATGACCAACAACACATGTTACGGAAAGATCGAAAAATTGTATAGCGAAACCATTTGTCACTATTTTTATTTTCTTTTGGAGCGATTGTCCGTGAGGCAAAAATCACGTGCTTACACCTACCATACAACGCCTCATACGGAGCCATCTGAATGCTGGACTGGTAGCTATTGTTGTAGGCAAACTCTGCTAAAGGGCAAAACTGGTCCCATGAGCCTCCAAAATCAATGACACAGGCTCGGAGCATGTCCTGAAGAACCTGAATAGTCCTCTCGGACTGACCGTCCGTCTGGAGATGGAATGCTGTACTCAACTCAACCTAGGTGCCCAACTCTCGCTGAACCGCTCTCCAGAAATGTGAGGTAAACTGCACACCCCGATCCGAAATGATAGATAGCGGCACCCCATGAAGGCGAACAATCTCCCTGATATAAATCTCGGCTAACCTTTCGGACGAATAGGTGGCTGCAACAGGAACAAAATGCGGTGACTTCGTCAGCCTATCAACAATGACCCAAACTGCATCAAACTTTTTCCGAGTCATCGGAAGTCCAGTAACGACATCCATCGTAATCCTCTCCCACTTCCACTCGGGAAGTGAAATCCTCTAAGATAGACCACCAGGTCTTTGATGCTCGTACTTAACCTGCTGACAATTCAAACATCGAGCCACGTGCGCAACGATGTCTTTCTTCATCTTACGCTACCAATAGTGCTGCCTCAGATCCTGATACATCTTCATGGTGCCCGGGTGAATAGAATACCGAGAACTGTGGGCCTCTGCTAAGATCAACTCTCGAATCCCATCAACATTGGGCACACAAACTCGCCCCTTCAATCTCAATACACCATCATCATCTAAGGTTACTTTCTTGGCACCTCCACGCTACACCGTGTCTCTCAAGACACACAAATGGGGATCCTCAAACTGCCGCTCGCGGATACGCTCTAATAGTGAGGAACAAGCAACCGTGCAAGCTAACACTTTGCTAGGCTCGGAAATATCCAACCTCACAAGACGATTGGCCAAGGCCTGAACATCCAAAGCAAGCGATCTCTGGCTGACTGGAATATAAGCAAGACTACCCATGTTGGCGGACTTCCTGCTCAATGCATCGGCCACCACATTGGCCTTCCCCGGGTGGTATAAGATAGTAACATCATAATCCTTTAGCAACTCTAACCACCTCCTCTGCCTCAAATTCAACTCTTTCTGCTTGAACAGATACTGAAGACTCTTGTGATCAGTGTAAACCTCACACGTCACGCCATATAAGTAATGCCTCCAGATCTTTAAGGCATGAACAATGGCTGCCAACTCGAGATCATGAACCGGATAATTCTTCTCGTGGATCTTCAATTGCCTCGAAGCATAGGTAATGACTTTGCCTTCCTGCATCAACACTGTACCAAGCCCAATACGAGACGCATCACAATAGACCGTATATGGCCCTGAACCTGTGGGAAAAACCAATACCGGTGCCATAGTCAGAGCCGTCTTGAGCTTCTGAAAGCTCGCCTCACACTCGTCTGACCACCTGAACTGGACACCCTTCTGGGTCAATTTGGTCATAGGGGCTGCAATGGATGAAAACCCCTCCACAAACCGATGGTAGTAACCTGCCAACCCCAGGAAACTTCGAATATCCGTAGCTGAAGCTGGTTGAGGCCAGTTCTTTACTGCCTCTATCTTCTTCGGGTCTACCTGAATACCTGCTGCTGATATGACATAACCCGGGAATGCGACCGAACTCAACCAAAACTCGCACTTTGAGAACTTAGCATACAACTAACTATCCTTTAGGGTCTGAAAGACCACTCTGAGGTGCTGCTTATGCTCCTCCTGACTGCGGGAGTATATAAGAATATCGTCAATGAAGACTATCACGAACAAGTCCAAATAAGGTCTGAACACTCGGTTTATCAACTCCATGAACGCTGCTAGGGCATTAGTCAATCCGAATGACATGACCAAAAACTCATAGTGCCCATACCGAGTGCGAAATGCTGTCTTAGGGACATCAGACGCCCTAATCCTCAATTGGTGGTAGCCAGATCTCAAATCTATCTTTGAAAACACCCTCGCACCCTAAAGCTGGTCGAACAAATCATCAATCCGCGGCAGTGGATACTTGTTCTTTATCGTCACCTTGTTCAACTGCCGGTAATCAATGCATATCCTCATCGACCCATCAAGCAAGTCCTGAAGCTGCTCTTTCAACTCTGGTAGGGCCAAGCGATATGGCGGAATGGAAATAGGCTGAGTGCCCGAAGCCAGATCAATACAGAAATCAATATCCCTGTCGAGCGGCATACCCGGCAGGTCTGAAGGGAAAACCTCGGGGAACTCCCAAACAATAGGAACAGAGTCAACTGATGGAACCTCTGCACTAGAGTCACGAACATACGCTAGATATGCTAGACACCCCTTCTCGACCATACGTCGAGCCTTGACATACGAAATAACACTGCGGGTGGCATGGCCTGGGGTCCCTCTCCACTCAAGTTGGGGAAAATCTGGCAAGGCCAAGGTCACGGTCTTGGCGTGACAATCCAGAATAGCATGATACGGGGACAACCAGTCCATCCCCAATATAGCGTCAAAGTCCACCATATCTAAAAGCAATAAGTTGACACGGGTCTCAAGACCGTCAAATACCACCACACATGAACGATGCACTCGGTCGACCACTATAGATTCACCAACCGGTGTGGACACATATACAGGAATACCCAAAGCCTCACTAGGCATGATCAAATAGGGTGCAAAATAGGACGACACATAAGAATACGTAGATCCCGGGTCAAATAACACAGAAGCACCCCTACCACAGACCAGAATAGTACCTATAATCACAGCATCTGATGACTCAGCCTCTGGCCTGGCCGGCAAAGCATAACAACGGGGCTAACCCCCACCTCCCTGAACTGTGTCTCTGGGGCGATCAGCTGCTGGCTGACCCTGCCTCTGGCGGTCCGAGCTCCACCTCTACGGTCTCTCCCTCCACCCCTATGATCCCTACCCCTGCCTCTAGCTGGCTGGGCGGCCTATGGATCACTTACTGCTTGAATCGTAGGGCGAGGACCCTGCTGCTGAGAACTACTCGAGGCTCGGGGGCAAAACCTGACAATGTGACTCGGGTCACCACAACCATAACATGCCCTCGGCTGCTGGGGCTGCTGGCCCTGTCGACCTGTATGTCCTCCCCTGAAGCTCTAAAGTGGCGGTGCACTGATGGGGGCTGGTGGTGCGCTGAAGGTCTGCTGACCCGAATAATACTGCTGAGGAACACCACCGCCTGGAGTACCATGAGAAACCTGAAGTGCCGACTGGAAGGGCCTCTGAGAGTGGCCTCTGTCATATGAATCCTTACATCCAGACGAGGTACCACTAAATCTACCGGAATAACGGGGCCTCTTATCAGACCCATGACCACCTCCCTGAGCAAGTGACATCTCTATCCGGCGGGCACCATCTGTCGCCTCTTGAAATGAAATCTCACCACCGGCACTCATGGCCATCTGAACACGGATTGGCTGGGCCAACCCATCAACAAACCTCCGCACCCTCTCTCTCTCGGTAGGGAGTATCACAATGGCATGACGAGCGAGATCAATGAACCGGGTCTCATACTGGGTGACCGTCATAGGACCCTGCTGGAGACGCTCAAACTGCCTGCGAAGAGCATCTCGCTGAGTAACTGGAAGGAACTTCCCCAGAAATAACTCTGAAAACTGATCCCAGGTCAATGATGGTGACCCTGCTGGCCTGGCTAAACAGAAATCCCTCCACCAAGTCTTGGCGGATCCTACCAGGCGAAAAGTGGCGAAATCGACTCCATTGGTCTCTACAATGCCCATAGTCAGTAGAACCTCATGACAGCTAAATATGAAATCCTGAGCATCCTCTGAGGGAGTGCCACTATATGTAGTAGTGAAGAGCTTGGTGAAACGATCAAGCCTCTACAAAGCATCCGCGGACATAGCTGCACCATCACTGGACTGAGCCGCAATACCTGGTTGGGCTGCCACAACTGGCTGAACTGCTGGAACCTGAGCCTGAGGAGCTACCGACTCTGGAGTATGACTATCGGGAGTCTGAATTTCTCCCCCAGCCTGAGATGTGGCTAGAGCTGCGAGAAGCAAACACGCTCTAGAAATGCCCTCCATAAAGCCTACCAGTCGGACCAAAGCGTCCTGAAGCACTGGAGTGGGTATTAAACCCTCTAGCACCTGAGTTGGGCCCACTGGAACAGCTGGGGCCGGAACCTCCTCCTCAAAATCGACCTGAGGCTCCGTCACTGGAAATGATGCTCGGGGCTGAGCCCTGCCCCGGCCTCGGCCTCTGGCACGGCATCGCCCTCTGCCCCTAATAGGGGCTGCTGCTGGGGGCTCAGCCTGTTGCGCGGTAGAAGAGGAAGCACGTGTCCTCGCCATCTGCGAAAGAACAGAGTGGAAAGACAATCAGTACTTGAGAAACAGAATCACACGACAAGAATGAACAAGGTGAAGTTTTCCTAACTCGGTAGCCTCTGCGGGATAAATACGGACGTCTCCGTACCGATCCCTCAGACTCTACTGAGCTTGTCCGTGAGTTGTGAGACCTAAGTAACCTAGGGCTCTGATACCAACTTGTCACGACCCTAATTCCCCACCGTCGGGAGTCGTGATGGCGCCTACTGTCGGAGCTAGGCAAGCCAACCTTAACATACCTTTTCAACTAATTTTCAACAAGATAATAATAAAAACAACAAATTCAAGCGGAAGCCTTAATTTAATATTAAATGAACGAAAATGCGGAAAAATTAACATCATCCTCTACCCAAGATTTAGTGTCACAATACTCACGGACTACTATAAGATACTACAAATAAGAGTTTGAAAGAAAATACATAAGGAGTCTGCTTCGATACAATGAAAACAAACAGAAATAAAATAGATGAGACTCAGGGCCCACACACGCCAGCGAACTACCTAGGAGTCTCTGGACTGAAGGCACGCTCCCAATCTACTGCTACTGCAGTCCGTAAGCTACTACCGAATCTGTGCACAAAAAGGGTACAGAAGTGTAGCATCAGCACAACTGACCCCATGTGCTAGTAAGTGCCTGGCCTAACCCCGACGAGGTAGTGACGAGGCTATACCGAACCTACCTCAAATAACCTGTACAGATATATGTGCAACAACGGAAAGATATACAGAATTTAAATAGATAATAGGGAGGGGACATGCTGTGGGGTGTAACAACTTAGATATAAGACCAACGAACAGAGAGATGGAAACTGAATAATTAGCATCTATGAAAGAGAGCAAGTGAATCAACAACTGCACGGCACCAACCTTCTTGATTTTATTCTCGATTCTCACCAAAACTGTCAAATATAGTGCACGGCATCACCCTTAGTGCTTTTCCTCATATAACCCTCACATCAAGGTACGGAATGACCCTTCGTGCTCAAATAATTAGAGACATGGCATGGAAAGACCCTTCGTGCATAAATAATTAGAGACATGGCACGGAAAGACCCTTCGTGCATAATTATCAAAACATGGCACGAAAAGACCCTTCGTGCATAATCGCTCTTCCTCACCCAATCATCAGTCACAACCAATCGGGGAAAGGGAATATACAACAAGATTAAACATCCCGGCAAGGGAGAACAAATCAACAATAGGTCCCGGCAAGGGAAAAATACCACACTTCCTTCTTTAACTCATCTGCTTCTCAACTATCACTTCATAATTATATTAGCAAGTAATTAGCTCAACTGTTTCACATCTTTCGAATTTAAAAACAACTACGACTCACGGTCATTCTAGACTCCGGTGTATAGATAACCGTCACCATGCCTATACACCGTACTCCACAGTTAACACGTAGCAAATAATATCCAAATCCTAATCCCTCAAGCCAAAGTTAGAACAAACACTTACCTCAAATGCTCCAAACTCAACTCACGCTTCTAGTATAGCTTTACCTCTTGATTCCACCACCAATCCGCTCGGATCTAGTCATAAGTTACTTAATCACATAAATAATTACTAAATGAATTATTCCCAATGCATGAAAATAGATTTTTTTCAAGGTTTTTCCCAAAAAGGTCAAAAATACCCCCGGACCCACGTGGTCGAAACTCGAAGTTCGGACCAAAATACGGTTACCCATTCCCCCACGAATCCAAATATATGATTTATTTTTAAATCGGACCCCAAATTGAGGTCCAACTTCTCAATTTGTAGAAAACCTAGGTTCTACCCAAAACACCCAATTTTTCCCCATGAAAACTTTGATTTGAAGTTGAAATTATATTAAAAGATGTTAAGGGATAAAGAAATTAAGTTAGAAATCACTTACCAATCGTTTTGGAGAAGAAAAGTTTTTTGGAAAATCGGCTCTTAGGTTTTGGGTTTTTGAAAAATGAAAAATGACTGAGATTTCCGAACTTGTATACCTTTTCTGAGAACATGGCGCGGACCGAGTGGGAGGAAAATTGGGGCTTCTCTGAACCCTTCCAGCGCGGACCACACTGTTTTGGTGCGCGACCGAGCTGGTTGACCTGAAACCCTAGCCCGCAGACTCAGCCACGCGGACCGCACAGAAATGCATCGCGGCCGCGCGTCTTCAGCGCGGACCGCGTGGAAATGACCGCGGCTGCGCTGGTGTCTACAACACCTGAACCTACATTTTCTTAAGTCCAAGACCTCCCGGGCCCCATTCAAAACTCACCCGAGCCCTCGGGGCTCCAAACCAAACATGCACACAACCTTAAAAACATCTTACGGACTTACTTATGCGATCAAATCGCCAAAATAACATCCTATACATAGGATCAAGCCTCAAACACATGATTTTCTTTTCTTCAACTTTCATAACTCAAATTCTCCATTTTTTTTAGTCTGAAACACGTCATATGACGTCCGTTTTTAGCCAAACTTTACAGATAGTGCTTAACACATATTTAAGACTTGTACCGGGCGTCGGAACCAAAATACGAGCCCGATACCTATATTTTCTAACTCCTTTTCATTTCAAATTTTCATATCAAATTTCAGAAAAACAATTTCTTTCAAAAATTCATTTCTCGGGCTTGGGACCTCAGAATTTGATTCCGGGCACACGCCCAAGTCCCATATTTTTCTACGGACCCTCCGGGACCGTCGAATCACAGGTCCGGGTCCGTTTACCCAAAATGTTGACCGATGTCAACATTATGCATATAAATACCAAAATTCATCAAATGTTTCACATAATTAACATATTCTAACATAAAAACTTTCCGGATACGCGTTCGAACTACGCACGCCAATCGAGGAAACTAAAAGCGAGGTTTTCAAGGCCTCGAAAGCGTGGAACAAGGAAGAACTATGGTGATGACCCTTCGGGTCGTCACATAAAGGTCCAACTCATATCCACAAAAGTTCAAGTCATATCCTAAAAGTTCAATTTATAAACTAAAATTCCAATACATAAACCAAAATTTCAATTCATATCCTAAAGGTTCAACTCATATCCACAAAAGTTCAAGTCAAATCCTAAAATTTCAATTTATAAACTAAAATTCCAATACATAAATTAAAATTTCAATTCATATCCTTAAGGTTCAACTCATATCCACAAAAGTTCAAGTCATATCCTAAAATTTCATATTATAAACTAAAATTCCAATACATAAACCAAAATTTCAATTCATATCCTAAAGGTCCAAGTCATATCCACAAAAGTTCAAATCAAATCCTAAAACTTTAATTTATAAACTAAAATATTTCCAAGACATAAACCAAAATTTCAATTCATATCCTAAAGGTTCAACTCATATCCATAAAAGTTCAATACAAATCCTAAAAGTTCAATTTATAAACTAAAATTCCAATACACAAACCAAAATTTCAATTCATATCCTAAAGGTTCAACTCATTTCCACAAAAGTTCAAGTCAAATCCTTAAATTTCAATTTATAAACTAAAATTCCAATACATAAACCAAAATACAATTCATATCCTAAAGGTTCAACTCATATCCACAAAAGTTCAAGTTATATCCTAAAATTTTAATTTATAAACTAAAATTCCAAAACATAAACGAAAATTTCAATTCATATCCTAAAGGTTCAACTCATATCCACAAAAGTTCAATTCAAATCCTAAAAGTTCAATTTATAAACTAAAATTCCAATACACAAACCAAAATTTCAATTCATATCTTAAAGGTTCAACTCATTTCCACAAAAGTTCAAGTCAAATCCTAAAATTTCAATTTATAAACTAAAATTCCAATACATAAATCAAAAATTCAATTCATATCCTAAAGGTTCAACTCATATCCACAAAAGTTCAAGTTATATCCTAAAATTTCAATTTATAAACTAAAATTCCAATACATAAACCAAAATTTCAATTCATATCCTAAAGGTTCAACTCATATCCATAAAAGTTCAAGTCAAATCCTAAAATTTCAATTTATAAACTAAAATTCCAATACACAAACCAAAATTTCAATTCATATCCTAAAGGTTCAACTCATATCCACAAAAGTTCAAGTCAAATCCTAAAATTTCAATTTATAAACTAAAATTCCAATACATAAACCAAAATTTCAATTCAAATCCTAAAGGTTCAACTGGTATCCACAAAAGTTCAAGTTAAATCATAAAATTTCAATTTATATCATAAAGGTTCAACTCATATCCACAAATGTTCACGTCATATCCTAAAATTTCAATTTATAAAAACAAAATCCAATACATAAACCAAAATTTCAATTCATATCCTAAAGGTTCAACTCATATCCACAAAAGTTAAAGTCAAATTCTAAAACTTCAATTTATAAACTAAAATTCAAAGACATAAACCAAAATTTCAATTCATATCCTAAAGGTTCAACTCATATCCATAAAAGTTCAAGTCAAATCCTAAAATTTCAATTTATAAACTAAAATTCCAATACACAAACCAAAATTTCAATTCATATCCTAAAGGTTCAACTCATATCCACAAAAGTTCAAGTCAAATCCTAAAATTTCAATTTATAAACTAAAATTCCAATACATAAACCAAAATTTCAATTCAAATCCTAAAGGTTCAACTGGTATCCACAAAAGTTCAAGTTAAATCATAAAATTTCAATTTATAAACTAAAATTCCAATACATAAACCAAAATTTCAATTCATATCCTAAAGGTTCAACTGATATCCACAAAAGTTCAAGTAAAATCCTAAAATTTTAATATATAAACTAAAATTCCAATACACAAACCAAAATTTAAATTCATATACTAAATGTTCAACTCATATCCACAAAAGTTCAAATCAAATCCTAAAACTTTAATTTATAAACTAAAATTCCAAGGCATAAACCAAAATTTCAATTCATATCCTAAAGGTTCAACTCATATCCGCAAAAGTTCAAATGAAATCCTAAAATTTCAATTTATAAACTAAGATTCCAATACATAAACCAAAATTTAAATTCATATCCTAAAGATTCAACTCATATCCACAAAAGTTGAAGTAAAATCCTAAAATTTTAATTTCTAAACTAAGATTCCAATACATAAACTAAAATTTCAATTCATATCCTAAAGGTTCAACCATATCCACAAAAGTTCAAGTCAAATCCTAAAATTTGAATTTATAAACTAAAATTCCAATACATAAACCAAAATTTCAATTCATATCCTAAAGGTTCAGCTCATATCTACAAAAGTTCATGTCATATCCTAAAATTTTAATTTATAAACTCAAATTCCAATACACAAACCGAAATTTCAATTCATATCTTAAAGGTTCAACTCATATCCACAAAAGTTCAAGTCATATCCTAAAATTTCAATTTATAAACTAAAATTCCAATACATAAACAAAAATTATAATTCATATCCTAAAGGTTCAACTCATATCCATAAAAGTTCAAGTCAAATCCTAAAATTTCAATTTATAAACTAAAATTCCAATACATAAACCAACATTTCAATTCATATCCTAAAGGTTCAACTCATATCCACAAAACTTCAAGTCAAATCCTAAAATTTCAATTTATAAACTAAAATTCCAATACACAAACCAAAAATTCAATTCATATCCTAAAGGTTCAACTGATATCCACAAAAGTTCAAGTCAAATCCTTAAATTTCAATTTATAAACTAAAGTTCCAATACACAAACCAAAATTTCAATTCATATACACAAGTTCCAACGCATATCCACAAAAGTTCAAGTCAAATTGTAAAACTTTAATTTATAAACTAAAATTCCAAGACATAAACCAAAATTTCAATTCATATCCTAAAGGTTCAACTTATATCCACAAAAGTTCAAGTCATATTCTAAAATTTCTATTTTGTCAGGACCCAAATCCCGGTCGTGATGGCGCCCAACACACTACTAGGCAAGCCCGACCATTATTAAACACTTAACCCAATTTATCAAAAATAGCGGAAAAAAATATCAATTAAGCAAGATTAAAGTACTGAAGATTTTAACAAAATACACAATATAATCTCACTAGGACCCGGTGTCACGAATCTGAGCCTCTAGAATACAGAATATCATCCTAATACATGGTATATCCAAAGTCTGATAATGCGAAAATAAAGAGATAGGATAGGAGGGAGAAGATCAATGGCTGTGAACTCCGTGCAGCTACCTCGATACTCCCAGAGGTTGGATCTGCTGATCAACTGGATCTACTGAGCCTGAGACTGCCCTGGATCTGCACACAAGGTGCAGGGAGTAAAGTGAGTACTCCGACCCAGTGAGTAATAAAAGTAACTACAGTCCGAAGATAAGAAAATCCAGTAAATACACAATGTAAGCTAAAATGCAAATATACAGCAACATATGGGACTGAGCAGCTAAACACCATTATAAATACAAATACATGAATGCAATGCAATGCATATGATGGTACATTCCAGTATCCCACTGCGGTGTGCAGCCCGAGCCATCCATATTTATTTATCGTCGACGGCGCTCACTGGGGGTGTGTACAGACTCCGGAGGGGCTCCTACAGCCCAAGCGCAATATCTTGGTCAGTCATTGTTACATGACCGGTCAGCCATTGTTACCTGACTAATTTATATCATACAGTGCCATTGTTATCATTGTTCAAGTATATCATCCAGTGTCATTGTTACCACTATTTCAAGTATATCACACAGTGTCATTGTTACCACTGTGTCAAGTATATCACACAGTGTCATTGTTACCACTGTGTCAAGTCACTTTATAATCAGTCCAGAAAATAATATAATAAGCCCCTTGGGCATTTACAAAACAGAAGTTCCCAGCCCGGAATACATTTAAAAATATCATTTAAGTTTTCAACACTTAGAATTATGGCTGAGTTTGCAAAACAACATTTAAAACCTTGGACTGAAATTAAATGATATGCAAATCATGCTAAGCAGTAATATCAATCCTCGAAGGATTTTACAAATCGGCACAAGGCCCCAAACATGGCATCAAGCCCAGTAATATCAATGAAGTATGTGTATCAATCACCAGTATAGTATAAACATCACACGAGATGGACCAAGTCACAATACCAAGTAGTATCCGACCCCGCACTCGCCATGGAGTGCGTGTCACACCTTAATATAGCGTTACGATGTGAAAGTCTGGGGTTTCAAACCCTCAGAATAGCATTTACATCAATTACTCACCTCTAACCGTCCGTAGACTAGTCCGTAATGCTCTTTCCTCTTGAATTGACCTCTTCGCGCGTCAAATCTAGTCAAAACCACAATGAATACATTACAATAGGCTAAGGGAATATAACCCAATCGAAAAGACTCGAAAAATGTCGAAAATCCCGAAATTAGCAAAACTTGAGCCCCGGGCCCACATCTCGAAATTTAGAAATTTTTACATCAATACGACCCTTATCTTGCCATGAGTCTATACATACTAAATTCACAAAAATCGGAGTTCATTTGACCCCTCAAATCACAATTTAATTCTCTTAAGTTTCAAGCCCTAAACCACCATTTTTGTCCATAAAAACTCACCTTTGATGCTTGATGAAATCCCCCTTGAAATTCTCTCCAAAATAATCCAAGCCAAATGAAAGAAATGAAAGAAATAAGCCAAATCCGTGTTTAAAAGAATCTGCCCGTGCTTCGTCGAGTTGTACCTTGCACTTGTGCTATACAGGTTGTACATCCTATTAAAATTGTTCCTTGTCGGACACCTTCTGTTTAAACACCCATAACGTCTTGTATAAATATCCAAATGACAAACAGTTTGAATATATAGAAACTAGACTCAATGATTTTTAGTTTGATAGGTTGTACACCATATAACTCTTTATATATCCCGAGATATGAGCTTCTAAATCGGCTCCATGAAATCAGAAAATTTCTAGAGAAACTGCTCCACCAGTCATCTTCAATCAATCATAACTTTCTCTACAAATATCTAAATTACATCTTCTTTAGGTTTATGGAAATTAGATACAAAGGGCTACAACTTTTATTTTTGAATAATCTTAAAATTCCTTGTATATAAAAAGATATAGGTCTCCGAAGTACGCTCCACGACTGCACATTGCTGTCGAAAGACCGCTTAGCAGCAGAAATTGCAGCAGCTTTTATTTTCACTAAAAAGGATCTAACTCCATCATACAAACTCGGAATTAGACGATTCTTATTCCTATGAGTCACAAATAATAATATGAACACAACCCTTCAATCGAAACTCAATTAGGAGCTCGTTTGCCCAGTTCAATACTCATTTCGCTCGTTAAACAATTAACTCACATTTCACGTCAAAAACCCAATCGCGACTTGATGAAATTAAACCAAAATTTCCAGATCAGTCCTATAATTCATGATTTAAATTTTCGAAGTCTCGAAATCAAATTTGGATCTCTAGAACTAAAAATGGACCCTTGGATCATTACATGCTTATGCTCAAAACGGCAAAAATCTTCCAAAACTTATCCGAGCCTCATGGGACCCCGACCAAAAAATGCCAACATAATTCATAACATCATTAAAACCTGCTCAAATCATCAAAACACCTCAAACAACATCAAATTACCCAAAACTCATCGAATTCAAGCCTAAGTTTCCAAAAACTTTCGAAAATACAATTTCGATCAAAAACCCGACCAAACGTTGTCAGAATGACCTGAAATTTTGCGCACACATCACAAATGACATAACAAAGCTACAGCAATTCTCAGAATTCCATTCCGACTCCCGGATCAAAATCTCACCAATCAACCGGAATTCGCCAAAATACTAACTTCGCCAATTCAAGCCTAATTCTACACCGGACCTCCAAAATTACTTCTGATCACACTCCTAAGTCACAAATCATCCCCCGAAGCTAACCAAATCATCGAAATTCAAATCCGAGCCCTCTAACACATAAGTCAATGTTCGGTTGACTTTTCCAACTTAAACCTCCTTAAAAGAGACTAAGTGTCTCAAACCTTACCAAAATCATTCCAGAATGACTTCAAATTTTACGCACAAGTCACATTCGACATTACGGACTTGCCCCATCTTTCGGAACCGCATTCCGATCCCGATATCAAAATTTCCACTTCCGGCCGAATTTTCTCAAAAACCTTCAAATTTCTATATTTAGCCAAATGACTTCAAAATGACCTCCGGACATCCGAATTCACTTCCGATCGCGCTCACAACTCTAGAATCACCATAAAGATCTATTCTCAGACTCGGAATCCCAAATGGACATTTATAACACCGAAATGCATTCCAACCCAAATTTATGAAATTCTTCTAAAATACTAACTTTCCCAATATACGCTGAAATGCTCACGGGTTACCCAAAACCAAATCCGGACATACGCCCAAGTCCGAAATCATCATACGAACATGCTGGAACTTTCAGATCCCAATTTCGAGGTCGTTTACTCAAAATTCTAATCCTAGTTCATTTCTTCAATTTTAAGCTTTCAAAATGAGAATTTCCATTTAGATTTGACTCCAAACTTCCTGAATTTTAATTCGGACCATACACATAAGTCAATATACCTGAGATGAAGCTGCTCGTGGCCTCAAACTGCTGAATGACGCGCCGGAGCTCAAAACAACCGGTCTGGTCGTTACAATCCCCCCCACTTAAACATACGTTCGTCCTCGAACGTGCTGAAAACTACACTGAAGTAGTCCAAAATCACTTGTTTAACACATCATGCACCTTCCCATGCTACCACTGCTCCGTTGAGCACATTAGCTCGATAATTCTGTAGATATACTTATTTATTCAAGCAAATGAGCCATTAGGCCCAATTCCAACATCCTGAATTTCACTGCCAAGCCTGTTTCCATCATACGACCACCATATCAATCTCCACACGCTGTACCCAAACATGACTGCATAACTTTACTGAATTCACACTTTGCATCACTTACTCATAGAACCACAATAACATTCTTTAAACATAATGGTCGAAATTCCACGAATCTGATGCTCCCATTGCATCTCATGATTTACACAGGTCTTGCTCTAGTTTTTTTTATATATTTTTTTTTTCAACACCGATACGACTGAAGAGATGTGCGGAAATTCACAACCAACTGCTGAATCAACAATTCATTGGATCTACACTCCTGACAAGTTCCATTACCTTGTCCCAAACCAAAGAATGATCTTTGCTCTATAATATACTTCATATAATCAGTTTGCACTGACCCCAAATCTAGTAACCTCGTCTCACCCAGTACGAACTGCTCAGGTAATTAGCCACCTCAAACATAATCAAAAATTCCACAAGGCGCCACAATGTGCCAGTATGCTATCAATTCGAACGCGATACAAAAGGAAGGCGAACTCTAAAAGGAACTACTCAACTCGCACACTAACATAGACTTCCTCAGAAAATAGGGAAACAGAACACACAAAAGCAAATATGGGCACAGAACTGAATATCACACTGTTGAGGAGTGCAACCCGATCCAAACAACATATACTGGTGATTGATACACACACTTTATTGATATTACTGGGCTTGATGCCATGTTTGGGGCCTTGTGCCGATTTGTAAAATCCTTCGAGGATTGATATTACTGCTTAGCATGATTTGCATATCATTTAATTTCAGTCCAAGGTTTTAAATGCTGTTTTGCAAACTGATCCATAATTCTAAGTGTTGAAAACTTAAATGATATTTTTAAATGTATTCCTGGCTGGGAACTTCTGTTTTGTAAATGCCCAAGGGGCTTATTATATTATTTTCTGGACTGATTATAAAGTGACTTGAAACAGTGGTAACAATGACACTGTGTGATATACTTGAAACAGTGGTAACAATGACACTGTGTGATATACTTGAAACAGTGGTAACAATGACACTGTGTGATATACTTGAAACAGTGGTAACAATGACACTGTGTGATATACTTGAAACAGTGGTAACAATGACACTGTGTGATATACTTAAAATAGTGGTAACAATGACACTGGATGATATACTTGAACAGTGGTAACAATGGCACTGTATGATATAAATTGGTCAGGTAACAATGGCTTACCGGTCAGGTAACAATGACTGACCAAGATATTGCGCTTGGGCTGTAGGAGCCCCTTCGGAGTCTGTACACACCCCCAGTGAGCGCCGTCGACGATAAATTAATATGGATGGCTTGGGCTGCACGCCGCAGTGGGTACTGGAATGTACCATCATATGCATTGCATTGCATTCATGTATTTGTATTTATACTGGTGTTTAGCTGCTCAGTTCCATATGTTGCTGTATATTTGGATTTTAGCTTACTTTGTGTATTTACTGGATTTTCTTATCTTCGGACTGTAGTTACTTTTATTACTCACTGGGTCGGAGTACCCACTTTACTCCCTGCACCTTGTGTGCAGATCCAGGGCAGTCTCAGGCTCAGTAGATCCAGTTGATCAGCAGATCCAACCTCTGGGAATATCGAGGTAGCTGCACGGTGTTCGCAGCCATTGATCTTCTCCCTCATATCCTATCCTATCTCTTGAATAATGATCGGGCTTGCCTAGTAGTGTGTTGGGCGCCATCACGACCGGGATTTGGGTCGTGACAATATGAATTGAAATTTTGATTTATGTATTGGAATCTTAGTTTATAAATTGAAATTTTAGGATATGACTTGAACTTTTGTGGATATGAGTTGAACCTTTAGGATATGAATAGAAATTTTGGTTTATGTATCGGAATCTTAGTTTATAAATTGAAATTTTAGGATTTTACTTGAAATTTTGTGGATATGAGTTGAACCTTTAGGATATGAATTGAAATTTTGGTTTATGTATTGGAATCTTAGTTTATAAATAGAAATTTTAGGATATGACTTGAACTTTTGTGGATATAATTTGAAACTTTAGGATATGAATTGAAATTTTGGTTTATGTATTGGAATTTTAGTTTAAAAATTGAAATTTTAGGATTTGACTTGAACTTTTGTGGATATGAGTTGAACCTTTAGGATATGAATTGAAATTTTTGTTTATGTATTGGAATTTTAGTTTATAAATTGAAATTTTAGGATTTGACTTGAACTTTTGTGGATATGAGTTGAACCTTTAGGATATGAATTGAAATTTTGGTCTGTGTATTGGAATTTTAAGTTATAAATTGAATTTTTAGGATTTGACTTGAACTTTTGTCGATATCAGTTGAACCTTTGTGATATGAATTGAAATTTTTGTTTATGTATGGGAATTTTCATTTATAAATTGAAATTTTAGGATTTGACTTGAACTTTTGTGGATATGAGTTGAACCTTTAGGATATGAATTGAAATTTTGTTTATGTATTGGAATTTTAGTTTATAAATTCAAATTTTAGGATTTGACTTTAACTTTTGTGGATATGAGTTGAACCTTTAGGATATGAATTGAAATTTTGGTTTGTGTATTGGAATTTTAGTTTATAAATTGAAATTTTAGGATTTGACTTAAACTTTTGTGGATATGAGTTGAACCTTTAGGATATGAATTTAAATTTTGGTTTATGTCTTTGAATTTTAGTTTATAAATTGATGTTTTAGAATTTGACTTGAACTTTTGTGGATACGAGTTGAACCTTTAGGATACGAATTGAAATTTTGGTTTATGTATTGGAATTTTAGTTTATAAATTGAAATTTTTGGATATGACTTGAACTTTTGTGGATATGAGTTGAACCTTTAGGATATGAATTGAAATTTTTGTTTAGGTATTGGAATTTTAGTTTATAAATTGAAATTTTAGGATATGACTTGAACTTTTGTGGATATAAGTTGAACCTTTAGGATATGAATTGAAATTTTAATTTATGTATTGGAATTTTAGTTTATAAATTGAAATTTTAGGGTTTTACTTGAACTTTTATGGATATGAGTTGAACCTTTAGGATATGAATTGAAATTTTGGTTTATGTATTGGAATTTTAGTTTATAAATTGAAATTTTTGGATATGACTTGAACTTTTGTGGATATGAGTTGAACCTTTAGGATATGAATTGAAATTTTAGTTTATGTATTGGAATCTTAGTTTATAAATTAAAATTTTAGGATTTTACTTCAACTTTTGTGGATATGTGTTGAACCTTTATGATATGAATTGAAATTTTGGTTTATGTATCGTAATCATAGTTTATAAATTGAAATTTTAGGATTTTACTTGAAATTTTGTGGATATGAGTTGAACCTTTAGGATATGAATTGAAATTTTGGTTTATGTATTGGAATCTTAGTTTATAAATATGTAACGACCCGACCGGTTGTTTTGAGCTCTGACGCGTCATTCAGCAGTTTGAGGCCATGAGCAGCTTCATCTCAGGTATATTGACTTGTGTGTATGGTCCGAATTAAAATTCAGGAAGTTTGGAGTCAAATCTAAATGGAAATTCTCATTTTGAAAGCTTAAAATTGAAGAAATGAACTAGGATTAGAATTTTGAGTAAACGACCTCGGAATTGGGATCTGAAAGTTCCAGCATGTTCGTATGATGATTTTGGACTTGGGCATATGTCCGGATTTGGTTTTGGGTAACCCGTGAGCATTTCGGCGTATATTGTGAAAGTTAGTACTTTAGAAGAATTTCATAAATTTGGGTTGGAAGGCATTTCAGTGTTATAGATGTCTGTTTGGGATTCTGAGTCTGGGAATAGATCCGTATGGTGATTCTAGAGTTGGGAGCACGATCGGAAGTGAATTCGGATGTCCGGAGGTCATTTTGAAGTCATTTGGCTAAATATAGAAATTTGAAGGTTTTTGAGAAAATTCGACCGGAAGTGGAAATTTCGATATCGGGGTCGGAATGCGGTTCCGAAAGATGGGGCAAGTCCGTAATGTCGAATGTGACTTGTTCGCAAAATTTGAAGTCATTCCGGAATTATTTTGGTGAGGTTTGAGACACTTAGTCTCTTTTAAGGAGGTTTAAGTTGGAAAAGTCAACCGAACATTGACTTATGTGTTAGATGGCTCGGATTTGAATTCCGATGATTCGGTTATCTTCGGGGGATGATTTGTGACATAGGAGTGTGATCAGAAGTAATTTTGGAGGTCCGGTGTAGAATTAGGCTTGAATTGGCGAAGTTAGTATTTTGGCGAATTCCGGTTGATAGGTGAGATTTTGATCCGGGAGTCGGAATGGAATTCCGAGAATTGTTGTAGCTTTGTTATGTCATTTGTGATGTGTGCAAAAAAGTTCAGGTCATTCGGACATCGTTTGGTCGGGTTTTTGATCGAAAGTGTATTTTCGGAAGTTTTTGGAAACTTAGGCTTGAATTCGACGAGTTTTGGGTAATTTGATGTTGTTTGAGGTATTTTGATGATTTGAGAAGGTTTTAATGATGTTATGAATTATGTTGGTATTTTTGGTCGGGGTCCCATGAGGCTCGGATATGTTTTGGAAGAGTTTTTGGAAGATTTTTGTCGTTTTGAGCATAAGCATGTAATGATCTAAAGGTTCATTTTTAGTTCTAGAGATCCAAATTTGATTTCGAGACTTCCAGAATTTAAATCATGAATTATAGGACTGATCTGGAAATTTTGGTTTAATTTCATCAAGTCACGATTGGGTTTTTGACGTGAAATGTGAGTTAATTGTTTAACAAGCGAAATGGGTATTGAACTGGGCAAACGAGCTCTGAATTGAGTTTCGATTGAAGGGTTATGTTTATATTATTATTTGTGACTCATAGGAATAAGAATCGTCTAATTCCGAGTTTGTATGATGGAGTTAGAGCCTTTTTAGTGAAAATAAAAGCTGCTGCAATTTCTGCTGCTAAGCTGTCTTTGGACAGCAATGTGCAGTCGTGGAGCGTACTTCGGAGACCTATATCTTTTGATCTACAAGAAATTTTGAGATGATTCAAAAATGACAGTTGTATCCCTTTGTATCTAGTTTCCAGAAAGCTAAAGAATATGTAATTTGGATATTTGTAGAGAAAGTTATGATTGATTGAAGATGACTGGTGGAGCAGTTTCTCCAGAAATTTTCTTATTTCATGGAGCCGATTTAGAAGCTCATATCTCGGGATATATAAAGAGTTATATAGTGTACAACCTATCAAATTAAAAATCTTTGAGTCTAGTTTCTAAATCTTCAAATCGTTTGTCATTTAGATATTTATACAAGATGTTATGGGTGTTTAAACAGAAGGTGTCCGACAAGGAACAATATTAATAGGATGTACAACCTGTATAGCACAAGTGCAAGGTACAACTCGACGAAGCACGGGCAGATTCTTTTAAACACGGATTTGGCTTATTTCTTTCATTTCTTTCATTTGGCTTGGATTATTTTGGAGAGAATTTCAAGGGGGATTTTCTCAAGCATCAAAGGTGAGTTGTTTCTACTTATTTCCAAGTTAAATACATGGATTAGAGCTGAAAACTCAAGTAATTTATGGACAAAAATGGAGGTTTAGGGCTTGAAACTTAAGAGAATTAAATGGTGATTTGAGGGGTCAAATGAACTCCGATTTTTGTGAATTTTGTATGTATAGACACAAGGCGAGATAAGGGTCGTATTGATGTAAAAAAATTTGAATTTCGAGACGTGGGCCCGTGGCTCGGGTTTTGCTAATTTCGGAATTTTCGACATTTTTCGAGTCTTTTTGATTGAGTTATATTCCCTTAGCCTATTGTAACATATTCGTTGTGGTTTTGACTAGATTCGACACGCGAAGAGATCAATTCAAGAGGAAAGGGCATTGCGGACTAGTCTACGGCCGGTTAAAGGTGAGTAATAGATGTAAATGCTATTCTGAGGGTTTGAAACCCCGGGTTTTCACATCGTAACGCTATATTGAGGTGTGAAACGCACTCCATGGTGAGTGCGGAGTAATAGATGTAAATGTTGTTCTGAGGGTTTGAAACCTCGAACTTTCACATCGTAACGCTATATTGAGGCGTGACACGCGCTCCATGGCGAGTGCGGGGTCGGATACTACTGGGGATTGTGACTTGGTCCACCCTGTGTGATGTTTATACTATACTGGTGATTGATACACATACTTCATTGATATTACTGGGCTTGATGCCATGTTTGGGGCCTTATGCCGATTTGTAAAATCCTTCGAGGATTGATATTACTGCTTAGCATGATTTGCATATCATTTAATTTCAGTCCAAGGTTTTAAATGATGTTTTGCAAACTCAGCCATAATTCTAAGTGTTGAAAACTTAAATGATATTTTTAAATGTATTCCGGGTTGGGAACTTCTGTTTTGTAAATGCCCAAGGGGCTTATTATATTATTTTCTAGACTGATTATAAAGTGACTTGAAACAGTGGTAACAATGACACTGTGTGATATACTTGAAACAGTGGTAACAATGACACTGTGTGATATACTTGAAATAGTGGTAACAATGACACTGGATGATATACTTGAATAGTGGTAACAATGGCACTGTATGATATAAATTGGTCAGGTAACAATGGCTGACCGGTCAGGTAACAATGACTGACCAAGATATTGCGCTTGGGCTGTAGGAGCCCCTACGGAGTCTGTACACACCCCCAGTGAGCGCCGTCGACGATAAATAAATATGGATGGCTCGGGCTGCACGCCGCAGTGGGGTACTGGAATGTACCATCATATGCATTGCATTACATTCATGTATTTGTATTTATAATGGTGTTTAGCTGCTCAGTCACATATGTTGCTGTATATTTGGATTTTTGCTTACTTTGTGTATTTACTGGATTTTCTTATCTTCGGACTGTAGTTACTTTTATTACTCACTGGGTCGGAGTACTCACTTTACTCCCTGCACCTTGTGTGCAGATCCAGGGCAGTCTCAGGCTCAGTAGATCTAGTTGATCAGCAGATCCAGCCTCTGGGAGTATCGAGGTAGCTGCACGGCGTTCGCAGCCATTGATCTTCTCCCTCCTATCCTATCTCTTTATTTCCGCATTATCAGACTTTGGATATACCATGTATTAGGATGATATTCTGTATTCTAGAGGCTCAGATTCGTGACACCGGGTCCTAGTGAGATTATATTATGTATTTTGTTAAAATCTTCAGTACTTTAATCTTGCTTAATTGATATTTTTTTCCGCTATTTTTGATAAAATGGGTTAAGTGTTGAATAATGGTCGGGCTTGCCTAGTAGTGTGCTGGGCGCCATCACGACCGGGATTTGGGTCGTGACAAAGTTGGTATCAGAGCCTAGGTTACTTGGTCTCACGAGTCATGAGTTGGTTTAGTAGAGTCTCGTGGATCGGTACGAAGACGTCTGTACTTATCCTCGGGAGGCTGCAAAACCTTTAGGAAAACTTCACATTCTTGAATTCTTATCGTGCGTCCTCGATTTAGCTTGAAAAGAAACTTTTGAAATTCCCTCCGCGTGATCGTATGCACCAACGGGCGCTCAGTATCAGACATGTCTCGATGGCTTTTGATTCCCCGATCGAGGGGCGAGGTGTAATCTCTATGAGTTTGAAGTTAGACCAGTCAGGAGGACTTGATGCAAAATCTTTGCCAATGGCTTGAGCACCGAGGTGCTGATTTTGTGAGCAAGTGTTTTGAACTCATATGTTTATTATTGTCCTTGTTAGCCGGAATGGTGGTTGGATATCCACGTGATGAGTATGTTAGTGTTGCGAGGTGTATTTGTACGACTTGGTAGTGGCGAAAAAGCCTACTGGATAGTAGATGAACTGTTAAGTGATTCGTTTCTTATTGTGATTTGTTGAGTAGCCCGAGTTATGGGCGCATGAATAATATTTTTCGTGTCTCCTAGTTAGATAAGCCTGGGAGCTGAGATCGCGTCCGTAAATGTATTATGAAGGAATCGTTGAGTCAAGGAGACCACCTTGAAGGTCGAAAATATTAAAGAAAGAATATGTTCCTACTTGGTTGAATAGCCCAATAATGGAGGGTTGAAGGGTATTTTCTATGTGTTATGATTCAAATAGGTGCAACGCATGTCCATGTATCAATTTAGATTTATGTAATTGATATGCTTTGTGATGCTTTGTCAAGTTGTGGATGTGTTGTTAGGATGGTTTTGGTGATTCTCTGGCAGGTGGATAGGAACAATTACAAAGGAGGCTCTGCCGAAATTTTTGAAAAATTTAGGACTTAGTAAGTGGGCTTAGTTGTTGTGTGAGTAAATGCAAGAATTGCAGAAGAGTTAAAATTCCAGATGATTCGTGTTTCCACGAGCTTATGATGGAGTGAGTTTAATCTCACCATGATATTACGACAGCAATAGAGTATATGTGTTGTGATCTATGGCTTCGAGCCAAGTTGGGGAGCTTGCTGTTGATTAGCTGATTGCACGGTTTATTACCTACGTGAATTCTGGTTATTGGCGTATTGGTGGGTTATTGCAGCTACGGAAAAGGACCATGAGTGGTAATTTGATTAAATGAATTGTTGGATCCATGCTATGGTTAGCCTTATTGGCTCATGTTCAGACTTGAGGGAAGATTCATGATTTATTCCTCGTATAGGTGCAGGCTTCGAGGGAAGTGATCCCTCTCAGTGCTTTATCGAGAGGGTATTCATATGTTATAAAATTCAGTAGAGTTGGTTGCATTCGGGTCCAAGTCAGAGCTGGGTGGATATCAATAGCGGTCCTAGTTAATTCAAGAGGTAAAGTATGGTGCCTAATGATTTTGAGTCTATAAGTACGGTTAAGAGTCAAGCTTTTGAAGCAGCTTATGAAGAAAGGCACAGAATGTTCTATGATGTTTTGACTTGCGGTGTAGCATTTGAGAGACATGAAATGGTCATGGTATTTGAGATAGCATGGTCTCGTGATTTAAGGTCACTCGGGGTGAGTTTGGTTGAAATAAGTTAGGTGTTAAAGGGAGATATTATTATTTCTAAGGCAATCAAGGATAAATTGGAAGGAAGTAGATTGATTAGCCATAGTTGAGTTGGTATACTGGTGTCAATGATCGGTTCGTCCAGAATGATCAAGTTATGCATGTGAGGCTTGTCGGTCGCAGTGATTGATGTTATTCTGAAGCATGCTTTTGTTAGGGCCTATTTTGAGTAGGCAGATCCCAGAAAGTGTTATGGTGGCTTGGACAACTACTTAGAGATTGGCATATTCGACGATTATGAGGATTCGCCTGTATGCTTCTATAGTTCTCATGAAGTGATTTAAATGGAAAGTCTTATGTGATGAAGTATTAGCCTATTGGCGGTTCCAGAGTTGTGATGGAAATCGCGTCTATCGTATATTGGCACGTGAGGTGCAGTGAGTGGTATGGAATTTGAAGTAAGGACCACGGTTGCAGTTTGGTCAATGACTGTGATGTCATGATCTCGGATGAGCAGTATATGAGTTTCAGTGTTTTGAGTAAGATGGGTATTGACGTCAGTATCACCTGAGGTCGGTGTTCTGTGAGAAAGGCTTTGCATCCTGGTTAGGGATTCTTGATCACTTTTCAGCGTTAGTTTAGCTGGTGGTTTGGATTTGCAGACCCGTTAATTATTTCGGAAGATGGTGGGAGCTTGTCCCACAGGAATATTGTATAAGTGTGACATGTAGTAACTTGATTAATTAGAAATTTAAACCAAGTATGAGGATTTGGGTAATATCATCCATTTGAGAATTTATGCCTGGAGGGCACTCTGTTTATTGGGTTATGGATCTGTGAATGATTATTGGCCTAGCTTGGCACGATCAGGATCGACTTGAGGTCGGTGGATAGATTTAAATGTGGAAGTGAGCCTTACGTCAGGCCAGTTTTGTTTATTTCAGCAATGCGCTCTTTATGGAAGGATAGTCGCAGTCTTATTTCGTGGTCAGTTAATTCATGTAAAGATATATTGCACCGTATGAGTTATGAGACGGCTTGGTAAATTCCTTATGTGTTGAGGTTCCGCTCAGCGGTGATGTTATATGAGCAGGATGAGACTTAGATCATGTATCACACCTCAGTTGTGCTTGAGTTTGTAGCCTATAGCGCTATATTTTTCCTTGGGAATGATATTATGCACCTTAGTGTGTTTATGACCGATGTTCGGTATTTTGATGTGATGAGCTATTCAGCTCGACGTATATCTCCTTATGTGAGTTCTATATGTGGATCGGGTGGCACACCGCCATGGGTAGTATAAACATCACACGGGATAGACCAAGTCACAATCCCCAATAGTATCCAACCCCGCACTCACCATGGAGTGCATTTCACACCTCAATATAGCATTACGATGTGAAAACCCGGGGTTTCAAACCCTCAGAATAGCATTTACATCTATTACTCACCTTTAACCGGCCGTAGACTAGTCCGCAATGCCCTTTCCTCTTGAATCGATCTCTTCGCGCGTCGAATCTAGTCAAAACCACAACGAATATGTTACAATGGGCTAAGGGAATATAACCCAATCGAAAAGACTCGAAAAATGTCGAAAATTCCGAAATTAGCAAAACCCGAGCCACGGGCCCACGTCTCGAAATTCAAAATTTTTACATCAATACGACCCTTATCTCGCCACGAGTCTATACATACCAAATTCACAAAAATCGGAGTTCATTTGACCCCTCAAATCACCATTTAATTCTCTTAAGTTTCAAGCCCTAAACCACCATTTTTGTCCATAAATTACTTGAGTTTTCAGCTCTAATCCATGTATTTAACTTGAAAATAAGTAGAAACAACTCACCATTGATGCTTGATGAAATCCCCCTTGAAATTCTCTCCAAAATAATCCAAGCCAAATGAAAGAAATGAAAGAAATAAGCCAAATCCGTGTTTAAAAGAACCTGCCCGTGCTTCGTCGAGTTGTACCTTGCACTTGTGCTATACAAGTTATACATCCTATTAAAATTGTTCCATGTCGGACACTTTCTGTTTAAACACCACTAACGTTTTGTATAAATATCCAACTGACAAACGGTTTGAAGATTTAGAAACTAGACTCAAAGATCTTTAATTTGATAGGTTGTACACCATATAACTCTTTATATATCCCGAGATATGAGCTTCTAAATCGGCTCCATGAAATCAGAAAATTTCTGGAGAAACTGCTCCACCAGTCATCTTTAATCAATCATAACTTTCTCTACAAATGTCCAAATTACGATTTCTTTCATTTTTGGGAAACTAGATACGAAGGGCTACAACTTTCGGTTTTGAATTTTCTCAAAATTCCTTGTAGATCAAAAGATATAGGCCTTCAAAGTACGCTCCACGATTGCAGTCCAAAGACCTGCACAAAATTGCAGCAGAAATTTCTGCAGCTTTTTCTTTTCTTTTTGGTCCGAATTTCATTCTGTTAACCTTCCGAAATCCACCCGAGGCCCTCGGGACCTTAACCAATTATATCAACATGTCCCAAAATATCATTCAAACTTGTCCCAACCTTCAAAACACCCAAAATAACATCAAAACATCAAATCATCATCGGATTCAAGCCTATGAATCTCACGAACTTCCAAATTCCATTTTTGATCAAAAACTCAACCAAACCACGTCCGAATGACCTCAAATTTTGCAGACAAATCCAAAATGACATAACGAAGCTACAGAAACTCTCGTAATTCCATTCCGACCCTCGGATTAAAAATCTCACCTATCAAACGGAATTTGCCAAAATACTAACTTTGCCAATTCAAGCTTAATTCTACACCGGTCATCACAAAAATATTCCGGATACACTCCTAAGTCCCAAATCACCTAACGAAGCTATCCGAACCATAAAATTCATATTTCGAGCTCTCTAACACATAAGTCAATATTCGGTTGACTTTTCCAACTTGAGCTTCCTTAAAAGAGACTAAGTGTCTCAAACCTTACCAAAATCATTCCGGAATGACTTCAAATTTTGCACACAAGTCACATTCGACATTATGGACTTTGCCCATCTTTCGGAACCGCATTCCGACCCCAATATCAAAATTTCCACTTCCGGTCGAATTTTCTCAAAAACCTTTAAATTTCTATATTTAGCCAAATGACTTCAAAATGACCTCCGGACATCCGAATTCACTTCCGATCGCGCTCCCAACTCCAGAATCACCATACGGAGCTATTCCCAGACTCGGAATCCCAAACGGACATCTATAACACTGAAATCCCTTCCAACCCAAATTTATGAAATTCTTCTAAAGTACTAACTTTCATAATATACGCTGAAATGTTCATGGGTTACCCAAAACCAAATCCGGACATACGCCCAAGTCCGAAATCATCGTACGAACATGCTGGAACTTTCAGATCCCAATTCCGAGGTCGTTTACTCAAAATTCTAATCCTAGTTCATTTCTTCAATTTTAAGCTTTCAAAATGGTAATTTCCATTTAGATTTGACTCCAAACTTCCTGAATTTTAATTCTGACCATACACACAAGTCAATATACCTGAGATGAAGCCGCTCATGGCCTCAAACTGCTGAATGACACGCCGGAGCTCAAAACAACTGGTCAGGTCGTTACAATCTCCCCCACTTAAACATACGTTCGTCCTCGAACGTACTGAGAACTACACTAAAGTAGTCCAAAATCACTTGTTTAACACATCATGCACCTTCCCATGCTACCACTAATCCGTTGAGCACATTAGCTCGATAATTCTGTAGATATACTTATTTATTCAAGTAAATAAGCCATTAGGCCCAATTCCAACATCCTGAATTTCCATGCCAAGCCTGTTTCCATCATACGACCACCATATCAATCTCCACATGCTGTACCCAAACATGACTGCATAACTTTGCTGAATTCACACTTTGCATCACTTACTCATAGAACCACAATAACATTCTTTAAACAGAATGGTCGAAATTCTACGAATCTGATGCTCCCATTGCATCTCATGAACTACACAGGTCTTGCTCTAGTTTTTTTTATATATATTTTTTTCAACACCGATACGACTAAAGTGATGTGCCGAAATTCACAACCAACTGCTGAATCAACAATTCATTGGATCTACACTCCTGACATGTTCCATTACCTTGTCCCAAACCAAAGAATGATCTTTGCTCTATAATATACTTCATATAATCAGTTTGCACTGACCCCAAATCTAGTAACCTCGTCTCACCCAGTACGAACTTCTCAGGCAATAAGCCACCTCAGACATAATCAAAAATCCCACAAGGCGCCACAATGTGCCAGTATGCTATCAATTCGAACGCGATACAAAAGGAAGGCGAACTCTAGAAGGAACTACTCAACTCGCACACTAACATAGACTTCCTCAGAAAATAGGGAAACATAACACACAAAAGCAAATATGGGCACTGAACTGAACATCACACTGTTGCGGCGTGCAACCCGATCCAAACAACATACCCATGGCGGTGTACCACTCAATCCACATATAGAACTCATATAAGGAGATATACGTCGATCTGAATAGCTCATCACATCAAAATACCGAACATCGGTCATAAACACACTAAGGTGCATAATATCATTCCCAAGGAAACATATAGCGCTATAGGCTACAAACTCAAGCACAACTGAGGTGCGATACATGATCTAAGTCTCATCCTACTCATATAACATCACCGCTGAGCAGAACCTCAACACATAAGGAATTTACCAAGCCGTCTCACAACACATACCGTGCAATATATCTTTACATGAATTAACTGACCACGAAATAAGACTACGACTATCCTTCCATAAAGAGCGCATTGTTGAAATAAACACAACTGGCCTGACGTAAGGCTTACTTCCACATTTAAATCTATCCACCGACCTCAAGTCGATCCTGATCATGCCAAGCTAGGCCAATAATCTTTCACAGGTCCATAACCCAATAAACAGAGTGCCCTCCAGGCATAAATTCTCAAATAGATGATATTACCAAAATCCTCATACTTGGTTTAAATTTCTAATTAATCAAGTGACTACATGTCACACTTATACAATATTCCTGTGGGACAAGCTCCCACCATCTTCCAAAATAATTAACGGGTCTGCACATCCAAACCACCAGCTGCACTAACGCTGAAAAGCGATCAAGAATCCCTAAACAGGATGCAAAGCCTTTCTCACAGAACACCGACCTCAGGTGATACTGACGTCAATACCCATCTTACTCAAAACACTGAAACTCATATACTGCTCATCCGAGATCATGACATCACAGTCATTGACCAAACTGCATCCTTGGTCCTTACTTAAAATTCCATACCACTCACTGCACCTCACATGCCAATATAAGATAAACGCGATTTCCATCACAACTCTGGAACCGCCGATAGGCTAATACTTCATCACATAAGACTTTCCATTTAACTCACTTCAGGAGAACTATAGCAGCATATAGGCGAATCCTTATAATCGCCGAATATGCCAATCTCTAAGTAGTTGTCCAAGCCACCATAACACTTTCTAGGATCCGCCTACTCATAATAGGCCCTAACAAAAGCATGCTTCAGAATAACATCAATCACTGCGGCCGATAAGCATAACTCGATCACGCTGGACGAACCGATCACTGACACCAGTATACCAACTCAACTATGGCTAATCAATCTACTTCCTTCCAATTTATCCTTGATTGCCTTAGAAATAATAATATCTCCCTTTAACACCTAACTTATTTCAACCAAACTCACCCCGAGTGACCTTAAATCACGAGACCATGCTGTCTCAAATACCATGACCATTTCATGTCTCTCAAATGCTACACCGCAAGTCAAAACATCATAGAACATTCTGTGCCTTTCTTCATAAGCTGCTTCAAAAGCTTGACTCTTAACCGTACTTATAGACTCAAAATCATTAGGCACCACACTTTACCTCTTGAATTAACTAGGTCCGCTATTGAGAGCCACCCAGCTCTGACTTGGCCCCGAATGAAACCAACTCTACTGAATTTTATAACATATGAATACCCTCTCGATAAAGCACCCAGAGGGATCACTTCCCTCGAAGCCTGCACCTATACGAGGCATAAATAATGAATCTTCCCTCAAGTATGAACATGAGCCAATAAGGCTAACTATAGCATGCATCCAACAATTCATTTACTCAAATTACCACTCATGGTCCTTTTCCGTAGCTGCAATAACCCACCAATACGCCAATAACCAGAATTGACGCAGGTAATAAACCGTGCAATCAGCTAATCAACAGCAAGCTCCCCAACTTGGCTCGAAGCCATAGATCACAACACATATACTCTATTGTTGTCGTAATATCATGGTGAGATTAAACTCACTCCATCATAAGCTCGTGAAAACACGAATCATCTGGAATTTTAACTCTTCTGCAATTCTTGCATTTACTCACACAACAGCTAAGCCCACTTACTAAGTCCTAAATTTTTCAAAAATTTCGGCAGAGCCTCCTTTGTAATTGGTCCTATCCACCTGCCAGAGAATCACCAAAACCATCCTAACAACACATCCACAACTTGACAAAGCATCACAATGCATATCAATTACATAAATCTAAATTGATACATGGACATGCGTTGCACCTATTTGAATCATAACACATAGAAAATACCCTTCAACCCTCCATTATTGGGCTATTCAATCAAGTAGGAACATATTCTTCCTTTAATATTTTCGACCTTCGAGGTGGTCTCCTTGACTCAACGATTTCGTCATAATACATTTACGGAAGCGATCTCAGCTCCCAGACTTATCTAACTAGGAGACACGAAAAATATTCTTCACGCGCCCATAACTCGAGCTACTAAACAAATCACAATAAGAAACGAATCACTTAACAGTTCATCTACTATCCAGTAGGCTTCTTCGCCACTACTAAGTTGTACAAATACACCTCGCAACACTAACATACTCATCTCGTGGATATCTAACCGCCATTCCGGCTAATAAGGACAATAATGAACATATGAGTTCAAAACACTTGCTCACAAAATCAGCACCTCGGTGCTCAAGCCATTGGCAAAGATTTGGCCTCAAGTCCTCCTAACTAGTCTAACTTCAAACTCACAGAGATTACACCTCGCCCCTCGATCGGGGAATCAAAAGCCATCGAGACACATATGATACTAAGCGCCCGTTGGTGCATACGATCACGTGGAAGGATTTTCAAAAGTTTCTTTTCAAGCTGAATCGAGGACGCACGATAAGAATTCAAGAATGTGAAGTTTTCCTAAAGATTCTGCAGCCTCCCGAGGATAAGTACAGACGTCTCTGTACCGATCCACGAGACTCTACTAAACTGGCTCATGACTCATGAGACCAAGTAACCTAGGCTCTGATACCAACTTTGTCACGACCCAAATCCCAGTCGTGATGGCGCCCAACACACTACTAGGCAAGCCCGACCATTATTCAACACTTAACCCAATTTATCAAAAATAGCGGAAAAAAATATCAATTAAGCAAGATTAAAGTACTGTAGATTTTAACAAAATACACAATATAATCTCACGAGGACCCGATGTTACGAATTTGAGCCTCTAGAATACGGAATATAATCCTAATACATGGTATATCCAAAGTCTGATAATGTGGAAATAAAGTGATAGGATAGGAGGGAGAAGATCAATGGCTGCGAACACCGTGTAGCTACTCGATACTCCCAGAGGTTGGATCTGCTGATCAACTGGATCTACTGAGCCTGAGACTGCCCTGGATCTGCACACAAGGTGCAGGGAGTAAAGTGAGTACTCCGACCCAGTGAGTAATAAAAGTAACTGCAGTCCGAAGATAAGAAAATCCAGTAAATACACAAAGTAAGCTAAAATCCAAATATACAGCAACATATGGAACTGAGCAGCTAAACACCAGTATAAATACAAATACATGAATGCAATGCAATGCATATGATGGTACATTCCAGTACCCACTGCGGCGTGCAGCCCGAGCCATCCATATTTATTTATCGTCGACGGCGCTTACTAGGGGTGTGTACAGACTCCGGAGGGGCTCCTACAGCCCAAGCGCTCCTACAGCCCAAGCGCAATATCTTGGTCAGTCATTGTTACCTGACCAGTCAGCCATTGTTACCTGACCAATTTATATCATACAGTGCCATTGTTACCACTGTTCAAGTATATCATCCAGTGTCATTGTTACCACTATTTCAAGTATATCACACAGTGTCATTGTTACCATTGTTTCAAGTATATAACACAGTGTCATTGTTACCACTGTTTCAAGTATATCACACAGTGTCATTGTTACCACTGTTTCAAGTATATCACACAATGTCATTGTTACCACTGTTTCAAGTCACTTTATAATCAGTCCAGAAAATAATATAATAAGCCCCTTGGGCATTTACAAAACAGAAGTTCCCAGCCCAGAATACATTTAAAAATATCATTTAAGTTTTCAACACTTAGAATTATGGTTGAGTTTGCAAAACAACATTTAAAACCTTGGACTGAAATTAAATGATATGCAAATCATGCTAAGCTGTAATATCAATCCTCAAAGGATTTTACAAATCGGCACAAGGCCCCAAACATGGCATCAAGCCCAGTAATATCAATGAAGTATGTGTATCAATCACTAGTATAATATAAACATCACACGGGATGGACCAAGTCACAATCCCAAGTAGTATCCGACCCTGCACTCGCCATGGAGTGCGTGTCACGCCTCAATATAGCGTTACGATGTGAATGTCTGGGGTTTCAAACCCTCAGAATAGCATTTATATCTATTACTCACCTCTAACCGGCCGTAGACTAGTCTACAATGCCCTTTCCTCTTGAATCGACCTCTTCATGCGTAGAATCTAGTCAAAACCACAACGAATACGTTACAATAGTCTAAGGGAATATAACCCAATCGAAAAAACTCGAAAAACGTCGAAAATACCGAAATTAGCAAAACCCGAGCCCCAGGCCCACGTCTCGAAATTCAGAAATTTTTACATCAATACGACCCTTATCTCACCACGAGTCTATACATACTAAATTCACAAAAATCGGAGTTCATTTGACCCCTCAAATCACCATTTAATTCTCTTAAGTTTCAAGCCCTAAACCTCCATTTTTGTCCATAAATTACTTGAGTTTTCAGCTCTAATCCATGTATTTAACTTGGAAATAAGTAGAAACAACTCACCTTTGATGCTTGATGAAATCCCCCTTGAAATTCTCTCCAAAATAATCCAAGCCAAATGAAAGAAATGAAAGAAATAAGCCAAATCCGTGTTTAAAAGAATCTGCCCGTGCTTCGTCGAGTTGTACCTTGCACTTGTGCTATACAAGTTGTACATCCTATTAAAATTGTTCCTTGTCGGACACCTTCTGTTTAAACACCCATAACGTCTTGTATAAATATCCAAATGACAAACGGTTTGAAGATTTAGAAACTAGACTCAAAGATCTTTAATTTGATAGGTTGTACACCATATAACTCTTTATATATCCCGAGATATGAGCTTCTAAAGTGCATCGTAAATTCTGCCGAAATTGATACGAAGGGCTACAACTTTCGTTTTTGAATCATCTCAAAATTCGTTGTAGATCAAAAGATATAGGCCTCCGAAGTACGCTCCACAATTGCAGTCCAAAGACCTTCTGCAGAAAATTGCAGCAGAAATTTCTGCAGCTTTTTCTTTTCTTTTTGGTCCGAATTTCATTCCGTTAACCTTCCGAAATCAACCCGAGGCCCTCGGGACCTTAACCAATTATCAACATGTCCCAAAATATCATTCAAACTTGTCCCAACCTTCGAAACACCCAAAATAACATCAAAACATCAAATCATCATCGGATTCAAGCCTATGAATCTCACGAACTTCCAAATTCCATTTTTGATCAAAAACTCAACCAAACCACGTCCGAATGACCTCAAATTTTGCAGACAAGTCCAAAATGACATAACGAAGCTACAGCAACTCTCGGAATTCCATTCCGACCCTCAGATAAAAAATCTCACCTATCAACCGGAATTCGCCAAAATACTAACTTTGCCAATTCAAGCTTAATTCTACACCGGTCATCACAAAAATATTTCGGATACACTCCTAAGTCCCGAATCACCTAACGAAGCTATCCGAACCATAAAATTCGCATTTCGAGCTCTCTAACACATAAGTCAATATTCGGTTGACTTTTACAACTTGAGCTTCCTTAAAAGAGACTAAGTGTCTCAAACATTACCAAAATCATTCCGGAATGACTTCAAATTTTGCACACAAGTCACATTCGACATTATGGACTTGCCCCATCTTTCGGAAACGCATTTCGACCCCGATATCAAAATTTTCACTTCCGGTCGAATTTTCTCAAAAACCTTCAAATTTCTATATTTAGCCAAATGACTTCAAAATGACCTCCGGACATCCGAATTCACTTCATCGCGCTCCCAACTCCAAAATCACCATACGGAGCTATTCCCAGACTCGGAATCCCAAACGGACATCTACAACACTGAAATGCCTTCCAACCCAAATTTATGAAATTCTTCTAAAGTACTAACTTTCATAATATACGCTGAAATGCTCATGGGTTACCCAGAACCAAATCCGGACATACGCCCAAGTCCTAAATCATCATACGAACATGCTGGAACTTTCAGATCCCAATTTTGAGGTTGTTTACTCAAAATTCTAATCCTAGTTCATTTCTTCAATTTTAAGCTTTCAAAACGAGAATTTCCATTTAGATTTGACTCCAAACTTCCTGAATTTTAATTCTGACCATACACACAAGTCAATATACCTGAGATGAAGCCGCTCATGGCCTCAAACTGCTGAATGATGCGCCGGAGCTCAGAACGACCGGTCGGGTCGTTACACATATCCTAAAGGTTCAACTCATATCCACAAAAGTTGAAGTAAAATACTAAAATTTCAATTTATAAACTAAGATTCCGATACATAAACCAAAATTTCAATTCATATCCTAAAGGTTCAACTCATATCCACAAAAGTTCAAGTCAAATCCTAAAATTTCAATTTGTAAACTAAAATTACAATACATAAACCAAAATTTCAATTCATATCCTAAAGGTTCAACTCATATCCACAAAAGTTCAAGTCAAATCCTAAAATTTCAATTTATAAACTAAATTTCCAATACATAAATTAAAATTTCAATTCATATCCTAAAGGTTCAACTCATATCAACAAAATGTCACGACCCAAAAATCCCTCCGAAGGAGTCGTGATGACACCTAGTCTCTAAACTAGGTAAGCCTAAAATTTACTAAAATAACATTGATATTTATTAACTTCAAATGATATTTCTCTAAATGATTTACAATTCCCAAAACCGGTAGTACAAGTCATAATCCTTTCTAGGAGTAGTCATACAACATAATTACATCACTATTCCGAAACAAATAAATGGAAATAAGTACAATTGAAGGTGAATCTGAGGACTACGAACGCTGTAGCAGGTTTACCTTGAGTCTCCAGCGCAACGAATAGCTACTATCGATCAAATACCTGGATCTGTACACAAAAATGTACAGAAATGTAGTATCAGCACAACCGACCCCATGTGCTGGTAAGTGCCTAGCCTAACCTCGGCGAAGTAGTGACGAGGCTAGGACCAGACTACCAAATAAACATGTGCAATATAGCGTAAAAAAATAATACGAAGCAGGTACCGATGATGGCAACAATGATCAACCAATGATATAAAATGCAGGTAAAAAGAATACCATAAATTTTTCTCAACAATTAATAAATACAAGTGCAATCATCTAATCAAGTCCTTCAAATATAAATCTTTCACCTATAAATCCTTCAAGTAATAATCTTTAAGATAATATGCTTTTCAATAAATATCTTTTGAATATATTTCCTTCAAATAAATCTCTTTCAAATAAGCATCTTTCGAATATAATTCTTTCGAGTAAAGGTCATCTTATGACACCTCATTTCATAATCATAATTAATATAGGTCTCAACCCACTTTCATATTTTTCACGACATTTCGTGCCCATATTTATATCACAACCGCACGGACAACTCACGTGCTATTAAATAAAACCATAATATTTTCTCTGGTACCTCGTGCCTATATCATAATATGTCATTAATAAAAATTATCATATTTTTCTCGGCACCTTGTGCCCACATGTCTCCATCTCACATTTGGCAACAACATTCTCATGTTACTCAATTCATAGGGTCCATAACCCAATACAATTAAAAATGTTCAAAGAGCCTCATTTACTTAATATAAAGTAGAGTACAACTTCCAACCAACTAGAAAATAAACAAGAAAAGATGAAGTAATTTTTTGAAATCGTCTGAATAAAGAAAATACCCTTTTTAATTAAAGTACAATTGTTGAAAATTTAAGTATTGAAAGCTTTATATAAATGCGGCAAGATATTGAAAACAATATGGCTTACAACACAAGGTATCACAACACAGTAAATGACTCTAAACAGTCAATACACTTGAAATGTTAATAACAAAAAAAACACAACAAATAGAAAGTGTACTGCATCACCCTTCGTGCTTTTACTCTCGTCCTCACCATACACGGCATCACCCTTCGTGCTTTACACTCTTCCTCACCATACACGGAATCACCCTTCGTGCTATACACTCTTCCTCACCGAAGCAACATTCACAAAGCAATCCAGGCAAGGAAGTTAATAATATCAGGTATTAACAAGAAAACAATAAAGGAATATAAGGAAAGCCATAATTCAATTATCAACAAGAATCAGGAAAATAAAGGACAAGTGCACGGCATCACCCTTCGTGCTTTTACTCTCGTCCTCACCATAAAAATCAATATAATCTGCACGGCATCACCCTTCGTGCTTTTACTCTCATCCTCACCATAAAATCAATATAATCGGCACGGAATTGTACATCGTGCGGCACGACATCACCCTTCGTGCTTTAACACTCTTTCCTCACCATATGAATAATATAAATGTACACGGCATCACCCTTCGTGCTTTATCGCTCTTCCTCACCCAAACAATAATCACAAAGCAATTTGGGCAAGGCAAAATCTAAAATATCACAATTTGAGCCAATGCTCTATAATGTTCAATAATTCAATTCTCAGCTTGAGTCAATGCTCTATAATGTTCAACAATTCAATCCCGGCAAGGGAACAATAGTACAACAATCAAATCCCGGCAAGGGAAACAACATCAAAACAATAACATCCCGACAAGGGAAACAACATCAAAACAATAATATCCCGGCAAGGGAAACATCATCAAAACAATAACATCCCGGCAAGGGAAACAACATCAAAACAATAATATCCCAGCAAAGGAAACATCATCAAAACAATAACATCCCGACAAAGGAACAACATCAAAACAATAATATCCCGGCAAGGGAAACAACATCAAAACAATAATACTTCCACAAGTCATATTCCTTAATAGTAATTATCATATAGAGCATATACACTATGAAACGGAGTCAAGTTAATCAAAGTATAAGACTCACGGGCATGCTTGACACCAATGTATAGATACTCGTCACCATGCCTATACACTGTACTCCACAATTAACATGTAACAAATAAGACACAATTCCTAATCCCTCAAGCTAAGGTTAGACCAAACACTTACCTCGCTTTGCAACCAATTCAAAATTCCAACAAGTCTTTGCCTCGCGAATTCATGCCCGAAATTCTCAAATCTAGTCATAAACAATTCGATTCAGTCAATAAAAATTATAGGAATTAATTCCATATGAAAGTCTACATTTTCCATTAAAATCCGAAATTGCACTCAAAATTTGCCAGTGGGTCCCACGTCTCGGAACCCGACAAAAATTACGGAATATGAAACCTCATCCAACCACGAGTCTAACCATACCAAAATTACAAAATTTCGATAACATTTTGACCCTCAAATCCTCAAATCTATCCGAGAGAGTTTTCAAACTCTTTCAACTAAATTCATAGATTTAGTATCAAAACTAGTAATAGATTCGGGTAATCTAACCAAAATTAAGTTAAGAACACTTACCCCGTTGTTTTTTCTGAAAATCTCCCGAAAATAGCCTCTTCCCGAGCTCCAATTTAACAAAAATGGAAAATGGGACAAACAGAAATTAAGAATCTGCCCAGAAAATGTCGGGGGTACTGTTCACGCTTTCGGGTACTGTTCACGGGGTACTGTACACGGTACTTTACATGATGCTGTAAAAAAAACATCAGCTTCCCAAAGAGAATTTCAGCAGCTTTTTCTACCCGTTGACCTTCCGAAATCCACCCGAAGCCCTCGGGACTTCAACAAAATACACCAAAAAGTCCTAAAACATGATGCGGACTTAGTCGAAACCTCAAATCGCATCAAATAATGCTAAAATCGTGAATCACGTCCCAATTCAAGCCTAATGAAACTAAGAACGTCCTACTTCTATATTCGATGCAAAAACCTATCAAATCAAGTACGATTGACTTCAAATTTTGCACACAAGTCATAAATGACATAACGAAGCTATAAAAATTTTCAGAACTGGATTCCAATCCCGATATCAAAAAGTCAACTCTCCGGTCAAACTTAAGAAATCTTTAGCCTTAGATTTCTAGATTCCGTTAAATGGCGATAATTTGATCTAGGGACCTCCAGATTCGCTTTCGGGCATATGACCAAGTCCCAAGTCACGATACGGAACTACGAGAATGGTCAAAACTTTTATCCGGATTCGTTTGCTCAAAATATTGACCGAAGTCAACTCAGTTGAGTTTTAAAGCTCTAGTTCCCAATTTAGTCCATTTTTCACATAAAAACCTTTCGAAAAATTATACGAACTGCGCACGCAAGTCGAGGAATTATTGATACCGCTTTTCAACGTCTTAAAAATACCGAGATGGTTATTTAATTTAAAGATGATATTTTGGGTCATCACATTCTCCACCTCTAAAACAAACGTTCGTCCTCGAACGTACTAAGAATTATTATCAAGTTACCAAATTGATGATTTTACTTTTACACAATTATTCGCGATTGTTCCCACATTATCGCATTCAACATAAGTCCGACAACACCATTTCAATTGAGATCATTTCCTTTATCCATATTCGTAAACTTCAAGACCAAATTGCTTACACTCTAATCATTTCTAGAAAGGTCCGATTTTTACGTCAACACACGATATTAGTCCAGACTGGCTATAGCAACTCGTGCCTACACACCCATCAAATACGGGGTATTACATTCTCCCCCACTTAGGGTCATTCATCCTTGAATGAGAAGTAGAGTTCGTCTTCAAACACATAATGTAACTTATCTCTTTCTTTGCACATCTCAATATCCCAAATTTTTCTAACTCCTAAATTTTTTAGAAATTTCGGCAGAGTCTCACCTATAATTGGGCCTATCCACCTGTCAGAGTAACACCCAAACAACTCCTAACAACATGTCCACAACCCAACAACGCACCACAAAGTATATATCAATAACACTAATCTCCGCATTACAAGCACGCCATTATCACAATGATATCTTGACATAAAATGTATCATATGTATGACCATAACCACATCTCTGGTCTTAATGGTTGTTCATAATAGATTACAACATCGCCAATTAACCTCATGTTAACAAAATTTCGTTTCAAACCTCCAGATTACTAACAACAAGGCATGGAGAATGAGACGACCCAAGGGGTCATCACCGTAATTCTTCCTTGTTCCGTGATCCTGAGGCCTTGAAAACTCGCTTTTAGTTACCTCGATTGGTGTGCGCAGTTCGGACACATAGACAGAAAGTTTTTATGTTAGAATATGTGAATTATGTGAAACATTTGATGAATTTTGGTATTAATATGCATAACGTTGACTTCGGTTAACATTTTGGGTAAACGGACCCGGACCTGTGATTCGACGGTCCCGGAGAGTCCGTAGGAAAATATGGGACTTGGGCGTGTGCTAGGAATCAAATTCTGAGGTCCCAAGCCCGGGAAATGAATTTTTGAAAGAAATTATTTTTCTGAAATTTGATATGAAAATTCGACACCCGGTACAAGTCTTAAATATGTGTTAAGCACTATCTGTAAAGTTTGGCTAAAAATGGACGTCATATGACGTGTTTCGGACTAAAAAGGGAGAATTTGAGTTATGAAAGTTGAAGAAAGAAAATCATGTGTTTGAGGCTTGATCCTATGTATATGATGTTATTCTGGCGATTTGATCGCACGAGTAAGTCCGTAAGATGTTTTTAAGGTTGTGTGCATGTTTGGTTTGGATCCCCGAGGGCTCGGGTGAGTTTTGAATGGGGCCCGGGAGGTCTTGGACTTAAGAAAATGCAGGTTCAAGTGTTTCAAACACCAGCGCGGCCGCGGTCATTTCCGTGCGGTCCGCGCTGGAGCTGCACGGCCGCGATGCATTTTTGTGCGGTCCGCGTGGCTGAGTCTGAGGGCTAGGGTTTCAGGTTAACTAGCGCGACCGCGCACAAAAACAGTGCGGCCCGTGCTGGAAGGGTTCAGATAAGCCCCATTTTCTCCCACTCGGCGCGGCCGCAACACATTTTTGTGCGGTCCGCGCCAGGTCCTCAGAAAGGTATACAAGTTCGGAAATCTCAGTCATTTTTCACTTTTCAAAAACCCAAAACCTAAGAGGCGATTTTCCAAACAACTTTTCTTCTCCAAGACGATTGGTAAGTGATTTCTAACTTAGTTTCTTTATCCCTTAACATCTTTTAATATAATTTCAACTTCAAATCAAAGATTTTTATGGGGAAAATTGGGTGTTTTGGGTAGAACCTAGGTTTTCTACAAATTGAGAAGTTGGACCTCAATGGGGTCCGATTTAAAAACAAATCATATATTTGAATTCGTGGGGGAATGGGTAACTGGGTTTTGGTCCGAACCTCGAGTTTCGACCACGTGGGCCCGGGGGTATTTTTGACCTTTTTGGGAAAAACCTTGAAAAATCTATTTTCATGCATTGGGGATGATTCATTTAGTAATTATTAATCTGATTAAGTAACTTATGACTAGATTCGAGCGGGTTGGTGGTGGAATCAAGAGGTAAAGCTATACTAGAAGAGTTTGGATCATTCGAAGTAAGTATTTGTTATAACTTTGGCTTGAGGGAATAGGATTAAGATGATATTTGCTACTTGATAATGTGGAGTACGGTGTATAGGCATGGTGACGGTTATCTATGCACCGGAGTCTAGCATGACCGTGAGTCTTGACTGCTTTTAATTCGAATAATGTGACACAAGCTCCTTGTTTATTTAATAAGTTTCATATAATGTGAATGGTTGGGGAAGATGATTTAAAAGGAGAATGTGTTGTGAATACTCCCTTGCCGGAATGTGTAGACTGATATATATATTCTCCCTTGTCGGGATATTTTGGACTGTTAGTTGTACCCTTGCCGGGTTAAAGGTATATATGATATTATGGGATCGTGTGGCACGCCGTCCACTTATATATGATATTATGGGATCGTGTGGCACGCCGTCCACTTATATATGATATTATGGGATCGTGTGGCACGCCGTCCACTTATATATGATATTATGGGATCGTGTGGCACGCCGTCCACTTATATATGATATTATGGGATCGTGTGGCACGCCGTCCACTTATATATGATATTATGGGATCGTGTGGCACGCCGTCCACTTATATATGATATTATGGGATCGTGTGGCATGCCGTCCACTTATATATGATATTATGGGATCGTGTGGCATGCCGTCCACTTATATATGATATTATGGGATCGTGTGGCACGCCGTCCACTTATATATGATATTATGGGATCGTGTGGCACGCCGTCCACTTATATATGATATTATGGGATCGTGTGGCACGCCGTCCACTTATATATGATATTATGGGATCGTGTGGCACGCCGTCCACTTATATATGATATTATGGGATCGTGTGGCACGCCGTCCACTTATATATGATATTATGGGATCGTGTGGCACGCCGTCCACTTATATATATATATATCATGGGAACCCGAGTCTCTTCTATTTATTTCCGATATTTCATTTTTATCTGTTACTCCCCGATAGCATGTCCCCTCCCAGTTTTACTTTGTATTATCTTGTTATTGTTTTCTTGCACTTGTTGTATATATATCTGTACAGGTTAATTGTGGTAGGTACTGTCTAGCCTCGTCACTACTTCGCCGGGGTTAGGCCAGGCACTTACCAGCACATGGGGTCGGTTGTGCTGATGCTACACTCTGTGCATTTTTGGTGCACAGATCAGGGAGCAGCTTACGGACCGCAGCAGTAGGACTTCTGGGAGCTATCTTCAGTCCAGGGACTCTCGAGGTAGCCTAGCTGGCGTTCGCAGGCCGAAGTCCCTTTCCACGTTTTTTTGTTTGTTTATCTTGTATCAGACAAACATGATGTATTTTCCCATCAGACATTGATTGTAGTATTCTGTAGTAGTCCGTGAGCTAGTGACACCAGACCTTTGGTAGTGATGTGTATTAAACTTCCGCACTTTTTGTTTTCAGTTGCTTTAGATTTAAAGTCTTCCGCTTAGATTTTGTCTCGTTTATTATATTGTTTGAAAAAAAGCAGGAAAGGTTTTTAAATATTTGGCTTGACTAGCTCCGATAGTAGGCGCCATCACGACACCCGATGGTGGGAAATCCGTGTCGTGACAAGTTGGTATCAGATCCAGGTTACTCAGGTCTCACAACTCACGGACAAGCTCAGTAGAGTCTAAGGGATCGGTACAGAGACGTCTGTATTTATCCCGCAGAGGCTACTGAGTTAGGAAAACTTCACCTTGTTCATTCTTGTTGTGCGATTCTGTTTCTCAAGTACTGATTGTCTTTCCACTCTGTTCTTTCGCAGATGGCGAGGACACGTGCTTCCTCTTTTACCGCGCAACAGCCTGAGCCCCCAGCAGCAGCCCCTATTAGGGGCAGAGGGCGAGGCCGAGGCTGTGCCAGAGGCCGAGGCCGGGGCAGAGCTCAGCCCCAAGCAGCATTTCCAGCGACGGAGCCTCAGGTCGATTTTGAGGAGGAGGTTTCGGCCCCAGCTATTCCAATGGGCCCAGATCAGGTCCCAGAGGGTTTTATAGCCACTCCAGTGCTTCAGGATTCTTTGGCCCGACTGGTAGGCTTTATGGAGGGCATTTCTAGAGCGGGTTTGCTTCCCGTAGCTCCAGCCACATCTCAGGCTAGGGTAGGAGTTCAGACTCCCGATACTCGTACTCCAGAGCAAGTAGCTCCTCAGGCTCAGGTTCCAGCAGTTCAGCCAGCTGTGGCAGCCCAGCCAGGTATTGCGGCTCAATCCAGCGATGGTGCGGCTATGTTCGCGGATGCTTTGTGGAGGCTTGATCGTTTCACCAAGCTCTTCACAACCACATATAGTGGCACCCCCTCAAAGGATGCTCAGGATTTCATATTCAGTTGTCATGAGGTTCTACGGACTATGGCCATTATAGAGACCAATGGGGTCGACTTCGCCACTTTTTGCCTAGCAGGATCCCCTAAGACTTGGTGGAGGGATTTCTGTTTAGCCAGGCCAGCAGGGTTGCCATCATTGACCTAGGATCAATTTTCAGAGTTATTTTTGGGGAAGTTTCTCCCAGTTACTCATCGAGATGCTCTTCGCTGGCAGTTTGAGTGTCTCCAGCAGGGTCCTATGACGGTCACCCAGTATGAGACCCGGTTCATTGATCTTGCTCGTCATGCCATTGTGATACTCCCCACCGATAGAAAGAGGGTGCGGAGGTTTATTAATGGGTTGGCCTAGCCGATCCATGTTCAGATGGCCATGAGTGCCGGTTGTGAGATTTCATTTCAGGAGGCGACAGATGGTGCCCGCCGGATAGAGATGGCACTTGCTCAGGGAGGCGGTCCTGGGTCTGATAAGAGGCCCCGTCATTCTGGTAGATTCAGTGGTACCTCGTCTGGAGGTAGGGATTCTTATGGTAGAGGCCATCCTTCGAGGCCCTTTCAGTCAGCTCTCCAGGCTTCTCATGGTACACCAGGTGGTCGTGGTTCTCAGCCGCAGTATTCTGACCAGCAGCTCTTCAGTTCACAATCAGCACCTATCAGCGCACCACCACTTCGTTATTCTCAGCAGCCGGGGGCTTGTTATACTTGCGGCGATATGAGTTACATTGCCAGATATTGCCCTCGAGCTTCCAGTAGCTCGCAGCAGCAGGGTCCTCGCCCGATGATCCAGGCACCAGTTGCCCCACATCCTGCCCAGCCAGCTAGAGGCGGGGGTAGAGGACATAGAGGTGGAGGTAGAGGTCTTAGAGGTGGAGCTCAAACCGCTAGAGGTAGGGGTCAACCAGCAGCAGATCGACCCAGAGATATGATTCAGGGAGGTGGGGCCCAGCCCCGTTGTTATGCTTTGCCAGCCAGGCCAGAGGCTGAGTCATCAGATGCTGTGATTACAGGTACTATTCTGGTCTGTGATAGGGATGCTTCTGTGCTATTTGATCCCGGATCTACGTATTCATATGTGTCGTCCTATTTTGCACCCTATTTGGTTATGCCTAGTGACTCGTTGAGTATTCCTATTTATGTGTCAACACCGGTGGGTGATTCTATTATGGTTGATCAAGTTCATCGTTTTTGTATCGTAGTGTTTGGGGGTCTTGAGACCCGTGTTGATTTGTTGCTTTTGGACATGGTCGACTTTGATGTTATATTGGGGATGGATTGGTTATCCCCGTACCATGCTATCTTGGATTGCCATGCCAAGACCGTGACCTTAGCCTTACCGGATTTACCACGTTTAGAGTGGAGAGGGACTTCTGGTCATTGTACCCACAGTGTTATCTCGTATGTGAAAGCTCGGCGTATGGTCGAGAAGGGATGTTTGGCCTACTTGGCGTATGTTCGCGATTCTAGCGCGGAGGTCCTTCTATTGATTCTGTGCCCATTGTTCGGGAGTTTCCTGAGGTTTTCCCTTCAGACTTGCCGGGTATGCCGCCCGACAGGGATATCGACTTTTGTATTGATTTGACCTTGGGCACTCAGCCCATTTCTATCTCGCCATATCGTATGGCCCTGCTGGAGTTAAAAGATTTAAAGGAATAGCTACAGGATTTGCTTGAGAAAGGTTTCATTAGACCCAGTGTTTCGCCTTGGGGTGCGCCAGTGTTGTTTGTTAAGAAAAAGGATGGTTCGATGAGAATGTGCATCGATTCCCGGCAATTGAACAAGGTTACAATTAAGAATAAGTATCCACTACCGAGGATCGATGATTTATTCGACCAGCTTCAGGGTGCGAGGGTGTTTTCAAAGATAGATTTGAGATCTGGCTACCACCAGCTGAGGATTAGGGCGTCTGATGTCCCTAAGACAGCATTTCGCACTCGGTATGGGCACTATGAGTTTTTGGTCATGTCATTTGGATTGACTAATGCCCCATCAGCGTTTATGGAGTTGATGAACGGAGTGTTCAGACCTTATTTGGACTTGGTTGCGATAGTCTTCATTGACGATATTCTTACATACTCTCGCAGTCAGGAGGAGCATGAGCAGCACCTTAGAGTGGTCCTTAAGACCCTAAAGGATAGTCAGTTGTATGCTAAGTTCTCAAAGTGCGAGTTTTGGTTGAGTTCGGTCGCATTCCTGGGTCATGTCGTATCAGCAGCAGGTATTCAGGTAGACCCGAAGAAGATAGAGACAGTCAAGAACTGGTCTCGACCAGCTTCAACTACGGATATTCGGAGCTTCCTGGGGTTAGCAGGTTACTACCGTCGGTTCGTGGAGGGGTTTTCATCCATTGCAGCCCCTATGACCAGATTGATCCAGAAGGGTGCCCAATTCAGGTGGTCGGACGAGTGTGAGGCGAGCTTCCAGAAGCTCAAGACAGCTCTGACTACGGCACCGGTATTGGTTCTGCCCATAGGTTCAGGGCCATATACGGTCTATTGTGATGTGTCTCGTATTGGGCTTGGTGCAGTGTTGATGCAGGAAGGCAAGGTCATTGCTTATGCTTCGAGGCAGTTGAAGATCCACGAGAAGAATTATCCGATTCATGATCTCGAGTTGGCAGCCATTGTTCATGCCCTGAAGATCTGGAGGCATTACTTATATGGCATGACGTGTGAGGTTTACACTGATCACAAGAGTCTTCAGTATCTGTTCAAGCAGAAAGAGTTGAATTTGAGGCAGAGGAGGTGGTTAGAGTTGCTAAAGGATTATGATGTTACTATCTTATACCACCCGGGGAAGGCCAATGTGGTGGCCGATGCATTGAGCAGGAAGTCCGCCAGCATGGGTAGTCTTGCTTATATTCCAGTCAGCCAGAGATCGCTTGCTTTGGATGTTCAGGCCTTGGCCAATCGTCTTGTGAGGTTGGATATTTCTGAGCCTAGCAAAGTGTTAGCTTGCACGGTTGCTCGTTCCTCACTATTAGAGCGTATCCGCGAGCGGCAGTTTGAGGATCCCCATTTGTGTGTCTTGAGAGACACGGTGCAGCGTGGAGGTGCCAAGAAAGTAACCTTAGATGATGATGGTGTATTGAGATTGCAGGGGCGAGTTTGTGTGCCCAATGTTGATGGGATTCGAGAGTTGATCTTAGCGGAGGCCCACAGTTCTCGGTATTCTATTCACCCGGGCGCCGCGAAGATGTATCAGGATCTGAGGTAGAACTATTGGTGGCGTAAAATGAAGAAAGACAACATTGCGCACGTGGCTCAGTGTTAGAATTGCCAGCAGGTTAAGTACGAGCATCAAAGACCCGGTGGTCTATTTCAGAGGATTGCACTTCTCGAGTGGAAGTGGGAGAGGATTACGATGGATTTAGTTACTAGACTCCCGATGACTCGGAAAAAGTTTGATGCAGTTTGGGTCATTGTTGATAGGCTAACCAAGTCAGCGCATTTTGTTCCTGTTGCAGCCACCTATTCGTCCGAAAGGTTAGCCGAGATTTATATCAGGGAGATTGTTCACCTTCATGGGGTGCCGCTATCTATCATTTCGGATCGGGGTACGCAGTTTACCTCGCATTTCTGGAAAGCGGTTCAGCGAGAGTTGGGCACCCAGGTTGAGTTGAGTACAACATTTCATCCCCAGACGGACGGTCAGTCCGAGAGGACTATTCAGATTTTTGAGGACATGCTCCGAGCCTGTGTCATTGATTTTGGAGGCTCGTGGGACCAGTTTTTGCCTTTAGCAGAGTTCGCCTACAACAACAGCAACCAGTCCAGCATTTAGATGGCTCCGTATGAGGCGTTGTATGGTAGGCGATGTCGGTCTCTAGTTTGATGGTTTGAGCCGGGAGAGGCTCGATTATTGGGTACGGATCTGGTTCAGGAGGCCTTGGACAAGGTCAGGATTATTCAGGATAGACTTGGTACAGCTCAGTCCAGACAGAAGAGTTATGCAGACCGCAAGGTCAGAGATGTTGCTTTCATGGTCGGTGAGCGGGTATTGCTCCGTGTATCGCCTATGAAGGGCGTGATGAGATTTGGGAAGAAGGGCAAGTTCAGCCCTAGGTTCATCGGTCCATTTGAGATTCTTGATCGTGTAGGAGAGGGGGCTTATAGACTTGCCTTGCCACCTAGCTTGTCAGTTGTGCATCCCGTGTTTCATGTATCTATGCTCCAGAAGTATCACGGAGATCCATCGCACGTGTTGGATTTCAGCACTGTCCAATTGGACAAGGATCTGTCATATGAGGAGGAGCCGGTGGCTATTCTAGACCGGCAGGTTCGACAGTTGAGGTCGAAGAGTTTTCCTTCAGTGCGTGTTCAGTGGAGAGGTCAGCCTCCCGAGGCATCGACCGGGGAGTCCGAGTCCGATATGCGGAGCCGTTATCCTCATTTATTTCCCGACTCAGGTACTTCTTTCTTTTGTCCGTTCGAGGACGAACGGTTGTTTTAGAGCTGGAGAATGTGACGACCCAAGGGGTCATCACCGTAATTCTTCCTTGTTCCGTGCTCTCGAGGCCTTGAAAACCTCGCTTTTAGTTGCCTCGATTGGCGTGTGCAGTTCAGGCGCGTAGCCGAAAAGTTTTTATGTTAGAATATGTGAATTAAGTGAAACATTTGATGAATTTTGGTATTAGTATGCATAATGTTGACTTTGGTCAACCTTTTGGGTAAACGGACCCGGACCTGTAATTCGACGGTCCCGGAGGGTCCGTAGGAAAATATGGGACTTGGGCGTGTGCCCGGAATCAAATTCTGAGGTCCCAAGCCCGGGAAATGAATTTTTGAAAGAAATTATTTTTCTGAAATTTGATATGAAAATTTGAAATGAAAAAGGGGTTAGAAAATATAGGTATCGGGCTCGTATTTTGGTTCCGACGTCTGGTACAAGTCTTAACTATGTGTTAAGCACTATCTGTAAAGTTTGGCTAAAAACGGACGTCATATGACGTGTTTCGGACTAAAAAGGGAGAATTTGAGTTATCAAAGTTGAAGAAATAAAATCGTGTGTTTGAGGCTTGATCCTATGTATATGATGTTATTTTGGCGATTTGATCGCACGATTAAGTCCGTAAGATGTTTTTAAGGTTGTGTGCATGTTTGGTTTGGAGCCCCGAGGGCTCGGGTGAGTTTTGAATGGGGCCCGGGAGGTTTTGGACTTAAGAAAATGCAGGTTTAGGTATAGCAGACACCAGCGCGGCCGCGGTCATTTTCGCGCGGTCCGCGCTGGAGCTGCGCGGCCGCGATGCATTTTTGTGCGGTCCGCATGGCTGAGTCTGAGAGCTAGGGTTTCAGGTTAACCATCGCGGCCGCGCACCAAAACAGTGCGGTCCGAGCTGGAAGGGTTCAGAGAATCCCCACTTTTCTCCCACTCGGCGCGGCCGCAACACATTTTTGTGCGGTCCGCGCCAGGTCCTCATAACGGTATACAAGTTCGGAAATCTCAGTCATTTTTCACTTTTCAAAAACCCAAAACCTAAGAGGCGATTTTCCAAACAACTTATCTTCTCCAAAACGATTGGTAAGTGATTTCTAACTTAATTTCTTTATCCCTTAACATCGTTTAATATAATTTCAACTTCAAATCAAAGATTTTCATGGGGAAAATTGGGTGTTTTGGGTAGAACCTAGGTTTTCTACAAATTGAGAAGTTGGACCTCAATTTGGGGTCCGATTTAAAAACAAATCATATATTTGGATTCGTGGGGGAATGGGTAACCGGGTTTTGGTCCGAACCTCGAGTTTCGACCACGTGGGTCCGGGGGTATTTTTGACCTTTTTGGGAAAAACCTTGAAAAATCTATTTTCATGCATTGGGGATGATTCATTTAGTAATTATTAATGTGATTAAGTAACTTATGACTAGATTCGAGCGGGTTGGTGGTGGAATCAAGAGGTAAAGCTATACTAGAAGCGTGAGTTGAGTTTGGAGCATTCGAGGTAAGTGTTTGTTCTAACTTTGGCTTGAGGGAATAGGATTAGGATGATATTTGCTACTTGCTAATGTGGAGCACGGTGTATAGGCATGGTGACGGTTATCTATGCACCGGAGTCTAGCATGACCGTGAGTCTTGATTGCTTTTAATTCGAATAATGTGACACAAGCTCCTTGTTTATTTGATAAGTTTCATATAATGTGAACGGTTGAGGAAGAATGATTTAAAAGGAGAATGTGTTGTGAATACTCCCTTGCCGGGATGTGTAGACTGTTATATATATTATCCCTTGTCGGGATAGTTTGGGCTGTTAGCTGTACCCTTGCCGAGTTAAAGGTATTGAGTTGTTATTCTCCCCTGAAGGGGGGGTCTACTATATGAAGTCGGATATTATGAACTATAATATGGGATCGTGGCACGCCGTCCACTTACATATGATATTATGGGATCGTGTGGCACGTCGTCCACTTATATATGATATTATGGGATCGTGTGGCACGCCGTCCACTATATATATATATATATATATCATGGAAACCGGAGTTTCTTCTATTTATTTCCGATATTTCATTTTTATCTGTTACTCCCCGATAGCATGTCCCCTCCCAGTTTTACTTTGTATTATCTTGTTATTGTTTTCTTGCACTTGTTGCATATATATCTGTACAGGTTAATTGTGGTAGGTACTGTCTAGCCTCGTCACTACTTCGCCGGGGTTAGGCTAGGCACTTACCAGCACATGGGGTCGGTTGTGCTGATGCTACACTCTGTGCATTTTTGGTGCACAGATCAGGGAGCAGCTTACAGACCGGAGCAGTAGGACTTCTGGGAGCTATCTTCAGTCCAGGGACTCTCGATGTAGCCTAGCTGGCGTTCGCAGGCCGAAGTCCCTTTCCATGTTTTTTTGTTTGTTTATCTTGTATCAGACAAACATGATGTATTTTCCTTTCAGACATTGATTGTAGTATTTTGTAGTAGTCCGTGAGCTAGTGACACCAGACCTTGGGTAGTGATGTGTATTAAACTTCCGCACTTTTGGTTTTCAGTTGCTTTAGATTTAAAGTCTTCCGCTTAGGTTTTGTCTCATTTATTATATTGTTTGAAAGAAAGCAGGAAAGACGTTTTAAATATTTGGCTTGCCTAGCTCCGATAGTAGGCGCCATAACGACACCCGGTGGTGGGAAATCCAGGTCGTGACAGAGATCTTATAATTACTTACCCGAAGTAACGAGTCACAATTTAACGCCACTTTGCTCTCACCTTGTAGGCTAAAATTCAATAGTTACAATACAATTTTGGCAAATTATGCACAGAAATATTCATGCAAGAATTTTCAAATAAGCCTAATAGGCATGACTCCCTACAAGTGCTACAACACAAATTTAAATTTCACAAAAGGAGAATTTAAACACATAAAATTTTCACCACCGGGACCTCGTCCTTATATAACATCCACCGCAGCTTGTAGCTCGGTTTAAATATTTCATATCATATAAAAATGTGAGGATCTCATCCTCAACTCTGAATCACAAGTATTTTGCACATTGTGCCAACTAAAATTCTCCATTTCCTTTATTCCTTCTTTCAAATAAATTCGGTTAAACAAAATCACAACATACAATGATCCCTCTTGCCGGTAAGGCATATAATTTACAATGGAAATCAATTATTTAGAAATTACATCTAACTCATTGAATTGATTAACAAGAGTCACTTTTAGCCTCTCAGCTATTTTTAGTGACCAACACATAATGATAGACATAGCTATCTTCATATAATCTCCCAACATAAGTATTCACATATGTAGATTTAAGAATTACGAAGCTCACTCATAAGTGGAGCACAATAGGAGAACTTTCCTCGATACTCAAAACCGAATCAAGTTAAGGAAATTTTGACTTTATAATAATTCGAGACCATACTTATAATGATACCGTCTGGTGTAGCAACCTCAGCCATACCATAGAAAATATATCAACGGACTGGGTCTCCACCTTTAGGAGTCTCACCTCCACCTCTAATATCCTGACCTCTACGTATGGTTGGTCATGTAAGTGGAGTAGTAACTGCAATGGGGCACGGAGCCTGAGTGCTTTGACGAAATATGTCTCTCACAAGTCTAGGATAATTTCTCAAGATGTTCCTAGTATCACCATTTTCATAACAACCCATCCGAAGTTCGACTGCTCATACTAAGTCTGTACCGGATAACTTAAATAACCATTGCAGGAAATTTCATGCCACTGGTATATTAAAAGATGATTGCCCCATGTAAGTGCCCTGATTAACTGGAGCACTATGAGTATTCTGAAATTGTTTCCATGTCCCAGGTGATACTGAAATGTAGAATTATTAAGGACGTGGGAATACCAAAAGTCCCATCATCATTCCTTTCAAATATCAGTTCTTAATCATATACAAGTTTCGACAAACCTTTCAATACCACATATATACAGCTCAAGACAAAACTAATATAACACATGACCCCCACAATTTGAGCGTTGATAGGAAACTCCCCTCACTTAGTACGAAGCAATATGAAACATTCCGATGATTCACAATACTAACCTTTATCGCTCGTACGACACTAGTCATAAGACACCTCAAGCTATTTATTTGGCGCATGTCATCCTCGTGACAGTTAAACTCGCCTTTTCCAGTGTCTCGGCTTGCTAGTAAATACCATTCGCTAAATAGAAATCCCATACGAAACACGTGATCTCTAATACGACCAACTATTTTTAGATCTACATCCACATGTGATGATTAGGCAACCAATTAAACCTTCTTAAGATATTACTTATCAACCAAATGTCAGAATCTGATGTACCCCCATGCGTACAACTGAAAGATCTCTTTGCGCTTCCATATCTTCGGTTTTGAACGACACGTGGTAACAATGGTTGAGTAGCCCTGGCTCTCTTATAACCTTTTACGATATCACAAACCATTGGCGTAGTGCTCAATTCCATACGTGAGTGGATGCAAAAGAACATAAGATATATGCTTCAAGCTGAATAAATGTCGCACGATAAGGAATGAATGAAGTGGAAATTTTTCCTACTAGTTCTATAGCCTCTCGAAGATAAGTACAGACGTCTCCGTACTGATCCGCAAGATTCTACTAAACTCGCTTATGACTTGTAGCACCTATGAACCTAGAGCTCTGATACCAACTTGTCACGACCCAAAATTCCCTCTGAAGGAGTCGTGATGGCACCTAGTCTCTAAACTAGGTAAGCCTAAAATTTACTAAAATAACATTGATATTTATTAACTTCAAATGAAATTTCTCTAAACAATTTACAATTCCCAAAACTGGTAGTACAAGTCATAAGCTTTTCTAGGAGTAGTCATACAACATAATTACATCACTATTCCGAAACAAAGGGAACAAATGAAAATAAGTACAATTGAAGGTGACTCTGAGGACTACGAACGCTGTAGCAGGTTTACCTTGAGTCTCTACCACAACGAATAGCTACTATCGATCAAATACCTAGATCTGTACACAAAAATGTACAAAAGTGTAGTATCAGCACAACCAACCCCATGTGCTGGTAAGTGCCTAGCCTAACCTTGGCGAAGTAATGACGAGGCTAGGACCAGACTACCAAATAAACTTGTGCAATATAGCGTACAAAAATAATACGAAGCAGGTACCGATGATGGCAACATTGATCAACCAATGATATAAAAAGCAGGTAACAAGAATACCATAAATGTTTCTCAACAATTAATAAATACAAGTGCAATCATCTAATCATGTCCTTCAAATATAAATCTTTCACCTATAAATCCTAATTAATAATCTTTAAGATAATATGCTTTTCAATAAATATCTTTTGAATATATTTCCTTCAAATAAATCTCTTTCAAATAAGCATCTTTCGAATATAATTCTATCGAGTGAAGGTCATCTTATGACACCTCATTTCATAATCATAATTAATATAGGTCTCAACCCACTTTCATATTTTTCACGACATTTCGTGCCCATATTTATATCACAACCGCACGGACAACTCACGTGCTATTAAATAAAACCATAATATTTTCTCTGGTACCTCGTGCCTATATCATAATCTGTCATTAATAAAAATCATCATATTTTTCTCGGCACCTTGTGCCCACATGTCTCCGACTCACATTTCGCAACAACATTCTCATGTTACTCAATTCATAGGGTCCATAACCCAATACAATTAAAAATGTTCAAAGAGTTACTTAATATAAAGTAGAGTAACTTGTCACGACCCAAATCCCGGTCGTGATGGCGCCCAACACACTACTAGGCAAGCCCGACCATTATTCAACACTTAACCCAATTTATCAATAATAGCGGATGGAAATATCAATTAATTCAAGATCAAAGTACTGAAGAGTTTAACAAAATACACAACATAATCTCACTAGGACCCGGCGTCACGAATCTGAGCCTCTAGAGTACAGAATATCATCCTAATACATAGTGTATCCAAAGTCTAATAATGCGGAAATAAAAAAAAAGATAGGATAGGAGGGAAGAAATCAATGTTGCGAACGTCGTACAGCTACCTTGATACTCCCCAAAATGCTGGATCCGTTGATCAACTGGATCTATTGTGCCTGAGACTGCCCTGGATCTGCACAAAAGGTGCAGGGAGTAAAGTGAGTACTCCGACCCAGTGAGTAATAAAACTAACTACAGTCCGAAGATAAGAAAACCCAGTAAATACACAAAGTAAGCTAAAATCCAAATATACAACAACATATGGAACTTAGCAGCTAAACAACAGTATAGATACAAATACATGAATACAATGCAATGCATATGATGGTACATTCCAGTACCCACTGCGGCATATGCAGCCCGAGCCATCCATATTTATTTATCGTCGACGACGCTCATGGGGGTGTGTAGATACCTCAGAGGGGCTCCTACAGCCCAAGCGCAATATCTTGGTCAGTCATTGTTACCTGACCAGCCAGCCATTGTTACCTGACCGGCCAGCCATTGTTACCTGACCAATTTATATCATACAGTCCCATTGTTACCACTGTTCAAGTATATCATCCAGTGTCATTGTTACCACTATTTCAAGTATATCACACAGTGTCATTGTTACCATTATTTTAAGTATATCACACAGTGTCATTGTTACCACTGTTTCAAGTCACTTTATAATCAGTCCAAAAAAAATAATATAATAAGCCCCTTGGGCATTTACAAAATAGAAGTTCCCAGCCCGGAATACATTTAAAAATATCATTTAAGTTTTCAACACTTAGAATTATGGCTGAGTTTGCAAAACAACATTTAAAACCTTGGACTGAAATTAAATGATATGCAAATCATGCTAAGCAGTAATATCAATCCTCGAAGAATTTATAAAACGGCACAAGGCCCCAAACATGGCATCAAGCCCAGTAATATCAATGAAGTATGTGTACCAATCACCAGTAGTATAAACATCACACAGGATGGACCAAGTCACAATCCCCAATAGTATCCGACCCCACACTCGCCATGGAGTGCGTGTCACGCCTCAATATAGCGTTACGATGTGAAAGTCCGGGGTTTCAAACCCTCAGAACAACATTTACATCTATTACTCACCTCTAACCGGCCGTAGACTAGTCCGCAATGCCCTTTCCTCTTGAATCGACCTCTTCGCGTGTCGAATCTAGTCAAAACCACAACGAATACGTTACAATAGGCTAAGGGAATATAACCCAATTGAAAAGACTCGAAAAATGTCGAAAATCCCGAAATTAGCAAAACCCGAGCCCCGGGCCCACGTCTCAAAATTCAGAAATTTTTACATCAATACGACCCTTATCTGCCCACGAGTCTATAAATACCAAATTAACAAAAATCGGAGTTCATTTGACCCCTCAAATCACTATTTAATTCTCTTAAGTTTCAAGCCCTAAACCACCATTTTTGTCCATAATTTACTTGAGTTTTCAGCTCTAATTCATATATTTAACTTGGAAATAAGTAGAAACAACTCACATTTGATGCTTGCTGAAATCCCCCTTGAAATTCTCTCCAAAATAATCCAAGCCAAATGAAAGAAATGAAAGAAATAAGCCAAATCCGTGTTTAAAAGAATCTGCCTGTGCTTCGTCGAGTTGTACCTTGCACTTGTGCTATACAAGTTGTACATCCTATTAAAAGTTTTCCTTGTCGGACACCTTATGTTTAAACACCCATAACGTCTTGTATAAGTATCCAAATTACAAAAGGATTGAATATTTAGAAACTAGACTCGAAGATCTATAATTTGATAGGTTGTACATCATATAACTCTTTATATATCCCGAGATATGAGCTTCTAAAATAGGCTTCCCGAATCAGAAAATTCTGGAGAACGAGCTCCACCAGTCATATTGAATCGACTGTAACATTCTCTAGAGATGTCCAAATTACGATTTCTTTAGCTTTCTGGAAACTAGACATAAAGCGCAACAACTTTTGTTTTAAAACTATCTCAAAATTCCTTGTAGATCAAAAGATATAGGCCTCCGAAGTACGCTCCACGATTGCAGTCCAAAGACCTGCAGAAAATTGCAGCAGAAATTTCTGCAGCTTTTTCTTTTCTTTTTGGTCCGAATTTCATTCCGTTAACCTTCCGAAATCTACCCGAGGCCCTCGGGACCTTAACCAATTATATAAACATGTCCCACAATATCATTCAAACTTGTCCCAACCTTCGAAATACCCAAAATAACATCAAAACATCAAATCCTCATCGGATTCAAGCCTATGAATCTCACGAACTTCCAAATTCCATTTTTGATCAAAACCCAACCAAACCACGTCCGAATGACCTCAAATTTTGCAGACAAGTCCAAAATGACATTACAAAGCTACAACAACTCTCGGAATTCCATTCCGACCCTCGGATCAAAATCTCACCTATCAACCGGAATTCGCCAAAATACTAACTTTGCCAATTCATGCTTAATTCTACACCGGTCATCACAAAAATATTCCGGACACACTCCTAAGTCCCAAATCACCCAACGAAGCTATCTGAACCATAAAATTCGCATTTCGAGCTCTCTAACACATAAGTCAATATTCGGTTGACTTTTCCAACTTAAGTTTCCTTAAAAGAGACTAAGTGTCTCAAACCTTACCAAAATTATTCCGGAATGACTTCAAATTTTGCACACAAGTCACATTCGACATTACGGACTTGCCCCAACTTTCGGATTCGCATTCCGACTCCAATATCAAAATTTCCCCTTTCGGTCGAATTTTTCTCAAAAACCTTCAAATTTCTATACTTAGCCAAATGACTTCAAAATGACATCCGGACATCCGAATTCACTTCCGATCGCGCTACCAATCATTAATTCATCCCCCGAAACTAACCGAATCATCGGAAATAAATTTCGAGACCTCTAACTCACAAGTCAACTTCCAGTTGACTTTTCCAAACTAATTCTTCATTAAAAAGACTATTTGTCCCAATTTCTACCAAACTCGATCCGAATTGACTCAAATTCACCAAGTACACATATTGAAGCATGAATAAGCATATAACAGGGAATACAGGACGGAATTACAGGAGACGACGAGTCGGGTCGTCATAGTACAACTTCCAACCCAACTAGAAAATAAACAAGAAAAGATGAAGTTATTTTTTGAAATCGTCTGAATAAAGAAAATACCCTTTTTAATTAAAGTACAATTGTTGAAAATTTAAGTATTGAAAGCTTTATATAAATGCGACGAGATATTGAAAACAATATGGCTTACAACACAAGGTATCACAACACAGTAAAGGACTCTAAACAGTTAATACACTTGAAATGTTCGTGCTTTTACTCTCGTCTTCACCATACACGGCATCACCCTTCGTGCTTTACACTCTTCCTCACCATACACGGCATCACCCTTCGTGCTTTACACTCTTCCTCACCCAAGCAACATTCACAAAGCAATCCAGGCAAGGAAGTCAATAATATCAGGTATTAACAAGAAACCAATAAAGGAATATAAGGAAAGCCATAATTCAATTATCAACAAGAATCAGGAAAATAAAGGAAAAGTGCACGACATCACCCTTCGTGCTTTTACTCTCGTCCTCACCATAAAAATCAATATAATCTGCACGGCATCACCCTTCGTGCTTTTACTCTCATCCTCACCATAAAATCAATATAATCGGCACAGAATTGTACATCGTGCGACACGACATCACCCTTCATGCTTTAACACTCTTTCCTCACCATATGAATAATATAAATGTGCACGGTATCACCCTTCGTGCTTTATCGCTCTTCCTCACCCAAGCAATAATCACAAAGCAATTTGGGCAAGGCAAAATAAAAAATATCACAATTTGAGCCAATGCTCTATAATATTCAACAATTCAATTCTCAACTTGAGCCAATGCTCTATAATGTTCAACAATTCAATCCCGGCAAGGGAACAATAATAAAACAATCAAATCCCGGCAAGGGAAACAACATCAAAACAATAACATCCTGGCAAGTGAAACAACATCAAAAAAATAATATCCCAGCAAGAGAAACATCATCAAAAAAATAACATCCCGGCAAGGGAAACAACATCAAATCAATAATATCCCGACAAGGGAAACATCATCAAAACAATAACATCCCGGCAAGGGAACAACATCAAAATAATAATATTACGGCAAGGGAAACAACATCAAAACAATAATACTTCCACAAGTCATATTCCTTAATAGAAATTATCATATAGAGCATATGCACTACGAAACAGAGTCAGGTTAATCAAAGTATAAGACTCACGGGCATGCTTGACACCAACGTATAGATACTCGTCACCATGCCTATACGTCGTACTCCACAATTAACATGCAACAAATAAGACACAATTCTTAATCCCTTAAGCTAAGGTTAGACCAAACACTTACCTCGCTTTGCAACCAATTCAAAATTCCAACAAGTCTTTGCCTCGCGAATTCGTGCCTGGAATTCTCAAATTTAGTCATAAACAATTCGATTCAGTCAATAAAAATTATAGGAATCAATTCCATATGAAATTCTACATTTTCCATTAAAATCCGAAATTGCACTAAAAATTTGCCAGAGGCGCCCACGTCTCGGAACATGACAAAATATTACGGAATATGAAACCTCATCCAACCACGAGTCTAACCATACCAAAATTACTAAATTTCGATAACATTTTGACCCTCAAATTCTCAAATCTATCCGAGAGAGTTTTCAAACTCTTCCAACTAAATTCACAAATTTAGAATCAAAACTAGTAATAGATTCGGGTAATCTAACCAAAATTAAGTTAAGAACACTTACCCCGTTGTTTTCTCTGAAAATCTCCCAAAAATAGCCTCTTCCCGAGCTCCAATTTGACAAAAATGAAAAATGGGACAAAGTCCCATTTTCAGAAATTAAGAATCTGCCCAGAAAATGTCGGGGGCATTGTTCACGCGTTAGGGTACTGTTCACGGGGTACTGTACACAGTACTATTCACGGTACTATTCACAGTACTGTTCATGGGGTACTGTTCACGATGCTGTAAATAAACAGCAGCTTCCCAAAGAGAATTTCAGCAGCTTTTTTTACCCGTTGACCTTCCGAAATCCACCTGAAGCCCTCGGGACTTCAACAAAATACACCAATAAGCCCTAAAACATGATGCGGACTTAGTCAAAACCTCAAATCGCATCAAATAATGCTAAAACCGTGAATCACGTCCCAATTCAAGCCTAATGAAACTAAGAATGTCCAACTTCTATATTCTATACAAAAACCTATCAAATCAAGTCCGATTAACTTCAAATTTTGCACACAAGTCATAAATGACATAACGAAGCTATAAAAATTTTCAGAACTGGATTCCGCTCCCGATATCAAAAAGTCAATTCTCCGGTCAAACTTAAGAAATCTTTAGCCTTAGATTTCTAGATTCCGTTAAATGGCGATAATTTGATCTAGGGACCTCCAGATTCGCTTTCGGGCATATGACCAAGTCCCAAGTCACGATACAGAACTACCAGAATGGTCAAAACTTTTATCAGGGTTCGTTTGCTCAAAATGTTGACCGAAGTCAACTCAGTTGCGTTTTAAAGCTCTAGTTCCCAATTTAGTCCATTTTTCACATAAAAACCTTCCGAAAAATTATACGGACTGTGCACGCAAGTCGAAGAATTATTGATACCGCTTTTCAAGGTCTTAAAAATACCGAGATGGTTACTTAATTTAAAGATGATATTTTGAGTCATCACACAAAAGTTCAAGTCATATCCTAAACGTTCAATTTATAAACTAAAATTCCAATACATAAACCAAAATTTCAATTCATATCCTAAAGGTTCAACTCATATCCACAAAAGTTCAAGTCAAATTCTATAACTTCAATTTATAAACTAAAATTCCAAGACATAAACAAAAATTTAAATTCATATCCTAAAGGTTCAACTCATATACACAAAAGTTCAAGTCAAATCCTAAAATTTCAATTTAGAAACTAAAATTCCAATACATAAATTGAAATTTCAATTCATATCCTAAAGGTTCAACTCATATCCACTAAAGTTCAAGTCAAATCCTAAAATTTCAATTTATAAACTAAAATTCCAATACGTAAATTAAAATTTCAATTCATATCCTAAAGATTCAACTCATATCCACAAAAGTTCATGTCATATCCTAAAATTTCAATTTATAAACTAAAATTCCAATACATAAACCAAAATTTCAATTCATATCTTAAAGGTCCAACTCATATCCACAAAAGTTCAAATCAAATACTAAAACTTTAATTTATAAACTAAAATTCCAAGACATAAACACAAATTTCAATTCATATCCTAAAGGTTCAACTCATATCCACAAAAGTTCAAGTCAAATCCTTAAATTTCAATTTATAAACTCAAATTCCAATAAATAAACCAAAATTTCAATTCATATCCTAAAGGTTCGACTCATATCCACAAAAGTTCAAGTCATATCCTAAATTTCAATTTATAAATTAAGATTCCAATACACAAACCAAAATTAAAATTCATATCCTAAAGGTTCAACTCATATCCACAAAAGTTCAAGTCAAATCCTAAAATTTCAATTTATAAACTAAGATTCCAAAACACAATCCAAAATTTCAATTCATATCCTAAAGGTTCGACTCATATCCACAAAAGTTCAAGTCAAATCCTAAAAATTCAATTTATAAACTAAAATTTCAATACATAAATTAAAATTTCAATTCATATCTTAAAGGTTCAACTCATATCCACAAAAGTTCTAGTCATATCCTAAAAGTTCAATTTATACAAAATTCCAATACATAAACCAAAATTTCAATTCATATCCTAAATGTTCAACTCATATAACAAAAGTTCAAGTCAAATCCTAAAATTTCAATTTATAAACTAAAATTCCAATACATAAATTAAAATTTCAATTCATATCCTAAAGGTTCAACTCATATCCACAAAAGTTCAAGTCATATCCTAAAATTTTAATTTATAAACTAAAATTCCAATACATAAACCAAAATTTCAATTCATATCCTAAAGGTCCAACTCATATCCCCAAAAGTTCAAATTAAATCCTAAAACTTTAATTTATAAACTAAAATTCCAAGACATAAACCAAAATTTCAATTCATATCCTAAAGGTTCAACTCATATCTACAAAAGTTCAAGTCAAATCCTAAAAATTCAATTTATAAACTAAAATTCCAATACATAAATTATAATTTCAATTCATATCCTAAAGGTTCAACTCATATCCGCAAAAGTTCAAGTCATATCCTAAAAGTTCAATTTATACAAAATTTCAATTCATATCCTAAAGGTTCAATTCATATCCTAAAGGTTCAACTCATATCACAAAAGTTCAAGTCAAATCCTAAAATTTCAATTTATAAACTAAAATTCCAATAGATAAATTAAAATTTCAATTCATATCATAAAGGTTCAACTCATATCCACAAAAGTTCAAGTCATATCCTAAAATTTTAATTTATAAACTAAAATTCCAATACATAAACCAAATTTTCAATTCATATCCTAAAGGTCCAACTCATATCCCCAAAAGTTCTAATCAAATCCTAAAACTTCAATTTATAAACTAAAATTCAAAGACATAAACCAAAATTTTAATTCATATCCTAAAGGTTCAACTCATATCCACAAAAGTTCAATTCAAATCCTAAAATTTCAATTTATAAACTAAAATTCCAATACATAAACCTAAATTTCAATTCATATCCTAAAGATTCAACTCATTTCCACAAAAGTTCAAGTCAAATCCTAAAATTTCAATTTATAAACTAAAATTCCAATACATAAACCAAAAATTCAATTCATATCCTAAAGGTTCAACTCATATCTACAAAAGTTCAAGTCATATCCTAAAATTTCAATTTATAAACTAAAATTCTAATACAATAACCAAAATTTCAATTCATATCCTAAAGGTTCAACTCATATCCAAAAAAGTTCAAGTCAAATCCTAGAATTCCAATTTATAAACTAAAATTCCAATATATAAATAAAAATTTCAATTCATATCCTAAAGGTTCAACTCATATCCACAAATGTTCAAGTCATATCCTAAAATTTCAATTTATAAACTAAAATTCCAATACATAAACCAAAATTTTAATTTATATCCTTAAGGTTCAACTCATATCCACAAAAGTTGAAGTCAAATTCTAAAACTTCAATTTATAAACTAAAATTCAAAGACATAAACCAAAATTTCAATTCATATCCTAAAGGTTCAACTCATATCCACAATAGTTCAAGTCAAATCCTAAAATTTCAATTCATTGTCACGACCTAATTTCCGAACCTGGTCGTGATGGCGCCTCTCATGAAGACAAGGCCATCCATTCAACCCAATTCATCCTTTTAAGACAATTAATTAACACAATTATAGTATAAACATGGTTTAATAATATCCAATAGCGGAAAATATAGATAAAATACGGAATCCAACCTAACTCAGCCCTAACCGGGGTGTCACAAGTCATGAGCTACTACAGAGTTTACTAAAATTCTACAAAGTATGGAATTAGGAACGAAGTATGAAGATATCATAAATAACAGAAGATAAGGGAGAAAACGGGTCTGCGAACGCCATGCAACTACCTCGATAACTCCGATGAAAACTGAATAGCAGAAAACTCGCTCTATGCCTCAGGAATACCTGTACCTGCACACATGGTGTAGGGAGTAATGTGAGTACTCCGACCTAGTGAGTAATAACTATAAATAATGACTGAAGGTAAGAAAACACGTTAAGGCACACAACATTCTATACAGAAGCACTGAATTCATTTAAAATAACAATTCAGTGAAACATCATGTGAAATTTCTTTTAAACGAGTAAAACATGTAATTTGGCCGTAAAATGACGAGTAGAAATCTGCCCATCGGGCTCAGTATCAAAATAATAAGTACAAATCTGCCCCTCGGGCTCAGTATCTCAGAACAGTATCAGCCCCTCAGGCTCAGAACAGTATAAAGCAACCAGTCAATGAAATAAGAGCACATAATTATTATGGTAGATAATGCAGATAAAGAATAAATGCATGAGTGCAATGCAATGCATATTACAGTACCCTCTAGTACCCACTGCGGCGTGCAGCCTGAGCCATCCATATTTATTTATCGTCGACGGCGCTCACTAGGGGTGTGTACAGACTCCGGAGGGGCTCCTACAGCCCAAGCGCAATATCAAGTCATCTCGTGGCATCAAATCTAGGCCCTCGGCCTCATATCAATCTCAGTATAATCACCCAGGCTCTCAACCTCAATATCAATGTAACTCAACCAGGCTCTCGGCCTCAATATCAATGTAATACTGCTGCGGCGCGCAGCCCGATCCATGCTCAGTCCAGAAACCATCATAAGCCCCTTGGGCATTTGTAAAACAGTAGTTCTCAGCCCGAAATATCATTTAGAAATATCATTTAAGTTTTTAAATCTTAGAAAGATGGCTGAGTTTGCAAAACAGTATTTAAAACCTTGGACTGAGGTCAAATGATATGCAAAATATGTGAAAGCAGTGATATCAATCCCTGAAGGATTCAAATAATTGGCAAGAAGCCTACAATTGGAAACATGACTGAGGATATAAATTCTTTAACAAAATAAGTGAGGAAAACCAGTCAAAAATCCCCTAAGGGTTCTACAGGTCGGCACAAGGCCCCAAGCATGGCAACAAGCCCAATTCACAATAATAAAGTATACGTCTCAACCAAAAATGCAGTAAAATATATCTCGGGATGGACCAAGTCACAATCCCCAACGGTGCTCTACCCCACGCCTGTTATCTGGCGTGCAAGTCACCTCAATATAGCATTACGATGTGAAATTCCGGGGTTTCAAACCCTCAGGACATCATTTACATCTATTACTCACCTCTAGCCGGCCAAATACTACCCTGCGAGGCCCTTTCCTTTCGTATCGACCTCCTCGCGCGTCAAAGCTGGCCAAAACCACAACTAATACATCACAATAGGCTAAGGGAATATAACCCAATCGAAAAGACTCGAAAAATACAAAAAATCACGAAATTTGCAAAACCCGAGCCCGGGGTCCACGTCTTGAAATCTAGAAATTTTTACATCAAAATGTTCCTTATCTCGCCACGAGTCTATACATACCAAATTCACAAGAATCGGAGTCCATTTGGCCCCTCAAATCCCAAATTTAGAATTTCAATCTCAAGCCCTAATTTCTTATAATTTGGCTATGTTTTCATGGATTTCTAGGATGATTCTTCAATAAAATCATGTATTTAACTCATAAAACTTACCTCCAATCGATCTTAGTTGAAACTCCCTTCAATCCCCGTCCAAAAGCTCTCAAAATGACTAAAAATGGTGGAGAAATGGGGTGTTTTTCGCGAATGAAATGTAAACATTCTGCTCAGAATATTTCGGAAATATTGTTCACCCCGTGTTACTGTTCACGGGGTACTGTTCACGGATACTGTTACGGGTAATGTTACTGGGTACTGTTCACCGTACTATTCACGGATATTGTTATGGGGGCACTGTTCATGGCACTATTCATGGATGCTGTTACGGGGTACTGTTCATGTGCATTGTTCATAACTACTGTTCACAGTGCTGTAAAAAAATGCAGCAGCTTTATTTTTTTCGGACCAAAATCGATTCGTTAACCTCCGAAATACACCCGAGGCCCCCGAGACCTCAACTAAAACATCAACATGTCTTAAAACATTATCCAAACTTGCTCCAATCGTCAAAACACCTCAACTAACGCCAAAATCATCAAATTATATCGAATTCAAGCCTAAGTTCTTTTAAAACTTCTAAAACACACATTCGATCAAAAATCCAACCAAACGATGTCCGAATGACCTAAAATTTTGCACATATATCCCAAATGACACAATGAAGCTACAACAACTCTCGGAATTTCATTCCGATACCCGGATCAAAATCTCATCTATCAACCAGAATTCGCCAAAATATTAACTTCGCCAATTCAAGCCTAATTCAACACCGGACCTCCAAAATTACTTCCGGTCCAGCTCCTAAGTCACAAATCACCTCCCGGAACTAACCGAACCGTCGAAATTCACATCCGAGCCCTCTAACTCATAATTCAACGTCCGGTTAACTTTTCCAACTTAAACCTTCTTAAAAGAGACTAAATGTCTCATTTCTTATCAAAATCGCTCCAAATAAATTCTAATGCACCTAATACCGATAATGAAACACGAGGAAGCAGAAAATGGGACGAACGAGACAGTAACTCATGAGACGACGGGTCGGGTCGTCACATTTATAAACTAAAATTCCAATACACAAACCAAAATTTCAATTTATATCCTAAATGTTCAACTCATATCCATAAAAGTTCAAGTCAAATACTAAAATTTTAATTTATAAACTAAAATTCCAATACATAAACCAAAATTTCAATTTATATCCTAAAGGTTCAACTCATATCCACAAAAGTTCAAGTCAAATCCTAAAATTTTAATTTATAAACTAAAATTTCAATACATAAACCAAAATTTCAATTCATATCCTAAAGGTTCAACTGAAATCCACAAAAGTTCAAGTCAAATCCTAAAATTTCAATTTATAAACTAAAATTCCAATACAAAAACCAAAATTTCAGTTCATATACTAAAGGTCCAACTCATATCCACAAAAGTTCAAATCAAATCATAAAACTTTAATTTATAAACTAAAATTCCAAGACATAAACCAAAATTTCAATTCATATCCTAAAGGTTCAACTCATATCCACAAAAGTTCAAGTCATATCCAAAAATTTCAATTTATAAACTAAGATTCCAATACATAAACCAAAATTTCAATTCATATCCTAAAGGTTCAACTCATATCCACAAAAGTTGAAGTAAAATCCTAAAATTTTAATTTATAAACTAAGATTCCAATACATAAACCAAAATTTCAATTCATATCCTAAAGGTTCAACCATATCCACAAAAGTTCAAGTCAAATCCTAAAATTTCAATTTATAAACTAAAATTCCAATACATAAACCAAAATTTTAATTCATATCCGAAAGGTTCAACTCATATCCCCAAAAGTTCAAGTCATATCCTAAAATTTCAATTTATAAGCTCAAATTCCAATACACAAACCAAAATTTCAATTGTGACGACCCAAAGGGGTCATCACCGTAATTCTTCCTTGTTCCGTGCTTCCGAGGCCTTGAAAACCTTGCTTTTATTTGCCTCAATATTGCGTGCGCAGTCCGGGCGCGAAGCTGGAAAGCTTTTATGTTGAAATATGCGAAATTTGTGAGAAATTTGATGAATTTTTGATATTAATATGCATAATATTGACTTCGGTTAACATTTTGGGTAAACGGACCCGGACCTGTGATTCGACGGTCCCGGAGGGTCCATAGAAAAATATGTGACTTAGGCGTGTGCCCAGGATTAAATTCCGAGGTCCCAAGCCCGAGAAATAAATTTTTGTATGAAATTGTTTTCTGAAATTAATTAAGGAAAATGAAGAAGAAAGTTGATCGGAAAACTGTGGTATCGGGCTCGTATTTTGGTTCCGATGCCCGGAACGAGTCTTAAATATGTTTTAAGCACTATCTGTAAAGTTTGGCTAAAAACGGATGTCATATGACGTGTTTCGGACTTAAAATGGGGAATTTGTGTTTTATGAAAGTTGAGAGAAAATCATGTGTTTTGAGGCTTGATTCTATGTATATGATATTATCTTGGTGATTTGATCGCACGAGTAAGTCCGTAAGATGTTTTAAGGTTGTGTGCATGTTTGGTTTGGAGCCCCGAGTGCTCGGGTGAGTTTCGAGTGGGGCCCGGGAGGTCTTAAACTTAAAACAAATGCAGGTTCAGGTGTTGAAGGTCCGGCGCAGCCGCGGCCATTTCCGCGCGGTCCGCGCTGGCAGCCACGTGGCCGCGGTACTTTTCTGTACGGTTCGCATTGTAGGGTTTAGAGGGGGTAGCCAGGTCGACCAGTGCGGCCGCGCACCAAATCAGTGCGGTCCGCTCTGGGTGGGTTCAGAGGAAGCCCACTTCTTCCCTCCCTCAGCGCGGCCGTGATGCATTTCTATGAACTACATTATAGGATCGTGTGGCACGCCGTCCACTTATATATGATATTATGGGATCGTGTGGCACGCCGTCCACTTATATATGATATTATGGAATCGTGTGGCACGCCGTCCACTTATATATGATATTATGGGATCGTGTGGCACGCCGTCCACTTATATATGATATTATGGGATCGTGTGGCACGCCGTCCACTTATATACTATACTATGGGATCGTGTGGCACGCCGTCCACTTATGTATGATATTATGGGATCGTGTGGCATGCCGTCCACTATGTGTATATATATATATATATATCATGGAAACCAAAGTTTATTCTGTTTATTTCCGATATTTCATTTTTATCTGTTACTCCCCGATAGCATGTCCCCTCCCAGTTTTACTTTGTATTGTCTTGTTATTTGTTTTCTTGAACTTGTTGTATATATATCTGTACAGGTTAATTGTGGTAGGTACTATCTAGCCTCGTCACTACTTCGCCGGGGTTAGGCCAGGCACTTACCAGCACATGGGGTCGGTTGTGCTGATACTACACTTTGTGCATTTTTGTGCACAGATCAGGGAGCAACTTACGGACCGCAGCAGTAGGACTTCTGGGAGCTATCTTCAGTCCAGGGACTCTCGAGGTAGCCTAGCTGGCGTTCGTAGGCAGAAGTCCCTTTTCCATGTTTTTTTGTTTGTTTATCTTGTATCAGACAAACATGATGTATTTTCCCTTTAGACATTAATTGTAGTATTCTGTAGTAGTCCATGATCTAGTGACACCAGACTCTGGGTAGCATTTTGGTTCAAACTTCCGCACTTTTGGTTTTCAGTTGTTTTAAATTTAAAGTCTTCCGCTTAGATTTTTGTCTCGTTTATTATATTGTTTGGAAGAAAGCAGGAAAAATGTTTTATATATTTGGCTTGCTTAGCTCCGATAGTAGGCGCCATCACGACACCCGATGGTGGGAAATCCGGGTCGTGACACATGTGGTATTAGAGCACTAGGTTACTTAGGTCTCACAACTCACGGACAAGCTCAGTAGAATCTGAGGGATCGGTACGAAGACGTCTGTATTTATCCCGCAGAGGCTACTGAGTTAGGAAAACATCACCTTGTTCATTCTTGTCGTGCGATTCTGTTTCTCAAGTACTGATTGTATTTCCACTCTGTTCTTTCGCAGATGGCGAGGACACGTGCTTCCTCTTCTACCGCGCAACAGTCTGAGCCCCCAGTAGCAGCCCCTATTAGGGGCAGAGGGCGAGGCCGAGGCCGGGGCAGAGCTCAGCCCCGAGTAGCATTTCCGGCGACGGAGCCTCAGGTCGATTTTGAGGAGGAGGTTCCGGCCCCAGCTGTTCCAGTCGGCCCAGCTCAGGTTCCAGAGGGTTTTATAGCCACTCCAGTGCTTCAGGACGCTTTGGTCCGACTGGTAGGCTTTATGGAGGGCATTTCTAGAGCGGGTTTGCTTCCCGTAGCTCCAGCCACATCTCAGGCTGGGGGAGGAATTCAGACTCCCGATACTCGTACTCCAGAGCCGGTTGCTCCTCAGGCTCAGGTTCTAGCAGTTCAGCCAGCCGTGGCAGTTCAGCCAGCTGTGGCAGCCCAGCCAGGTATTGCGGCTCAGTCTAGTGATGGTGCGGCTATGTCCGCAGATGCTTTGTGGAGGCTTGATCGTTTCACCAAGCTCTTCACAACTACATATAGTGGCACTCCCTCAGAGGATGCTCAGGATTTCATATTCAGCTGTCATGAGGTTCTACGGACTATGGGCATTGTAGAGACCAATGGGGTCGACTTCGCCACTTTTCGCTTGGCAGGATCCGCCAAGACTTGGTGGAGGGATTTCTGTTTAGCCAGGCCAGCAGGGTCGCCATCATTGACCTGAGATTAGTTTTCAGAGTTATTCCTGGGGAAGTTTCTTCCAGTTACTCAGCGAGATGCTCTTCGCAGGCAGTTTGAGCGTCTCTAGCAGGGTCCTATGACGGTCACCCAGTATGAGACCCGGTTCATTGATCTTGCTTGTCATGCCATTGTGATACTCCCCACCGATAGAGAGAGGGTGCGGAGGTTTATTGATGGGTTGGCCCAGCCGATCCGTGTTCAAATGGCCATGAGTGCCGGTAGTGTGATTTCATTTCAGGAGGCGGCAGATGGTGCCCACCGGATAGAGATGGCACTTTCTCAGGGAGGTGGTCATGGGTCTGATAAGAGGCCCCGTCATTCTGGTAGATTTAGTGGTACCTCGTCTGGAGGTAGGGATTCTTATGGTAGAGGCCATCCTTCGAGGCCCTTTCAGTCAGCTCTCCAGGCTTCTCATGGTACACCAGGTGGTCGTGGTTCTTAGCCACAGTATTCTGACCAGCAACTCTTCAGTTCACCATCAGCACCTATCAGTGCACCACCACTTTATTTTTCTCAGTAGCCGAGGGCTTGTTATACTTGCGGCGATGTGAGTCACATTGCCAGATATTGCCCTTGAGCTTCCAGCAGCTCGCAGCAGCAGGGTTCTTGCCCGATGATCCAGGCACCAGTTGTCCCACCGCCTGCCCAGCTGGCTAAAGGCGGGGGTAGTGGACATAGAGGTGGAGGTAGAGGTCTTAGAGGTGGAGCTCAGACCGCTAGAGGTAGGGGTCAGCCAGCAGCAGATCGTCCCAGGGATATGATTCAGGGAGGTGGGTCCCAGCCCTGTTGTTATGCTTTGCCAGCCAGGCCAGAGGCTGAGTCATCAGATGCTGTGATTACAGGTACTATTCTGGTCTGTGATAGGGATGCTTCTGTGCTATATGATCCTGGATCTACGTATTCATCTGTGTCATCCTATTTTGCACCCTATTTAGTTATGCCTAGTGAATCCTTGAGTATTCCTGTATATGTGTCTACGCCGGTGGGGAATTCTATAGTGGTGGAACGGGTTCATCATTCATGTGTTGTGGTATTCAGGGGTCTTGAGACCCGTGTTGACTTGTTGCTCTTAGATATGGTGGATCTCGACGTCATATTGGGGATGGATTGTTTATCCCCGTATCATGCGATCTTGGATTGTCTTGCCAAGACCGTGACCTTAGCTTTATCGGGTTTACCCCGCTTAGAGTGGAGAGGGACTTCTGGTCATTGTACCCACAGTGTTATCTCGTATGTGAAAGCTCGGCGTATGGCGGAGAAGGGATGTTTGGCCTACTTGGCGTATGTTCGCGATTCTAGCGCGGAGGCCCCTTCTATTGATTTTGTGCCCGTTGTTCGAAAGTTTCCTGAGGTTTTCCCTTCAGACTTGCCAAGTATGCCACCCGACAGGGATATCGACTTTTGTATGGATTTGGCCCCGGGCACTCAGCCCATTTCTATCCCGCCATATCGTATGGCCCCGCCAGAGTTTAAAGAGTTAAAGGAACAGCTGCAGGATTTGCTTGAGAAAGGTTTCATTAGACCCAGTGTTTCACCTTGGGGTGCGCCGGTGTTGTTTGTTAAGAAAAAGGATGGTTCGATGAGAATGTGCATCGATTACCGGCAATTGAACAAGGTTACAATTAAGAATAAGTATCCACTACCGAGGATCGACGATTTATTAAACCAGCTTCAGGGTGCAAGGGTGTTTTCAAAGATAGATTTCAGATCTGGTTACCACCAGCTGAGGATTAGGGCGTCTGATTTCCCTAAGACAACATTTCGCACTCGGTATGGGCACTATGAGGTTTTGTTCATGTCATTTGGATTGACTAATTCCCCAGCAGCATTCATGGAGTTGATAAACCAAGTGTTCAAACCTTATTTGGACTTGTTCGTGATAGTATTCATTGACGATATTCTTATATACTCCTGCAGTCAGGAGGGGCATGAGCAACACCTTAGAGTGGTCCTTCAGACCCTAAAGGATAGTCAGTTGTATGCTAAGTTCTCAAAGTGCGAGTTTTGGTTGAGTTCGATCGCATTCCTGGGTCATGTCTTATCAGCAGCAGGTATTCAGGTAGACCCGAAGAAGATAGAGGCAGTCAAGAACTGGCCTCGACCAGCTTCAGCTACGGATATTCGGAGTTTCCTAGGGTTAGTAGGTTACTACCGTCGGTTCGTGGAGGGGTTTTCATCCATTGCAGCCCCTATGACCAGATTGACCCAGAAGGGTGCCCAGTTCAGGTGGTCGGACGAGTGTGAGGCGAGCTTCCATAAGCTCAAGACGGCTTTTACTACAACACCGGTATTGGTTCTGCCCATAGGTTCAGGGCCATATACGGTCTATTGTGATGCGTCTCGTATTGGGCTTGGTACAGTGTTGATGCAGGAAGGCAAGGTCATTGCTTATGCTTCAAGGCAGTTGAAGATCCACAAGAAGAATTATCCGGTTCATGATCTCGAGTTGGCAGCCATTGTTCATGCCCTGAAGAATTAGAGGCATTACTTATATGGCGTGACGTGTGAGGTTTACACTGATCACAAGAGTCTTCATATCTGTTCAAGCAGAAAGAGTTGAATTTGAGGCATAGGAGGTGGTTAGAGTTGCTAAAGGATTATGATGTTTCTATCTTATACCACCCGGGAAAGGCCAATGTGGTGGCCGATGCATTGAGCAGGAAGTCCGCCAGCATGGGTAGTCTTGCTTATATTCCAGTCAGCCAGAGATTTCTTGCTTTGGATGTTCACGTCTTGGCCAATCGTCTTGTGAGGTTGGATATTTCTGAGCCTAGCAGAGTGTTAGCTTGCATGGTTGCTCGTTCCTCACTATTAGAGCGTATCCGCGAGCGGCAGTTTGAGGATCCCCATTTGTGTGTCTTGAGAGACACGGTGCAGCGTGGAGGTGCCAAGAAAGTAACCTTAGATGATGATGGTGTATTGAGATTGCAGGGGCGAGTTTGTGTGCCCAATGTTGATGGGATTTGAGAGTTGATCTTAGCGGAGGCCCACAGTTCTCGGTATTCTATTCACCCGGGCGCCGCAAAGATGTATCAGGATCTGAGGCAACACTATTTGTGGCGTAAAATGAAGAAAGACATCGTTGCGCACATGGCTCGATGTTTGAATTGTCAGCAGGTTAAGCACGAGCATCAAAGACCCGGTGGTCTATTTTAGAGGATTGCACTTCCCGAGTGGAAGTGGGAGAGGATTATAATGGATTTCGTTGCTGGACTCCCGATGACTCGGAAAAAGTTTGATGCAGTTTGGGTCATTGTTGATAGGATGACCAAGTCAGCGCATTTTGTTCCTGTTGCAGCCACCTATTCGTCCGAAAGGTTAGCCGAGATTTATATCAGGAAGATTGTTCGCCTTCATGGGGTGCCTCTATCTATCATTTCTGATCGGGGTACGCAGTTTACCTCGCATTTCTGGAGAGCAGTTCAGCGAGAGTTGGGCACCCAGGTTGAGTTGAGTACAACATTTCATCCCCAGACGGACGGTCAGTCCGAGAGGACTATTCAGATTCTTGAGGATATGCTCCGAGCTTGTGTCATTGATTTTGGAGGCTCGTGGGACCAGTTTTTGCCTTTAGCAGAGTTCGTCTACAACAACAGCTACCAGTCCAGCATTAGGATGGCTCCGTATGAGGCATTGTATGGTAGGCGATGTCGGTCTCCAGTTGGATGGTTTGAGCCGGGAGAGGCTCGATTATTGGGTACGGATCTGGTTTAGGAGGCCTTGGACAAGGTCAGGATTATTCAGGATAGACTTCGTACAGCTCAGTCCAGACAGAAGAGTTATGCAGACCGCAAGGTCAGAGATGTTGCTTTCATGGTTGGTGAGCGGGTATTGCTCCGTGTATCGCCTATGAAGGGCGTGATGAGATTTGGGAAGAAGGCAAGCTCAGCCCTAGGTTCATCGGTCAATTTCCGATTCTTGATCGTGTGGGAGAGGTGGCTTATAGACTTGCCTTTCCACCTAGCTTGTCAGCTGTGCATCCCGTGTTTCATGTACCTATGCTCCGGAAGTATCGCGGAGATCCATCGCACATGTTGGATTTCAGCACTGTCCAATTGGACAAGGATCTGTCATATGAGAAGGAGCTGGTGGCTATTCTAGACCGGCAAGTTCGACAGTTGAGGTCGAAGAGTTTTCCTTCGGTGCATGTTCAGTGGAGAGGTCAGCCTCCTGAGGCATCAACCTGGGAATCCGAGTCCGATATGCGGAGCCGTTATCCTCATTTATTTCCCGACTCAGGTACTTCTTTCTTTTGTCCGTTCAAGGACGAACGGTTGTTTTAGAGGTGGAGAATGTGACGACCCGAAGGGTCATCACCGTAGTTCTTCCTTGTTCCGCACTTCCGAGGCCCTGAAAACCTCGCTTTTAGATGCCTCGATTGGCGTGCGTAGTTCGGGTGCGTAGCCAGAAAGTTTTTATGTTAGAATATGTGAATTATGTGAAACATTTGATGAATTTTGGTATTAATATGCATAATGTTGACTTCGGTCAACATTTTGGGTAAACGGACCCGGACCTGTGATTCGACGGTCCCAGAGGGTCTGTAGAAAAATATGGGACTTGGGCGTGTGCCCGAATTCAAATTCTGAGGTCCCAAGCCCGAGAAATGAATTTTTGAAAGAAATTATTTTTCTGAAATTTGATATGAAAATTTGAAATGAAAAAGGGGTTAGAAAATATAGGTATCGGGCTAGTATTTTGGTTCCAACGCCCGGTACAAGTCTTAAATACGTGTTAAGCACTATCTGTAATGTTTGGCTAAAAACGGACGTCATATGACATGTTTCAGACTAAAAATGGAGAATTTGAGTTATGAAAGTTGAAGAAAGAAAATCATGTGTTTGAGGCTTGATCCTATGTATATGATGTTATTTTGGCGATTTGATCGCACGAGTAAGTCCGTAAGATGTCTTTAAGGTTGTGTGCATATTTGGTTTGGAGCCCCGAGGGCTCAGGTGAGTTTTGAATGGGGCCCGAGAGGTCTTGGACTTAAGAAAATGCAGGTTCAGGTGTTGCAGACACCAGCGCGACCGCGGTCATTTCCGCGCGGCCGCGATGCCTTTCTGTGCGATCCGTGCGGCTGAGTTTGAAGGCTAGGGTTTCAGGTCAACCAGCGCGGCCGCGCACCAAAACAGTGCGGTCCGCGCTGGAAGGGTTCAGAGAAGCCCCAATTTTTCTCCCACTCGGCGCGGCTGCAACACATTTTTGTGCGGTCCGCGCCAGGTCCTCAGAAAGGTATACAAGTTCGGAAAATCTCAGTCATTTTTAACTTTTCAAAAACCCAAAACCTAAGAGGCGATTTTCCAAACAACTTTTTTTCTCCGAAACGATTGGTAAGTGATTTCTAACTTAATTTTTTTATTCCTTAACATCTTTTAACATAATTTCAACTTCAAATCAAAGATTTTCATGGGAAAAATTGGGATTTTTTGGGTAGAAGCTAGGTTTTCTACAAATTGAGAAGTTGGACCTCAATTTGGGGTCCGATTTAAAAACAAATCATATATTGGGATTCATGGGAGAATGGGTAACCGGGTTTTGGTCCGAACCTCGAGTTTCGACCATGTGGGTCCGGAGGTATTTTTTACCTTTTTGGGAAAAACCTTAAAAAAAATAATCTATTTTCATGCATTGGAGATGATTCATTTAGTAATTATTAATGTGATTAAGTAACTTATGACTAGATTCGAGTGGATTGGTGGTGAAATCAAGAGGTAAAGCTATACTAGAAGCGTGAGTTGAGTTTGGAGCATTCGAGGTAAGTGTTTGTTCTAACTTTGGCTTGAGGGAATAGGATTAGGATGATATTTTCTACTTGCTAATGTGGAGTACGGTGTATAGGCATGGTGACGGTTATCTATGCACCGAAGTCTAGCATGACCGTGAGTCTTGATTGCTTTTAATTCGAATAATGTGACACAAGCTCCTTGTTTATTTGATAAGTTTCATATAATGTGAACGATTGAGGAAGAAGTGATTTAAAAAGAGAATGTGTTGTGAGTTCTCCCTTGCCGGGATGTGTAGACTGATATATACTCTCCCTTGTCGGGATATTTTGGGTTGTTAGTTGTACCCTTGTCGGGTTAAAGGTATTGAGTTGTTATCCTCCCCTGAAGGGGTCTACTATATGAAGTCAGATATTATATATGATATTATAAGATCGTGTGGCACGCCGTCCACTTATATATGATATTATGGGATCGTGTGGCACACCGTCCACTTATATATGATATTATGGGATCGTGTGGCACGCTGTCCACTTATATATGATATTATGGGATCGTGTGGCACGTCGTCCACTTATATACTATACTATGGGATCGTGTGGCACGCCGTCCACTTATGTATGATATTATGGGATCGTGTGGCACGCCGTCCACTATGTATATATATATATATATATATATATATATATATATATATATATATATATATATCATGGAAACCGGAGTTTCTTCTGTTTATTTCCGATATTTCATTTTTATCTGTTACTCCCCGATAGCATGTCCCCTCCCAGTTTTACTTTGTATTGTCTTGTTATTTGTTTTCTTGCACTTGTTGTATATATATCTGTACAGGTTAATTGTGGTAGGTACTGTCTAGCCTCGTCACTACTTCTCCGGGGTTAGGCCAGGCACTTACCAGCACATGGGATCGGTTGTGCTGATGCTACACTCTGTGCATTTTTGTGCACAGATCAGTGAGTATCTTACGGACCGCAGCAGTAGGATTTCTGGGAGCTATCTTCAGTCCAGGGACTCTCGAGGTAGCCTAGCTGGCGTTCGCAGGCCGAAGTCCCTTTTCCATGTTTTTTTGTTAGTTTATCTTGTATTAGACAAACATGATGTATTTTTTCCCTTCAGACATTGATTGTAGTATTCTGTAGTAGTCCGTGAGCTAGTGACACCAGACTCTGGGTAGCATTTTGGTTCAAACTTCCGCACTTTTGGTTTTCAGTTGCTTTAAATTTAAAGTCTTCCTTTTAGATTTTTGTCTCGTTTATTATATTGTTTGGAAGAAAGCAGGAAAAATGTTTTATATATTTGGCTTGCTTAGCTCTGATAGTAGGCGCCATCACGACACCCGATGGTGGGAAATCCGGGTCGTGACATTTGGGTAGAACCTAGGTTTTCTACAAATTGAGGAGTTGGACCTCAATTTGGGGGTCCGATTTCAAAACAAAGAATATATTTGGATTCGTGGGAGAATGGGTAACCGGGTTTTGGTCCGAACCTCGAGTTTCGACCACGTGGGTCTGGGGGTGTTTTTGACCTTTTTGGGAAAAACCTTGTAAAAATTATTTTCATGCATTGGGAGTGATTCATTTAGTAATTATTAATGGGATTAAGTAACTTATGACTAGATTCGAGCGGATTGGTGGTGGAATCAAGAGGTAAAGCTATAATTGAGACTTGAGTGGTGTTCAAGGCATCGAGGTAAGTGTTCGTTCTAACTTTGGCTTGAGGGAATAGGATTAGGATGTTAATTGTTACTTGCTAATGTGGAGTACGGTGCATAGGCATGGTGACGATTATCTATACACCGGAGTCTAGCATGACCGTGAGTCTTAATTGCTTTTAATTCGAATAATGTGACACAATCTCTTTATTTACTCGATGAGTTTCATATAATGTGAACGATTGAGGAAGAATTGTGATTGGTGTACTTTTGGAGCATTAGCTCGAACATGAATGTGTTAGTTGAGGAAAAAAGTGATTTAAAAAGAGAATGTGTTGTGAGTACTCCCTTGCCGGGATGTGTAGACTGATATATACTCTCCCTTGTCGGGATATTTTGGGCTGTTAGTTGTACCCTTGTCGGGTTAAAGGTATTGAGTTGTTATCCTCCCCTGAAGGGGTCTACTATATGAAGTCAGATATTATATATGATATTATGGGATCGTGTGCCACGCCGTCCACTTATATATGATATTATGGGATCGTGTGGCATGCCGTCCACTTATATATGATATTATGGGATCGTGTGGCACGCCGTCCACTTATATATGATATTATGGGATCGTGTGGCACGCCGTCCACTTATATATGATATTATGGGATCGTGTGGCACGCCGTCCACTTATATATGATATTATGGGATCGTGTGGCACGCCGTCCACTTATATATGATATTATGGGATCGTGTGGCACGCCGTCCACTTATATATATATATATATATATATATATATATATATATATATATATATATATTATGGAAACTGGAGTTCTTCTGTTTATTTCTGATATTTCATTTTTATCTGTTACTCCCCGATAGCTTGTCCCCTCCCAGCTTTACTTTGTATCATCTTGTTATTGTTTTCTTGCACTTTCTATATATATTTGTACAGGTTAATTGTGGTAGGTCCTATCTAGCCTCGTCACTACTTCGCCGGGGTTAGGCCAGGAACTTACCGACACATGGGGTCGGTTGTGCTGATGCTGCACTTTGTGCATTTTTGTGCATAGATCAGGGAGCAGTTTTCGGAATGCAGCAGTAGGACTTTTGGGAGCTATCTTCAGTCCAGGGACTCTCGAGGTAGCCTAGCTGGCGTTCGCAGGCTGAAGTCCCTTTCCATGTTTTTCGTTTGTTTATCTTGTATCAGACAAACATGATGTATTTTCCTTTCAGACATTGTTTGTAGCATTCTGTAGTAGTCCGTGAGCTAGTGACACCAAACTCTGGGTAGCATTTTGGTTCAAACTTCCGCTCTTTTGGGTTTCAGTTGTTTTAAATTTAAAGTCTTCCGCTTAGCTTTTGTCTCGCTTATTATATTGTTGAAAGAAAGCAGGAAAGGTGTTTTAAACGTTTGTATTGCCTAGCTCCGATAGTAGGCGTCATCACGACACCCGATGGTGGGAAATCCGGGTCGTGACAAGTTGGTATCAGAGCACTAGGTTACTTATGTCTCACAACTCACGGACAAGCTCAGTAGAGTCTGAGGGATCGGTACGGAGATGTCTGTATTTATCCCGTATAGGCTACTGAGTTAGGAAAACTTCACTTTGTTTATTCTGGTCGTGCGATTCTGTTTCTCAAGTACTGATTGTCTTTCCACTCTGTTCTTTCACTGATGGCGAGAACACATGCTTCCTCTTCTACTGCACAACAGCTTGAGCCCCCAGCAGCAGCTCCTATTAGGGGTAGAGGGCAAGGCCGAGTCCGTGCCAGAGGCCGAGGCCGGGGCAGAGCTTAGCCCTGAGCGGCAGTCTAAGAGGTGGAGCCTCATGTTTACTACGACGAAGGGGTTCCAGCTCCAGCAGCTCCGATGGGCCCAGCTCAGGCCCTAGAGGGTTTCATAGCCACTCTAGTGCTTCAGGACGCTTTGGTCCGACTGGTAGGCTTTATGGAGGGCATTTCTAAAGCGGGCTTGCTTCCCGTAGATCCATGCACATCTTAGGCCGGGGGAGGAGTTCAGACTCCCGATACTCGTACTTCAGACCTGGTAGCTCCTCAAGCTCAGGTTCCAGCAGTCCAGCTAGCCGTGGCTATTTAGCCAGCTGTGGCAGCCCAGCCAAGTATTGCGGCTCAGTCCAGTGATGGTGCGGCTATGTCCGCGGATGCTTTGTGGAGGCTTGATCGTTTCACCAATCTCTTCACTACTACATATAGTGGCACTCCCTCAGAGGATGCTCAGGATTTCATATTCAACTGTCATGAGGTTCTACGGACTATGGGCATTGTAGAGACCAATGGGGTCGACTTCACCACTTTTTGCCTGGCAGGATCTTCCAAGACTTGGTGGAGGGATTTCTGCTTGGCCAGGCCAGGGTCGCCATCATTGACCTGGGATAAGTTTTCAGAGTTATTTCTGGGGAAGTTTCTTCCAGTTACTCAGCGAGATGCTCTTCGCAGGCAGTTTGAGCGTCTCCAGCAGGGTCTTATGACGGTTACCCAGTATGAGACCTAGTTCATTGATCTCGCTCATCATGCCATTGTGATACTCCCCACAGAGAGAGAGAGAGAGAGGGTGCAGAGGTTTGTTGATGGGTTGGCCCAGCCGATCCGTGTTCAGATGGCCATGAGTGCCAGTATTGAGATTTCATTTCAGGAGGCAGCAGATGGTGCCCGCCGGATAGAGATGGCACTTGCTTAGGGAGGTGGTCATGGGTCTGATAAGAGGCCCCGTTATTCTGGTAGATCCAGTGGTACCTCGTTTGGAGGTAGGGATTCTTATGGTAGAGGCCATGCTCCGAGGCCTTTTCAGTCAGCTCTACAGGCTTCTCATGGTACACCAGGTGGTCGTGGTTCTCAACTACAGTATTCTGACCAGCAACTCTTCAGTTCACCATCAGCACCTATCAGTGCACCACCACTTCATTATTCTCAGCAGCCGAGGGCTAGTTATACTTGCAGCGATGTGAGTCACATTGCCAGATATTGCCCTCAAGCTTCCATCAACTCGCAGCAGCAGGGTTTTCGCCCGATGATTCAGGCACCAGTTGCCCCAAAGTCTGCCCAGCCAGCTAGAGGCGGAGGTAGAGAACATAGAGGTGGAGGTAGAGGTCTTAGAGGTGGAGCTCAGACCGCTAGAGGCAGGGGTCAGCCAGCAACAGATCGTCCCAGGGATATGATTCAGGAAGGTGGGGCCCAGCCCCATTGTTATGCTTTGCCAGCCAGGCCAGAGGCTGAGTCATCAGATGCTGTGATTACAGGTACTATTCTGGTCTGTGATAGGGATGCTTCTGTGCTATTTGATCCTGGATCTACGTATTCATATGTGTCGTCCTATTTTGCACCCTATTTGGTTATGCCTAGTGACTCGTTGAGTATTCCTGTTTATGTGTCAACACCGGTGGGTGATTCTATTATGGTCGACCAAGTTCATCGTTCTTGTATCATAGTGTTTGGGGGTCTTGAGACCCGTGTTGATTTGTTGATTTTGGACATGGTCGACTTCGATGTTATATTGGGGATGGATTGGTTATCCCCGTACCATGCTATCTTTGATTGCCATGCCAAGACCATGACCTTAGCCTTACCGGATTTACCCTGTTTAGAGTGGAGAGGGACTTCTGGTCATTGTACCTGTAGTGTTATCTCGTATGTGAAGGCTCGGCATATGGTCGAGAAGGGATGTTTGGCCTACTTGGCGTATGTTCGTTATTCTAGCGCGAAGGTCCCTTTTATTGATTATGTGCCCGTTGTTCGGGAGTTTCCTGAGGTTTTCCCTTCAGACCTGCCAGAAATGCCACCCGATAGGGATATCAAATTTTGTATTGATTTGGCCTCGGGCACTTAGACCATTTCTATCCCTCCATATCGTATGGCCCCGCTGGAGTTGAAAGAGTTAAAGGAACAACTACTGGATTTGCTTGAGAAAGGTTTCATTAGACCCAGTGTTTCGCCTTGGAGCGCACCGGTGCTATTTTTGAAGAAAAAGGATGGTTCGATGAGGATGTGCATTGATTACCCGCAATTGAACAAGGTGACGATTAAGAACAAGTACCCACTGCCGAGGATCGATGACTTATTCGACCAACTTCAGGGTGCGAGGGTGTTTTCAAAGATAGATTTGAGATCTGGCTACCACCAGTTGAGGATTAGGGCGTCTGATGTCCCTAAGATAGCATTTCGCACTCGGTATGGGCACTATGAGTTTTTGGTCATGTCATTCGGATTGACTAATGCCCCAACAGCATTCATGGAGTTGATGAACCGAGTGTTCAGACCTTATTTGGACTTGTTCGTGATAGTCTTCGTTGACAATATTCTTATATACTCCCGCAGTCAGGAGGAGCATGAGCAACACCTCAGAGCGGTTATTTAGACCCTAAAGGATAGTCAGTTGTATGCTAAGTTCTCGAAGTTCGAGTTTTGGTTGAGTTCGGTCGCATTCCTGGGTCATATCATATCAGCAGCAGGTATTCAGGTAGACCCAAAGAAGATATAGACAGTCAAGAGCTGGCCTCGACTAGCTTCAGCTACGGATATTTGGAGTTTCCTGGGGTTAGCAGGTTACTACCATCGGTTCGTAGAAGGGTTTTTCATTCATTGCAGCCCCTATGACCAGATTAACCTAGAAAGGTGCTCAGTTCAGATGGTCAGACGAGTGTGAGGCGAGCTTTCAGAGGCTCAAGATAGCTCTGACCACGACACCGATGTTGGTTTTGCCCACAGGTTCAGGGCCCTATACAGTCTATTGTGATGCATCTCGCATTAGACTTAGTGCAGTGTTGATGCAGGATGGCAAGGTCATTGCCTATGCTTCGAGGCAGTTGAAGGTTTATGAGAAGAACTATCCAGTGCATGATTTGGAGTTGGCAGCCATTGTTCACGCATTGAATATTTGGAGACACTATCTGTATGGTGTGGCGTGTGAGGTGTTCACGGATCATAAGAGTATTCAGTATTTGTTCAAGCAAAAGGAGTTGAATTTGAGGCAGAGGAGGTGGTTGGAATTGTTGAAAGATTATGACATCACTATCTTATATCACCCGAGAAAGGCCAATGTGGTGGCCGATGCCTTGAGTAGGAAGTCAGCCAGTATGGGCAGTCTTGCTTATGTTCCAATCGGTGAGAGACCGCTTGCTTTGGACGGGCAGGCTTTGGCCAATCAGTTGGTGAGGTTGGACATTTCTGAGCCTAGTAGAGTATTAGCTTGCATGGTCGCTCGTTCTTCATTATTGGAGCGTATCCGTGATCGGCAGTTCGATGATCCCCATTTGTGTGTCTTGAGGGACACGGTGCAGCGTGGAGGTGCCAAGAAAGTGACCTTAGATGATGATGGTGTATTGAGATTGCAGGGGCGAGTTTGTGTGCCCAATGTTGATGGGATTCGAGTGTTGAACTTAGCAGAGGCCCACAGTTCTCGGTATTCTATTCACCTGGGCGCCGTGAAGATGTATCAGGATTTGAGGCAGCAATATTGGTGGCGTGGAATGAAGAAAGACATTGTTGCATATGTGGCTCGTTGTTTGAACTGTCAGCAAGTTAAGTACGAGTATCAGATGCCCGGTGGTTTATTTTAGAGGATTGAGCTTGCCGAGTGGAAGTGGGAGAGGATTACTATGGATTTTGTTACTAGACTTCCGATGACTCAGAAGAAGTTTGATGCGGTTTGGGTTATTGTGGATAGGCTAACCAAGTCAGCGCATTTTGTTGCTGTTGCAGCCACCTATTCGTCTGAAAGGTTAACCGAGATTTATATCAAGGAGATTGTTCGCCTTTATGGGGTGCCTCTATCTATCATTTCGGATCGGAGTACGCAGTTTACCTCGCATTTTTGGAGAGCGGTTCAGCGAGAGTTGGGGACCTAGGTTGAGTTGAGTACAACATTTTATCCCCAAACGGACGGTCAGTCTGAGAGGACTATTCAGATCCTTGGGGACATGCTCCAAGCCTGTGTTATTGATTTTGGAGGCTCGAGGGACCAGTTTTTGCCTTTAGCAAAGTTCGCCTACAGCAACAGCTACTAGTCCAGCATTCAGATGGCTCCGTATGAGGCGTTGTATGGTAGGCAATGTCGGTCTCCAGTTGGATGGTTTAAGCCGGGAGAGGCTCGATTATTGGGTACGGATCTGGTTCAGGAGGCCTTGGACAAGGTCAGGATTATTCAGGATAGACTTCGTACAGCTCAGTCCAGACAGAAGAGTTATGCAGACTGCAAGATCAGAGATGTTGCTTTCATGGTTGGTGAGCGGGTATTGCTCCGTGTATCGCTTATGAAGGGCGTGATGAGATTTGGGAAGAAGGGCAAGCTCAGCCCTAGGTTCATCGGGCCATTTGAAATTTTTGATCGTGTGGGAGAGGTGGCTTATAGACTAGCCTTGCCGCCTAGCTTGTCAGTTGTGCATCCCGTGTTTCATGTATCTATGCTCCGGAAGTATCTCGGAGATCCATCGCACGTGTTAGATATCAGCACTGTCCAATTGGACAAAGATCTGTCATACGAAGAGGAGCCAGTGGCTATTCTAGACCGGCAGGTTCGACAGTTGAGGTCGAAGAGTTTTCCTTCGGTGCATGTTCAGTGGAGAGGTCATCCTCCTGAGGCATTGACCTGGGAGTTCGAGTCTGATATGCGGAGCCGTTATCCTCATTTATTTCCCGACTCAGGTACTTCTTTCTTTTATCCGTTTGAGGACGAACGGTTGTTTTAGAGGTGGAGAATGTGACGACCCAAAGGGGTCATCACCGTAATTCTTCCTTGTTCCGTGCTTCCGAGGCCTTGAAAACGTCTCCTTTAGTTGCCTCGATATTGCGTGCGCAGTCCGGGCGCGAAGCCGTAAAGCTTTTATGTTGAAATATGCGAATTTTGTGAGAAATTTGATGAATTTTTGATATTAATATTCATAATATTGACTTCGGTCAATATTTTGGGTAAACGGACCTGTACTTATGATTCGACGGTCCCGGAGGGTCCGTAGAAAAAAATGGGACTTGGGCGTGTGCCCGAAATTAAATTCTGAGGTCCCAAGCCAGAGAAATGAATTTTTGTGTGAAATTGTTTTCTGAAATTAATTAAGGAAAATGAAGAAGAAAATTGATTGGAAAACTATGGTATCGGGCTCGTATTTTGGTTCCGATGCCCAGAACGAGTCTTAAATATGTTTTAAGCACTATTTGTAAAGTTTGGGTAAAAACGGACATCATATGACGTGTTTCGGACTTAAAATGGGGAATTTGAGTTTTATGAAAGTTGAGAGAAAATCAAGCGTTTTGAGGCTTGATTCTATGTATATGATGTTATCTTGGCGATTTGATCGCACGAGTAATTCCGTAAGATGTTTTAAGGTTGTGTGCTTGGTTTGGAGCCCCGAGGGCTCGAGTGAGTTTCGAGTGGGGCCCAGGATGTCTTAAACTTAAAAAAATGCAGGTTCAGGTGTTGCAGGTCCGGCGCAGCCGCGGCAATTTCCGTGCGGTCCGCGCTGTCAGCCACGCGGCCGCGGCACTTTTCTGTGCGGTCCGCGTGGTGGGGTTCAGAGGGGGTAGCCAGGTCGACCAGCGCGGTCGCGCACCAAATAAGTGTGGTCCGCGATGGGTGGGTTCAGAGGAAGCCCACTTCTTCCCTCCCTCAGCGCGGCCGCGGTGCATTTCTGTGCGGTCCGCGCCAGCCCCCAGCAAAATGTATAAATTCGGGATTTTCAGTCATTTTTCCACTTTTCAAAAATCCAAAACCTAAGAGGCGATTTTCCAAACAACTTTTTTCTTTCAAAACGATTGGTAAGTGATTTCTAACTCATTTTCTTCACTTCTTAACATCTTTTAACATGATTTCAACTTCAAAACAAAGATTTTCATGGGGGAAATTGGGTGTTTTGGGTAGAACCTAGGTTTTCTACAAATTGAGGAGTTGGACCTCAATTTGGGGGTCCGATTTCAAAACAAAGCATATATTTGGATTCGTGGGAGAATGGGTAACCGGGTTTTGGTCTGAACCTCGAGTTTCGACCAAGTGGGTCCGGGGGTGTTTTTGACTCTTTTGGGAAAAACCTTGTAAAAATTATTTTCATGCATTGGGAGTGATTCATTTCGTAATTATTAATGGGATTAAGTAACTTATGTCTAGATTCGAGCGGATTGGTGGTGGAATCAAGATGTAAAGCTATAATTGAGACTTGAGTGGTGTTCAAGACATCGAGGTAAGTGTTCGTTCTAACTTTGGCTTGAGGGAATAGGATTAGGATGTTAATTTCTACTTGCTAATGTAGAGTACGGTGTATAGGCATGGTGACGATTATCTATGCACCGGAGTCTAGCATGTCTGTGAGTCTTAATTGCTTTTAATTCGAATAATGTGACACAATCTACTTGCTTATTCGATGAGTTTCATATAATGTGAACGATTGAGGTAGAATTGTGATTGGTGTACTTTTGGAGCGTTAGCTCGAACATGAATGTGTTGGTTGAGGAAAAGGTGATTTAAAAAGAGAATGTGTTGTGAGTACTCCCTTGCCGGGGTGTGTAGACTGATATATACTCTCCCTTGTCGGGATATTTTGGGCTGTTAGATGTACCCTTGTCGGGTTAAAGGTATTGAGTTGTTATCCTCCCATGAAGGGGTCTACTATATGAAATTAGATATTATATATGATATTATGGGATCGTGTGGCAGCCGTCCACTTATATATGATATTATGGGATCGTGTGGCACACCGTCCACTTATATATGATATTATGGGATCGTGTGGCATGCCGTCTACTTATATATGATATTATGGGATCGTGTGGCACGCCGTCCACTTATATAATATTATGGGATCGTGTGGCACGCCGTCCACTATATATATATATATATATATATATATATATATATCATGGAAACCGGAGTTTCTTCTATTTATTTCCGATATTTCATTTTTATCTGTTACTCCCCGATAGCATGTCCCCTCCCAGTTTTACTTTGTATTATCTTGTTATTGTTTTCTTGCACCTGTTGTATATATATCTATACAGGTTAATTGTGTAGGTACTGTCTAGCCTCGTCACTACTTTGCCGGGGTTAGGCCAGGCACTTACCAGCACATGGGGTCAGTTGTGCTGATGCTACACTCTGTGCATTTTTGGTGCACAGATCGGGGAGCAGCTTACGGACCGTAGCAGTAGGACTTCTGGGAGCTATCTTCTGTCCAGGGACTCTAGAGGTTGCCTAGTTGGCGTTCGCAGACCGAAGTCCCTTTCCATATGTTTTGTTTGTTTATCTTGTATCAGACAAACATGATGTATTTTCCTTTCAGACATTGATTGTAGTATTCTATAGTAGTCCGTGTGCTAGTGACACCAGACTCTTGGTAGCATTTTGGTTCAAACTTCCGCACTTTTGGTTTTCAGTTGCTTTAGATTTAAAGTCTTCGTCTTAGATTTTGTCTCGTTTATTATATTGTTTGAAACAAAGCAGGAAAGGTGTTTTAAATATTTGGCTTGCCTAGCTCCGATAGTAGGCGCCATCACGACACCCGATGGTGGGAAATCCGGGTCGTGACAAGTTGGTATCAGAGCACTAGGTTACTCAGGTCTCACAACTCACGGACAAGCTCAGTAGAGTCTAAAGGATCGGTACATAGATGTCTGTATTTATCCCGCAGCGGCTACTGAGTTAGGAAAACTTCACCTTGTTCATTCTTGTCGTGTGACTCTGTTTCTCAAGTACTGATTGTCTTTCCACTTTGTTCTTTAGCAGATAGCGAGGACACGTACTTCCTCTTCTACCGTGCAATAGCCTGAGCCCCCAGCAGCAGCCCCTATTAGGGGCAGAGGGCTAGGCCGAGGCCGTGCCAGAGGCCAAGGCCGGGGCAGAGCTCAGCTCCGAGCAGCATTTCCAGCGACGGAGCCTCATGTCGATTTTGAGGAGGAGGTTCCGGCCCCAGCTGTTCCATTAGGCCCATCTTAGGTCCCAGAGGGTTTCATAGCCACTCCAGTGCTTCAGGACGCTTTGGTCCGATTGGTAGGCTTTATGGAGGGCATTTCTAGAGCGGGTTTGCTTCCCATAGCTCCAGCCACATCTCAGGCTGGGGGAGGAGTTCAGACTCCCGATACTCGTACTCTAGAGCCGGTAGTTCCTCAGGCTCAGGCTCCAGCAGTTCAGCCAGCTGTGGCAGCCCAGCCAGGTATTGCGTCTCAGTCCAGCGATGGTGCGGCTATGTCCACGGATGCCTTGTGGAGTCTTGATCGTTTCACCAAGCTCTTCACTACTACATATAGTGGCACTCCCTCAGAAGATGCTCAGGATTTCATATTCAGCTGTCATGAGGTTCTACGGACTATAGGCATTGTAGAGACCAATGGGGTCGACTTCGCCAGTTTTCGCCTGGCAGGATCCGCCAAGACTTGGTGGAGGATTTCTGTTTAGCCAGGCCAACAGGGTTGCCATCATTGACCTGGGATCAGTTTTCAGAGTTACTTCTGGGGAAGTTTTTTCATATTACTCAGCGAGATGCTCTTCGCAGGCAGTTTGAGCGTCTCCAGTAGGGTCCTATGACGGTCACCCAGTATGAGACCCGGTTCATTGATCTTGCTCGTCATGCCATTGTGATACTCCCCACCGATAGAGAGGGTGCAGAGGTTTATTGATGGGTTGGCCCAGCCGATCCGTGTTCAGATGGCCATGAGTGCCGGTAGTGAGATTTCATTTCAGGAGGCGGCAGATGGTGCCCGCCGGATAGAGATGGCAACTTGCTTAGGGAGGTGGTCATGGGTCTGATAAGAGGCCCCGTCATTCTGGTAGATTCAGTGGTACCTCGTCTGGAGGTAGGGATTCTTATGGTAGAGTCCATCCTTCGAGGCCCTTTCAGTCAGCTCTCCAGGCTTCTCATGGTACACCAGGTGGTCGTGGTTCTCAGCCGCAGTATTCTGACCAGCAGCTCTTCAGTTCACCATCAGCACATATCAGTGCACCACCACTTCGTTTTTCTCAACAGCTGTGGGCTTGTTATACTTGCGGCGATGTGAGTCACATTGCCAGATATTGCCCTCGAGCTTCCAGCAGCTCGCAGCAGCAGGGTTCTCGCCCGATGATCCAGGCACCAGTTGCCCCACAGCCTGCCCTGCCAGCTAGAGGCGGGGATAGAGGACATAGAGGTGGAGGTAGAGGTCTTAGAGGTGGAGCTCAGACCGCTAGAGGTAGGGGTCAACCAACAGCAGATCGTCCCAAGGATATGATTCAGGGAGGTGGGGCCCAACCCCGTTGTTATGCCTTTCCAGCCAGGCCAGAGGCTGAGTCATCAGATGCTGTGATTACATGTACTATTCTGGTCTGTGATAGGGATGCTTCTGTGCTATTTGATCCCGGATCTACGTATTCATATGTGTCGTCCTATTTTGCACCCTATTTGGTTATGCCTAGTGACTCGTTGAGTATTCCTGTTTATGTGTCAACACCGGTGGGTGATTCTATTATGGTCGACCAAGTTCATCGTTCTTGTATCGTAGTGTTTGGGGGTCTTGAGACCCGTGTTGATTTGTTGCTTTTGGACATGGTCGACTTCGATGTTATATTGGGGATGGATTGGTTATCCCCGTACCATGCTATCTTGGATTGCCATGCCAAGACCGTGACCTTAGCCTTACCGGATTTACCCCGTTTAGAGTGGAGAGGGACTTCTGGTCATTGTACCCGCAGTGTTATCTCGTATGTGAAAGCTCGGCGTATGGTCGAGAAGGGATGTTTGGCCTACTTGGCGTATGTTCGCGATTCTAGCGCGGAGGCCCCTTCTATTAATTCTGTGCCCGTTGTTTTGGAGTTTCCTGAGGTTTTCCCTTCAAACTTGCCGGGTATGCCGCCCGACAGGGATATCGACTTTTGTATTGATTTGGCCCCAGGCACTCAGCCCATTTCTATCCCGCCATATCGTATGGCCCCACTGGAGTTGAAAGAGTTAAAGGAACAGCTGCAGGATTTGCTTGAGAAAGGTTTCATTAGACCTAGTGTTTCGCCTTGGGGTGAGCCGGTGTTGTTTGTTAAGAAAAAGGATGGTTCGATGAGAATGTGCATCGATTACCGGCAATTGAACAAGGTTACAATTAAGAATAAGTATCCACTGTCGAGGATCGACGATTTATTCGTCCAGCTTCAGGGTGCGAGGGTGTTTTCAAAGATAGATTTGAGATCTGGCTACCACCAGCTGAGGATTAGGGCATCTGATGTCCCTAAGACAACATTTCGCACTCGGTATGGGCACTAAGAGTTTTTGGTCATGTCATTTGGATTGACTAATGCCCCAGCAGCGTTCATGGAGTTGATGAACCGAGTGTTCAGACTTTATTTGGACTTGTTTGTGATAGTCTTCATTGACGATATTCTTATATACTCCCGCAGTTAGGAGGAACATGAGCAGCACCTCAGAGTGGTCCTTCAGACCCTAAAGGATAGTCAGTTGTATGCTAAGTTCTCAAAGTGCGAGTTTTGGTTGAGTTCGTTCGCATTCCTGGGTCATGTCGTATCATCAGCAGGTATTCAGGTATACCCGAAGAAGATAGAGGCAGTCAAGAACTGGCCTCGACCAACTTCAGCTACGGATATTCGGAGTTTCCTAGGGTTAGCAGGTTACTACCGTCTGTTCGTAGAGGGGTTTTCATCCATTGTAGCCACTATGACCAGATTGACCCAGAAGGGTGCCCAGTTCAGGTGGTCGGACGAGTGTGAGGCGAGCTTCTAGAAGCTCAATACGGCTCTGACTACGACACCGGTATTGGTTCTGCCCACATGTTCAGGGCCATATACGGTCTATTGTGATGTGTCTCGCATTAGACTTGGTGCAGTGTTGATGCAGGAAGGCAAGGTCATTGCTTATGCTTCGAGGAAGTTAAAGATCCACGAGAAGAATTATCCAGTTCATGATCTCGAGTTGGCAGCCATTGTTCATGCCCTGAAGATCTGGAGGCATTACTTATATGGCGTGACGTGTGAGGTTTACACTGATCACAAGAGTCTTCAGTATTTGTTCAAGCAGAAAGAGTTGAATTTGAGGCAGAGGAGGTGGTTTGAGTTGCTAAAGGATTATGATGTTACTATCTTATACCACCCGAGAAGGCCAATGTGGTGGCCGATGCATTCAGCAGGAAGTCCGCCAGCATGGGTAGTCTTGCTTATATTCTAGTCAGCCAGAGATCGCTTGCTTTAGATGTTTAGGCCTTGGCCAATTGTATTGTGAGGTTAGATATTTCTGAGCCTAGTAGAGTGTTAGCTTGCACGGTTGCTCGTTCCTCACTATTAGAGCGTATCCGCGAGCGGCAGTTTGAGGATCCCCATTTGTGTGTCTTGAGAGACACGGTGCAGCGTGGAGGTGCCAAGAAAGTAACCTTAGATGATGATGGTGTATTGATATTGCAGGGGCGAGTTTGTGTACCCAATGTTGATGGGATTCGAGAGTTGATATTAGCGGAGGCCCATAGTTCTCGGTATTCTATTCACCCGGGCGCCGCAAAGATGTATCAGGATTTGAGGCAGCACTATTGGTGGCGAAAGATGAAGAAAGACATCGTTGCACACGTGGCTCGGTGTTTGAATTGCCAGCAGGTTAAGTACGAGCATCAAAGACCCGGTGGTCTATTTCAGAGGATTGCACTTCCCGAGAGGAAGTGGGAGAGGATTACGATGGATTTCGTTACTGGACTTCCGATGACTCGGAAAACGTTTGATGCAGTTTGGGTCATTGTTGATAGGCTGACCAAGTCAGCGCATTTTGTTCCTGTTGCAGCCACCTATTCGTCCGAAAGGTTAGCCGAGATTTATATCAGGGAGATTGTTCGCCTTCATGGGGTGCCGCTATCTATCATTTCAGATCAGGTTACGCAGTTTACCTCGCATTTCTGGAGAGCGGTTCAGCGAGAGTTGTTCACCCAGGTTGAGTTGAGTACAACATTTCATCCCCATACGGACGGTCAGTCCGAGAGGACTATTCAGATTCTTGAGGACATGATCCGAGCCTGTGTCATTGGTTTTGGAGGCTCGTGGGACCAGTTTTTGCCTTTAGCAGAGTTCGCCTATAACAATAGCTACCAGTCCAGCATTTAGATGGCTCCGTATGAGGCGTTGTATGGTAGGCGATGTCGGTCTCCAGTTGGATGGTTTGAGCCGGGAGAGGCTCGATTATTGGGTACGGATCTGGTTCAGGATGCCTTGGACAAGGTTAGGATTATTCAGGATAGACTTCGTACAGCTCAGTCCAGACAGAAGAGTTATGTAGACCGCAAGGTCAAAGATGTTGCTTTCATGGTCGGTGAACGGGTAGTGCTCCGTGTATCGCCTATGAAGGGCATGATGAGATTTGGGAAGAAGGGCAAGCTCAGCCCTAGGTTCATCGGTCCATTTGAGATTCTTGATCATGTGGGAGAGGTGGCTTATAGACTTGCCTTGCCACCTAGCTTGTCAGCTGTGCAACCCGTGTTTCATGTATCTATGCTCCGGAAGTATCGCGGAGATCCATCGCACGTGTTGGATTTTAGCACTGTCCAATTGGACAAGGATCTGTCATATGAGGAGGAGCTGGTGGCTATTCTAGACCGGCAGGTTCGACAGTTGAGGTCGAAGAGTTTTCCTTCGGTGCGTGTTCAGTGGAGAGGTCAGCCTCCTGAGGCATCGACCTGGGAGTCCAAGTCCGATATGCGGAGCCGTTATCCTCATTTATTTCCCGACTCAGGTACTTCTTTCTTTTGTCCGTTCGAGGACGAACAGTTGTTTTAGAGGTGGAGAATGTGACGACCCGAAGGGTTATCACCGTAGTTCTTCCTTGTTCCGCTCTTTCGAGGCCTTGAAAACCTCGCTTTTAGTTGCTTCGACGCAGTTCGGGCGTGTAACCGGAAAGTTTTTATGTTAGAATATGTGAATTATGTAAAACATTGGATGAATTTTGGTATTAATATGCATAATGTCTCCCTGGACTGAAGATAGCTCCCAGAAGTCCTACTGCTGTGGTTCGTAAGCTGCTCCCTGATCTGTGCACAAAAATGCACAGAGTGTAGCATCAGCACAACCGACCCCATATGCTGGTAAGTGCCTGACCTAACCCCGGTGAAGTAGTAACGAGGCTAGACAGGACCTACCACAATTAACCTGTACAGATATATGTACAAGTGCAAGAAAACAATAACAAGATAATACAAAGTAAAGCTAGGAGGGGACATGCTATCGGGGAGTAACAGATAAAAATGAAATATCGGAAATAAACAGAAGAAACTCCGGTTCCCATGATATATATATGTATAGTGATATATATATATATATATATATATATATATAGTGGACGGCGTGCCACACGATCCCATAATATCATATATAAGTGGACGGCGTGCCACACAATCCTAATTTTCATATACCACGTGGTAGGCGTACCATTATTTCCCATTTCATCTTAATCACAATGCGCAATATGTCACCGGCAACGGAGGCCAATAACCAATAATCACTCTAATTTGTTGTAGGCGTACCACTCGATCCCATTTCGTAAAATCATATGTAGACGGCGTGCCACACTGTCATGACCTAATCCCTGAACCCGGTCGTGATGGCGCCTCTCATGGAGACAAGGCCAGCCAGACCAAAACGGAATACCTCTCTTAAACAGTTAATCATCATAAACAGTAATAACATATAATAGAATGCTCATAAATTGTGGAAATTTAACGATAATAACAGCAGGAACCATCCCGACACAGCCCAAACCGGGGTGTCACAAGTCACGAGCTACTACAGAATCTGCTATAGGTCTACAAAGTACGGAATCTGATACAAAGTCTGAAGGAAACATAAATGATAGAGGATAAGAGAGACAAGGTGCTGCGGACGTTAACAGCTACCTCGTAACTCCAAATCACTGCCAAGCCTGGAAGGAATCAGCGCTCAGGTGCGGACTCTGCTATACTTGAATCTGCACATATGGTGCAGGGAGTAATGTGAGTACTCCGACTCAGTGAGTAATAACAATAAATAATGGCTGACAGTATGAATCACGTAAAGGCACTAAGCAGTTCTATATCAAAACAGTAAAATCATTTAAACATCAGTGAATAAGGAAATCATGTGAAATTCTTTTAACCAGGTAAAACAGATGTAATGAGTATAAATCAGCTCCTCAAGCATTTTATTTCATCCATTCGTTCTTATCCTCAGTTCTCAATTAATATACTTCTCACGATAACCGAGTCAATAAACATATATACCGCTGCGGCGTGCAGCCCGATCCGTATATCGCTGTGGCGTACATCCCGATCCATAATAAGAATAGTCGATTGCGCTCACTAGGGGTGTGCAGACTCCGGAGGGGCTCCTTCAGCCCAAGCGCTTTATAATTGCTGCAGCGTGCAGCTCGATCCATATAAGTAGTTGCTGCGGCGTGCAGCCCGATCCATAATGTATATAATATATATATATATATATATATATATATATATATATATATATATATATATATATATCTGCTGCGGCGCGTAGCCCGATCCATATCATATAAAAATGTCCTCACTATTGGGTCCTCGACCCCTCTCAGTCATTTAAAAATCACAACCTCTCGGGCATAATGTACGGTCGGGATCTCAGCCCTCATATCTCTTCCTATTTATGGTTAACATTTCAAAAATTTGGTTTATATCATTCTTAAACAATTGGAAACATGACTGAGGATATAAATTCTTTAACAAAGTAAGTGAGGAAAACCAGTCAAAAATCCACTAAGGGTTCTACAGGTCAGCACAAGGCCTCAAGCATGGCAACAAGCCCAATTCACAACAATAAAGTATATGTCTCAATCAAAAATGTAGTAAAATATAATTCGGGATGGACCAAGTCCCAATCCCCATAGAATTGAACCTCACGCTCGTCACACAGCGTGTATCTCTACTTAGTATAGCACTATGTTGTGCAAATCCGGGGTTTCAAACCCTCAGGATATCATTTAAAATCATTACTCACCTCGAATTGGCTAATTCTCTAGCTCACGACGCCTTTGCCCCTTGAATTGGCCTCCACGCGCGTCGAATCTATGCAAAATCAGAACGAATACGTCACAATATGCTAAGGGAACAAAGCCCAAGCGAAAACATTCGAAAAATATCAAAAATCTCGAAATTAGCAAAATCCGAGCCCCGGGCCCACGTCTCGGAAACGGGTAAAATTTACATTTTCAGAATCCTAATACCCTCACGAGTCCAACCATACCAAAATTATCCAATTCCGATACCATTTGGTCCTTCAAATCATCATTTTATATTTTTGAAAGGTTCCACAATTTTCTTCCCAAATTCCATCTCAAAACACGAATTAAATGATGAATTCAGTGATAGATTCATGTACTCTAACCAAATCTGAGTTAGAATCACTTACCCTGACTAATTTCTTGAAAAACCTTCGAAAAATCGCCAAAATCCGAGCTCTCTAGGTCAAAATATCAAATAAAACCCAAAACCTCGTGTTTATAGAGCACCCTTCGGATTCCGACACTGCTGACCGCAAAAAAATGACCGCGGTCCGCGCAAAACCAGCGAGATCCGCACAGAAACGTCCGCGGCCGCGCAGGCCTTGCTCTGCAGGGACAGGCTTTAGTATTTTGGTCATAACTTTCGCTACAGATGTCCAAATTGCAATATCTTTATCTTTCTGGAAACTAGACATGAAGGACTACAACGTTCGTTTTTTAATTACCTCAAAATTCCTTGTATATCAAAAGATATGAGCTTCCGAAGTAGGAATAGCAACCTGCAGGTCTTCATTTCGCGCGGACCGCGCACTTGACCGCGCCCCCGCGCTAGGCCACCGCGCCCCCGCGCTAGGCCACCGCGCCCCGCGCACCAATGACTGCCCCATCCATTTTCTAAGTTCCGGGATGTCCGTACTCGCTCAAAACTCACCTGAAACACACCCGAGGCCCCCGGGACCTCAACCAAAAGCACCAACACATCCTAAAACATTTTTCAACCTCGTTCCAATCATCAAAACACTTCAACAACACCAAAAACCATCAAATTACCTCAAATTCAAGCCTAAGTTATTCTAAAACTTCCAAAACACGCATTCGATAAAAAATCCAACCAAATCACGTCCGAATGACCTGAAATTTTGCACACATATCCCAAATCACTTAACGGAGCTATAGCAACTCTCAAAAGTCCATTCCGACCCTCGGATCAAAATCTCACCTATCAACCGGAATTCGCCAAAATACTAACTTCGCCAATTCAAGCCTAATTCTACACCGTACCTCCAAAACCACTTCCGATCACTCTCCTAAGTCACAAATCACCTCCAGAAGCTAACCGAACCATCAAAACTCGCATCCAAACCCTCTAACACATAAGTCAACATCTGGTTGACTTTTCCAACTTAAGCTTTCTTAAAAGAGACTAAATGTCTCATTTCTTATCAAAATCGCTCCAAATAAATTCTAATGCACCCAATACCGATAATGAAAAATGAGGAAGTAGAAAATGGGATGAATGAGATAGTAACTCATGAGACGACGGGTTGGGTCATCACATTCTCCCCAACTTAAACAAACGCTCGTCCTCGAGCATACCCATAGTTGTTCTAGAAGCCAACCAAAAGCTGAATGACCTTATCAAGCATAAAGCCGGGGATGATCCCACGTCACCCTATCTCACATGTGTCCGAAAACGCGTTGTAACTAAGATCACACAATCTAGTCTAGCCCATAAATCATAGAGCCACATTTCACCTTTTCGGAATCATACACAAGATCAGAACCTCACACCTACATTCAGAATAAGTTTGAACCAGCTGTAATAGACCATGCCTGCAACCTTAGGTGCAATTGTATGATATACCAATAACTCAAACAAATGCAGCAATAACTTCCATTCACAGCAGCTGCCCACAACAACCAAATACCGATAGAAATCTCTTATTAGCCAATGTCTCATTCCAACACTCTCATATACTGCCAATGATAATTGAAACACGCAATAAATCATAACCATTGCTCAGATCAACCATTCATGAGGCCATTTCTCCTCTAGCAATTATAGTAACAATTTTTTTTTTAAAACCGAACCTCAATATTTACCCATCAAACATGCTGAAATCAAATTCGTTCGTATTCATCAATGACCCCAATGATCACCTCGAATCCATCACACGACTCTAGTGATATGACACCTTAATACAGGCCTAAGCCACAACTTTCCTAATACGCGCACCAATAAGAAACGGTCCGAAGATACTCAATTCATGAAAAAGACTCACCTGAGAGAGCTGTACCTCAAACTCACCAGTACTGCCACAACACAAGGCTGAGACCCTCTCTCACATCATAGAAATAGGACACACAAATTTGACCCGCAAGGTCATGTTTCCACACAGCTTTGCTGCAACGCGCGATCCTATCCAAATACTACTCCACATGAAACACCTCAAGTCACTATGCTTGAAATAGACAACCATGCTCAATTGATGTCTGGATCCAAAGCAAATCATTACACCCATGGTGAAACAAATAACACACACCACGCAAACTTGATAGAACATAACCGGTATGTTATCCCCCAAGCAACACCCAATTACTCATCCCGCTCGACTTCCACTACTACAACTCCTATCGGAGCCAGACGATCTGGTGCCCGACACCAAATTAATATCGAAATCAACAACCTCGCCCGGCAACATGCCTAGCCATATGAAACTCATCTGAAAATTCCCCCAACACCGGAACTGAATTAATGATAGCAACCTTTGCACTGACATCCATCACGGATGCCCAATTAAGAAAGCAATCCTTCCCAACCGTCCGCTGGTCCTTTAAAATATAAACCACTCTGCTAGAACATAATCCAATGCACTTCATCACTCAACCCGTGGCATTTTCGGTATTGCCCGTAGTGCAATAGTTCAGAATCACTCAACACTAAGACAACCAGTCTGAATTCTGACATCACATCCAAAATATGACATACCAGCAAACAAAGATCCACTCGAGCCTCCAAATCCAGATTGCCGCTAAACGGTGTCGAATACACACGATCCACCACCACAACCTAGCCTGTACATGAGAACTCCTAGTCTCCAACTCCATATGGCACACAAATCATCATACCTGATTCCAGTTTCCACCGTGCGAATACATGCACACCTTTGATACCCAATCATTCCACGATAAATACTCTAAAATTTCCATGTGCCATACAAGCAACTCGAATATCCGCAGTCGATCCAGCCTTAAAGTATTGCAATACTATTGAAGTGCCATCAACTTAATCACATTGGCCTTTTTTTCCTGAAACATATACCCTCTACAAATCACTATGATTAGAAATACAATTTCCTTAATCATCTAAAGATCATTCACCCTAATTATCTGAAGCTCATCCCTCTAATCACCTAAAGCTGCCTGTACTACCTAAGAATGTTACAAATTTCCATCCAGAACTGAACCATAACCTTACACACGCAAATCTCAATCCTTCACAACATATCCAGTATACCATATCATCCTAAGGTAACATGAGGACTTCACCTCCCTTCCGAACCATGAACGTTTACGTACTCAATTAGTCAAGAACTTCTATTGATCCCATATAGAAGAAAAACCATTACACATCCCATGCTCTGCATGACATACATAGGTCTTGTTCAAATTCTTACAATACCGACATGACGGATGAGATCTGTATAAATTCATAACACCGCCGAATCAACAATTCATTGGGTCTATACTTCTGGCAAGAACTATCACCTCATTATGAACCAAACAATGGTCTTAGCCCCTTAATTTACTTTATATACTCAGATTGCACTGATCTCGATTTCAATGATCTCGTCTCACCCATTACGAACTGCTCAGGCAATAAGCCACCCCAGACATAATTAAAATCCACATATGACGCCCTAATATGCCAACAGGCTACCAATTCGAATGCGATACAAAAAAAAAGAAAACAAACTCTGGAAAGAATTACCAATCCCACGCACTAATACGAACTTTCCTTAGAAAGCAGGAAACAAGGCATACAAAATAGCATATAGAAAACTATACCCAACCTCACACTGTTGTGGCGTGCAACCCGATCCAGATAACATACCCATGGCAGCGTGCCACCCAATCCACACATAGATTTCACATAAGGAGATGCACATCGAGCCAAATTTGCTCATTACAACAAAATACCGAGTATCGGTCGTAAGCATGCTAAGTGCATAATAATATCTCTGAGGGACATATATTATTATAAGCTACAAAACTCAAGCGCAACTTAGGTGCGATGTACAGTCTGAATTTCAATAGCCAAGATGCTCATATAACGTCATTCCTACGCGGATTCTCAACACATAGCAATTTCTCAAGCCGTCTCGCAACTCACACGGCGCAATGCATTACTACGCGAAATATCTGACAACGAAACATCAACGTAACTACTCCTCCATGAGGACCGTGTTACTAAAATGCACACATCTGGCCTGATATAGAGCCATTATTCACATTAAATCTATCCACCGACTGCAAGCTGATTCTAATCACACTGAACTAGTCTGATAACCTTTTTTTTAAAGGTCCATAATAACTCCCATTTTTCTCATAACACAAGAACAACCATCACAATCGGAGTAATCCTCCCCAGTTCACAACCCAATAAGCCAAGTGCCCTCCAGGCATGAATCTTCAATTTAACGACTCCATCACAAACTTCGTACTTGGTTTACATCTTTAATCAATCAAGTGATCACATGCCACACTTATATAATCTTCCCGTGGGAAACACTCCCACAACCTACCACAACAATATCTGGAGCGTACCTCCAAACCACCGATCGTACTAACGCTGAAGTGCGATCAAGAATCATTAACCAGGATGCAAAAACCCTTCTTTACAAAACACCGATCTTAGGTGACGCTGAAGACAATTCCAACTTACCGTAAACATCGAAACTTATCTCCTGCTCATCCGAGCTTATGACATCTTGTCAAAAAATTTCCTTCACTCGTGCCATTCTCGGCTTAATTTCCACAACCAGAACTGATTCACCAGCATGCATCGAATCGGAACTAACATAGTACATAACCGTACAATCCGCTAACCAATAGCAAGCTCCCCAACTTGGCTCGAAGCCATATATCACAACACACTATACTCATAACGCATGCCGTAATACCATTGTGAGATTAAACTCATTCCTTCATAAGCTTGTGGAAACATGAATCATCGGAAATTTTAACTCTTCTGAAATTTTTGTATTCACTCACACAACAGTTAAGCCCACTCTTTAGGCGACAAATTTTATTTGTTTTTTTACTAAGTCCCAAATTTTTCAAAAATTTCAGCTGAGTTTCCTTTGTAATTGGGCCTATCTACCTAAATCACCAAAACCATCCTAACAACACGTCCACAACTTGACAAAGCATCACAATGTATATCAACAACATTAATCTCAATATTACATGTATTATATTATCAAAATTGATACATGGATATGCGTTGCACCTATTTGAATCATAACACATAGAAAATACCTTTCAATCCTCCATTATTGGGCTATTCAACCGAGTAAGAACATATTCTTTCTTTAATGTTTCTGACCCTCAAGGTGGTCTCCTTGACTCAACGATTTCGTCATAATACATTTACAGAAGCGATCTCAGCTCCCAGACTTATCTAACTAGTATGACAAACAGATTCCCCTTATAAGCCAATTACCCACTAGCTTTACCTTTAGTTAATATTTTTTGTATACCTTCCACTGCCATACACAATACATAATCACTTAATCTTTCTGAGTCTAAACTCATACTGTAACATGAAATTTACTTCACTCCAAATAGGAGACATAAAAAGATTCTTCACGCACCCATAACTTGGGACTACACATCCTATCACAATAGAAATCATACACTCAATAGTTCATCTATCATCCAGTAGACCTTCCTCGTCACTTCCAAGTCATATAGATACATCTCGCAGTACTATCATACTCCTCACGTAGCTATCCAGCCATGATTCCCACTAATAGGGACAATACCAAACATAAAGGTTCAAAACACTTGCTCGCACAATCAGCACCTCAGTGCTCAAGCCATAGGCAAGATCCGGTCTCAAGTCCTCTAGACTGGCCTAACATCAAACTCACCGAGATCATGTCTCGCCCTTCTATCGGGGAATTACAAGCCATCAAGGAAAATCGAATACTGACTGCTCGTTCGCGCATACGAACATGTGGAAGGAATCGTAAGAGTTACTTTTCAAGCTGAATCAAGGACGCACGATAAGAATTTCAAAAATATGAAGTTTTTCTTAAAGGTTCTGCAGCCTCTCGAGGATAAATACAGACGTCTCCGTACAGATTCGTGAGACTCTACTAAACCTTCTCATGACTCGTGATACCTAAGTAACCTAGGCTCTAATATTAACTTGTCACGACCCAATCCGTGAACCCGGTCGTGATGGCGCCTCTCGTGGAGACAAGGCCAGCCAGACCAAAATGGAATACCTCTTTTAAATAGTTAATCATCATAAACAGTAATAACATATAATATAATGCTCATAAATTGTTGAAATTTAACGATAATAACAGCAGGAACCATCCCGACACAGCCCAAACCGGGGTGTCACAAGTCATGAGCTACTACAAAATCTGCTATAGGTCTACAAAGTACGGAATCCAATACAATAGTCTGAAGGAAACATAAATGATAGAGGATAAGAGAGACAAGGGGCTGCGGACGTCAACAACTACCTCGTAACTCCAAATCACTGCCAAGTCTGGAAGGAATCAACGCTCAGGTGCGGACTCTGCTATACCTGAATCTGCACACACGGTGCAGGGAGTAATGTGAGTACTTCGACTCAGTGAGTAATAACAATAAATAATGGCTGACATTATGAAATCACGTAAAGGCACTAAACAGTTCTATATCAAAACAGTAAAATCATTTAAACATCAGTGAATAAGGAAATCATGTGAAATTCTTTTAACCAGTTAAAACAGATGTAATCAGTATAAATCAGCTCCTCAAGCATTTTATTTCATCCATTCGTTCTTATCCTCAGTTCTCAATTAATATACTTCTCACGATAACCGAGTCAATAAACATATATACCACTGCGGCGTGCAGCCCAATCCGTATATCGCTGTGGTGTACAACCCGATCCGTAATAAGAATAGTCGATTGCGCTCACTGGGGTGTGTAGACTCCGGAGGGGCTCCTTCAGCCCAAGCGCTTTATAATTGCTGCGGCTTGCAGCCCGATCCATATAAGTAGTTGTTGCGGCGTGCAGCCCGATCCATAATGTATATAATATATATATATATATATGCTATGGCACGCAGCCCGATCCATATCATATAAAAATGTCCTCACTATTGGGTCCTCGACACCTCTCAGTCATTTAAAAATCACAGCCTCTCGGGCATAATGTACAGTCGGGATCTCGGCCCTCATATCTCTTCCTATTTATAGTTAACATTTCAAACATTGGAAACATATTATTCTTAAACAATTGGAAACATTACCTAGGATATAAATTCTTTAACAAAGTAAGTGAGGAAAACCAGTCAAAAATCCACTAAGGGTTCTACAGGTCGGCACAAGGCCCCAAGCATGGCAACAAGCCCAATTCACAACAATAAAGTATATGTCTCAATCAAAAATGTAGTAAAATATCATTCGGGATGGACCAAGTCCCAATCCCCATAGCATTGAACCTCACGCTCGTCACACAGCGTGTATCTCTACTTAGTATAGCACTACGTTGTGCAAATCCGGGGTTTCAAACCCTCAGGACATTATTTAAAATCATTACTCACCTCGAACTGGTTAATTCTCTAGCTCACGACGCCTTTGCCACTTGAATTGGCCTCCACACGCGTCGAATATATCCAAAATCAGAACGAGTACGTCACAATATGCTAAGGGAACAAAGCCCAAGCGAAAACATTCGTAAAATATCAAAAATCTCGAAATTAGCAAAATCCGAGCCCCGGGCCCACGTCTTGGAATCGGGTAAAATTTACATTTTCAGAATCCTAATACCCTCACGAGTCCAACCATACCAAAATTATCCAATTCCGATACCATTTGGTCCTTCAAATCATCATTTTATATTTTTGAAAGGTTCCACAATTTTCTTCCCAAATTTCATCTCAAATCACGAATTAAATGATGAATTCAGTGATAGATTCATGTACTCTAACCAAATCTGAGTTAGAATCACTTACCCCGACTAATTTCTTGAAAAACCTTCGAAAAATCGCCAAAATCCGAGCTCTCTAGGTCAAAATATCAATTAAAACCCAAAACCTCGTGTTTATATAGTACCCCTCGGATTCCGACACTGCTGACCGCAAAACCAGCAGGATCAGCGCAGAAACGTCCGCGGCCGCGCAGGCCTTGCTCTGCAGGGACAGGCTTTAGTATTTTGGTCATAACTTTCGCTACAGATGTCCAAATTGCAATATCTTTATCTTTCTGGAAACTAGACATGAAGGACTACAACGTTCGTTTTTTAATTACCTCAAAATTCCTTGTATATCAAAAGATATGAGCTTCCGAAGTAGGAATAGCAACCTGCAGGTCTTCATTTCGCGCGGACCGCGCACTTGACCGCGCCCCCGCGCTAGGCCACCGCGCCCCGCGCACCAATGACTGCCCCATCCATTTTCTAAGTTCCGGGATGTCCGTACTCGCTCAAAACTCACCTGAAACACACCCGAGGCCCCCGGGACCTCAACCAAAAGCACCAACGCATCCTAAAACATTTTTCAACCTCGTTCCAATCATCAAAACACTTCAACAACACCAAAAACCATCAAATTACCTCAAATTCAAGCCTAAGTTATTCTAAAACTTCCAAAACACGCATTCGATAAAAAATCCAACCAAATCACGTCCGAATGACCTGAAATTTTGCACACATATCCCAAATCACTTAACGGAGCTATAGCAACTCTCAAAAGTCCATTCCGACCCTCGGATCAAAATCTCACCTATCAACCGGAATTTGCCAAAATACTAACTTCGCCAATTCAAGCCTAATTCTACACCGTACCTCCAAAACCACTTCCGATCACTCTCATAAGTCACAAATCACCTCCAGAATCTAACCGAACCATCAAAACTCGCATCCGAACCCTCTAACATATAAGTCAACATCTGGTTGACTTTTCCAACTTAAGCTTTCTTAAAAGAGACTAAATGTCTCATTTCTAATCAAAATCGCTCCAAATAAATTCTAATGTACCCAATACCGATAATGAAACATGAGGAAGCAGAAAATGGGATGAACGAGATAGTAACTCATGAGACGACGGGTCGGGTCGTCACACACACGATCCCATAATATCATATATCAGTGGACGGCGTGCCACACGATCCCATAATATCATATATAAGTGGACGGCGTGCCACACGATCCTATAATATCATATATAAGTGGACGGCGTGCCACACGATCCCATAATATCATATATAAGTGGACGGCGTGCCACACGATCCCATAATATCATATATAAGTGGACGTCGTGCCACACAGTCCCATAATATCATATATAAGTGGACGACGTGCCACATGATCCCATAATTTAATTCGAAACATCTGATTTTTTAAGGAGAGTCCCATTAGGAGAAATCAACAACATATCACTCTAACCCGGCAAGGGTACAACTAACAGCCCAAAATATCCCGACAAGGGAGAGTATGTTTATCGGTCTACACATCCCGACAAGGGAGTAATCACAACACATTCTCTTTTTAAATCCCTTCTTTCTCAACTAACACATTTATGTTCGAGCTAACGCTCCAAAAGTACACCAATCACAATTTTACCTCAACCGTTCACATTATATGAAACTCATCAAATAAACAAGGAGATTGTGTCACGTTATTTGAATTAAAAGCAATTAAGACTCACGGTCATGCTAGACTCCGGTGCATAGATAACCGTCACCATGCCTATACACCGTACTCCACATTAAGTAGCAAATAACATTCTAATCCTATTCCCTCAAGCCAAAGTTAGAACAAACACTTACCTCGAATGCTCCAAACTCAACTCACGCATCTAGTATAGCTTTACCTCTTGATTCTACCACCAATCCGCTCGAATCTAGTCATAAGTTACTTAATCACATTAATAATAACTAAATGAATCACTCCCCATGCATGAAAATAAATTTTACAAGTTTTTTCCCAAAATGGTCAAAAACACCCCCCGGAACACCTCAACCTGCATTTTATTTAAGTCTAAGACCTCCTGGGCCCCACTCAAAACTCACCCAAGTCATCGGGGCTCCAAACTAAACATACATATGATCTTAAAAACATCTTACGGTCTCATTTGTGCGATCAAATCGCCAAAATAACATCATATACATAGAATCAAGCCTCAAAACACATGATTTTCTTTCAACTTTCATAAAATTCAAATTCCCCATTTTAAGTCCGAAACACGTTATATGATGTACGTTTTTAGCCAAACTTTACAGATAGTGCTTAAAACATATTTAAGACTCGTACCGGGCGTCGGAACCAAAATACAAGCCCGATACCATAGTTTTCTGATCAATTTCCTTCTTCATTTTCCTAAATTAATTTCAAAAAACAATTTCACACAAAAATTCATTTCTCGGGCTTGGGACCTCGGAATTTAATTTCGGGCACACGCCCAAGTTCCATATTTTTCTACGGACCCTCCGGGACCATCGAATCATAGGTCTAGGTCCGTTTACCCAAAATATTGACCGAAGTCAATATTATGCATATTAATATCAAAATCCATCAAATTTTTCACATAATTCACATATTCTAACATAAAAACTTTCTGGCTACGCGCCGAACTACGCACACAAATCGAGGCAAGTAAAAGCATGGTTTTCAAGGCCTTGGAAGTGCGTGACAAGCAAAAACTACGGTGATGACCCTTTGGGTCGTCACATTCTCCACCTCTAAAACAACCGTTCGTCCTCGAACAGACAAAAGAAAGAAGTACCTGAGTCGGGAAATAAATGAGGATAACGGCCCTGCATATCAGACTAGGACTCCCAGGTCGATGCCTTAGGAGGCTGACCTCTCCACTGAACACGCACCAAAGGAAAACTCTTCGACCTCAACTGTCGAACCTGCCGGTCTAGAATAGCCACCGACTCCTCCTCATATTACAGATCCTTGTCCAATTGGACAGTGCTGAAATCTAACATGTGCGATGGATCTCCGCGATATTCCGGAGCATAAACATGAAACACGGGATGCATAGCTGACAAGCTAGGTGGCAAGGCAAGTCTATAAGCCACCTCTCCCACACGATCAAGAATCTCAAATGGACCGATGAACCTAGGGCCGTGTCACGCCCTGAACCTGGGTCTGGACGTAACACGGCACTCGGTGCCTGACTATGTGACCGAGCGAACCAACTAGCTAGCTGAATCAATATGTGGTATCATAACACACTGAATGCGGAAGATAAACTAACACATGCTGATATACCGAAAGTCTGGATGATATAAATCAAAGTGCAAAAATACTAATACATTTCTGAAACATATTTGTAACCAACATAGCTTAATATGAAAGCTTGTGACTCTGTCTAACTGTTACTCTAGTCTATGAAGCCTCTATTTGAGTACTGAAAACACTGACTGTATGTTAATACTGAAGACTGTAGCAATGATAATACCCTAAAAGAACTAGGGATCACCAAATAGCTGGTACGAGAATCCTAGCGCTCTGAATCATCAACCTGTAAATCATTACCTGTATCGCGAGATGCAGGCCCCGGAAAAAAGGGACGTCAGTACATTTGAATTGTACTGGTATGTAAAATAGCTGAACAAAAGAACTGTCAACACTGAAACTGAAACAGAAATGATAACTGATAACTAAACTGGTAATTGAACTGATAACTGATAACTGAACTGATAACTGGTAATTGAACTGATAACTGATAACTGATATGATAGTTGATAGCTGAATGGTAACTAATAATTGGACTGAAAGGAAGTAAGGATATAAAAAATCCCTCTTCTGAATGATGAATAACCTGTTTATCTGAATATTAAACTACGGCCTCAGGCCCAATATATATGTATGTATATATGTGCACAACAGCAGCCTCGGTCCCAAGTATACGTATACATAACTGCGACGTAAGGTCCAAAATGCATAAAGCATAAACTACAGCCTCAGGCCCAATATATATATATGTATATATATGAACAACTGCGGCCTCGGGCCCAAGTATACATATACATAACTGCGACCTCATGTCCAAAATGCATAAAGCATAAACTACGGCCTCAGACCCAAATGCAGGTGTTCAACATTCAGGAATTTAAATCAGGAACTGAGAATCATACTGTAATATGTGATACTGAAATAATGAGCCATACCGACTTACATGATATTGGTATAGTGAATAGGATTAAACAGAGATGAGTATTCATAATAAGTAGATTTGTCATAACTGAAACACATAGAATATCGAATGATCATGAAACTATGTCATCTAGAGAATATAAGTTCTACTTCTATTCATGGAACAAAGGCATAATTATTTTCTGAGGAAACTAGTAATGTTCATGATGAATGGGACGTAGGGAGAATCATAGATATTCCTAAACGTAAAGAGTTAGCCTTACATACCTCAATTTGCCCCTTAGTAATACTACAATGATCCACACTACTAAGAACCTTCAATCTACAACAACAACATCCAATGGAACCCATATTAGTAATAAATTCCATAACTTATGCCATTTAGGCATATTATCAAACACCTTGTAGGCATAGATATTTACACCTCATAAATATAGTGTTGGTTCATCCAACTATCACCATTAACCAACAATTTATTCCACCATCATTCCCAACAAATTTATAACTTCCAACAACATATGTATGACCATCCATTCACACCCAACCAACAAATCCTATCAAATAATCACCTTTAAATCCCTACCATGGTCATGCATTTAAATTGGGAATTTATGACTTCCAATCACCATACCATAAGTTGTAATACTTGATTCATACTCATAATTCCATAATAACACCATATATGTAAGTCTAAGGGTGTAGGATTACCTCTTGTAGACCAAATCTTGAAAGACAACTTTTGGGGTGTTCTTGAGATTTTGAAGAAATCCTATGAAACCCAATCAAAATCATGTTGTACCTAGTGATTGAGAAGTGAAATCACCATGATAATACACTTAAAAACTCACCTCAGGTGTGCAATTGGATGCCTTGGTCGAGTTGGGGGTGTAGAGGAAGCCCTAAGCTTGAGAAATGACTCAATTTCTCTTATTTCCGGTCTTTAAGATATTTAAAACCTTCCAGACTCGCGAGCTCGCGCGCTGGAGGCAGAATACTCAGCAAAAACGTGCGACTTCGCGCGCGACTTCGTGCTTCTGTTCGCGCTAGTGACACCTGCTCAGTAAAATGGTCATAACTTTCTGTATACACCTCCAAATGACGAACGATTTGTTGCGTTGGAAACTAGACTCAAAGGGATTTAATTTGATAGGTTGTGCATCACACAACCCATTGTATCCAGGTAGATATGCTCGCCCAAAGTGAGGTCTTGTGCATACTCATTTGCAAATTTTCAGCTATAATGAAAATTTTTCAACTTGGCTTGGACTTAAGCCTCTCCTTAGACCCCAAATCACCTATAATATGACTCGTACACTTATTATCATAACCACTCAATTACCATCATTCTAATACTCGTTTAATGCATCCACAACCGATTCAAAATTTGGGGTGTTACATTATCTCCCCCTTGGGATCATTCGTGCTCGAATGTTGGTCCTGGCTGCAACTACGGCTATCTATGGTCATTAAATGGGCGTTATGGAGATATGAGAATACTGAAATATTAAGAATACATGATTACTGATCTGTTGAGATACTGAACTGAACTGCATTGACTAAATATTGATCTGCCATGAATACGTGAATACTGAACTAACATGGATATCTGAATATTGAACTGGCACAAATATTTGAGAATTGAACTAACATCAATATCAAAGTACTAAGCTGGCATGAATATCTATGTATTGGACTGACATGAGTAGCTGAGTATTGAACGAACTTGAATATCTGAGTATTGAACTGACATAAGTATCTGAGTACTGAACTGACATAAGTATTTGAGTGCTGGAAACTTGAATGTTATAACGTTAAACGCGAAATACTGGTTGTACTACCACTAATTCTAGTGGCAACTCCAACTCATAAGCTAATTGACCGATCCTTTGCAAGATTCTATCTGGCCCAATATAGTAGGGACTATGCTTTCCCTTCTTCTCAAATCTCATAATGCCTTTTATAGGCGAAACTTTCAAAAACACCCAATCATCAACTTGATACTCTAGGTCTCTATGCCGCACGCTCGAATAGGACATTTTGGTGGCTTTGAGTTTTCTTCAAATGCTCTTGAATTAACTTAACTTTCTCCATAGTCTAATAGACCAAATAAGGTCCTAATAACTCCACTTATCCAACTTCGAACCAACCAATTGGTGATCTTCACCTTCCCCCACACATAGCTTCGTATGGTGCCATCTTGATACTAGAATGGTAGGTTATTATAAGCAAACTCAATAAGAGGTATGTGATCATCCCAATTACTTTTAACATTAAGGAAATATCCTCAATTGTATGGACAATGCGCTCTGCCTGGCCATCTTTTTTTTTAGGATGAAAAACGTGTGCCTAATAATTTCTGAAAGAACTTCTAAAAGTTCATTTTAAACTGAGCACCACAGTCCCAAATGACGGACCACGGAGTCCCATGTAATTAGACGATTTCCTGAATGTATAACTTGGTATAATCTTCTGTTGAATCTGTAGTCTTTACTGGCAAGAAATGTGCTGACTTGGTAAGACGATTTACAATCATCCAATCAAATCATGCTTTTAGAATGAGAAAGATAATCCCGTTTATAAATTTCATATTTACCATCTCTACAAAAAATGTGTATTCTGTGATAAAACACTAGGCTTTCTGCTGCTAGACTTTCACTTGTTGACAATTAAGACAATTGGCCGCAAGTGTGCGACGTTCTTTTTCATGTAGTTCATCTAATCAATCTCCTTGGTCATGATGCATATTTGGTGGACCTAGATGGAAATAATACCAGGAATTATAGGCTTCTAACATGATCTTCCCTTTTAAGTCCATCTATGTCTGGAACACACAATCTTGGTACCTCAAAGTACCATCATCTCCCGCTTATTCGAAAGCCATCATCTTATACTTGTGAATCTCCTCTTTCAGCTACAACAAGTAGGGATCATCAAACTATTTCTCGTTCACTTCGCCTACTAAGGGGGAACAAGTCATATTCTAGACAACAACTCTGTCATCTTTTAGAGTCCGATGTCGAACTCCTATCTTGGCTGGTGAACTTCTTTTACCAAAGTTCTCTTATCTACCGCAATCATGAGTTATACTTCCCACACTTTATCTTCTTAAGAACTTCCTGAAAACACTTATAGAATTGTTGTGAGCTAAGTTTTTAACCAGTACTCCGAAGACTAGAGTCTCGTGCTATGGCACTACCCTCGTGATACATAACTGGGCATGATTCTATAGCTTTCTGTGATCATTTTATCGTCAATAACTAAACTCGGTGATCATTATACTAACTTTGTTTTTCTTACACTTGCTAGACATAATCCGTGTGGTAATTATACAATTTTCCCTCATTACCGAATTGGTTTTCTTTTTCATATCCCATGCTACTATTCAAGTTTCAGATCTCCAACTGGACTTATTGAAAATTTTCACATCACCCCTTAGACCACAGGTCTTATACTTGTGGATCCTTCTCATTTTTCTGGGATCCAAATAACTTTCCTTATTCTCTGCAATTCTTTGTACTCTACGTCAATGCTGACTCATCTTCCAACTTACTTCTAAGAAATCTTTCTTACTAGGAAAAATTAAATTATTCACTTAACAGAAAGCTAATGTATTCACAGCTATCATATACAATATTAATAATTTAACTCTGCTCACACTGTCAATCTTGGAGAAACCACATTACGATAATTCCTAAAGGCTATTCTTCTATAGTTTGCGCTCTCACTGCTAGCTAATATTTTTTTTCCACTGCTACTGTACTTCGAGTTTAACTTAAACTCTTTGGGTTCTAACACACGTTCGGTATTTCAAACTGTCATCCACTCACTAGAGTTAACCTGGCTAAGTGAATCAAATTGTACCTCTACTAGCTCTGTTGAAAGTGCTAATTCACTGTATCTACTCAATCATACTCACTATTTTGTTACTAACTACCTGCTAGCGTCATGTGTTCATGTTCTGCTTTGAATAACTAAAGTGAAACATAAGGTTACTCCTAACTTCCCTCATCATCTGGCCATATTCTTATGTCGTGCACTATCATTCTTTTTGAACTATGCACATGGATCGCACTTAGGGAAAGTTCATCTATCTTAAACAAAATTGGAATATCTAACCCCCAAACTTTCTATACACTTCAAAATCATATCTGATTATAAACCTCCAACTTAAACACATAGTCACATCACGGGGAACTTGTCACGACCCAAACTGAAGGGCCATGACTAGCACCCGACCACACTTGCCGAGCACCAACGTACATTTCATCTAACCTTCATTATTATCTTTTAAGGCTGACGAGATCAATATAAATGGTAGACCTAGATCATGGACAACCAGCAATAAAATATGACGGCATGAACATACATAGCAGGGGATGACCAGGCAATCAAGAAACTACGTATAAGGTATGAGCTACCACGCTACTATGAAAGACTATACAACAAAAACTAGCCGACAAGGCATACCAAACTATACATGAGCCGACACCTGTCTATGAGCCTCTAAACGAACATAAGTGTTGCAACATAGCCGGAACAGGGCCCGACATACCCATAATGTCTATAACAAAAATTGCATACCAAGATCAAGGCAAGTCCGGAGAAGGGATCTCGCCAATCACTGTTGAACTGGACAATCTACTGTGGTGGGGGAGCTGCACCTGCCTGTCTATCAGGACCTGCAGCACGACATGCAGCGTCCACAAATAAAAGGACGTCAGTACGAATAAAGTACTGAGTATGTAAGGCAAGGAACCATAAATACGATCAGTAATGTAAGCAAGGATAGAGAATATACAACTTGTAACATCTTAGTACCTCTGAGGGCTACTTACATGAAATGCATGATACATATGTATAAATACATAAACCTTTAAAGCATTCGCCTCTGTGGGCATCATCATCATCATATCGTACCCGGCCATAATAGGCTCGGTAGAATAGTACCCGGCCACGTGGAGCTCGGTAAAACCCAACTGATCAGTGGTTGCACAATAGGTGCCGTACCCGGCCAACTATAGCATGGCTCGGTAGAGTAAAATAGATACATATATATAATGCATGCTCGACTCATGGAATCACATTCTAAACCTTTTGGAGTGACGTAAGGTCGGTATCCTCTGTACACGTTATTAGGACTAACTCTTCACTATGAACCTTATAAGAATCAGGAAGTACCAACAACATTGATAACATAAGACTAAGAGAAGCAACATTAACATCAATCGTTCCATAAGAGGGAAAACAATGTAAGTACTGCTAGCTTCTAAGAGTAGAGTATCTTGGAAGATCGTTCATTACATTATGTACAATCGGAGTCGTGCAAAAGAAGGAAAGGGATAGCCTCACATACCTTGTATATACTGCCCCAATCTCAAGCTATGCAATTGTCAAAACTCCTTAGTCTACAATAAGAGAAACGATACTATCGTTATCATTTAAGCGTCATAACTATTATGTATCGACCACAACCTATTTTACGATGAAACGGACAGCACCTCCCCTATATATATGACCTCACACCATTCAAAACAATCACCAAACAGCCCAAACAACATCAATAATAAACATATTGAGCCTCCCAAAATAGTCCACACACAGCCTAATCACTCCATACATACGACGACCATCGAAGTCGTGTCAAACAACCTGGAAATATTACGAATAACTATCAGCCCATAACCCTACATATATATGGTGTTTATCCACAACATTCCTCCTCCAAAACTCCACAAGATAGTAGTAAAATACGCAGCCCAACAACAACGCAAAACAGTCCACAAAACAATAACATTACTACCAAACCTTTCGATATATATCTCACAAGTTCTAGCTTCAATGGCTTAGCCGCAACTTGGACAATCTTAAATACATATGGAGTAAGAGGTTCCTTACCTTTATACAGAAAGAAAAACTCCAATTTTACCTTAAATTTCCATGAAATATCCCTCCAATGCTGCCACAACAACAAAAAAGCGAAACTAGCGATCAATTAGTGTTTTTCGGCACTAGAATCACTTTAGAAGGCTTGAAATCACCTAGGATTGATATTAAGAACATGAGTGAGTATTTACAGAACATAAAACCTTTAAAACAACCTCCCACACGAGCTGGAACGACACAAAAATGAGCAACAACAAGAAGAACAAGAGACTTACTAGCGCCACGGAATTCCCGACACTTGATTTGTGTTGTTTGCCCTTTTTTGGGTCTTGAATCTTGAGAGAACCTTGAGAGGATGTTCCTAGGGTTCTAAGGTCTGAAAATAGTGAAAAGAAATGACTTAAAACGGGTTGGAGGCATCCTATATAGGTCCAAATATCTTAAACCGACTTAGTGGGCCCCATAGAGAGGTGCTTGGCGCAGTCTCGCAAAAACGCAAATATCTCTCTACTTCGAGATCGTATCGATTAACGGTTTAATGCGTTAGAAACTAGACTCCTAGATCTTTAATTTGGTTGGTAGATCACCCCGTAATTCCTTGTAAATTATGAGAAAAGATTAGAAACATTTGACCCAATGTTTAAGTAAAATTATGAACCTAAGTTGCGACAACTTTTGTCGACTTTTGTTTCATAACTCGTTTGACTTCAAGACTTATGATACGGATATTATATAATTAAAATACCTTAATAAATGACCTCTTGAGTGTATTAAGCACCGCTAGATTACCTGAAAATACGAGTTACAACATCCTTGATTCGTTTAACTTCTAATACTGGTTAATCACCCTTATACACTCTTGTATCACTTAAGACCAATAGGATTGACTTCTTATCATCTCAAAGATAATTCCTTCTTGGATTTATGTTAACTAATATATGGCATGAACTAACACATGTGGATATGGGTTGTAACACCCTCCCCCTTAGGAACATTCGTCCTCGAATGTAAGGGTTTATGGGGAGTTTAAATCATCGTGGATTCCAATGGAAATTTCCGATCAATTTTCCCCTATAAAATGGTCACTAGCAAAACTTGCATGTAATTAAGCCCAACATATGGCTTCACAAGGCTACACAAAGCATTATGCGTATTTACATTATCTACATATCACCATTTTGTATTAAGGAGGAGCATTCTCAAATTATTGCTTACCTCATAGAGCCGTTTCACCTTCCAATGTATCCTGTCTTCCACCAGCATCCTTGTTATCTTCATTCTGGAATAAGTAAGGGTATTTAGACTTCATCTCCTCTTCTGCTTCCCATGTCATTTCTTCCATATTTTTGTTCCTCCACAATACTTTGACGGAAGCTACATCTTTTGTTCTCAGCTTGCGGACTTGCCGATCTAATATCGCCACTGGCACTTCTTCATATGATAGGTCCTTTGTAACTTGTACATCTTTGATAGGGACGACTCGAGAAGGGTCTCCAATACATTTTCTCAACATAGATACATGGAATACCGGGTGGACAAATTCCAATTCGGATGGCAATTCTAACTCATAAGCAACCTGTCCAATCCGTCGAAGAATTTTATACGGCCCGATATACCTTGGACTCAGCTTACCTTTCTTCCCAAAACGCATAATACCCTTCATTGGTGAGATCCTCAGGAAAACCCAATCACCAACCTCAAACTCTAGATCACGACGTCGGACATCAGAATAAGATTTTTGCCTGCTTTGTGCCGTCCTCAATCGCTCATGTATCACTTTCACCTTCTCAATAGCTTGGTGAATCAAATCTGGCCCATATAATTCTGTTTCACCGACTTCAAACCATCCAACTGGTGATCTACATCTCCTCCCGTATAGTGCCTCATATGGGGCCATTTTAATACTGGAATGGTAGCTATTGTTATAGGCGAATTCTATGAGTGGAAGATGATCATCCCAATTCCCCTTAAAATCTAGAACACATGCTCATAGCATATCTTCCAGTGTCTGAATGGTACGTTCAGCCTGTCCGTCAGTCTGCGGATGAAATGCAGTGCTGAGATTTACTTGTGTGCCTAAACCCTTCTGGAAAGACCTCCAAAAGTTAGCCGTAAATTGAGCTCCTCGGTCTGATATAATAGATATGGGCACACCATGAAGCCTAACAATCTCCTTGATATACAACTTTGCATAATCTTCAGCCGTGTAAGTTTTTTTCACTGGCAGAAAATGGGCACATTTTGTAAGTCGATCAATTATCACCCAGATGGAGTCAAACTTATGATAAGAGCGAGGTAATCCAATAATGAAATCCATATTAATCACCTCCCACTTCCAGGTCGGAATCTCTATATTTTGAAGCAATCCACCGGGTTTCTGATGTTCTATCTTTACTTGTTGACAATTGGGACACTGGGCTACAAATTCTGCAATAGACTTCTTCATATTATCCCACCAATACTGCTCCTTGACATCATGATACATATTTGTCGAGCCGGGATGGATGGAATATCGGGATTGATGAATCTCATTCATAATCTTCTCTCGCAACCCTGCCACATTAGGCACACACAATCGGCTCTGGTATCTCAGTGCCCCGTCTTTTCCGATCCCAAAAGCCATACTTTTACACTGTTGGATGCTTTCTCTTAATCGTACTAAGTTAGGATCTTCATATTGTCGTGCTTTTACCTCGGCTACCAAAGATGATTCTGATGTATTCTGTACAGTAACACCTCCGTCATCAGAGTCTAACAATCTGATTCTCATATTGGCTAGCTGATGAAGCTCTTTAATCAACCCCCATCTACCTGCCTCAATATGTACTAAGCTTCCCATTGATTTACGGCTGAGAGCGTCTGCCACAACATTGGCTTTACCGGGATGATACAATATCTCGACATCGTAGTCTTTCAATAATTCAAGCCACCTACGCTGCCTCAAATTCAACTCTTTCTGCTTGAAGATATATTGTAAACTCTTGTGATCTGTGTAGATGTCAACATGGACGCCGTATAAGTAGTGCCGCCATATCTTCAAAGCATATATTACTGCAGCCAATTCCAAATCATGGGTTGGATAATTCTTTTCATGCTTCTTCAATTGTCTTGATGCATAAGCAATCACATTCCCACGCTGCATCAATACACACCCCAAACCTATACCTGAGGCATCACAATATACCACATAACCTTTTGTTCCTTCAGGAAGAGTGAGCACTGGTGCAGATGTCAATCGATTCTTCAGCTCCTGAAAACTACGTTCACAAGTGTTAGACAACTGGAATTTGGTAGCTTTTTGTGTTAACTTAGTCAATGGTGATGATATAGAGGAAAATCCTTCTACAAACCGCCTATAATATCCTGCTAGCCCTAGGAAGCTGCGGACTTCTAATGGTGTTGTAGGTCTCGGCCAATTCTTTACTGCATCGATCTTCTGAGTGTCGACACTAATACCCTTATCAGATATCACATGGCCAAGGAATGCTACTGAGTTCAGCCAGAATTCACATTTGGAGAGCTTAGCATATAACTTACGATCCTGAAGCGTCTGTAATACTATCCGCAAGTGGCCCGCATGTTCCGCCTCCGAACGAGAATACACTAGAGTGTCATCAATGAATACAATCACGAACACATCAAGATAGGGCCTGAATATAGTATTCATGATATCCATAAAAGCTGCTGGGGCATTTGTTAGCCCGAACGACATCACCAAGAACTCAAAGTGCCCATATCTTGTCCGGAAGGCCGTCTTTGGAATATCTTTCTCCCTAACCCTCACCTGATGATACCCTGAATGTAAATCAATCTTAGAGAAATACTTGGCACCCTGGAGTTGGTCAAACAGGTCATCAATTCTTGGAAGTGGATACTTGTTATTTATAGTAGACTTATTCAACTGTCGATAGTCGATACACATCCGTAACGACCCATCTTTCTTCCGCACGAATAGGACTGGTGCACCCCAAGGTGAAGTGCTAGGCCTAATAAAGCCCTTATCCAGCAAGTCCTTCAACTGCACCTTCAACTCTCGTAACTCCGCTGGGGCCATTCTGTATGGAGGAATAGAGATCGGTTGAGTGTCAGGCAATACATCAATGCTAAACTCAATCTCCCTTTCAGGAGGAAGGCCCGGGAGTTCATCTGGGAAAACATATGGGAATTCGTTAACCATAGGGATTGATTGTAAAGTAGGCGGTTTCGCCTCCGCATCCCTAACGCGAACGAGATGATAAATGTAACCTTTTGAGATCATTTTCCTTGCCTTAAGATATGAAATAAACTTGCCTTTCGGTGTAGCAATGTTCCCTTTCCATTCAATGACGGGTTCACCCAGAAATTGGAACCTAACCATCTTCGTACGACAGTCAACATTTGCATAGCATGAGGCCAACCAGTCCATTCCCATTATCACATCAAAATCAACCATTTCTAACTCAAATAAATTTGCCGAGGTTTGACGACTACAAATCATCACAGTGCAACCTCTATATACCCTTCTAGCAATCACAGAATCTCCTATCGGAGTAGATACCGCGAGGGGTTTACTTATCAATTCAGGTTCAATGCCAAACTTATTAGCCACAAAGGGTGTAACATATGATAATATAGATCCCGGATCAATCAGCGCATATACATCATAAGAAAACACAGATATAATACCTGTAACAACATCTGGAGACGACTCGAGATCCTGTCGACCTAGTAGAGCATAGATTCGATTTTGAGCACCACTCGAACTCGGCACTGCACCTCTACCCCTACCACGACCTGTCGACTGCTGAAAACCCCGTGCTGGAGGTCGAACTGATGAGGAAGAACCAGACACAGATCCAGTCGGTTGAGCCATACCATCACCTCCTCTATTAGGACAATCCCGCATCATATGGCCAGGTTGCCCGCACGAATAGCATGCATCAGAACCTCGATGACACAGTCCAAAGTGGGCCTTGCCGCACTGATCACAATGTGGTGTTGGGGGTCTCATCTGACTAGTATCCCTGTGATGTTGCGAGCCAGATGCCCGCGAACTCTGACCTGGACTAGAATAGGATCGATCATATCGAGGCCTCTGAAACTGTGGAGGAGCACTAGCTACAGATGGCGCCGAACTCCTCGAAAACTGTGGCCTGATGCGTCCTCTAAAGTCATCAGAATACCCTGCAAATCTCGCCCTCTTATGCTGGCCTCTATCCTGCTCCCTAACTGCCCTCTGCTGGCGCTTACGATCCTCTAGGGTTTGGGCATAAGCTTGAATATGGTAAATATCCATGCCCTCCACCAAGGAGGCTGTCGTACACTCATTTATTAGATGTGGTCCCAACCCATTCACGAACATATGCACCCTATCACTCATCTCGGCCACCATATGGGGAGCATACCTTGCCAAAGAATCAAACTGCATACTGTACTCTCGCACACTCATATTACCTTGTCTAAGGTTCAAGAACTTATCAGCTCTAGCTCGTCGTATCTCAACTGGCAAGTAGTGACGAAGAAAGGCCTCAGAAAATTCCTTCCACACAGCTGGAGGAGGGTTCGGACCCCTGGATCTCTCCCACCTATCATACCAGAGAACCGCTAAATCCCGTAGCCGATAAGAAGCGAACACTACTGCCTCTGTATCACTAACATGCATAACCCGAAGTGTACGATGAACCTGGTCAATAAAAGTTTGTGGGTCCTCCTTGGGGTCTGATCCGGTAAACACTGGAGGGTCTAAATTAATAAAATCACGAACTCTTGTACTAACTGGTTTCTCAGCAGCACCTGTATTCTGCCTCTGAGCCTGAGCAGCTACCAAGCTAGTCAATAACTGCAAAGCACTCTGCATATCCTGGTCTGGAGTGCCATACAGAGGAACTGGAGGTGCTGGGTGCCTTATAATATCCTCTGGAGGAGATGGAGTAGATGAGGTATGAGAGGGCATCTCACTTTGAGCCTCACTTTGTCCTGCTCTGACTTGGGGCACCTGACTGGTACCCTCTCCCACTGATGTATCAAGCCGTCTACTAATCGTTTGCTTCCTAGTCGAAGGCATCACTGAAAAAAAAACAAGGTGAATATTAGAGACAAACACTTACGACTCAACTCTACGCACGATCTAGATTCAGGAAGAAGGTAACAACCCTAGATGTCATGTAGCCTCCCGATTATAAATGTGGCGCGCTACACATCCATAATCAAGACTCTACTAGACACGGCTCATAGACAACCCCTAGGACAGACCTGCTCTGATACCAAGTTTGTCACGACCCAAACTGAAGGGCCATGACTAGCACCCGACCACACTTGCCGAGCACCAACGTACATTTCATCTAACCTTCATTATTATCTTTTAAGGTTGATGAGATCAATATAAATGGAAGACCTAGATCATGGACAACCAACAATAAAATATGATGGTATGAACATACATAGCAGGGGATGACCAGACAATCAAGAAACTACGTATAAGGTATGAGCTACCACGCTACTATGAAAGACTATACAACAAAAACTAGCCGACAAGGCATACCAAACTATACATGAGCCGACACCTGTCTATGAGCCTCTAAACGAACATAAGTGTTGCAACATAGCCGGAACAGGGCCCGACATACCCATAATGTCTATAACAAAAATTGCATACCAAGACCAAGGCAAGTCCGGAGAAGGGATCTCTCCAATCACCGCTGAACTGGACAATCTACTGTGGTGGGGGAGCTGCACCTGCCTGTCTATCAGGACCTGCAGCACGACATGCAGTGTCCACAAATAAAAGGACGTCAGTACGAATAAAGTACTGAGTATGTAAGGCAAGGAACCATAAATACGATCAGTAATGTAAGCAAGGATAGAGAATATACAACCTGTAACATCTTAGTACCTCTGAGGGCTACTTACATGAAATGCATGATACATATGTATAAATACATAAACCTTTAAAGCATTCGCCTTTGTGGGCATCATCATCATCATATCGTACCCGGCCATAATAGGCTCGGTAGAATCGTACCCGGCCACGTGGAGCTGGGTAAAACCCAACTGATCAGTGGTTGCACAATAGGTGCCATACCCGGCCAACTATAGCGTGGCTCGGTAGAGTAAAATAGATACATATATATAATGCATGCTCGACTCATGGAATCACATTCTAAACCTTTTGGAGTGACGTAAGGTCGGTATCCTCTGTACACGTTATTAGGACTAACTCTTCACTATGAACCTTATAAGAATCAGGAAGTACCAACAACATTGATAACATAAGACTAAGAGAAGCAACATTAACATCAATCGTTCCATAAGAGGGAAAACAATGTAAGTACTGCTAGCTTCTAAGAGTAGAGTATCTTGGAAGATCGTTCATTACATTATGTACAATCGGATTCGTGCAAAAGAAGGAAAGGGATAGCCTCACATACCTTGTATATACTGCCCCAATCTCAAGCTATGCAATTGTCAAAACTCCTTAGTCTACAATAAGAGAAACGATACTATCGTTATCATTTAAGCGTCATAACTATTATGTATCGACCACAACCTATTTTACGATGAAACGGACAGCACCTCCCCTATATATATGACCTCACACCATTCAAAACAATTACCAAACAGCCCAAACAACATCAATAATAAACATATTGAGCCTCCCAAAATAGTCCACACACAGCCTAATCACTCCATACATACGACGACCGCCGTAGTCGTATCAAACAACCTGGAAATGTTACGAATAACTATCAGCCCATAACCCTACATATATATGGTGTTTATCCACACCCTTCCTCCTCCAAAACTCCACAAGATAGTAGTAAAATACGCAGCCCAACAACAACGCAAAACAGTCCACAAAACAATAACATTACTACCAAACCTTTCGATATATATCTCACAAGTTCTAGCTTCAATGGCTTAGCCGCAACTTGGATAATCTTAAATACATATAGAGTAAGAGGTTCCTTACCTTTATACATAAAGAAAAACTCCAATTTGACCTTAAATTTCCATGAAATATCCCTCCAATGCTGCCACAACAACAAAAAAGCGAAACTAGCGATCAATTAGTGTTTTTCGGCACTAGAATCACTTTAGAAGGCTTGAAATCACCTAGGATTGATATTAAGAACATGAGGGAGTATTTACAGAATATAAACCCTTTAAAACAACCTCCCACATGAGCTGGAACGACACAAAAATGAGCAACAACAAGAAGAACAAGAGACTTACTAGCGCCACGGAATTCCTGACACTTGATTTGTGTTGTTTGCCCTTTTTTGGGTCTTGAATCTTGAGAGAACCTTGAGAGGATGTTCCTAGGGTTCTAAGGTCTTAAAATAGTGAAAATAAATGACTTAAAACGGGTTGGAGGCATCCTATATAGGTCCAAATATCTTAAACCGACTTAGTGGGCCCCATAGAGAGGTACTTGGCGCAGTCTCGAAAAAACGCGATTATCTCTCTACTCCGAGATCGTATCGATGAACGGTTTAATGCGTTGGAAAATAGACTCCTAGATCTTTAATTTGGTTGGTATATCACCCCGTAATTCCTTGTAAATTATGAGAAAAGATTAGAAACATTTGACCCAATGTTTAAGTAAAATTATGAACGTAAGTTGCGACAACTTTTGTCGACTTTTGTTTCATAACTCGTTTGACTTCAAGACTTATGATACGGATATTATATATTTAAAATACCTTAATAAATGACCTCTTGAGTGTATTAAGCACCGCTAGATTACCTGAAAATACGAGTTACAACATCCTTGATTCGTTTAACTTCTAATACTGGTTAATCACCCTTATACACTCTTGTATCACTTAAGACCAATAGGATTGACTTCTTATCATCTCAAAGATAATTCGTTCTTGGATTTATGTTAACTAATATATGGCATGAACTAACACATGTGGATATCGGTTGTAACAGAACTGTCATATCTTTTATCTCACTATAATAGCCACTTCGTATATAAATTTACTAACATGGTACTTTCTAGTTCTGATTTGAATAAATATGAACAACTTAAAATCATTCCCTGAAATTCACTATTGGCTGCTCTTGGTTCACATTTCATACATCATATCTTCTAGTCATTTGCATGAATTGTATGAATCACATTTTTTGTAATAACAAACGTTTCTGACTCCTAGGTATTTTACCCTTAGGCTCTTTTCTGTCCAAAGCTATAGTGATCAATTCTATGCCTGCTGCAGTTGAATCATTATCCTAATACACCATGTGGTCTGACATACGGATACACTACCATATATATCTGATAAATCACTTTATGTACCTTCCCGTGAGTCTTGGGTCTTAATCCCTAAAACATGCAAAAATTTTGCTATAATCACTGTTACTTACATTTTCTTTTAGCGTCCATATGCATCACCGTATACTCACAAGTCTCCAAAAATTTCGATACACTGAAAATCGGATATTTGGTAAACATATAACTGAATACTGGAGTACTGAATAACCATAAACGTGCTAACTGAGAAATTACTGAAAGACTGTATAACTGGTAACTAAGGTAAACTGATAACCATAAGACACGATAACTGCTTTTGTACTTTCTAATAAAGTTATGCTCTAATCTGTAACACTATCCATTGCATCCTACTTTTTACATCCTCTAAAGTCTCGTACTTACCAACCTGTACTCCATAATTATACCTCAATGGGAAATTATCCTCTCTAGGACTTTAGGTTTCTCATGCGCGTCGCTTGGGCATCCAATACATTTGGAATTTGATAGGAAGAAAAGGTTATCTATTGCTCTAAGATTTATGGCACTATCTAGAGTAGAAAGAAATGAGACAATCTTGGATGTCTTGGTAGTTAACCGTTTATATGAGTGGCCGGCACACACATATAAAGGAAACTCCACTGGACACGACTTCATAGACTCCCTAGGACACTTGAACCTAGGGCTCTGATACCAAGCTTTGTCACGCCCTGAACCAGGGCCTGGACGTAACACGGCACTCGGTGCCTGACTACATGTGACCGAGCGAACCAACTGGCTAGATGAATCAACATGTGGTATCATAACATACTGAATGCGGAAGATAAACTAACACATGCTGATATACCGAAAGTCTGGATGATATAAATCAAAGTGCGAAAATACTAATACAATTCTGAAACATATTTTACCAAGCTAGTCAATAACTGCAAAGCACTCTGCATATCCTGGTCTGGAGTGCCAGACGGAGGAACTGGAGGCGCTGGGTGCCTTCTAATATCCTCTGGAGGAGATGGAGTAGATGAGGTATGAGAGGGCATCTCACTTTGAGCCTCACTTTGTCCTGCTCTGACTTGGGGCACCTGACCGGTACCCTCTCCCACTGCTGTATCAAGCCGTCTACTAATCGTTTGCTTCCTAGTCGAAGGCATCACTGAAAAAAAACAAGGTGAATATTAGAGACAAACACTTACGACTCAACTCTACGCACGATCTAGATTCAGGAAGAAGGTAACAACCCTAGATGTCATGTAGCCTCTCGATTATAAATGTGGCGCGCTACACATCCATAATCAAGACTCTACTAGACACGGCTCATAGACAACCCCTAGGACAGACTTGCTCTGATACCAAGTTTGTCACGACCCAAACTGAAGGGCCATGACTAGCACCCGACCACACTTGCCGAGCACCAACGTACATTTCATCTAACCTTCATTATTATCTTTTAAGGCTGACGAGATCAATATAAATGGTAGACCTAGATCATGGACAACCAATAATAAAATATGACGGTATGAACATACATAGCAGGGGATGACCAGACAATCAAGAAACTACGTATAAGGTATGAGCTACCACGCTACTATGAAAGACTATACAACAAAAACTAGCCGACAAGGCATACCAAACTATACATGAGCCGACACCTGTCTATGAGCCTCTAAACGAACATAAGTGTTGCAACATAGCCGGAACAGGGCCCGACATACCCATAATGTCTATAACAAAAATTGCATACCAAGACCAAGGCAAGTCCGGAGAAGGGATCTCTCCAATCACCGCTGAACTGGACAATCTACTGTGGTGGGGGAGCTGCACTTGCCTGTCTATCAGGACCTGCAGCACGACATGCAGTGTCCACAAATAAAAGGACGTCAGTACGAATAAAGTACTGAGTATGTAAGGCAAGGAACCATAAATACGATCAGTAATGTAAGCAAGGATAGAGAATATACAACCTGTAACATCTTAGTACCTCTGAGGGCTACTTACATGAAATGCATGATACATATGTATAAATACATAAACCTTTAAAGCATTCGCCTCTGTGGGCATCATCATCATCATATCGTACCCGGCCATAATAGGCTCGGTAGAATCGTACCCGGCCACGTGGAGCTGGGTAAAACCCAACTGATCAGTGGTTGCACAATAGGTGCCATACCCGGCCAACTATAGCGTGGCTCGGTAGAGTAAAATAGATACATATATATAATGCATGCTCGACTCATGGAATCACATTCTAAACCTTTTGGAGTGACGTAAGGTCGGTATCCTCTGTACACGTTATTAGGACTAACTCTTCACTATGAACCTTATAAGAATCAGGAAGTACCAATAACATTGATAACATAAGACTACGAGAAGCAACATTAACATCAATCGTTCCATAAGAGGGAAAACAATGTAAGTACTGCTAGCTTCTAAGAGTAGAGTATCTTGGAAGATCGTTCATTACATTATGTACAATCGGAGTCGTGCAAAAGAAGGAAAGGGATAGCCTTACATACCTTGTATATACTGCCCCAATCTCAAGCTATGCAATTGTCAAAACTCCTTAGTCTACAATAAGAGAAACGATACTATCGTTATCATTTAAGCGTCATAACTATTATGTATCGACCACAACCTATTTTACGATGAAACGGACAGCACCTCCCCTATATATATGACCTCACACCATTCAAAACAATCACCAAACAGCCCAAACAACATCAATAATAAACATATTGAGCCTCCCAAAATAGTCCACACACAGCCTAATCACTCCATACATACGACGACCACCGTAGTCGTGTCAAACAACCTGGAAATATTACGAATAACTATCAGCCCATAACCCTACATATATATGGTGTTTCTCCGCACCATTCCTCCTCCAAAACTTCATAAGATAGTAGTAAAATACGCATCCCAACAACAACGCAAAACAGTCCACAAAACAATAACATTACTACCAAACCTTTCGATATATATCTCACAAGTTCTAGCTTCAATGGCTTAGCCGCAACTTGGATAATCTTAAATACATATAGAGTAAGAGGTTCCTTACCTTTATACAGAAAGAAAAACTCCAATTTGACCTTAAATTTCCATGAAATATCCCTCCAATGCTGCCACAACAACAAAAAAGCAAAACTAGCGATCAATTAGTGTTTTCGGCACTAGAATCACTTTAGAAGGCTTGAAATCACCTAGGATTGATATTAAGAACATGAGGGAGTATTTACAGAATATAAACCCTTTAAAACAACCTCCCACATGAGCTGGAACGACACAAAAATGAGCAACAACAAGAAGAACAAGAGACTTACTAGCGCCACGGAATTCCTGACACTTGATTTGTGTTGTTTGCCCTTTTTTTGGGTCTTGAATCTTGAGAGAACCTTGAGAGGATGTTCCTAGGGTTCTAAGGTCTTAAAATAGTGAAAATAAATGACTTAAAACGGGTTGGAGGCATCCTATATAGGTCCAAATATCTTAAACCGACTTAGTGGGCCCCATAGAGAGGTACTTGGCGCAGTCTCGAAAAAACGCAATTATCTCTCTACTCCGAGATCGTATCGATGAACGGTTTAATGCGTTGGAAACTAGACTCCTAGATCTTTAATTTGGTTGGTATATCACCCCGTAATTCCTTTTAAATTATGAGAAAAGATTAGAAACATTTGACCCAATGTTTAAGTAAAATTATGAACCTAAGTTGCGACAACTTTTGTCGACTTTTGTTTCATAACTCGTTTGACTTCAAGACTTATGATACGGATATTATATAATTAAAATACCTTAATAAATGACCTCTTGAGTGTATTAAGCACCGCTAGATTACCTGAAAATACGAGTTACAACATCCTTGATTCGTTTAACTTCTAATACTGGTTAATCACCCTTATACACTCTTGTATCACTTAAGACCAATAGGATTGACTTCTTATCATCTCAAAGATAATTCGTTCTTGGATTTATGTTAACTAATATATGGCATGAACTAACACATGTGGATATCGGTTGTAACAGAACTGTCATATCTTTTATCTCACTATAATAGCCACTTCGTATATAAATTTACTAACATGGTACTTTCTAGTTCTGATTTGAATAAATATGAACAACTTAAAATCATTCCCTGAAATTCACTATTGGCTGCTCTTGGTTCACATTTCATACATCATATCTTCTAGTCATTTGCATGAATTGTATGAATCACATTTTTTGTAATAACAAACATTTCTGACTCCTAGGTATTTTACCCTTAGGCTCTTTTCTTTCCAAAGCTATAGTGATCAATTCTATGCCTGCTGCAGTTGAATCATTATCCTAATACACCGTGTGGTCTGACATATGGATACACTACCATATATATCTGATAAATCACTTTATGTACCTTCCCGTGAGTCTTGGGTCTTAATCCCTAAAACATGCAAAGATTTTGCTATAATCACTGTTACTTACATTTTCTTTTAGCGTCCATATGCATCACCGTATACTCACAAGTCTCCAAAAATTTCGATACACTGAAAATCGGATATTTGGTAAACATATAACTAAATACTGGAGTACTGAATAACCATAAACGTGCTAACTGAGAAATTACTGAAAGACTGTATAACTGGTAACTAAGGTAAACTGATAACCATAAGACACGATAACTGATTTTGTACTTTCTAATAAAGTTATGCTCTAATCTGTAACACTATCCATTGCATCCTACTTTTTACATCCTCTAAAGTCTCGTACTTACCAACCTGTACTCCATAATTATACCTCAATGGGAAATTATCCTCTCTAGGACTTTAGGTTTCTTATGCGCGTCGCTTGGGCATCCAATACATTTGGAATTTGATAGGAAGAAAAGGTTATCTATTGCTCTAAGATTTATGGCACTATCTAGAGTAGAAAGAAATGAGACAATCTTGGATGTCTTGGTAGTTAACCGTTTATATGAGTGGCCGGCACACACATATAAAGGAAACTCCACTGGACACGACTTCATAGACTCCCTAGGACACTTGAACCTAGGGCTCTGATACCAAGCTTTGTCACGCCCTGAACCAGGGCCTGGACGTAACACGGCACTCGGTGCCTGACTACATGTGACCGAGCGAACCAACTGGCTAGATGAATCAACATGTGGTATCATAACATACTGAATGCGGAAGATAAACTAACACATGCTGATATACCGAAAGTCTGGATGATATAAATCAAAGTGCGAAAATACTAATACAATTCTGAAACATATTTTACCAAGCTAGTCAATAAGAAAGCCTGTGACTCTGTCTAACTGTTACTCTAGTCTATGAAGACTCTATTTGAGTACTAAAAACACTGACTGTATGTGAATACTAAAGACTGTAGCAATGATAATGCCCTGAAAGAACTGGGGATCACCAAATAGCTAGTACGAGAATCCTAGCGCTCTGAATCATCAACCTGTAAATCATTACCTGCATCGCGAGATGCAGGCCCCGGGCAAAAGGGACGTCAGTACATTTGAATTGTACTGGTATGTAATATAGCTGAACAAAAGAACTGTCAACACTGAAACTGAAACTGAAATGATAATTGATAACTGAATTGGTAATTGAACTAATAACTAATAACTGAACTGATAACTGGTACTTGAACTGATAACTGATAACTGATATGATAGTTGATAGCTGAACGATAACTAATAATTGAACTGAAAGGAAGTAAGGATATAAATACTCCCTCTTCTGAATGATAAATACTCCCTCTTCTAAATGATGAACAACCTGTTTATCTGAATATTAAACTGCAGCCTCAGGCCCAATATATATGTATATATGTGCACAACTGCGGCCTCGGGCCCAAGTATACGTATACATAACTGCGACCTCAGGTCCAAAATGCATAAAGCATAAACTGCGGCCTCAGGCCCAAAGATGCATAAAGCATAAACTGCGGCCTCAGGCCCAAAGATACATAAAGCATAAACTGCAGCCTCAGGCCCAAATACAGGTGTTCTACATTCAGGGATTTAAAATCAAGAACTGGGAATCATACTGTAATACATGATAGTGAAATACTGAATCACCGACCTACATGATACTGGTATAGTGAATAAGATTAAACAGAGATGAGTATTCATAATAAGTTGATTTGTCATAACTGAAACTAATAGAATATCGAATGATTATGAAACTATGTTATCTAGAGAATATAAGTTCTACTTCTATTCATGGAACCAAGGCATAATTACTTTCTGAGGAAACTAGTAATGTTCATGATGAATGACACGTAGGGAGAATCATAGATATTCCCAAACGTAAAGAGTTAGCCTTACATACCTCAATTTGCCCCTTAGTGATACTACAATGATCCACACTACTAAGAACCTTCAATCTACAACAACAACATCCAATGGAACCCAATATTAGTAATAAATTCCATAACTTATGCCATTTAGGCATATTATCAAACACCTTGTAGGCATAGATATTTACACCTCATAACTATAGTGTTGGTTCATCCAACTATCACCATTAACCAACAATTCATTCCACCATCATTCCTAACAAATTTATAACTTCCAACAACATATGTATGACCATCCATTCACACCCAACCAACAAATCCTATCAAATAATCACCTTTAAATCCCTACCATGGTCATGCATTTAAATTGGGAATTTATGACTTCCAATCACCATACCATAAGTTGTAATACTTGATTCATACTCATAATTCCATAATAACACCATATATGTAAGTCTAAGGGTGTAGGATTACCTCTTGTAGACCAAATCTTGAAAGACAACTTTTGGGGTGTTCTTGAGATTTTGAAGAAATCCTATGAAACCCAATCAAAATCATGTTGTAACTAGTGATTGAGAAGTGAAATCACCATGATAACACACTTAAAAACTCACCTTAGGTGTGCAATTGGATGCCTTGGTCAAGTTGGGGGTGTAGAGGAAGCCCTTAGCTTGAGAAATGACTCAATTTCTCTTATTTACGGTCTTTAAGATATTTAAAACCTTCCAGACTCGCGAGCTCGCACGCTGGAGGCCGAATACTCAGCAAAAACGTGCGACTTCGCGCTCCTGTTCGCGCTAGTGACACCTGCCCAGTAAAATGGTCATAACTTTCTGTATATACCTCCAAATGATGAACGATTTGTTGCGTTGGAAATTAGACTCAAAGGGCTTTAATTTGATAGGTTGTTCATCACACAACTCATTGTATCCAGGTAGATATGCTCGCCCAAAGTGAGGTCTTGTGCATACTCATTTGCAAATTTTCAGCTATAATGAAAATTTTCAACTTGGCTTGGACTTAAGCCTCTCCTTAGACCCCAAATCACCTATAATATGCCTCGTACACTTATTATCATAACCACTCAATTACCATCATGCTAATACTCATTTAATGTATCCAAAACCGATTCAAATTACGGGGTGTTACAGGCTGAGCTTGCCCTTCTTCCCAAATCTCATCACGCCCTTCATAGGCGATACACGGAGCAATACCCGCTCCCCAACCATGAAAGAAACATCTCTGACCTTGCGGTCTGCATAACATTTTTGTCTGGACTGCGCTGTAAGAAGTTTATCCTGAATAATCCTGACCTTGTCCAAGTCCTCCTGAACCAGATCCGTACCCAATAATCGAGCCTCTCCCGGCTCAAACCATCCAACTGGAGACCGACATCGCCTACCATACAACGCCTCATACGGAGCCATCTGAATGCTGGAATGGTAGTTGTTGTTGTAGGTGAACTCTGCTAAAGGCAAAAAATGGTCCCACGAGCCTCCAAAATCAATGACACAGGCTCGAAGCATGTCCTCAAGAATCTGAATAGTCCTCTCGGACTGACTGTCCGTCTGGGGATGAAATGTTGTACTCAACTCAACCTGGGTGCCCAACTCTCGCTGAACCGCTCTCCAGAAATGCGAGGTAAACTGCGTACCCCGATCTGAAATGATAGATAGCAGCATCCCATGAAGGCGAACAATCTTCCTGATATAAATCTCGGCTTTTCTTTCGGACGAATAGGTGGCTGCAACAGGAACAAAATGCGCTGACATGGTCAGCCTATCAACAATGACCCAAACTGCATCAAACTTCTTCCGAGTCATCGAAAGTCTAGTAACAAAATCCATCGTAATCCTCTCCTACTTCCACTCGGGAAGTGCAATCCTCTGAAATAGACCACCAGGTCTTTGATGCTCGTACTTAACTTGCTGACAATTCAAACACCGAGCCACATGCGCAATGATGTCTTTCTTCATCTTGCGCCACCAATAATTCTGCCTTAGATCCTGATACATCTTCGCGGCGCCCGGGTGAATAGAATACTGAGAACTGTGGGCCTCCGCTAAGATCAACTCTCGAATACCATCAACATTGGGCACACAAACTCGCCCCTACAATCTCTATTCGTCGTCATCATCTAAGGTTACTTTCTTGGCACCTCCACGCTGCACCGTGTCTCTCAAGACACACAAATGGGGATCATCGAATTGCCGATCACGGATACACTCCAATAACGAAGAACGAGCGACCGTGCAAGCTAATACTCGACTAGGCTTAGAAATGTCCAACCTCACAAACTGATTGGCCAAAGCCTGAACGTCCAAAGCAAGCGGTCTCTCACTGACCGGAATATAAGCAAGACTGCCCATACTGACTGACTTCATACTCAAGGCATCGGCCACCACATTGGCCTTTCCCGGGTGATATAAGATAGTGATGTCATAATCTTTCAACAATTCCAACCACCTCATCTACCTCAAATTCAACTCCTTTTGCTTGAACAAATACTGAAGACTCTTATGATTCGTGAACACCTCACACGCCACACCATACAGATAGTGCCTCCAAATCTTCAATGTGTGAACAATGGCTGCTAACTCCAAATCATGCACTGGATAGTTCTTCTCACGAACCTTCAACTGCCTCAAAGAATAGGCAATGACATTGCCATCATGCATCAACACTGCACCAAGTCCAATACAAGATGCATCACAATAGACATTATAGGGCCCTGAACCTGTGGGCAAAACCAACACCGGTGCCATGGTCAGAGCTGCCTTGAGCCTCTGAAAGCTCGCCTCACACTCGTCTGACCATCTGAACTAGGCACCTTTCTTGGTCAAACTGGTCATAGGGGCTGCAATGGATGAAAACCCCTTCATGAACCGACGGTAGTAACCTGCTAACCCCAGGAAACTCCGAATCTCCATAGCTGAAGCTGGTCGAGGCCAGTTCTTGACTGCCTCTATCTTCTTCAGGTCTACCTGAATACCTGCAGCTGATACGACATGACCCATGAATGCTACCGAACTCAACCAAAACTCGCACTTTGAGAACTTAGCATACAACTAACTATCCTTGAGGGTCTGAAGAACCTCTATAAGGTGCTGCTCATGCTCCTCATGACTCCGGGAGTATATAAGAATATCGTCAATGAAGACTATCACGAACAAGTCCAAATAAGGTCTGAACACTCGGTTCATCAACTCCATGAACGTTACTAAGGCATTAGTCAATCCAAATGACATGACCAAAAACTCATAGTGCCCATACTGAGTGTGAAATGCTGTTTTAGGGACATCAGATGCCCTAATCCTCAGCTGGTGGTAGCCAAATCTCAAATCTATCTTTGAAAACACCCTCGCACCCTGAAGCTGGTCGAATAAATCGTCGATCCTCGGCACTGGGTACTTGTTCTTAATCGTCACCTTGTTTAATTGCCGGTAATTAATGCACATCCTCATCAAACCATCCTTTTTCTTCACAAATAGCACTGGTGCACCCCAAGGCAAAACACTAGGTCTAATGAAACCCTTCTCAAGCAAATCCTGAAGCTGACCCTTTATCTCTTTCAATTATGGCGACGCCATACGATACAGCGGAATGGAAATGGGCTGAGTGCACGAAGCCAGATCAATACAAAAATCAATATCCCTGTCGGGCGGCATGCCCGGCAGGTCTGAAGGGAAGACCTTGGGAAACTCCCGAACAATAGGAACAAAATCAATAAACGGGACCTCAGTGCTGAAGTCGCGAACATAAGCCAGATAAGCTAGGCATCCCATCTCGACCATGTGTCGAGCCTTCACATAAGAAATAACGCTGCGAGAAGAATGATCAGGAGTCCCTCTCTATTCTAAATGGGGCAAATCCGGTAAGGCTAAGGTCACGGTCTTGGCATGACAATCCAAGATCGCATGATACGGGGACAACTAATCCATCCCTAATATGACGTCGAAATCCACCATATCTAAGAGCAACAAGTCAACACGTGTCTCAAGACCCCTGAATACCACAACACATGAACGATGAACCCGGTCCACCACTATAGAATCCCCCATTGGCATAGACACATATATAGGAATACTCAAGGCCTCACTAGGCATAACCAAATAGGGTGCAAAATAGGACGACACATATGAATACGTAGATCCGGGATAAAATAGCACAGAAGCATCCCTATCACAGACCAGAATAGTACCTATAATCACAGCATCTGATGACTCAGCCTCTGGCCTGGCTGACAAGGCATAACAACGGGGCAGGTAAGGGTGAGGATGTCCTCCTTCCTCGGATTTACATTCTATATAAAGAAAATTAAAACGACTCTTACTGTTTACAAATGACTCCTACTATTCATGAACGACCTTTACTGTTCATGATTATGACATATACTATTTACTTTATGACTCTTACTATTCATGAACGACCTTTACTGTTCATGATTATGACATATACTATTTACTTTATGACTCTTACTATTCATGAACGACCTTAACTGTTCATGAATGCGACTAGTACTATTTACTTTACATTATATGTTTCCAGTAGCTGTCTTCTTCTTTTGTCTTCTTGTTGATACCTTCATTCTAGTTGGACTTCTGGTACATAGTTATCATCTCCGTTGCACTTTGAACATATGTGGTCTGGATATTTGTGTCCTACTAGTTTGCAGTATCTTGTTAATAACTCGTTTGAAATAAATTCTTTTTTCAATGCTCTGGTAGTTGGTTGCATTTCTGGTTTTAATAATGATAAAATCCATTTCTGGACTTCATCCATATCTCCTTGTCGTAGTTCCTTCGAGTTGGCATATATCATCAATTGGTCTCTGGAATAGTAGCTCCAGATAGCATTTCCTTGTAGATAATTGTTAGCTAGTTCTTGAATAATAGTTGCTATACCAATTATTCTTTTATTAGCATAGAAACTTGGTATCTCCATTTTCTGTACCTCCGGTTGTTTCTCTATCTCTTCCGGTATTATCATATCTCGTGTTAGTCCTATTTTTATCACCTGTATTATGGGTTTTATTTCATCATATAGTATTTCCGCTGGTGCTGTATAGAATTTGATGAAGAATAGGTTGCCTTTTGTAATTCTCTTGAAGGTGACAAATGCTTTGTATAGCTCTGGTATTCCAATTATTTCTTCTCCGTCATGGGTATATACTGTGCTAAGTAGTCCGTAGTTGTAACATGTTTTTTACTAGGTTTGCTTTTGTTTTTGGCTGGGCTATAAGCCTATTATATCCCTGTAGTTTTTGGGTTACATAATCTTGTGTTGGATCTGTAGTAGTTGTTGATCTAGGGTTTAGGTTCAGAAATGTCTGGATTTTATATATATTCTCAATATATGTTTGAGTAATATGGTTATATACCTTTTTGTTGTGGTGTAGGCTATTAGCATAGGTTGAAGTTTGTGGGGCTATAACTATTGCTTCTCTTGGCTTTTTTGATGTAAATGGCTTATCAAATACGGTATTTAGGTTTACATTGATATGTGGCTTTTTGCTAACTTGTTTGCTTGTACCTGCAGCTGTATATAAAGCAACTGTGTTATGGGTTTTTGGAGTTTCCCAACGTCTCCTTCTACCTCTGGAAGTTTAGAGTCTTCCGATTGACTTAGCTCCGCATTTTTATAGTCATGCTGCTGACTTTCTAGCTGTTGTAATCTTTTTCCCATACTCTCCATCTGTAAGGATAGAGTAGTAAGGATTGTAAATATGTTTTTTGATTCTTGGCTTTCATCTGTTTGGGTACCTTTGTCTTGATAGGTAGTCTGCAATAACATTCTTGTCAGTCCGTATTACTTCAATTGTAAATGTAAAATTTTGTATATTTAATACAAGTCTCCTTATTTCCTTTGTAGTTACTGAATCCTGTACTTTCCAAGTTATCCACCATTTTACTTGTGTATTATCTGTTCTTACTATAAATTTGTTATAAACAATATATGGCTCAAATGCTAACAAACATTTATATAATCCAAATAGTTCTTTCCTATTTATTTCCCATTTTAATTGTGGTTCCGTGTACGATCCGGAATAATATCTACAATGGTGTTCAATTTTTTCATTATCATATTTATATTTTAGAACTCCTCTGTAGCTGTGATCACTAGAATCAGTTTCTACAATATATGTAAATTGTTTCTTTTCATCTGGAAAATATAGTTTTGGTAATTTTTTACACATATTTTTTATCTTCTGTATATGTATTTTATCTTTTTCGTCAAAATGATATTTTATGTCCTTTTTTAATTTTTTCTGTAATGGTTTTAAGTTTTCTGCTAATTTAGGAATATATTCTCTTACTTGGTTAACCAATCCTAAAAATGATTGTAACTTCTTTTTTGTATCAAGTGTTTCATTCAAGTTAATTATTTTTTGTACTACATGGGTTTGCATTTTTATTCCGTTTTTATCTATTTGTATACCTAAAAATTCTATTTGATTTTTCATTACTTCTGCTTTCTTTTTACTTAAACTTATTCCTGATATTTCTACAATGTGTATGAATTTTTCTAGTAGTTTTATATGTTCGTTCTCTGTTCTAGAATATAGCAATATATCATCTATATATATTATACAATTTTCTAATTGGTTGAAGTAATTATCCATAAAATGTTGATACCTACCTGGTGCATTTTTATATCCAAAAGGTAATACGTTCCATTCGTAAAATCCTTGTGGTACTGTGAATGCTGTTAACTTTTTAGATTCATCTTCTAGTTTTAAATGGTAAAATCCTGATTTACAGTCAAATTTACTAAAATAGTTATATCCTTGTATTTGTCTAATTTTTAGTATTTTATTTGGTATCGGATAATTATATGTTTTTGTTTTTGCATTTAAGTTTCTATAATCTATAACCATACGGCTTTTTCCTCTTTTTTGTTCACTATGCTTATTTACTATAAATGCTGGGCTAGTATGTTTACTATTACTTTCTTGTATGTAGTTATTATCTAATAATTCTTTTATATGCATTTTAAATTCTGTTAAATCATTAAAATTGTATTTTAAAGGTTTTTGTGTTATTATGCTATTTTCATCTATTAGTTCAATCTTTATTTTTGTTTGATGTTTTTCCCATCCTTGGAGTGGATTATCATTATATAGTAATTCTAGTTTATCTTGTAGTGGTTTTATCTTATTTATTGAGAAAATGATTATCTCTATATTATGGTTACTTTGTATTACATTTTCTAATTTTTGGGTAATCTTTTCACTTCCTTTAATCCAGGGTGTTGTTTTTCTTACTTTATTATTTACTCTTTTTGCTCCTAATTTTTGTTTACACGGGGTAGTAAACCACCAATGTGTTTTTGTTATAATATGTGGGTATAATTTATCTAAAAATGGCATTCCTAATAATATATCTTTATTTGTGAATTCGTAACTATATATTTCTTCTATGGTTAATATTTTATCCCATATTTGTATTTTTATATTTCTTGCTTTATATGTTATCATACTTCCTTCATTATTAAATCCTGTTACTACTATGGGGGTTTTTAGCTTTTTCCATTTACTTTCTGGTAAACAATTATGTCTACACATATTAGCTTCTGCTCCTGTATCCACCATAGGTGTATAATATCTATTATAATATCCTTCTACTATTATTTTGGAAAGTATGTATATCTTTGGCATTATATCAAAGTTCTTTTTATTATTATTTTCTTAATTTCATAACTTATTGTTAATTGCCTATCTTCTAATTTATATGGTTTGACTTTTTCTAACCATTTTATCCCTAGTGTAATATTTTTATCTCCTTGATATATTTTAAAATTTATTAATATTGGTATTCCTCCAATAATTAATTCTTTTTCAGTTGTTTCTTCGTTTTTTCTTAACGCTTTTGGTAGTTCTGAATTTTGTTGTTCTATTGTTACTATCTCTTGTTCTGGTATTAGTTCTCTTATAACATAATTCTCTTCCTGCCCTGTATTTATTAGTATTAAATATTTTCTTTGGTCCATTATTCCTGTTATATAATAATGATGTGGGTTTATTTCTTCTATTTTTTGTTCTATTAATTTTTGTGGAGTGGTATAATTTATTCTTTTTGATGTACTTCTTGATGTACTTCTTGATGATGTTTCTGGCATTTCATTATTTATTCGTTTTGATGTGCTTAATCTTTCTTTTACTATTTCTAAGTCTTCATCCATGTCTATTTCTGTATAACTGTAATCATTGTTGTCTATAACTGATACTATTCTTTCGAATGGATTTTCTATTTTTATTTTATTTATTTTATTTTTAGCTGTTATCTTATGTTTTGTTGTTAAGACATATAGATTTTTACATCTTGCTGTGAATATTTTACTTCCTGGTGCTAATTCTATTCCAGACATTTTCCAGTATAATACTAATGATTTATCTATATTTTTATCATCTACTGCTACTGAATAGTTAGCACTTACTATAAATTTAAATTTTTGGTATATTAAGTTACCTCTTACAACACTTATTATACTCTTTTCTATAGGTTGTACAATCCTATCATCTGCCAAGTATATTTCTATAGGGGTATCTATTCCTTCCCTAAAACATGCTTTTATTAGGATCTCCGTTCCTCCTAAGTGTACATATTTTATTGGATTTTTTGCTTTTATATCTTGTATTTCTTTATTTAGTAGTCTTTTATTTAAAATTGGTATTTGTGCTTTACCTTTGATGTATTTACAATCTATTATATGTTCTCTTTGGCTTACTACATAGTATTCTTCTTTTTGTCTTTTAAACCAATTCTTTATTGTTGGTACTTCTAATATTTTGTCTATACTTAGATCCAATTCTTTTCCTTTTATTTGTTCAAATATATTAGCGTCAAATATTATTTTTTGTTCTGAAGATTGTTCATCTTGGTGTTCTTCTTGTTGTATAATTTGTATATCTTTTTCAGTCATAATTTTCTTCATCTGTCTCTTCTATATCCTTGTTTATTTCATTTTCAGAGAACTCGTTTTCTGATATCTCATATATGCTGTCTTCACTGCTTAATTCATAATCTACATATTCTACTTGTGTATATTTATCATTATCTATCAATATTTCGGTAATTTGTTTCTTCTTTGGGTTTTTTGGTAATTTACAATCTTTGGCTAAGTGTCCTAGCTTTCCACAATTATAGCAAGTACATTCTGTTAGTTTTTTCTTTTTCCTATATGGTTTTTTATGTTTATAATTTTTTACATAATATCTTCTTCTTGGTTTCCTATATTTATACTTTGAATATTTTGATTTAAATTTCTTTTTCTTTCCTTCTTTTTTGTAATATTTATCTGTGCAGCCAAATTGGGGTGCTATTCTACTTTTGCAACATGCCAAATTTTTTACTAATATTTTTTCCATTTTCATGTTTTCTTTATATTTTTCACATAATTCTATAAACCAGTTTTGTAGAAATTTTATCCTTACTCCTAATGTATCTGCTAGTCCTGCTTCGTTCCAACTTTTTATTATTTTTGAGCTAAAGGGTTCTGGTAATTTTGTAAAATATAATTTTCTTATCTCTTTACTTTCATCTGGACTATATGTTCCTTTATAATAATAGTCTCTAAATGCACAAGTATATTCATCTATATAACACATATTACATATTGCTAATTTTGTCATTAAATTTCTATTTGTAATTTTTTCTTTATTTTGTTCTTCTACTTCTGTTGTCATACTACTAAATTCATTTCTTATTGCTATTTCATATTTATTTAATATATCTGTAACTGTTGTTGTAGTTGTACCGTCAAGTTTTTTATTACTCCTTAATGTGTCTAAGCTTTCACTTGATAAATTTTGTAACCATAATTTTACAGTTCCTATTAATGTTCTTTCTATATATCCTGGTGTTTCCGTTATTGTTATTTTATTATCTATTAGTTGTTTTGAGATATATCCTATCCATAATTGTATTGTTTTATTTATATCTGCTACACAATCTAGATCTAAAAAATTATATTGTTCAGTTATCTGTCTTGGTGCCCATTTCTTATTTAACCTTTTATCCCATAATGTTTTGTTTCTGTCATATGCATCATAACTTACTCTGTAATAGGTTGGGTTTAATTGTTTTGGATTTTTTATTCCTGATATGCTTGGTTTATCTTCGTTCATATCTCCTGTATTTATTTCTGGGTTTATTTTTATCTTTTCTGTTTTTTCTATAAGTTCTGTGTATGTTTCACTTGTTTCTGAATAGTTTTCTCCTAGTTCTGTGTCTTTATCACTTTGGTCATTTATTTCGTTTATACTTATTTTTGATGGACTCTCCTGTACTTCTTCTAACTGTAATTTGAATCTTTCTATCTCATTTGTTAGTTTTAGTTCTTCTTCTTCTTCTTTACGTTTTTCCTTTTCTTTTAGTTTATTTGCATACATCTGTTTTAGCATCTCTAATTCTTTTTCTAATTCTGTTATTTTAGTGTTTTTTACTTCCTCTATCTGTTGTATTTTTTCTTTAGCTTGCTGTTGTATTTCTTTAATCTCTCGTTTTCTATCTATTTCTTCGTTTTCTTTTGTTATTCTAACCATGGCGGTTAAACTATCCTCTAGTTTTACAGTTTCTTTTTCTAACATTAAGTTTAGGTTATTTCCTATTTTTTTATATCTTCTTCCTAAGTTAGAAAATATTATTGTTATTTTTAATCCTTCTGGATTCTCATATGTTTTCTCTTCTAATGCGAATTCTTCTTTATTCATCTTTTATCCTTTAGATAACAAACATATTTATATTCTGTTTTAGATATTATATCGATTAATTTGGACAGCCTAGCTTTGTTTATTTTTGTGATACTTAAGTATTCATATTCTATATATAGTTTTTTTAGTTTCTTCCTAATTTTCTGCGATTTCTTAGTTATTTTGATTGTTTCACTGTTTTGCGGGTTGTACTATTAATGTCAGTGTTATTTTTCATGATTTGCTTCTTAATATAAATATTTATTTTTCATAGCTCTGATACCAATTTGGGGGGGGGGGTTGTTTGAGTTCATCTTATTTTTCATAGGATCTTTTTTATGTAGTTGTGGAATTAAATGCTTTTTCATGATTATCTGTAGCTAACCTTGAAATTTCTTTTATATTTTCAAGTGTGTATTCTAAGTATTTAATATCTTTAGTTTTTTGATATTCTTCTATATTTTTTTCTAATATTATTTTTGACATATTTATATGTTTTAGAATTTCTAACCAGTACTTAAAATATTTGTAACTATCAATTTTTGATTTGTTCATATTAATACTGAGATGTATACCTGTTGATACATATATCCATGGTTTCTATATTTCTCAGTGTTATTTCTTTTCTGTGTTGATAACTTTCAAGTTTATCTTCATAAAATTCAATTTCATTTTCTATAGTTAGTAAAGCTTTATTACGTAATTTATTATATCTAATAATATATTTGCAGGTTTTAATATTGTATTTAACACAATCTATTTTTCTATTTATGTTACTGAGGTTTTTAAGAAGTTTCCATTTCTGGGTATTATAGAATCTTATATAATGAAAAGTGTTATGTTTCATTTATAAAAAGATTTTATTAACTTGATATGTGATCATTAGTCTGAATATAAATCTAGTTCATATAGATCTAATATATCTATTTCATGTGATACAATTAGTTCTGTAAATGCTTGTTCCATTACATATATTATTTCAAAAGTAACTAAAATATCGTAAATTTTTCTTTTAACATCGTTATTAAGTCTCTTAAAGATATATAACATAAGTATTTTGTAGTCAATATTTTCTTCTAATAAATACGTGTGGTTGTTCATTTAGATTTATTATTTATCCTTATCATGTATTTACTAAACATATTCCCTCTAACCTCTTTGTTTATCATAGAGTTTATCAAATTTTAATAAGTTATACTGAACAATCTTTTCTGGTCACTACCATGTTTTTCATGCTTCAATCATTTACCCTAACAGCGCCTCAACTCTGTGTACTTCCCTAAACGGCTTCCTTGCCTACTGGTTTCCACTTTAGGATGGCATAGTCTGGGCTTAACTACTCTCAGCATTATTAGACAGGCAAACTTTCTCAAGATGTTCTTTATAACAGTACTATAACATGATAAACAATTATGATTTTTAAGAGATTATAAGGAATATAAGAGTTTAGTTAAACATGATTATAAATAAACTTACCTGGTTTTGTAACTCGTTTGAATGCTCCATAGCTGTTTTAGATACTTGTAATTAACTCAGATATTTCTTACAAGAGAGAAGATAAGAGAGAATATTAGAGAGAGAAGGTAAGGGTGAGGATGTCTGAGGATGTCCTCCTTCCTGACAGCATATATGAGATCTCGGCGTGCCACACGATCCCATAATATCATATATAAGTGGACGGCGTGCCACACGATCCCATAATATCATATATAAGTGGACGGCGTGCCACACGATCCCATAATATCATATATAAGTGGACGGCATGCCACACGATCCCATAATATCATATATAAGTGGACGGCGTGCCACACGATCCCATAATATCATATATAAGTGGACGGCGTGCCACACGATCCCATAATATAATTCGAGACATCTGATTTTGTAAGGAGAGACCCATTAGGGGAAATCAACAACATATCACTCTAACCCGGCAAGGGTACAACAAACAACCCAAAATATCCCGACAAGGGAGAGTATGTACATCGGTCTACACATCCCGGCAAGGGAGTAATCACAACACATTCTCTTTTAAAATCCCTTCTTCCTCAACTAATGCATTCATGTTCGAGTTAATGCTCCAAAAGTACACCAATCACAATTTTACCTCAACCGTTCACATTATATGAAACTCATCAAATAAACAAGGAGATTGTGTCACGTTATTCGAATTAAAAGCAATTAAGACTCACGGTCATGCTAGACTCTGGTGCATAGATAACCGTCACCATGCCTATACACCGTACTCCACATTAGCAAGTAGCAAATAACATCCTAATCCTATTCCCTCAAGCCAAAGATAGAACAAACACTTACCTCGAATGCTCCAAACTCAACTCACGCTTCTGTATAGGTTTACCTCTTGATTCCACCACCAATCCGCTCGAATCTAGTCATATGTTACTTAATCACATTAATAATTACTAAATGAATCACTCCCCATGCATGAAAATAAATTTTACAATGTTTTTCCCAAAATGGTCAAAAACACCCCCGGACCCACGTGGTCGAAACTCGAGATTCGGACCAAAACCCGGTTTCCCATTCTCCCACGAATCCAAATATATGATTTGTTTTGAAATCGGACCACAAATTGAGGTTCAACTTCTCAATTTGTAGAAAACTTAGGTTCTACCCAAAACACCCAATTTCCCCCATGAAAATCTTTGATTTGAATTTGAAATCATGTTAAAAGATGTCAAGGAATAAAGAAATTAAGTTAGAAATCACTTACCAATCGTTTTGGACAAGAAAAGTTTTTTGGAAAATCGCCTCTTAGGTTTTGGGTTTATGAAAAGTGGAAAATGACTGAAATTCCCGAATTTATATATTTTTGCTGGGGGATGGCGCTGACCGCGCAGAAATACACCGCGGTCGTGTGGCTACCAGTACGGACCGTGCGGAAATGTACCGCGACCGCGCCAAGGGAGGGAAGAAGTGGGCTCTCTGAACCCACCCAGCGTGGACCGCACTGATTTGGTGCGCGGCTGCACTGGTCGACCTGGCTACCGACCCTCTGAACCCCCACCATGCGGATCACACAAAAAAGCATCGCGGCCGCGTGGCTGCCAGCGCGGACCGCTCGGAAACGGCCGTGGCCGCGCTGGGCCTGCAACACCTTAACCTGCATTTTTTTTAAGTCTAAGACCTCCCGGGCCCCACTCAAAACTCACCCGAGCCCTCGGGGCTCCAAACCAAACATACATATGATCTTAAAAACATCTTACGGTCTCATTTATGCAATCAAATCGCCAAAATAACATCATATACATAGAATCAAGCCTCAAAACACTTGATTCTCTTTCAACTTTCATAAAACTCAAATTCCCCATTTTAAGTCCGAAACACGTCATATGACGTCCGTTTTTAGCCAAACTTTACAGATAGTGCTTAAAACATATTTAGGACTCGTACCGGGCATTGGAACCAAAATACGAGCCCGATACCACAGTTTTCTGATCAATTTCCTTCTTCATTTTCCTTAATTAATTTCAGAAAATAATTTCACACAAAAATTTATTTCTCGGGCTTGGGACCTCGGAATTTAATTCCGATCACACGCCCAAGTCCCATAAATTTCTACGGACCCTCTGGGACCGTTGAATCACAGGTCCGAGTCCGTTTACCCAAAATGTTGATCGAAGTCAATATTATGCATATTAATATCAAAATCCATCAAATATTTCACATAATTCACATATTCTAACATAAAAACTTTTCGACTAAGCGCCCGAACTGTGCACGCAAATTGAAGCAACTAAAAGCGAGGTTTTCAAGGCTCGGAAGCGCGGAACAAGAAAGAACTACGGTGATGACCCTTTGGGTCGTCACATACATAAACCTAAATTTCAATTTATATCCTAAAGGTTCAACTCATATCCAGAAAAGTTCAAGTCAAATCCTAAAATTTTAATTTATAAACTAAAATTTCAATACATAAACAAAAATTTCAATTCATATCCTACAGGGTTCAACTCATATCCACATGTGACGACCCGGCCCATCGTCACGTGAGTTACTGCCCCGTTTCCCCCATTTTATGCTTCTTCATGTTTCGTTATCGGTATTCGATGTGTTATAGTTATATCGGATTGGTTTTGATAGAAAATGAGATACTTAGTCTTTTTAAGAAAGGCTTGTTTTGGAAAAGTCAACCGGGTGTTGACTATTGGGTTAGAGGGCTCGTATGTGACTTCCGGTGATTCGATTAGCTTCGGGCGATGATATGTGGCTTAGGAGTGTGATCGAAATTGATTTTGGAAGTCCGGAGTAGAATTAGGCTTGAATTGGCGAAGTTAGTATTTTGACGATTTCCGGTTGATAGGTAAGATTTTGATCCGAGAGTCAGAATGGAATTCCGAGAGTTGCACTAGCTTCGTTAGGTGATTTTGGATGTGTATGCAAAATTTCAGATCATTCGGAGGTGTTTTGGTCGGGTTTTTGATCAAATGCGTGTTTTAGAAGTTTTAAAATAACTTAGGCTTGAATTCGATGTAATTCTATGATTTTAGTGTTAGTTGAGGTGTTTTGATGATTTGAGCAAGTTTGGATGATTTTTTAATATATGTTGGTGCGTTTGGTTGAGGTCTCGGGAGCCTCGGGGCGATTTCGGATGGTTAACAGGAAGTTTGGAGTTGTAAAATGCAACAGAAAAATCGCAGAGTATTTTTGTTCTATGCGATCGCAGAGGGTGTCATGCGATCACATAGAAGGAATTTGAGGGGCTGTTTGGTTGTGCTATACGATCGTGGTGGAAGGCATGCGATCGCACAGGGTAAAGACCTTGTGCTATGCGATCACAGAGAGGCCTATGCGATCACATAGCGCTAAATCTGGGGGGCAGAATATTTGTGCTATGCGATCGCATGGGCTCTAATGCGATCGCATAGAAGGAGCTACAATGATCTGGGCAGAATGTTAAAACATTTCATACGTGAATCCAACCCATTTCCTCCATTTTTCAGTAACCTTGAGAGCTTTTGACGAGGATTAAAGAGGGTTTTGACTGGGAATCGATTGGAGGTAAGTCCTATGGCCTAGAAACATCATTTAATTGTGGATTCAACATTTAAATTCATGGAAAATTTGATTAAAAGGGAAGAATTAGAGCTTGACTTTTTGAATGTAAATTTGGGGTTTGAGGGAGCATTTTAGCTCGGATTTTGGTAAATTTGATATGTATAGACTCGTGGCGAGATAAGGAATCCAGTGATGTGAATTTTCTGATTTTTCGAGAAATGGCCCCGGGGCTCAGGATTTGCCAACTTCGTGATTTTTGATATTTTTCGAGTTTTTTCGATTGGGTTGTATTCCCTTAGCCTATTGTAATGTATTACTTGTGGTTTTAATCAGATTCGATGCTCGAGGAGGTTGATCTGCGAGGCAAGGGGGTAGCGCGCTAGGATTTCGGCCTGCTTGAGGTGAGTAATGGTTATAAATGATGTTTTGAAGGTTTGAAACCTCGGATTTGCACAACGTGGTGCTATGTGGAGATGAGATACACGCTGTATGATGAGCGTGGGGTCTGTTACTACTGGGGATTTAGACTCGGTCCATCTTGTGTGATGACTCTATTGTACTTTTGAATGAGACTTAATTAATATCATTATATTATGGGCTAGTTTCCATGTTTGGGGCCTTGTGCCGATCTGTAGAACCCTTAGGGGGAATTTGTATCGGTTGATATGACGACCCGACCCGTCATTTCATGAGTTACTGTCTCGTTCGTCCCATTTTCTGCTTCCTCGTATTTCATTATCGGTATTGGGTGCATTAGAATTTATTTGGAGCGTTTTTGATAAGAAATGAGATATTTAGTCTCTTTTAAGAAGGTTTAAGTTGGAAAAGTCAACCGGACGTTGACTTGTGAGTTAGAGAGATCCGATGTGAATTTCGACGGTTCTGTTAGTTCCGGGAGGTGATTTTTGACTTAGTAGCAGGACCCGAAGTAATTTTGGAGGTCCGGTGTTGAATTATGCTTGAATTGGCGAAGTTAGTATTTTGGCGAATTCCGGTTGATAGGTGAGATTTTGATCCGGGTATCGGAATGAAATTCCGAGAGTTTCTGTAGCTTCATTGTGTCATTTGGGATATGTGTGCAAATTTTCAAGTCATTCGGACATCGTTTGGTCGGGTTTTTGATCAAATGTGTGTTTTAGAAGTTTTAAAAGAACTTAGGCTTGAATTCGATATAATTTGATGATTTTGGCATTAGTTGAGGTGTTTTGACGATTGGAGCAAGTTTGCATAATGTTTTAAGACATGTTGGTGCTTTTAGTTGAGGTCTCGGGGGCCTCGAGTGTATTTCGGAAGGTTAACTGATCGATTTAGGCACGAAAAAAATAAAGCTGCTGCATTTTTTTACAGCACTGTGAACAGTAGTTATGAACAGTGCTCATGAACAGTGCCCCGTAATAGTATCCGTGAATAGTGCCTTGAACAGTACCCCGTAACAGTATCCGTGAATAGTGTCGTGAACAGTACCCCGTAACAGTATCCGTGAACAGTACCCGTAACAGTATCACGGGTGAACAGTAACACGGGGTGAACAGTAATTACGTAAAATTCTGGGCAGAATGTTTACATTTCATTCGCGAAAAACACCCCATTTCTCCACTATTTTTAGTCATTTTGAGAGCTTTTGGACGGGGATTGAAGGGAGTTTCAACTAAGATCGATTGAAGGTAAGTTTTATGAGTTAAATACATGATTTTATTGAAGAATCATCCTAGAAATCCATGAAAACATAGCCAAATTATAAGAAATTAGGTCTTGAGATTGAAATTCTAAATTTGGGATTTGAGGGGTCAAATGGACTTCGATTCTTGTGAATTTGGTATGTATAAACTCGTGGCGAGAAAAGGAAAATTTTGATGTAAAAATTTCTGGATTTCAAGACATGGGCCCGGGGCTCAGGTTTTGCAAATTTCATGATTTTTGATATTTTTCGAGTCTTTTCGATTGGGTTATATTCCCTTAGCCTATTGTGATGTATTCGTTGTGGTTTTGGCAAGATTCGATGCGCGAGGAGGTCGATACGAAAGGAAAGGGCATCGCGGAGTAGTATTTGGCCGGCTATAGGTGAGTAATAGATGTAAATGATGTCCTGAGAGTTTGAAACCCCGGAATTTCACATCGTAACAATATATTGAGGTGACTTGCACGTCGGATAACGGGCGTGGGGTAGAGCACTGTTGGGGATTGTGACTTGGTCCGTCCCGAGAGATATTTTACTACATTTATGGTTGAGACGTATACTTTATTATTGTGAATTGGGCTTGTTTCCATGCTTGGGGCCTTGTGCCGACCTGTAGAACCCTTAGGGGATTTTTGACTGATTTTCCTCACTTATTTTGTTAAACAATTTATATCTTCAGTCATGTTTCCAATTGTAGGCTTCTTGCCAATTATTTAATCCTTCAGGGATTGATATCACTGCTTTCGCATATTTTGCATATCATTTGACCTCAGTCCAAGGTTTTAAATATTGTTTTGCAAACTCAGCCATCTTTCTAAGATTTTAAAACTTAAATGATAATTCTAAATGATATTTCGGGCTAAGAATTACTGTTTTACAAATGCCCAAGGGGCTTATGATGATTTCTGGACTGAGCATGGATCGGGACGCGCGCCGCAACAGTGACTTAAAACAATGGTAACAATGGCACTGTGTGATGTGACTTGAAACATTATGGGTGGCTCAGGCTGCGCGTCGCAGTAAGAACTTGAAATAATGGTAACAATGGCACTATATGATGTAAATGGGTCAGGTAACAATGACTGACCTGGATTTGATTGATGCCACGAGATGGATTGATATTGCGCTTGGGCTGTAGGAGCCTCTCCGGAGTCTGTATACACCCCCCCAGTGAGCGCCGTCGATGATAAATAAAATGGATGGCTCGGGGTGCACACTGCAGTAGGTACTAGAGAGTACCATCATATGCATTGCATTGCACTCATGCATAGAGTGTACCATCATGTGCATTGCATTGCACTCATGCATTTATTCCTTATCTGCATTATCTGTCATAATAATTATGTGCTCTTATTTCATTGACTGTTTGCTTTATACTGTTCTGAGCCTGAGGGGCTGATACTGTTCTGAGATACTGAGCCCGAGGGGCAGATTTCTACTTATTATTTTGATACTGAGCCCGAGGGGTAGATTTCTAATTATTATTTTGATACTAAGCCCGAGGGGCTGATTTCTAATTATTATTTTGATACTTAGCCCGAGGGGCAGATTTCTACTTATAATTTTGATAATGAGCTCGAGGGGCAGATTTCTAGTTATTATTTTGATACTGAGCCCGAGGGGCAGATTTCTACTTGTTGTTTTGATATTGAGCCCGAGGGGCAGATTTCTACTCGTCATTTTACTACCAAATTACTTATTTTACTGGTTTAAAAGAAATTTCACACGATATTTCACTGAATTGTTATTTTAAATGATTTCACTGCTTCTGTATAGAATGTTGTGTGCCTTAATGTGTTTTCTTACCTTCAGTCATTATTTATATTTATTACTCACTGAGTTGGAGTACTCACTTTACTCTCTGCACCTCGCGTGGAGTTGCAGGTAATTATTCACCCGGTAGCGTTGTGAAGGCAGCGTTGTAGAGGTTTTAGCGAGGTGACTGTCAGCGTTCGCAGCACCACTATCTCTCTATGTTATTCATTATTCTTGTTCAGTGTATTTCTAGACCGTAATGTGGAAATTTCATTCTTATCGATGCTCGTGACTTGTGACACCCCGGTTAGGGCTGAGTTGGGTTGGATTTCCGTCTTTTATCTATACTTTTCGCTATTGGATATTATTAAACCATGTTTATACTATAATTGTGTTAATTAATTGTCTTAAAAGGATGATTGGGTTGAATGGCTGGCCTTGTCTTCATGAGAGGCGCCATCACGATCAGGTTCGGGAATTGGGTCGTGACAAGTTGGTATCAGAGCCTAGGTTACTAGGTCTCACGACTCATGAGAAGGTTTAGTAGAGTCTCGCGGATCGGTACAGAGACGTCTGTATTTATCCTCGAGAGGCTGCAGAACCTTTAAGAAAAACTTCATATTTTTGAAATTCTTATCGTGCGTCCTTGATTCAGCTTGAAAAGTAACTCTTACGATTCCTTCCACATGTTCGTATGCGCGAACGATAGATGAACCTTTATGTTCGGTATTGTCCCTATTAGTGGGAATCATGGCTGGATAGCTACGTGACGAGTATGATAGTACTGCGTGATGTATCTATATGACTTGGAAGTGACGAGGAAGGTCTACTGGATGATAGATGAACTATTGAGTGTATGATTTCCTTTGTTATAGGATGTGTAGTCCCAAGTTAAGGGTGTGTGAAGAATCTTTTTATGGCTCCTATTTGGAGTGAAGTATATTTCATGTTATAGTATGAGTTTAGACTCAGGAAGATTAAGTGATTGTGTAATGTGTATGGCAGTGGAAGGTATACAAAAATATATTAACTAAAGGTAAAGCTAGTGGGTAATTAGCTTATGAGGGGAATTGATTTGTCATACTAGTTGGATAAGTCTGGGAGCTGAGATCGCTTCTGTAAATGTATTATGACGAAATTGTTGAGTCAAGGAGACCACCTTGAGGGTCGAAAACATTAAAGAAAGAATATGTTCTTACTCGGTTGAATATCCCAATAATGGAGGATTGAAAGGTATTTTCTATGTGTTATGATTCAAATAGGTGTAACACATGTCCATGTATCAATTTTGATAATATAATACATGTAATATTGAGATTAATGTTGTTGATATACATTGTGATGCTTTGTCAAGTTGTGGACGTGTTGTTAGGATGGTTTTGGTGATTCTCTAGCAGGTGGATAGGCCCAATTACAAAGGAAACTCTGCCGAAATTTTTGAAAAATTTGGGACTTAGTAAAAAAAAAAAAATTGTCGCCTGAAGAGTGGGCTTAACTGTTGTGTGAGTGAATGCAAAAATTGAAGAAGAGTTAAAATTTCCGATGATTCGTGTTTCCACAAGCTTATGAAGGAGTGAGTTTAATCTTACCATGGTATTATGGCAGCAATAGAGTATATGTTGTGATCTACAGCTTCGAGCCAAGTTGGGGAGCTTGCTATTGGTTAGCGGATTGTACGGTTATGTACTATGTTAGTTCCGATTTGATGCATGCTGGTGAATCAGTTCTGGTTGTGGAAATTAGGCCGAGAATGGCACGAGTGAAGAAATTTTTTTGACAAGATGTCATGAGCTCGGATGAGCAAGAGATAAGTTTCGATGTTTACGGTAAGTTGGAATTGTCTTCAGCGTCACCTAAGATCGATGTTTTGTAAAAAGGGTTTTCCGTCCCGGTTAATGACTCTTGATCGCTCTTCAGCGTTAGTGCGATCGATGGTTTGGAGGTACGCTCCAGATATTGTTGTGGTAGGTTGTGGGAGTGTGTCCCACGGGAAGATTATATAAGTGTGGCATGTGATCACTTGATTGATTAAAGATGTAAACCAAGTATGAAGTTTGTGATGGTGTCGTTAAATTAAAGATTCATGCCTGGAAGGCACTTGGCATATTGGGTTGTGAATTGGGGAGGATTACCCCGATTGTGATGGTTGTTCTTGTGTGTTATGAGAAAAATGGGAGTTATTATGGACCTTTGAAAGGTTATCATACTAGTTCAGTGTGATCAGAATCGGCTTGAAGTCGATGGATAGATTTAATGTGAATAATGGCTCTATATCAGGCCATATGTGTGCATTTTAGTAACACGGTCCTCATGGAGGAGTAGTTAGGTTGATGTTCCATTATCAGATATTTCCCATAGTGATACATTGCGCCGTGTGAGTGTGAGACGACTTGAGAAATTGCTATGTGTTGAGAATCTGTGTAGGAATGACGTTATATGAGCATCTTGGCTCTTGAAATTCAGATTGTACATCGCACCTCAGTTGTGCTTGAGTTTTGTAGCTTATAACGCTATATGTCCCTCAGAGATATTGTTATGCACTTAGCATGCTTACGACCGATACTCGGTATTTTGTTGTAATGAGAAAATTTGGCTCGATGTGCATCTCCTTATGTGAGATCTATGTGTGGATCGGGTGGTACAACGCCATGTGTATGTTATCTGGATCGGGTGGCACGCCGCAATGGGTATGTTATCTGGATCGGGTTGCACGCCGTAACAATGTGATGTTGAGTATAGTTTTCTATATGCTATTTTGTATGCCTTGCTTCCTGTTTTCAAAGGAAAGTCTGTATTAGTGTGTGAGATTGGTAATTCCTTCCAGAGGTTGTTTTCCTTTTGTACCGCATTCGAATTGGTAGCTTATTGGCATATTGAGGCATCATATGCGACTTTTGATTATGTCCAGGGTGGCTTATTGCCTGAGCAGTTCGTACTGGGTGAGACGAGATCATTGAATTTGAGATTAGTGCAATCTGAGTGTATATGAAGTAAATTAAGGAGCTAAGACCATGATTTTGCTCAAAATGAGGTGATAGTTCTTGCCAGGAGTATAGAACTAACGAATCGTTGTCTCGACAGTGGTCATGAATTTATGCATACCTCATCCGTCATGTCAATATTGTAAGAGTTAGAACAATACCTATGTACATCATGCAAAACATGAGATGTGTAGCGATTTTCTTCTAGGTAATTAGAGAAAAAAGCTTCAGATGATTAGGGCAAATGATCTTTGGATGATTGGGGAAATAGTATTGCTAATTGAAAGTGACTTGACGAGAGTATATGTCTCATAAAAAGGTAATGTTATTAAACTAATGATATTTCAGTAGTATTGCAGCATGTTCTTGTTGGGTTCGCTGATGGTACTGATGAGCTTGAGGTACAGCTCTTTCGTTTGAGTCATTTTTCATGACTTGAGTATGTTTACGCCGTTTTTTATTGGTGCGCGTATTATGAAAGTTGTGGGTAATTATCGAGGTCCCGTAACAGTATCCGTGAATAATGCCGTGAACAGTACCCCATAACAGTATCCGTGAATAGTGCTCGTGAACAGTACCCCATAATAGTATCCGTGAACAGTACCGTAACAGTATCACGGGTGAACAGTAACACGGGGTGAACAGTAATTCCGAAAAATTCTGGGCAGAATGTTTACATTTCATTCACGAAAAACACCCCATTTCTCCATCATTTTTAGTCATTTTGAGAGCTTTTGGACGGGGATTGAAGGGAGTTTTAACTAAGATCGATTGGAAGTAAGTTTTATGAGTTAAATACATGATTTTATAGAAGAATCATCCTAGAAATCCATGAAAACATAGCTAAATTATAAGAAATTAGGGCTTGAGATTGAAATTCTAAATTTGGGATTTGAGGGGTCAAATGGACTTCGATTCTTGTGAATTTGGTATGTATAGACTCGTGGCAAGATAAGGAACATTTTGATGTAAAAATTTCTGGATTTCAAGACATGGGCCCGGGGCTCGGGTTTTGCAAATCTCATGATTTTTGATATTTTTCGAGTCTTTTCGATTGGGTTATATTCCCTTAGCCTATTGTGATGTGTTCGTTGTGGTTTTGGCCAGATTCGACGTGCGAGGAGGTCGATACGAAAGGAAAGGGCATCACAGAGTAGTATTTGGCCGGCTAGAGGTGAGTAATATCACACCTCCTTTTTGCCTACGCCCGCAGGGGCGTAAAGGGAGTTTTTCCAATTAAAGGACAATCGAAACGGGATTTATGTATTTAATTCAGAGTCACCACTTGGGAGATTTATGGTGTCCCAAGTCACTGGTTGAATCCTGAATCGAGGAAAAGATTGACTCTGTATTACAGTCCACGAACCCGAAATCTGAGTAAGGAATTCTGTTAACCCGGGAGAAGGTGTTAGGCATTCCCGAGTTCCGTGTCTCTAGCACGGTCGCTCAACTGTTATATTTGGCTTAAATTATCTGATTTTAACAATTATGAATCTACGTGCGAATTTTAACCTTAACCGCTTTTATTCATTTTTATTTTATAAGAGAATTGCAACGTCATGAAAATGCGTCGTGAACTGCGCCACATAAATTCACCTGTCGTTTTTTACACATTCCGACTTTGTTGAGATTTGGATTTGGGTCACATAAATGTGCACCCGAGTTTAGGGAGGTAACGTTATTAAAATATGCGCCTAAAGAGACTAACTCATTATTATTTGGGGAAGACCGTGAAATTCACTAAACGACCCGTTCCTGAAATCTAAGGATTTTAAATAGATACATCTATCAAGGGCCCCACAATTTATGCATTTAGGCGAGGCTCGCCTTATTTTATTATTTTAAAGGTCCATCCTAAAACAATCTATAATTTTCTATTTAATTCGTCTCAAAAATGAAAGCAATCCTAGTTAATTAATGTGCGTGAAAGATCCGAAATTACATAACTTTATTTCAACAGTTAAACCCCAGAGTTGAACGAAGAACGCGGGACATTTCCAGTACACGACTAAAGTTTCATTTCATAGGAAATGGGCCACCTGAGCCCACAACGGCTCATACACCTAGTATCCTATCAATGGAACTTCCGTAGCCAGGGCAGGAATTATTTAGGCCTCAGGGATCATGACAATCCAACTTGATCAATGGTTGTAGGGGGGAGCTAATTTGCAGAATTAATCATACTTGCATCAAACTCATAATTTCTAATTTTTGCACTCGAGCTTGACATCATTTTTAAGCTATTGTAGCACTGATTTTAACACACAGCTCAATTCTCATTTTTGTTTAGCACATAACTCACAATTGTTTGCTCATCCCTATTAGGGTAGAAATGGTATTACCTATAACTTACTTTAACGAATCACTTATCCAATAATGATTTAAATCACACATGGAGTCATGGATAATTTCAAATTCGAAACAAAATATACGTGACCTGGACTAACGTCAATATGCACCTATTTGTTGTGATTTGCCTTTGATTTTTAGTGTGGCGAGCAATTAACCCGAACAATGAAACTATTTGACACTATGGACTTGATTTCAACAGAAATGAGCTACATATTAGAGTTAACAGTCCATCACAATTCAAAACAACTCAAATCGGTTAAACAACAATCTTAATTATACAGGTGCCTGTTGCCCACAAGTTATAAAACAATACATAGCATGTTAATAATCCAACTAGTCCCTTACAGGCGCATTAATGCACAAATTTATCATATAAATCTTAAAGCTAACTGTATCATAATAAACTAAAAACAATAAAGCTTTAATGGATGTCAAACAACAATTGCCTTTCCATTCCACTGAAGAAACTACATCAAAACAGGTTCAAATGTGTACCTGGAGAAATGCAACACAGGAAGAGGAGAAAGAATAGTCAGCAGCAGGCTAGCAGCAATCAATACAACAACAATACACCAGTAGCAGCAAATCAATCAATACTCCAAAAAACAAACCAGAAAGGTTGTAAACTAACAGCAACAGCAAATACGAAGACAAACAGACTCAACCAAGCTTGTATTAAACCAAAAACTGAACCAGTAGACCACTGAACCACTTAAGCAATCAAAAGGAATGAGAATCACTGTCCAGAATTCGAATTACATCTATGGATGCAATGAAACAGTATCTTTCTTTTTATTTCTTTTCTTAAACTCTCCAGCACTCTTTAAAAGAAACTGATCACTTTCAAAGCTCCCCAAATGTTGTTCTTCTCCCTCCTCCCTAAATTCTCTCCTTAAGGTCCTATTTATCCTGTTGCAGATCCTCTTTTGAAGTATATTTTAATCTTTTTTAAATTTATCCTTCACCTTTCCAAGTTGTACCTACTCTTGCACATGTATCCCTCAATTTTTTATCATTCTCCTCATGCTATTCTGATTTTCCACCCTTAAAGGCACTAGGCATGGTTCAGTTGTATTTCCTTTTCAGTTTTTTAATCAAAATCCCATGTTATTCATTGATTTCCACTCTCTAAAGGTGCTAGACTGGGTGTCAGCTCTACTGCCTTTTCAATTCTAAATTAAAGACCCCTAAAGCCCCATAAAGCTTTGAATTATTATAACCAGGACAAACGATTCTTTAAAACATACTTTTCATGACATTAGCAAGAAACATTCAATAAACAAACCTATTTGTTATTCGACTTCCGAAACAATTAATATAATTATTTCAAACGAGGAATCAGAACACCATGAGACACGAACATGCTGATTAAAACACAAGTTAACTTATTTGTATAAACCGTGAAAATGAAAAACTAGAAATCTGATGATTCATATGGCAGGTGCAAACATCAGTAATTAAATACAGGGGTTGATTAACATATCCAAAATCAGAAAATAAGAACTAACAGAAACAACTAAATTGGGCAGGAAAACTAAAATTAACAAAATACGAACGTCTAAGATAATCTAAAGCAAAAAATGTGGTTCGAAGTAAATTGCAATTTTAACCAGAAAAATGAACCAATCGAATACATGCAGAAGCAAAGAGGGAGAAGCAGAGGTAAATCGAGTAAAACAGGAAGAAAGTGCCATAGGGGCTCACCGATTCAACTTTGAACTCTCTTGGCGTCTTGAATCGCAGGGAACTGAGGCTAATCATTTGTTCTTGTTAAGAACAAATGACAAGCATCAGTTCCTGCAGTGAGTCGAATCTTCTTGTTGTGGGAACATAGTCCTGAGTCGACATATACCAACAACTCATCGAGAACCGATTTTGAAACTTTAAGGCTCAGACTCAAATTTGAGATTCGAAAGAACATAGTAATATTCGAGGGAAAACAATGATGGATGGTGTATGAGGAGGTCAAGGTGGTTGTGGGGTGTGATTTTGGCGGTCATCAAAGAAGGTGAGGTTTTTAGCTGATTCTTTGATTGAAGATTCGAGAATATATAGTATGATTCGAGGTTAATGGAGTGTGGAATCGGAGAGGGGGGAGCAGGGTAGTTCAGGGGTGTTATTTTCATGGCCATCGGAGCCGGCGCAGCCGGGTTTTCAGGCGAAGGGAACGGGTGCGGCTAGGGTTTGGGGGGGTCGTCTCTGAAGGGTTTGAGAGAGAGGATGGGGCGAGGGGGTTTGGTTTGGGGGGTGGGGCACAGTTTGGATACCTTATATTCATACGTGGGGATTGGATCCAAGCCATTCGATTCAGTGAGATCAATGGCTTGGATCAATTCCCTTATGGGAAACGACGTCGTTTGGTTTCATTGAGGGACTGGGTCGATCCGGGGACAAATGGGTCGGGTTGTTGGGATTGTGCTGAGGCGTTGGATCAAAATGATTCAACGGTTGGGATTTGTTGATCCTGAAACGCCGTCGTTTTGATTGGGCTGATGGTGGGGTAAAGGCCAGGTATTGGGGTGTCCGAATTGGGCTGTAAGGATTTGGGCCTTGGGGATTTAAATCAATTTGGGTCCAATTCCGATTTCTTTTTCTATTTTTGTTCTTTTCTACTTATTTCCTTTTTAATTCCTAAATTACAACCAAAATCCTAATTAAATAATAAAATAGACAATTAACTTAAAATATTAGCTCTTAATAATGATTGTCACACGAAATTAAACACCTATAAAGATAAAATCGCACAATTTGGACATTAAATGCTAAAAATGCAAAGTACATATTTTTGTGATTTTTCCATTTTGTAAAACAAACTTGATTGTTTAATTAATTCCTAAATTGTAAAATTAAATCTTAAATGCACATGCAACACATAATTTTGTATTTATCTTAATTAAAGTAGAAATAAACATGCACAGAAAAAATACAAATAAATCACAAACAACATAAAACCATTTTATTTTGAATTTTTGGGAGTAGTTCTCATAGGGCAAAAATCACGTGCTCACAGCTGCCCCTCTTTGTCCGAAAGACGAAGAGTTTCCGTGCAAAGATAAAGTGAGCGGATACGAGCGATTTTTGCCCGTTCGGCTACTCCGTGTGAAGCATTTTTTGAATGATTTGACCAAACCTCTGCTTCAAAGGTTTCCTACATATCCCCGTCTAAAAGGGAATCAGGTCAATGTAGTTCGAGAAGTTTTGGTAGTTGGGACTACCATGAAGCTGCGGTTTTGTTGTCACTGCTATTGTTGCTGCTGCTATCTGCTTACTGACCTCCTTATTACACCATGCTAAAGAGAACCAGAAGTTATACTAAACTATCGTCTATGAATTACAAAGATTTATTCTCAAACTTGGTCATGCAACTGTCGTTGCCTTGTTGCCTCACTGTCTTGTTGCCTTGTGTTTCCTCCGATGTTTCTTTACTTCTGACTTGGCTTGTATTCTCTCTTGATTGCTGAACTTGAACTGCTTATTTCCTTTTTGTGAGCTTCGCATTCTTTTTCCTTCGAAGCTTAAACTGCCTTCTTCTGACTAGTGTTGCCTTCCTTCCGACTTCTGGACTTTAATTTATGCTGGGGATTTTTGTTGCAACCCTCCGCTCTCCGGGCGGGCTCCTGACTTCTGCTATGACTTAACAAGATAATACCTCCATTCTCCAGGTGGGATCTTGACTTCAACAACTTCTTAAAATATAACACCTTCATTCTCCATGCGGGCTCCTGACTTCAACTACAACTTAAAGATATAACACCTCCATTCTCCAGGCGGGCTCCTGACTTCGACTACAACTTCCTAAAAATATAACACCTCTATTCTCCAGGCCGGCTCCAGCTTTCAACAACTTCTTAAAAATATAATACCTCCATTCTCCAGGCGGGCTCCTGACTTCAACTACAACTTAAAGATACATTCTATTGTCATTGTTCCTTCTTGCCTCCTGAACCATTTTCCTTCTAACTTTAATAATCTTCTTTCAGAACTGCTTCCTTTAAAACTGGTGCTTCATTCCTTTGAAAACTGCTGGGGATTACTCCGGTGTTTCATTCAAAAATATGTTATTCTCCTCCTTCAAATACTACTTCCCTTAAAGCCGGTGTTTTCCTTCCTCTGAAACTACTTCCCTTAAGTCTTGTGTTATTGTCCTCCCGAAATTGCTTTCTTTAAAACTTTTTTCGCCTTCTCCCGAAAACTGCTGGGGATACCGCTTTTCAACAAACTTGTGTTAGACTTCCAGAAAATTTTCGAAATGCAAGAAAATTTATGCCCCAGTTTGACAATCTTTCTTGTGGCGTGTCTTTCCATCATCAATAACATTTCCTGTCCCTGCTTCAAATCAAAGAAAATTTGTTAGTTTAAAACGTGGGGGACGTTCCTGCTGGGGATAGTTTTCCCCTTTTCTTTTTCCCATGCTATACGTGGTTCGACCAACTTGAAACTTGGCCGCTAATTTTTGACCTTTTTGATGCTTCTGTTATTTGCCAACTTCTCAACCGTTGTTTTCCACTTTTACTTCATACTTTCCTCGACATCTTAGAGCAATCTGTCGTTTGGTCTTACAATGATGTCTTTCTTGTCCCGTAACATTATCTCCGGCCTGTCTTATCCTCATTTACGTTGCCCCATGTTGGCGACTGGTAGTTGGCTTTGGAAATCCTTCTTAAAAACAAACCACTATAAAAGTCTTTAACCAGAAGAAATGAAAGATAATGACTTCAAAAGATAAAAAGAAAAATCCTCTTAAAGAATTGTTTGAAAAGAAGAAAAGGAAAAGGACTTATCTGAATGGTATAACCGATCTCAATGATCATGTCGTGCATTTCGGTTTAAACAACCCAGTCTATTATATCACTCAATCTTTCTGATGACCTTACTTTGCATTTCAAAAGGTCCCGCCACCCAACTCTTTTGCGGAATCAACATCTTTGTTCTGCTTGATGCCTCGACGGATCATTTCTGTCAACCTTACCTCGTTTGCCCACTTTCAATTCCTTGTCTACTTATAGTGCCCTTCGAGGGGTTTTCTCTAATAAGACTCTCTCATTTCTCTCGACTCCCGTCGCCCTGTGGCGCCTGTGAAGGTTTTCACCGATAAGCCTCTCTTATTTTATTTCTCTAAACTTCCGTCGCCTTATGGTGCCCGTGAAAGTTTTCACCAATAAGACTCTCTCATTTGATTTCTTTTCAGCTGGGGATTGGGGTGTTACTGATAAGATTCTCTCATTTCATTTCCTTTCTAATGGGGATTGTCTCATTACATTTCTTTTCTGCTGGGGGCCAGAGTGTTACTCCAGACTGCCATTTGCCCGACTTGGCACTTCTCGGATACTGATCGGGAGGTCTTTTAGACATCAATATGGGTTTCTGGTGTATGGCTAAAGAAAAATTTAATATAATTTTGATGGGTAAAACATTACAACTTTTGGAATCAACTTTCTTTCCCAAAACTATAAACACCACTTCTGCCCCAGTTTTCTTGCTTGGGGATTTTTGATTCTTATTACACTATGACCGAGCCGTGAGGCACCTACGTATCCTTTTTGAGGAATCAGGTCAAACGTAGTTCCCAGTTCCTTTATTTTTCTTGTGACTTTTCTTTTGTCTTTATTATCATTATTTTTTCTTTTTCCATTTTCATTACTGATTCCAAAAGAGGGGTATGAAAGAATAAATAAGGCTCAAAAGGGGAAGAAAAGGTTGAAGTGTTTGGATGGAAGAACAAATTGACTCCGTCATTTCATTCTCTGATACCATGCCAAATGCAAACAAACAACAATTACAATTAAAAGAACTCATACATAATATCTCTTAACTGCGTCAGAATTGATAGCCATGTCGATGCATTTTCCTTCGACATCTGTTAAACATAAAGCACCATTGGACAATACTCTGGTTACAATGAATGGCCCTTGCCAATTCAGGGCGAACTTGCCTTTTGCCTCAGCTTGATGTGGAAGGATGTGTTTCAGCACTTGCTGACCCATTTCAAATTTTCGGGGACACACCTTTTTATTGTATGCTCTTGCCATTCTCTTTTGATATAACTGGCCATGACACACAGCTACCAATCTTTTTTCGTCAATCAAGTTCAACTACTCCAGACGAGTTTTGACCCACTCATCATCATCAATCTCAGCTTCAGCGACAATCTGAAGGGACGGGATTTTAACTTCCGCAGGTATTACGGCTTCAGTTCCATATACCAACAAATAAGGAGTTGCCCCTACTGAAGTGCGGACAGTAGTGCGATAACCCAACAATTCAAATGGTAATTTTTCGTGCCATTGCCTCGAACCCTCCACCATCTTCCGAAGTATCTTCTTTATGTTTTTGTTGGCTGCCTCAACTGCTCCATTCACCTTGGGACGATATGGGGTGGAATTGCGGTGTGTAATCTTAAACTGTTGACATACCTCTTTCATCAAATTGCTGTTAAGATTAGCACCATTATCTGTGATGATCACCTTCGGGATTCCAAATCGACAGATGATATGTGAGTGAACAAAATCGATCACTGCTTTCTTGGTCACAGATTTGAAAGTTTTGGCCTCAACCCATTTGGTGAAATAATCAATGGCTACAAGAATGAACCTATGCCCGTTGGATGTTGTTAGCTCAATTGGTCCAATGATATCCATGCCCCAAGCGACGAAGGGCCATGGCGCTGACATTGTGTGCAATTCCGATGGTGGAGAATGAATCAAATCTCCCTGTATCTAGCACTGATGACATTTGCGCCCAAAACCAATACAATCTCGCTCCATGGTGAGCCAATAATAACCTACTGGGAGAATATTCTTTGCCAGCACATATCCGCTCATATGTGGTCCGCAGACTCCTTAATGTACTTCGGACATGACAGCCATAGCCTGTCTAGCATCTATGCATCTTAACAATCCCAGGTCTGGTGTTCTCTTATACATAACTCCTCCACTCAAGAAAAATCCACTTGCCAACCGTCGAATTGTTCTCTTTTGATTCCCCGTGGCTTGCACTAGGTATATCCCCATTTTGATGTATTCCTTGATATCGTGAAACCATGGTTCGCCATCCAGTTCTTCTTCAATCATGTTACAATAAGCATGCTGATCTCGGACTTGAATATGCAAAGGATCGACATAAGCTTTGTCCTGATGGTGCAGCATTGATGCTAGGGTAGCCAAAGCATCGGCGACCTCATTATGGACCCTTGGAATATGCCTGAACTCCACCTATCTAAACCGTTGGCAAAGATCATGTAAGCATTGTCGGTATGGTATGAGCTTCAGATCTCGTGTTTCCCATTCTCCTTGAATTTGATGTACCAGAAGGTCCGAGTCTCCTAGGACCAAGACTTCCTGGACATCCATGTCCGCAGCTAACCTTAAACCCAAAATGCATGCTTCGTACTCATCCATATTGTTGGTACAATAAAAACGAAGCTGAGCCGTAACAGGATAGTGATGCCCTGTTTCAGAAATAAGCACAGCTCTTATTCCGACTCCTTTCATGTTAGCAGCCCCATCAAAGAAACGTTTCCAGTTTGGATTTTCGGCATGTTCTAGTTCATCAGTATGCATCACCTCTTCATCAGGAAAATAAGTCCTCAGTGGCTCATACTCTTCATCGACCGGGTTCTCGGCCAAATGATCGGCCAATGCTTGGGCTTTCATCGCAATCCGAGTCACATAGTTTATGTCAAACTCTATGAGCAAAATCTGTCATATTGCAAGCCTTCCTGTTGGCATAGGCTTTTGAAAGATATACTTCAATGGATCCAAGCGTGAAATGAGGTAAGTAGTGTAGGATGACAAATAATGTTTCAACTTCTGTGCCACCCAAGTTATGGCGCAACATGTCCTTTCCAGGTGAGTGTACTTAACCTCATATGCTGTGAACTTCTTGCTAAGATAATAGATGGCTTGCTCCTTCCTGCCGGTGACGTCATGCTGCCCCAGTACACATCCAAATGAATTTTCCAAGACTGTCAAGTAAAGAATCAAAGGTCTCCCTGGTTCTGGCAGAACCAGCACAGGTGGGTTTGTCAAGTAACCTTTTATATTGTCAAACGCTTCTTGACACTCATCAGTCCACTTGATCACAGCGTCCTTCCTCAACAACTTGAAAATAGGCTCACAAGTTTTCGTGAGCTGAGCAATAAACCTGCTGATGTAGTTCAGCCTTCCTAACAGACTCATCACTTCAGTCTTGTTCCTCGGAGGGGGCAAAACTTGTATGGCTTTGATCTTTGATGGGTCCAACTCGATGCCTCGCCGACTGAATATGAATCCTAACAGCTTTCTGGATGGAACACCAAATTCTCACTTGGCAGGGTTAAGCTTGAGGTTGTACCTGCGAAGCCTCTGGAAGAATTTCCTCAAATCCTAGACATGGTCGGTCAGATGCTTTGATTTTATGATCACATCATCTACATATACTTCAATCTCCTTGTGTATCATATCATGAAACACAATAGTCATTTCCCTCATATAAGTTGCCCCGGCATTCTTCAAACCAAATGGCATTACCTGGTAGCAATAAGTTCCCAGGGTGTGATGAATGTCGTCTTTTCTGCATCTTCTTCATCCATTAGAATCTGATGATACTCGGCATAGCAATCCATAAAAGATCCGATCTCACGCTTGGCACAATTATCGATCAAAATGTGGATGTTGGGTAGTGGGAAGTTATCTTTCGGACTAGCTTTGTTGAGATTGCGGTAATCGACGCATACTCTGATCTTGCCATCCTTCTTTGGCACAGGCACAACATTAGCCAATCAAACAGGATATCGAGTGACCCGAATAACCTTTGCATCCAACTGCTTGGTAACTTCTTCTTTAATCTTCACACTCATCTCAGTTTAGAATTTCCTCAATTTTTGCTTGACGGGTGGGAACACTGGATCAGTGGGCAATTTGTGAACCACTAAATCAATGCTTAAACCTGGCATGTCGTCATATGACCACGCAAAAACATCTTTGTATTCGATGAGTGCTTTGACTAACTCCTCCCGGATTTCTGGCTCGAGGTGGACACTTATCTTAGTCTCTTGGACATTGTCTGTGTCCCCTAAATTGACGGCTTCTGTGTCATTCAAATTGGGTTTGGCTTTTTCTTCGAAGTGAATTAACTCCTTACTAATTTCTTCGAAGGCTTCATCATCACATTCTGATTCGTAACCACAATCTACTTCTTGAACTAATATTTCGGAATCAGATTGAATTTTAAGACTGGGCTGAGGATACCTTATGCACGCCATGTCATTAAGACAAGTATAAAGAGAACTGTACAAAAAAAAGAAAAGAGGAAAACAAAATTAAGATAAAATAAGGAATGAAGAAGAAACTTTTTTATTTTATTGAATTACGGGATAACAAGGTTTCACACTTTGATGAACACTACAAGAATAAAAGAAATCTAGACTACAACCCTGGAATAATCCAGAAAACAGGAAGGAAAATCAGAGTCAACTACCAAGACTCCCTCCGAATGGGAAAAGGAGTAGCCATCCAATTGTTGATTTTTGCCTTTGGCCCCACAAACTGCACATCCGCCTTGCTGGACCCTTCCCCAACTTCTACCATGTTGATTTCAGTGAATAATCTTTCAAAGCCTTCATTTAAGTCTCCATCTGCACCAATCAATAGCCCTGTAACCTTGGACAACAATTGCTTTTTGATGCTCGGCCTGACAAAAGATCTGGACAGGCGCGGGATTGGCTTGGGAAGGACCCAGACTCTTTTCTTCAACTTGCGGGCCCGTCTTATATCCGCCACTGTAGGCTTGAACCCCAGCCCAAAGGTATCCAGATTTTTGTGCAAAGAAACCGGTTGAACAATACCCTGAAGATCAGCCCCTAAACCTTTGCCTGGCACAAACCCGTTTTTCAACATCTTCGAGGCTACCATGACAGTTTCAGCTGCTATTTTGGGAAGTGGGATGCTTTCACCCTCGGGAACTATGTTCACTGAAGCCATATCGAAAACCTGGTAAACCCACGACCCCTTGTCATCGTCAGTCTCTATGAAGGGTACGATGGTATCATTTACGGCGCTTGTATTGTCTTCCCCTTGAACTACAATCTCTTGCCTATCCCACTCGAATTTGACCATATGATGTAATGTAGAAGGCATTGTTTTGGTGGCGTGGATCCAGGGTCGCCCTAATAGAAGATTATATGACACTGCCACATCTAACACTTGAAACTCCATGGTGAACTCGATCGGACCAATTGTTAATTCAAGTATGATGTCACCCACTGTGTCTGTACCACCACCATCAAACCCTCGAACATAGATGTTGTTCTTGTGAATTCTGTCACCATCGACCTTCAGTTTGTTCAAGGTGGTCAAAGGACAGATATTGGCACTGGAACCATTATCAATCAGTACTCGAGTGACTACCGAGTCTTCACACTTCACAGTCAAATAGAGGGCCCTATTATGTTCTGTACCCTCCACGGGCAACTCATTGTCTGAAAAAGTGACTTTGTTGACCTCAAAAATATTGTTTGCTATTTTCTCCAGATGGTTCACAGAGATCTTATCCGGAACATGGGCTTCATTCAGAATTTTCATCAATACCTGGCGATGCTCATCTGAATGGATCAACAAGGATAACAATGAGATCTGTGCTGGGGTCTTCCTCAACTGCTCCACAATGGAGTAATCTTGCGCCTTCATTTTCTTTAAAAATTCTTCCGCCTCTTCCTCGGTAACTGGATTCTTTGTTGCTACAGGATTGGCCCTTCTTAACTCTGAGGGAGCAAAACACCTTCCCGAATGAGTTAGACCTTGTGCTTCACACACTTCTCCTTTGACTTCTTTCCCTTTGTAAATCACCATCACTCGTTCATAATTCCAAGGAACAGCCTTGTTGTTGATCACTGGGAGCTGAGTTACCGGTTTTATAATGATAGGCTCTGTGCGAGCACCCTTCACAACCACAACAGGTTTACTGGCAACCCCTAGCACTACCACTTTAGCTTTCTCTGGTTTCACTACAACAATCCTTGATGACCCTCTTTCGGCTACCACAGCTGGCTTATCATCTACCCCTCTCAACTGGACCACTGATTTCCCACTGATTACTTTTTCCTTTGAGCCGGTTTCATTGGAACGGATCATCATTACCGTTTGTGAGGGCTTCCTGGGCTCCCCCTATTTGTGTATCAACTCAATCATGTGTGTCCCCTGGTGAGTTGGTAGTGGATTCTGATTGATATTTGGCACTTCTGGGGCTTGAACCTCGATCCGATTAGTATCGATAAGCTCTTGCACAGCTATTTTCAGCTTCCAACATTTCTTTGTATTGTGCCCTGGGGCCCCTGAACAGTACTCACAACTCACCGAATGGTCAAGATTTCTAGGGGGAGGATTTGGCATTTTAGGCTCAATTGGATTCAACATGCCCAACTGCCTCAATCTATGAAAAAGACTGCTATATGATTCCCCCAGTGGAGTGAAAGTCTTTTGCTTCTGTGACCTCTCATTCTTGAGGGCTGGGTTTGGTCGGAAACCTGTCCCGGGGGGATTTCTGTAGGCCCTTGGGGGTGGATATGTGTTTTGTAGAGCTGGGTAGGGATTTTGTGGAGATAGCGCACGCCATTATGCGTGTGCCAGAGTTTGGGTATAGGTTTGTGCATGATGGACGGAAAAATGGGGATCTGGTGGTGGGTAGTAATGTTGTGGAGGGCTATATGGAGTATGGGGGTAATTTTGGTGGTAGGGTCGTGGTTGGCTATAGTAGGGTGACGGGCTTCTAGATCCAAACCAGGCTCCGAACTCAACAGTCGTGACATCTTCTTTCTTCTTCTTCCCAAGTATACCCCCAGTGCCGCTTTGGATGGTCTGAGTGGTCGCCTTGATCGCTGAATAGCTCATGATTTTGTTGGACTTAAGCCCCTCCACGACCATGCCTCCCATTTTTCCAACCTCGTTAAAAGACTTGCCAATTGCGGATACCAAATGACCAAAGTAAGTTGGCTCCAGAGCCTGCAAAAAGTAATCAACCATCTCGCTCTCTTTCATTGGGGGATCTACCCTTGCTGCTTGCTCCCTCCACCGGAACCCATACTCTCTAAATTTTCACTGTGCTTCTTTTCTAGTTTGGTCAGGGACAGTCGATCTTGAATGATCTCAAGATTATATTGAAAGTGACAAGCGAATGCTTGGGCCAAATCGTCCCAGGTGTACCACCTGTTATGATCTTGCCTGGTGTACCATTCTAGCGTCGATCCACTCAAACTTTGGCTGAAATACACCATCAGTAATTCATCTCTTCCGCCCGCTCCCTTCATCTTGCTACAAAAACCTCTCAGATGAGCCACCGGATCGTCGTGTCCGTTGTACAAGTCGAACTTGGGCATTTTGTACCCTGCCGGTAGTTGTACATTCGGGAATAAACACAGATCTTTGTAAGCCACGCTTACCTGACCTCCTAGCCCTCTCATATCCCTGAAGGATTGCTCTATGCTTTTCATTTTTCTGAACATCTCTTCTTGTTCAAGATTTCTGGCCGATTTTTCTGCTTTCTCCGGTAGGTCAGGATGTGGATCATATGGATAGGCTTCGGGTGCTTTGAAGGTGAGCTCCGGGGGATAATACTAGTTGTCTTGAGCTTGGCACACAGGTTCGCTCGTGGATTTATGGAGTGCAGCTGGTGGAGATTCCACAAAGACATGGGTGATTGGCGGAGGAGGGTATGGAATTGATTTTGGTGGTGGAGTTTGTGGCGTATGAGAAGTAGTGCCATGGTAGTGATGATAAATGGCAAAACCTGGATCGGTGGAGGGATGATACAGAGACTGAGCTAATGGTGGGGTAAAAGCAGGGTTAGCAGGGTAAGCTGGCGGTGATTGCCCTTTGGACCAGGCTTGGTACATTTCGGCCATCTGTTGCTTAAGCTTGAGCATCTCCTCTTTCATTTTGTAGACGTCCAACTCTTCTACCTCAACACTAGTGTCGACATCTGGAATAGACATGATTTCTGGTATTGGTCCCTTCGATCTGGTTTGGTAATGGTAATGTGCCAGTATCCTCTAATTAAACTAACTGCTTGAATTCTCTGGAAGTTGACAAACTTGTTAGTTGTCAGAGCTTAACACATATGCAATTACACATTGGGATGCAATGCACCTAGGCAATTAACCATTTCTATCATGCATTTGCTTCGGTTGCGTGCGTCATTCCGTCCTCTCATAATTGTGTCTCTTCCTTTATTCTATCTTCTTTATTATTATTTTTCCCATTTTCCTTCTTTTTTCTTTTTTTAGTGGTGGTCGAATCCTGTAGAGATTGCCTATCTATCATGTCCCCGCATGAATCAGGTCGTGTATAGTTCTGGCCTATAAGTGAGAAAAGCAAAGAGATAATAATTTATTTATTTTTGGAAATTTTTTCGATTTTTGATTAATAAATATTCTATTACAAACCAGACGCTTTTGGAAAGGAAAATAACAGACTCGAAACCAAACCAAGTACGAATTCATTAACTACTAACACACTCTTATGCTAAAGAAAGACAGACTCTAACAAACAACAGACTCCAAGAAAAAGAAAATGCAGATTCGAACTACGAACACATTAAAGTTTTAAATATGGGTGCCCGCAGGGCGTCATTAGGTCTCGCCGCGGGTTTAGGGGTAAGGTCCTTTTCCAGCTGTTCCAATTCATACACGATTTGCTTCACAAATATCATCACCGCCGAGAAGAAAGTAATGCGGGTCATGTTTTCACACACCCGACATTACCCGGTAATAGCATGAGCAATAGTCAGAATCTTTTTCTTGGTTCGGTCTTTATCTAGGAGTAGGCGTTCTATATGATCCCCTATAGCCTTCAAAACCCGAGAATCATGCAGATGTTGTTTCTGTAACTGCTGTATTTCATCTTCCATCGAGGCCATTAGATTATAGCGGTGTTTACTTTCGGTTTCAAAAGCCTTGGCTTGTTTAGCCGCCTTGCTCTCTAGGGTGGTCACCTTCCCTTTTAGACTGACAATGGTTTTTTCATTATCTTTCCTTGCCTGCTGTAAGTACTGTGTGCGCTCTTTTGTTATTTTTGCCCATTGTTCCTGGAGTGATGCTATGGTACCCTCGGATTGCTTCAAATCATTCCGGCATTCACTAATTTCTTTTTTCAACCCTTTTATTAACCGCTCATCCGATCGACTCCTTTGTTGGTTGTCAGCATCTATCCTAATTTGTCGGATTTGGGGTTTTAGCGCCTCATTTTCTTGGGCCAATTTGTTCTTTTCTCCTTAATCGGCGTCAACTTGCAGACTATTTTCAAATCCCAGGTTTTCAATCTATTGCTTCAGCTTGCCTATTTCTGCCCTGTAACTCTCTTCTTTAGCCAACCAATCCCACTGTTCTTGCGATGCCTTGACGAACTCCTGGAGATGGGGTCTTTTGGCCTGTCTCCCAAACTCAATTTCTTTCTTAAACCAAGTAAGGTATCCCGGCGAAGCTTCACCCTTGGACCGATCACGCACACATGTATTTGCTGTTAAGTATTGACATTCGCTCCAAATTTGTCGGACTGTTGCTTCAGAAAATTGTCCGTTGGGCCCGATCTCGACTACTTGGACATAAGATCTTTATCTTTCGGAACTATTTGGCATCTCCCCAACTGTCTCACTACTCGATACGGGGCATAGGGCTGAATACTCCTGAGTCCCAGAATGCGACCAAGGCCTTTATGACATCCCCCCTAGGATTGATCTTCAGCAACCCAGTGAGGCCTCCTAGGTATAGATTGACTGTGTCGCGTCCTGATTCGCCCAAGTCATCCCACCACATGTGTAACTCCAAAGGGATCTTGTTCACAATTGTTACATGTAAATTCTGATTTGTGCTCATTCTACACATTTATTAGGGTGGTTAAGCAAAAATCACGATTCAATCGACTCAAAGATAACATGGACACTTTTCTCTTTTTTTCATTTAATATAAAACCCAGTTTCGACAATACGGCCTTTCAGCACCTCGGGGTCGAAGATTTTAAGGCTGCGTTGGTTAACTAGTGAAAACCTAAAAAATGACCTCAGGCAGTTGTTCTTGAAAAAATAGCCTTCCGGTGCACTTTTATGGACATTCGGCTATTTCTAGCAAAAATGGCGTCGCCCTAATTATTTTCAAATAAAATTTTAGTTCTTTTGGCTATTTTCGCAAAACGTGAAGTTGGACCCGATGGGGGTTGCCTACGTATATCACACCCTGTGGGAATCAAACTGGCATAGTTCGGGCCGATAAAACAAACTTCTTTTGAAAACCAGACTCTTTTCATTGGCAAATAAAACTATTTTTTTCTCTTTTTTTTTCTTTTCTTTGTTTCATTTTCTCAAAAATTCGGCTGAGTTTCGGTACTATTTGGACATTGGTTTTTTTCAAACAGGCGATTAACTCTCTTTAAACCTCGTACCTCTACCTCTCTTTCCTCAAAATATTCAAAACCTGGTCAGCATGCAAGTCCCAAGCAAACAAATGCACAAGTAGCAAGTAAGATGCATCAGGATGGTCTTTTGTCATTTTGGTACACATGTCCTAGACAGACCCAACCCCCGTGTTGAGCCTTCAAAGTCAAATGCACGTGATGCAAGCAAACGTTCCTAATAGGGATCCGACATGAAGCTAAGTTTTTCTAGGTTTATATCCTGGGTATTTGTTCTAGACAGTGTACCCGAGCAGACAACTCGAGTCGAGGAGGGGGCTACGTACCGGGAACCAAAAGGTCATCCGGCTTAGTAACTTGTCCGGCCTCTTTCTTATTTCAGGGTATGACACTAACAGAATAGGGAGTCTCAACCAGAAAGCACATCCCCGTAGGTAAGAAGAGAAGGGTTTCGGCACAATTTATATACAGTTCAGATAATATCAAAGCGCTAAAAGCATCACTTAGCACATTAGGCCCAAACATGTAACAAAATCAGATAAAGCCAAATATAACAATTTATCTAAGCTCGAATTCTGAATCCTGAACCAGAGATTCTGGGTTCGAATCCCCAGCAGAGTCGCCAGAGCTGTCACACCTCCTTTTTACCTACGCCCGCAGGGGCGTAAAGGGAGTTTTTCCAATTAAAGTACAATCGAAATGTGATTTATGTATTTAATTCAGAGTCGCCACTTGGGAGATTTATGGTGTCTCAAGTCACCAGTTGAATCCCGAATCGAGGAAAAGATTGACTATGTATTACAGTCCACGAACCCGAAATCTAAGTATGGAATTCTGTTAACCCGGAAGAAGGTGTTAGGCATTCCCGAGTTTCGTGGCTCTAGCACGGTCGCTCAACTGTTATATTTGGCTTAAATTATCTGATTTTAACAATTATGAATCTACGTGCAAATTTTAACCTTAACCACTTTTATTCATTTTTATTTTAAAAGAGAATTGCAACGTCATGAAAATGTGTCTCGAACTGCGCCACATAAATGCACCCGTCGTTTTTGACACATTTCGACTTTGTTGAGATTTGGATTTGGGTCACATAAATGTGCACCCGAGTTTAGGGAGGTAACGTTATTAAAATATGCGCCTAAAGAGACTAACACGTTATTATTTGGGGAAGACCGTGAAATTCACTAAACGACCCGTTCTTGAAATCTAAGGATTTTAAATATATACATCTATCGAGGGCCCCGCAATTTATGCATTTAGGTGAGGCTCGCCTTATTTTATTATTTTAGAGGTCCATCCTAAAACAATCTATAATTTTCTATTTAATTCGTCTCTAAAATGATTGTAGTCCTAGTTAATTAGTGTGCGTGAAAGATTCGTAATTACATAACTTGATTTCAACAGTGAAACCCCATAGTTGAACGAAGAGGGCGGGACATTTCCAGTACACGACTAAAGTTTCATTTCATAGAAAATGGGCCACCTGAGCCCACAACGGCTCATACACCTAGTATCCTATCAATGGAACTTCCGTAGCCATGGCAGGAATTATTTAGGCCTCAGGGATCATGACAATCCAACTTGATCAATGGTTGTAGGGGGGAGCTAATTTGCAGAATTAATCATACTTGCATCAAACTCATAATTTCTAATTTTTGCGCTCGAGCTTGACATCATTTTTAAGCTATTGTAGCCTGATTTTAACACATAGCTCAATTCTCATTTTTGTTTAGCACATAACTCACAATTGTTTGCTCATCCCTATTAGAGTAGAAATGGTATTACCAATAACTTACTTTAACGAATCACTTATCCAATAATGATTTAAATCACACATGGAGTCATGGATAATTTCAAATTCAAAACAAAACATACGTGACCTGGACTAACGTGAATATGCACCTATTTGTTGTGATTTGCCTTTGATTTTTAGAGTGGCGAGCAATTAACCCGAACAATGAAACTATTTGACACTATGGACTCGATTTCAAAAGAAATGAGCTACATATTAGAGTTAACAGTCCATCACAATTCAATAACAACTCAAATCGGTTAAACAACAATCTTAATTATACAGGTGCCTATTGTCCACAAATTATAAAACAGTACATAGCATGTTAATAATCCAACTAGTCCCTTACAGGCGCATTAATGCACAAATTTATCATATAAATCTTAAAGCTAACTGTATCATAATAAACTAAAAACAGTAAAGCTTTAATGGATGTCAAACAGCAATTGCCTTTTCATTCCACTGAATAAACTACATCAAAACAGGTTCAAATGTGTACCTGGAGAAATGCAACACAGGAAGAGGAGAAAGAATAGTCAACAGCAGGCTAGTAGCAGTCAATACAACAGCAATACACCAGCAGCAGCGACTCAATCAATACTCCAGAAAAACCCAGAAAGGTTGTAAACCAACAGCAACAGCAAATACCAAGACAAACAGACTCAACCAAGCTTGTATTAAACCCAAAACTGAACCAGTAGACCACTGAACCACTTAAGCAATCAAAAGGAATGAGAATCACTGTCCAGAATTCGAATTACATCTACGGATGCAATGAAACAGTATCTTTCTTTTTATTTTTGTTCTTAAACTCTCCAGCACTCTTTAAAAGAAACTGATCACTTTCAAAGCTCCCGAAATGTTGTTCTTCTCCCTCCTCCCTAAATTCTCTCCTTAAGGTCCTATTTATCCTGTTGCGGATCCTCTTTTGAAGTATATTTTAATCCCTTTTAGATCTATCCTTCACCTTTCCAAGTTGTACCTACTCTTGCACATGTATCCCTCAATTTTTTATCATTCTCCTCATGCTATTGTGATTTTCCACCCTTAAAGGCACTAGGCATGGTTCAGTTGTATTTCCTTTTCAGTTTTTTAATCAAAATCCCATGTTATTCTATGATTTCCACTCTCTAAAGGTGCTAGACAGGGTGTCAGCTCTACTGCCTTTTCAATTCTTAATTAAAAACCCCTAAAGCCCCATAAAGCTTTGAATTATTATAACCAGGACAAACGATTCTTTAAAACATACTTTTCATGACATTAGCAAGAAACATTCAATAAACAAATCTATTTGATATTCGACTTCCGAAACAATTAATATAATTATTTCAAACGAGGAATCAGAACACCACGAGACACGAACATGCTAATTAAAACACAAGTTAACTGATTTGTATAAACCGAGAAAATGAATAACTAGAAATCTAATGATTCATATGGAAGGTGCAAACATCAGTAATTAAATACAGGGGTTGATTAACATATCCAAAATCAGAAAATAAGAACTAACAGAAACAACTAAATTGAACAGCAAAACTAAAATTAACAAAATACAAACGACTAAGCTAATCTAAAGCAAAGAAATGTGGTTCGAAGTAAATTTCAATTTTAACCAGAAAAATGAACCAATTGAATACATGCAGAAGAAAAGAGGGAGAAGTAGAGGTGAATGGAGTAAAACAGGAAGAAAGTGCCACAGGGGCTCACCGATTCAACTTTGAACTCACTTGGCGTCTTGACTCGCAGGGAACTGAGGCTAATCATTTGTTCTTGTTAAGAACAAATGACTAGCATCAGTTCCTGTAGTTAGTCGAATCTTCTTGTTATGGGAACACAGTCTTAAGTCGACGTATGCCAACAACTCATCGAGAACCGATTTTGAAACTTTAAGGCTCAGACTCAGATTTGAGATTCAAAAGAACATAGTAATATTCGAGGGAAAAAATGATGGATGGTGTATGAGGAGGTCAAGTTGGTTATGGGGTGTGATTTTGGCGGTCATCAAAGAATGTGAGGTTTTTGGTTGATTCTTTGATTGAAGATTCGAGAATATGTAGTATGATTCGAGGTTAATGGAGTGTAGAATCGGAGAGGGGGGAGCAGGGTAGTTCAGGGGTGTTATTTTCACGACCATCAGAGTAGGCACCGCCGGGTTTTCAGGCGAAGGGAACGGGGGCGGCTAGGGTTTGGGGGGGTCATCTCTGAAGGGTCTAAGAGAGACGATGAGGCGAGGGGTGTTTGGTTTGGGGGGGTGGGGAACGGTTTGGATCCCTTATATACATACGTGGGGATTGGATCCAAGCCGTTCAATCAAGTGAGATCAATGGCTTGGATCAATTCCCTTATAAGAAATGACGTCGTTTGGTTTCGTTGGGGGACTGGGTCGATCCGGGGACAAATGTGTCGGGTTGTGGGGATTATGCTGAGGCGTTGGATCAAAATGATTCAACGGTTGGGATTTGTTGATCCTAACACGCCGTCGTTTCAATTGAGCTGATGGTGGGGTAAAGGCCGGGTATTGGGGTGTCCGAATTGGGTTGTAAGGATTTGGGACTTGGAGATTTAAATCAATTGGGCCCAATTCTGATTTCTTTTTCTATTTTTGTTCTTTACTACTTATTTCCTTTTCAATTCCTAAATTACAACCAAAATCCTAATTAAATCGTAAAATCGACAATTAACTTAAAATATTAGCTCTTAATAATGATTGTCACACGAAATTAAACACCCATAAAGATAAAATCGCACAATTTGGACATTAAATGCTAAAAATGCCAAGTACATATTTTTGTGATTTTTCCATTTTATAAAACAAACTTGATTGTTTAATTAATTCCTAAATTGTAAAATTAAATCCTAAATGCACATGCAACACATAATTTTGTATTTTTCTTAATTAAAGTAGAAATAAACATGCACAGAGAAAATACAAATAAATCACAAACAACACAAAACCATTTTATTTTGAAATTTTGGGAGTAGTTCTCATAGGGCAAAAATAACGTGCTCACAGCTGCCCCGCTTTGTCCGAAAACACGAAGAGTTTCCGTGCAAAGATAAAGTGAGCGGATACGAGCGATTTTTGCCCGTTCGGCTACTCCGTGTGAAGCATTTTTTGTAAGATTTGACCGAACCTCTGCTTCAAAGGTTTCCTACATATCCCCGGCTAAAAGGGAATCAGGTCAATGTAGTTCGGGAAATTTTGGTAGCTGGGACTACCATGAAGCTGCGGTTTTGTTGTCACTGCTATTGTTGGTGCTACTATCTGCTTACTGACCTCCTTATTACACCATGCTAAAGAAAACCAGAAGTTGTGGTTTTGGCCAAATTCAACGCACGAGGAGGTCGATACGAAAGGAAAGGGCGTCGCGGAGTAGTATTTGGCCGGCTATAGGTGAGTAATAGATGTAAATGATGTCCTGAGGGTTTGAAACCCCGGAATTTCACATCGTAACGCTATATTGAGTTGACTTGCATACCGAATAATGGGCGTGGGGTAGAGCACCGTTGGGGATTGTGATTTGGTCCCGAGAGATATTTTACTACATTTTTGGTTGAGACGTATACTTTATTATTGTGAATTGGGCTTGTTGCCATGCTTGGGGCCTTGTGCCGACCTGTAGAACCCTTAGGCGATTTTTGACTGGTTTTCCTCACTTATTTTGTTAAAGAATTTATATCCTCGGCCATGTTTCCAATTGTAGGCTTCTTGCCAATTATTTGAATCCTTCAGGGATTGATATCACTGCTTTCGCATATTTTGCATATCATTTCACCTCAGTCCAAGGTTTTAAATATTGTTTTGCAAACTCAACCATCTTTCTAAGATTTGAAAACTTAAATGATATTTCTAAATGATATTTCGGGCTGAGAACTACTGTTTTACAAATGCCCAAGGGGCTTATGATGATTTCTAGACTGAGCATGGATCGGGCTACGCGCCGCAGCAGTGACTTAAAACAGTGGTAACAATGGCACTGTGTGATGTGACTTGAAACATTATGGGTGGCTCGGGTTGCGCGTCACAGCAGGAACTTGAAACAATGGTAACAATGGCATTATATGATGTAAATGGGTCAGGTAACAATGACTGACCTGGATTTGATTGATGCCACGAGATGGCTTGATATTGCGCTTGGGCTGTTGGAGCCCCTCCGAAGTCTGTACACACTCCCAGTGAGCGCCGTCGACGATAAATAAAATGGATGGCTCGGGATGCACGCCGCAGTGGGTACTAGAGAGTACCATCATATGCATTGCATTGCACTCATGCATAGAGTGTACCATCATGTGCATTGCATTGCACTCATGCATTTATTCCTTATCTGCATTATCTGCCATAACAATTATGTGCTCTTATTTCATTGACTGGTTGCTTCATACTGTTCTGAGCCTGAGGGGCTGATACTGTTCTGAGATACTGAGCCCGAGGGGCAGATTTTTACTTATTATTTTGATACTGAGCCCGAGGGGCAGATTTCTAATTACTATTTTGATACTGAGCTCATTGATTGATTGCTTTGTACTGTTCTGAGCCTGAGGGGCTGATACTGTTCCGAGATACTGAGCCCGAGGGGAAAATTTCTAGTTATTATTTTGATATTGAGCCCGAGGGGCAGATTTCTACTTGTTGTTTTGATATTGAGCCCGAGGGGCAGATTTCTACTCGTCATTTTACTGCCAAATTACTTGTTTTACTGGTTTAAAAGAAATTTCACATGATATTTCACTGAATTGTTATTTTAAATGATTTCACTGCTTCTGTATAGAATGTTGTGTGTCTTAACGTGTTTTCTTACCTTCAGTCATTATTTATATTTATTACTCACTGAGTTGGAGTACTCACTTTACTCCCTGCACCTCGCGTGCAGTTGCAGGTATTTATTCACCCGGTAACTGGTGTTGGCTGCGTGAAGGTAGCGTTGTAGAGGTTTTAGCGAGGTGACTGCCATCATTCGCAGCACCACTGTCTCTCTATGTTATTCATTATTCTTGTTCAGTTTATTTCTAGACCGTAATGTGGAAATTTCATTCTTATAGATGCTCGTCACTTGTGACACCCCGGTTAGGGCTGAGTTGGGTTGGATTTACGTATTTTATCTATACTTTCCGCTATTGAATATTATTAAACCATGTTTATACTATAATTGTGTTAATTAATTGTCTTAAAAGGATGAATTGGGTTGAATGGCTGGCCTTGTCTTCATGAGAGGCGCCATCACGACCAGGTTCGGGAATTGGGTCGTGACAGTTGACCTTACTTTTCTTGTTGAAATCATACCCTCATCATGTTCTTAACTGATAAACATAATATGATCCAACTTTAGAAATTGTTAAATCCTAATGAGAGTAATGTGTGAGTTGAGAACCCCGTCTTATCTTAGTGTGCCCGAGAGTCCAAGTCTACATTGACTGAGAGGGGTCGATAACCCCATTGTGAAGGTATTTGATATGCTATGGATCGGGCTGCACGCCGCAGTAGTATATTATATGCATCGAACTGCACGTCGCATTAGTATATTATATGGATCGGACTGCACACCGCAGTAGTATATTATATGGATCGGACTGCACGCCGCAGTAGTATATTATATGGATCGGACTGCATGCCGCAGTAGTATATTATATGGATCGTACTGCACACCGCAGTAGTATATTATATGGATCGGACTGCACACCGCAGTAGTATATTATATGGATCAGACTGCACGGCGCAGTAGTATAGCGCTTGGGCTGAAGGAGCTCCTCCGGAGTCTGCACACCCCGAGTGAGCGCAGTCGACTATTCTTGGATCAGGCTGCACACCACAGCAGTATATATATATACATATGGATCGGGCTGCGCACCGCAGTAGTATACTACATAGATCGGGCTGCACGCCGAAGCAGTACAAATATGAATTCGGTTATCGTAAGGAGTAAATGAAATGAATACTGGCTTAAAGGACTTTTAACTAACTTCTTCATTCAGTTGTTGTTTTTGATATTCTCACTATTTTAATATAGAACTGCGTAGTGTTTTACGAGTTTTCTTTCTATCAGTCATTATTTATTGCTATTACTCACTGAGTTGGAGTACTCACTTTACTCCTTACACTATGTGTGGAGATACAGGTATGTCACGACCCTAACCCCGGTCATGATGGTGCCCAACACACTGCTAGGCAAGCCTGACCATTCAACAACATTATCCCAAATTCTTATTCAGATTATAGATAAATATCACAGAGAATTTACTAAGTCGTTACATTTAAGTGTATAATTAATAATAAAATCTGCGGAAGTTTAATTAAAATACCACACCATAGCCCAATAGAATCCGGTGTCACGAATATGAGCCTCTAATACGGAATATCCACCTATTACAAGTCTGTCTAGGAAAAATACGGAATAAAAGATAGAGATAGAGGGGAGAGATCAAGGCCGCGAATGCCATGCAACTACCTCGATACTCCCGGATACTGTTGCTCAGATAAACGAATCCTCACTCAGCCTGTAGTGTACCTGGATCTGCACACAAGGTGCAGGGAGTAATGTGAGTACTCCGACCCAGTGAGTAATAAACATAAATAAAGGCTGAGAATAAGAAATCATGGAAAAATACAAAGTAAACTATAACTGGCAGTTTAGAACAACAAATAGTGAAGCAACAAGCCAATTAAGTCAGAGTACCAAATACTGAGACAGGTATAACAGATAAAACCAAATGCATGAGTGCAATGCAATGCATATGATGGTACACTCTAGTACCCACTGCGGCGTGCAACCCAAGCCATCCATTTATTTATCGTCGACGGCGCTCTCTAGGGGTGTGTGCAGACTCCGGAGGGGCTCCTACAACCCAAGCGCAATATCAAGCTATCTCGTGGCATCAAATATAGGCCCTCGGCCTCATATCAATCTCAGTATAATCACCCAGGCTCTCGGCCTCAATATCAATGTAATCAACCAGGCTCTCGCCCATATCAATATAACACTGCTGCGGTGCGCAGCCCGATCCATGCTCAGTCCAGAAATCATCATAAGCCCCTTGGGCATTTGTAAAACAGTAGTTCTCAGCCCGAAATATCATTTAGAAATATCATTTAAGTTTTCAAATCTTAGAAAGATGGCTGAGTTTGCAAAACAGTATTTAAAACCTTGGACTGAGGTCAAATGATATGCAAAATATGCGAAAGAAGTGATATCAATCCCTGAAGGATTCAAATAACTGGCAAGAAGCCCAAATGTAACAATTAAATCCAAGTAAGGATGATTCTCAATTGTCACGACCCGGATTTTAGGCCCTCGAGAGCCATGATGCCGCCTACTGGTGAAATCTAGGCAAGCCAAATTATCTTAATTACTTAACTTTTTTCCAGTTTTAAACCATTATCAGTGATGAGTAGATATCATGCAAATAGCGAAAATAATTAAGCGGAAGACAAAATCTGACAATTTATCTTAATACAAAACTTTGGAAGTCTAAATACAACTCTACCCAGAATTTGGTGTCACAGCTTCACAGATGGTCTAAGAATACTACATACAAAGTCTGAAAGATAAAATAAAAACTGTTTCTGAAATGAGTAAAGGAAACAGGATAAAGGAAAAGATAGGAGGTGACGACAAGGCCTGCGGACGTCTGCAGGGCTACCTCGTGTCGCCTGTGTGGGCTGAAGATAGCACCCTCACTGCGGTCCAAGCACTCCAGAATCAGTATTTGCACACAGTGCAGAGTGTAGTATCAGCACAACCGACCCCATGTGCTAGTAAGTGCCTAGCCTAACCTCGGCGAAGTAGTGACGAGGCTAGGACCAGACTACCAAATAAACCTGTGCAATATAGCGTACAAAAATAATAGGAAGCAGATAACAATGATGGCAACGATGATCAACCAGTGGTGTAGATAGCAGGCCACAAGAACACCATAAATGTTTCTCAACAAATAATAGATACAAGTGCAATCAATTTATCAAGTCCTTCAAATATAAATCTTTTGCCTATAAATCCTTCAAGTAATAATCTCTAAGATAATATGCTTTTCAATGAATATATTTCCTTTAAAAAAATATCTTTCAAATAAGCATCTTTCGAATATAATTCTTTCGAGTAAATGTCACCTTGAGACGCCTCATTCACTTAATATAAAGTAGAGTACAACATCCAACCCAATTAGAAAATCAACAAGGAAAGATGAAGTTATTTTTAGAAATCAATTGATAAATAAGGTTGTCACGACCCAAATCCTGGTCGTGATGGCGCCCAGCACACTACTAGGCAAGCCCGACCATTATTCAACACTTAACCCAATTTATCAAAAATAGCGGAAAAAAATATTAATTAAGCAAGATTAAAGTACTGAAGATTTTAACAAAATACACAATATAATCTCACTAGGACCCGGTGTTACGAATCTGAGCCTCTAGAATAAAGAATATCATCCTAATACATGGTATATCCAAAGTCTGATAATGTGGAAATAAAGAGATAGGATAGGAGGGAGAAGATCAATGACTGCGAACGCCGTGCAGCTACCTCGATACTCCCAGAGGCTGGATCTGCTGATCAACTAGATCTACTAAGCCTGAGACTGCCCTGGATCTGCACACAAGGTGCAGGGAGTAAAGTGAGTACTCTGACCCAGTGAGTAATAAAAGTAACTACAGTCCGAAGATAAGAAAATCCAGTAAATACACAAAGTAAGCTAAAATCCAAATATACAGCAACATATGGAATTGAGCAGCTAAACACCAGTATAAATACAAATACATGAATGCAATGCAATGCATATGATGGTACATTCCAGTACCCACTGCGGCATGCAGCCCGAGCCATCCATATTTATTTATCGTCGACAGCGCTCACTGGGGGTGTGTACAGACTCCGGAGGGGCTCCTACAGCCCAAGCGCAATATCTTGGTCAGTCATTGTTACCTGACCGGTCAGCCATTGTTACCTGACCAATTTATATCACACAGTGCCATTGTTACCACTGTTCAAGTATATCACACAGTGCCATTGTTACCACTATTCAAGTATATCATCCAGTGTCATTGTTACCACTATTTCAAGTATATCACACAGTGTCATTGTTACCACTGTTTCAAGTATATCACACAGTGTCATTGTTACCACTGTTTCAAGTCACTTTATAATCAGTCCAGAAAATAATATAATAAGCCCCTTGGGCATTTACAAAACAGAAGTTCCCAGCACGGAATACATTTAAAAATATCATTTAAGTTTTCAACACTTAGAATTATGGTTGAGTTTGCAAAACAGCATTTTAAACCTTGGACTGAAATTAAATGATATACAAATCATGGTAAGCAGTAATATCAATCCTCGAAGGATTTTACAAATCAGCACAAGGCCCCAAACATGGCAACAAGCCCAGTAATATCATTGAAGTATGTGTATCAATCACCAGTATAGTATAAACATCACACGGGATGGACCAAGTCACAATCTCCAATAGTATCCGACCCCGCACTAGCCATGGAGTGCGTGTCACGCCTCAATATAGCTTTACGATGTGAAAGTCCGGGGTTTCAAACCCTTAGAACAGCATTTACATCTATTACTCACATCTAACCGGCCATAGACTAGTCCACAATGCCCTTTCCTCTTGAATCGACCTCTTCGCGCTTCAAATCTAGTCAAAACCACAACGAATACGTTACAATAGGCTAAGGGAATATAACCCAATCGAAAAGACTCGAAAAATGTCGAAAATCCCGAAATTAGCAAAATCCGAGCCCCGGGCCCACGTCTCGAAATTCAGAAATTTTTACATCAATACGACCCTTATCTCGCCACGAGTCTATACATACCAAATTCACAAAAATCGGAGTTCATTTGACCCCTCAAATCACCATTTAATTCTCTTAAGTTTCAAGTCATAAACCACCATTTCTGTCCATAAATTACTTGAGTTTTCAACTCTAATCCATGTATTTAACTTGGAAATAAGTAGAAACAATTCACCTTTGATGCTTGATGAAATCCCCCTTGAAATTCTCTCCAAAATAATCCATGCCAAATGAAAGAAATAAGCCAAATCCGTGTTTAAAAGAATCTGTCCGTTCTTCGTCGAGTTGTACCTTGCACTTGTGCTATACAAGTTGTACATCCTATTAAAATTGTTCCTTATCGGACACCTTCTGTTAAAACACCCATAACGTCTTGTATAAATATCCAAATGACAAACGGTTTGAAGATTTAGAAGCTAGACTCAAAGATCTTTAATTTGATAGGTTGTACATCATATAACTCTTTATATATCCCGAGATATGAGCTTCTTAATCGGCTCCATGAAATCAGAAAATTTCTGGAGAAACTGCTCCACCAGTCATCTTCAATCAATCATAACTTTCTCTACAAATGTCCAAATTACAATTTCTTTAGCTTTCTGGAAGCTAGATACAAAGGTCTACAACTTTTATTTTCAAATCATCTCAAAATTCCTTGTAGATCAAAAGATATAGGTCTCCGAAGTACGCTCCACGACTGCACATTGCTGTCCAAAGACTGCTTAGCAGCAGAAATTGCAACAGCTTTTATTTTCACTAAAAAGGCTCTAACTCCATCATACGAACTCGGAATTAGACAATTTTTGTTCCTATGAGTCCCAAATAATAATACGAACACAACCCTTCAATCGAAACTCAATTCAAAGCTCGCTTGCCCAGTTTAATACCCATTTCGCTCGTTAAACAATTAACTCACATTTCATGTCAAAAACCCAATCGTGACTTGATGAAATTAAACCAAAATTTCCAGATCAGTCTTATAATTCATGATTTAAATTTTGGAAGTCTCGAAATCAAATTTGGATCTCTAGAACTAAAAATGGACCCTTGGATCTTTACATGCTTATGCTCAAAACGGCAAAAATCTTCCAAAAACTCTTCCAAAACTTATCCGAGCCTCATGGGACCCCGACCAAAAATGCCAAAAAAATTCATAACATCATTAAAACCTTCTCAAATCATCAAAACACCTCAAACAACATCAAATTACCCAAAACTCATCGAATTCAAGCCTAAGTTTCCAAAAACTTCCGAAAATACACTTTCGATCAAAAACCCGACCAAACGATGTCCGAATGACCTGAAATTTTGCACACAAGTCACATTCGACATTACGGACTTGCCCCATCTTTCGGAACCGCATTCCGACCCCGATATCAAAATTTCCACTTCCGGTCGAATTTTCTCAAAAACCTTCAAATTTTTATATTTAGCCAAATGACTTCAAAATGACCTCCGGACATCCGAATTCACTTCCGATCGCGCTCCCAACTCCAGAATCACCATACGGATCTATTCCCAGACTCGGAATCCCAAATGGACATCTATAACACTGAAATGCCTTCCAACCCAAATTTATGAAATTCTTCTAAAGTACTAACTTTCACAATATACACCGAAATGCTCACGGGTTACCCAAAACCAAATCCGGACATACGCCCAAGTCCGAAATCATCATACGAACATGCTGGAACTTTCAGATCCCAATTCCGAGGTCGTTTACTCAAAATTCTAATCCTAGTTCATTTCTTCAATTTTAAGCTTTCAAAATAAAAATTTCCATTTAGATTTGACTCCAAACTTCCCGAATTTTAATTCTGACCATACACACAAGTAAATATACCTGAGATGAAGCCGCTCATGGCCTCAAACTGCTGAATGACGTGCCGGAGCTCAAAACGACCGGTCGGGTCGTTACAATCTCCCCCACTTAAACATACATTTGTCCTTGAACGTGCTGAGAATTACACTGAAGTATTCCAAAATCACTTGTTTAACACATCATGCACCTTCCCATGCTACCACTACTCCGTTGAGCACATTAGCTCGATAATTCTATAGATATACTTATTTATTCAAGCAAATAAGCCATTAGGCCCAATTCCAACATCCTGAATTTCCCTGCCAAGCCTGTTTCCATCATACGACCACCATATCAATCTCCACACGTTGTACCCAAACATGACTGCATAACTTTGCTGAATTCACACTTTGCATCACTTACTCATAGAACCACAATAACATTCTTTAAACATAATGGTCGAAATTCCACGAATCTGATGCTCCCATTGCATCTCATGATCTACACAGGTCTTACTCTAGTTTTTTTTTATATATATATATTTTTCAACACCGATACGACTGAAGAGATGTGCCAAAATTCACAACCAATTGCTGAATCAACAATTCATTGGATCTACACTCCTGACAAGTTCCATTACCTTGTCCCAAACCAAAGAATGATCTTTGCTCTATAATATAGTTCATATAATCAGTTTGCACTGACCCCAAATCTAGTAACCTCGTCTCACCCAGTACGAACTGCTCAGGCAATAAGCCACCTCAGACATAATCAAAAATCCCACAAGGCGCCACAATGTGCCAGTATGCTATCAATTTGAACGCGATACAAAAGGAAGGCGAACTCTAGAAGGAACTACTCAACTCGCACACTAACATAGACTTCCACAGAAAACAGGGAAACAGAACACACAAAAGCAAATATGGGCACTGAATTGAACATCACACTGTTGCGGCATGCAAACCGATCCAAACAACATACCCATGGCGGTGTGCTACCCGATCCACATATAGAACTCACATAAGGAGATATACGTCGAGCTGAATAGCTCATCACATCAAAACACTGAACATTGGTCATAAACACACTAAGGTGCATAATAACATTCCCAAGGAAACATATAGCGCTATAAGCTACAAACTCAAGCACAACTGAGGTGCGATACATGATCTAAGTCTTATCCTGCTCATATAACATCACCGCTGAGCGGAACCTCAACACATAAGGAAATTATCAAGTCGTCTCACAACTCATATGGTGCAATATATCTTTACATGAATTAATTGACCACGAAATAAGACTGCGACTATCCTTCCATAAAGAGCGCATTGCTGAAATAAACACAACTGGCCTGACGTAAGGCTCACTTCCACATTTAAATCTATCCACCGACCTCAAGTCGATCCTGATCCTGCCAAGCTAGGCCAATAATCTTTTATAGGTCCATAACCCAATAAACAGAGTGCCCTCCAGGCATAAATTCCCAAATGGATGATATTACCAAAATCCTCATACTTGGTTTAAATTTCTAATTAATCAAGTGACCTCATGTCACACTTATACAATATTCATGTGGGACAAGCTCCCACCATCTTCCGAAATAATTAACGGGTCTGCACATCCAAACCATCGGCTGCACTAACGCTGAAAAGCGAACAAGAATCCCTAACCAGGATGCAAAGCCTTTCTCACAGAACACCGACCTCAGGTGATACTGACGTCAATACCCATCTTACTCAAAACACTGAAACTCATATACTGCTCATCCGAGATCGTGACATCATAGTCATTGACCAAACTGCAACCTTGGTCCTTACTTCAAATTCCATACCACTCACTGCACCTCACGTGCCAATATACGATAGACGCGATTTCCATCACAACTCTGGAACCGTCGATAGGCTAATACTTCATCACATAAGACTTTCCATTTAACTCACTTCAGGAGAACTATAGCAGCATACAGGCGAATCCTCATAATCGTCGAATATTCCAATCTCTAAGTAGTTGTCCAAGCCACCATAACACTTTCTGGGATCCGCCTACGCATAATAGGCCCTAACAAAAGCATGCTTCAGAATAACATCAATCACTGCGGCCGACAAGCCTCACATGCATAACTCGATCACGCTGGACGAACCGGTCACTGACACCAGTATACCAACTCAACTATGGCTAATCAATCTACTTCCTTCCAATTTATCCTTGATTGCCTTAGAAATAATAATATCTCCCTTTAACACATAACTTATTTCAACCAAACTCACCTCGAGTGACCTTAAATCACGAGACCATGCTGTCTCAAATACCATGACCATTTCATGTCTCTCAAATGCTATACCGCAAGTCAAAACATCATAGAACATTTTGTGCCTTTCTTCATAAGCTGCTTCAAAAGCTTGACTCTTAACCGTACTTATAGACTCAAAATCATTATGCACCACACTTTACCTCTTGAATTAACTAGGACCGCTATTGAGAGCCATCCAGCTCTAACTTGGCCCCGAATGCAACCAACTCTACTGAATTTTATAAAATATGAATACCCTCTCGATAAAGCACCCAGAGGGATCACTTCCCTCGAATCCTGCACCTATACGAGGCATAAATCATGAATCTTGCCTCAAGTCTGAACATGAGCCAATAAGGCTAACCATAGAATGCATCCAACAATTCATTTACTCAAATTACCACTCATGGTCCTTTTCCGTAGCTGCAATAACCCACCAATACGCCAATAACCAGAATTCACGCAGGTAATAAACCGTGCAATCAGCTAATCAACAGCAAGCTCCCCAACTTAGCTCGAAGCCATAGATCATAACACATATACTCTATTGTTGTCGTAATATCATGGTGAGGTTAAACTCACTCCATCATAAGCTCGTGGAAACACGAATCATCTGGAATTTTAACACTTCTGCAATTCTTGCATTTACTCACACAACAGCTAAGCCCACTTACTAAGTCCTAAATTTTTCAAAAATTTCGGCAGAGCCTCCTTTGTAATTGGTCCTATCCACCTGCCAGAGAATCACCAAAACCATCCTAACAACACATCCACAACTTGACAAAGCATCACAATGCATATCAATTACATAAATCTAAATTGATACATGGACATGCGTTGCACCTATTTGAATCATAACACATAGAAAATACCCTTCAACCCTCCATTATTGGGCTATTCAACCAAGTAGGAACATATTCTTCCTTTAATATTTTCGACCTTCGAGGTGGTCTCCTTGACTTAACGATTTCGTCATAATACATTTACGGAAGCGATCTCAGCTCCTAGACTTATCTAACTAGGAGACACAAAAAATATTCTTCATGCGCCCATAACTCGGGCTACTCAACAAATCACAATAAGAAACGAATCACTTAACAGTTCATCTACTATCCGGTAGGCTTCTTCGCCACACCAAGTCGTACAAATACACCTCGCAACACTAACATACTCATCACGTGGATATCCAACCGTCATTCCGGCTAACAAGGACAATAATGAACATATGAGTTCAAGACACTTGCTCACAAAATCAGCACCTCGGTGCTCAAGCCATTGGCAAAGATTGGCCTCAAGTCCTCCTGACTGGTCTAACTTCAAACTCACAGAGATTACACCTCGCCCCTCGATCGGGGAATCAAAATCCATCGAGACACATCTGATACTGAGCGCCCGTTGGTGAATACGATCACGCGGAAGGAATTTCAAAAGTTTCTTTTCAAGCTGAATCGAGGACGCACGATAAAAATTCAAGAATGTGAAGTTTTCCTAAAGGTTCTGCATCCTCCCGAGGATAAGTACAGACGTCTCCGTACCGATCCGCGAGACTCTACTAAACCGGCTCATGACTCGTAAGACCAAGTAACCCAGGCTTTGATACCAACTTTGTCACGACCCAAATTCCGGTCGTGATGGCGCCCAGCACACTACTAGGCAAGCCCGACCATTATTCAACACTTAACCCAATTTATCAAAAATAGCGGAAAAAAATATCAATTAAGCAAGATTAAAGTACTGAAGATTTTAACATAATACACAATATAATCTCACTAGGACCCGGTGTCACGAATCTGAGCCTCTAGAATATAGAATATCATCCTAATACATGGTATATCCAAAGTGTGATAATGCGGAAATAAAGAGATAGGATAGGAGGGAGAAGATCAATGGCTGTGAACGCCGTGCAGCTACCTCGATACTCCCAGAGGCTGGATTTGTTGATCAACTGGATCTACTAAGCCTGAGACTGCCCTGGATCTGCACACAAGGTGCAGGGAGTAAAGTGAGTACTCCGACCCAGTGAGTAATAAAAGTAACTACAGTCCGAAGATAAGAAGATCCAGTAAATACACAAAGTAAGCTAAAATCCAAATATACAGCAACATATGGAACTGAGTAGCTAAACACCAGTATAAATACAAATACATGAATGCAATGCAATGCATATGATGGTACATTCCAGTACCCACTGCGGCATGCAGCCCGAGCCATCCATATTTATTTATCGTCGACAGCGCTCACTGGGGGTGTGTACAGACTCCGGAGGGGCTCCTACAGCCCAAGCGCAATATCTTGGTCAGTCATTGTTACCTGACCGGTCAGCCATTGTTACCTGACCAATTTATATCACACAGTGCCATTGTTACCACTGTTCAAGTATATCACACAGTGCCATTGTTACCACTGTTCAAGTATATCATCCAGCGTCATTGTTACCACTATTTCAAGTATATCACACAGTGTCATTGTTACCACTGTTTCAAGTATATCACACAGTGTCATTGTTACCACTGTTTCAAGTCACTTTATAATCAGTCCAGAAAATAATATAAAAAGCCCCTTGGGCATTTACAAAACAGAAGTTCCCAGCACGGAATACATTTAAAAATATCATTTAAGTTTTCAACACTTAGAAATATGGCTGAGTTTGCAAAACAATATTTAAAACCTTGGACTGAAATTAAATGATATGCAAATCATGCTAAGCAGTAAAATCAATCCTCGAAGGATTTTACAAATCGGCACAAGGCCCCAAACATGGCAACAGGCCCAGTAATATCATTGAAGTATGTGTATCAATCACCAGTATAGTATAAACATCACACAGGATGGACCAAGTCACAATCTCCAATAGTATCCGACCCCGCACTCGCCATGGAGTGCATGCCACGCCTCAATATAGCTTTACGATGTGAAAGTCCGGGGTTTCAAACCCTCAGAACAGCATTTACATCTATTTCTCACCTCTAACCGGCCGGAGACTAGTCCACAATGCCCTTTCCTCTTGAATAGACCTCTTCGCGCTTCGAATCTAGTCAAAACCACAACGAATACACTACAATAGGCTAAGGGAATATAACCCAATCGAAAAGACTCAAAAAATGTCGAAAATCCCGAAATTAGCAAAACCCGAGCCCTGGGCCCACGTCTCGAAATCATAAATTTTTACATCACTACGACCCTTATCTCGCCAGGAGTCTATACATACCAAATTCACAAAAATCGGAGTTCATTTGACCCCTCAAATCACCATTTAATTCTCTTAAGTTTCAAGTCCTAAACCACCATTTTTGTCCATAAATTAGTTGAGTTTTCAGCTCTAATCCATGTATTTAACTTGGAAATAAGTAGAAACAACTCACCTTTGATGCTTGATGAAATCCCCCTTGAAATTCTCTCCAAAATAATCCATGCCAAATGAAAGAAATGAAAGAAATAAGCCAAATCCGTGTTTAAAAGAATCTGCCCGTGCTTCGTCGAGTTGTACCTTGCACTTGTGCTATACAAGTTGTACATCCTATTAAAATTGTTCCTTGTTGGACACCTTCTGTTTAAACACCCATAACATCTTGTATAAATATCCAAATGACAAACGGTTTGAAGATTTAGAAACTAGACTCAAAGATATTTAATTTGATAGGTTCTACACCATATAACTCTTTATATATCCCAAGATATGAGCTTCTTAATCGGCTCCATGAAATCAGAAAATTTCTGGAGAAACTGCTCCACCAGTCATCTTCAATCAATCATAACTTTCTCTACAAATGTCCAAATTACAATTTCTTTATCTTTTTGGAAGCTAGATACAAAGGGCTACATCTTTTGTTTTCGAATCATCTCAAAATTCCTTGTAGGTCAAAAGATATAGGTCTCCGAAGTACGCTCCACGACTGCACATTGTTGTCCAAAGACAGCTTAGCAGCAGAAATTGCAGCAGCTTTTATTTTCACTAAAAAGGCTCTAACTCCATCATACGAACTCGGGATTAGACAATTCTTGTTCCTATGAGTCACAAATAATAATACGAACACAACCCTTCAATCGAAACTCAATTAAGACCTCGTTTGCCCAGTTCAATACCTATTTCGCTCGTTTAACAATTAACTCACATTTCATGTCAAAAACCCAATCGTGACTTGATGAAATTAAACCAAAATTTCCAGATCAGTCCCATAATTCATGATTTAAATTCTGGAAGTCTCGAAATCAAATTGGGATCTCTAGAACTAAAAATGGACCCTTGGATCATTACATGCTTATGCTCAAAACGGCAAAAATCTTCCAAAACCTCTTCCAAAACTTATCCGAGCCTCATGGGGCCCCGACCAAAAATGCCAACATAATTCATAACATCATTAAAACCTGCTAAAATCATCAAAACACCTCAAACAACATCAAATTACTCAAAACTCATCGAATTCAAGCCTAAGTTTCCAAAAACTTCCGAAAATATACTTTCGATCAAAAACCCGACCAAACGATGTCCGAATGACCTGAAATTTTGCACACAAATCACATTCGACATTACGGACTTGCCCCATCTTTTGGAACTGCATTCCGACCCCGATATCAAAATTTCCACTTCCGGTCGAATTTTCTCAAAAACCTTCAAATTTCTATATTTAGCCAAATGACTTCAAAATGACCTCCGGACATCCGAATTCACTTCCGATCGCGCTCCCAACTCCAGAATCAGCATACGGATCTATTCCCAGACTCGGAATCCCAAATGGACATCTATAACACTGAAATGCCTTCCAACCCAAATTTATGAAATTCTTCTAAAGTACTAACTTTCACAATATACACTGAAATGCTCACGGGTTACCCAAAACCAAATCCGGACATACGCCCAAGTCCGAAATCATTATACGAACATGCTGGAACTTTCAGATCCCAATTCCGAGGTCGTTTACTCAAAATTCTAATCCTAGTTCATTTCTTCAATTTTAAGCTTTCAAAATGAAAATTTCCATTTAGATTTGACTCCAAACGTCCTGAATTTTAATTCTGACCATACACACAAGTCAATATACCTGAGATGAAGCCGCTCATGGCCTCAAACTGCTGAATGACGCACCGGAGCTCAAAACGATTGGTCGGGTCGTTACAAAGGTACCCTTTTCAATTAAAGTACAATATCGAATGAATCCTTTACCTTTAATACGAGAAATCAATAAATCAAAACATAGTAGAAATTCCTTTTTAAGTAAATTACAACCTCAAATGGTTTAAGGATAATTTAGTTGAGAAATCAATTGAGTTAAAAATGTAACAATTGTTGAAATTTAGAGTATTGAATATATATAAAAAAGGTAAAAACAGAATATGAAGAGAATTATAAAGGAATCAAAATCCAACCACTAAATAACAGAATATCAAGAGAATTATAAAGGAATCAAAATCCAACCACTAACAAGAATAAGGAAAACAAAGGCATATTTCACTTTCTTTTCACATCTTGTTGCAGGCGTGCAACCCGATCCCATTTCCTGTATCTCGTGGTAGGCGCGCCACCCGCTCCCATTTAATGTATCTCATGGTAGGCGTACCACCCGCTCCCATTTTATCATATCTTGTGGTAGGCGTACCACCCGCTCCCATTTCATTATATCTTGTGGTAGGTGTACCACCCGCTCCCATTTCATTATATCTTGTGGTAGGTGTACCACCCGCTCCCATTTTATTATATCTTGTGGTAGGCATACCACCCGCTCCTATTTCATTATATCTTGTGGTAGGCGTACTACCCGCTCCCAATTACAAGCCAACAATAATCACAAGGAATCCCGGCAAGGGAACAAGAGCAATATAACAACTTCCCGGCAAGGGAACAATGATATTTCAACAACATCCCGACAAGGGAACAATACTATCAAAACAAACATCCAGGCAAGGGAACAATAATATCAAACAAACATCCCGACAAGGGAACAATAATATCAAACAACATCCCGGCAAGGGAACAATGGTGATAATAACATATGAAGCGCAATAAACCACAACGGAGTCATAACAATTATAATACAAGACTCACGGGCATGCTTGACACCAACGTATAGATACTCGTCACAATGCCTATACGTCGTACTCCGCAATTAACATGTAGCAAATAAGACACAACTCCTAATCCCTCAAGCTAAGGTTAGACCAAACACTTACCTCGCTTTGCAACCAATTCAAAATTCCAACAAGCTTTTGCCTCGCGAATTCGTGCCCGAAATTCTCAAATCTAGTCATAAGCAATTTGATTCAGTCAATAAAAATTATAGGAATTAATTCCATATGAAGTTCTACATTTTTCATTAAAAATCCAAAATTGCACTAAAAATTCACCCATGGGGCCCACGTCTCAGAACTCGAAAAAAATTACGGAATATGAAACCTCATCCAACCACGAGTCAACTCATACCAATTTTACTAAAATCCGACATCAACTCGACCCTCAAATCTTCAAATTAAACTGAGAGAGTTTTCAAAAATTTCCCAACTAAAATCACCAATTAAATGCCAAAACTAGAAATAGATTCGGGTAATCTAACAAAAATTAAGTTAATAACACTTACCCCATTTTCAGAACTTAATGTTCTGTCTAGAAAAATTCCGGGTACTGTTCACGCGTTTTCACTATTCACGGGGAACTGTACACGATACTGTTCACGGTACTGTACGACACTGTTCACGGGGTACTGTACACAATACTGTTCACGTGGGTACTGTATGGAACTGTTCATGGGGTACTGTACACAATACTGTTCTCGGGATACTATACACGGTACTGTTCACGGGGTACTATTTCTGCAATTTTTCTGTTTCCTAAGTCCGAAATCACTCCGAGACACCTCCGAAACACTCCCGATCCCTCGAGGCTCCTAACCAAACACATGCACTAACTCAACAACATCCTACAAACTTAACCGTGTGATCAAATTGCCAAACTAACATCATATACCACAAATTAAGCTTTAAAATCCAAGAATTCTTTCAAATTTTCTTAAAACATCAAATTTTCCATTTTGAGTCCGAAACATGTCAAACGACATCCGTTTTCAACCAAACTTTACAGAAAGTGCTTAAACCATATATAAGACCTATACCAGGCGCCGGAACCAAAATACGGGCCCGATACCATCACTTTCTAATCAAATTTCATTTCCATTTTTCTTAAATATTTTCAGAAAATAATTCTACTCAAAAATTCATTTCTCGGGCCTGGGACCTCGGAATTCGATTCTGGGCATACGCCCAAATCCCATATTTTCCTACGGACCCCCTGGGACTGTCAAATCACGGGTCCGGGTTCGGTTATACAAAATTTTGACCGAAGTCAAAGTTATTCATTTTAATATCAAAACATAGCAAATTTTCACAGAATTTCATATTTGAGCTTCCGGCTATGCGCCCGGACTGCGCACGCAAATCGAGGTAACTATAAATGAGGTTTTCAATGCCTCAGAAGCTCGGAATAGATAAGAAAATAGGTGATGACCCCTTTGGGTCGTCACATTCTCCACCTTTACAACAAACGTTCGTCCTCGAACGTACTAAGAATTATTCTCAAGTTACCCAATTGATGTTTTTACTTCTGCACAAATATTTACGATTGATCCAACATTACCTCATTCGACATAAGTCCGACAACACCATTTCAATTGAGATTATTTTCTTTATCCATATTTGTAAACTTCAAGACCAAATTTGTTACACTTCAATCATTCCTAGAAAGGTCAGATTTTTACGTTAACACACGATATTAGTCCCGACTGGCTATAGCAACACGTGCCTATGCACCCATCAAATACGGGGTATTACATTCTCCCCCACTTAGGGTCATTCGTCCTTAAATAAGAAGTAGAGTCCGTCTTCAAACACATAATGTAACTTATCTCTTTCTTTGCACATCTCAATATCCCAAATTTTTCTAACTCCCAAATTTTTTAGAAATTTCGGCAGAGTCTCCCCTATAATTGGGACAATCCACCTGTCAAAGTAACACCAAAACAACTCCTAACAACATTTTCACAACTCAACAAATCACCACAATGTATTATCAATAACACCAATCTCTGAATTACAAGTGTGACACTATCATAAAGATATTTCGACCTGAAACACATCATATGTATGACCTTAACCACATCTCTGGTTTCAATAGTGGTACATAATCGATTACAAAATTGCCAATTAACTTCATGTTAACAACTTCTTGTTTCAAGCTTTCACTTTACTAACAACGTAGCATGAATACCTCTTAATTACTTACCCAAATTAACGAGTCACATTTAACGCCACCTGGGTACACACCTTGTAGGCTAAAACTCAATAATTACAATACAATTTGGCAAATTATGCACAGAGATATTCATGCAAGAATTTTCAAATAAGCCTCATAGGCATGACCAGATACAGTGCAAAATAAGATGAGACATAGGAGTACGTAGACCCTGGATCAAACGAAACTGAAGCACCTCTACCACAACTAGAATAGTACCTGTGATAATTGCATCGGAAGCCTCAGCCTCGGGCCTGGGTGGTAGAGCATAACATCGGGGCTGGACCCCACCACCCTGAACTATATCTCTGGGACGACCTGCTACTAGCTGGCCTCCACCTCTAGCGGCCTGAGCTCCATCTCTAATACCTCTACCCCCACCTCTAACTGGCTGGGCGGGCCGTGGAACACTCGGTGCCTGAACCATGGCACGAGAACCCTGATGCTGAGAGCTACTCAGTGCTCGAGGGCAATACGTAGCAATGTGCCTTATGTCGCCACAAGTAAAACAAGCCTTCGGCTGTTGGGGCTGATGACCCTGGAAACTCTGAAGCGGCGGTGCACTGATAGGAGCTGGTGGTGCAATGTAGGGCTGCTGATAAGAATACTACATATGGGAACCATGACCACCTGAAGTACCGTGAGAAACCTGAAGTGCTGACTGAAAAGGTCTAGGAGGATGGCCTCTATCATACGAATCCCTACCTCCAGATGAGGTACCATTGAATCGGCCTGAATGACGAGGCCTCTTATCAGACCCCTGACCACCTCCCTACGATAGAACCATCTTAACTCTCTTGGCCACATTGGCCGCCTCCTAGAAAGAAATCTCACTCCCAGTCTCCTTGGCCATCTGAAGTCAAATCGGCTGAATAAGTCCCTCAATAAACCTCCTCACCCTCTCTCTCTCGGTGGGAAGTATGATAAGAGCATGATGGGCCAAGTCAATGAATTTGGTCTCATACTGAGTAACAGTCAGAGAACCTTGTTGGAGATGCTCAAACTGCCTCCGATAGATCACTCTCTAAGTAATAAGGAAAAACTTCCCTAGAAATAGCTGAGTAAACTGATCCCAAGTCAAAGTTGGCGATCCGGTTGGTCTAGCCAAACAATAGTCTCTCCACCAAGTCTTGGCGGATCCAGACAAGCGAAAAGTAGCAAAATCGACCCCATTGGTCTCAACTATCCCCATGTTCCTGAGAACCTCATGACAGCTCTCTAGATAATCTTGGGGATCCTCAGAAGATGCACAACTGAAAGTAGTAGTGAAGAGCTTGGTGAACCTGTCCAATCTCCATAAAGCATCGGTAGACATAGCTGCTCCATCGCCGGTCTGAGCTACCATGCCCGGCTGAATTGTTGGAGTCTGAAACTGGGGAGCTACCGACTCCGGAGTGCGAGTAGTAGGAGTCTGGGTTCCTCCTCCAGCCTGAGAGACGGCTGGGGCTACAGGAAGCAATCCTGCCCGGGTGATACTTTCCATAAGGCCCACTAGACGGACTAGAGCACCCTGGAGTACTGGGGTAGCAATAAACCCCTCTAGGACCTGAGCTTGGCCCACCGGAATTACTGGGGTCGGAACCTCATCATCAAAGTTAACCCAAGGCTCCGCCGCTGGTACTACTGCTCTGTGCTGAGCTCTGCCCCTAACTCGGCCTCTAGCACGGCCTCGCCCTCGCCCTCTGCCCCTAATGGGAGCTGCTGCTGGGGGATCGGGCTACTGGTCAGTGGATGAGGAAGCGCGTGTTCTCGCCATCTGCGAAAGAATAGAATAGAAATTCAATTAGTATTGAGAAGCCAAACCGCATGACAGGAAAGAATAAATGTGAAGTTTTTTCCTAACTCTGTAGCCTCTGTGGATAAATACAGACGTCTCCGTACCGATCCCTCAGACTCTACTAAGCTTGTCTGTGAATTGTGAGACCTATGTAACCTAGAGCTCTGATACCAACTTGTCACGACCCGGATTTCAGACCCTCGAGAGCCGTGATGGCGCCTACTGGTGAAAGCTAAGCAAGCAAAATTATCCTAATTACTTAACTTTTTCCCAGTTTTAAACCATTATCAGTGATGAGTAGATATCATGCAAATAGGGAAAATAATTAAGCGGAAGACAAAATCTGACAATTTATCTTAATAAAAAACTTTGGAAGTCTAAATACAACTCTACCTAGAATTTGGTGTCACAGATTCACAGGCGGTCTAAGAATACTACATACAAAGTCTGAAAGATAAAATAAACACTATTTCTGAAATGAGTAAAGGAAACAGGATAAAGGAAAAGATAGGAGGTGACGCCAAGGCCTGCGGAAGTCTGCAGGACTACCTCGTGTCGCCTGTGTGGACTGAAGATTGCACCCTCTCTGCGGTCCAAACACTCCGGTATCAGTATCTGCACAGAGTGCGGAGTGTAGTATCAGCACAACTGACCCCATGTGCTAGTAAGTGCCTAGCCTAACCTCGGCGAAGTAGTGACTAGGCTAGGACCAGACTACCAAATAAACTTGTGCAATATAGCATACAAAAATAATAGGAAGCAGATAACAATGATGGCAACGATGATCAACCAGTGGTGTAAATAGCAGGCCACAAGAACACCATAAATGTTTCTCAACAAATAATAGATACAAGTGCAATCAATTTATCAAGTCCTTCAAATATAAATCTTTCGCCTATAAATCCTTCAAGTAATAATCTCTAAGATAATATGCTTTTCAATGAATATATTTCCTTTAAAAAAATATCTTTCAAATAAGCATCTTTTGAATATAATTCTTTCGAGTAAATGTCACCTTGAGACGCCTCATTCACTTAATATAAAGTAGAGTACAACTTCCAACCCAATTAGAAAATCAACAAGGAAAAATGAAGTTATTTTTAGAAATCATTTGATAAAGAAGGTACCCTTTTCAATTAAAGTACAATATAGAATGAATCCTTTACCTTTATTACGAGAAATCAATTAATCAAAACATAGTAGAAATTCATTTTTAAGTAAAGTACAACCTCAAATGGTTTAAGGAAAATTTAGTTGAGAAATCAATTGAGTTAAAAATGTAACAATTGTTGAAATTTGGAGTATTGAACATATATACATATATATATAAAGCTAAAAACAGAATATCAAGAGAATGATAAAGGAATTGATAAAGGAATCAAAATCCAACCACTAACAAGAATAAGGAAAACAAAGGCATATTTTACTTTCTTTTCACATCTTGTTGCAGGCGTGCAACCCGATCCCATTTCCTGTATCCCGTGAAGACGCGCCACCCGCTCCCATTTCATGTATCTCGTGGTAGGCATACCACCCGCTCCCATTTCATCATATCTTGTGGTAGGCGTACCACCCGCTCCCATTTCATTATATCTTGTGGTAGGCGTACCACCCGCTCCCATTTCATTATATCTTGTGGTAGGCGTACCACCCGCTCCCATTTCATTATATCTTGTGGTAGGCGTACCACCCGCTCCCAATTACAAGCCAACAATAATCACAAGGAATCCCGGCAAGGGAACAAGAGCAGTATAACAACTTCACGGCAAGGGAACATTGATATTTCAACAACATCCCGACAAGGGAACAATACTATCAAAACAAACATCTCGGCAAGGGAACAATAATATCAAACAAACATCCCGACAAGGGAACAATAATATCAAACAACATCCCGGCAAGGGAACAATGGTGATAATAACATATGAAGCGCAATAAACCACAACGGAGTCATAACAATTATAATACAAGACTCACGGGCATGCTTGACATCAACGTATAGATACTCGTCACAATGCCTATACATCGTACTCCGCAATTAACATGTAGCAAATAAGACACAACTCCTAATCCCTCAAGCTAAGGTTAGACCAAACACTAACCTCGCTTTGCAACCAATTCAAAATTCCAACAAGCTTTTGCCTCGCGAATTCGTGCCCGAAATTCTCAGATCTAGTCATAAGCAATTTGATTCAATCAATAAAAATTATAGGAATTAATTCCCTATGAAATTCTACATTTTTCATTAAAAATCCGAAATTGCACTAAAAATTCACCCGTGGGCCCACGTCTCAGAACCCGACAAAAATTACGGAATATGAAAGCTCATCCAACCACGGGTCCAGTCATACCAATTTTACTAAAATCCGACATCAACTCGACCCTCAAATCTTGAAATTAAACTAAGAGGGTTTTCAAAATTTTCCCAACTAAAATCACCAATTAAATGCCAAAACCAGAAATAGATTCGAGTAATCTAACCAAAATTAAGTTAATAACACTTACCCCGTTGTTTTCATTGAAAATCTCCCAAAAATCGCCTCTTCCCGAGCTCCAATTCGCTAAAAATGAAAACTGGGACAAAGTCCCATTTTCAGAACTTAATGTTCTGTCCAGAAAAATTACGGGTACTGTTCATGCGTTTTCACTATTCATGGGGCACTGTACACGATACTGTTCACGGTACTGTACAGCACTATTCACGTGGTACTGTACACAATACTGTTCATGGGGTACTGTATGGCACTGTTCACGGGGTACTGTACACTGTACTGTTCACGGGGTACTATTTCTGCAATTTTTCTGTTTCCTAAGTCCGAAATCACTCCGAGACATCTCCGAAACACTACCGAGCCCTCGGGGCTCCTAACGAAACACATGCACTAACTCAACAACATCATACAAACTTAACCGTGCGATCAAATCGCCAAACTAACATCATATACCACGAATTAAGCTTTAAAATCCAAGAATTCTTTCAAATATTTTTAAAACATCAAAATTTCCATTTTGAGTCCGAAACACGTCAAACGACGTCCGTTTTCAACCAAACTTTACAGAAAGTGCTTAAACCATATATAAGACCTGTACCAGGCGCCAGAACCAAAATACGGGCCCGATACCATCACTTTCTAATCATATTTCATTTCCATTTTCCTTAAATATTTTCAGAAAACAATTTTACTCAAAAATTCATTTCTCGGGACCGTCAAATCACGGGTCCGGGTTCGGTTATTCAAAATGTTGACCGAAGTCAATGTTATTCATTTTAATATCAAAACTTAGCAAATTTTCACCGAATTTCATATTTGAGCTTCCATCTATGCGCCTAGACTACGCACGTAAATCGAGGCAACTATAAATGAGGTTTTCAAGGCCTCAGCTCGTAATGGATAAGAAAACAGGTGATGACCCCTTTGGGTCGTCACATCAATTTAGTTCAAGTAGAAAACACGGTAAAAACATCTCTCGGGACGGACCAAGTCACAATCCCAAATGGTGCTCTACCCCACGCCCGTTATGCGGAGTGCAAGTCACCTCAATATAGCGATACGATGTGAAATTTTGGGGTTTCAAACCCTAAGGACATCATTTACATCAATTACTTACGTCGATCCGGTCCAAAATCTTGCCCGCGATGCCTCGCTCACACGAATCGACCTCCGGATGCTCCAAATCTAGCCACAATCAGTACATAATCATTAAAATATGCTAAGGCAGCGAAGCCCACTCGAAAATATCCAATTTAACATCAAAATCCCGAAATTGCTCAAACCCGGCCTCGGGCCCACGCTTCGGAATTCGACGAAACTCACAATATCCGACAACCCATTCAACCACGAGTCCAACCATACCAAAATTACTAAATTCCGATAACAATTCGGCCTCCAAATCTAGAATTTTCGTTTTTGAAAAGTTTACAAATTTTCTCTAATTTCTTCCATTTGATTCACTAATTCTTGATGAAAATAACCATGAATTCATTAAATATAATCACTTTTGGATATAGAACACTTACCCCAATCCATATGGTGAAAATCGCTTCGAAAATCGCTTCAATCCGAGCTCCATAGCTCCAAAAATGAGAAAACTCTCGGACTGCCTGAATCATACACTGTCCAGAAATTTTCGCGGTTACTGTTCACGCATTTTACATTTCATAGGTACTGTTCACGGTACTATATATGGGGTACTGTTCATACGTACTATACACTGGTACTGTACACGGATACTGTTCATCTTTATTGTACATGGTACTGTTCACGCAGGTGCGGTTACTGTTCACACTTGCGAAAAATGCAGAAATTGCCCAGAAAATTGCAGCAGCTTTTCGTTTCACTAAAAAGGCTCTAACTCCATCATACGAACTCGGAATTCGATGATTCTTGTTCCTATGAGTCACAAATAATAATACGAACATAGCCCTTCAGTCGAAACTCAATTCGGAGCTCATTTGCTCAGTTCAATACCCATTTCGCTCGTTAAACAATTAACTCATGTTTCGTGTCAAAAACCCAATCGCGGCTTGATGAAATTAGACCAAACTTTCCAAATCACTCCTATAATTCATTATTTAAATTCTGGAAATGTCGAAATAAAATTTCGATCTCTAGAGCTAAAAATGGACCTTTGGATCATTGCATGCTTATGCTCAAACGGCAAATATCTTCCAAAAACTCTTCCAAAACTTATCCGAGCCTCATGGGACCCCGACCAAACATGCCAACATAATTCATAACATTATTCAAACCTCTTCGAATCATCAAAACACCTCAAACAACATCAAATTACCCAAAACTCTTCGAATTCAAGCCTAATTTTCTAAAAACTTCCGTAATACACTTTCGATCAAAAACTCGACCAAACCACGTCCGAATGACCTGAAATTTTGCACACATATCCCAAATCACCTAATGAAGCTACAGCAACTCTCAGAATTCCATTCCGACTCTCGGATCAAAATCTCATCTATCAACCGGAATTCACCAAAATACTAACTTCGCCAATTCAAGCCTAATTCTACACCGGACCTCCAAAATTACTTCCGATCACACTCCTAAGTCAAAAATCATTCCCCGAAGCTAACCGAATCATCGGAATTCACATCCGAGCCCTCTAACTCATAAGTCAACGTCCGGTTGATTTTCCAAAACAAACCTTCCTTAAAGAGACTAAGTGTCTCATTTCCTACTAAAACCAATCCAAATCAACTCGTTCACACCCAACACTAATAATGAAGCATAAAGAAATAGGAAATGGGGGAAATAGGGTGGTAACTCACGAGACGACGGGTCGGATCATCACATCCTCCCCAACTTAAACAAACATTCGTCCTCGAGCGTACATAGAGTTGTCCTAGAAGCCAACTAATAGCTGAACGACTTTACCAAGAATATACCCGTGGGTGATCCCACACTACCCTATCTCGCATAGGTCCGATAACACAACATAGCTGAAATTTCACAATCCATCTAGTCCATAAACCATAGAACCACACTGCACCTTCCGAAATCATACACAAGATTAGAACTTCACATCCATACTCAGAATAAGCCCGAACCAGCTGTAATAACCCATACCTGCAACATCAGGTGCAATTATCTGATATACCACATAACTCAAACACTCGAAACGATAATTTCTATTCACAGTAGCTGCACATAATAATCGAATATCGATAGGAAACCTCTTAACAACTAAAGCCTCATTCCAACACTTTCACATACTGCCAATGATAAAGGAAACACGCAATAAATCATAACCATTTCCTATGTCAACCATTCATGAAGTCATTTCTCTCCTGGTAATTACCATAACAAATTTTGAATTGAACCTCAATATTTACCCATCACACATACTGAAATCGAATTCGTTCGCATTCATTAATGATTTCAACGATCTCTTCTGACCAAACACACTACTCAGGTGACATGACACATCAATACATGCCTAAGCCACAACTTGCATAATACGTGCACCAATAAGAAACGGCCCGAACATACTCAAATCATGAATATGACTCAACTGAGAGAGTTGTACCTCAAACTCACCAGTATTGCCACAACACAAGGCTGAGACCCTGTCTCACATCATAGAAATAGGACACACAAATTTGACCTGCAAGGTCATGTTTCCACACAGCTTTGCTGCAACGCGTGATCCTATCCAAATACTACTCCACATGAAACACCTCAAGTCACTATGCTTGAAATCGACAACCATGCTCAATTGATGTCTGGAGCCAAAGCAAATCATTACACCCATAGTGAAACAAATAACACATACCACGCAAACCTGATAGAACATAACCGGTACGTTATCTACCGAGCAACACCCAATTACTCATCCCGCTCGACTTCCACTACTACAACTCCTATCGGAGCCAGACGATCCGGTACCCGACACCAAATTAATATCGAAATCAACAACCTCACCCGGTGACATGCCTAGCCATGTGAAACTCATCTGAAAAGTCCCCCAACACCGGAACTGAATTAATGATAGCAACCTTTGCACTGACATCCATCACGAATGCCCAATTAAGAAAGCAATTCGTCCCAACCGTCTGTTGGTCTTTTGAAATATAAACCACTCTGCTAGAACATAATCCAATGCACTTCATCACTCAACCCATGGCATTTTCGGTATTGCCCGTAGCGTAATAGTTTAGAATCACTCAACACTAAGACAACCAGTCTAAATTCCGACATCACATCCAAAATCTGACATACCAGCAAACAAAGATCCACTCGAGCCTCCAAATCCAGATTGCCGCTAAACGGTGCCGAATACACACGATCCACCACCACAACCTAGCATGTACATGAGAACTCCCAGTCTCCAACTCCATATGGCACACAAATCATCATACCGGATTCCAGTTTCCACCATGCGAATACATGCACACCTTTGATACCCAATCATTCCACAATAAATACTCTAAAATTTCCATGTGCCATACAAGCAACTCGAATATCAGCAGTCGATCCAGCCTTAAAGTGTCGCAATACTATTGAAGTGTCATCAACTTAATCACATTGGCCTTTTTTTCTGAATCATATACCCTCTACAAATCACTATGATTAGAAATACAATTTCCTTAATCATCTGAAGATCATTCACCCTAATCATCTGAAGCTCATCACTCTAATCACCTAAAGCTACCCGTACTGCCTAAGAATGTTATGAATTTCCATTCAAAACTGAACCATAACCTTACACATGCAAATCTCAATCCTTCACAATATATCGCATATACCATATCATCCTCAGGTAACATGAGGACTTCACCTCCCTTCCGAACCATAAACGTTTACGTACTTAACTAGTCAAGAACTTCCATTGATCCCATCTAGAAGAAAAATCATTACACATCCCATGCTCTGCATGACATACATAGGTCTTGTTTAAATTCTTACAATACCGACACGACAGATGAGATCTGTATAAATTCATAACACCGCCGAATCAACAATTCATTGGGTCTATACTTCTGGCAAGAACTATCACCTCATTATGAACCAAACAATGGTCTTAGCCCCTTAATTTACTTCATATACTCAGATTGCACTGATCTCCAATTCAATGATCTCATCTCACCCATTACGAACTGCTCAGGAAATAAGCCACCCCAGACATAATCAAAAGCCGCATATGATGCCCTAATATGCCAATAGGCTACCAATTCGAACGCGATACAAAAAAAGAAAACGAACTCTGAAAGGAATTACCAATCCCACGCACTAATACGGACTTTCATTAGAAAACAGGAAACAAGGCATACAAAATAGAATATAGAAAACTATACTCAACATCACACTATTGCGGCATGCAACCCGATCCAGATAACATACCCATGGCGGCGTGCCACCCGATCCACACATAGATCTCACAAAAGGAGATGCACATCGAGCCAAATTTGCTCATTACAACAAAATACTGAGTATCGGTCGTAAGAATGCTAAGTGCATAATAATATCTCTGAGGGACATATAGCGTTATAAGCTACAAAACTCAAGCACAACTGAGGTGCAATGTACAGTCTGAATTTAAAGAGGCAAGATGCTCATATAACATCATTCCTACGCAGATTCTCAACACATAGCAATTTCTCAAGCCGTCTCACAACTCACACGGCACAATGCATTACTACGCGAAATATCTGACAACGAAACATCAACCTAACTACTCCTCCATGAGGACCGCGTTACTAAAATGCACACATCTGGCTTGATATAGAGCCATTATTCACATTAAATTTATCCACCGACTGCAAGCTGATTCTGATCACACTGAACTAGTCTGATAACTTTTTAATGGTCCATAATAACTCCCATTTTTCTCATAACACAAAAGAACAACCATCACAATCGGAGTAATCCTCCCCAGTTCACAACCCAATAAGCCAAGTGCCCTCCATGCATGAATCTTCAATTTAACGACACCATCACAAACTTCATACTTGGTTTACATCTTTAATCAATCAAGTTATCACATGCCACACTTATATAATCTTCATGTGGGACACACTCCCACAACCTACCACAACAATATCTGGAGCGTACCTCCAAACCATCTATCGCACTAACGCTGAAGAGCGATCAAGAATCACTAACCATGATGCAAAACCCTTTTTACAAAACACCGATCTTAGGTGACGCTGAAGACAATACCAACTTACCGTAAACATCGAAAATTATCTCGTGCTCATTCGAGCTCATGACATCTTGTCAAAATTTTCCTTCACTTGTGCCATTCTCGGCCCAATTTCCACAACCAGAACTGATTCACCAGCATGCATCAAATCAGAACTAACATAGGACATAACCGCACAATCCGCTAACCAATAGCAAGCTCCCCAACTTGGCTCGAAGCCATAGATCATAACACACTATACTCATAACGCATATACTCCATTGTTGCCTCAATACCTTAGTGAGGTTAAACTCAAATCCTCTGTAAGCTTGTGTAAACACATTTCATCTAGTACTTCAACTCTTTGGCAATCTCGCAACAGTTAAACTCACTCTCTTAAGTGAACCAAAAATTTCAAACTTCAACACTTATAATTCATTTGCACATGAGATCTTCTGTCATTCACATGAGGATCACACCGCCTTAGCACACTTCACGGGAGATAACCCACCTGCTTCGCCTCAATATAACATTTTCGTATACCTTCCACCGCCATAAGCATTACGCAGTCACTTGATCTTCCTGAGTCTGTACTCATACCGCAACATGAAATTTACTTCACTCCCAACTAGGAGTCATGAAAAGATTCTTCAAACGCCCATAACTCGGGCTATAACTTGAATCAAGATAGACTTCAAGCATCTACTAATTCTTCCATCATTCAACAGACCCCTTCTCGTCGCTTCCAATTCGTATGGATATGGCTCGTAGTACTAACATACTCCTCCCATAGCCACAGTCGTCATTTTCACTAACGGGGACACTACCGAACATATAAGTTCAAAAACACTTGTTTACACAATCAGCACCTCGGCGCTCCAGCCATAGGCAAAGATCCAACCTCAAGTCCTTCAGACTGGCCCACCATAAACTCACAGAAATTACACCTCGCCCCTTGATTGGGGAATCACAAGCCATCGAGGCACATCTAATACTGAGCGCCCATGCGCGCATACGGACGTGTGGAGGGAATTTCAAAAGTTTCTTTTCAAGATGAATCAAGGACGCACGATAAGAATTCAAGAATGTGAAGTTTTCCTAAAAGTTTTGCAGCCTCTCGAGGATAAATACAGACGTCTCCGTACCGATCCGCAAGACTCTACTAAACCGGCTCATAACTCGCGAGACCAATTAACCTAGGCTCTGATACCAACTTGTCATGACCCCAACCCCGGTCATGATGGCGCCAACACAATGCTAGGCAAGCCCGATCATTCAACAACATTATCCCAAATTCTTATTCAGATTATAGATAAATATCACAGAGAATTTTCTAAGTCATTACATTCAAGTGTATAATTAATAATAAAATTTGCGAAAGTTCAATTAAAATACCACACCATAGCCCAATAGAATCTGGTGTCACGAATATGAGCCTCTAATACAGAATATCCACCTATTACAAGTCTGTCTAGGAAAAATACAGAATAAAAGATAGAGATAGAGGGGAGAGATCAAGGCTGCGAATGCCATGCAACTACCTCGATACTCCCGGATACTGCTGCTCAGCTAAACAAATCCTCACTCAGCCTGTAGTATACCTAGATCTGCACACAAGGTGCAGGGAGTAATGTGAGTACTCCGACCCAGTGAGTAATAAACATAAATAAAGGCTGAGAATAAGAAATCATGGAAAAATACAAAGTAAACTATAACTAGCAGTTTAGAACAACAAATAGTGAAGCAACAAGCCAATTAAGTCAGAGTACCAAATATTGAGACAGGTATAACAGATAAAAACAAATGCATGAGTGCAATGCAATGCATATGATGGTACAGTCTAGTACCCACTGCAGCGTGCAGCCCGAGCCATCCAATTATTTATCGTCGACGGCGCTCACTGGGGGTGTGTGCAGACTCCGGAGGGGCTCCTACAGCCCAAGTGCAATATCAAGCCATCTCGTGACATCAAATCTAGGCCATCGGCCTCATATCAATCTCAGTATAATCACCCAGGCTCTCGGCCTCAATATCAATGTAATCAACCAGGCTCTCGGCCTCAATATCAATGTAATCAACCAGGCTCTCGGCCTCAATATCAATATAACACTGTTGCGGTGCGTAGCCCGATCCATGCTCAGTCCAGAAATCATCATAAACCCCTTGGGAATTTGTAAAACAGTAGTTCTCAGCCTGAAATATCATTTAGAAATATCATTTAAGTTTTCAAATCTTAGAAAGATGGTTGAGTATTCAAAACAATATTTAAAACCTTGGACTGAGGTCAAATGATATGCAAAATATGCGAAAGCAGTGATATCAATCCCTGAAGGATTCAAATAATTGGCAAGAAGCCCAAATGTAACAATCAAATCCAAGTAAGGATGATTCTCAATTTAGTTCAAGTAGAAAATACGGTAAAAATATCTCTCGGGACGGACCAAGTCACAATCCCCAATGGTTCTCCACCCCACGCTCGTTATCTGGCGTGCAAGTCACCTCAATGTGAAATTTCGGGGTTTCAAACCCTCAGGACATCATTTACATCAATTACTCACCTCGATCCGGTCCAAAATCTAGCCCGTGATGCCTCGCCCACACGAATCGACCTCCGGATGCTCCAAATCTAGCCACAATCAGTACATAATCATTAAAATATGCTAAGGCAGCGAAGCCCACTCAAAAATATCCAATTTAACATCAAAATCCCGAAATTGCTCAAACCCGGCCCCGGGCCCACGCTTCGGAATTCAACGAAAATCACAAAAATCCGACAACCCATTCAACTACGAGTCCAACCATACCAAAATTACTAAATTCCGATAACAATTCGGCCTCCAAATCTTCGTTTTTGAAAAGTTTTCAAATTTTCTCCAATTTCTTCCATTTGATTCACTAATTCTTGATGAAAATAAACATGAAATTATTAAATATAATCACTTTTGGATATAGAACACTTACCCCAATCCATATAGTGAAAATCGCTTCGAAAATCGCTTCAATCCGAGCTCCATAGCTCCAAAAATGAGAAAACTCTCGGACTGCCCGAATCATACACTGTCCAGAAATTTTCGCGGTTATTGTTCACGCATTTTACATTTCATGGGTACTGTTCGCGGTACTGTTCATGGGTATTGTATACGGAGTACTGTTCATATGTACTGTATACAGGTACTGTACATGTATACTGTTCATCTTTACTGTACATGATATTGTACACGGATACTGTTCATGCAGGTGAGGTTACTGTTCACACGTGCGAAAAATGCAGAAACTGCCCAGAAAATTGCAACAGCTTTTCGTTTTACTAAAAAGGCTGTCCAGAATTCACTCGGAATTCGATGATGCTTTTTCCTATGAGTCACAAATAATAATACGAACATAGCCCTTCAGTCGAAACTCAATTCAGAGCTCATTTGCTCAGTTCAATACCCATTTCGCTCGTTAAACAATTAACTCATGTTTCCTGTCAAAAACCCAATCGCGACTTGATGAAATTAGACCAAACTTTACAGATCACTCATATAATTCATTATTTAAATTCTGGAAATCTCGAAATAAAACTTCGATCTCTAGAACTAAAAATGGACCTTTGGATCATTACATGCTTATGCTCAAACGGGAAAAATCTTCCAAAAACTCTTCCAAAACTTATCCGAGCCTCATGGGACCCCGACCAAACATGCCAACATAATTCATAAAATTATTCAAACCTCTTCCAATCATCAAAACACCTCAAACAACATCAAATTACCCAAAACTCATCGAATTCAAGCCTAATTTTCTAAAAACTTCCGAAATACACTTTCGATCAAAAACCCGACCAAACCACGTCCGAATGACCTGAAATTTTGCACACATATCCCAAATCACCTAACGAAGCTACAGAAACTCTCGGAATTCCATTCCGACTCTCGGATCAAAATCTCACCTATCAACCGGAATTCGCCAAAATACTAACTTCGCCAATTCAAGCCTAATTCTACACCAAACCTCCAATCTTCCGATCACACTCCTAAGTCACAAATCATCCCCCGAAGCTAACCGAATCATCAGAATTCACATCCGAGCCCTCTAACTCATAAGTCAACGTCCGGTTGACTTTTCCAAAACAAACCTTCCTTAAAGAGACTAAGTGTCTCATTTCCTACTAAAATCAATCCAAATCAACTCGTTCACACCCAACACGGATAATGAAGCATAAAGAAATAGAAAATGGGGGAAACGGGGTGGTAACTCACGAGACGACGGGTCGGGTCGTCACAAGGTATCCCGGAGGCATAGTTTGAGCTTCCTGTTGTTGTTCAGCTTATTCCAGAATCATCGAGGTAGCTGCATGGCATCCGCAGGACCCAATTTCTCCCCTTATCCCCTTTATTTTCCGCATTTTAGACAACTTTATGTATAGGCTGCTACACAGACTTGTATTAGAGGCTCTTGGCTCGTGCCACCAGATCGATGGGATTTATATTGATATTTTATGGATTTTCTGTACTGTTTATCTATTACTACAAAGTTATAATCATGTTAAATGGTAATGAATTCTACATAAGGGATTGTGAGTGACGAATTGGTCGGGCTTGCTTAGCATCATGTTGGGCACCATCACGACCGGGGATTGGGGTCGTGACACCACAAAAGTTCAAGTCATATCCTAAAATTTTAATTTATAAACTAAAATTCCAATACATAAACCAAAATTTCAATTCATATCCTAAAGGTTTAACTCATATCCACAAAAGTTCAAGTCAAATCCTAAAATTTCAATTTATAAACTAAAATTCCAATACATAAACTAAAATTTCAATTCATATCTTAAAGGTTCAACTCATATCCACAAAAGTTGAAGTCAAATCCTAAAATTTCAATTTATAAACTACAATTCCAATACACAAACCAAAATTTCAATTCATATCCTAAAGGTTTAACTCATATCCACAAAAGTTCAAGTCAAATCCTAAAATTTCAATTTATAAACTAAAATTCCAATACATAAACAAAAATTTCAATTCATATCCTAAAGGTTCAATTCATATCCACAAAAGTTCAAGTCAAATCCTACAACTTCAATTTAGAAACTAAAATTCCAATAAATAAAACAAAATTTCAATTCATATCCTAAAGGTTCAACTCATATCCACAAATGTTCAAGTCAAATCCTAAAATTTCAATTTATAAACTAAAATTCCAATACACAAACCAAAATTTAAATTCATATCCTAAAGGTTCAACTCATATCCACAAAAAATCAAGTCAAATCCTAAAATTTCAATTTATAAACTAAATTTCCAATACATAAACAAAAATTTCAATTCATATCCTAAAGGTTCAACTCATATCCACAAAAGTTCAAGTCATATCCTAAAATTTCAATTTATAAACTAAAATTCCAATACATAAACCAAAATATTTCAATTCATATCCTAAAGGTTCAATTCATATCCACAAAAGTTCAAGTCAAATCCTAAAATTTCAATTTATAAACTAAATATCCAATACATAAATTAAAATTTCAACTCATATCCTAAAGTTTCAACTCATATCTACAAAAGTTCAAGTCATATCCTAAAATTTCAATTTATAAACTAAAATTCCAATACATAAACCAAAATTTCAATTCATATCCTAAATGTTCAACTCATATCCACAAAAGTTCAAGTCAAATTCTAAAACTTCAATTTATAAACTAAAATTCCAAAACATAAACCAAAATTTCAATTCATATACTAAAGGTTCAACTCATATCCACAAAAAATCAAGTCAAATCCTAAAATTTCAATTTATAAAATAAAATTTGTCACGACCCAGATTTCGCACCATCGGGTGTCGTGATGGCGCCTACTATCGAAGCTAGGAAAGCCAAATATTTAAAACACCTTTCTTGCTTTCTTTCAAACAATATAATGAACGAGACAAAATTTAAGCGGAAGACTTTAAATCTAAAGTAACTGAAAACCAAAAGTCCGGAAGTTTAATACACATCACTACCCAAGGTCTGGTGTCACTAGCTCACGGACTACTACAGAATACTACAAACAATGTTTGAAAGGAAATACATCATGTTTGTCTGATACAAGGTGAACAAACGAAAAACATGGAAAGGGACTTCGGCCTGCGAACGCCAGCTAGGCTAGAGTCCCTGGACTGAAGATCGCTCCCAGAAGTCCTACTGCTGTGGTCCGTAAGCTGCTCCATGATCTGTGCACAAATATGCACAGAGTGTAGCATCAGCACAACCGACCCCATGTGCTGGTAAGTGTCTGGCCTAACCCCGGCGAAGTAGTGATGAGGCTAGAAAGGACCTACCACAATTAACCTGTACAAATATATTTATACAAGTGCAAGAAAACAATAACAAGATAATACAAAGTAAAGCTAGGAGGGGACATGCTATCGGGGAGTAACAGATAAAAATGAAAAATCGGAAATAAACAGAAGAAACTCCGATTCCCAAAAGAGGCCAATAGCCAAGTGGACAGCATGCCACACGATCCCATAATATCATATATAAGTGGACGGCATGCCACACGGTCCCATAATATCATATATAAGTGGACGGCGTGCCACACGATCCCATTATATCATATATAAGTGGACGGCGTGCCACACGATCCCATTATATCATATATAAGTGGACGGCGTGCCACACGATCCCATAATATCATATATAAGTGGACGGCATGCCATACGATCCCATAATATCATATATAAGTGGACGGCGTGCCACACGATCCCATAATATCATTCGAAACATCTGATTTTGTAAGGAGAGTCCCATTAAGGGAAAATCAACAACATATCACTCTAACCCGGCAATGGTACAACTAACAGCCCAAAATATCTTGACAAGGGAGAGTATGTATATCGGTCTACACATCCCGGCAAGGGAGTAATCACAATACATTCTCTTTTTAAATCCCCTCTTCCTCAACTAACGTATTCATGTTTGAGCTAACGCTCCAAAAGTACACCAATCACAATTTTACCTCAACCGTTCACATTATATGAAACTCATCAAATAAACAAGGAGATTGTGTCACGTTATTCGAATTAAAAGCAATCAAGACTCACGGTCATGCTAGACTCCAGTGCATAGATAACTGTCACCATGCCTATACACCGTACTCCACATTAGCAAATAACATCCTAATCTTATTCCCTCAAGCCAAACTTAGAACAAACACTTACCTCGAATGCTCCAAACTCAACTCACGCTTCTAGTATAGCTTTACCTCTTGATTCCACCACCAATCCACTCGAATCTAGTCATAATTTACTTAATCACATTAATAATTACTAAATGAATCACTCCCCATGCATGAAAATAAATTTTACAAGGTTTTTCCCAAAATGGTCAAAAACACCCCCGGACCCACGTGGTCGAAACTCGAGGTTCGGACCAAAACCCACTTACCCATTCTCCCACAAATCTAAATATATGATTTGTTTTGAAATCGGACCTCAAATTGAGGTCCAACTTCTCAATTTGTAGAAAACCTAGGTTTTACCCAAAACACCCAATTTCCCCCATGAAAATCTTTGATTTGAATTTGAAATCATGTTAAAAGATGTCAAGGAATAAAGAAATTAAGTTAGAAATCATTTACCAATCGTTTTGGAGAAGAAAAGTTGTTTGGAAAATCGCCTCTTAGGTTTTGGGTTTTTGAAAAGTGAAAAAATGACTGAAATTCCCGAATTTATATATTTTTGCAGGGGGCTGGCGCTGACCGCGCAGAAATGCACCGCGACCGTGCGGAGGGAGGGAAGAAGTGGGCTTTCTCTGAACCCACCCCGCGCGGACCGCACTGATTTGGTGCGGGGCCGCGCTGGTCGACCCTCTGAACCCCACCACGCGGACCGCACAGAAAAGCATCGCGGACGCGTGGCTGCTAGCGCAGACCGCGCGGTTATGGCCGCGGCCGCACTGGGGCCTGCAAAATTTGAACCTGCATTTTTAATGTCTAAGACATCTCGGGCCCCACTCAAAACTCACCCGAGCCCTCGGGGCTCCAAACCAAACATACATATGATCTTAAAAACATCTTACGGTCTCATTTGTGCAATCAAATCGCCAAAATAACATCATATACATAGAATCAAGCCTCAAAACACATGATTTTCTTTCAACTTTCATAAAACTCAAATTCCCCATTTTAAGTCCTAAACATGTCATATGACGCCCGTTTTTATCCAAACTTTACAGATAGTGCTTAAAACATATTTAAGACTCGTACCGAGTGTCGTCGGAACCAAAATACGAGCCTGATACCACAGTTTTCTGATCAATTTCCTTCTTTATTTTCCTTAAATAATTTCAGAAAACAATTTCACACAAAAATTCATTTCTCGGGCTTGGGACCTCGGAATTTAATTCCGGGCACAAGCCCAAGTCCCATATTTTTCTACAGACCGTCCGGGACCGTTGAATTACAGGTCCGGGTCCGTTTACCCAAAATGTTGACCGAAGTCAATATTATGCATATTAATATCAAAATCCATCAAATATTTCACATAATTCACATATTCTAACATAAAAACTTTCCGGCTACGCGCCCGAATTGTGCACGCAAATTGAGGCAACTAAAAGCGAGATTTTTAAGGCCTCGGAAGCGCGAAACAAGGAAGAACTATGGTGATGACCCTTTGGGTCGTCACATTCTCCACCTCTAAGACAACCGTTCATCCTCGAACGGACAAAAGAAAGAAGTACCTGAGTCGGGAAATAAATGAGGATAACGGCCCCGCATATTTGACTCGGACTCCCAGGTCGATGCCTCAGGAGGCTGACCTCTCCACTGAACATGCACCGAAGGAAAACTCTTCGACCTCAACTGTCGAACCTGCCGGTCTAGAATAGCCACTGGCTCCTCCTCATATGGAAGATCCTTGTCCAATTGGACAGTGCTGAAATCTAACACGTGCGATGGATCGCTGTGATACTTCCGGAGCATAGATACATGAAACACGGGATGCACAACTGACAAGCTAGGTGGCAAGGCAAGTCTATAAACCACCTCTCCCACACGATCAAGAATCTCAAATGGACCGATGAACCTAGGGCTGAGCTTGCGCTTCTTCCCAAATCTCATCATGCCCTTCATAGGCGATACATGGAGCAATACCCGCTCCCCAACCATGAAAGCAACATCTCTGACCTTGCGGTCTGCATAACTCTTTTGTCTGGACTGAGCTGTACGAAGTCTATCCTGAATAATCCTAACCTTGTCCAAGGCCTCCTGAACCAGATCCGTACCCAATAATCGAGCCTCTCCCGGCTCAAACCATCCAACTGGAGACCGACATCGCCTACCATACAATGCCTCATACGGAGCCATCTGAATGCTGGACTGGTAGCTGTTGTTGTAGGCGAACTCTGCTAAAGGCAAAAACTGGTCCCACGAGCCTCCAAAATCAATGACACAGGCTCAGAGCATGTCCTCAAAAATCTGAATAGTCCTCTCGGACTGACCGTCCGTCTAGGGATGAAATGTTGTACTCAACTCAACCTGGGTGCCCAACTCTCGCTGAACCGCTCTGCAAAAATGCGAGGTAAACTGCGTACCCCGATCCGAAATGATAGACAGCGGCACCCCATGATGGCGAACAATCTCCCTGATATAAATCTCGGCTAACCTTTCGGACGAATAGGTGGCTGCAACAGGAACAAAATGCGCTGACTTGGTCAGCCTATCAACAATGACCCAAACTGCATCAAACTTCTTCCGAGTCATCGGAAGTCCAGTAACGAAATCCATCGTAATCCTCTCCCACTTCCACTCGGGAAGTGCAATCCTCTGAAATAGACCACCAGGTCTTTAATGCTCGTACTTAACCTGCTGACAATTCAAACACCGAGCCACATGCACAACGATGTCTTTCTTCATCTTACGCCACCAATAGTGCTACCTCAGATCCTGATACATCTTCGCGGCGCCTGGGTGAATAGAATACCGAGAATTGTGGGCCTCCGCTAAGATCAACTCTCGAATCCCATCAACATTGGGCTCACAAACTCGCCCTTGCAATCTCAATATGCTATCATCATCTAAGGTTACTTTCTTGGCACCTCTACGCTGCACTATGTCTCTCAAGACACACAAATGGGGATCATCGAATTGCCGATCACGGATACGCTCTAATAACGAAGAAAGAGCGACCGTGCAAGCTAATACTCGACTAGGCTCAGAAATGTCCAACCTCACAAACTGATTGGCCAAAGCCTGAACGTCCAAAGCAAGCGGTCTCTCATCGACCGGAATATAAGCAACACTGCCCATACTGGCTGACTTCCTACTCAAGGCATCGGCCACCACATTGGCCTATCCCGGGTGATATAAGATAGTGATGTCATAATCTTTCAACAATTCCAAACACCTCCTTTGCCTCAAATTCAACTCTTTTTGCTTGGACAAATACTGAAGACTCTTATGATCCGTGAACACCTCACACGCCACACCATACAGATAGTGCCTCCAAATCTTCAATGCGTGAACAATGGCTGCCAACTCCAAATCATGCACTGGATAGTTCTTCTCATGAACCTTCAACTTCCTCGAAGCATAGGCAATGACCTTGCCATCCTGCATCAACACTGCACCAAGTCCAATAGAAGATGCATCACAAAAGACTGTATAGGGCCCTAAACCTGTGGGCAAAACTAACACCGGTGTCGTGGTCAAAGCTGCCTTGAGCCTCTGAAAGCTCGCCTCACACTCGTCTGACCATCTGAACTGGGAAACTTTTTGGGTCAATCTGGTCATAAGGGCTACAATGGATGAAAACCCCTCCACGAACCGACGGTAGTAACCTGCTAACCCCAGGAAACTCCGAATCTCCGTAGCTGAAGCTGGTCGAGGCATGTTCTTGACTGCCTCTATCTTCTTTGGGTCTACTTGAATACCTGTTGCTGATACGACATGACCCAAGAATGCGACCGAACTCAACCAAAACTCGCACTTCGAGAACTTAGCATACAACTGACTATCCTTCAGGGTCTGAAGAACCGCTCTGAGGTGCTGCTCATGCTCCTCCTGACTGCGGGAGTATATAAGAATATCGTCAATGAAGACTATCACGAACAAGTCCAAATAAGCTCTGAACACTCGGTTCATCAACTCCTTGAACGCTGCTAGGGCATTAGTCAATCCAAATGACATGACCAAAAACTCATAGTGCCCTTACCGAGTGCGAAATGCTGTCTTAGGGACATCAGATGCCCTAATCCTCAGCTGGTGGTAGCCAGATCTCAAATATATCTTTGAAAACACCCTCGCACCCTGAAGCTGGTCGAATAAATTGCCGATCCTCGGCAGTGGGTATTTGTTCTTAATCGTCACCTTGTTTAATTGCCAGTAATCAATGCACATCCTCATCGAACCATCCTTTTTCTTCACAAATAGCACTGGTGCGCCCCAAGGCGAAACACTGGGTCTAATGAAACCCTTCTCAAGCAAATCCTGAAGTTTACCCTTTAACTCTTTCAATTCTGGCGGCGCCATACGATACGGTGGAATGGAAATGGGTTGTGTTCCCGGAGCCAGATCAATACAAAAATCAATATCCCTGTCGGACGGCATGCCCGGCAGGTCTGAAAGGAAGACCTCGGGAAACTCCCGAACAATAGGAACAGAATCAATAGACGAGACCTCAGCACTGGAGTCGTGAACATAAGCCAGATAAGCTAGGCACCGCTTCTAGACCATGCATCGAGCCTTTACATAAGAAATAATGCTGCGAGAAGAATGGCCAGGAGTCCCTCTCCATTCTAAATGGGGCAAATTCGGTAAGGCTAAGGTCACGGTCTTGGCATGACAATCCAAGATTGCATGATACGGGGACAACCAATCCATCCCTAATATGACGTCGAAATCCACCATATCCAAGAGTAACAAGTCAACACGGGTCTCAAGACCCCTGAATACCACAACACATGAACGATGAACCCGGTCCACCACTATAGAATCCCCCACTAGCGTAGACACATATACAGGAATACTCAAGGCCTCACTAGGCATAACCAAATAGGGTGCAAAATAGGACAACACATATGAATACGTAGATCCGAGATCAAATAGCACAGAAGCATCCCTATCACAGACCAGAATAGTACCTGTAATCACAGCATCTGATGACTAGCCTCTGGCCTGGCTGGAAAGGCATAACAACGGGGCTGGGTCCCACCTCCCTGAATCATATCCCTGGGTCGATCTGCTGCTGGCTGACCCCTACCTCTAGCGGTCTGAGCTTCACCTCTAAGACCTCTACCTCCATCTCTATGTCCTCTACCCCCGCCTCTAGCTGGATGGGCAGGCTGTGGGGCAATTGGTGCCCGGATCATCGGGCGAGGACCCTGCTGCTGGAAGCTCGAGGGCAATATCTGGCAATGTGACTCACATCGCTGCAAGTATAACAAGCCCTCGGTTGCTGAGAATAACGAAGTGGTGGTGCACTGATAGGTGCTGATGGTGAACTGAAGAGCTGTTGGTCAGAATACTGCGGTTGAGAACCACGACCACCTGGTGTACCATGAGAAGCCTGGAGAGCTGACTGAAACGGCCTCGAAGGATGACCTCTACCATAAGAATCCCTACCTCCAGACGAGGTACCACTAAATCTACGAGAATGACGGGGCCTCTTATCAGACCCATGAACACCTCCCTGAGCAAGTGCCATCTCTATCCGGTGGGCACCATCTGCCGCCTCCTGAAATGAAATCTCACTACCGGCACTCATGGACATCTGAACACGGATCGGCTGGGCTAACACATCAATAAACCTCCGCACCCTCTCTCTATCTGTGGGGAGTATCACAATGGAATGATGAGCAAGATCAATGAACCGGGTCTCATACTGGGTGACCGTCATAGGACCCTGCTGGAGATGCTCAAACTGCCTGCGAAGAGCATCTCGCTGAGTAACTGGAAGAAACTTCCCTAGAAATAACTCTGAAAACTGATCCCAGGTCAATGATGTCGACCCTACTGGCCTGGCTAAACAGAAATCCCTCCACCAAGTCTTGGCGAATCCTGCCAGGCGAAAAGTGGCGAAGTCGACCCCATTGGTCTCTACAATGCCCATAGTCCGTAGAACCTCATGACAGCTTAATATGAAATCCTGAGCATCCTCTGAGGGGGTGCCACTATATGTGGTTGTGAAGAGCTTGGTGAAACGATCAAGCCTCCAAAAAGCATCCGCGGACATAGCCGCACCATCGCTGGACTGAGCCGCAATACCTGGCTGGGCTGCCACAGCTGGCTGAACTGCCACGGCTGGCTGTACTGCTGGAACCAGAGCCTGAGGAGCTACCAGCTCTGGAGTACGAGTATCGGGAGTCTGAACTCCTCCCCCAGCCTGATATGTGGGTGGAGCTATGGTAAGCAAACCCGCTCTAGAAATGCCCTCCACAAAGCCTACCAGTCGGACCAAAGCGTCCTGAAACACTGGAGTGGCTATGAAACCCTCTGGGACCTGAGCTGGGCCCATCGGAGTTGCTGGAGCCGGAACCCCTTCGTCGTAGTCAACATGAGGCTCCACCTCTGGGACTACTGCTCGGGGCTGAGCTCTGTGCCGGCCTCGGCCTCTGGCACAGCCTCGACCTCGCCCCCTGCCCCTGGTAGGAGATGCTGTTGGGGGCTCGGGCTGCTGCGCGGTAGAAGAGGAAGAACGTGTCCTCGCCATCTGCGAAAGAACAGAGTGGAAAGACAATCAGTACTTGAGAAACAGAATCGCACGACAAGAATGAACAAGGTGAAGTTTTCCTAACTCAGTAGCCTCTGCGAGATAAATACAGACGTCTCCATACCGATCCCTCAGACTCTACCGAGCTGTCCGTGAGCTGTGAGACCTAAGAAACCTAGTGCTCTGATTCCAACTTGTCATGACCCGGATTTCCCACCATCGGGTGTCGTGATGGCGCCTACTATCGGAGCTAGGAAAGCCAAATATTTAAAACACCTTTCTTGCTTTCTTTCAAACAATATAATGAACGAGACAAAATTTAAGCGGAAGACTTAAATCTAAAGCAACTGAAAACCAAAAGTCCGGAAGTTTAATACACATCACTACCCAAGGTCTGGTGTCACTAGCTCACGGACTACTACAGAATACTACAAACAATGTTTGAAAGGAAATACATCATGTTTGTCTGATACAAGGTGAACAAACGAAAAACATGGAAAGGGACTTCGGCCTGCGAACGCCAGCTAGGCTAGAGTCCCTGGACTGAAGATCGCTCCCAGAAGTCCTACTGCTGTGGTCCGTAAGCTGCTCCATGATCTGTGCACAAATATGCACAGAGTGTAGCATCAGCACAACCGACCCCATGTGCTGGTAAGTGTCTGGCCTAACCCCGGCGAAGTAGTGACGAGGCTAGACAGGACCTACCACAATTATCTTGTGTACAGATATATATACAAGTGCAAGAAAACAATAACAAGATAATACAAAGTAAAGCTAGAAGGGGACATGCTATCGGGGAGTAACAGATAAAAATGAAATATCGGAAATAAACAGAAGAAACTCCGGTTCTCATGATATATATATATACATAGATAAAAATAAAATATCGGAAATAAATAGAAGAAACTCTGGTTTCCATGATATATATATATATAGTGGACGGCGTGCCACACGATCCCATAATATCATATATAAGTGGACGACGTGCCACACGATCCCATAATATCATATATAAGTGGACGGCGTGCCACACGATCCCATAATATCATATATAAGTGGACGACGTGCCACACGATCCCATAATATCATATATAAGTGGACGGCGTGCCACACGATCCCATAATATCATATATAAGTGGACGGCGTGCCACACGATCCCATAATATCATATATAAGTGGACGGCGTGAGGAGAGTCCCATTAGGGGAAAATCAACAACATATCACTCTAACCCGGCAAGGGTACAACTAACAGCCCAAAATATCCCGACAAGGGAGAGTATGTATATCGGTCTACACATCCCGGCAAGGGAGTAATCACAACACATTCTCTTTTTAAATCCCTTCTTCCTCAACTAACGCATTCATGTTCGAGCTAACGCTCCAAAAGTACACCAATCACAATTTTACCTCAACCGTTCACATTATATGAAATTCATCAAATAAACAAGGAGATTGTGTCACGTTATTCGAATTAAAAGCAATCAAGACTCACGGTCATGCTAGACTCCGGTGCATAGATAACTGTCACCATGCTTATACACCGTACTCCACATTAGCAAGTAGCAAATAACATCCTAATCCTATTCCCTCAAGCCAAAGTTAGAACAAACACTAACCTCGAATGCTCCAAACTCAACTCACGTTTCTAGTATAGCTTTACCTCTTGATTCCACCACCAATCCACGTGAATCTAGTCATAAGTTACTTAATCACATTAATAATTACTAAATGAATCACTCCCCATGCATGAAAATAAATTTTACAAGGTTTTTCCCAAAATGGTCAAAAATACCCCCGAACCCACGTGGTCGAAACTCGAGGTTCAGACCAAAACCCGGTTACCCATTCTCCCACGAATCCAAATATATGATTTGTTTTGAAATCGGACCTCAAATTGAGGTCCAACTTCTCAATTTGTAGAAAACCTAGGTTCTACCCAAAACACCCAATTTCCCCCATGAAAATCTTTGATTTGAATTTGAAATCATGTTAAAAGATGTCATTGAATAAAGAAATTAAGTTAGAAATCACTTACCAATCATTTTGGACAAGAAAAGTTGTTTGGAAAATCGCCTCTTAGGTTCTGGGTTTTTGAAAAGTGGAAAAATGACTGAAATTCCCGAATTTATATATTTTTGCTGGGGTCTGGCGCTGACCACGCAGAAATGCACCGCGATCGCGCCGAGGGAGGGAAGAAGTGGGCTTTCTCTGAACCCACCCGATGCGGACCACACTGATTTGGTGCGTGGCCGCGCTGGTCGACCCTCTGAACCCCACCACGCGGACCGCACAGAAAAGATCTGCTGTCGCGTGGCTGCCAGCACGGACCGCGCGGAAATGGCCGCGGCCGCACTGGGTCCTGCAATATCTGAACCTGCATTATTAATGTCTAAGACCACTCGGGACCCACTCGAAACTCGCCCGAGCCCTCGGGGCTCCAAACCAAACATACATATGATCTTAAAAACATCTTACGGTCTCATTTGTGCGATCAAATCGCCAAAATAACATCATATACATAGAATCAAGCCTCAAAACACATGATTTTTTTCAACTTTCATAAAACTCAAATTCCCCATTTTAAGTTTGAAACACGTCATATGACATCCGTTTTTAGCCAAACTTTACAGATAGTGCTTAAAACATATCTAAGACTCGTAACGGACGTCGGAACCAAAATACGAGCCTGATACCACACTTTTCTGATCAATTTCCTTCTTCATTTTCCTTAATTAATTTCAGAAAACAATTTCACACAGAAATTTATTTTTCGGGCTCGGGACCTCGGAATTTAATTCCGGGCACACGCCCAAGTCCCATATTTTTCTACGCACCATTCGGGACCGTCGAATCACAGGTCCGGGTCCGTTTACCCAAAATGTTGACCGAAGTCAATATTATGCATATTAATATCAAAATCAATCAAATATTTCACATAATTCACATATTTTAACATAAAAACTTTCCGGCTACGCGCCAAACTATGCACGCAAATCGAGGCAACTAAAAGCGAGGTTTTCAAGGCCTCAGAAGCGTGGAACAAGAAAGAACTACGATGATGACCCTTTGGGTCGTCACAAAATTCCAATACACAAACCAAAATTTCAATTCATATCCTAAAGGTTCAACTCATATCCACAAAAGTTCAAGTCAAATCCTAAAATTTCAATTTATAAATTAAAATTCCCATACATAAACCAAAATTTCAATTCATATCCTAAAGGTTTAACTCATATCCACAAAAGTTCAAGTCTGTCACGACCCAAAAATCCCTCCAAAGACGTCGTGATGCCACCTGGTTTCTAAACTAGGTAAGCCTAACATTTACTGTAATAATATGGGTATTCACTAACTTTAAATTAAATTACTCTGAACAAAATACAATTCCCAAAACTGGTAGTACAAGTCATAAGCTTTTTCTAAGAGTTATACACAATAAGTACATCACTGTTCCGAACAAAAGGAACATATGGAAATAAGTACAATTGAAGGTGACTCCGAGGATCGCAAAGGCTGCAGTAGGTTTATCTCGAGTCTCCACTGCAACGAACAGCAACTATTGATCAAATACCTGGATCTGTACACAAAAATGTACAGAAGTGTAGTATCAGCACAACCGACCCCATGTGCTGGTAAGTGCCTTGCCTAACCTCAGCGAAGTAGTGACGAGGCTAGGACCAGACTACCGAATAAACCTGTGCCATATAGCGTACAAAAATAATAGGAAGCAAGTAACAACGATGGCAACAATGATCAACCAGTGAAATAAATAGCAGGCAACAAGAACACCATAAATGTTTCTCAACCAATAATAAATACAAGTGCAATCAATTAATCAAGTCCTTCAAATATAAATCTTTCGCCTATAAATCCTTCAAGTAATAATCTCTAAGATAATATGTTTTTCAATAAATATATTTTGAATATATTTCCTTCAAATAGATATCTTTCATATAAGCATCTTTCGAATATAATTCTTTCGAGTAAAGGTCAGCTTGTGACACCTCATATCATAATCATAAATAATATAGGTCTCAGCCCACTTTCGAAATTTCACAGCACCTCGTGCCCACATTTATGTCACAACCGCACGGACAGGTCACGTGCCATTAAATAAAACCATAAAATTTTCCCCGGCACCTTGTGCCCATATATTTCTGTCTCACATTGCATAACAATATTCTCATGTTACTCAGCTCATAGGTTCCATAACCCAGTACAATTAAGAATGTTCAAGAAGCCATATTCACTTAACATAAAGTAGAGAACAACTTCCAACCCAATTAGGAAATCAACAAGAAAAGATGAAGTTATTTTTAGAAATCATTTGATAAAGAAAATACCATTTTCAATTAAAGTACAATATCGAAGGAATCATTACCTTTAATACGAAAAATTAATAAATCAAAACATAGTAGAAATTCCTTTTAAGTAAGGTACAAGCTCAAACGGTTTAAGGAAACTTTAGTCGAGAAATCAATTGAGCTAAGAATGTAACAATTCTTGAAATTTGAAGTATTGAACATATTAAAATAATAAGGCGAAGTATTGTAAACACTATGGATTCCAACACAAAGGATTACAACAGTAAAGTGATCTAAACAGTTAATACACTTGAATTGTAAATAACAAGTAAACAAAGCAAACAGAAAGTACACGTCATCACCCTTCGTGCATGATCCCATAATATCATATATAAGTGGACGGCGTGCCACACGATCCCATAATATCATATATAAGTGGACGGCGTACCACACGATCCCATAATATCATATATAAGTGGACGGCGTGCCACACGATCCCATAATATCATATATAAGTGGACGGTGTGCCACACGATCCCATAATATCATATATAAGTGGACGGCGTGCCACACGATCCCATAATATCATATATAATATCTGACTTCATATAGTACGCCCCTTCAGGGGAGGATAACAACTCAATACCTTTAACCCGACAAGGGTACAACTAACAGCCCAAAATATCCCGACAAGGGAGAGTTTATATATCAGTCTACACATCCCGGCAAGGGAGTACTCACAACACATTCTCATTTGAAATCACCTCTTCCTCAACTAACACATTCATGTTCGAGCTAACGCTCCAAAAGTACACCAATCACAATTCTACCTCAATCGTTCACATTATATGAAACTCATCAAGTAAACAAGGAGATTGTGTCACATTATTCGAATTAAAAGCAATTAAGACCCACGGTCATGCTAGACTCCGGTGCATAGATAACCGTCACCATGCCTATACACCGTACTTCACGTTAGCAAGTAGCAAATAACATCCTAATCCTATTCCCTCAAGCCAAAGTTAGAACAAACACTTACCTCGAACTTCCACGGCCAACTCAAGCCTTAGCCTCGCGAATTCGTGTTCGAAATTATCAAATCTAGTCATAAAACAATTCGATTCAGTCAATAAAAATTATAAGAATTCATTACATATGAATTTTCTACATTTTCCATTAAAAAACGAAATTTAACTCAAAATTTCTCGTGGGGCCCATGTCTCAAAATCCGACGAAAGTAGCAAAATATGAACACCCATTCAACCACGAGTCCAACCATACCAAAATTATCCAATTCCGATACCATTTGGTCCTTCAAATTATCATTTTACATTTTTGAAAGGTTCCACAATTTTCTTCCCAATTTCCATCTCAAATCACGAATTAAATGATGAATTCAGTGATAGATTCATGTACTCTAACCAAATCTAAGTTAGAATCACTTACCCCGACCAATTTCTTGAAAAATTTTCGAAAAATCGCCAAAATCCGAGCTCTCTAGGTCAAAATAACAAATAAAAACCCAAAAACTCATATTTATAGAGTACCCCTCAGATTCCGACACCGCTGACCGCACAAAAATGACCGCGGTCCGCGCAAAATCAGCAGGGTCCGCGCAGAAACGTCCGCGGTCGCGCAGGCCTTGCTCTGCAGGGACAGGCTTTAGTATTTTGGCCATAACTTTCTCTACATATATCCAAATTGCGATATCATTACCTTTCTGGAAACTAGACACGAAGTGCTACAACTTTCATTTTTGAATCACCTCACAATTCCTTGCGGATCAAAAGATATGAGCTTCCGAAGTAGGACCAGTGACCTGCAGATTCTTCCCCTGCGCGGCCGCGCGCCCAGCGCGAGAAGGAGCGCGGTCCGCGCCGCAACTGCTGCCCTCTCCATTTTTCTAAGTTCCGAGGTGTTCGTACTCGCTCAAAACTCACCCGAAACACACCCGAGGCCCCCGGGACCTCAACCAAAAGCACTAACAAGTCTGAAAATACATCACGGACTTAGTCGAGGGCTCAAATCACATCACATATCATCAAAATCACCAATTATGCATGGATTCAAGCCTAAGAACTTATTTAATTTTTAAATTTCACAACCGATGCCGAAACACATGAAAACTAGTCCGAATGACCTCAAGTTTTGCAGACAAGTCCAAAATGACATAACGAATCTACAGAACTCTCGAAATTCCATTCCGACCCTCGGATCAAAATCTCACCTATCAACCGGAATTCGCCAAAATACTAACTTCGCCAATTCAAGCCTAATTCTATACCGTACCTCCAAAACTACTTCTGATCACTCTCCTAAGTCACAAATCATCTCCCAAAACTAACCCAACCATCAGAACTCACATCCAAACCCTGTAACACATAAGTCAACATCCGGTTGACTTTTCCAACTTAAGCCTCAAAATATTCTTTATATTTAGCTCCGAATCTTCCGAAAACCAAACTCGACGTCACATGCATGTCATAATACATATTACGAAGCTGGTTGAGATCTTAAGTCGTTGAATGAGGCATTAATTCTTAAAACGACAAGTCGGGTCGTTACATTCTCCCCCTCTTAAAACATATGTTTGTCCTCGAACGTGCCAAGAATTATTCTGAGGACATTAAATTGATGTTTCTACTTTTACACATATGCTCGTGGTTGATACCACATTACCACATTCAAATAAGTTTGACAATACCATTTCAATTGAGGCTATTTCTCTTACCCGTATCTGTAAACTTTAAGAGCAAATTTCTTACACTCCGAACATTTTCAAAAAGGTCCGATTTTTCACATCATCACACGATCTTAGTCTCACCTGGCTATAGCAACTCGTGCCTACGCACGCATCAACCTTTTAATAGCGCTTAACGGGTGTTCCACACTCCCCCACTTAGGGTCATTCACCCTCAAATAAGAAGTAGAGTCCGCTCTCAAACACATAATGTAACTTATCCCTTTCTTCGCATATCTTAATGTCCCAAATGTTTCTAACTCCCAAAATTTTCAGAAATTTCGGCAGAGCCTCCCCTGTAATTGGGCCTATCTACCTGTTAGAGTAACACCAAAACACCTCCTAACAACATATCTACAACCCAACAAAGCACCACAATGTATATATCAATAACACTAATCTCAGCATTACAAGCATGACATTATCACAATGATATCTTGACATAAAACGCCTCATATGTATGACCTTAACCACATCTCTGATCTCATTAGTTGTTCACAATCAATTACAAAATCGTCAATTAACCTCATGTTAACCAAAATCTCATTTCAATTCCCCTTTTTTCCCACAACACTGACAACCAATCGCGAGGCATGAAAACCTCATCATTTTTTACCCAAATCAACGAATCACATTTAACGCCACTTGGGCACTCACCTCGTAGGTCAAAACTCAATAGTTACAACACAAATATGGCTAAATATGCACAGAATCACATAAGAAAAATTTATCAAATAAGCTTAACAGGCATGACTACCTGTTAATACTATAGTACAAATTTAAATTTCACAAAGGGAGAATTTAAACATATAAATTGTTCACCACAAGGACCTCGTCCTTATATAACTTCCACCGTGGCTTGTAGCCCGTTTTAAATATTTCACATCAAAAAAAAAAAATTGTGAGGATCTCGTCCTCAACTATGCATCACGAGTAATTGCACATTGTGCCAACTGAATTCTTTCCATTTCTTTTCTTTCCTCTCATAAATTCCGATAAACATCACAACACAAAATGAACCCCCATACCAATAGGGCGTATTCATAAAAATTGAAATCAATTATTCCGAAATCACATCAAATCCACTGTAGTGAGTAATAGAAAGTAATTTTTTTTTTGGACTTATAGCCCTTAATAGTGTACAAAATAAAATGATATACACGGGCCAACATCATCAAATCTCCCAACAGGGATAAACTTAAAAGTGGGTCAAAAAATTACGAAGCTCACCTATAAGCGGAGCATAATAGGAGGACTCGCCTCAATTTTTAGAACCAAATCAAATTAAGCAAAAATATCCTTTTTATAACAATCGGAATTGTACCTGTAACGACACCATCTGGTGTAGTGGCCTTAGCCACACCATAGCAATTATATCAATGGGTCGGGCCTCCACCTCTTAGGCGCCATCTACCCGCTCGTCCTCTATCTCTAACTTGTAGTGTATGTAGATTAGTAACCATAATGGAGTGTGTGGATTGACTGTTCTGATAAAGTAGGTTTCTCCCAAGTCTGGGACAATTTCTCATGATGTTCCTAGTATCACCACATTCATAACAACTCATCTACAGTTCGGCTGCTCATTCTGAGTCTGTGCCGGATAACTAAAATAACCATTGAAGGAATCATATGCCAGTGGTGCATTAAAAGATGACTGTCCCATGAGAGTGCCCTGATTAATTGGAGCACTACGAGTATTCTGAAAGTGTTTCCATGTCCCTACTAATACCGAAATGTAGAATTATTATGGACACAGGAATATCGAAAGTCCTAGAATCTTCCTATACAAATCTCAGCTCTTACTCATATACAAGTTTTAGAGAACCTTTGAATACCACATAAATACATCTCAGGCCAAAACTGATATGACACATGACCCCACAATATGACCGTTGATAGTGGACTCCCTTCACTTAGCACGAAGCCATATGAAACATTCTGATGATTCACAATACTAACCTTTATCACTCGTACGACAACGGTCATAAGACACCTCAAGCTATTTATTTGGCGCATGTCATCCTCGTGACAATTAAACTCGCTTCCTCCAGTGTCTTGGCTTGCTAATATGTACCCTCCGCCAAATAGAAATCCCATACAAACCACATTATCTCTAATACCACCAACTATCTTCGGATCTACATCCACCTCGTGACCATGCCACGATTGTGATGATTAGGCAACTAATTAAGCCCTCTTAAGATATTACTTATCAACCAAATGTCAGAATCTGATGCACCCCCATGCGCACAACTGAAAGATCTTTTTGCGCTTCCATATCTTCAAATCTGAACGACACGTGGTAACAATGGTTGAGTAGCCCTGGCTCTCTTATAACCTTTTACGGTATCACAAACCATTGGCGTAGCGCGCAATTCCATACATGAGTGGATGCAAAAGAACATAAGATATATGCTTCAAGCTGAATAAATGTTGCACGATAAGGAATGAATGAAGTGGAAATTTTATTTTTTTCCTACTATTTCTATAGCCTCTCGAAGATAAGTACAGACGTCTCCGTACCGATCCGCAAGAATCTACTAAACTCGCTTATGACTTGTAGCACCTATGAACCTAAAGCTCTGATACCAACTTGTCACGACCCAAAAATCCCTCCAAAGAAGTCGTGATGGAACCTAGTTTCTAAACTAGGTAAGTCTAACATTTACTGTAATAATATGGGTATTCACTAACTTTAAATGAAATTACTCTGAACAAAATACAATTCCCAAAACTGGTAGTACAAGTCATAAGCTTTTTCTAAGAGTTATACACAATAAGTACATCACTGTTCCGATAAAAGGAATATATGCAAATAAGTACAATTGAAGGTGACTCCGAGGACCGCGAAGGCTGCAACAGGTTTATCTCGAGTCTCCACTGCAACGAACAACTACTATTGATCAAATACCTGGATCTGTACACAAAAATGTACAGAAGTGTAGTATCAGCACAACCGACCCCATGTGCTGGTAAGTGCCTAGCCTAACCTCAGCGAAGTAGTGACGAGGCTAGGACCAGACTACCGAATAAACCTGTGCCATATAGCGTACAAAAATAATAGGAAGCAAGTAACAACGATGGCAACAATGATCAACCAATGAGATAAATAGCATGCAACAAGAACACCATAAATGTTTCTCAACCAATAATAAATACAAGTGCAATCAATTAATCAAGTCCTTCAAATATAAATCTTTCGCCTATAAATCCTTCAAGTAATAATCTCTAAGATAATATGTTTTTCAATAAATATATTTTGAATATATTTCCTTCAAATAGATATCTTTCATATAAGCATCTTTCGAATATAATTCTTTCGAGTAAAGGTCAGCTTGTGACACCTCATATCATAATCATAAATAATATAGGTCTCAACTCACTTTCGAAATTTTACAGCACCTCATGCCCACATTTATGTCACAACCGCACGGACAGCTCACGTGCCATTAAATAAAACCATAATATTTTCCCTGGCACCTTGTGCCCACATATTTTTATCTCACATTGCACAACAATATTCTCATGTTACTCAGCTCATAGGTTCCATAACCCAGTACAATTAAGAATGTTCAAGGAGCCTTATTCACTTAACATAAAGTAGAGAACAACTTCCAACCCAATTAGGAAATCAACAAGAAAAGATGAAGTTATTTTTAGAAATCATTTGATAAAGAAAATACCATTTTCAATTAAAGTACAATATCGAAGGAATCATTACCTTTAATACGAAAAATTAATAAATCAAAACATAGTAGAAATTCCTTTTTAAGTAAAGTACAAACTCAAACGGTTTAAGGAAACTTTAGTCGAGAAATCAATTGAGCTAAGAATGTAACAATTCTTGAAATTTGAAGTATTGAACATATTAAAATAATAAGGCGAAGTATTGTAAACACTATGGATTCCAACACAAAGGATTACAACAGTAAAGTGATCTAAACAGTTAATACACTTGAATTGTCAATAACAAGTAAACACAACAAACAAAAAGTACACGTCATCACCCTTCGTGCACGATCCCATAATATCATATATAAGTGGACGGCGTGCCACACGATCCCATAATATCATATATAATATCTGACTTCATATAGTAGTCCCCTTCAGGGGAGGATAACAACTCAATACCTTTAACCCGACAAGGGTACAACTCACAGCCCAAAATATCCCGACAAGGGAGAGTATATATATTAGTCTACACATCCCGGCAAGGGAGTACTCACAACACATTCTCATTTTAAATCACCTCTTCCTCAACTAACACATTCATGTTCGAGCTAACGCTCCAAAAGTACACCAATCACAATTTTACTTCAACCGTTCATATTATATGAAACTCATCAAGTAAACAAGGAGATTATGTCACATTATTCGAATTAAAAGCAATTAAGACCCACGGTCATGCTAGACTCCAGTGCATAGATAACCGTCACCATGCCTATACACCGTACTCCACGTTAGCAAGTAGCAAATAACATCCTAATCTTATTCCCTCAAGCCAAAGTTAGAACAAACACTTACCTCGAACTTCCACGACCAACTCAAGCCTTTGCCTCGCGAATTCGTGTCCGAAATTCTCAAATCTAGTCATAAAACAATTCGATTCAGTCAATAAAAATTATAAGAATTCATTACATATGAAATTTCTACATTTTCCATTAAAATCCGAAATTTAACTCAAAATTTCTCGTGGGGCCCACATCTCAAAATCCGACGAAAGTAGCAAAATATGAACACTCATTCAACCACGAGTCCAACCATACCAAAATTATCCAATTTCGATACCATTTGGTCCTTCAAAACATCATTTTACATTTTTGAAAGGTTCCACAATTTTCTTCCCAATTTCCATCTCAAATCACGAATTAAATGATGAATTCAGTGATAGATTCATGTACTCTAACCAAATCTAAGTTAGAATCACTTACCCCAACCAATTTCTTGAAAACCTTTCGAAAAATCGCCAAAATCCGAGCTCTCAAGGTCAAAATATCAAATAAAAACCCAAAACCTCGTATTTATAGAGTACCCCTCGGATTCCGACACCGCTGACCGCACAAAAATGACCGCGGTCCGCGCAAAATCAGCAGGGTCCGTGCAGAAACGTCCGCGGTCGCGCAGGCCTTGCTCTGCAGGGACAGGCTTTAGTATTTTGGCCATAACTTTCTCTACATATATCCAAATTGCGATATCTTTACTTTTCTGGAAGCTAGACACGAAGGGCTACAGTTTTCATTTTTGAATCACCTCACAATTCCTTGCAGATCAAAAGATATAAGCTTCCGAAGTAGGACCAGTGACCTGCAGATTCTTCCCCAGCGCGGCCGCGCGCCCAGCGCGAGAAGGAGCACGGTCCACGCCGCAACTGCTGCCCTCTCCGTTTTTCTAAGTTCCGGGGTGTCCGTACTCGCACAAAACTCACCCGAAATACACCCAAGGCGCCCGGGACCTCAACCAAAAGCACTAATAAGTCTGAAAATACATCACGGACTTAGTCGAGGCCTCAAATCACATCACATATCATCAAAATCACCAATTATGCATGGATTCAAGCCTAAGAACTTATTTAATTTTCAAATTTCACAACCGATGCCGAAACACATGAAAACTTGTCCGAATGACCTCAATGTTTTGCAGAAAAGTCCAAAATGACATAACGAAGCTACAGAACTCTCGAAATTCCATTCCGACCCTCGGATCAAAATCTCACCTATCAACCGGAATTCGCCAAAATACTAATTTCGCCAATTCAAGCCTAATTCTATACCGTACCTCCAAAACCACTTCCGATCACTCTCCTAAGTCACAAATCACCTCCCGAAGCTAACCAAACCATCAGAACTCACATCCGAACCCTGTAACACATAAGTCAACATCCGGTTGACTTTTCCAACTTAAGCCTCAGAATATTCTTTATATTTAACTCCGAATCTTCCGAAAACCAAACTCGACCTCACATGCGTGTCATAATACATATTACGAAGCTGGTTGAGATCTTAAGTAGTTGAACGAGGCATTAATTCTTAAAACGACAAGTCGGGTCCTTACAAAGTCAAATCCTAAAATTTCAATTTATAAACTAAAATTCCAATGCATAAACCAAAATTTCAATTCATATCCTAAAGGTTCAACTCATACCAATAAAAGTTCATGTCAAATCCTAAAATTTCAATTTATAAACTAAACTTCCAATACATAAACCAAAATTTCAATTCATATCCTAAAGGTTCAACTCATATCCACAAAAGTTCAAGTCAAATCCTAAAATTTCAATTTATAAACTAAAATTCAGATATATAAACCAAAATTTCAATTCATATCCTAAAGGTTCAACTCATATCCACAAAAGTTCAAGTCATCCTAAAATTTCAATTTATAAATTAAACTTCCAATACATAAACCAAAATTTCAATTCATATCCTAAAGGTTCAACTCATATCCACAAAAGTTCAAGTCAAATCCTAAAATTACAATTTATAAATAAAAATTCCAATACATTAACCAAAATTTCAATTCATATCCTAAAGGTTCAACTTATATCCACAAAAGTTCAAGTCATATCCTAAAATTTCAATTTATATACTAAAATTCCAATACATAAACCAAAATTTCAACTCATATCCACAAAAGTTCAAGTCAAATCCTAAAATTTCAACTTATAAACAAAAACTCCAATACATAAACTAAAATTTCAATTCATATCCTAAATGTTCAACTCATATCCACAAAAGTTCAAGTCAAATCCTAAAATTTAAATTTATAAACTAAAATTCCAATACATAAACCAAAATTTCAATTCATATCCACAAAAGTTCAAGTCAAATCCTAAAATTTCAATTTATAAACTAAAATTCCATTACATAAACCAAAATTTCAATTAATATCCACAAAAGTTCAAGTCAAATCCTAAAATTTCAATTTATAAACTAAAATTTCAATACATAAACCAAAATTTAAATTCATATCTTAAAGGTTCAATTATATCCACAAAAGTTCATGTCAAATCCTAAAATTTCAATTTATAAACTAAACTTCCAATACATAAACCAAAATTTCAATTCATATCCTAAAGGTTCAACTCATATCCACAAAAGTTCAAGTCAAATCCTAAAATTTCAATTTATAAACTAAAATTCAGATATATAAACCAAAATTTCAATTCATATCCTAAAGGTTCAACTCATATCCACAAAAGTTCAAGTCATCCTAAAATTTCAATTTATAAATTAAACTTCCAATACATAAACCAAAATTTCAATTCATATCCTAAAGGTTCAACTCATATCCACAAAAGTTCAAGTCATATCCTAAAATTTCAATTTATAAACTGTAATTCCAATACACAAACTAAAATTCCAATACATAAACCAAAATTTCAATTCATATCCTAAAGGTTCAACTCATATCCACAAAATTTCAAATCAAATCCTAAAATTTCAATTTATAAACTAAAATTCCAATACATAAACCAAAATTTCAATTCATATCCACAAAAGTTCAAGTCAAATCCTAAAATATCAATTTATAAACTAAACTTCCAATACATAAACCAAAATTTCAATTCATATCCACAAAAGTTCAAGTCAAATCCTAAAATTTCAATTTATAAACTAAAATTCCAATACATAAACCAAAATTTAAATTCATATCTTAAAGATTCAACTCATATCCACAAAAGTTCAAGTCATATCCTAAAATTTCAATTTATAAACTACAATTCCAATACACAAACCAAAATTTCAATTCATATCCTAAAGGTTCAACTCATATCCACAAAAGTTCATGTCAAATCCTAAAATTTTAATTTATAAACTAAACTTCCAATACATAAACCAAAATTTCAATTCATATCCTAAATGTTCAACTCATATCCACAAAAGTTCAAGTCAAATCCTAAAATTTCAATTTATAAACTAAAATTTCAATACATAAACCAAAATTTCAATTCATATCCTAAAGGTTCAACTCATATCCACAAAAGTTCAAATCAAATCCAAAAATTTCGATTTATAAACTAAAATTCCAATACATAAACCAAAATTTCAATTCATATCCTAAAGGTTCAACTCATATCCACAAAAGTTCAAGTCAAATCCTAAAATTTCAATTTATAAACTAAAATTCCAATACATAAACCAAAATTTCAATTCATATCCTAAAGGTTCAACTCATATCCACAAAAGTTCAAGTCATATCCTAAAATTTCAATTTATAAACTAAAATTCCAATACATAAACCAAAATTTCAATTCATATCCTAAAGGTTCAACTCATATCCACAAAAGTTCAAATCAAATCCTAAAATTTCAATTTATAAACTAAAATTCCAATACATAAACCAAAATTTCAATTCATATCCACAAAAGTTCAAGTCAAATCCTAAAATTTCAATTTATAAACTAAACTTCCAATACATAAACCAAAATTTCAATTCATATCCACAAAAGTTCAAGTCAAATCCTAAAATTTCAATTTATAAACTACAATTCCAATACACAAACCAAAATTTCAATTCATATCCTAAAGATTCAACTCATATCCACAAAAGTTCAAGTCAAATCCTAAAATTTCAATTTATAAACTAAAATTCCAATATATAAACCAAAATTTCAATTTATATCCTAAAGGTTCAACTCATATCAACAAAATTTCAAGTCATATCCCAAAATTTCAAATTTATAAACTAAATTCCAATACATAAGCCAAAATTTCAATTCATATCCTAAAGGTTCAACTCAATACATAAACCAAAATTTCAATTCATATCTTAAAGGTTCAACTCATATCCACAAAAGATCAAGTCATATCCTAAAATTTTAATTTATAAACTGCAATTCCAATACACAAACTAAAATTCCATTACATAAACCAAAATTTCAATTCATATCCACAAAAGTTCAAGTCAGATCCTAAAATTTCAATTTATAAACTAAAATTCCAATACATAAACCAAAATTTGAATTCATATCTTAAAGGTTCAACTCATATCCACAAAAGTTCAAGTCATATCCTAAAATTTCAATTTATAAACTACAATTCCAATACACAAACCAAAATTTCAATTCATATCCTAAAGGTTCAATTCATATCCACAAAAGTTCAAGTCAAATCCTAAAATATCAATTTATAAACTAAACTTCCAATACATAAACCAAAATTTCAATTCATATCCACAAAAGTTCAAGTCAAATCCTATAATTTCAATTTATAAACTACAATTCCAATACATAAACCAAAATTCCAATTCATATCCTAAAGGTTCAACTCATATCCACAAAAGTTCAAGTCAAATCCTAAAATTTCAATTTATAAACTAAAATTCCAATACATATACCAAAATTTCAATTCATATCTACAAAAGTTCAAGTAAAATCCTAAAATTTCAATTTATAAACTAAAATTCCAATACATAAACCAAAATTTCAATTCATATCTTAAAGGTTTAACTCATATCCACAAAAGTTCAAGTCAAATCCTAAAATTTCAATTTATAAACTAAAATTTCAATACATAAACCAAAATTTAAATTCATATCTTAAAGGTTCAATTATATCCACAAAAGTTCATGTCAAATCCTAAAATTTCAATTTATAAACTAAACTTCCAATACATAAACCAAAATTTCAATTCATATCCTAAAGGTTCAACTCATATCCACAAAAATTCAAGTCAAATCCTAAAATTTCAATTTATAAACTGCAATTCCAATACACAAACTAAAATTCCAATACATAAACCAAAATTTCAATTCATATCCTAAAGGTTCAACTCATATCCACAAAAGTTCAAATCAAATCTTAAAATTTCAATTTATAAACTAAAATTCCAATACATAAACCAAAATTTCAATTCATATCCACAAAAGTTCAAGTCAAATCCTAAAATATCAATTTATAAACTAAACTTCCAATACAAAAACCAAAATTTCAATTCATATCCACAAAAGTTCAAGTCAAATCCTAAAATTTCAATTTATAAACTAAAATTCCAATACATAAACCAAAATTTAAATTCATATCTTAAAGGTTCAACTCATATCCACAAAAGTTCAAGTCATATCCTAAAATTTCAATTTATAAACTACAATTCCAATACACAAACCAAAATTTCAATTCATATCCTAAAGGTTCAACTCATATCCACAAAAGTTCATGTCAAATCCTAAAATTTCAATTTATAAACTAAACTTCCAATACATAAACCAAAATTTCAATTCATATCCTAAAGGTTCAACTCATATCCACAAAAGTTCAAGTCAAATCCTAAAATTTCAATTTATAAACTAAAATTTCAATACATAAACCAAAATTTAAATTCTTTTCCTAAAGGTTCAACTCATATCCACAAAAGTTCAAATCAAATCCAAAAATTTCGATTTATAAACTAAAATTTCATTAAATAAACCAAAATTTCAATTCATATCCTAAAGGTTCAACTCATATCCACAAAAGTTCAAGTCATCCTAAAATTTCAATACACAAACTAAAATTCCAATACATAAACCAAAATTTCAATTCATATCCTAAAGGTTCAACTCATATCCACAAAAGTTCAAGTCATATCCTAAAATTTCAATTTATAAACTAAAATTCCAATACATAAACCAAAATTTCAATTTATATCCTAAAGGTTCAACTCATATCCACAAAAGTTCAAATCAAATCCTAAAATTTCGATTTATAAACTAAAATTTCATTAAATAAACCAAAATTTCAATTCATATCCTAAAGGTTCAACTCATATCCACAAAAGTTCAAGTCATCCTAAAATTTCAATTTATAAACTAAACTTCCAATACATAAACCAAAATTTCAATTCATATCCACAAAAGTTTATGTCAAATCCTAATATTTCAATTTATAAACTAAACTTCTAATACATAAACCAAAATTTCAATTCATATCCTAAAGGTTCAACTCATATCCACAAAAGTTCATGTTAAATCCTAAAATTTCAATTTATAAACTAAACTTCCAATACATAAACCAAAATTTCAATTCATATCCTAAAGGTTCAATTCATATCCACAAAAGTTCAAGTCAAATCCTAAAATATCAATTTATAAACTAAACTTCCAATACATAAACCAAAATTTCAATTCATATCCATAAAAGTTCAAGTCAAATCCTAAAATTTCAATTTATAAACTACAATTCCAATACATAAACCCAAATTCCAATTTATATCCTAAAGGTTCAACTCATATCCACAAAATATCAAGTCAAATCCTAAAATTTCAATTTATAAACTAAAATTCCAATACATAAACCAAAATTTCAATTCATATCTTTAAGGTTCAACTCATATCCACAAAAGTTCAAGTCAAATCCTAAAATTTCAATTTATAAACTAAAATTTCAATACATAAACCAAAATTTAAATTCATATCTTAAAGGTTCAATTATATCCACAAAAGTTCATGTCAAATCCTAAAATTTCAATTTATAAACTAAACTTCCAATACATAAACCAAAATTTCAATTCATATCCTAAAGGTTCAACTCATATCCACAAAAGTTCATGTCAAATCCTAAAATTTAAATTTATAAACTAAAATTCCAATACATAAACCAAAATTTCAATTCATATCCTAAAGGTTCAACTCATATCCACAAAAGTTCAAGTCATCCTAAAATTTCAATTTATAAATTAAACTTCCAATACATAAACCAAAATTTCAATTCATATCCTAAAGGTTCAACTCATATCCACAAAAGTTCAAGTCATATCCTAAAATTTCAATTTATAAACTGCAATTCCAATACACAAACTAAAATTCCAATACATAAACCAAAATTTCAATTCATATCCTAAAGGTTCAACTCATATCCACAAAAGTTCAAATCAAATCTTAAAATTTCAATTTATAAACTAAAATTCCAATACATAAACCAAAATTTCAATTCATATCCACAAAAGTTCAAGTCAAATCCTAAAATATCAATTTATAAACTAAACTTCCAATACAAAAACCAAAATTTCAATTCATATCCACAAAAGTTCAAGTCAAATCCTAAAATTTCAATTTATAAACTAAAATTCCAATACATAAACCAAAATTTAAATTCATATCTTAAAGGTTCAACTCATATCCACAAAAGTTCAAGTCATATCCTAAAATTTCGATTTATAAACTACAATTCCAATACACAAACCAAAATTTCAATTCATATCCTAAAGGTTCAACTCATATCCACAAAAGTTCATGTCAAATCATAAAATTTCAATTTATAAACTAAACTTCCAATACATAAACCAAAATTTCAATTCATATCCTAAAGGTTCAACTCATATCCACAAAAGTTCAAGTCAAATCCTAAAATTTCAATTTATAAACTAAAATTTCAATACATAAAACAAAATTTAAATTCTTATCCTAAAGGTTCAACTCATATCCACAAAAGTTCAAATCAAATCCAAAAATTTCGATTTATAAACTAAAATTTCATTAAATAAACCAAAATTTCAATTCATATCCTAAAGGTTCAACTCATATCCACAAAAGTTCAAGTCATCCTAAAATTTCAATACACAAACTAAAATTCCAATACATAAACCAAAATTTCAATTCATATCCTAAAGGTTCAACTCATATCCACAAAAGTTCAAGTCATATCCTAAAATTTCAATTTATAAACTAAAATTCCAATACATAAACCAAAATTTCAATTTATATCCTAAAGGTTCAACTCATATCCACAAAAGTTCAAATCAAATCCTAAAATTTCGATTTATAAACTAAAATTCCAATACATAAACCAAAATTTCAATTCATATCCACAAAAGTTCAAGTCAAATCCTAAAATTTCAATTTATAAACTAAACTTCCAATACATAAACCAAAATTTCAATTCATATCCACAAAAGTTCAAGTCAAATCCTAAAATTTCAATTTATAAACTACAATTCCAATACACAAACCAAAATTTCAATTCATATCCTAAAGATTCAACTCATATCCACAAAAGTTCAAGTCAAATCCTAAAATTTCAATTTATAAACTAAAATTCCAATATATAAACCAAAATTTCAATTTATATCCTAAAGGTTCAACTCATATCAACAAAATTTCAAGTCATATCCCAAAATTTCAAATTTATAAACTAAATTCCAATACATAAGCCAAAATTTCAATTCATATCCTAAAGGTTCAACTCAATACATAAACCAAAATTTCAATTCATATCTTAAAGGTTCAACTCATATCCACAAAAGATCAAGTCATATCCTAAAATTTTAATTTATAAACTGCAATTCCAATACACAAACTAAAATTCCATTACATAAACCAAAATTTCAATTCATATCCACAAAAGTTCAAGTCAGATCCTAAAATTTCAATTTATAAACTAAAATTCCAATACATAAACCAAAATTTGAATTCATATCTTAAAGGTTCAACTCATATCCACAAAAGTTCAAGTCATATCCTAAAATTTCAATTTATAAACTACAATTCCAATACACAAACCAAAATTTCAATTCATATCCTAAAGGTTCAATTCATATCCACAAAAGTTCAAGTCAAATCCTAAAATATCAATTTATAAACTAAACTTCCAATACATAAACCAAAATTTCAATTCATATCCACAAAAGTTCAAGTCAAATCCTATAATTTCAATTTATAAACTACAATTCCAATACATAAACCAAAATTCCAATTCATATCCTAAAGGTTCAACTCATATCCACAAAAGTTCAAGTCAAATCCTAAAATTTCAATTTATAAACTAAAATTCCAATACATATACCAAAATTTCAATTCATATCTACAAAAGTTCAAGTAAAATCCTAAAATTTCAATTTATAAACTAAAATTCCAATACATAAACCAAAATTTCAATTCATATCTTAAAGGTTTAACTCATATCCACAAAAGTTCAAGTCAAATCCTAAAATTTCAATTTATAAACTAAAATTTCAATACATAAACCAAAATTTAAATTCATATCTTAAAGGTTCAATTATATCCACAAAAGTTCATGTCAAATCCTAAAATTTCAATTTATAAACTAAACTTCCAATACATAAACCAAAATTTCAATTCATATCCTAAAGGTTCAACTCATATCCACAAAAATTCAAGTCAAATCCTAAAATTTCAATTTATAAACTGCAATTCCAATACACAAACTAAAATTCCAATACATAAACCAAAATTTCAATTCATATCCTAAAGGTTCAACTCATATCCACAAAAGTTCAAATCAAATCTTAAAATTTCAATTTATAAACTAAAATTCCAATACATAAACCAAAATTTCAATTCATATCCACAAAAGTTCAAGTCAAATCCTAAAATATCAATTTATAAACTAAACTTCCAATACAAAAACCAAAATTTCAATTCATATCCACAAAAGTTCAAGTCAAATCCTAAAATTTCAATTTATAAACTAAAATTCCAATACATAAACCAAAATTTAAATTCATATCTTAAAGGTTCAACTCATATCCACAAAAGTTCAAGTCATATCCTAAAATTTCAATTTATAAACTACAATTCCAATACACAAACCAAAATTTCAATTCATATCCTAAAGGTTCAACTCATATCCACAAAAGTTCATGTCAAATCCTAAAATTTCAATTTATAAACTAAACTTCCAATACATAAACCAAAATTTCAATTCATATCCTAAAGGTTCAACTCATATCCACAAAAGTTCAAGTCAAATCCTAAAATTTCAATTTATAAACTAAAATTTCAATACATAAACCAAAATTTAAATTCTTATCCTAAAGGTTCAACTCATATCCACAAAAGTTCAAATCAAATCCAAAAATTTCGATTTATAAACTAAAATTTCATTAAATAAACCAAAATTTCAATTCATATCCTAAAGGTTCAACTCATATCCACAAAAGTTCAAGTCATCCTAAAATTTCAATACACAAACTAAAATTCCAATACATAAACCAAAATTTCAATTCATATCCTAAAGGTTCAACTCATATCCACAAAAGTTCAAGTCATATCCTAAAATTTCAATTTATAAACTAAAATTCCAATACATAAACCAAAATTTCAATTTATATCCTAAAGGTTCAACTCATATCCACAAAAGTTCAAATCAAATCCTAAAATTTCGATTTATAAACTAAAATTTCATTAAATAAACCAAAATTTCAATTCATATCCTAAAGGTTCAACTCATATCCACAAAAGTTCAAGTCATCCTAAAATTTCAATTTATAAACTAAACTTCCAATACATAAACCAAAATTTCAATTCATATCCACAAAAGTTTATGTCAAATCCTAATATTTCAATTTATAAACTAAACTTCTAATACATAAACCAAAATTTCAATTCATATCCTAAAGGTTCAACTCATATCCACAAAAGTTCATGTTAAATCCTAAAATTTCAATTTATAAACTAAACTTCCAATACATAAACCAAAATTTCAATTCATATCCTAAAGGTTCAATTCATATCCACAAAAGTTCAAGTCAAATCCTAAAATATCAATTTATAAACTAAACTTCCAATACATAAACCAAAATTTCAATTCATATCCATAAAAGTTCAAGTCAAATCCTAAAATTTCAATTTATAAACTACAATTCCAATACATAAACCCAAATTCCAATTTATATCCTAAAGGTTCAACTCATATCCACAAAATATCAAGTCAAATCCTAAAATTTCAATTTATAAACTAAAATTCCAATACATAAACCAAAATTTCAATTCATATCTTTAAGGTTCAACTCATATCCACAAAAGTTCAAGTCAAATCCTAAAATTTCAATTTATAAACTAAAATTTCAATACATAAACCAAAATTTAAATTCATATCTTAAAGGTTCAATTATATCCACAAAAGTTCATGTCAAATCCTAAAATTTCAATTTATAAACTAAACTTCCAATACATAAACCAAAATTTCAATTCATATCCTAAAGGTTCAACTCATATCCACAAAAGTTCATGTCAAATCCTAAAATTTAAATTTATAAACTAAAATTCCAATACATAAACCAAAATTTCAATTCATATCCTAAAGGTTCAACTCATATCCACAAAAGTTCAAGTCATCCTAAAATTTCAATTTATAAATTAAACTTCCAATACATAAACCAAAATTTCAATTCATATCCTAAAGGTTCAACTCATATCCACAAAAGTTCAAGTCATATCCTAAAATTTCAATTTATAAACTGCAATTCCAATACACAAACTAAAATTCCAATACATAAACCAAAATTTCAATTCATATCCTAAAGGTTCAACTCATATCCACAAAAGTTCAAATCAAATCTTAAAATTTCAATTTATAAACTAAAATTCCAATACATAAACCAAAATTTCAATTCATATCCACAAAAGTTCAAGTCAAATCCTAAAATATCAATTTATAAACTAAACTTCCAATACAAAAACCAAAATTTCAATTCATATCCACAAAAGTTCAAGTCAAATCCTAAAATTTCAATTTATAAACTAAAATTCCAATACATAAACCAAAATTTAAATTCATATCTTAAAGGTTCAACTCATATCCACAAAAGTTCAAGTCATATCCTAAAATTTCGATTTATAAACTACAATTCCAATACACAAACCAAAATTTCAATTCATATCCTAAAGGTTCAACTCATATCCACAAAAGTTCATGTCAAATCCTAAAATTTCAATTTATAAACTAAACTTCCAATACATAAACCAAAATTTCAATTCATATCCTAAAGGTTCAACTCATATCCACAAAAGTTCAAGTCAAATCCTAAAATTTCAATTTATAAACTAAAATTTCAATACATAAAACAAAATTTAAATTCTTATCCTAAAGGTTCAACTCATATCCACAAAAGTTCAAATCAAATCCAAAAATTTCGATTTATAAACTAAAATTTCATTAAATAAACCAAAATTTCAATTCATATCCTAAAGGTTCAACTCATATCCACAAAAGTTCAAGTCATCCTAAAATTTCAATACACAAACTAAAATTCCAATACATAAACCAAAATTTCAATTCATATCCTAAAGGTTCAACTCATATCCACAAAAGTTCAAGTCATATCCTAAAATTTCAATTTATAAACTAAAATTCCAATACATAAACCAAAATTTCAATTTATATCCTAAAGGTTCAACTCATATCCACAAAAGTTCAAATCAAATCCTAAAATTTCGATTTATAAACTAAAATTTCATTAAATAAACCAAAATTTCAATTCATATCCTAAAGGTTCAACTCATATCCACAAAAGTTCAAGTCATCCTAAAATTTCAATTTATAAACTAAACTTCCAATACATAAACCAAAATTTCAATTCATATCCACAAAAGTTTATGTCAAATCCTAATATTTCAATTTATAAACTAAACTTCTAATACATAAACCAAAATTTCAATTCATATCCTAAAGGTTCAACTCATATCCACAAAAGTTCATGTTAAATCCTAAAATTTCAATTTATAAACTAAACTTCCAATACATAAACCAAAATTTCAATTCATATCCTAAAGGTTCAATTCATATCCACAAAAGTTCATGTCAAATCTTTAAATTTCAATTTATAAACTAAAATTTCAATACATAAACCAAAATTTAAATTCTTATCCTAAAGGTTCAACTCATATCCACAAAAGTTCAAATCAAATCCAAAAATTTCGATTTATAAACTAAAATTCCAATACATAAACCAAAATTTCAATTCATATCCTAAAGGTTCAACTCATATCCACAAAAGTTCAAGTCATCCTAAAATTTCAATACACAAACTAAAATTCCAATACATAAACCAAAATTTCAATTCATATCCTAAAGGTTCAACTCATATCCACAAAAGTTCAAGTCAAATCCTAAAATTTCAATTTATAAACTAAAATTTCAATACATAAACCAAAATTTAAATTCTTATCCTAAAGGTTCAACTCATATCCACAAAAGTTCAAATCAAATCCAAAAATTTCGATTTATAAACTAAAATTTCATTAAATAAACCAAAATTTCAATTCATATCCTAAAGGTTCAACTCATATCCACAAAAGTTCAAGTCATCCTAAAATTTCAATACACAAACTAAAATTCCAATACATAAACCAAAATTTCAATTCATATCCTAAAGGTTCAACTCATATCCACAAAAGTTCAAGTCATATCCTAAAATTTCAATTTATAAACTAAAATTCCAATACATAAACCAAAATTTCAATTTATATCCTAAAGGTTCAACTCATATCCACAAAAGTTCAAATCAAATCCTAAAATTTCGATTTATAAACTAAAATTTCATTAAATAAACCAAAATTTCAATTCATATCCACAAAAGTTCAAGTCAAATCATAAAATTTCAATTTATAAACTAAACTTCCAATACATAAACCAAAATTTCAATTCATATCCACAAAAGTTCAAGTCAAATCCTAAAATTTCAATTTATAAACTACAATTCCAATACATAAACCAAAATTTCAATTCATATCCTAAAGGTTCAACTCATACCCACAAAAGTTCAAGTCATCCTAAAATTTCAATACACAAACTAAAATTCCAATACATAAACCAAAATTTCAATTCATATCCTAAAGGTTCAACTCATATCCATAAAAGTTCAAGTCATATCCTAAAATTTCAATTTATAAACTAAAATTCCAATACATAAACCAAAATTTCAATTTATATCCTAAAGGTTCAACTCATATCCACAAAAGTTCAAATCAAATCCTAAAATTTTAATTTATAAACTAAAATTCCAATACATAAACCAAAATTTCAATTCATATCCACAAAAGTTCAAGTCAAATCATAAAATTTCAATTTATAAACTAAACTTCCAATACATAAACCAAAATTTCAATTCATATCCACAAAAGTTCAAGTCAAATCCTAAAATTTAAATTTATAAACTACAATTCCAATACACAAACCAAAATTTCAATTCATATCCTAAAGATTCAACTCATATCCACAAAAGTTCAAGTCAAATCCTAAAATTTCAATTTATAAACTAAAATTCCAATATATTAACCAAAATTTCAATTTATATCCTAAAGGTTCAACTCATATCAACAAAATTTCAAGTCATATCCCAAAATTTCAAATTTATAAACTAAATTCCAATACATAAGCCAAAATTTCAATTCATATCCTAAAGGTTCAACTCATATCCACAAAAATTCAAATCAAATCCTAAAATTTCAATTTATAAACTAAAATTCCAATACATAAACCAAAATTTCAATTCATATCCACAAAAGTTCAAGTCAAATCCTAAAATTTCAATTTATAAACTAAACTTCCAATACATAAACCAAAATTTCAATTCATATCCACAAAAGTTTATGTCAAATCCTAATATTTCAATTTATAAACTAAACTTCTAATACATAAACCAAAATTTCAATTCATATCCTAAAGGTTCAACTCATATCCACAAAAGTTCATGTTAAATCCTAAAATTTCAATTTATAAACTAAACTTCCAATACATAAACCAAAATTTCAATTCATATCCTAAAGGTTCAATTCATATCCACAAAAGTTCATGTCAAATCTTTAAATTTCAATTTATAAACTAAAATTTCAATACATAAACCAAAATTTAAATTCTTATCCTAAAGGTTCAACTCATATCCACAAAAGTTCAAATCAAATCCAAAAATTTCGATTTATAAACTAAAATTCCAATACATAAACCAAAATTTCAATTCATATCCTAAAGGTTCAACTCATATCCACAAAAGTTCAAGTCATCCTAAAATTTCAATACACAAACTAAAATTCCAATACATAAACCAAAATTTCAATTCATATCCTAAAGGTTCAACTCATATCCACAAAAGTTCAAGTCATATCCTAAAATTTCAATTTATAAACTAAAATTCCAATACATAAACCAAAATTTCAATTCATATCCTAAAGGTTCAACTCATATCCACAAAAGTTCAAGTCATATCCTAAAATTTCAATTTATAAACTAAAATTCCAATACATAAACCAAAATTTCAATTCATATCCTAAAGGTTCAACTCATATCAACAAAATTTCAAGTCATATCCCAAAATTTCAAATTTATAAACTAAATTCCAATACATAAGCCAAAATTTCAATTCATATCCTAAAGGTTCAACTCATATCCACAAAAGTTCAAGTCAAATCCTAAAATTTCAATTTATAAACTAAAATTTCAATACATAAACCAAAATTTAAATTCTTATCCTAAAGGTTCAACTCATATCCACAAAAGTTCAAATCAAATCCAAAAATTTCGATTTATAAACTAAAATTCCAATACATAAACCAAAATTTCAATTCATATCCTAAATGTTCAACTCATATCCACAAAAGTTCAAGTCATCCTAAAATTTCAATACACAAACTAAAATTCCAATACATAAACTAAAATTTCAATTCATATCCTGAAGGTTCAACTCATATCCACAAAAGTTCAAGTCATATCCTAAAATTTCAATTTATAAACTAAAATTCTAATACATAAACCAAAATTTCAATTCATATCCTAAAGGTTCAACTCATATCCACAAAAGTTCAAATCAAATCCTAAAATTTCAATTTATAAACTAAAATTCCAATACATAAACCAAAATTTCAATTCATATCCACAAAAGTTCAAGTCAAATCCTAAAATTTCAATTTATAAACTAAACTTCCAATACATAAACCAAAATTTCAATTCATATCCACAAAAGTTCAAGTCAAATCCTAAAATTTCAATTTATAAACTACAATTCCAATACACAAACCAAAATTTCAATTCATATCCTAAAGATTCAACTCATATCCACAAAAGTTCAAGTCAAATCCTAAAATTTCAATTTATAAACTAAAATTCCAATATATAAACCAAAATTTCAATTCATATCCTAAAGGTTCAACTCATATCAACAAAATTTCAAGTCATATCCCAAAATTTCAAATTTATAAACTAAATTCCAATACATAAGCCAAAATTTCAATTCATATCCTAAAGGTTCAACTCATATCCACAAAAGTTCAAATCAAATCCTAAAAATTCAATTTATAAACAAAAATTCCAATACATAAACCAAAATTTCAATTCATATCCACAAAAGTTCAAGTCAAATCCTAAAATTTCAATTTATAAACTAAACTTCCAATACATAAACCAAAATTTCAATTCATATCCACAAAAGTTCATGTCAAATCCTAAAATTTCAATTTATAAACTAAACTTCTAATACATAAACCAAAATTTCAATTCATATCCTAAATGTTCAACTAATATCCACAAAAGTTCAAGTCAAATCCTAAAATTTTAATTTATAAACTAAAATTTCAATTCATAAACCAAAATTTCAATTCATATCCTAAAGGTTCAACTCATATCCACAAAAGTTCAAATCAAATCCTAAAATTTCAATTTATAAAACTAAAATTCCAATACATAAACCAAAATTTCAGTTCATATCCACAAAAGTTCAAGTCAAATCCTAAAATTTCAATTTATAAACTAAACTTCCAATACATAAACCAAAATTTCAATTCATATCCACAAAAGTTCAAGTCAAATCCTAAAATTTCAATTTATAAACTACAATTCCAATACACAAACCAAAATTTCAATTCATATCCTAAAGATTCAACTCATATCCACAAAAGTTCAAGTCAAATCCTAAAATTTCAATTTATAAACTAAAATTCCAATATATAAACCAAAATTTCAATTCATATCCTAAAGGTTCAACTCATATCCACAAAAGTTTAAATCAAATCCTAAAATTTTAATTTATAAACTAAAATTCCAATACATAAACCAAAATTTCAATTCATATCCAAAAAGTTCAAGTCAAATCATAAAATTTCAATTTATAAACTACAATTCCAATACATTAACCAAAATTCCAATTCATATCCTAAAGGTTCAACTCATATCCACAAAAGTTCAAGTCAAATCCTAAAATTTCAATTTATAAACTAAAATTCCAATACATAAACCAAAATTTCAATTCATATCATAAAGGTTCAACTCATATCCACAAAAGTTCAAGTCAAATCCTAAAATTTCAATTTATAAACTAAAATTTCAATACATAAACCAAAATTTAAATTCATATCTTAAAGCTTCAATTATATCCACAAAAGTTCATGTCAAATCCTAAAATTTCAATTTATAAATTAAACTTCCAATACATAAACCAAAATTTCAATTCATATCCTAAAGGTTCAATTAATATCCACAAAAGTTCAAGTCAAATCCTAAAATTTCAATTTATAAACTACAATTTCAATACACAGACCAAAATTTCAATTCATATCTTAAAGATTCAACTCATATCCACAAAAGTTCAAGTCAAATCCTAAAATTTCAATTTATAAACCAAAATTCCAATATATAAACCAAAATTTCAATTCATATCCTAAAGGTTCAACTCATATCCACAAAATTTCAAGTCATATCCCAAAATTTCAAATTTATAAACTAAATTCCAATACATAAGCCAAAATTTCAATTCATATCCTAAAGGTTCAACTCATATCCACAAAAGTTCAAGTCATATCCTAAAATTTCAATTTATAAACTAAAATTCCAATACATAAACCAAAATTTCAATTCATATCGTAAAGGTTCAACTCATATCCACAAAAGTTCAAATCAAATCCTAAAATTTCAATTTATAAAACTAAAATTCCAATACATAAACCAAAATTTCAGTTCATATCCACAAAAGTTCAAGTCAAATCCTAAAATTTCAATTTATAAACTAAACTTCCAATACATAAACCAAAATTTCAATTCATATCCACAAAAGTTCAAGTCAAATCCTAAAATTTCAATTTATAAACTACAATTCCAATACACAAACCAAAATTTCAATTCATATCCTAAAGATTCAACTCATATCCACAAAAGTTCAAGTCAAATCCTAAAATTTCAATTTATAAACTAAAATTCCAATATATAAACCAAAATTTTAATTCATATCCTAAAGGTTCAACTCATATCCACAAAATTTCAAGTCATATCCCAAAATTTCAAATTTATAAACTAAATTCCAATACATAAGACAAAATTTCAATTCATATCCTAAAGGTTCAACTCAATACATAAACCAAAATTTCAATTCATATCTTAAAGGTTCAACTCATATCTACAAAAGATCAAGTCATATCCTAAAATTTTAATTTATAAACTGCAATTCCAATACACAAACTAAAATTCCTTTACATAAACCAAAATTTCAATTCATATCCACAAAAGTTCAAGTCAAATCCTAAAATTTCAATTTATAAACTAAAATTCCAATACATAAACCAAAATTTAAATTCATATCTTAAAGGTTCAACTCATATCCACAAAAGTTCAAGTCATATCCTAAAATTTCAATTTATAAACTACAATTCCAATACACAAACCAAAATTTCAATTCATATCCTAAAGGTTCAACTCATATCCACAAAAGTTCATGTCAAATCCTAAAATTTCTATTTATAAACTAAACTTCCAATACATAAACCAAAATTTCAATTCATATCCTAAAGGTTCAACTCATATCCACAAAAGTTCAAGTCAAATCCTAAAATTTCTATTTATAAACTAAAATTCCAATACATAAACCAAAATTTCAATTCATATCCTAAAGGTTCAACTCATATCCACAAAAGTTCAAATCAAATCCTAAAATTTCAATTTATAAACTAAAATTCCAATACATAAACCAAAATTTCAATTCATATCCTAAAGATTCAACTCATATCCACAAAAGTTCAAGTCATCCTAAAATTTCAATTTATAAACTAAACTTCTAATACATAAACCAAAATTTCAATTCATATCCTAAAGGTTCAACTCATATCCACAAAAGTTCAAGTCATATCCTAAAATTTCAATTTATAAACTAAAATTTCAATACATAAACCAAAATTTTAATTCATATCCTAAAGGTTCAACTCATATCCACAAAAGTTCAAATCAAATCCTAAAATTTCAATTTATAAACTAAAATTCCAATACATAAACCAAAATTTCAATTCATTTCCACAAAAGTTCAAGTCAAATCCTAAAATTTCAATTTATAAACTAAACTTCCAATACATAAACCAAAATTTCAATTCATATCCACAAAAGTTCACGTCAAATCCTAAAATTTCAATTTATAAACTACAATTCCAATACACAAACCAAAATTTCAATTCATATCCTAAAGATTCAACTCATATCCACAAAATTTCAAGTCAAATCCTAAAATTTCAATTTATAAACTAAAATTCCAATATATAATCCAAAATTTCAATTCATATCCTAAAGGTTCAACTCATATCCACAAAATTTCAAGTCATATCCCAAAATTTCAAATTTATAAACTAAATTCCAATACATAAGCCAAAATTTCAATTCATATCCTAAAGTTTCAACTCAATATATAAACCAAAATTTTAATTCATATCTTAAAGGTTCAACTCATATCCACAAAAGATCAAGTCATATCCTAAAATTTTAATTTATAAACTGCAATTCCAATACACAAACTAAAATTCCATTACATAAACCAAAATTTCAATTCATATCCACAAAAGTTCAAGTCAAATCCTAAATTTCAATTTATAAACAAAAATTCCAATATATAAACCAAATTTTAAATTCAAATCTTAAAGGTTCAACTCATATCCACAAAAGTTCAAGTCAAATCCTAAAATTTCAATTTATAAACTAAAATTCCAATACATAAGCCAAAATTTTAATTCATATCCTAAAGGTTCAACTCATATCCACAAAAGTTCAAATCAAATCCTAAAATTTCAATTTATAAACTAAAATTCCAATACATAAACCAAAATTTCAATTCATTTCCACAAAAGTTCAAGTCAAATTCTAAAATTTCTATTTATAAACTAAAATTCCATTACATAAGCCAAAATTTCAATTCATATCCACAAAAGTTCAAGTCAAATTCTAAAATTTCAATTTATAAACTAAAATTCCAATACATAAACCAAAATTTCAATTCATATCTTAAAGGTTCAACTCATATCCACAAAAGTTCAAGTCAAATCCTAAAATTTAAATTTATAAACTAAAATTTCAATACATAAACCAAAATTTTAATTCATATCTTAAAGGTTCAATTATATCCACAAAAGTTCAAGTCAAATCCTAAAATTTCAATTTATAAACTAAACTTCCAATACATAAACCAAAATTTTAATTCATATCCTAAAGGTTCAACTCATATCCACAAAAGTTCAAATCAAATCCTAAAATTTCAATTTATAAACTAAAATTCCAATACATAAACCAAAATTTCAATTCATATCCACAAAAGTTCAAGTCAAATCCTAAAATTTCAATTTATAAACTAAATTCCAATACATAAGCCAAAATTTCAATTCATATCCTAAAGGTTCAACTCATATCCACAAAAGTTCAAATCAAATCCTAAAATTTCAATTTATAAACTAAAATTCCAATACATAAACCAAAATTTCAATTCATATCCTAAAGATTCAACTCATATCCACAAAAGTTCAAGTCAAATCCTAAAATTTCAATTTATAAACTAAAATTTCAATTTATAAACTAAAATTCCAATACATAAACCAAAATTTCAATTCATATCCACAAAAGTTCAAGTAAAATCCTAAAATTTCAATTTATAAACTAAACTTCCAATACATAAACCAAAATTTCAATTCATATCCACAAAAGTTCAAGTCAAATCCTAAAAATTCGATTTATAAACTACAATTCCAATACACAAACCAAAATTTCAATTCATATCCTAAAGATTCAACTCATATCCACAAAAGTTCAAGTCAAATCCTAAAATTTCAATTTATAAACTAAAATTCCAATATATAAACCAAAATTTCAATTCATATCCTAAAGGTTCAACTCATATCCACAAAATTTCAAGTCATATCCCAAAATTTCAAATTTATAAACTAAATTCCAATACATAAGCCAAAATTTCAATTCATATCCTAAAGTTTCAACTCAATATATAAACCAAAATTTTAATTCATATCTTAAAGGTTCAACTCATATCCACAAAAGATCAAGTCATATCCTAAAATTTTAATTTATAAACTGCAATTCCAATACACAAACTAAAATTCCATTACATAAACCAAAATTTCAATTCATATCCACAAAAGTTCAAGTCAAATCCTAAATTTCAATTTATAAACAAAAATTCCAATATATAAACCAAATTTTAAATTCAAATCTTAAAGGTTCAACTCATATCCACAAAAGTTCAAGTCATATCCTAAAATTTCAATTTATAAACTACAATTACAATACACAAACCAAAATTTCAATTCATATCCTAAAGGTTCAACTCATATGTACAAAAGTTCAAGTCAAATTCTAAAATTCTAAAACATCAATTTATAAACTACAATTCCAAGACATAAACCAAAACTTCAATTCATATCCTAAAGGTTCAACTCATATCCACAAAAGTTCAAGTCAAATCCTAAAATTTCAATTTATAAACTAAAATTCCAATACATAAGCGAAAATTTCAATTCATATCCTAAAGGTTCAACTCATATCCACAAAAGTTCAAGTCAAATCCTAAAATTTCAATTTATAAACTAAAATTCCATTACATAAGCCAAAATTCCAACTCATATCCACAAAAGTTCAAGTCAAATCCTAAAATTTCAATTTATAAACTAAAATTCCAATACATAAATCAAAATTTCAATTCATATCTAAAAGGTTCAACTCATATCCACAAAAGTTCAAGTCAAATCCTAAAATTTCAATTTATAAACTAAAATTTCAATACATAAACCAAAATTTAAATTCATATCCTAAAGGTACAACTCATATCCACAAAATTTCAAGTCATATCCTAAAATTTCAAATTTATAAACTAAATTTCTAATACATAAGCCAAAATTTCAATTCATATCCTAAAGGTTCAACTCATAACCACAAAAGATCAAGTCAAATTCTAAAATTTCTATTTATAAACTAAAATTCCATTACATAAGCCAAAATTTCAATTCATATCCACAAAAGTTCAAGTCAAATTCTAAAATTTCAATTTATAAACTAAAATTCCAATACATAAACCAAAATTTCAATTAATATCTTAAAGGTTCAACTCATATCCACAAAAGTTCAAGTCAAATCCTAAAATTTAAATTTATAAACTAAAATTTCAATACATAAACCAAAATTTTAATTCATATCTTAAAGGTTCAATTATATCCACAAAAGTTCAAGTCAAATCCTAAAATTTCAATTTATAAACTAAACTTCCAATACATAAACCAAAATTTCAATTCATATCTTAAAGGTTCAACTCATATCCACAAAAGTTCAAGTCAAATCCTAAAATTTCAATTTATAAACTAAAATTTCAATACATAAACAAAAATTTAAATTCATATCCTAAAGGTGCAACTCATATCCACAAAATTTCAAGTCATATCCTAAAATTTCAAATTTATAAACTAAATTTCCAATACATAAGCCAAAATTTCAATTCATATCCAAAAGGTTCAACTCATATCCACAAAAGTTCAAGTCAAATTCTAAAATTTCTATTTATAAACTAAAATTCCATTACATAAGCCAAAATTTCAATTCATATCCACAAAAGTTCAAGTCAAATCCTAAAATTTCAATTTATAAACTAAAATTCCAATACATAAACCAAAATTTCAATTCATATCTTAAAGGTTCAACTCATATCCACAAAAGTTCAAGTCAAATCCTCAACTTTAAATTTATAAACTAAAATTTCAATACATAAACCAAAATTTTAATTCATATCTTAAAGGTTCAATTATATCCACAAAAGTTCATGTCAAATCCTAAAATTTCAATTTATAAACTAAACTTCCAATACATAAACCAAAATTTGAATTCATATCCTAAAGGTTCAACACATATCCACAAAAGTTCAAGTTAAATCCTAAAATTTCAATTTATAAACTAAAATTCCAATACATAAAACAAAATTTAAATTCTTATCCTAAAGGTTCAACTCATATCCACAAAAGTTCAAATCAAATCCAAAAATTTCGATTTATAAACTAAAATTTCATTAAATAAACCAAAATTTCAATTCATATCCTAAAGGTTCAACTCATATCCACAAAAGTTCAAGTCATCCTAAAATTTCAATACACAAACTAAAATTCCAATACATAAACCAAAATTTCAATTCATATCCTAAAGGTTCAACTCATATCCACAAAAGTTCAAGTCATATCCTAAAATTTCAATTTATAAACTAAAATTCCAATACATAAACCAAAATTTCAATTTATATCCTAAAGGTTCAACTCATATCCACAAAAGTTCAAATCAAATCCTAAAATTTCAATTTATAAACTAAAATTCCAATACATAAACCAAAATTTCAATTCATATCCACAAAAGTTCAAGTCAAATCCTAAAATTTCAATTTATAAACTAAACTTCCAATACATAAACCAAAATTTCAATTCATATCCACAAAAGTTCAAGTCAAATCCTAAAATTTCAATTTATAAACTACAATTCCAATACACAAACCAAAATTTCAATTCATATCCTAAAGATTCAACTCATATCCACAAAAGTTCAAGTCAAATCCTACAATTTCAATTTATAAACTAAAATTCCAATATATAAACCAAAATTTCAATTCATATCCTAAAGGTTCAACTCATATCCACAAAATTTCAAGTCATTTCCCAAAATTTCAAATTTATAAACTAAATTCCAATACATAAGCCAAAATTTCAATTCATATCCTAAAGGTTCAACTCAATACATAAACCAAAATTTCAATTCATATCTTAAAGGTTCAACTCATAACTATAAAAGATCAAGTCATATCCTAAAATTTTAATTTATAAATTGCAATTCCAATACACAAACTAAAATTCCATTACATAAACCAAAATTTCAATTCATATCCACAAAATATCTATTCTAATCCTAAAATTTCAATTTATAAACTAAAATTCCAATACATAAACCAAAATTTAAATTCATATCTTAAAGGTTAACTCATATCCACAAAAATTCAAGTCATATCCTAAAATTTCAATTTATAAACTACAATTCCAATACACAAACCAAAATTTCAATTCATATCCTAAAGGTTCAACTCATATCCACAAAAGTTCAAGTCAAATTCTAAAATTCTAAAACATCAATTTATAAACTACAATTCCAAGACATAAACCAAAATTTCAATTCATATACTAAAGGTTCAACTCATATCCATAAAAATTCAAGTCAAATCCTATAATTTCAATTTAGAAACTAAAATTCCAATATATAAATTAAAATTTCAATTCATATCCTAAAGGTTCAACTCATATCCACAAAAGTTCAAGTCAAATCCTAAAATTTCAATTTATAAACTAAAATTCCAATACATAAGCCTAAATTTCAATTCATATCCTAAAGGTTCAACTCATATCCACAAAAGTTCAAGTCAAATCCTAAAATTTCAATTTATAAACTAAAATTCCATTACATAAGCCAAAATTTCAATTCATATCCACAAAAGTTCAAGTCAAATCCTAAAATTTCAATTTATAAACTAAAATTCCAATACATAAACCAAAAGTTCAATTCATATCTTAAAGGTTCAACTCATATCCACAAAAGTTCAAGTCAAATCCTAAAATTTCAATTTATAAACTAAAATTTCAATACATAAACCAAAATTTAAATTCATATCCTAAAGGTGCAACTCATATCCACAAAATTTCAAGTCATATCCTAAAATTTCAAATTTATAAACTAAATTTCCAATACATAAGCCAAAATTTCAATTCATATCCTAAAGGTTCAACTCATATCCACAAAAGTTCAAGTCAAATCCTAAAATTTCAATTTATAAACTAAAATTCCATTACATAAGCCAAAATTTCAATTCATATCCACAAAAGTTCAAGTCAAATCCTAAAATTTCAATTTATAAACTAAAATTCCAATACATAAACCAAAATTTCAATTCATATCTTAAAGGTTCAACTCATATCCACAAAAGTTCAAGTCAAATCCTAAAATTTCAATTTATAAACTAAAATTTCAATACATAAACCAAAATTTCAATTCATATCCACAAAAGTTCAAGTCAAATCCTAAAATTTCAATTTATAAACTAAACTTCCAATACACAAACCAAAATTTCAATTCATATCCACAAAAGTTCAAGTCAAATCCTAAAATTTCAATTTATAAACTACAATTCCAATACACAAACCAAAATTTCAATTCATATCCTAAAGATTCAACTCATATCCACAAAAGTTCAAGTCAAATCCTAAAATTTCAATTTATAAACTAAAATTCCAATACATAAGCCAAAATTTCAATTCATATCCTAAAGGTTCAACTCATATCCACAAAAGTTCAAGTCAAATCCTAAAATTTCAATTTATAAACTAAAATTCCATTACATAAGCCAAAATTTCAATTCATATCCACAAAAGTTCAAGTCAAATCCTAAAATTTCAATTTATAAACTAAAATTCCAATACATAAACCAAAATTTCAATTCATATCTTAAAGGTTCAACTCATATCCACAAAAGTTCAAGTCAAATCCTAAAATTTCAATTTATAAACTAAAATTTCAATACATAAACCAAAATTTCAATTCATATCCACAAAAGTTCAAGTCAAATCCTAAAATTTCAATTTATAAACTAAACTTCCAATACACAAACCAAAATTTCAATTCATATCCACAAAAGTTCAAGTCAAATCCTAAAATTTCAATTTATAAACTACAATTCCAATACACAAACCAAAATTTCAATTCATATCCTAAAGATTCAACTCATATCCACAAAAGTTCAAGTCAAATCCTACAATTTCAATTTATAAACTAAAATTCCAATATATAAACCAAAATTTCAATTCATATCCTAAAGGTTCAACTCATATCCACAAAATTTCAAGTCATTTCCCAAAATTTCAAATTTATAAACTAAATTCCAATACATAAGCCAAAATTTCAATTCATATCCTAAAGGTTCAACTCAATACATAAACCAAAATTTCAATTCATATCTTAAAGGTTCAACTCATAACTATAAAAGATCAAGTCATATCCTAAAATTTTAATTTATAAATTGCAATTCCAATACACAAACTAAAATTCCATTACATAAACCAAAATTTCAATTCATATCCACAAAATATCAAGTCAAATCCTAAAATTTAAATTTATAAACTAAAATTCCAATACATAAACCAAAATTTAAATTCATATCTTAAAGGTTCAACTCATATCCACAAAAGTTCAAGTCATATCCTAAAATTTAAATTTATAAACTACAATTCCAATACACAAACCAAAATTTCAATTCATATCCTAAAGGTTCAACTCATATCCACAAAAGTTCAAGTCAAATTCTAAAATTCTAAAACATCAATTTATAAACTACAATTCCAAGACATAAACCAAAATTTCAATTCATATACTAAAGGTTCAACTCATATCCATAAAAATTCAAGTCAAATCCTATAATTTCAATTTAGAAACTAAAATTCCAATATATAAATTAAAATTTCAATTCATATCCTAAAGGTTCAACTCATATCCATAAAAGTTCAAGTCAAATCCTAAAATTTCAATTTATAAACTAAAATTCCAATACATAAGCCTAAATTTCAATTCATATCCTAAAGGTTCAACTCATATCCACAAAAGTTCAAGTCAAATCCTAAAATTTCAATTTATAAACTAAAATTCCATTACATAAGCCAAAATTTCAATTCATATCCACAAAAGTTCAAGTCAAATCCTAAAATTTCAATTTATAAACTAAAATTCCAATACATAAACCAAAAGTTCAATTCATATCTTAAAGGTTCAACTCATATCCACAAAAGTTCAAGTCAAATCCTAAAATTTCAATTTATAAACTAAAATTTCAATACATAAACCAAAATTTAAATTCATATCCTAAAGGTGCAACTCATATCCACAAAATTTCAAGTCATATCCTAAAATTTCAAATTTATAAACTAAATTTCCAATACATAAGCCAAAATTTCAATTCATATCCTAAAGGTTCAACTCATATCCACAAAAGTTCAAGTCAAATCCTAAAATTTCAATTTATAAACTAAAATTCCATTACATAAGCCAAAATTTCAATTCATATCCACAAAAGTTCAAGTCAAATCCTAAAATTTCAATTTATAAACTAAAATTCCAATACATAAACCAAAATTTCAATTCATATCTTAAAGGTTCAACTCATATCCACAAAAGTTCAAGTCAAATCCTAAAATTTCAATTTATAAACTAAAATTTCAATACATAAACCAAAATTTAAATTCATATCCACAAAAGTTCAAGTCAAATCCTAAAATTTCAATTTATAAACTAAACTTCCAATACACAAACCAAAATTTCAATTCATATCCACAAAAGTTCAAGTCAAATCCTAAAATTTCAATTTATAAACTACAATTCCAATACACAAACCAAAATTTCAATTCATATCCTAAAGATTCAACTCATATCCACAAAAGTTCAAGTCAAATCCTAAAATTTCAATTTATAAACTAAAATTCCAATACATAAGCCAAAATTTCAATTCATATCCTAAAGGTTCAACTCATATCCACAAAAGTTCAAGTCAAATCCTAAAATTTCAATTTATAAACTAAAATTCCATTACATAAGCCAAAATTTCAACTCATATCCACAAAAGTTCAAGTCAAATCCTAAAATTTTAATTTATAAACTAAAATTCCAATATATAAACCAAAATTTCAATTCATATCTTAAAGGTTCAACTCATATCCACAAAAGTTCAAGTCAAATCCTAAAATTTCAATTTATAAACTAAAATTTCAATACATAAACCAAAATTTCAATTCATATCCACAAAAGTTCAAGTCAAATCCTAAAATTTCAATTTATAAACTAAACTTCCAATACACAAACCAAAATTTCAATTCATATCCACAAAAGTTCAAGTCAAATCCTAAAATTTCAATTTATAAACTACAATTCCAATACACAAACCAAAATTTCAATTCATATCCTAAAGATTCAACTCATATCCACAAAAGTTCAAGTCAAATCCTAAAATTTCAATTTATAAACTAAAATTCCAATACATAAGCCCAAATTTCAATTCATATCCTAAAGGTTCAACTCATATCCACAAAAGTTCAAGTCAAATCCTAAAATTTCAATTTATAAACTAAAATTCCATTACATAAGCCAAAATTTCAATTCATATCCACAAAAGTTCAAGTCAAATCCTAAAATTTCAATTTATAAACTAAAATTCCAATACATAAACCAAAATTTCAATTCATATCTTAAAGGTTCAACTCATATCCACAAAAGTTCAAGTCAAATCCTAAAATTTCAATTTATAAACTAAAATTTCAATACATAAACCAAAATTTCAATTCATATCCACAAAAGTTCAAGTCAAATCCTAAAATTTCAATTTATAAACTAAACTTCCAATACACAAACCAAAATTTCAATTCATATCCACAAAAGTTCAAGTCAAATCCTAAAATTTCAATTTATAAACTACAATTCCAATACACAAACCAAAATTTCAATTCATATCCTAAAGATTCAACTCATATCCACAAAAGTTCAAGTCAAATCCTAAAATTTCAATTTATAAACTAAAATTCCAATACATAAGCCAAAATTTCAATTCATATCCTAAAGGTTCAACTCATATCCACAAAAGTTCAAGTCAAATCCTAAAATTTCAATTTATAAACTAAAATTCCATTACATAAGCCAAAATTTCAACTCATATCCACAAAAGTTCAAGTCAAATCCTAAAATTTTAATTTATAAACTAAAATTCCAATATATAAACCAAAATTTCAATTCATATCTTAAAGGTTCAACTCATATCCACAAAAGTTCAAGTCAAATCCTAAAATTTCAATTTATAAACTAAAATTTCAATACATAAACCAAAATTTAAATTCATATCTTAAAGGTTCAATTATATCCACAAAAGTTCATGTCAAATCCTAATATAATCAAAGAATGATCTTTGCTCTATAATATACTTCATATAATCAGTTTGCATTGACCCCAAATCTAGTAACCTCGTCTCACCCAGTACGAACTGCTCAGGCAATAAGCCACCTCAGACATAATCAAAAATCCCACAAGACGCCTCAATGTGCCAGTATGCTATCAATTCGAACGCGATACAAAAGGAAGGCGAACTCTAGAAGGAACTACTCAACTCGCACACTAACATAGACTTCCTCAGAAAACAGGGAAACATAACACACAAAAGCAAATATGGGCACTGAACTGAACATCACACTGTTGCGGCGTGCAACCCGATCCAAACAACATACCCATGGCGGTGTGTCACCCGATCCACATATAGAACTCACATAAGGAGATATACGTCGAGCTGAATAGCTCATCACATCAAAATACCGAATATCGGTCATAAACACACTAAGGTGCATAATATCATTCCCAAGGAAACATATAGCGCTATAGGCTACAAACTCAAGCACAACTGAGGTGCGATACATGATCTAAGTCTCATCCTGCTCATATAACATCACCGCTGAGCGGAACCTCAACACATAAGGAATTTACCAAGCCGTCTCACAACTCATACGGTGCAATATATCTTTACATGAATTAACTGACCACGAAATAAGACCGCGACTATCCTTCCATAAAGAGTGCATTGCTGAAATAAACACAACTGGCCTGACATAAGGCTCACTTCCACATTTAAACCTATTAACCGACCTCAAGTCGATCCTGATCGTGCCAAGCTAGGCCAATAATTTTTCACAGGTCCATAACCCAATAAACAGAGTGCCCTCCAGGCATAAATTCTCAAATGGATGATATTACCAAAATCCTCATACTTGGTTTAAATTTCTAATTAATCAAGTGACTACATGTCACACTTATACAATATTCCTATGGGACAAGCTCCCACCATCTTCCGAAATAATTAACGGGTCTGCACATCCAAACCACCAGCTGCACTAACGCTGAAAAGTGATCAAGAATCCCTAACCAGGATGCAAAGCCTTTCTCACAGAACACCGACCTCAGGTGATACTGACGTCAATACCCATCTTACTCAAATTACTGAAACTCATATACAGCTCATCTGAGATCGTGACATCACAGTCATTGACCAAACTGCAACCTTGGTCCTTACTTCAAATTCCATACCACTCACCGCACCTCACGTGCCAATATACGATAGACGCGATTTCCATCACAACTATGGAACCGCCGATAGGCTAATACTTCATCACATAAGACTTTCCATTTAACTCACTTCAGGAGAACTATAGTAGCCTACAGGCGAATTTTCATAATCGTCGAATATGCCAATCTCTAAGTAGTTATCCAAGCCACCATAACACTTTCTGGGATCCGCCTACTCATAATAGGCCCTAACAAAAGAATGCTTCAGAATAACATCAATCACTGCGGCCGACAAGCCTCACATTCATAACTCGATTACGCTAAACGAACCGATCACTGGCACCAGTATACCAACTCAACTATGGCTAATCAATCTACTTCCTTCCAATTTATCCTTGATTACCTTAGAAATAATAATATCTCCCTTTAACACCTAACTTATTCCAACCGCACTCACCCCGAGTGACCTTAAATCATGAGACCATGCTGTCTCAAAAACCATGACCATTTCATGTCTCTCAATGCTACACTGCAAGTCAAAACATCATAGAACATTCTGTGTCTTTCTTCATAAGCTGCTTCAAAAGCTTGACTCTTAACTGTACTTATAGACTCAGAATCATCAGGCACCACACTTTGCCTCTTGAATTCACTAGGACCGCTATTGAGAGCCACCCAGCTCTGACTTGGCCCCGAATGCAACCAACTCTACTAAATTTTATAACATATGAATACCCTCTCGATAAAGCACCCAGAGGGATCACTTCCATCAAAGCCTGCACCTATACGAGGCATAAATCATGAATCTTCCCTCAAGTCTGAACATGAGCCAATAAGGCTAACCATAGCATGCATCCAACAATTCATTTACTCAAATTACCACTCATGGTCCTTTTCCGTAGCTGCAATAACCCACCAATACGCCAATAACCAGAATTCACGCAGGTAATAAACCGTGCAATCAGCTAATTAACAGCAAGCTCCCCAACTTGGCTCGAAACCATAAATCACAACACATATACTCTATTGCTGTCGTAATATCATGGTGAGATTAAACTCACTCCATCATAAGCTCGTGGAAACGCGAATCATCTTGAATTTTAACTCTTCTGCAATTCTTGCATTTACTCACACAACAGTTAAGCTCACTCTCTAGGCGACTAATTTTTTTTTTTTTACTAAGTCCTAAATTTTTCAAAAATTTCGGCAAAGCCTCCTTTGTAATTGGTCTTATCCACCTGCCAGAGAATCACCAAAACCATCCTAACAACACATCCATAACTTGACAAAGCATCACAATGCATTTCAATTACATAAATCTAAATTGATACATGGACATGCGTTGCTCCTATTTGAATCATAATACATAGAAAATACCCTTCAACCCTCCAATATTGGGCTATTCAACCAAGTAGGAACATATTCTTTCTCTAATATTTTCGACCATCAAGGTGGTCTCCTTAACTCAACGATTTCGTCATAATACATTTACGGAAGCGATCTCAGCTCCCAGACTTATCTAACTAGGAGACACGAAAAATATTCTTCACGCACCCATAACTCGGGCTACTCAACGAATCACAATAAGAAACGAATCACTTAACAGTTCATCTACTATCCAGTAGGCTTCTTCGCCACTACCAAGTCGTACAAATACACCTCGCAACACTAACATACTCATCACGTGGATATCCAACCTCCATTCCGGCTAACAAGGACAATAATGAACATATGAGTTCAAAACACTTGCTTACAAAATCAGCACCTCGGTGCTCATGCCATTGGCAAAGATTTGGCCTCAAGTCCTCCTGACTGGTCTAACTTCAAACTCACATAGATTACACCTCGCCCCTCGATCGGGGAATCAAAAGCCATCGAGACACATCTGATACTGAGCGCCCGTTGGTGCATACGATCACGCGGAATGAATTTCAAAAGTTTCTTTTCAAGCTGAATCAAGGACGCACGATAAGAATTCAAGAATGTGAAGTTTTCCTAAAGGTTCTGCAGCCTCCCGAGGATAAGTACAGACGTCTCCGTACCGATCCGCGAGACTCTACTAAACCGGCTCATGACTCGTGAGACCAAGTAACCTAGGCTCTGATACAAACTTGTCACGCCCCAAAATCCCAACCCGGTCGTGATGGCGCCTCTCGTGGAGACAAAGCCAGCCAACAACAAAACAATACATCTCTTTATAATTACTTAGCAGGAATAAGTCTAATTCGCAGATAATATAATCACAAGTGCGAAGTAAACATGATAGAATAATGGAAACCATCCCGACTCAGCCCGAAATCGGGGTGTCACAAGCCACGAGCATCTAAAGATCTAAATACTAATACAAGACCAGCAATATACAGAATGGAATTTAGAATCAATGAAGAAATACGGTGTCGTGAACGCTGACGGTCACCTTGCTCAGCTACAATAGTATACCTTCAGTCCGCTAATAACCCGCTACCGGGTGAACAGTACCTGCAACTGCACGCGAGGTGCAGGGAGTAAAGTGAGTACTTCCAACTCAGTGGTAATAAGAGTAAATAATAACTGAGCGATAAGAAATCACGTAATAACACTTCATCATGCTATCTAAGACGGTACAACCCTTTTTGAAAACAGTAATTCCATGAAAATCCTTTATAAAATATCTGACTCAGTTTTAAACCTCTTTTGAAAATAATCTTTTTAACAGTTGCAAAATAATTCCAGCCATCGGTGTCACTATGCATAGAAACCCGCCCCTCGGGCAATATCTTCGTTCCTGGACAGCCACTCGGGCCCCAACACTCAAGGATCAGATAGCACCAGCAAAAGCAGATAAATATCTCCAGAAATATCACAACGACAAATAATGAACAAATGCATGAATGCAATGCAATGCATATGATGGTACATTCCAGTACCCACTGCGGCGTGCAGCCCGAGCCATCCATATTTATTTATCGTCGACGACGCTCACTGGGGGTGTGTACAGACTCCGGAGGGGCTCATACAGCCCAAGCGCAATATACTGGTCAGTCAATGTTACCTGACCGGTCAGCCAATGTTACCTGACCAATTTATATCCTACAGTGCCATTGTTACCACTGTTCCAAGTATATATTTCAGTGTCATGTACAGACTCCGGAGGGGCTCCTACAGCCCAAGCGCAATATACTGGTCAGTCAATGTTACCTGACTAGTCAGCCAATGTTACCTGACCAATTTATATCCTACAGTGCCATTGTTACCACTGTTCCAAGTATAACATACAGTGTCATTGTTACCACTGTTTCAGGTATATATATTACAGTGTCATTGTTACCACTGTTTCAAGTCACTTTATTATCAGTGTCATTGTTACCACTATTTCAAGTATATATATTACAATGTCATTGTTACCACTGTTTCAAGTCACTTTATTATCAGTCCAGAAAATAATATAGTAAGCCCCTTGGGCATTTACAAAATCGAAATTTCCAGCCCGAAATGCATTTAAAATGTCATTTAAGTTTTCAAAACTTAGAAATACGGCTGCGTTTGCAAAACAGCATTTAAAACCTTGGACTGAAGTTAGATGATATGCAAATCATGCTAAGCATTAATATCAATCCTCGAAGGATTTTAAATGTCGGCACAAGGCCCCAAACATGGCAATCAACCCAAATTATGATGATAACAAGAAATTTTAGTCAAATACGCAGTAAAATCAACAACCGGGACGGACCAAGTCACAATCCACAATGGTGCTCTACCCCACGCTCATATCTGGCGTGCAAGTCACCTCAATACAACACTATGATGTGCAAATCTGGAGTTTCAAACCCTCAGGATATCATTTACAAGTATTACTCACCTCTAACCGGCCGTAGACTAGTCCCCAATGCCCTTTCCTCTTGAATCGACCTCTTCGCGCGTCGAATCTAGTCAAAACCACAACAAATACGTTACAATAGGCTAAGGGAATATAACCCAATCGAAAAGACTCGAAAAATGTCGAAAATCCCGAAATTAGCAGAACCCGAGCCCGGGACCACGTCTCAAAATTCAGAAATTTTTACATCAATACGACCCTTATCTCGCCACGAGTCTATACATACCAAATTCACAAAAATCGGCGTTCATTTGACCCCTCAAATCACCATTTAATTCTCTTAAGTTTCAAGCCCTAAACCACCATTTTTGTCCATAATTTACTTGAGTTTTCCGCTCTAATCCATGTATTTAACTTGGAAATAAGTAGAAACAATTCACCTTTGATGCTTGATGAAATCCCCCTTGAAATTCTCTCCAAAATAATCCAAGCCAAATGAAAGAAATGAAAGAAATAAGCCAAATTCGTGTTTAAAAGAATCTGCCCGTGCTTCGTCGAGTTGTACCTTGCACTTGTGCTATACAAGTTGTACATCCTATTAAAAATTTTCCTTGTCGGACACCTTTTGTTTAAACACCCATAACGTCTTGTATAAGTATCGAAATGACAAACAGATTGAAGATTTAGAAACTACACTCAAAGATCTTTAATTTGATAGGTTGTACACCATATAACTCTTTATATATCCCGATATATGATCTTCTAAAGTAGGCTTCCCGAATAAGAAAATTGCAGCAGAAATTTCTGCAGCTTTTTCTTTTCTTTTTGGTCCGAATTTCATTCCGTTAACCTTCCGAAATCCACCCGAGGCCCTCGGGACCTTAACCAATTATATCAACATGTCCACAATATCATTTAAACTTGTCCCAACCTTCGAAACACCCAAAATAACATCAAAACATCAAATCATCATCGAATTCAAGCCTAAGTTTCCAAAAACTTCCGAAAATACACTTTCGATCAAAAACCCGACCAAACGATGTCCGAATGACCTGAAATTTTGCACACACATCACAAATGACATAAAAAAGCTACAGCAATTCTCGTAATTCCATTCTGACTCCCGGATCAAAATCTCACCTATCAACCGGAATTCGCCAAAATACTAATTTCGCCAATTCAAGCTAAATTCTACACCGGTCATCACAAAAATATTCCGGACACACTCCTAAGTCCCAAATCACCTAACGAAGCTATCCGAACCATAAAATTCACATTTCGAGCCCTCTAACACATAAGCCAATATCCGGTTGACTTTTCCAACTTAAGCTTCCTTAAAAGAGACTAAGTGTCTCAAACCTTACCAAAACTACTCCGAATGACTTCAAATTTTACACACAAGTCATATTCGACATTACGGACTTGCACCAACTTTCGGAATCGCATTCCGACCCAGATATCAAAATTTCCACTTCCGGTCGAATTTTCTCTAAAACCTTCAAATTTCTATATTTAGCCAAATGACTTCAAAATGACCTCCGGACATTCGAATTCACTTCCGATCGTGCTCCCAACTCCAGAATCACCATACGGAACTATTCCCAGACTCGGAATCCCAAACACACATCTATAACTCTGAAATGTCTTCCAACCCAAATTTATGAAATTCTTCTAAAATACTAACTTCCACAATATACGCCGAAATGCTCAAGGATTATCCAAAACCAAATCCGGACACACGCCCAAGTCCGAAATCATCATACGAACATGCTGGAACTTTCAGATCTCAATTCCGAGGTCGTTTACTCAAAATTCTAATCCTAGTTCATTTCTTCAATTTTAAGCTTTCAAAATGAGAATTTCCATTTAGATTTGACTTCAAACTTCCTGAATTTTAATTCTGACCGTACACACAAGTCAATATACCTGAGATGAAGCCGCTCATGGCCTCAAACTGCTTAATGATGCGTCGGAGCTCGGGTCGTTACATTACCACTGTTTCAAGTCACTTTATAATCAGTCCAGAAAATAATATAATAAGCCCCTTGGGCATTTACAAAACAGAAGTTTCCAGCCCGGAATACATTTAAAAATATCATTTAAGTTTTCAACACTTAGAATTATGGCTGAGTTTGCAAAACAGCATTTAAAACCTTGGACTGAAATTAAATGATATGCAAATCATGTTAAGCAGTAATATCAATCCTCGAAGGATTTTACAAATCGGCACAAGGCCCCAAACATGACATCAAGCCCAGTAATATTAATGAAGGATGTGTATCAATCACCAGTATAGTATAAACATCACACGGGGTGGACCAAGTCACAATCCCCAGTAGTATCCGACCCCGCACTCGCCTGGAGTTCGTGTCACGCCTCAATATAGCGTTACGATGTGAAAGTCCGGGGTTTCAAACCCTCAGAATAGCATTTACATCTATTACTCACCTCGAACCGGCTACTTCTTTAGCTGGCGACGCCTTTGCTCCTCGAATTGGCCTCCACGTGCGTCGAATCTCCAATCACTTCCCGTCAAAACCCCTTCAATTCCCGTCAAAAAGCTCTCAAGGTTGCTCAAAAATGGTGGAAAAATGGGTTGGGTTCGCGGATGAAATGTTAATATTTCGGGAGTACTGTTCACGGGTCACTATTCAGGACACTGTTCACCTGTCACTGTTAACGGGTCACTATTCACGATACTGTTCACTGGTCACTGTTCACCCGCGCGGTTACTGTTCACTGCTGCAGAAAATACAACAGCTTTTTATGAAATTTGCAGCACAGCCATTTTTTCCTAAAATGTCTCTAACTCCATCATACGAACTCGTAATTAGACGATTCTTGTTCCTATGAGTCACAAATAATAATACGAACACAACCCTTCAATCAAAACTCAATTCGGAGCTCGTTTGACCAGTTCAATACCCATTTCGCTCGTTAAACAATTAACTCACATTTCACGTCAAAAACCCAATCGCGACTTGATGAAATTAAACCAAAATTTCCATATCAGTCCTATAATTCATGATTTAAATTCTGGAAGTCTCGAAATCAAATTTGGATCTCTATAACTACAAATGAACCTTTAGATCAGTACATATATGCTCAAAACGGCAAAAATCTACCAAAAATGACCCGTTGGGCATCCGAAACACACCCGAGGCCAGTGGGACCTTAACCAATCATTCCCACATAATTCATAACATCATTAAGACCTGCTCCAATCATCAAAACACCTCAAACAATATCAAATTATCCAAAACTCATCGAATTCAAGCCTAAGTTTCCAAAACTTTCTGAACATACACTTTCAATCAAAAACCTGACCAAACGATGTCCGAATAACCTAAAATTTTGTACACACATCACAAATGACATAACAAAGCTACAACAACTCTCGAATTCCATTCCGACTCCCGGATCAAAATCTCACCTATCAACTCGAATCCGCCAAAATACTAACTTTGCCAATTCAAGCTTAATTCTACCTCAATCATCACAAAAATATTCCGGACACACTCCTAAGTCCCAAATCACCTAACGAAGCTATCCGAACCATAAAATTTACATTTCGAGCCCTCTAACACAAAAGTCAATATCCGATTGACTTTTCCAACTTATGCTTCCTTAAGAGAGACTAAGTGTCTCAAACCTTACCAAAACTAGTCCGAATGACTTCAAATTTTGCACGCAAGTCACATTCGATATTACGGACTTGCACCAACTTTCAGAATCACATTCTGACCCCGATATCAAAATTTTCACTTCCGGTCGAATTTTCTCAAAAACCTTCAAATTCCTATATTTAGCCAAATGATTTCAAAATGACCTCCGGACATCCGAATTCACTTCCAATTGCGCTCCCAACTCCAGAATCACCATACAGAGCTATTCCCAGACTCGGAATCCCAAACGGACATCTATAACTCTGAAATGCCTTCCAACCCAAGTTTATGAAATTCTTCTAAAATACTAACTTCCACAATATATGCCGAAATGCTCATGGGTTATCCAAAACCAAATCCGTACATACGCCCAAGTCCAAAATCATCATTCGAACATGCTGGAACTTTCAGATCCCAATTCCGAGGTCGTTTACTCAAAATTCCAATCTTAGCCATTTTCTTCAACTTAAGGTTGCCGCAACGAAAAGTTTCTTTCCAATTTGACTCCGAATTTCTTGAAATTCAATTCTGACCATAGGTACAAGTCAATATACCTAAAATGAAGTTGTTCATGACTTCCAACTACTGAACGATGCGCTAGAGCTTAAAACGACCGGTCGGGTCGTTACACAAAAAATTCAATTTATATCCTAAAGGTTCAACTCAGATCCACAAAAGTTCAAGACAAATCCTAAAATATCAATTTATAAACTAAAATTCCAATACATTAACCTAAAGTTCAATTCATATCCTAAAGGTTCAACTTATATCCACAAAAGTTCAAGTCATATCCTAAAATTTCAATTTATATACTAAAATTCCAATACGTAAACCAAAATTTCAATTCATATCCTAAAGGTTCAACTCATATCCACAGAAGTTCAAGTCAAATCCTAAAATTTTAATTTATAAACTAAAATTCCAATACATAAACCAAAATTTCAATTCATATCCTAAAGGTTCAACTCATATCCACAAAAGTTCAAGTCAAATCCTAAAATTTCAATTTATAAACTAAACTTCCAATACATAAACAAAAATTTCAATTCATATCCGAAAGGTTCAACTCATATCCACAAAAGTTCAAGTCAAATCCTAAAATTTCAATTTATAAACTAAAATTTCAATAGAAAAACCAAAATTTCAATTCATATCCTAAAGGTTCAACTCATATCCACAAAAGTTCAAATCAAATCCTAAAATTTCAATTTATAATCTAAAATTCCAATACATAAACCAAAATTTCAATTCATATCCTAAAGGTTCAACTTATATCCACAAAAGTTCAAGTCATATCCTAAAATTTCAATTTATAAACTAAAGTTCAAATACATAATCCAAAATTTTAATTCATATCCTAAATGTTCAACTCATATCCACAAAAGTTCAAGTCAAATCCTAAAATTTCAATTTGTAAACTAAAATATCAATACATAAACCAAAATTTCAATTCATATCCACAAAAGTTTAAGTCAAATCCTAAAATTTCAATTTATAAACTAAAATTCCAATACATAAACCAAAATTTCAATTCATATCTTAAAGGTTCAACTCATATCCACAAAAGTTCAAGTCATATCCTAAAAACAATTTATAAACTACAATTCCAATACACAAACTAAAATTCCATTACATAAACCAAAATTTCAATTCATATCCACAAAAGTTCAAGTCAAATCCTAAAATTTCAATTTATAAAGTAAAATTCCAATACATAAACCAAAATTTCAATTCATATCTTAAAGGTTCAACTCATATCCACAAAAGTTCAAGTCATATCCTAAAATTTCAATATATAAACTACAATTCCAATACACAAACCAAAATTTCAATTCATATCCTAAAGGTTCAACTAATATCCACAAAAGTTCAAGTCAAATTCTAAAATTCTAAAACTTCAATTTATAAACTAAAATTCCAAGACATAAACCAAAATTTCAATTCATATACTAAAGGTTCAACTCATATCCACAAAAATTCAAGTCAAATCCTATAATTTCAATTTAGAACCTAAAATTCCAATACATAAATTAAAATTTTAATTCATATCCTAAAGTTTCAACTTATATCTACAAAAGTTCAAGTCAAATCCTAAAATTTCAATTTATAAACTAAAATTCCAATACATAAATCAAAATTTAAATTCATATCCTAAAGGTTCAACTCATATCCACAAAAGTTCAAGTCAAATCCTAAAATTTCAATTTATCAACTAAAATTCCAATACACAAACCAAAATTTCAATTTATATCCTAAAGGTTCAACTCATATCCACAAAAGTTCAAGTCATATTCTAAAATTTCAATTTATATACTAAAATTCCAATACATAAACCAAAATTTCAATTCATATAATAAAGGTTCAACTCATATCCACAAAAGTTCAAGTCAAATCCTAAAATTTCAATTTATAAACTAAAATTCCAATACATACACCAAAATTTCAATTCATATCCTAAAGGTTCAACTCATATCCACAAAAGTTCAAGTCAAATCCTAAAATTTCAATTTATAAACTAAACTTCCAATACATAAACAAAAATTTCAATTCATATCCTAAAGGTTCAACTCATATCCACAAAAGTTCAAGTCAAATCCTAAAATTTCAATTTATAAACTAAAATTCCAATACATAAACCAAAATTTCAATTCATATCCTAAAGGTTCAACTCATATCCACAAAAGTTCAAATCAAATCCTAAAATTTCAATTTATTGTCACAACACAAACCCCGCTCAGGTCGTGATGGCGCCTCTCATGAAGACAAGGCCAGCCAACCCTTTTAAACAACCTTTTTCAACAATATATAAACATGAATTAAACAGTTTCAAGATAATTAGATAACGTGATTTCACGAAATATAACCCAATTCGACCCAAACCGGGGTGTCATAAGTCACGAGCATCTAAAGAGTTTAAATATGACTAAAAATCTAGTAATATATAGGATGGAATTTAGAATCCAAGGAATAGGTATGGTGCCACAAACGCAGGCGGCCACCTTGCTCAGCTATGATAGCAAAACATCAAATCAGCTAATATCCTGCTACCGGGTGATCAGTATCTGCAGCTGCACGCGAGGTGCAGGGAGTAAAGTGAGTACTCCAACTCAGTGAGTAATAAAAGTAAATAATAACTGAAAGCAAGAAATCACGTAAGACACTCCATCATGCTATATAGAACAGTACAACCCCTCTTTAGAAAAACAGTAAAACCGTAAAATCCTTTGGAAAACATCTGGGCTCAGTTAGAAACCTCTTTTGAAATTGATCTTTCAACAGTTGCCAAAAATACTTTCAAAACAATTTGTGACACTATGCACCGAAATACGCCCCTCGGTAAATATCTTCGTTCCTGGTCAGCCACTCGGGCTCAGTATCTCAGAACAGTATCAGCCTCTTGGGCTCAGAACAGTATGAAGAAACCAGTCAATGAAATAAGAGCACATAATTATTATGGTAGATAATGCAGATGAGGAATAAATGCATGAGTGCAATGCAATGCATATGACGGTACCCTCTGGTACCCACTGCGGCGTGCAGCTCGAGTCATCCATATTTATTTATCATCGACGGCGCTCACTGGGAGTGTGTACAGACTCCGGAGGGGCTCCTACAGCCCAAGCACAATATCTTGGTCAGTCATTGTTACCTGACCAGTCAGCCATTGTTACCTGACCAATTTACATCATACAGTGCCATTGTTACCACTATTTCAAGTCACATCATACAATGTCATTGCTACCACTGTTTCAAGTTACAACATACAGTGTCATTGTTACCACTGTTCAAGTTACATCACACAGTGTCATTGTTATCACTGTTTCAAGTTACAACATACAGTGTCATTATTACCACTGTTCAAGTTACATCACACAGTGTCATTGTTATCACTGTTTCAAGTTACATCATACAATGTCATTGTTACCACTGTTCAAGTTACATCACACAGTGTCATTGTTATCATTGTTTCAAATTTCTGCTCGGTCCAGAAAAACAATATAAGCCCCTTGGGCATTTATAAAACAGTAGTCCTCAGCCCGAAACAACACTAAAAATATCTTTTGAGTTTTCAAAACTTAGAGATATGGCTGAGTTCGCAAAACAGTATTCGAAACCTTGGTTTGAGACCGTATGATATGCAAATTATGCTAAAACAGTAATATCAAACCCCGAAGGATTCTACAAGTCGGCACAAGGACCCAAAAATGGCAATCAGCCCAAATTATGATGATAACAAGTAATTTCAGTTAAATACGCAGTAAAATCAACAACCGGGACGGACCAAGTCACAATCCCCAATGGTGCTCTACCCCATGCTCATATCCGGCGTGCAAGTCACCTCAATACAGCACTATGATGTGCAAATCCGGGGTTTCAAACCCTCGGGATATCATTTACAAGTATTACTCACCTCTAGCTCGTTATGCCCTTGCCTCTCAAATTGGCCTCCTCGTGTGACGAATCTGCCAAAAATACACAAACATCGATGAAGTTCGATTTCTAAAAGACGGGGTTTTAACCCTACATATCTGAAATTTGCCCCTTAATGATATTATAATGATCCCATACAGTTATGTAACTTCAATCTACAATACAACACTCAATAGGGCCAATATTAGTACTAGATCCCATAAATTATGCCATTTAGGCATATTATCAAACATCTTGTAAGCATAAATATTTACACCTCTTAACTATAGCATTGGTTCCTCCAACTATCACCATCAACCAACAATTCATCCCACTATTATTCTTTAACAATTTATACTCCTAACATCACATGTGAGATCAACCATTCACTCCAAACCAACAAAAATTCCATCCAATAAACACCTTTGAATCCCTACCATATTCATGTATTTAAATTGGGAATTTATGGCTTCCAACCACCATACAATAAGTTGTAATACTTGATTCATACTCATATTCCCATAATATATCCATATATGTGAGTCTAAGGTGTAGGATTTACCTTTTGGAAGAAATCTTGCAAAACCCTTCTTTGAGTTCTTGAAGGAATTTCTTGAAAATCTAAGGATTTTCAAGATCAATCCATGTTAATATAAGTGTTTAGGAGTAGTAATCAACTCAAACTACTCCAAAAATCTTACCTTGGATCATAGAAATAAAGAGTGGGACGAAATCCACTTGAGAGAGCAAGCCCTTGCTCCAAAAATGGCTTGGGAACTCTCTATTCCTGGTCTTGGGGTATTTAGGGGCCTGCTACTAGCGCGGCCGCGCATCTGGGCGCGCTAGTTTGCCCAGTGTTCTGTCTTGGGCGCGCATATTTTAGCGCGGGCGCACATCTGGGCGCGCTAGTGACACATGCCCAGTAAAATGGTGATAACTTTCTGTATACACCTCCAAATGACAAACGGTTTATTGCGTTGGAAAGTAGACTCAAAGGGAGTTAATTTGATAGGTTGTGAGTCACACAACTCCTTATATAGCGGGAGATATTATCGTCCAAAGTGAGGTCTTACGTGCACTCATTTACAACTTTCGTCTATTATGAAATTTTTCCAACTTCAAAAGTTTCCATTAGCCATTCGAAATCGCTCCGAAGCCCCCGGGACCTCAATCAAACACGCCAACATATCCCATACATTATTCGAACTTGTTCCAATCAACAAAACACCTAAAACAACATCAAAACCATCAATTCACATCGAATTCAAGCCTAAGGTTTTTCCAAAAACTTTCGAAACACGCATTGGATCAAAAACTCAACCTAACCACCTCCGAATGAAATAAAATTTTGCACACACATCCCAAATCACATAACGAAGCTACAACAACTCTTGGAATTCCATTCCGACTCCCGGATCAAAATATCACCTATCAACCGGAAATCGCCAAAATACTAACTTTGTCAATTCAAGCCTAATTCTACACCGGACCTCCAAAACCACTTCCGATCACGCTCCTAATTCACAATTCATCTCCCGGAGCTAACGGAGCCATCAAAATTTACATCCGAACCCTCTAACTCATAAGTCAATGCCCGGTTGAGTTTTCCAACTTAAGTCTTCTTAAAAGAGACTAAATGTCTCATTTCTTATCAAAATTGCTCCAAATAAATTATAATGCATCCAATACCAATAATGAAACATGAGGAAGCAGAAAATGGGAAGAACGGGGCAGTAACTCACGAGACGACGGGTCGGGTCATTACATTTATAATCTAAAATTCCAATACATAATCCAAAATTTTAATTCATATCCTAAAGGTTCAACTCATATCCACAAAAGTTCAAGTCAAATCCTAAACTTTCAATTTATAAACTAAAATATCAATACATAAACCAAAATTTCAATTCATATCCACAAAAGTTCAAGTCAAATCCTAAAGTTTCAATTTATAAACTAAAATTCCAATACATAAACCAAAATTTCAATTCATATCTTAAAGGTTCAACTCATATCCACAAAAGTTCAAGTCATATCCTAAAATTTCAATTTATAAACTACAATTCCAATATACAAACCAAAATTTCAATTCATATCCTAAAGGTTCAACTCATATCCACAAAAGTTCAAGTCAAATTTTAAAATTCTAAAACTTCAATTTATAAACTAAAATTCCAAGACATAAACCAAAATTTCAATTCATATACTAAAGGTTCAACTCATATCCACAAAAATTCAAGTCAAATCCTATAATTTCAATTTAGAACCTAAAATTCCAATACATAAACCAAAATTTAAATTCGTATCCTAAAGGTTCAACTCATATCCACAAAAGTTCAAGTCAAATCTTAAAATTTCAATTTATCAACTAAAATTCCAATATACAAACCAAAATTTCAATTTATATCCTAAAGGTTCAACTCATATCCATAAAAGTTCAAGTCATATCCTAAAATTTCAATTTATAAACTAAAATTCCAATACATAAACAAAAATTTCAATTCATATCCTAAAGGTTCAACTCATATCCACAAAAGTTCAAGTCAAATCCTAAAATTTCAATTTATAAACTAAAATTCCAATACATTAACCAAAAGTTCAATTCATATCCTAAAGGTTCAACTTATATGTCACGACCCAATTTTCTAACCCGGTCGTGATGGCGCCTCTCGTGAAGACAAGGCCAGCCAACTAACCCAAATCATATCTTTAACAATTATTAAACATAAATGAATAAATAAATACAGCTTAACGACAATAATAACCAGTGTTTAAAGCCCAACATAACCCGACCGGGGTGTCACAAGTCACGAGCATCTAAAGAAATCCTGAACACAACTACAGGGCCAATAATATACAAAATTAAATTTTGAAATTCTAAAGACAATGTCCGGTGCCGCGAACACTGGCGGTAACCTTGCTCAGTTACAATAGTAATACCTTCAACGAGCTAGTATCCCGCTACCGGGTGATCAATACCTGCAGCTGCACGCGAGATGTAGGGAGTAAAGTGAGTACTCCGATCCAGTGAGTAATAAAATTAACTACAGTCTGAAGATAAGAAAATTCAGTAAATACACAAAGTAAGCTAAAATCCAAATATACAGCAACATGTGGAACTGAGCAACTAAACAACAGTATAAATACAAATACATGAATGCAATGCAATGCATATGATGGTATATTCCAGTACCCACTACGGCGTGCAGCCCGAGCCATCCATATTTATTTATCGTCAACGGCGCTCACTGGGGGTGTGTACAGACTCCGGAGGGGCTCCTACAGCCCAAGCGCAATATCTTGGTCAGTCATTGTTACCTGACCGGTCAGCCCATTGTTACCTGACCAATTTACATAATACAGTGTCATTGTTACCACTGTTTCAAGTATATCATACAGTGTCATTGTTACCACTATTTCAAGTATATCATACAGTGTCATTGTTACCACTGTTTCAAGTCACAAGTGCAATATCTTGGTCAGTCATTGTTACTTGACCGGTCAGCCCATTGTTACCTGACCAATTTACATAATACAGTGCCATTGTTACCACTGTTTCAAGTCACTTTATAATCAGTCCAGAAAATAATATAATAAGCCCCTTGGGCATTTACAAAATAGAAGCTTGCAGCCCGAAATACATTTAAAATATCATTTGAGTTTTCAACACTTAGAATTACGGCTAAGTTTGCAAAACAGTAATTAAAACCTTGGGCTGAAATTAAATGTTATTAATTCCCGAAGGATTCTACAAGTCGGCACAAGGCCCCCAAACATGGCATTAAGCCCAAATATCATCAATACATGTGCGTATCAGTCGCCAACATAATATAAGTATCAATACAATGTGCGAATCAGTCGCCAATATACTATAATTATCACTCGGGATGGACCAAGTCACAATCTCCAATCAGATACGACCCTGCACCTGCCATGGGATGCGTGTCATGCCTCAATATAGCGTTACGATGTGAAAGTCCGGGGTTTCAAACCCTCAGAACAACAGTTGCATCAATTACACAACTCGAACCGGCTACTTCTTTAGCTCGTGACGCCTTTGCCCCTCGAATTGGCCTCCACGTGCGTCGAATCTGCCCAAAATCACAACGAATATGTCGCTTTATGCTAAAGGGACAATACCCAATCGAAAGCAATCGAAAAATATCGAAATTCACGAAAATTGCAAAACCCGAGCCCCGGGCCCACTTCTCAAAATCCAGAAATTTTTACATCAAAATGTTCCTTATATCGCCATGAGTCTATACATACCAAATTCACAAGAATCGGAATCTATTTGACCCCTCAAATCCCAAATTAAGAATTTCAATTTCAAGCCCTATTTTCTTACAATTTGGCTATATTTTCATGAATTGCAAGGATGATTGCACAATATAATCTTGTATTTAGTTCATAGGACTTACCTCCAATCACTTTCCGTCAAAACCCCTTCAATTACCGTCCAAAAGCTCTCAAGGTTACTCAAAAATGGTGGAAAAATGGGTTGGGTTCGCGGATGAAATGTTAATATTTCGGAAGTACAGTTCACGGGTCACTATTCATGACATTGTTCACGGGTCACTATTCACCCGTCACTGTTCACCTCAAGCCAAAGTTAGAATAAACCCTTACCTCGAATGCTCCAAACTCAACTCACGCTTCTAGTATAGCTTTACCTCTTGATTCCTCCACCAATCTGCTCGAATCTAGTCATAAGTTACTTAATCACATTAATAATTACTAAATGAATCACTCCCCATGCATGAAAATAAATTTTACAAGGTTTTTCCCAAAATGGTCAAAAACACCTCCGGACCCACGTGGTCGAAACTCAAGGTTCGGACCAAAACCCGGTTACCCATTCTCCCACGAATCCAAATATATGATTTGTTTTGAAATCGGACCTCAAATTGAGGTCCAACTTCTCAGTTTGTAGAAAACCTAGGTTCTACCCAAAACACCCAATTTCCCCCATGAAAATCTTTGATTTGAATTTGAAATCATGCAAAAAGATGTCAAGGAATAAAGAAATTAAGTTAAAAATCACTCACCAATCGTTTTGGAGAAGAAAAGTTGTTTGGAAAATCGCCTCTTAGGTTTTGGGTTTTTGAAAAGTGGAAAAAATGACTGAAAATCCCGAATTTATATATTTTTGCTGGGGGCTGGCGTGGACCGCGTAGAAATACACCGCTGCCGCGTGGCTGCCAGCGCGGACCGCACGGAAATGTACCGCGGCCGCGCCGAGGGAGGGAAGAAGTGGGCTCTCTGAACCCACCCAGCGCGGACCGCACTGATTGGTGTGCGGCCGCGCTGGTCGACTTGGCTACCGACCCTCTGAACCCCCACCACGCGGACCGCACAGAAAAGCACTGTGGCCGTGTGGCTGCCAGGGCGGACAGCGCGGAAATGGCCGCAGCCGCGCTAGGCCTGCAACACCTGAACATGCATTTTTTTAAGTCTAAGACCTCCCGGGCCCCACTCAAAACTCACCCGAGCCCTCGGGGCTCCAAACCAAACATACATATGATCTTAAAAACATCTTACGGTCTCATTTTTGCGATCAAATGGCCAAAATAACATCATATACATAGAATCAAGCCTCAAAACACATGATTTTCTTTCAACTTTCATAAAACTCAAATTCCCCATTTTAAGTCCGAAACACGTCACATGACGTCCGTTTTTAGCCAAACTTTACAGATAGTGCTTAAAACATATTTAAGACTCGTACCGGGCGTCGGAACAAAAATACGAGCCCGATACCATAGTGTTCTGATTAATTTCCTTCTTCATTTTCCTTAATTAATTTCAGAAAACAATTTCACACAAAATTTCATTTCTCGGGCTTGGGACCTAGGAATTTAATTCTGGGCACACGCCCAAGTCTCATATTTTTTTACGGACCCTCCAGGACCGTCGAATCACAGGTCCGGGTCCGTTTACCCAAAAATATTGACCGAAGTCAATATTATGCATGTTAATATAAAAATCCATCAAATTTTTCATATGATTCACATATTCTAACATAAAAACTTTCCGGCTACGCGCCCGAACTGCGCACACATCGAGGCAACTAAAAGCGAGGTTTTCAAGGCCTCGGAAGCGCGGAACAAGGAAGAACTACGGTGATGACCCTTCGGGTCGTCACATTCTCCACCTCTAAAACAACCGTTCGTCCTCGAACGGACAAAATAAAGAAGTACCTAAGTCGGGAAATAGATTAGGATAACGGCCCCACATATCGAACTTGGACTCCCAGGTCGATGCCTCAGGAGGCTGACCTCTCCACTGAACACGCACCGAAGAAAAACTCTTCGACCTCAACTATCGAACCTGCCGGTCTAGAATAGCCACCGGCTCCTCCTCATATGACAGATCCTTGTCCAATTGGACAGTGCTGAAATCTAACACGTGCGATAGAACTCCGCGATACTTCCAGAGCATAGATACATGAAACACGGGATGCACAACTGACAAGCTAGGTGTGATGACCAGACCCGTTGTCTCATGAGTTACTGTCTCGTTCGTCCCATTTTCTTCTCCTCATGTTTCATTATCGGTATTGGGTGCATTAGAATTTATGTGGAGCGATTTTGATAAGAAAAGAGACATTTAGTCTCTTTTAAGAAGGTTTAAGTTGGAAAAGTCAACCGAACGTTGACTTATGAGTTAAAGGGCTCGGATGTGAATTTCGACGGTTTGGTTAGTTTCGGCAGGTGATTTGTGACTTAGGAGCAGGACCGGAAGTAATTTTGGAGGTCCGGTGTTGAATTAGGCTTCAATTGGCGAAGTTAGTATTTTGGCGAATTCCGGTTGATAGGTGAGATTTTGATCCGGGTGTCGGAATGAAATTTCGAGAGTTGTTGTAGCTTCATTGTGTCATTTGGGATATGTGTGCAAAATTTCAGGTCATTCGGACATCGTTTGGTCCGGTTTTTGATCTAATGTGTGTTTTAGAAGTTTTAAAAGAACTTAGGCTTGAATTCGATATAATTTGATGATTTTGGCATTAGTTGAGGTGTTTTGACGATTGGAGCAAGTTTGGATAATGTTTTAAGACATGTTGGTGCTTTCACCCGCGCGGTTACTGTTCACTGCTGCAAAAAATACAGCAGCTTTTTATGAAATTTGCAGCACAACCATTTTTCACTTAAATGGCTCTAACTCCATCATACGAACTCAGAATTAGATGATTCTTGTTTATATGAGTCACAAATAATAATACGAACACAACCCTTCAATCGAAACTCAATTCAGAGCTCGTTTGCCCAGCTCTATACCCATTTCGCTTATTAAACAATTAACTCACATTTCACGTCAAAAACCCAATCGCGACTTGATGAAATTAAACCAAAATTTCTAGATTAGTCCTATAAGTCATGATTTAAATTCTGGAAGTCTTGAAATCAAATTTGGATCTCTAGAACTAAAAATGAACCTTTAGATCATTACATTTATGCTCAAAACGGCAAAAATCTTCCAAAAATGACCCGTTGGGCATCCGAAACACACCCGAGGCCAGTGGGACCTCAACCAATCATTCCCACATAATTCATAACATCATTAAGACCTGCTCCAACCATCAAAACACATCAAACAATATCAAATTATCCAGAACTCATCGAATTCAAGCCTAAGTTTCCAAAAATTTCCGAACATACACTTTCGATCAAAACCCTGACCAAACGATGTCCGAATAATCTGAAATTTTGTACACACATCACAAATGACATAACAAAGCTACAGAAACTCTCGGAATTCCATTCCGACTCCCGGATCAAAATCTCACCGATGAACCCGAATTCGCCAAAATACTAACTTTGCCAATTCAAGCTTAATTCTACCCCGGTCATCACAAAAATATTCCGGACACCCTCCTAAGTCCCAAATCACCTAACGAAGCTATCCGAACCATAAAATTTGCATTTCGAGCCCTCTAACACATAAGTCAATATCCGGTTGACTTTTCTAACTTATGCTTCCTTAAGAGAGACTAAGTGTCTCAAACCTTACCAAAACTAGTCCGAATGACTTCAAATTTTGCACACAAGTCACATTCGATATTATGGACTTGCACCAACTTTCAAAATCGCATTCCGACCCCGATATCAAAATTTTTCACTTCCGGTCGAATTTTCTCAAAAACCTTCAAATTCCTATATTTAGCCAAATGACTTCAAAATGATCCCCGGACATCCGAATTCACTTTCGATTGCGCTCCCAACTCCAGAATCACCATACAGAGCTATTCCCAGACTCGGAATCCCAAACGGACATCTATAACTCTGAAATGCCTTCCAACCCAAGTTTATGAAATTCTTCTAACATACTAACTTCCACAATATACGCCGAAATGCTCACGGGTTATCCAAAGCCAAATCCGGACATACGCCCAAGTCCGAAATCATCATTCGAACATGCTGGAACTTTCAGATCCCAATTCCGAGGTCGTTTACTCAAAATTCCGATCTTAGCCATTTTCTTCAATTTAAGGTTGCCGCAATGAAAAGTTTCTTTCCAATTAGACTCCGAATTTTTTGAAATTCAATTATGATTATACGTACAAGTCAATATACCTAAAATGAAGTTGTTCATGACTTCTAACTGCTGAACGATGCGCTAGAGCTTAAAACGACCGGTCGGGTCGTTACATTATATCCACAAAAATTCAAGTCATATCCTAAAATTTCAATTTAAATACTAAAATTCCAATACATAAACCAAAATTTCAATTCATATCCTAAAGGTTCAACTCATATCCACAAAAGTTCAAGTCAAATCCTAAAATTTCAATATATAAACTAAAATTCCAATACATAAACCAAAATTTCAATTCATATCCTAAAGGTTCAACTCATATCCACAAAAGTTCAAGTCAAATCCTAAAATTTCAATTTATCAACTAAAATTCCAATACACAAACCAAAATTTCAATTTATATCCTAAAGGTTCAACTCATATCCACAAAAGTTCAAGTCAAATCCTAAAATTTCAATTTATAAACTAAAATTCCAATACATTAACCAAAAGTTCAATTCATATCCTAAAGGTTCAACTTATATCCACAAAAGTTCAAGTCATATCCTAAAATTTCAATTTATATACTAAAATTCCAATACATAAACCAAAATTTCAATTCATATCCTAAAGGTTCAACTCATATCCACAAAAGTTCAAGTCAAATCCTAAAATTTCAATTTATAAACTAAAATTCCAATACATAAACCAAAATTTCAATTCATATCCTAAAGTTTCAACTCATATCCAAAAAAGTTCAAGTCAAATCCTAAAATTTTCAATTTATAAACTAAACTTCCAATACATAAACCAAAATTTCAATTCATATCCTAAAGGTTCAACTTATATCCACAAAAGTTCAAGTCAAATCCTAAAATTTCAATTTATAAACTAAAATTCCAATACATAAACAAAAATTTCAATTCATATCCTAAAGGTTCAACTTATATCCACAAAAGTTCAAGTCATATCCTAAAATTTCAATTTGTACACTAAAATTCCAATACATAATCCAAAATTTCAATTCCTATCCTAAAGGTTCAACTCATATCCACAAAATTTCAAGTCCAATCCTAAAATGTCAATTTATAAACTAAAATTTCAATACATAAACCAAAATTTCAATTCATATCCTAAAGGTTCAACTCATATCCACAAAATTTCAAGTCATATCCTAAAATTTCAAATTTATAAACTAAAATTCCAATACATAAGCCAAAATTTCAATTCATATCCTAAAGGTTCAACTCATATCCACAAAAGTTCAAGTCAAATCCTAAAATTTCAATTTATAAACTAAAATTCCAATACATAAACCAAAATTTCAATTCATATCCACAAAAGTTCAAGTCAAATCCTAAAATTTCAATTTATAAACTACAATTCCAATACACAAACCAAAATTTGAATTCATATCCTAAAGGTTCAACTCATATCCACAAAAGTTCAAGTCAAATCCTAAAATTTCAATTTATAAACTAAAATTCCAATATATAAACCAAAATTTCAATTCATATCCTAAAGGTTCAACTCATATCCACAAAATTTCAAGTCATATTGTGACGACCCGACCCGTCGTCTCATGAATTACTACTCCGTTTTCCCCATTTTCAGCTTCCTTATGCTTCATTATCCATATCTTGTGTAATCGAGTTGATTTGAAGTGGTTTTAATAAGAAATGAGACACTTCGTCTCTTTTAAGAAGCCGTAAGTTGGAAAAGTCAACCGGACGCTGACTTATGAGTTAGAGTGCTCGGAGGTAAATTCCGATGGTTCGGTTAGCTTCCGGAGATGATTTGTGATTTAGGAGCGTGATCGGAAGTGAGTTTGGAGGTTCGATGTAGAAGTTAGCCTATTTTGGCGAAGTTAGGATTTTGGCGAAATCTAGTTGGTATGTGAGATTTTGATCGGAGGGTCGGAATGGAATTCCGAGAGTTTCTGTAGCTTCGTTATGTCATTTTGGACTTGTCTGCAAAATTTGAGGTCATTCGGACTAGTTTTCATGTGTTTTGGCATCGGTTGTGAAATTTTAAAATTAAATAAGTTCTTAGGCTTGAATCCATGCATAATTGGTGATTTTGATGATATGTGATGTGATTTGAGGCTTCGACTAAGTCCGTGATGTGTTTTCAGACTTGTTGGTGCTTTTGGTTGAGGTCCCGGGGGTCTCAGGTGTGTTTCGGGTGAGTTTTGAGCGAGTACGGACACCCCAGAACTTAGAAAAATGGAAAGGGGCAACAGTGGCGGCGCGGACCGCGCTCCTTCTCGCGCTGGGTGCGCGGCCGCGCAGGGGAAGAATCTGCAGGTCACTGGTCCTACTTCGGAGGTGTAACGACCCGAACCGTTGTTTCCTGTATTTACATCCCGTATTCCCCGTTAAATGCTTATTCATGTTTCAATATGTGTACTTGGTGAATTTGAGTCAATTCGGATCGAGTTTGGTATGAAATGGGACAATTAGCCTCTTTAAGGAAGAATTAGTTTGGAAAAAGTCAACCATACGTTGACTTATGAGTTAGAGGGCTCAGAATTGAATTCTGATGATTCGGTTAGTTTTGGGGGATGATTTAAGGCCTAGGAGCGCAATCAGAATTAATTTTGGAGGTCCGGTGAAGAAATTAGCTCATTTTAGCGAAGTTAGTATTTTGGCGATTTCCGGTTGATCGGTGAAATTTTTATCCGACGGTCGGAATGGAGTTCCAAGAATTTCTGTAGCTTCGTTATGCCATTTTGGATATGTGTGCAAAATTTCAAGTCATTTGGATATATTTTGGTCGAGTTTTGAATCGAAAGCGCGTTTTGGAAGTTTTAAAGGAACTTAGACTTGAATTCGGTGTAATTCGATAATTTTGGTATTAGTCGAGGTGTTTTGATAATTGGAACAAGTTTGAATAATATTATAAGATGTATTGGTATTTTTGGTTGAGGTCCCGAGGACCTCGGGATGATTTCGGATGGCTAACGGGAACTTTTGAAGTTGGAAATTTCATAATAGACGAAAGTTGTAAATGAGTGCGCACAAGGTCTCACTTTGAACGATAATATCTCTCGTTATATAAGGGGTTGTGTGAGCTACAACCTATTAAATTAAAGACTTTTGAGTCTAGTTTCTAACACAACAAACCGTTCGTCATTTGGAAGTGTATACAGGAAGTTATGACCATTTGACGGGTCAGGTGTCAGATCGCAAGAAGTATCGCGCGAAGTTGCGCGTTTCACGCGTCTGAGGCAGAATGCTCAGCAAAACGCACGAACAAACGCACGAACAACGCGCGAACTACGCGACTGAAGGTTTTTAAGTGCTCTAAAGACCGGAAATGAGAGGAATTGAGTCATTCTCAAGCCTAGGGCTTCCCCAACACCCCCAATTCGACCAAGGCACCCAATTGCACTCCTAAGGTAAGATTTTTGGAGTATTTTGAGTTGATTACTACTCCCAAACACTTATATTAACATGGATTGATCTTAAAAATCTTTAGATTTTCAAGAAATTCCTTCAAGAACTCAAAGAAGGGTTTTGCAAGATTTTTTCCAAAAGGTAAATCCTACACCTTAGACTCACATATATGGATATATTATGGAAATATGAGTATGAGTCAAGTATTACAACTTATTGTATGGTGGTTGGAAGCCATAAATTCCCTATTTAAATATATGAACATGGTAGGGATTTAGAGGTGTTTATTTGATGGAATTTTTGTTGGTTTGGGTGTGAATGGTTGATCACACATGTGATGTTAGGAGTATAAATTATTAAAGAATAATAGTGTGATGAATTGTTGGTTAATGGTGATAGTTGGAGGAACCAATGCTATAGTTAAGAGGTGTAAATATTTATACCTACAAGATGTTTGATAATATGCCTAAATGACATAATTTATGGGATCTAGTACTAATATTGGCCATATTGAGTGTTATATTGTAGATTGAAGTTACATAACTGTATGGGATCATTATAGTATCATTAAGGGGCGAATTTCAGATATGTATGGTTAAAACCCCGTCTTTTAGAAATCGAACTTCATCGAGGTTTGTGTGATTTTTGGCAGATTCGTCACACGAGGAGGCCAATTAGAGAGGCAAGGGCATAGCGAGCTAGAGGTGAGTAATAGATGTAAATGCTGTTCTGAGGGTTTGAAACCCCGGACTTTCACATCGTAACGCTATATTGAGGCGTGACACGCACTCCATGGCGAGTGCGGGGTCGGATACTACTGGGGATTGTGACTTGGTCCACCCCGTGTGATGTTTATACTATACTGGTGATTGATACACATACTTCATTGATATTACTGGGCTTGATGCCATGTTTGGGGCCTTGTGCCGATTTGTAAAATCCTTCGAGGATTGATATTACTGCTTAGCATGATTTGCATATCATTTAATTTCAGTCCAAGGTTTTAAATGTTGTTTTGTAAACTCAACCATAATTCCAAGTGTTGAAAACTTAAATGATATTTTTAAATGTATTCCGGGCTGGGAACTTCTGTTTTGTAAATGCCCAAGAGGCTTATTATATTATTTTCTGAACTGATTATAAAGTGACTTGAAACAGTGGTAACAATGACACTGTGTGATATACTTGAAACAGTGGTAACAATGACACTGTGTGATATACTTGAAATAGTGGTAACAATGACACTGGATGATATACTTGAACAGTGGTAACAATGGCACTATATGATATAAATTGGTCAGGTAACAATGGCTGACCGGTCAGGTAACAATGACTGACCAAGATATTGCGCTTGGGCTGTAGGAGCCCCTCCGGAGTCTGTACACACCCCCAGTGAGCGTCGTCGACGATAAATAAATAGGGATGGCTCGGGCTGCACGCCGCAATGGGTACGAGAATGTACCATCATATGCATTGCATTGTATTCATATATTTGTATCTATACTGTTGTTTAGCTGCTCAGTTCAATATGTTGCTGCATATTTGGATTTTAACTTACTTTGTGTATTTACTGGGTTTTCTTATCTTCAGACTATAGTTACTTTTATTACTCACTGGGTCGGAGTACTCACTTTACTCCCTGCACCTTGTGTGCAGATCCAGGGCAGTCTCAGGCACAGTAGATCCAGTTGATCAACGGATCCAGCATTTTGGGGAGTATCAAGGTAGTTGTACGACGTTCGCAGCATTGATTTCTTTTGTCCTATCCTATCCTATCTTTTTTTTTCTTCCGCATTATCAGACTTTGGATACACTATGTATTAGAATGATATTCTGTACTCTAGAGGCTCAGATTCGTGACACCGGGTCCTAGTGAGATTATGTTGTGTATTTTGTTAAACTCTTCAGTACTTTGATCTTGAATTAATTAATATTTCCATCCGCTATTTTTGATAAATTGGGTTAAGTGTTGAATAATGGTCAGACTTGCCTAGTAGTGTATTGGACGCCATCACGACCTGGATTTGGGTCGTGACAAGTTGGTATCAGAGCCTAGGTTACTTGGTCTCACGAGTCATGACCCGGTTTAGTAGAGTCTCGCAGATCGGTATGGAGACGTCTGTATTTATCCTTGAGAGGCTGCAGAACCTTTAGGAAAACTTCATATTCTTAGAATTCTTGTCGTGCAACTTTGTTGATCCGAACACTAAAAAATTTCTATCATTCTATTCTCTCGCAGATGGCGAGGACTCGTGCTACTGGACGAGAGGGACGACCACCAGTGCCACCCACTGATGCCACCAGAGGCCGTGGATGCGGTCGTGGGCGTGACAGAGGTAGAGTAGCGCGGGCAGCACCCGTTAATCCACCAGCTGCCCCAGTTCCAGATCAGGCTCCAGCAGCTGTACCAGTTCACGCACCAGCTATGCCTATTGTGATTCCGGGTCTTCAGGAGACCTTGGCTCAGATTTTGACAGTTTGCACTGGCCTAGCTCAGGCGGTCTCAGCCACTACAGCCGCAACTACTTCACAGGCCAGGGAAGGCACCTAGACTCCTGTTAATCGCACAACTGAGCAGGTTGTGCAGGGATTGCAGACACTGGAAGCTGTTCCAGCTCAGCCAGTTGCACCAGTTCAGAACATTGTGGTCCCAGCTATGCCAGACGATGAGTAGCGTCGTCTTGAAAGATTCAGCAGACTTGCACCTCCTCCTTTCAGTGGGGCTCAGGGCGAGGATGCCTAAGGTTTTCTTGACAAGTGTAGACGCATGCTACGGACAACAGGGATCTTGGAGACTAGCGGTGTATCCTTTACTACTTTTCAGTTCTCAGGTGCATCCTTCACTTGGTGGGAGGCATATGAGCGGCGTAGGCCGGTAGGTTCAGCGCCCTTGTCATGGAAGGAGTTCTCCACTCTCTTTCTGGAGAAGTGGGTACCGCGATCTTAGAGAGAGGAGTGGCGCAGGTAGTTTGAGTATCTTCGTCAGAGAGATATGACCGTATCTCAGTACGAGGTGAGGTTATCAGAGTTAGCTCGTTATGCTCCATGGATGGTCCCGACTGATCGGGAAAGGATTAGGAGGTTCGTGGATGGGCTCATTTATCCCATCCGTATCCTGATGGCTCGAGAGAGGATTCTGAGCCATACTTTTGAGGATGTAATCGATATTGCCCGAGATATTGAGGCAGATCGTCGTCAGGAGAGAGAGGAGCGGGAGACAAAGAGGCCTCGTGGATCAGGTAGTTTTAGTGGTGCTCCGTCTAGGAGCCAGTTTCAGCAGAGCAGGGGTCGTTCTTATAGGCCTCATCAGTCGGCTCGTTCCGAGTATCGAGGGGCATCTTCAGGCCGTGGTCATCAGGGATTTCAGCAAGGTCAGTCTTCTTTGGGTGCCCTTCCAGCACATAGTTCATCACATGCTCCTTCAGTCCAGGGTTCTTCGGCACCGAGTGCATTAACTAGTCACTTTGGTGCGAGGGGTTCCCATCAGTTCCCTTATCCAGCGTCGGGTAGTTGTTACGAGTGTGGAGAGTTTGGTCACATGAAGAGGCATTGTCCTCGGCTTCGTGGCAGTCCGTCTCAGCAGAGGGGCCAGTCATCATCTTTTGCACCATTTACTTCAGCACCCACTCAGTCAGCTAGGGGTGAGGGTCAGACAGCTAGAGGTCGCCCCAGAGGGGGAGGTCGATCGGGCGGTGGTCAGGCTCGGTTTTATGCTATCCCAGACAGGTCATATGCTCTTGCGTGAGATGCTGTTATCACAGGTATTATCTCAGTCTGCCACACAGATGACTCTGTCTTTTTTGATCCCGGATCCACCTATTCTTATGTGTCTTCATATTTTGCTCGTCATTTGAGTATACCCCGGGAGTCTCTTGCTTTACCTGTTCATGTGTCTACCCTGGTGGGCGATACTGTTATTGTGGATCATGTGTATCAGTCGTGTATTGTGAATATTAGGGGTCTGGAGACCCGAGTTGATCTATTGCTGTTGAGAATGGTAGATTTTGATATTATTCTGGGCATGGACTGGCTATCTGCGTGTCATGCTATTCTAGACTATCATGCTAAGACAGTTACTTTGGCTATTCCGGGTGTTCCGAGGATCGAGTGGCATGGTATGACTGATTATGTTCCTAGTAGAGTAATTTCTTTCTTGAAAGCCCAATGTATGGTTGGGAAAGGCTATTTATCATATATGGCCTTCGTGCATGATGTGGGAGCTGAGACTTCCAGTATTGATTCTGTCCCAGTTGTGAGGGACTTTCCTGATGTATTTCCTACAGACCTGCCGGGCATGCCGCCGGACCGGGATATTGATTTTGGTATTGACCTGGTGCCGGGCACTAAGCCCATTTCTATTCCGCCATACCGCATGGCACCAGCGGAGCTAAAAGAATTGAAAGAGCAGCTTCAGGAACTCCTAGAAAAGGGGTTTATTCGGCCTAGTGTGTCCCCGTGGGGTGCACCTGTGTTATTTGTGAAAAAGAAAGATGGCACAATGAGAATGTGCATTGATTATAGGCAGTTGAACAAGGTAACAGTGAAAAACAAGTATCCTTTGCCTCGCATTGATGACTTATTTGATCAGCTTCAGGGAGCGATGGTGTTTTCTAAGATCGACCTTCGTTCGGGTTATCACCAGTTGAAGATCAGGGATTCAGATATTCCTAAGACTACCTTCAGGACTAGATATGGCCACTATGAGTTTCTAGTCATGTCTTTTGGGCTGACCAATGCCCCAACAACGTTCATGCATCTAATGAACAATGTATTTTGGCCGTATTTGGATTCGTTTGTCATTGTATTCATTGATGATATTCTGGTATACTCGCATAGCCAGGGGAGCACGCCCGACATTTGCGTATAGTGTTGCAGAGATTGAGGGAGGAGAAACTTTATGCTAAATTCTCCAAGTGTGAGTTTTGGCTAAGTTCTGTGGCATTCTTGGAACATATAGTGTCCAGCGAGGGTATTCAGGTTGATCCAAGGAAGATAGAAGCAGTGCAGAGTTGGTCTAGACCGTCCTCAGCCACAGAGATCCGGAGTTTTCTTGGGCTGGCAGGCTATTATCGCCGGTTTGTTCAGGGATTTTCATCCATCGCATCGCCCTTGACCAAGTTGACTCAGAAAGGTGCTCCATTTGTATGGTCAGACGAGTGCGAGGAGAGCTTTCAGAAGCTCAAGTCACTTTTGACCACAGCTCTAGTGGTTGTGTTACCATCAGCTGCAGGTTCATACATGATATATTGCGATGCTTCCAGAGTTGGGATTGGTTGTGTGCTAATGCAGGAGGGTAGAGTTATTGCTTATGCTTCTCGTCAGTTGAAGCCCCATAAGAAGAACTATCCTGTTCATGATTTAGATTTGACTGCTATAGTTCATGCCTTGAAGATTTGAGGCACTATTTGTACGGCGTATCTTTTGAGGTATTCACTAATCATCGCAGTCTTCAGCATTTATTTAAGCAAAAAGATCTTAATTTGAGGCATCGGAGATGGCTTGAGTTACTTAAAGACTATGATATTACTATTCTGTATCATCCGGGTAAGGCCAATGTAGTGGCTGATGCTTTGAGCCGAAAGGCAATCAGTATAGGGAGTTTGGCTTACATTCCAGTTGGGGAGAGACCTCTTGCAGTTGATGTTCAGGCTTTGGCCAATCAGATGGTGCGGCTAGATATTTCTGAGCCTAGCCGAGTGTTGGCGAGTGTGATTTCTCGATCTTCCTTATATGATCGCATCAGAGAGCACCAGTATGATGATCCACATTTGCTTGACCTTAGAGATTGGCTTCAGCGAGGTGATGCCAGATATGTGGATATAGGTGATGATGGTGTATTGAGGATGCAGGGCCGTATTTGTGTGCCCGATATTGATGGGCTTAGGGATTTGATTCTTGAGGAGGCCCATAGTTCGTGGTATTCCATCCATCCGGGTGCCATGAAGATGTATCAGGACTTGAGACAACATTACTGGTGGAGGAGAATGAAGAAAGACATTGTGGGACATGTGGCTCGGTGTCTCAACTATCAACAGGTGAAATATGAGCATCAGAGGCCGGGCGGTTTGCTACAACAGATGGTTATTCCTGAGTGGAAATGGGAGAGAGTTACTATGGACTTCGTGACTGGTCTTCCTCGGACTTTGAAGAAGTTTGATTCGATTTGGGTCGTTGTGGATCGACTGACTAAGTCAGCGCATTTCATTCCAGTATGTACTACATACTGCTCGGAGCGGCTGGCGAGAATCTTTATTCAGGAGATTGTGAGGTTGCATGGTGTTCCAGCTTCCATCGTTTCGGATAGAGGTACTCAGTTCGCTTCTCAGTTTTGGAGGACTTTTCATCACGAGTTGGGTACTCAGGTGGAGCTGAGTTCAGCATTTCATCCTCAGACGGACGGACAATCCGAGCGTACTATTCAGATATTGGAGGATATGTTGAGTGCTTGTGTGATTGATTTTGGAGGTTCTTGGGTTGAATTTTTACCACTTGCAGAGTTTGCCTACAACAACAGCTATCAGTCCAGTATTCAGATGGCACCGTATGAGGCCTTATATGGGAGGCGGTGTAGATCTCCAGTTGGTTGGTTCGAGCCCGGCGAGGCTAGGTTGTTGGGGACAGATTTAGTCCAGGATGACTTAGAAAAGGTGAAGGTGATTCAGGAAAGACTTCGCACAGCTCAGTCGCGTCAGAAGAGTTATGCGGACCGGAAGGTCCGGGATGTGTCATTCATGGCGGGTGAGAAGGTTTTGCTAAAGGTTTCACCCATGAAGGGTGTTATGAGATTTGGAGAGAAAGGAAAGCTAAGTCCGCGATTTATTGGACCTTTTGAAATACTTAGGAAGGTTGGAGAGGTGGCCTATATACTTGCCTTGCCACCTAGTTTGTCGGGTGTTCACCCGGTATTCCATGTTTCTATCCTACGAAAGTATGTTGGGGACCCATCTCATATATTGGATTTCAGTACAGTACCGTTAGATGAAAATTTGACTTATAATGTGGAGCCAGTGGCTATTTTGAGTCAACAGGTTCAAAAATTGAGATCAAAAGATATAGCATCAGTGAAAGTACAACGGAGAGGTCGGCCCGTGGAGGAGGCTACTTGGGAGACCGAGCAGGAGATGTGGAGCAGGTACCCGCACCTATTTGAAACTCCAGGTATGTTTCTTAACTCGCTCGAGGACGAGCGTTTGTTTTAGTTGGGGAGAATGTAACGACCCGAACCGTCGTTTCCTGTATTTACGTCCCGTATTCCCCGTTAAATGCTTATTCATGTTTCAATATGTGTACTTGGTGAATTTGAGTCAATTCGGATCGAGTTTGGTATGAAATGGGATAATTAGTCTCTTTAAGGAAGAATTAGTTTGGAAAACGTCAACCGGACGTTGACTTGTGAGTTAGAGGGCTCGGAATTGAATTTCGATGATTCGGTTAGTTTCAGGGGATGATTTAAGGCCTAGGAGCGCAATCGGAATTAATTTTGGAGGTCCGGTGAAGAAATTAGCTCATTTTGGCGAAGTTAGTATTTTGGCGATTTCCGGTTGATAGGTGAAATTTTGATCCGATGGTCGGAATGGAGTTCCGAGAATTTCTGTAGCTTCGTTATGCCATTTTGGATATGTGTGCAAAATTTCAAGTCATTCGGACATATTTTGGTCGAGTTTTGATCGAAAGCGCGTTTTGGAAGTTTTAAAGGAACTTAGACTTGAATTCGGTGTAATTCGATAATTTTGGTATTAGTCGAGGTGTTTTGATAATTGGAACAAGTTTGAATAATATTATAAGATGTATTGGTATTTTTGGTTGAGGTCCCGATGGACCTCGGGATGATTTCGGATGGCTAACGGGAACTTTTGAAGTTGGAAATTTCATAATAGACGAAAGTTGTAAATGAGTGCGCACAAGGTCTCACTTTGAACGATAATATCTCTCGTTATATAAGGAGTTATGTGAGCTACAACCTATTAAATTAAAGCCCTTTGAGTCTAGTTTCCAACGCAACAAACTGTTTGTCATTTGGAAGTGTATACAGGATGTTATGACCATTTCACGGGTCAGGTGTCAGAGCGCGCGAAGTATCACGCGAAGTCGCGTGTTTCGTGCCGAGGCAGAATGCTCAGCAAAACGTGCGAACAAACGCGCGAACAATGCGCGAACTACGCGACTGAAGGTTTTTAAGTACTCTAAAGACCGGAAATGAGAGGAATTGAGTCATTCTCAAGCCTAGGGCTTCCCCAACACCCCCAATTCGACTAAGGCACACAATTGCACTCCTAAGGTAAGATTTTTGGAGTATTTTGAGTTGATTACTACTCCCAAACACTTATATTAACATGGATTGATCTTAAAAATCCTTAGATTTTCAAGAAATTCCTTCAAGAACTCAAAGAAGGGTTTTGCAAGATTTCTTCCAAAAGGTAAATCCTACACCTTAGACTCACATATATGGATATATTATGGAAATATGAGTATGAGTCAAGTATTACAACTTATTGTATGGTGGTTGGAAGCCATAAATTCCCTATTTAAATATATGAACATGGTAGGGATTTAGAGGTGTTTATTTGATGGAATTTTTGTTGGTTTGGGTGTGAATGGTTGATCACACATGTGATGTTAGGAGTATAAATTGTTAAAGAATAATAGTATGATGAATTGTTGGTTAATGGTGATAGTTGGAGGAACCAATGCTATAGTTAAGAGGTGTAAATATTTATACCTACAAGATGTTTGATAATATGCCTAAATGGCATAATTTATGGGATCTAGTACTAATATTGGCCATATTGAGTGTTATATTGTAGATTGAAGTTACATAACTGTATGGGATCATTATAGTATCATTAAGGGGCGAATTTCAGATACGTATGGTTAAAACCCCGTCTTTTAAAAATCGAACTTCATCGAGGTTTGTGTGATTTTTGGCAGATTCGTCACACGAGGAGGCCAATTAGAGAGGCAAGGGGTAGAGCACCGTTGGGGATTATGACTTGGTCCATCCCGGTTGTTGATTTTACTGCGTATTTGACTGAAATTACTTGTTATAATCATAATTTGGGCTGATTGCCATGTTTGGGGCCTTGTGCCAACTTGTAGAATCCTTCGGGGATTGATATTACCGTTTTAGCATAATTTTCATATCATACGGTGTCTGACCAAGGTTTTGAATACTGTTTTACAAACTCAGCCATATTTCTAAGTTTTGAAAACTCAAATGATATTTTAAGTGTTATTTCGAGTTGAGGACTACTGTTTTATAAATGCCCATGGGGCTTATGATGATTTTTGAATTGTGCATGGATCGGGCTGCGCGACACAGCAGTATTTATACTGAGATGAGCATGGATCGGGCTGCACGCCGCAGCAGTGTATATATATTGGATCGGGCTGCACGTCGCAACAGTGTATATATATTGGATCGGGCTGCACGTCGCAACAGTGTATATATATTGGATCGGGCTGCACGCCGCAACAGTGTATATATATTGGATCGGACTGCACGCCGCAGTAACATTGCGCTTGGGCTGTAGGAGCCCCTCCGGATTCTGTACACACCCCCAGTGAGCGTCGTCGATGTTAAATGGATCGGACTGCATGCTGCGGTGGGTACCTAAGTGTACCGTCATATGCATTGCATTGCATTCATACATTTGTGCATTATTTGTTGTTTATGTCATTTCTTGAGATATTTATTTGTTGTTCTGAGATTGCCTGATCACTTTCAAAGTGGATAAGTTTGAGACAATGGTAACAATGACACTGTATAATGTATATGGGTCAGTTAACAGTGGCTGACCAGCGGTAAGAATATTGCCTGAAGGGCGAGTTATGAGTTCAATTAGACATACTTGCTTGTGCCCGAGAGGCTGACTTTTGTGCTAACTTGCACTACCTGTCCTGCATTTACTGGCTTAAAGTGTTGGAAAAATGATATTTTCGAAAGTGATTTTAAACTGAGGCAGATATTTTCTAAGGAATTTTCCAGGACTTACTGTTTTCTCAAATGGTTGTGTTGCCGCATATTGCATGGTGGAGTGCTCTTACGTGGTTTCTTGCCTTCAGTTATTATTTACTCTTATTACTACTGAGTTGGAAGTACTCACTTTACTCCCTGCATCTCGCGTGCAGTTGCAGTATTGTTCGCCCGGTAGCGGCTTATTAGCGGATTGAAGATTTGTTATTGTAGCTGAGCCAGGTGACCGCTAGCGTCCGTGGCACCGGATCTTCTCCCTTATTTTATGTTGTTCATATTAATTTCAGACTTTGTTTCCCATTTCCGGACTTGTAGTTCTTTAGTGAATTCTGTAGTAGCTCATGACTAGTGACACCCTGATGTCGTGCTGTGACAGGATGGTTCCCAGTTGTTATCGTTGTTTTCCGTGCTTTTGATTATGCTAATCATGTTTTAGCTTTATAGATGTTAAATAACTGTTAAAAAGAAGCGTTTGTTTTGTTGGTTGGCCTTGTCTTCACGAGAGGCGCCATCACGATCGGGTTTAGGATTTGGGTCATGACAAGTTGGTATCAGAGCCTAGGTTACTAGGTCTCATGAGTCATGAGTAGGTTTAGTAGAGTCTCGTGGATCGGTACGGAGACGTCTGTATTTATCCTCGAGAGGCAGCAGAACCTTTAGGAAAACTTCACATTCTTGAATTTTTATCGTGTGTTCTTGATTCAGCTTGAAAAGTAATTCTTGAAATTCCTTCCATGCGTTTGTATGCGCAAACGAGCGCTCAGTATCAGATGAGCCTTGATGGCTTGTGATTCCCTGATTGAGGGGCGAGACGTGATCGCTTTGAGTTTGATGTTGGGCAAGTCTGGACGACTTGAGGCCGGATCTTTGCTTATGGCTTGAGCACCAAGGTGCTGATTGTGCGAACTAGTGTTATAAACTTATATGTTCAGTATTGTCCATATTAGTGGGAATGATGGCTGGATAGTTACCTGAGGAGTATGATAGTACTGCGAGATCTATCTATATGGCTTGGAAGTGACGAGGAAGGTCTACTGGATGATTGATGAACTGTGGAGTGTATGATTTCCATTGTGATCGAATGTGTAGTCCCAAGTTATGGGCGCGTGAAGATCTTTTCATGTCTCCTGGTTGGAGTGGAGTAAAATTTCATGTTACGGTATGAGTTTAGACTCAGGAATATTAAGTGATTGTGTAATATGTATGGCCGTGGAAGGTATACAAAAATATTAACTAAAGGTAAAGCTAGTGGGTAATTGGCTTATGAGGGGAATCTATTTGTCATACTAGTTAGATAAGTCTGGGAGCTGAGATCGCTTCTGTAAATGTATTATGACGAAATCTATGAGTCGATGAGACCACCTTGAAAGTCGAAAACATTAAAGAAAGAATATGTTCTTACTCGGTTGAATAGCCCAATAATGGAGGATTGAAAGGTATTTCTATGTGTTATGATTCAAATAGGTGCAACGCATGTCCATGTATCAATTTTGATGGTATAATACATGTAATATTGGGATTAGTGTTGTTGATATACATTGTGATGCTTTTTCAAGTTGTGGACGTGTTGTTAGGATGGTTTTGGTGATTCTCTGGCAGGTGGATAGGCCCAATTACAAAGAAAACTCTGCCAAAATTTTTGAAATATTTGGGACTTAGTAAAATTTTGGTCGCCTAGAGAGTAGGCTTGACTGTTATGTGAGTGAATGCCAGAAAATGCAGAAGAGTTAAAATTCCAGATGATTTGTGTTTCCACAAGCTTATGAAAGAGTGAGTTTAATCTCACTATGGTATTATGACAGCAATGGAGTATATGCGTTATGAGTATAGTGTGTTGTGATATATGGCTTCGAGCCAAGTTGGGGAGCTTGCTATTGGTTAGCGGATTGTATGGTTATGTACTATGTTAGTTCCAATTTGATGCATGCTGGTGAATCAGTTCTGGTTGTGGAAATTGGGCCGAGAATGGCTAGAGTAAAAGAAAATTTTGACAAAGGTTATATTATGTTTCATGGGGTATGAGATTCACGGAATGTTTAGAGTTGCGATTGGTAGAGAATGCTCGGTGCATGGAGCAAGAAGATGTTTGGTTGTATTGGAGTGAGGTCATACCCTGCAGTGTCAGAGTGCTAATGAGGCACGGGTGGTTTTGTTCGTTGGATCAGGTAAATTGCAGTTTGAATAAGAAGTAAATGACTCTAGAGAATGGTTTTATTATGTTCAAGATTCTATATGTAACAATAAGATGTCTTAAGGTTGTGTATGTGGTCAGAGACTGTGTTTTCACTAGAAAAGGTCAAGACTTGTGGTATTTTCATGTTAATTATGGGATCCTATGTATTAGTATCTGGAAAGTAAGGGTAACACACTTAGATTCGCAGGAAGTCCTTCATAGTAGAGTATTTTGGAATGTGGTGTTTCTTGGAATAATTGATAGAAGATTCAGTGGCTTATGGGTATTAGACAGTGTGGTCTTGTTCTCGGGTCTCGTTGTCATGACCTGAATTTTCCACCATCGGGTGTCGTGATGGCGCCTACTATCGGAGCTAAGCAAGCCAAATATATAAAACATTTTTCCTGCTTTCTTCCAAACAATATAATAAACCAGACAAAAATCTAAGCAGAAGACTTTAAATTTAAAGCAACTGAAAACCAAAAGTGCGGAAGTTTGAACCAAAATGCTACCCAGAGTCTGGTGTCACTAGCGCACGGACTACTACATAATACTACAATCAATGTCTGAAGGGAAAATACATCATGTTTGTCTGATACAAGATAAACAAACAAAAAAAACATGGAAAAGGGACTTCGGCCTGTGAACGCCAGCTAGGCTACCTCGAGAGTCCCTGGACTGAAGATAGCTCCCAGAAGTCCTACTGCTGCGGTCCGTAAGCTGTTCCCTGATCTGTGCACAAAAATGCACAGAGTGTAGTATTAGCACAACCGACCCCATGTGCTGGTAAGTGCCTAGCCTAACCCTGGCGAAATAGTGACGAGGCTAGACAATACCTACCACAATTAACCTGTACAGATATATATATACAACAAGTGCAAGAAAACAAATAACAAGACAATACAAAGTAAAACTGGGAGGGGACATGTTATCGGGGAGTAACAGATAAAAATGAAATATCGGAAATAAACAGAAGAAACTTCGGTTTCCATGATATATATACATAGTGGACGGCGTGCCACACGATCCCATAATATCATACATAAGTGGACGGCGTGCCACACGATCCCATAATATCATATATAAGTGGACGGCGTGCCACACGATCCCATAATATTATATATAAGTGGACGGCGTGCCACACGATCCCATAATATCATATATAAGTGGACGGCGTGCCACACGATCCCATAATATCATATATAAGTGGACGGCGTGCCACACGATCCCATAATATCATATATAAGTGGACGGCGTGCCACACGATCCCATAATATCATATATAAGTGGACGGCGTGCCACACGATCCCATAATATAGTTCATAATATCTGACTTCATATAGTAGACCCCTTCAGGGGAGAATAACAACTCAATACCTTTAACCCGGCAAGGGTACAGCTAACAGCCCAAAATATCCCGACAAGGGAGAATATATATATCAGTCTACACATCCCGGCAAGGGAGTATTCACAACACATTCTCCTTTTAAATCATTCTTCCTCAACCGTTCACATTATATGAAACTTATCAAATAAACAAGGAGCTTGTGTCACATTATTCGAATTAAAAGCAATCAAGACTCACGGTCATGCTAGACTCCGGTGCATAGATAATCGTCACCATGCCTATACACCGTACTCCACATTAGCAAGTAGCAAATATCATCCTAATCCTATTCCCTCAACCAAAGTTAGAACAAACACTTACCTCGAATGCTCCAAACTCAACTCATGCTTCTAGTATAGCTTTACCTTTTGATTCCACCACCAATCCGCTCGAATCTAGTCATAAGTTACTTAATCACATTAATAATTACTAAATGAATCATCCCCAATGCATGAAAATAGATTTTTCAAGGTTTTTCCCAAAAAGGTCAAAAATACCCCCGGACCCACGTGGTCGAAACTCGAGGTTCGGACCAAAACCCGATTACCCATTCCCCCATGAATCCCAATATATGATTTGTTTTTAAATCGGACCCCAAATTGAGGTCCAACTTCTCAATTTGTAGAAAACCTAGGTTCTACCCAAAACACCTAATTTTTCCCATGAAAATCTTTGATTTGAAGTTGAAATTATGTTAAAAGATGTTATGGAATAAAGAAATTAAGTTAGAAATCACTAACCAATCGTTTTGGAGAAAAAAAGTTGTTTGGAAAATCGCCTCTTAGGTATTGGGTTTTTGAAAAGTGAAAAAAATGACTGAGATTTTCCGAACTTGTATACCTTTCTGAGGACTTGATGCGGACCGCACAAAAATGAGTTGCGGCCGCGCCGAGTGGGAGAAAAATTGGGGCTTCTCTGAACCCTTCCAGCGCGGACCGCACTGTTTTGGTGCACGACCGTGCTGGTTGACCTGAAACCTAGCCCTCAGACTCAGCCACGCGGACCGCACAGAGAGGCATCGCGGCCGCGCGAAAATGACAGCGGCCGCGCTGGTGTCTGCAACACCTGAACCTGCATTTTCTTAAGTCCAAGACCTCTCGGGCCCAATTCAAAACTCACCCGAGCCCTCGGGGCTCCAAACCAAATATGCACACAACCTTAAAGATATCCTACGGACTTACTCGTGCGATCAAATCGCCAAAATAACATCATATACATAGGATCAAGCCTCAAACACATGATTTTCTTTCTTCAATTTTCATAACTCAAATTCTCCATTTTTAGTACGAAACACGTCATATGACGTACGTTTTTAGCCAAACTTTACAGATAGTTCTTAACACATATTTAAGACTTGTATCGGGCGTCGTAACCAAAATACGAGCCCGATACCTATATTTTCTAACCCCTTTTTCATTTCAAATTTTCATATCAAATTTCGGAAAAACAATTTCTTTCAAAAATTCATTTCTCGGGCTTGGGACCTCAGAATTTGATTCTGGGCACACGCCCAAGTCCCATATTTTTCTACAGACCCTCCGGGACCGTCGAATCACAGGTCCGGGTCCGTTTACCCAAAATGTTGACCGAAGTCAACATTATGCATATTAATACCAAAATTCATCAAATGTTTCGCATAATTCACATATTTAACATAAAAACTTTCCAGCTACGCGCCCGAACTGCGCACGCCAATCGAGGCAACTTAAAGCGAGGTTTTCAAGGCCTCGAAAGTGCGGAACAAGGAAGAACTACGGTGATGACCCTTCGGGTCGTCACATTCTCCACCTCTAAAACAATCGTTCGTCCTCGAACGGACAAAAGAAAGAAGTACTTGAGTCGCGAAATAAATGGGGATAACGGATCCTCATATCGGACTCGGACTCCCAGGTCGATGCCTCAGGAGGCTGACCTCTCCACTGAACACGCACCAAAGGAAAACTCTTCGACCTCAACTGTCGAACCTGCCGGTCTAGAATAGACACTGGCTCCTCCTCGTATAATAGATCCTTGTCAAATTGGATAGTGCTGAAATCCAACACGTGCGATGGATCTCCGCGATACTTCCGGAGCATAGATACATGAAACACGGGATGCACAAATGACAAGCTAGGTGGCAAGGCAAGTCTATAAGCCACCTCTCCCACACGATCAAGAATCTCAAATGGACCGATGAACCTAGGTCTGAGCTTTCCCTTCTTCCCAAATCTCATCACGCCCTTCATAGGCAATACACGGAGCAATACCCGCTCACCGACCATGAAAGCAACATCTCTAACCTTGGGGGTCTGCATAACTCTTCTGTCTGGACTGAGCTGTACGAAGTCTATCCTGAATAATCCTGACCTTGTCCAAGGCCTCCTGAACCAGATCCGTACCCAATAATCAAGCATATCCCGGCTCAAGCCATCCAACTGGAGACCGACATCGCCTACCATACAATGCCTCATACGGAGCCATCTGAATGTTGGATTGGTAGCTGTTGTTGTAGGCGAACTCTGCTAAAGGCAAAAACTGGTCCCACGATCCTCCAAAATCAATGACATAGGCTCGGAGCATGTCCTCAAGAATCTGAATAGTCCTCTCGGACTGACCGTCCGTATGGGGATGAAATGTTGTACTCAACTCAACCTGGGTGCCCAACTCTCGCTGAACCGCTCTCTAGAAATGCGAGGTAAACTGCGTACCCCGATCCGAAATGATAGATAGCGGCACCCCATGAAGGCGAACAATCTCCCTGATATAAATCTCGGCTAACCTTTCGGACGAATAGGTGGCTGCAACAGGAACAAAATGCGCTGACTTGGTCAGCCTATCAACAATGACCCAAACTGCATCAAACTTTTTCCGAGTCATCGAGAGTCCAGTAACGAAATCCATCGTAATCCTCCCCCACTTCTACTCGGGAAGTGCAATCCTCTGAAATAGACCACCGGGTCTTTGATGCTCGTACTTAACCTGCTAACAATTCAAACACCGAGCCACGTGCGCAATGATGTCTTTCTTCATCTTACGCCACCAATAGTGCTGCCTCAGATCCTAATACATCTTTGCAGCGCCCGGGTGAATAGAATACTGAGAACTGTGGGCCTCCGCTAAGATCAACTCTCGAATCCCATCAACATTGGGCACACAAACTCGCCCCTGCAATCTCAATACACCATCATCATCTAAGGTTACTTTCTTGGCACCTCCACGTTGCACCGTGTCTCTCAAGACACACAAATGGGGGTCCTCAAACTGCCGCTCACGGATACACTCTAATAGCGAGGAACGAGCAACCGTGCAAGCTAACACTCTATTAGGCTCAGAAATATCCAACCTCACAAGACGATTGGCCAAGGCTTAAACATCCAAAGCAAGCGATCTCTGGCTGACTGGAAGATAAGCAAGACTACCCATGCTGGCGGACTTCCTACTCAATGCATCAGCCACCACATTGGCCTTCCCCGGGTGGTATAAGATAGTAACATCATAATCCTTTAGCAACTCTAACCACCTCCTCTACCTCAAATTCAACTCTTTCTGCTTGAACAGATACTGAAGACTCTTGTGATCAGTGTAAACCTCACACGTCACGCCATATAAGTAATGCCTCCAGATCTTCAGGGCATGAACAATGGCTTCCAACTCGAGATCATGAACCGGATAATTATTCTCGTGCATCTCAACTGCCTCGAAGCATAAGCAATGACCTTGCCTTCCTGCATCAACACTGCACCAAGCCCAATACGAGATGCATCACAATAGACCGTATATGGCCCTGAACCTGTGGGCAGAACCAATACCGGTGCCGTAGTCAAAGCCATCTTGAGCTTCTGGAAGCTCGCCTCACACTCGTCCGACCATCTGAACTGGGCACCCTTCTGGGTTAATCTGGTCATAGGGGCTGCAATGGATGAAAACCCCTCCACGAACCGATGGTAGTCACCTGCTAACCCCAGGAAACTCCGAATATCCGTAGCTGAAGCTGGTCGAGGCCAGTTCTTGACTGCCTCTATCTTCTTCGGGTCTACCTGAATACCTACTGCTGATACGACATGACCCAGGAATGCGACCGAACTCAACCAAAACTCGCACTTTGAGAACTTAGCATACAACTGACTATCCTTTAGGGTCTGAAGGACCATTCTGAGGTGTTGCTCATGCCCCTACTGACTGAGGGAGTATATAAGAATATCGTCAATGAAGACTATCACGAACAAGTCCAAATAAGGTCTGAACACTCGGTTCATCAACTCCATGAACTTTGTTGGGGCAAATGACATGAACAAAAACTCATAGTGCCCATACCGAGTGCGAAATGTTGTCTTAGGGACATCAGACACCCTAATCCTCAGCTGGTGGTAGCCAGATCTCAAATCTATCTTTGAAAACACCCTCGCACCCTGAAGCTGGTCGAATAAATCGTCAATCCTCGGCAGTGGATACTTATTCTTAATTGTAACCTTGTTCAATTGCTGGTAATCGATGCACATTCTCATCGAACCATCCTTTTTCTTAACAAACAACACTGACGCACCCCAAGGAGAAACACTAGGTCTAATGAAACCTTTCTCAAGCAAATCCTGCCGCTGTTCCTTTAACTCTTTCAACTCCGGCGGGGCCATACGATATGGCGGGATAGAAATGGGTTGAGTGCCCGAAGCCAAATCAATACAAAAGTCGATATCCCTATCGGGCTGCATACCCGGCAGGTCTAAAGGGAAAACCACAGAAAACTCCCGAACAATGGGCACAGAATCAATAGAAGGGGCTTTCGCGCTAAAATCGCAAACATACGCCAAGTAGGACAAACATCCCTTCTCGACCATACGCCGAGCTTTCACATACGAGATAACACTGCGGGTACAATGAACAAAAGTCCCTCTCCACTCTAAGCGGGGTAAACCCAGTAAGGCTAAGGTCACGGTCTTGGCATGACAATCCAAGATCGCATGATACGGGGATAACCAATCCATCCCCAATATGACGTCGAAATCCACCATATCCAAGAGCAACAAGTCAACACGGGTCCCAAGACCCCTGAATACCACAACACATGAATGATGAACTCGGTCCACCACTATAGAATTCCCCACTGGCGTAGACACATATATAGGAATACTCAAGGCCTCACTAGGCATAACCAAATAGGGTGCAAAATAGGATGACACATATGAGTACGTAGATCCGGGATCAAATAGCACAGAAGCATCCCTATCACATACCAGAATAGTACCTGTAATCACAACATCTGATGACTCAGCCTCTGGCCTGGCTGGCAAGGCATAACAACGGGGCTGGGCCCCACCTCCTTGAATCATATCCCTGGGACGATCTGCTGCTGGCTGACCCCTACCTCTAGCGGTCTGAGCTCCACCTTTAAGACCTCTACTTCCACCTCTATGTCCTCTACCGCCACTATTAGCTGGCTGGGCAGGCTGTGGGGCAACTGGTGCCTCGATCATCAGGCGAGAACCCTACTATTGCGAGCTGCTAGAAGCTCGAGGGCAATATCTGGCAATTTGACTCATATCGCCGCAAGTATAACAAGCCCTCGGCTGCTAAGAATAACGAAGTAGTGGTGCACTGATCGGTGCTGACGGTGAACTGAAGAGCTGCTGGTCAGAATACTGCGGCTGAGAACCATGACCACCTGGTATACCATGAGAAGCCTGGAGAGCTGACTGAAAGGGCCTCGAAGGATGGCCTCTACCATAAGAATCCCTACCTCCAGACGAGGTACCACTGAATCTACCCGAATGACGGGGCCTTTTATCAGACCCATGACCACCTCCCTAAGCAAGTGCCATCTCTATCCGGCGGGCACCATTTGCCGCTTCCTGAAATGAAATCTCACTACCGGCACTCATGTCCATCTGAACACGGATCGGCTGGGCCAACCCATCAATAAACCTCCACACCCTCTCTCTATCGGTGGGGAGTATCACAATGGCATGAAGAGCAAGATCAATGAACCGGGTCTCATACTGGGTGACCGCCATAGGACCCTGCTGGAGACGCTCAAACTGCCTGCGAAGAGCATCTCGCTGAGTAACTGGAAGAAACTCCCCAGAAATAACTCTGAAAACTGATCCCAGGTCAATGATGGCGACCCTGCTGGCCTGGCTAAACAGAAATCCCTCCACCAAGTCTTGGCGGATCCTGCCAGGCGAAAAGTGGCGAAGTCGACCCCATTGGTCTCTACAATTCCCTAGAACCTTATGACAGCTGAATATGAAATCCTGAGCATTCTCTGAGGGGGTGCCACTATATGTGGTTGTGAAGAGCTTGGTGAAATGATCAAGCCTCCACAAAGCATCCGCGGACATAGCTGCACCATCACTGGACTGAGCCGCAATACCTGGCTGGGCTGCCACAACTGGCTGAACTGCCACGGCTGGCTGAACTGCTGGAACCTGAGCCTGAGGAGCTACCGGCTCTGGAGTACGAGTATTGGGAGTCTGAATTCCTCCCCCAGCTTGAGATGTGGCTGGAGCTACGGGAAGCAAACCCGCTCTAGAAATGCCCTCCATAAAGCCTACCAGTCGGACCAAAGCGTCCTGAAGCACTGGAGTGGCTATAAAACCCTCTGGGACCTGATCTGGGCCCACTAGAACAGCTGGAGTCGGAACCTCCTCCTCAAAATCGACTTGAGGCTCCGTCACCGGAAATGCTGCTCGGGGCTGAGCTCTGCCCCGGCCTCGACCTCTGGCACGGCCTTGGCCTCGCCCTGTGCCCCTAATAGGGGTTGTTGCTGGGGGCTCAGGCTGTTGCGCGGTAGAAGAGGAAGCACGTGTCCTCGCCATCTGCGAAACAATAGAGTGGAAAGACAATCAGTACTTGAGAAACAGAATCGCACGACAAGAATGAACAAGGTGAAGTTTTCCTAACTTAGTAGCCTCTGCGGGATAAATACAGACGTCTCCATACCGATCCCTCAGACTCTACTGAGCTTGTCCGTGAGTTGTGAGACCTAAGTAACCTAGGGCTCTGATACCAACATGTCACGACCCGAATTTCCCACCATCTGGTGTCGTGATGGCGCCTACTATCGAAGCTAAGCAAGCCAAATATATAAAACATTTTTCCTGCTTTCTTCCAAACAATATAATAAACCAGACAAAAATCTAAGCGGAAGACTTTAAATTTAAAGCAACTGAAAACCAAAAGTGCGGAAGTTTGAACCAAAATGCTACCCAGAGTCTGGTGTCACTAGCTCACGGACTACTACAAAATACTACAATCAATGTCTGAAGGGAAAATACATCATGTTTGTCTGATACAAGATAAACAAACAAAAAAAACATGGAAAAGGGACTTCGGCCTACGAACGCCAGCTAGGCTACCTCGAGAGTCCCTGGACTGAAGATAGCTCCCAGAAGTCCTACTGCTGCGGTCCGTAAGCTGCTCTCTGATCTGTGCACAAAAATGCACAGAGTGTAGCATCAGCACAACCGACCCCATGTGCTGGTAAGGGCCTGGCCTAACCCCGGCGAAGTAGTGACGAGGCTAGACAGTACCTACCACAATTAACCTGTACAGATATATATACAACAAGTGCAAGAAAACAAAAATAACAAGATAATACAAAGTAAAACTGGGAGGGGACATGCTATCGGGGAGTAACAGATAAAAATGAAATATCATATATAAGTGGACGGCGTGCCACACGATCCCATAATATCATATATAAGTGGACGGCGTGCCACACGATCCCATAATATCATATATAAGTGGACGGCGTGCCACACGATCCCATAATATCATATATAAGTGGACGGCGTGCCACACGATCCCATAATATCATATATAAGTGGACGGCGTGCCACACGATCCCATAATATCATATATAAGTGGACGGCGTGCCACACGATCCCATAATATCATATATAAGTGGACGGCGTGCCACACGATCCCATAATATCATATATAAGTGGACGGCGTGCCACACGATCCCATAATATCATATATAAGTGGACGGCGTGCCACACGATCCCATAATATCATATATAAGTGGACGGCGTGCCACACGATCCCATAATATCATATATAAGTGGACGACGTGCCACACGATCCCATAATATCATATATAAGTGGACGGCGTGCCACACGATCCCATAATATCATATATAAGTGGACGGCGTGCCACACGATCCCATAATATCATATATAAGTGGACGGCGTGCCACACGATCCCATAATATAGTTCATAATATCTGACTTCATATAGTAGACCCCTTCAGGGGAGAATAACAACTCAATACCTTTAACCTGGCAAGGGGTACAGCTAACAACCCAAAATATCCCGACAAGGGAGAATATATATATCAGTCTACACATCCCTGCAAGGGAGTATTGACAACACATTCTCCTTTTAAATCATTATTCCTCAACCGTTCACATTATATGAAACTTATCAAATAAAGAAGGAGCTTGTGTCACATTATTCGAATTAAAAGCAATCAAGACTCACGGTCATGCTAGACTCCGGTGCATAGATAACCGTCACCATGCCTATACACCGTACTCCACATTAGCAAGTAGCAAATATCATCCTAATCCTATTCCCTCAAGCCAAAGTTAGAACAAACACTTACCTCGAATGCTCCAAACTCAACTCACGCTTCTAGTATAGCTTTACCTCTTGATTCCACCACCAATCCGCTCTAATCTAGTCATAAGTTACTTAATCGCATTAATAATTACTAAATGAATCATCCCCAATGCATGAAAATAGATTTTTCAAGGTTTTTCCCAAAAAGGTCAAAAATACCCCCAGACCCACGTGGTCGAAACTCGAGGTTCAGACAAAAACCCGGTTACCCATTCCCCCATGAATCCCAATATATGATTTGTTTTTAAATCAGACCCCAAATTGAGGTCCAACTTCTCAATTTGTAGAAAACCTAGGTTCTCCCCAAAACACCCAATTTTTCCCATGAAATTTTTTGATTTGAAGTTGAAATTATGTTAAAAGATGTTAAGGAATAAAGAAATTAAGTTAGGAATCACTTACCATTCGTTTTGGAGAAAAACAGTTGTTTGGAAAATCGCCTCTTAGGTTTTGGGTTTTTGAAAAATGAAAAAAATGACTGAGATTTTCCAAACTTGTATACCTTTCTGAGGACCTGGCGCGGACCGCACAAAAATGAGTTGCGGCCGCGCCGTGTGGGAGAAAAATTGGGGCTTCTCTGAACCGTTCCAGCGCGGACCGCACTGTTTTGGTGCGCGGCCGCGTTGGTTGACCTGAAACCCTAGCCCTCAGACTCAGCCACGCGGACCACACAGAAAGGCATCGCGACCGCGCGGCTCCAGCGCGGACCGCGCGGAAATGACCGCGGCCACACTAGTGTCTGCAACACTTGAACCTGCATTTTCTTAAGTCCAAGACCTCCCGGGCCCCATTCAAAACTCAACCGAGCCCTCGGGGCTCCAAACCAAACATGCACACAACCTTAAACCCATCTTACGGACTTACTTGTAACGACCCGATCAGTCGTTTTGAGCTTCGGTGCGTCATTTAGCAGTTTGAGGCCATGAGCAGCTTCATCTTAGGTATATTGACTTGAGTGTATGGTCAGAATTAAAATTCTGGAAGTTTGGAGTCAAATCTAAATGGAAATTCTCATTTTGAAAGCTTAAAATTGAAGAAATGAACTAGGATTGGAATTTTGAGTAAAAGACCTCAGAATTGGGATCCGAAGGTTCCAGCAGGTTCGTATGATGATTTCGTACTTGGGCATATGCCCGGATCGGGTTTTGGATAACCCGAGAGCGTTTTGGCAACTATTGTGGAAGATAGCATTTTAGAAGAAATTGCATCACTTTGGCTTAAAATGCATTTCAGTGTTATTGATGTCCGTTTGGAATTCTGAGACTGGGAGTAGCTCCGTATGGTGATTCTGGATTTGGGAGCGTGATCGGAAGTGAATTCGGAGGTCCGTAGGTCATTTTGGAGTCATTTGGCTAAATATAGAAATTTGAAGGTTTTTGAGAAAAATTCGACCGGAAGTGAAAATTTTGATATCGGGGTCGGAATGCGATTCCGAAAGTTGGGGCAAGTCCGTAATGTCGAATGTGACTTGTGTGCAAAATTTGAAGTCATTCCTGAATGATTTTGGTAAGGTTTGAGACAATTAGTCTCTTTTAAGGAAGCATAAGTTGGAAAAGTCAACCGGATATTGACTTATGTGTTAGAGCGCTCGAAATGCGAATTTTATGATTCAGATAGCTTTGTTAGGTGATTTGGGACTTAGGAGTGTGTCCGGAATATTTTTGTGATGACCGGTGTAGAATTAAGCTTGAATCGGCAAAGTTAGTATTTTGGCGAATTCCGGTTGATAGGTAAGATTTTGATCCGAGGCTCGAAATGGAATTCCAAGAGTTTCTGTAGCTTCGTTATGTCATTTTGGACTTGTTTGCAAAATTTGAGATCATTCGGACTAGTTTTGACGTGTTTCGACATCGGATGTGAAAATTTGAAGTTTCAAAGTTGATAGCTTTTGGGTCATTTTCCACCATTTTCAGTCATTTTGAGAGCTTTTGGACGGGGGTTGAAGGGAGTTTCAACTGAGATCGATTGGAGGTAAGTTTTATGAGTTAAATACATGATTTTATTGAAGAATCATCCTTGAAATCCATAAAAACATAGCCAAATTATAAGAAATTAGGGCTTGAGATTGAAATTCTAAAATGAAGATTTGAGAGGTCATTTGAACTCCGATTTTGGTAAATTTTATATGTACGGACTCGTGGCGAGACGAGGAATCCGGTGATGTGATTTTTCGTAATTTTTCGAGAAGTGGGCCCGGGACTCGGGTTTTGCAAATTTCGTGATTTTCGATATTTTTCGAGTCTTTTCGATTGAGTTATATTTCCTTAGCCTAATGTAATATATTCCTTGTGGTTTTGGCAAGATTCGATGCGCGAGAAGGTCGATTCGAAAGGAAAGGGCATCGCGGAGTAGACTTTTGGCCGTCTTGAGGTGAGTAATAGATGTAAATAATGTTCTGAGGGTTTGAAACCCCGGGCTTTCACATCATAACGCTATATTGAGGCATGACACGCCCTCTATGGAGAGTGCGGGGTCGGATACTATTGGGGATTGTGACTTGGTCCATTCCGTGTGATGTTTATACTATACTGGTGATTGATACACATACTTCATTGATATTACGGGGCTTGATGCCATGTTTGGGGCCTTGTGGCGATTTGTAAAATCCTTCGAGGATTGATATTACTGCTTAGCATGATTTGCATATCATTTAATTTCAGTCCAAGGTTTTAAATGCTGTTTTGCAAACTCAGCCATAATTCTAAGTTTTGAAATCTTAAATGATATTTTTAAATGTATTCTGGGCTGGGAACTTCTGTTTTGTAAATGCCCAAGGGGCTTATTATATTATTTTCTGGACTGATTATAAAGTGACTTGAAACATTGGTAACAATGACACTGTTTGATATACTTGAAACAGTGGTAACAATGACACTGTGTGATATACTTGAAATAGTGGTAACAATGACACTGGATGATATACTTGAACAGTGGTAACAATGGCACTGTATGATATAAATTGGTCAGGTAGAAATGGCTGACCGGTCGGGTAACAATGACTGACCAAGATATTGCGCTTGGGTTGTAGGAGCCCCTCCGGAGTCTGTACACACCCCTAGGGAGCGTCGTCGACGATAAATAAATATGGATGGCTCGGGCTGCCCGCTGCAGTGGGTACTGGAATGTACCATCATATGCATTGCATTGCATTCATGTATTTCTATTTATACTGTTGTTTAGCTGCTCAGTTCCATATTTTGCTGTATATTTGGATTTTAGCTTACTTTGTGTATTTACTGGATTTTCTTATTTTCGTATTGTAGTTACTTTTATTACTCACTGGGTCGGAGTACTCACTTTACTCCCTGCACCTTGTGTGCAGATCCAGGGCAGTCTCAGGCTCAGTAGATCTAGTTGATCAGCAGATCCAGCTTCTGGGAGTATCGAGGTAGCTGCACGGCGTTCGCAGCCATTGATCTTCTCCCTCATATCCTATCTCTTTATTTCCGCATTATCAGACTTTTGATATACCGTGTATTAGGATGATATTCTGTATTCTAGAGGCTCAGATTCGTGACACCGGGTCCTAGTAAGATTATATTGTGTATTTTGTTAAATTCTTCAGTACTTTAATCTTGCTTAATTGATATTTCTTTCCGCTATTTTTGATAAATTGGGTTATGTGTTGAATAATGGTCGGGCTTGCCTAGTAGTGTGTTGGACGCCATCACGATCGGGATTTGGGTCGTGACAAGTTGGTATCAGAGCTTAGGTTACTTGGTCTCACGAGTCATGAGCCGGTTTAGTAGAGTCTCACGGATCGGTACGGAGATGTCTGTACTTATCCTCGAGAGGCTGCCGAACCTTTAAGAAAACTTCACATTCTTGAATTCTTATCGTGCGTCCTTGATTCAGCTTGAAAAGAAACTTTTGAAATTCCTTCCGCGTGATCGTATGCACCAACGGGCACTCAGTATCAGATGTGTCTCGATGGCTTTGATTCCCCGATCGAGGGGCGATGTGTAATCTCTGTGAGTTTGAAGTTAGACCAGTCTAGAGGACTTGAGGCCAAATCTTTGCCAATGGCTTGAGCACCGAGGTGCTGATTTTGTGAGCAAGTGTTTTGAACTCATATGTTTATTATTGTCCTTGTTAGCCGGAATGGCGGTTGGATATCCATGTGATGAGTATGTTAGTGTTGCGAGGTGTATTTGTACGACTTGGTAGTGGCGAAGAAGCCTACTAGATAGTAGATGAACTGTTAAGTGATTCGTTTCTTATTGTGATCTGTTGAGTAGCCCGAGTTATGGGCGCGTGAAGAATATTTTTCGTGTCTCCTAGTTAGATAAGTCTGGGAGCTGAGATCGCTTCCGTAAATGTATTATGACGAAATCGTTGAGTCAAGGAGACCACCTTGAAGGTCGAAAATATTAAAGAAAGAATATGTTCCTACTTGGTTGAATAGCCCAATAATGGAGGGTTGAAGGGTATTTTCTATGTGTTATGATTCAAATAGGTGCAACGCATGTCCATGTATCAATTTAGATTTATGTAATTGATATGCATTGTGATGCTTTGTCAAGTTGTGGATGTGTTGTTAGGATGGTTTTGGTGATTCTCTGGCAGGTGGATAGGACCAATTACAAAGGAGGCTCTGCCGAAATTTTTGAAAAATTTAGGACTTAAAAAAAAATTGGTCGCCTAGAGAGTGGGCTTAACTGTTGTGTGAGTAAATGCAAGAATTGCAGAAGAGTTAAAATTCCAGATGATTCGTGTTTCCACGAGCTTATGATGGAGTGAGTTTAATCTCACCATGATATTACGACAACAATAGAGTATATGTGTTGTGATCCATGGCTTCGAGCCAAGTTGGGGAGCTTGCGGTTGATTAGCTGATTGAACGGTTTATTACCTGCGTGAATTCTGGTTATTGGCGTATTGGTGGGTTATTGCAGCTACGGAAAAGGACCATGAGTGGTAATTTGAGTAAATGAATTGTTGGATGCATGCTATGGTTAGCCTTATTGGCTCATATTTAGACTTGAGGGAAGATTCATGCTTTATGCCTCGTATAGGTGCAGGCTTCGAGGGAAGTGATTCCGTTGGGTGCTTTATCGAGATGGTATTCATATGTTATAAAATTCAGTAGAGTTGGTTGCATTCGGGGCCAAGTCAGAGCCGGGTGGCTCTCAATAGCGGTCCTAGTGAATTCAAGAGGCAAAGTGTGGTGCCTCATGATTCTGAGTCTATAAGTACAGTTAAGAGTCAAGCTTTTGAAGCAGCTTATGAAGAAAGACACAGAATGTTCTATGATGTTTTGACTTGCGGTGTAGCATTGAGAGACATGAAATGGTCATGGTTTTTGAGACAGCATGGTCTCATGATTTAAGGTCACTCGGGTTGAGTGCGGTTGGAATAAGTTAGGTGTTGAAGGGAGATATTATTATTTCTAAGGCAATCAAGGATAAACTGGAAGGAAGTAGATTGATTAGCCATAGTTGAGTTGGCATATTAGTGTCAGTGATCGGTTCGTTCAGCGTGATCGAGTTATGCATGTGATTTGTGGCGGTGCGTGTGAGGCTTGTCGGCCGTAGTGATTGATGTTATTCTGAATCATTCTTCTATTAGGGCCTGTTATGAGTAGGCGGATCCCGGAAAGGGTTATGGCGGCTTGGACCACTACTTAGAGATTGGCATATTTGACGGTTATGAGAATTTGCCTGTATGTTGCTATAGTTCTCCTGAAGTGAGTTAAATGGAAGGTCTTATGTGATGAAGTATTAGCCTATCGTCGGTTCCAGAGTTGTGATGGAGATCGTGTCTATCGTATATCGGCACATGAGGTGCAGTGAGTGGTATGGAATTTGAAGTAAGGACCAAGGTCGCAGTTTGGTCAATGAATGTGATGTCAAGAGCTCGGATGAGCAGGAAAGGAGTTTCAGTGTTTTGAGTAAGATGGGTATTGGCGTCAGTATCACCTGAGATCGGTGTTCTGTGAGAAAGGCCTTGCATCCTGGTTAGGGATTCCTGATCGCTTTTCAGTGTTAGTGCAGCCGGTGGTTTGAATGTGTAGGCCTGTTAATTTTATTTCGGAAGATGGTGGGAGCTTGTCCCGCGAGAAGATTGTATAAGTGTGACATGTAGTCACTTGATTAATTAAAAATTTAAACCAAGTATGAGGATTTTGGTAATATCATCCATTTGAGAATTTATGCTTGGAGGGCACTCTGCTTATTGGGTTATAGACCTGTGAAATATTATTGGCCTAGCTTGGCACGATCAGGATCGACTTGAGGTCGGGGGATAGATTTAAATGTGGAAGTGAGCCTTACGTCAGGCCAGTTGTGTTTATTTCAGCAATGCGCTCTTTATGGAAGGATAGTCACGGTCTTATTTCGTGGTCAGATAATTCATGTAAAGATATATTGTGATGTATGAGTTGTGAGACGGCTTGGTAAATTCCTTATGTGTTGAGGTTCCGCTCAACGGTGATGTTATATGAGCAGGATGGCTCTTGAGACTTAGATCATGTATCGCACCTCAGTTGTGCTTGAGTTGTAACCTATAACGCTCTATGTTTCCTTGGGAATTGTATTATGCACCTTAGTGTGTTTATGACCGATATTCGGTATTTGGATGTGGTGAGCTATTCAGCTCGACGTGTATCTCCTTATGTGAGTCCTATATATGGATCGGGTGGCACGCCGCCATGGGTATGTTGTTTGGATCGGGTTACGCTCCGCAACAATGTGATGTTCAATTCATTTCCCATATTTGCTTTTATGTGTTCTGTTTCCCTATTTTCCGAGGAAGTCCATGTTAGTGTGCGAGTTGAGTAGTTCCTCCCAGAGTTCGCCTTCCTTTTGTATCGCGTTCGAATTGGTAGCCCACTGGAACATTGTGGCGTCTTGTGGGATTTTTGATTATGTCCGAGGTGACTTATTGCCTGAGCAGTTCGTACTGGGTGAGACGAGGTTACTAGATTTGGGGTCAGTGCAAACTGATTATATGAAGTATATTATAGAGCAAAGATCATTCTTTGGTTTGAGACAAGGTAATGGAACTTGTCAGGAGTATAGATCCAATGAATTGTTGATTCAACAGTTGATTATGAATTTCGCACATCTCTTCAGTCGTATCGGTGTTGTAAAAACTAGAGCAAGACCTATGTAGGTCATGAGATGCAATGGGAGCATCAAATTTGTGGAATTTCGACTATTATGTTTAAAGAATGTTATTGTGGTCCTATGAGTAAAGTGATGCAAAGTGTGAATTCAGCAAAGTTATGCAGCCATGTTGGGTACAACGTGTGGAGATTGATATGGTGGTCGTATGATGGAAACATGCTTAGCAGGAAATTCAGGATGTTGGAATTGGACCAAATGGCTTATTTGCTTGAATAAGGGAGTATACCTACAGAGTTGTCGAGCTAATGTGCTCAACTGAGTGGTGGTAGAACGGGAAGGTGCATGAGGTGTTAAACAAGTGATTTCAGACTACTTTAGTGTAGTTCTCAGCACGTTCGAGGACGAACGTATGTTTAAGTGGGGGAGATTGTAACGACCCGATCGGTCGTTTTGAGCTCTGGCGCGTCATTCAGCAGTTTGAGGTCATGAGCAGCTTCATCTCAGGTATATTGACTTGAGTGTATGGTCAAAATTGAAATTCAGGAAGTTTGGAGTCAAATCTAAATGGAAATTCTCATTTTGAAAGCTTAAAATTGAAGAAATGAACTAGGATTGGAATTTTGAGTAAAAGACCTTGGAATTGGGATCCGAAGGTTCCAGCAGGTTCGTATGATGATTTCAGACTTGGGCGTATGCCCGGATCAGGTTTTGGATAACCCGGGAGCGTTTTGGCGCCTATTGTGGAAGATAGCATTTTTCAAGAAATTGCATCAGTTTGGCTTAAAATGCATTTCAGTGTTTTGGATGTCCGTTTGGAATTCCGAGACTGGAAGTAGCTCCGTATGGTGATTCTGGATTTGGGAGCGTGATCGGAAGTGAATTCGGAGGTCCGTAGGTCATTTTGGAGTCGTTTGGCTAAATATAGAAATTTGAAGGTTTTTGAGAAAATTCGACCGGAAGTGGAAATTTTGATATCGGGGTCGGAATGAGATTCAGAAAGTTGGGGCAAGTCTGTAATGTCGAATGTGACTTGTGTGCAAAATTTGAAGTCATTCCTGAATGATTTTGGTAAGGTTTGAGACAATTAGTCTCTTTTAAGGAAGCATAAGTTGGAAAAGTCAACCGGATATTGACTTATGTGTTAGAGCGCTCGAAATGCGAATTTTATGATTCGGATAGCTTTGTTAGGTGATTTGGGACTTAGGAGTGTGTCCGGAATATTTTTGTGATGACCGGTGTAGAATTAAGCTTGAATCGGCAAAGTTAGTATTTTGGCGAATTCCGGTTGATAGGTAAGATTTTGATCCGAGGCTCGAAATGGAATTCCAAGAGTTTCTGTAGCTTCGTTATGTCATTTTGGACTTGTCTGTAAAATTTGAGATCATTCGGACTAGTTTTGACGTGTTTCGACATCGGATGTGAAAATTTGAAGTTTCAAAGTTGATAGGCTTGAATCCGTGGTGAATTTAGTATTTTTGCGTTGTTTTTGGTGATTCGAAGGAACAACTAAGTTTGTGTCATATTATGGGACTTGTTAGTTTACTTTGTTGGGATCCCATGAGGCTCAGACAAATTTTGGAAGAGTTTTTGGAAGATTTTTACCGTTTGAGCATAAATGTAATAATCTAAAGGTTCATTTTTAGTTCTAGAGATCCAAATTTTATTCCGAGACTTCCGAAATTTTGATAATGAATTATAGGACTGATCTGGAAATTTTGGTCTAATTTCATCAAGCCGCGATTAGGTTTTTGACGCGAAACATGAGTAATTGTTTAACGAGCGAAATGGATATCGCACTGGGCAAATAAGCTCCGAATTGAGTTTCGATTGAAGGGTTCTGTTCGTATTATTATTTGTGACTCATAGGAACAATAATCGTCTAATTCCGAGTTCGTATGATTGAGTTAGAGCCATTTTAGTGAAAAATGGCTGTGCTGCAATTTAAATTGGCTCCTGGTGCATTTTTTTAGTAGCAGTGAACAGTAACCCGCGCGTGAACAGTACCGCGCGGGTGAACAGTAATTGCGAAAAATCTAGGCAGTGAGTTTATATCCGATTTTGGGTCATTTTTCCACCATTTTCAGACATTTTGAGAGCTTTTGGACGGGGATTGAAGGGAGTTTCAACTGAGATCAATTGGAGGTAAGCTTTATGAGTTAAATACATGATTTTATTGAAGAATCATCCTTGAAATCCATGAAAACATAGCCAAATTATAAGAAATTAGGGTTTGAGATTGAAATTCTAAAATGAAGATTTGAGGGGTCATTTGAACTCCGATTTTGGTAAATTTTATATGTACGGACTCGTGGCGAGACGAGGAATCTGGTGATGTGACTTTCGTAATTTTTCGAGAAGTGGGCCCGGGGCTCGGGTTTTGCAAATTTCGTGATTTTCGATATTTTTCGAGTCTTTGCGATTGAGTTATATTCCCTTAGCCTAATGTAATATATTCCTTGTGGTTTTGGCAATATTTGATGCGCGAGGAGGTCGATTCGAAAGGAAAGGGCATCGCGGAGTAGACTTTTGGCCGTCTTGAGGTGAGTAATAGATGTAAATACTGTTCTGAGGGTTTGAAACCCCGGACTTTCACATTGTAACGCTATATTGAGGCGTGACACGCCCTCCATGGCGAGTGCGGGGTCGGATACTATTGGGGATTGTGACTTGGTCCATCCCGTGTGATGTTTATACTATACTGGTGATTGATACACATACTTCATTGATATTACGGGGCTTGATGCCATGTTTGGGGCCTTGTGTGCCGATTTGTAAAATCCTTCGAGGATTGATATTACTGCTTAGCATGATTTGCATATCATTTAATTTCAGTCCAAGGTTTTAAATGATATTTTGCAAACTCAGCCATAATTCTAAGTGTTAAAAACTTAAATGATATTTTTAAATGTATTCCGGGCTGGGAAATTCTGTTTTGTAAATGCCCAAGGGGCTTATTATAGTATTTTCTGAACTGATTATAAAGTGACTTGAAACAGTGGTAACAATGACACTGTGTGATATACTTGAAATAGTGGTAACAATGACACTGGATGATATACTTGAACAGTGGTAACAATGGCACTGTATGATATAAATTGGTCAGGTAACAATGGCTGACCGGTCAGGTAACAATGGCTGACCAAGACATTGCGCTTGGGCTGTAGGAGTCCCTCCGGAGTCTGTACACACCCCAAGTGAGCGCCGTAGACGATAAATAAATATGGATGGCTCGGGCTGCACGCCGTAGTGGGTACTGGAATGTACCATCATATGCATTGCATTGCATTAATGTATTTCTATTTATACTGTTGTTTAGCTGCTCAGTTCCATATGTTGCTGTAGAATTAGATTTTAGCTTACTTTGTGTATTTGCTGGATTTTCTTATCTTCGGACTGTAGTTACTTTTATTACTCACTGGGTCGGAGTACTCACTTTACTCCCTGCACCTTGTGCGCAGATCCAGGGCAGTCTCAGGCTCAGTAGATCCAGTTGATCAGCAGATCCAGCTTCTGGGAGTATCGAGGTAGTTGCACGGCGTTCGCAGCCATTGATCTTCTCCCTCCTATTCTATCTCTTTATTTCCGCATTATCAGACTTTGGATATACCATGTATTAGGATGATATTCTGTATTCTAGAGGCTCAGATTCGTGACACCGGGTCCTAGTGAGATTATATTGTGTATTTTGTTAAATTCTTCAGTACTTTAATCTTGCTTAATTGATATTTCTTTTCGCTATTTTTGATAAATTGGGTTAAGTGTTGAATAATGGTCGGGCTTGCCTAGTAGTGTGCTGGGCGCCATCACGATCGGGATTTGGGTCGTGACATTACTCGTGCGATCAAATCGCCAAAATAACATCATATACATAGGATCAAGCCTCAAACACATGATTTTCTTTCTTCAACTTTCATAACTCAAATTCTCCATTTTTAGTCCGAAACACGTCATATGACGTCCGTTTTTAGCCAAATTTTACAGATAGTGCTTAACACATATTTAAGACTTGTACCGGGCGTCGTAACCAAAATACGAGCCCGATACCTATATTTTCTAACCCCTTTTTCATTTCTAATTTTCATATCAAATTTCAGAAAAATAATTTCTTTCAAAAATTCATTTCTCGGGCTTGGGACCTCAGAATTTGATTCCGGGCACACGCCCAAGTCCCATATTTTTTTACGGACCCTCTGGGACTTTCGAATCACAGGTCCGGGTCTGTTTACCCAAAATGTTGACCGAAGTCAACATTATGCATATTAATACCAAAATTCATCAAATGTTTCACATAATTCACATATTGTCACGACCCAAAATCCCAACCCGGTCGTGATGGCGTCTCTCGTGAGGACAAGGCCAGCCAATCAACAAAACAGTACATCTCTTTTATAATTACTTAGCAGGAATAAGTCTAAATCATGGGCAATAAAATCTTAAATGCGAAATAGACGTGATAGAACAAGGAAAATCATCCCAACTCAGCCCGAAATCGGGGTGTCACGAGTCATGAGCTACTACAGAATTTACTAATAGTTTACAAAATCTGGAATTATCATAAATAACAAAGATAAGGGAGAAAACGGGGTTGCGGACGTCAACAACTACCTCGTTACTCCTAGTCACCACCTGGTCTGGAAAGAATCAGCGCTCAGGAGCGAACTCAGCTCTGCCTGTATCTGCACACATGGTGCAGGGAGTAATGTGAGTACTCCGACCCAGTGAGTAATAAAAGTAACTACAGTCCGAAGATAAGAAAATCCAGTAAATACACAAAGTAATCTAAAATCTAAATATACAGCAACATATGGAACTGAACAGCTAAACAACAGTATAAAGACAAATACATGAATGCAATGCAATGCATATGATGGTACATTCCAGTAGCAACTGCGGCGTGAAACCCGAGCCATCCATATTTATTTATCGTCGACGATGCTCACTGGGGGTGTGTACAGACTCCGGAGGGGCTCATACAGCCCAAGTGCAATATATTGGTCAGTCATTGTTACCTGACCGGTCAGCCATTGTTACCTGACCAATTTATATCATACAGTGCCATTGTTACCACCGTTCAAGTATATCATCCAGTGTCATTTTTACCACTATTTCAAGTATATCACACAGTGTCATTGTTACCATTGTTTCAAGTATATCACACAGTGTCATTGTTACCACTGTTTCAAGTCACTTTATAATCAGTCCAGAAAATAATATAATAAGCCCCGTAGGCATTTACAAAACAGAAGTTCCCAGCCCGGAATACATTTAAAAATATCATTTAAGTTTTCAACACTTAGAATTATAGCTCAGTTTGCAAAACCGCATTTAAACCCTTGGACTGAAATTAAATGATATGTAAATCATGCTAAGCAGTAATATCAATCCTTGAAGGATTTTACAAATTGGCACAAGGCCCCAAACATGGCATCAAGCCTAGTAATATCAATGAAGTATGTGTATCAATCACCAGTATAGTATAAACATCACACAGGGTGGACCAAGTCACAATCCCCAGTAGTATCCGACCCCGTACTCGCCATGGAGTGCGTGTCACGCCTCAATATAGCGTTACGATGTGAAAGTCCGGGGTTTCAAACCCTCAGAACAGCATTTACATCTATTACTCACCTCTAGCTCGCTATGCCCTTGCCTCTCTAATTGGCCTCCTCGTGTGACGAATCTGCCAAAAATCACACAAACCTCGATGAAGTTCGATTTCTAAAAGACGGGGTTTTAACCATACATATCTGAAATTCGCCCCTTAATGATACTATAATGATCCCATACAGTTATGTAACTTCAATCTACAATATAACACTCAATATGGCCAATATTAGTACTAGATCCCATAAATTATGCCATTTAGGCATATTATCAAACATCTTGTAGGTATAAATATTTACACCTCTTAACTATAGCATTGGTTCCTCCAACTATCACCATTAACCAACAATTCATCACACTATTATTCTTTAACAATTTATACTCCTAACATCACATGTGTGATCAACCATTCACACCCAAACCAACAAAAATTCCATCAAATAAACACCTCTAAATCCCTACCATGTTCATGTATTTAAATAGGGAATTTATGGCTTCCAACCACCATACAATAAGTTGTAATACTTGACTCATACTCATATTTCCATAATATATCCATATATGTGAGTCTAAGGTGTAGGATTTACCTTTTGGAAGAAATCTTGCAAAACCCTTCTTTGAGTTCTTGAAGGAATTTCTTGAAAATCTAAGGATTTTTAAGATCAATCCATGTTAATATAAGTGTTTGGGAGTAGTAATCAACTCAAAATACTCCAAAAATCTTACCTTAGGAGTGGAATTGGGTGCCTTGGTCGAATTGGGGGTGTTGGGGAAGCCCTAGGCTTGAGAATGACTCAATTCCTCTCATTTCCGGTCTTTAGAGTACTTAAAAACCTTCAGTCGCGTAGTTCGCGCGTTTGTTCGCGCGTTTTGCTGAGCATTCTGCCTCAGACGCGCGAAATGCGCGACTTCGCGCGATACTTCGCGCGATATTTCGCGCGCTCTGACACCTGACTCATGAAATGGTCATAACTTCCTGTATACACTTCCAAATGATGAACGGTTTGTTGCGTTGGAAACTAGACTTAAAGAGCTTTAATTTAATAGGTTGTAGCTCACACAACCCCTTATATAACGAGAGATATTATCGTTCAAAGTGAGGCCTTATGCGCACTCATTTACAACTTTCGTCTATTATGAAATTTCCAACTTCAAAAGTTCCCGTTAGCCATCCGAAATCATCCCGAGGTCCTCGGGACCTCAACCAAAAATACTAATACATCTTATAATATTATTCAAACTTGGTCCAATTATCAAAACACCTCGACTATTACCAAAATTATCGAATTACACCGAATTCAAGTCTAAGTTCCTTTAAAACTTCCAAAACGTGCTTTCGATCAAAACTCAACCAAAATATGTCCGAATGACTTGAAATTTTGCACACATAGCCAAAATGGCATAACGAAGCTACAGAAATTCTCGGATCTCCATTCCTACCGTCGGATCAAAATTTCACCTATCAACTGGAAATCGTCAAACTACTAACTTCGCCAAAATGAGCTAATTTCTTCACCGGGCCTCCAAAATTAATTCCGATGCGCTCCTAGGCCTTAAATCATCCCCCGAAACTAACCGAATTATCAGAATTCAATTCCGAGCCCTCTAACTCACAAGTCAACGTCCGGTTAACTTTTCCAAACTAATTCTTCCTTAAAGAGACTAATTGTCTCATTTCATACCAAACTCAATCCTAATTGACTCAAATTCACCAAGTACACATATTGAAACATGAATAATCATTTAACGAGGAATACGGGATGTAAATACAGGAAACGACGGTTCGGGTCGTTACATTCTCCCCAACTAGAACGAACGCTCGCCCTCGAGCGAGTTAAGAAACATACCTGGAGTTTCAAATAGGTGCGGGTACCTGCTCCACATCTCCTGCTCGGTCTCCCAAGTAGCCTCCTCCACGGGCCGACCTCTCCACTGTACTTTCACTGATGCTATATCTTTTGATCTCAATTTTTGAACCTGTCGACTCAAAATAGCCACTGGCTCCACATTATAAGTCAAATTTTCATCTAACTGTACTGTACTGAAATCTAAAATATGAGACGGGTCCCCAATGTACTTCCGGAGCATGGACACATGGAATACCGGATGAACACCCGACAATCTAGGCGGCAAAGCAAGCTCGTAAGCCACCTCTCCAATCCTCCTAAGTATCTCAAATGGTCCAATAAACCGCGGACTCAACTTCCCTTTCTTTCCGAACCTCATAACACCCTTCATCGGCGAAACCTTCAGCAAAACCTTCTCGCCCTCCATAAATGACACATCTCGGACCTTCCGGTCCGCATAACTCTTCTGACGTGACTGAGTTGTGCGAAGTCTTTCCTGAATCACCTTCACCTTTTCTAAGGCATCCTGGACCAAATCCGTCCCCAACAACCTAGCCTCGCCGGGCTCGAACCAACCAACTGGAGATCTACACCGCCTCCCATATAAGGCCTCATACGGTGTCATCTTAATATTGGACTGATAGCTGTTGTTGTAGGCAAACTCTGCAAGTGGTAAAAATTCAACCCAAGAACCTCCAAAATTAATCACACAAGCACGCAACATATCCTCCAATATCTGAATAGTACGCTCGGACTGTCCGTCCGTCTGAGGATGAAATGCTGAACTCAACTCCACCTGAGTGCCCAACTCGTGCTGAAAAGTCCTCCAAAACTGAGAAGTGAACTGAGTACCTCTATCCGAAATAATAGTAACTGGAACACCATGCAACCGCACAATCTCCTGAATAAAGATCCTAGCCAGCCACTCCGCAGAATATGTGGTACACACCAGAATGAAATGCGCTAACTTGGTCAGCCTATCCACAACGACCCAAATCGAATAAAAATTCTTCAAAGTCCGAGGAAGGCCACTCACGAAATCCATAGTAACTCTATCCCATTTCCACTCAGGAATAATCATCTGTTGAAGCAAACCGCCCGGTCTCTGATGCTCATATTTCACCTGCTGACAGTTGAGACACCGAGCCACATATCCCACAATGTCTTTCCTCATTCTCCTCCACCAGTAATGTTGTCTCAAGTCCTGATACATCTTCGCAACACCTGGATGGATGGAATACTGCGAACTGTGGGCCTCCTCAAGAATCAAATCTCTAAGACCATCAACATCGGGCACACAAATACGGCCCTACATCCTCAATACGCCATCATCACGTATAGTCACATCTTTGGCATTATCATGCTGAACTCTATCCTTAAGGACAAGCAAATGTGGATCATCATACTGGTGCTCTCTGATGTGATCATATAAGGAAGATCGAGAAACCACACTAGCCAATACCCGGCTAGGCTCAGAAATATCTAACCGCACCAACTGATTGGCCAAGGTCTGAACATCAACTGCAAGAGGCCTCTCCCCAACTGGGATGTAAGCCAAACTCCCCATATTGACTGCCTTTCGGCTCAATGCATCGGCCACTACATTGGCCTTTCCCGGATGATATAGAATGGTAATATCATAGTCTTTAAGTAATTCAAGCCATCTCCACTGCCTCAAATTAAGATCTTTTTGTTTAAATAAATGTTGAAGACTGCGATGATCAGTGAATACCTCACAAGATACGCCATATAAATAGTGCCTCCAAATTTTTAAGGCATGAACTATAGCAGCCAACTCCAAATCATGAACAAGGTAGTTCTTCTCATGGGGCTTCAACTGACGAGAAACATAAACAATAACTCTACCCTCCTGCATTAGCACACAACCAATCCCAACTCTGGAAGCATCACAATATATTGTGTATGAACCTGTAGCTGATGGTAACACCAACACTGGAGTTGTGGTCAGAAGTGCCTTGAGCTTCTGAAAGCTCTCCTCACACTCGCCGGACCATACAAATGGGGCACCTTTCTGAGTCAACTTGGTCAAAGGCGATGCAATAGAAGAAAACCCCTGAACAAATCGGCGATAATAGCCTGCTACCCCAAGAAAACTCTGAATCTCTGTGACTGAGGACGGTCTAGACCAACTCTGCACTACTTCTATCTTCCTTGGATCAACCTGTATACCCTCGCTGGACACTATGTGACCCAAAAATGCCACAGAACTTAGCCAAAATTCACATTTAGAGAATTTTGCATAAAACTTCTTCTCTCTCAATCTCTGCAACACCACACGCAAATGTTAGGCATGCTCCTTCTGGCTACGTGAATACACCAGGATATCATCAATGAATACAATAACAAATGCATCCAGATAAGGCTGAAATACATTGTTCATCAAATGCATGAACGCTGCTGGGGCATTGGTCAGCACGAAAGACATAACCAAAAATTCATAGTGACCATATCTAGTCCTGAAAGCAGTCTTGGGAATATCCGACTCCTTGATTTTCAACTGGTGATAGCTCAAACGGAGATCAATCTTAGAAAATACCCTCGCTCCCTGAAGCTGATCAAATAAGTCATCAATGCGAGGCAAATGATACTTGTTCTTCACTGTTACCTTATTCAACTGCCTATAATCAATGCACATTCTCATTGTGCCATCTTTCTTCTTCACAAATAAAATAGGTGCACCCCACGGGGACACACTACGCCGAATGAACCCCTTATCTAAGAGTTCCTGAAGCTGCTTCTTCAATTCTTTCAGCTCTATTGGTGACATACGATATGGAGGAATAGAAATGGGTTGAGTGCCCGGCACTAAGTCAATGCCAAAATCAATATCCCTGTCCGGCGGCATGCCCGACAGGTCTGCAGGAAATACATCAGGAAAGTCCCTCACAACTGGGATAGAATCAATACTAAGAGTCTCAGCTCCAACATCCCGCACAAAAACCAAATATGATAGATAACCCTTCCCAACCATACGCTGGGCTTTCAAGAAAGAAATTACTCTGCTAGAGTCATAATCAGTCATGCCACGCCACTCGATCCTCGGAACACCCGGAATAGCCAAAGTAACTGTCTTAGCATGACAATATAGAATAGCATGATATGGAGATAGCCAATCCATGCCCAGAATAATATCAAAATCTACCATGCTCAACAGCAGTAGGTCAACTCGGGTCTCAAGACCCCCAATAATCACAGCACATGACCGATACACACGGTCCACAACAATAGTATCTCCCACCGGGGTAGACACATGAACAGGTAAAGTAAGAGACTCCCAGGGCATACCCAAATGACGGAAAAATATGAAGACACATAAGAATAGGTGGATCCCGGATAAAATAAGACAGAGGCATCTATGTGGCAGACTGAGATAATACCATAGTGAGATTAAACTCACTCCTTCATAATCTTGTGGAAACACAATTCATCTAAAATTTTAACTCTTCCGTGTTTTCTTGCATTCACTCACCTAATAGTTAAGCCTACTCTATAGGGGACCAAATTTTACTAAGTACCAAATTTTTCAAAATTTTTGGCAAAGTCTCCTTTGTAATTGGGCCTATCCACCTGCCAGAGAATCACCAAAACCATCCTAACAACACATCCACAACTTGACAAAACATCATAACGTATATCAATTACATTAATATCAATATTACATGTATTATACTATCAAAATTGATACATGGACATGTATTGCACCTATTTGAATCATAACACATAGAAAATACCTTTCAATCCTCCATTATTGGGCTAGTCAACCGAGTAAGAACATATTTTTTCTTTAATGTTTTAGACCTTCGTGGTGGTCTCCTTGACTTAACGATTTCGTCATAATACATTTACAGAAGCGATCTCAGCTCCCAGACTTATCTAACTAGTATGACAAATAGCTTCCCCTCATAAGCCAATTACCCACTAGCTTTACCTTTGGTTAATTTTTGTATACCTTCCACTGCCATACACATTACACCATCACTTAATATTTCTGAGTCTAAACTCATACCGTAACATGAAATTTACTTCACTTCAAATAGGAGGCATAAAAAGATCCTTCACGCACCCATAACTTGGGACTACACATCCTATCACAATGGAAATCATACACTCAATAGTTCATCTCTCATCCAATAGACCTTCTTCGTCACTTCCAAGTCATATAGATACATATCGCAGTACTATAATACTCCTCACGTAGCTATCCAACCATGATTCCCACTAATAGAGGCAATATCGAACATATAAGTTCAAAATACTTGCTCACACAATAAGCACCTCGGTGCTAAAGCCATTGGCAAAGATCCAGCCTCAAGTCCTCCAGACTGGCCTAACATCAAACTCAAAACGACCACGTCTCGCCCTTCGATCGGGGAATTACAAGCCATCAAGGCACATCTAATACTGAGCATTCGTTCGCGTATACGAATACGTGGAAGAAATTGTAAAAGTTACTTTTTCAAGCTGAATCAAGGACGCACGATAAGAATTCAAGAATATGAAGTTTTTCCTAAAGGTTCTGCAGCATCTCGAGGATAAATACAAACGTCTCCGTACCAATCCGCGAGACTCTACTAAACCAGCTCATGACTCGCGAGACCTAGTAACCTAGGCTCTGATACCAACTTGTCACGACCCAAAATCCCAACCCGGTCGTGATGGCGTCTCTCGTGAGGATAAGGCCAGCCAATCAACAAAACAGTACATCTCTTTATAATTACTTAGCAGGAATAAGTCTAAATCATGGGCAATATAATCTTAAATGCGAAATAAACGTGATAGAACAAGGAAAATCATCCCAACTCAGCCCGAAATCGGGGTGTCACGAGTCATGAGCTACTACAGAGTTTACTAATATTTTACAAAGTCTGGAATTATCATAAATAACAAAGATAAGGGAGAAAATGGGGTTGCGGACGTCAACAACTACCTCGTTACTCCTAGTCACCACCTGGTCTGGAAAGAATCAGCGCTCAGGAGCGAACTCAGCTCTGCCTGTATCTGCACACATGGTGCAGAGAGTAATGTGAGTACTCCGACCCATTGAGTAATAAAAATAACTACAGTCCGAAGATAAGAAAATCCAGTAAATACACAAAGTAAGCTAAAATCTAAATATACAGCAACATATGGAACTGAACAGCTAAACAACAGTATAAAGGAAAATACATGAATGCAATGCAATGCATATGATGGTACAATCCAGTACCCACTGCGGCGTGTAGCCCGAGCTATCCATATTTATTTATTGTCGACGACGCTCAGTGGGGGTGTGTACAGACTCCGGAGGGGCTCCTACAGCCCAAGCGCAATATCTTGGTCAGTCATTGTTACCTGACCGGACAGCCATTATTACCTGACCAATTTATATCATACAGTGCCATTGTTACCACCGTTCAAGTATATCATCCAGTGTCATTGTTACCACTATTTCAAGTATATCACACAGTGTCATTATTACCACTGTTTCAAGTATATCATACAGTGTTATTGTTACCACTGTTTCAAGTCACTTTATAAACAGTCCAGAAAAAAATATTATAAGCCCCTTGGGCATTTACAAAACAGAAGTTCCCATCCCAGAATACATTTCAAAATATCATTTAAATTTTCAACACTTAGAATTATGGCTTAGATTGCAAAACAGCATTTAAAACCTTGGATTGAAATTAAATGATATGCAAATCATGCTTAGCAGTAATATCAATCCTCGAAGGATTTTACAAATTGGCACAAGGCCCCAAACATGGCATCAAGCCCAGTAATATCAATGAAGTATGTGTATCAATCACCAGTATAGTATAAACATCACACGGGGTGGACCAAGTCACAATCCTCAGTAGTATCCGACCCCGCACTAGCCATGGAGTGCGTGTCACGCCTCAATATAGCGTTACAATGTGATAGTCCGGGGTTTCAAACCATCAGAACAACATTTACATCTATTACTCACCTCTAGCTCGCTATGCCCTTGCCTCTCTAATTGGCCTCCTCGTGTGACGAATCTGCCAAAAATCACATAAACCTCGATGAAGTTCGATTTCTAAAAGACGGGGTTTTAACCATACATATCTGAAATTTGCCCCTTAATGATCCTATAATGATCCCATACAGTTATGTAACTTCAATCTACAATATAACACTCAATATGGCCAATATTAGTACTAGATCCCATAAATTATGCCATTTAGGCATATTATCAAACATCTTGTAGGTATAAATGTTTACACCTCTTAACTATAGCATTGGTTCCTCCAACTATCACCATTAACCAATAATTCATCACACTATTATTCTTTAACAATTTATACTCCTAACATCTCATGTGTGATCAACCATTCACACCCAAACCAACAAAAATTCCATCAAATAAACACCTCTAAATTCCTACCATGTTCATGTATTTAAATAGGGAATTTATGGCTTCCAACCACCATACAATAAGTTGTAATACTTGACTCATACTCATATTTCCATAATATATCCGTATATGTGAGTCTAAGGTGTAGGATATACCTTTTGGAAGAAATCTTGCAAAACCCTTCTTTGAGTTCTTGAAGGAATTTCTTGAAAATCTAAGGATTTTTAAGATCAATCCATGTTAATATAAGTGTTTGGGAGTAGTAATCAACTCAAAATACTCCAAAAATCTTACCTTAGGAGTGGAATTGGGTGCCTTGGTCGAATTGGGGGTGTTGGGGAAGCCTTAGGCTTGAGAATGACTCAATTCCTCTCATTTCCGGTCTTTAGAGTACTTAAAAACCTTCAGTCGCGTAGTTCGCGCGTTGTTCACGCGTTTTGCTGAGCATTCTGCCTCAGACGCGCGAAATGCGTGACTTCGCGAGATACTTCGCGCGCTCTGACACCTGACCCGTGAAATGGTCATAACTTCCTGTATACACTTCCAAATGACGAACGGTTTGTTGCGTTGGAAACTAAACTCAAAGGGATTTAATTTAATTGGTTGTAGCTCACACAACTCCTTATATAACGAGAGATACTATCGTTCAAAATGAGGCCTTGTGCGCACTCATTTACAACTTTCGTCTATTATGAAATTTCCAACTTCAAAAGTGCCCGTTAGCCATCCGAAATTATCCCGAGGTCCTCCGGACCTCAACCAAAAATACTAATACATCTTATAATATTATTCAAACTTGTTCCAATTATCAAAACACCTCAACTAATACCAAAATTATCGAATTACACCGAATTCAAGTCTAAGTTCCTTTAAAACTTCCAAAACGCGCTTTCGATCAAAACTCGACCAAAATATGTCCGGATGACTTGAAATTTAGCACACATATCCAAAATGGCATAACGAAGCTACAAAAATTCTCGGAACTCCATTCCGACCGTCGGATCAAAATTTCACCTATCAACCGGAAATCGCCAAAATACTAACTTCGCCAAAATGAGCTAATTTCTTCACCGGACCTCCAAAATCAATTCCGATTGCGCTCCTAGGCCTTAAATCATCCCCCGAAACTAACCGAATCATTGGAATTCAATTCCGAGCCCTCTAACTCACAAGTCAACATCCGGTTGACTTTTCCAAACTAATTCTTCCTTAAAGAGACTAATTGTCCCATTTCATACCAAACTCGATCCGAACTGACTCAAATTCACCAAGTACACATATTGAAACATGAATAAGCATTTAATGGGGAATACAGGACATAAATTCAGGAAACGATGGTTCGGGTCGTTACACATATTCTAACATAAAAACTTTCCGGCTACGCGCCCAAACTGCCACGCCAATCGAGGCAACTAAAAGCGAGGTTTTCAAGGCCTCGAAAGTGCGGAACAAGGAAGAACTACGGTGATGACCCTTCGGGTCGTCTCACTCGTGTAGTGAGCTTGGGTTGAGGAACTGAGGTTCTATAACAAGAGGGAATATCAAGTCACTGATGGATTAGAAGGGAAATTAGATAGATGAAATAGCTTGATAGTAGACTGAATCAGTATGGTAAGTATATGATTAATTCTTCGTATGTGTTCGAGGTAATGAGCCCTTACAAGTATTTTTGCAGCGATGCTCTTGGGTTTTGATGGCTTGCTTAGCTTGGTCGAGTTAGAAGGATTCAGTCCTGGCAGGTCTGATTTGTGCAAAGGGAAAATCGGAGAGTTCTTGATGGTTTCTATCGTGGTTGAAGAGGTGCCTTTTCTATGGATATGAGAGACATGGGATGTGTAGTGATTTTTTTCTTCTAGATAGGATCAATGGAAGTTCTTGACTAGTTGAGTGCATAAACGTTCCTGGTTCGGAAGGGAGGTGAAGTCCTCATGTTACCTTAGGATGATATGGTATATGCGATATGTTGTGAAGGATTGAGAATTGCATGTGTAAGGTTATGGTTCAGTTCTAAATGGAAATTCATAACATTCTTAGGTGGTACGGGCAACTTTGGGGTGAATGATCTTCAGATGATTGAGGAAATTGTATTTCTAATCATAGTGATTTGTAGAGGGTACATGTTTCAGAAAAAGAGCAATGTGATTAAGTTGATGGCACTTCAATAGTATTGTGGCACTTTTAAGGCTGGATCTTTACTTGTTGGTATGTTAGATTTTGTATGTGATGTCAGAATTTAGACTGGTTGTCTTAGCGTCGGGAAATTTGTGAACTATTGTGCCATGGGCTATGCCGGAAATTCCACGGGTTAAGTGGCGAGGTGAGTTGGATTATGTTCTATCAGGTTTGCGTGGTATGTGTTTTTTGATTCACCGTGGGTGTAATGATTTGCTCTGGCTCCGGACATCAATTGATCGTGGTTGTCGATTTCAAGCATAGTCACTTGAGGCGTTTCATGTGGAGTAGTACATAGATAGGATTGTGCGTTGCAGCAAAGCTTTGTAAAAAACATGACCTTGTCGGTCAAATCTGTGTGTCCTATTTCTATGATGTGAGACAGGGTCTCAGCCTTGTGTTGTGGCAGTACTAGTGAGTTTGAGGTACAACTCTCTCAGTTGAGTCATTTCCATGCTTTGGGTATGTTCGGACCGTTTCTTATGGGTGCGCGTATTACGCAAGTTGAGGCTTAGGCCTGTATTGAGGTGTCATATAACCAGAGAGGTGTGTTGGATTCGAGGTGATCGTTGGGGTCATTGATGAACACGAACAGATTTGATTTCGGCTTGTTAGAATAATAATATTGAGGTTCGACTCGAAAATCTGTTGTGGTATTAGTCAAAAGGGAAGTAGTTTCATAAGTGGTTGATCTGAGAGATGGTTACGGTTTGATGCGTGTCTCATTTATCGTTGGCAGTATATGAAAGTGTTGGAATAAGACTTCTGCTAATAAGGGATTTTCTATCGGTATTTGGTTGTTGTGGGCAACTGCTGTGAATAGAAGTCATCGTTTCGACTACTTGGATTACACAGTAGAACATATGATTTCACTCGAGGATGCAGGTATGGTTTATCACAGCTGGTTCGAGACTATTCAAGGTATAGGTGTGATGTTTTGATCATATCGATGGTTTCAGAAGTAAAAAGGTAGTTCTATGATTTATGGGCTAGACTGGATTGTGTAATTTCGATTTAAATGTGTTATCGGAACTATATGAGATATAGTGATGTGGGATCACCCCCGGGTATATGCTTAGTAAGGTTACTCAGCTTTTGGTTGGCTTCTAGGGCAACTCTGGGTACGCTCGATGACGAGCATTTGTTTAAGTTGGGGAGAATGTGACGACCCGACCCGTCGTCTCATGAATTACTACTCCGTTTTCCCCATTTTCAGCTTCCTTATGCTTCATTATCCATATCTTGTGTAATCGAGTTGATTTGAAGTGGTTTTAATAAGAAATAAGACACTTAGTCTCTTTTAAGAAGTCTTAAGTTGGAAAAGTCAACCGGACGCTGACTTATGAGTTAGAGTGCTCGGAGGTGAATTCCGATGGTTCGGTTAGCTCCGGGAGATGATTTGTGATTTAGGAGCGTGATCGGAAGTGATTTTGGAGGTTCGGTGTAGAAGTTAGCCTATTTTGGCGAAGTTAGGATTTTGGCGAAATCCAGTTGGTATGCGAGATTTTGATCCGAGGGTCGGAATGGAATTCCGAGAGTTTCTGTAGCTTCGTTATGTCATTTTGGACTTGTCTGCAAAATTTGAGGTCATTCGGACTAGTTTTCATGTGTTTCGGCATAGGTTGTGAAATTTAAAAATTAAATAAGTTCTTAGGCTTGAATCCATGCATAATTGGTGATTTTGATGATATGTGATGTGATTTGAGGCCTCGACTAAGTCCGTGATGTGTTTTCAGACTTGTTGGTGCTTTTGGTTGAGGTCCTGGGGGCCTCGGGTTTGTTTTGGGTGAGTTTTGAGCGAGTACGGACACCCCGGAACTTAGAAAAATGGAGAGGGCAGCAGTGGCGGCGCGGACCGTGCTCCTTCTCGCGCTGGGCGCACGACCGCGCAGGGGAAGAATCTGCAGGTCACTGCTCCTATTTCGGAGGTTCATATCTTTTGATCTAAAAGTAAATTTGAGGTGATTTAAAAACAAAAGTTGTAGAGCTTTGAATCTAGTTTTCAGAAACATATTATAATAGGCATTTGGACATTTGTAGAGAAAGTTACGGCCTAAATAGTGAAGCCTGTCACTGCAGTCAAATTGCTGCGCGGCCGCGACCATTTTTGTGCGGTCAGCACTCCCTGGGCGAGGACCGCGGTCATTTTTGTGCGGTCAGCACTGTCGGAATCCGAGGGGTACTCTATAAATACGAGATTTTGGGTTTTATTTGATATTTTGACCTATAGAGCTCGGATTTTAGCGATTTTTCGAAGGTTTATCAAGAAATTCATCGGGGTAAGTGATTCTAACTCAGATTTGGTTAGAGTACATGAATATACCATTGAATACATCATTTAATAAGTGATTTGAGATGGAATTTGGGAAGAACTAGGGCTTGAGTTTTGAGATTCTAAATTGAGGATTTGAGGGATCATTTGAACTCCGATTTTTACATTCTTGTTATGTATGAACTCGTGGAAAGATGAGGAATCTAAATATGTAAAAATTTCTGAATTTCGAGAAGTGGGCCCGGGGCTCGGGTTTTGGTAATTTCGGAATTTGTGCCCGAATTTGATTGTTTTCTCTTGGGCTTTGTTCCCTTAGCATATTGTGATATATTCTCTCTATTTTTGGTTAGATACGACGCGCGTGGAGGCCGGGTTGAGGGGCAAAGGCGTTGCGGGCTAGAGATCTCACCGGTTCGAGGTGAGTAAATGATATCTTGAGGGTTTAAAACCCCGAATTTGCACATTATAGTGCTGTATTGAGGTGACTTGCACGCCGGATATGAGAGTGGGGTAGAGCACCATTGGGGATTGTGACTTGGTCCGTCTGGTTGTTGATTTTACTGCATATTTGACTGAAATTACTTGTTATCATCATAATTTGGGCTGATTGCCATGTTTGGGGCCTTGTGCCAACTTGTAGAATCCTTCGGGGATTGATATTACTGTTTTAGCATAATTTGCATATCATACGGTCTCATACCAAGGTTTTGAATACTGTTTTGCAAACTCAGCCATATTTCTAAGTTTTGAAACTCAAATGATATTTTAAGTGTTATTTCGGGCTGAAGACTACTGTTTTATAAATGCCCATGGGGCTTATGAAGATTTTTGAATTGTGCATGGATCAGGCTGCGCGCCGCAGCAGTGTATATTTATTGGATCGGGCTGCGCGCCACAGCAATGTATATATATTAGATCGGGCTGCGCGCCGCAGTAGTGTATATATATTGGATCGGACTGCACCCTGCAGTAACATTGCGCTTGGGCTGTAGGAGCCCATCCGGAGTCTGTACACGCCCCTAGTGAGCGCCATCGACGTTAAATGGATCGGATTGCACGCCGCAGTGGGTACCGGAGTGTACCGTCATTTGCATTGCATTGCATTCATACATTTGTGCACTATTTGTTATTTATGTCATTTCTTGAGATATATATTTGTTGTTCTGAGATTGTCTGATCACTTTCAAAGTGGATAAGTTTGAGACAGTAGTAACAGTGACACTGTATAATGTATATGTGTAACGACCCGAACGGTCGTTTTAAGCTCTAGCGCGTCGTTCAGCAGTTGGAAGTCATGAACAACTTCATTTTAGGTATATTGACTTGTACGTATGGTCAGAATTGAATTTCAAGAAATTCGTAGTTAAATTGGAAAGAAACTTTTCATTGCGGCAACCTTAAGTTGAAGAAAATGGCTAAGATCGGAATTTTGAGTAAACGACCTCGGAATTGGGATCTGAAAGTTCTAGCATGTTTGAATGATGATTTCGGACTTGGGCGTATGTCCGGATTTGGTTTTGGATAACCCGTGAGCATTCCGGCGTATATTGTGGAAGTTAGTATTTTAGAAGAATTTCATAAACTTGGGTTGGAAGGCATTTCAGAGTTATAGATGTCCGTTTGGGATTCTGAGTCTGGGAATAGCTCTGTATGGTGATTCTGGAGTTGGGAGCGCGATCGGAAGTGAATTCGGATGTCCGGAGGTCATTTTGAAGTCATTTGGCTAAATATAGGAATTTGAAGGTTTTTGAGAAAATTCGACCGGAAGTGAAAATTTTGATATCGGGGTCAGAATGCGATTCTGAAAGTTGGTGCAAGTCCGTAATATCGAATGTGACTTGTGTGCAAAATTTGAAGTCATTCGGACTAGTTTTGGTAAGGTTTGAGACACTTAGTCTCTCTTAAGGAAGCATAAGTTAGAAAAGTCAACCGAAAATTAACTTATGTGTTAGAGGGCTCGAAATGCAAATTTTATGGTTCTGATAGCTTCGTTAGGTGATTTTGGACTTAGGAGTGTGTCCGGAATATTTTTGTGATGACCAGGGTAGAATTAAGCTTGAATTGGCAAAATTAGTATTTTGGCGAATTCCGGTTGATAGGTGAAGATTTAGATCTGGGAGTTGGAATGGAATTCCGAGAGTTGTTGTAGCTTTGTTATGTCATTTGTGATGTGTGTGCAAAATTTCAAGTTATTCGGACATTGTTTGGTCGGGTTTTTGATCGAAAGTGTATTTTCGGAAGTTTTTGGAAACTTAGGCTTGAATTCGATGAGTTTTGGATAATTTGATATTGTTTGAGGTGTTTTGATGATTGGAGCAGGTTTTAATGATGTTATGAATTATGTGGGCATGATTGGTTGAGGTCCCACTGGCCTCGGGTGTGTTTCGGATGCCCAACGGGTCATTTTTGGTAGATTTTTGTCGTTTTGAGCATAAATGTAATGATCTAAAGGTTCATTTGTAGTTCTAGAGATCCAAATTTGATTTCGAGACTTCCAGAATTTAAATCATGAATTATAGGACTGATCTGGAAATTTTGGTTTAATTTCATCAAGTCGCGATTGAGTTTTTGATGTGAAATGTGAGTTAATTGTTTAACGAGCAAAATGGGTATTGAACTGGTCAAACGAGCTCTGAATTGAGTTTCGATAGAAGGGTTGTGTTCATATTATTATTTGTGACTCATAGGAACAAGAATCGTCTAATTACGAGTTTGTATGATGGAGTTAGAGCTATTTTAGTAAAAAAATGGTTTTGCTGCAAATTTCCTAAAAAGCTGCTGTATTTTTTGTAGCAGTGAACAGTAACCGTGCATGAACAGTAACCGTGCGGGTGAACACTGACCAGTACTTCCAAAATATTAACATTTCATCAGCGAACCCAACCCATTTTTCCACCATTTTTGAGCAACCTTGAGAGCTTTTGGACGGGAATTGAAGGGGTTTTGACGGGAAGTGATTGAAGGTAAGTCCTATGAACTAAATACATGATTATATTGTGCAATCATCCTTGAAATTCATGAAAATATAGCCAAATTGTAAGAAAATAGGGCTTAAAATTGAAATTCTAATTTTGGGATTTGAGGGGTCAAATGGACTCTGATTCTTGTGAATTTGGTATGTATAGACTCGTGGCGATATAAGGAACATTTTGATGTAAAAATTTCTATTGGGTATTGTCCCTTTAGCATATTGCGACATATTCGTTGCGATTTTGGGCAGATTCGACGCACGTGGAGGCCAATTCGAGGGGCAAAGGTGTCGCGAGCTAAAGAAGTAGCCGGTTCGAGGTGAGTAATTGATGCAACTGTTGTTCTGAGGGTTTGAAACCCCGGATTTTCACATAGTAACGCTATATTGAGGCGTGACACACATCCCATGGCAGGTGCGGGGTCGTATATGATTGGGGATTGTGACTTGGTCCATCCCGAGTGATAATTATAGTATATTGGCGACTGATTCGCACATTGTATTGATACTTATAATATGTTGGCGACTGATACACACATGTATTGATGATATTTGGGCTTAATGCCACGTTTGGGGGCCTTGTGCCGACTTGTAGAATCCTTCGGGGATTAATATCATTTAATTTCAGTCCAAGGTTTTTGTCACGACCCAAATCCCGGTCGTGATGGCGCCCAACACACTACTAGGCAAGTCCGACCATTATTCAACACTTAACCCAATATATCAAAAATAGCGGAAAGAAATATCAATTAAACAAGATTAAAGTACTGAAGAATTTAACAAAATACACAATATAATCTCACTGGGACCCGGTGTCACGAATTTGAGCCTCTAGAATACAGAATATCATCCTAATACATGGTATATCCAAAGTCTGATAATGCGGAAATAAAGAGATAGGATAGGAGGGAGAAGATCAATGGCTGCGAACGCCGTGCAGCTACCTCGATACTCCCAGAAGCTGGATCTGCTGATCAACTGGATCTACTGAGCCTGAGACTGCCTTGGATCTGCACACAAGGTGCAGGGAGTAAAGTGAGTACTCCGACCCAGTGAGTAATAAAAGTAACTACAGTCCGAAGATAAGAAAATCCAGTAAATACACAAAGTAAGCTAAAATCCAAATATACAGCAACATATGGAACTGAGCAGCTAAACAACAGTATAAATAGAAATCCATGAATGCAATGCAATGCATATGATGGTACATTCCAGTACCCACTGCGGCGTGCAGCCCGAGCCATCCATATTTATTTATCATCGACGACGCTCACTGGGGGTGTGTACAGACTCCGGAGGGGCTCCTACAGCCCAAACGCAATATCTTGGTCAGTCATTGTTACCTGACCAATTTATATCATACAGTGCCATTGTTGCCACTGTTTAAGTATATCATCCAGTGTCATTGTTACCATTATTTCAAGTATATCACACAGTATCATTGTTACCACCGTTTCAAGTATATCACATAGTGTCATTGTTACCACTGTTTCAAGTATATCACATAGTGTCATTGTTACCACTATTTCAAGTATATCACACAGTGTCATTGTTACCACTGTTTCAAGTCACTTTATAATCAGTCCAGAAAATAATATAATAAGCCCCTTGGGCATTTACAAAACAGAAGTTCCCAGCCCGGAATACATTTAAAAATATCATTTAAGTTTTCAACACTTAGAATTATGGCTGAGTTTGCAAAACAGCATTTAAAACCTTGGACTAAAATTAAATGATATGCAAATCATGCTAAGCAGTAATATCAATCCTCGAAGGATTTTACAAATCAGCACAAGGCCCCAAACATGGCATCAAGCCCCGTAATATCAATGAAGTATGTGTATCAGTCACTAGTATAGTATAAACATCACACGGGATGGACCAAGTCACAATCCCCAATAGTATCCGACCCCGTACTCTCCATGGAGTGCGTGTCACACCTCAATATAGTGTTACGATGTGAAAGTCCAGGGTTTCAAACCCTCAGAACAACATTTACATCTATTACTCACCTCTAACCGGCCGTAGACTAGTCCGCAATGCCCTTTCCTCTTGAATCGACCTCTTCGCGCGTCGAATCTAGTCAAAACCACAATGAATACGTCACAATAGGCTAAGGGAATATAACCCAATTGAAAAGACTCGAAAAATGTCGAAAATCCGGAAATTAGCAAACTCGAGCCCCGGGCCCACTTCTCGAAAAATTACGAAAGTCACATCACCGGATTCATCGTCTCGCCACGAGTCCGTACATATAAAATTTACCAAAATCGGAGTTCATTTGACCCCTCAAATCACCAAATGTTATTTTCAAATCCCTAGGCCTAAATCCTCAATTTTTCTACAATTTTCATTCTCAAATCCATACATAATTGATGTACTTAACTCAAAATAGGTGGGGATAACTTACCTTCACATTGATGATGAAAATCCCCTCTTGAAGCTCCCCAAAAATCGTCCATCCTTTGAAGAAATGAAGAAAAGTGAGCTAAATCCGTGTATAAAAGAATCTGTCTGTGCTTCGTCGAGTTGTACCTTGCACTTGTGTTATACAAGTTGTACATCCTATTAAAATTGTTCCTTATCGGACACTTTCGGTTTAAACACCCATAACGTCTTGTATAAATATCCAAATGACAAACGGTTTGATTATTTAGAAACTAGACTCAAAGAGCTTTATTTTGATAGGTTGTATACCACATAACTCTTTATATATCCCGAGATATGAGCTTCTAAAGTGCATCGTAAATTCTGCCGAAATTGCTCCAGCAGCCCTTTTCGATCCATCGTAACTTTCTGAGATGATATCCAAATCGCAAATGGTTTAACTTCCCTAAAACTAGAATGTATGGGCTACAACTTTTGTGTTTTGCACTTTTTCAGATTTCTTATAGATTACAAGATATAAGCTTCCAAACTGGACTACTTGCAGTAGAATTTCTGCAATTTTCTGCAATTTTTCCTAAGTCCGAAATCACTTCGAGACACCTCTGAAACATTCCCAAGCTCTCGGGGCTCCAAACCAAATATTAACACTAACTCTAAAACATCACACAAACTTGCTCGAGCGATCAAATCGCCAAAATAACATCAAAATCAATGATTTGAGCCTTAAATTCAAGAATTCTTTCAAATTTCATAAACTTTCAAATTTTCCAATTTAAGGCCGATACCCGTCAAACAACGTCCGTTTGTAACCAAACTTTACAGGAAGCGCTTAACTAACATATATGACCTGTACCGGGCGTCAGAACCAAAATACGAGCCCGATACCATTACTTTCTGATCAAATTTCATTTTCATTTTCCTTAAACATTTTCAGAAAATAATTTCACGAAAAAATTCATTTCTCGGGCCTGGGACCTCGAAATTCGATTCCGGAAACATGTTCAACTCCCATATTTTTCTATGGACCTTTTAAGACCGAAAAATCACGGGTCCGGGTCCGTTTACCAAAAATGTTGACCAAAGTCAACTTTAACAATTTAAATATCAAAATTCTTCAAATTTTTCACATAAATTCATATATTTCAACACAAAAATATTCCGGACACACTCCTAAGTCCCAAATAACCTAACGAAGCTATCCAAACCATAAAATTCGCATTTCGAATCCGATATCAAAATTTCCACTTCCGGCCAAATTTTCTCAAAAACCTTCAATTTTCCCTCTTTAGCCGAACGACTCCAAAATGACCTACGGACCTCCGAATTCACTTCCGATCACGCTCCCAAATCCAGAATCACCATAAGGAGCTACTCCCAATCTCGGAATCCCAAACGGACATCAATAACACTGAAATGTATTTTAAACCAAACTGATGCAATTTCTTCTAAAATGCTATCTTCTACAATAGGCGCCAAAACTCTCCCGGGTTATCCAAAACCCGATCCGGGTATACGCCCAAGTCCAAAATCATCATACGAACCTGCTGAAACCTTCGGATCCCAATTCCGAGGTCATTTACTCAAAATTCCAATCCTAGTTCATTTCTTCAATTTTAAGCTTTCAAAATGAGAATTTCCCTTTAGATTTGACTCCAAACTTCCTGAATTTTAATTCTGACCATACACACAAGTCAATATACCTAAGATGAAGCCGCTCATGGCCTCAAATTGCTGAATGACGTACCGGAGCTCAAAAACGAACGGTCAGGTCGTTATAATCTCCCCCACTTAAACATACGTTCGTCCTCGAACGTGCTGAGAACTACACTGAAGTAGTCTGAAATAACTTATTTAACATATCATGCACCTTCCCATGCTACCACTACTCCGTTGAGCACATTAGCTCGATAATTCGGTAGATATACTTATTTATTGAAGCAAATAAGCCATTAGGCCCAATTCCAACATCCTGAATTTCCCTCCTAAGCCTGTTTCCATCATACGACCACCATATCAATCTCCACACGCTGTACCCAAACATGACTGCATAACTTTGCTGAATTCACACTTTGCATCACTTTACTCATAGAACCACAATAACATTCTTTAAACATAATAGTCGGAATTTCATGAATCTGATGCTCCCATTGCATCTCATGATCTACACAGGTCTTGCTCTAGTTTATTTTATTATTATTATTATTATTATTATTATTATTATTATTATTATTTTTTACACCGATACGACTGAAGAGATGTGTCGAAATTCACAACCAACTACTGAATCAACAATTCATTAGATCTACACTTCTGACAAGTTCCATTACCTTGTCCCAAACCAAAGAATGATCTTTGCTCTATAATATACTTCATATAATCAGTTTGCACTGACCCCAAATCTAGTAACCTGGTCTCACCCAGTACGAACTAATCAGGCAATAAGCTACCTCAGACATAATCAAAAATCCCACAAGACGCCACAATGTGCCAGTATGCTATCAATTCGAACGCGATACAAAAGGAAGGCGAACTCTAGAAGGAACTACTCAACTCGCACACTAACATAGACTTCCTCAGAAAACAGGGAAACAAAACACACAAAAGCAAATATGGGCACTGAACTGAACATCGCATTGTTGCGGCGTGCAACCCGATCCAAACAACATACCCATGGCGGTGTGCCACCCGATCCACATATAGAACTCACATAAGGAGATATATGTTGAGCTAAAAAGTTCATCACATCAAAACACCGGATATCGGTCATAAACACACTAAGGTGCATAATACCATTCCCAAGGAAACATATAGCTCTATAGGCTACAAACTCAAGCACAACTGAGGTATGATACATGATCTAAGTCTCAAGAGCCATCTTGCTCATATAATATCACCGCTGAGCGGAACCTCAACACAAAAGGAATTTACCAAGCCGTCTCACAACTCATACGGCGCAATATATCTTTACATAAATTAGCTGACCACGAAATAAGACTGTGACTATCCTTTCATAAAGAGCGCATTGCTGAAATAAACACAACTGGCTTGACGTAAGGCTCACTTCTACATTTAAATCTATCCACCGACCTCAAGTCGATCCTGATCGTGCTAAGCTAGGCCAATAATATTTCACAGGTCCATAACCCAATAAACAGAGTGCCCTCCAGGCATAAATTCTCAAATGGATGATATTACCAAAATCCTCATACTTGGTTTAAATTTCTAATTAATCAAGTGACTATATGTCACACTTATACAATATTCATGTGGGACAAGCTCCCACCATCTTCCGAAATAATTAACGGGTCTACACATCCAAACCACCGGCTGCACTAACGCTGAAAAGCGATCAAGAATCCCTAACCAGAATGCAAAGCCTTTCTCAAAGAACACCGACCTCAGGTGATACTGACGTCAATACCCATCTTACTCGAAACACTGAAACTCATATACTGCTCATCCGAGATCGTGACATTACAGTCATTGACCAAACTGCAACCTTGGTCCTTACTTCAAATTCCATACCACTCACTGCACCTCACATGCCAATATACGATAGACGCGATTTCCATCACAACTCTTGAACCGCCGATAGGCTAATACTTTATCACATAAGACCTTCCATTTAACTCACTTCAGGAGAACTATAGCAACATACAGGCGAATTCTCATAACCGTCGAATATGCCAATCTCTAAGTAGTGGTCCAAGCCGCCATAACCCTTTCCGGGATCCGCCTACTCATAACAGGCCCTAACAGAAGAATGATTCAGAATAACATCAATCACTGCGGCCGACAAGCCTCACACGCACCGCCACAAATCACATGCATAACTTGATCACGCTGAACGAACCGATCACTGACACCAATATGCCAACTCAGCTATGGCTAATCAATCTACTTCCTTCCAGTTTATCCTTGATTGCCTTAGAAATAATAATATCTCCCTTCAACACCTAACTTATTCCAACGCACTCACCCCGAGTGACCTTAAATCATGAGACCATGGTGTCTCAAAAACCATGACCATTCATGTCTCTCAATGCTACACCGCAAGTCAAAACATCATAGAACATTCTGTGTCTTTCTTCATAAGCTGCTTCAAAAGCTTGACTCTTAACTGTACTTATAGTCTCAGAATCATCAGGCACCACACTTTGCCTCTTGAATTCACTAGGACCGCTATTGAGAGCCACCCAGCTCTGACTTGGCCCCGAATGAAACCAACTCTACTGATTTTTATAACATATGAATACCATCTCGATAAAGCACCCAACAGAATCACTTTCCTCGAAGTCTGCACCTATACGAGGCATAAATTATGAATCTTCCCTCAAGTCTAAATATGAGCCAATAAGGCTAACCATAGCATGCATCCAACAATTCATTACTCAAATTACCACTCATGGTCCTTTTCCGTAGCTGCAATAACCCACCAATATGCCAATAACCAGAATTCACGCCGGTAATAAACCGTGCAATCAGCTAATCAACAGCAAGCTCCCCAACTTGGCTCGAAGCCATAGATCACAACACATATACTCTATTGTTGTCGTAATATCATGGTGAGATTAAACTCACTCCATCATAAGCTCGTGGAAACACGAATCATCTGGAATTTTAACTCTTCTGCAATTCTTGCATTTACTCACACAACAGTTAAGCCCACTCTCTAGGCGACCAATTTTTTTTTTTACTAAGTCCTAAAATTTTTCAAAAATTTTGGCAGAGCCTCCTTTGTAATTGGTCCTATCCACCTGCCAGAGAATCACAAAACCATCCTAACAACACATCCACAACTTGACAAAGCATCACAATGCATATCAAATACATAAATCTAAATTGATACATGGACATGCGTTGCACCTATTTGAATCATAACACATAGAAAATACCCTTCAACCCTCCATTATTGGGCTATTCAACCAAGTAGGAACATATTCTTTCTTTAATATTTTCGACCTTCAAGGTGGTCTCCTTGACTCAACGATTTCGTCATAATACATTTACGGAAGTGATCTCATCTCCCAGACTTATCTAACTAGGAGACACGAAAAAATATTCTTCACGCGCCCATAACTCGGGCTACTCAACAGATCACAATAAGAAACGAATCACTTAACAGTTCATCTACTATCCAATAGGCTTCTTCACCACTACCAAGTCGTACAAATACACCTCGCAACACTAACATACTCATCACGTGGATATCCAACCGCCATTCCGGCTAACAAGGACAATAATGAATATATGAGTTCAAAACACTTGCTCACAAAATCAGCACGTCGGTGCTCAAGCCATTGGCAAAGATTTGGCCTCAAGTCCTTCAGACTGGTCTAACTTCAAACTCACAGAGATTACACCTCGCCCCTCGATCGGGGAATCAAAACCATCGAGACACATCTGATACTGAGCGCCCGTTGGTGCATACGATCACGCAGAAGGAATTTCAAAAGTTTCTTTTCAAGCTGAATCAAGGACGCACGATAAGAATTCAAGAATGTGAAGTTTTCCTAAAGGTTCGGCAGCCTCTCGAGGATAAGTACAGACGTCTCCGTACCGATCCGCGAGACTCTACTAAACCGGCTCATGACTCGCGGAGACCAAGTAACCTAGGCTCTGATACCAACTTGTCACGACCCAAATCCCGGTCGTGATGGCACCCAGCACACTACTAGGCAAGCCCGACCATTATTCAACACTTAACCCAATTTATCAAAAATAGCGGAAAGAAATATCAATTAAGCAAGATTAAAGTACTGAAGAATTTAACAAAATACACAATATAATCTCACTGGGACCCGGTGTCACGAATTTGAGCCTCTAGAATACAGAATATCATCCTAATACATGGTATATCCAAAGTCTGATAATGCGGAAATAAAGAGATAGGATAGGAGGGAGAAGATCAATGGCTGCGAACGCCGTGCAGCTACCTCGATACTCCCAGAAGCTGGATCTGCTGATCCTACCTCGATAGTGTCATTGTTACCACTGTTTCAAGTATATCACATAGTGTCATTATTACCACTATTTCAAGTATATCACACACTGTCATTGTTACCACTGTTTCAAGTCACTTTATAATCAGTCCAGAAAATAATATAATAAGCCCCTTGGGAATTTACAAAACAGAAGTTCCCTTCACGGAATACATTTAAAAATATCATTTAAGTTTTCAACACATAGAATTATGGCTGAGTTTGCAAAACAACATTTAAAACCTTGGACTGAAATTAAATGATATGCAAATCATGCTAAGCAGTAATATCAATCCTCGAAGGATTTTACAAATCGGCACAAGGCCCCAAACATGGCATCAAGCCCCGTAATATCAATGAAGTATGTGTATCAATCACCAGTATAGTATAAACATCACACGGGATGGACCAAGTCACAATCCCCAATAGTATCCGACCCCGTACTCGCCATGGAGTGCGTGTCACGCCTCAATATAGCGTTACAATGTGAAAGTCCGGGTATTCAAATCCTCATAACAGCATTTATATCTATTACTCACCTCTAACCGGCCGTAGACTAGTCCGCAATGCCCTTTCCTCTTGAATCGACCTCTTCACGCATCGAATCTAGTCAAAAGCACAACGAATGCGTCACATTAGGCTAAGAGAATATAACCCAATCGAAAATACTCGAAAAATGTCGAAAATCCCGAAATTAGCAAAACCCGAGCCCCGGGCCCACTTCTTGAAAAATTACGAAAGTCAAATCACCGGATTCCTCGTCTCGCCACGAGTACATACATATAAAATTTACCAAAATCGGAGATCATTTGACCCCTCAAATCACCAAATCTTATTTTCAAATCCCTAGGCCAAAATCCTCAATTTTTCTACAATTTTCATGCTCAAATCCATACATAATTGATGTACCTAACTCAAAATAGGTGGGGATAACTTACCTTCACATTGATGATGAAAATCCCCTTTTGAAGCTCCCCAAAAATCGTCCATCCTTTGAAGAAATGAAGAAAAGTGAGCTAAATCCGTGTATAAAAGAATCTGTCTGTGCTTCGTCGAGTTGTACCTTGAACTTGTGCTATACAGGTTGTACATCCTATTAAAATTGTTCCTTGTCGGACACCTTCTGTTTAAACACCCATAACGTCTTGTATAAATATTCAAATGACAAACGGTTTGATGATTTAGAAACTAGACTCAAAGAGATTTAATTTGATAGGTTGCACACCACATAACTCTTTATATATCCCGAGATATGAGCTTCTAAAGTGCATCGTAAATTCTGCCGAAATTGCTCCAGCAGCCCTTTTCGATCCATCGTAACTTTCTAAGATGATATCCAAATCGAAAATGGTTTAACTTTCCGAAACCTAGAATGTATGGGCTACAACTTTTGTGTTTTGCACTTTTTCTGATTTCTTATAGATTACAATATATGAGCTTCCAAACTGGACTACTCGCAGCCGAATTTCTGCAATTTTCTGCAATTTTTCCTAAGTCCGAAATCACTCCGAGACACCTCCGAAACACTCCCAAGCCCTCGGGGCTCCAAACCAAATATGAACACTAACTCTAAAACATCACACAAACTTGCTCGAGCGATCAAATCGCCAAAATAACATCAAAATCAATGATTTGAGCCTTAAATCCAAGAATTCTTTCAAATTTCATAAACTTTTAAATTTTCCAATTTAAGGCCGAAACCCGTCAAACAACGTTCGTTTGTAACCAAACTTTACAGGAAGTGCTTAACCAACATATATGACCTTTACCGGACATCGGAACCAAAATACGAGCCCGATACCATTACTTTCTGATCAAATTTCATTTTCATTTTCCTTAAACATTTTCAGAAAACAATTTCACAAAAAAATTCATTTCTCGGGCCTGGGACCTCGAAATTCGATTCCGGAAATATGTTCAACTCCCATATTTTTCTATGGACCTTTCAAGACCGAAAAATCACGGGTCCGGGTACGTTTACCAAAAATGTTGACCAAAGTCAACTTTAACAATATTAAATATCAAAATTCTTCAAATTTTTCACATAATTCATATATTTCAACACAAAAATATTCCGGACACACTCCTATGTCCCAAATAACCTAACGAAGCTATCCAAACCATAAAATTCGCATTTCGAATCCGATATCAAAATTTCCACTTCCGGCCAAATTTTCTCAAAAACCTTCAATTTTCCCTCTTTAGCCGAACGACTCCAAAATGACCTACGGACCTCCGAATTCACTTCCGATCATGCTCCCAAATCCAGAATCACCATACGGAGCTACTCCCAATCTCAGAATCCCAAACGGACATCAAACTGAAATGCTATCTTTTAAACCAAACTGATGCAATTTCTTCTAAAATGCTATCTTCCACAATAGGCGCCAAAACGCTCCCGGGTTATCCAAAACCCGATCCGGGCATACGCCCAAGTCCGAAATCATCATACGAACTTGCTGAAACCTTCGGATCCCATTTCCGAGGTCATTTACTCAAAATTCCAATCCTAGTTCATTTCTTCAATTTTAAGCTTTCAAAATGAGAATTTCAATTTAGATTTGAGTCCAAACTTCCTGAATTTTAATTCTGACCATACACACAAGTAAATATACCTGAGATGAAGCCGCTCATGGCCTCAAACTACTGAATGACGTGCCGGAGCTCAAAACAACCGGTCAGGTCGTTACAGTTTTAATTATTGTTTTGCAAACTTAGCCGTAATTCTAAGTGTTGAAAACTCAAATGACATTTTAAATGTGTTTCAGGCGGGAAACTTCTATTTTGTAAATGCCCAAGGGGCTTATTATATTATTTTCTGGACTGATTATAAAGTGACTTGAAACAATGGTAACAATGACACTGTATGATATACTCGAAACAGTGGTAACAATGACACTGTATGATATACTTGAAACAGTGGTAACAATGACACTGTATGATATACTTGAAACAGTGGTAACAATGGCACTGTATTATGTAAATTGGTCAGGTAACAATGGGCTGACCGGTCAGGTAACAATGACTGACCAAGATATTGCGCTTGGGCTGTAGGAGCCCCTCCGGAGTCCAATGACACTGTATGATATACTTGAAACAGTGGTAAAAATGACACTGTATGATATACTTGAAACAGTGGTAACAATGGCACTGTATGATATACTTGAAACAGTGGTAACAATGGCACTGCATGATATATACTTGAAACAGTGGTAACAATGGCACTGTATGATGTAAATTGGTCAGGTAACAATGGGCTGACCGGTCAGGTAACAATGACTGACCAAGATATTGCGCTTGGGCTGTAGGAGCCCCTCCGGAGTCTGTACACACCCCCAGTGAGCGCCGTCGACGATAAATAAATATGGATGGCTCGGGCTGCATGCCGCAGTGGGTACTGGAATGTACCATCATATGCATTGCATTGCTTTCATGTATTTGTATTTATACTGGTGTTTAGATGCTCAGTTCCATATGTTGCTGTATATTCGGATTGTAGCTTACTTTTGTGTATTTACTGGATTTTCTTATCTTCGGACTGTAGTTACTTTTATTACTCACTGGGTCGGAGTACTCACTTTACTCCCTGCACCTCGCGTGCAGCTGCAGGTATTGATCACCCGGTAGCGGGATATTAGCTCATTGAAGGTATTACTATTGTAGCTGAGCAAGGTTACCGCCAGCGTTCGCGGCACCGGACATTGTCTTTAGAATTTCAGAATTTAATTTTGTATATTATTGGCCCTGTATTTGTGTTCAGGATATCTTTAGATGCTCGTGACTTGTGACACCCCGGTCGGGTTATGTTGGGCTTTAAACACTGGTTATTATTGTCGTTAAGCTGTATTTATTTATTCATTTAAGTTTAATAATTGTTAAAGATATGATTTGGGTTAGTTGGCTGGCCTTGTCTTCACGAGAGGCGCCATCACGACCGGGTTAGAAAATTGGGTCGTGCAATATGGGTCAGGTAACAGTGGCTGACCAGCGGTAAGAATATTGCCTGAAGGGCGAGTAATGAGTTCAATTAGACATACTTACTTGTGCCCGAGAGGTTGACTTTTGTGCTAACTTGCACTACCTGTCCTGCATTTACTGGCTTAAATTGTTGGAAAAATGATATTTTCGAAAGTGATTTTAAACCGAGGCAGATATTTTCTAAGGAATTTTCCAGGACTTATTGTTTTCTCAAATGGTTGTGTTGCCCCATTGCATGGTGGAGTGCTCTTACGTGGTTTCTTGCCTTCAGTTATTATTTACTCTTATTACCACTGAGTTGGAAGTACTCACTTTACTCCCTGCATCTCGCGTGCAGTTGCAGGTATTGTTCACTCGGTAGCGGCTTATTAGAGGATTGAAGATTTGTTATTGTAGTTGAGCCAGGTGACCGCTAGCGTCCGTGGCACCAGATCTTCTCCCTTATTTTATGTTGTTCATATTAATTTCAGACTTTTTTTCCCATTTCCCGACTTGTAGTTCTTTAGTGAATTCTGTAGTAGCTCATGACTAGTGACACCCCGATGTCGGGCTGTGACGGGATGGTTCCCAGTTGTTATCGTTGTTTTCCGCACTTTTGATTATGCTAATCATGTTTTAGCTTTATAGATGTTAAATAACTGTTAAAAGAAGCGTTTGTTTTGTTGGCTGGCCTTGTCTTCACGAGAGTCGCCATCACGATCGGGTTTGGGATTTGGGTCGTGACACATATCCTAAAATTTCAAATTTATAAACTAAAATTCCAATACATAAGCAAAAATTTCAATTCATATCCTAAATGTTCAACTCATATCCACAAAAGTTCAAGTCAAATCCTAAAATTTCAATTTATAAACTAAAATTCCATTACATAAACCAAAATTTCAATTCATATCCACAAAAGTTCAAGCCAAATCCTAAAATTTCAATTTATAAACTAAAATTCCAATACATAAACCAAAATTTCAATTCATATCTTAAAGGTTCCACTCATATCCAAAAAATTTCAAGTCATATCCTAAAATTTCAATTTATAAACTACAATTCCAATACACAAACTAAATTTCCATTACATAAACCAAAATTTCAATTCATATCCACAAAAGTTCAAGTCAAATCCTAAAATTTCAATTTATAAACTAAAATTCCAATACATAAACCAAAATTTCAATTCATATCTTAAAGGTTCAACTCATATCCACAAAAGTTCAAGTTATATCCTAAAATTTCAATTTATAAACTACAATTCCAATACACAAAAAAAAAATTTCAATTCATATCCTAAAGGTTCAACTCATATCCACAAAAGTTCAAGTCAAATTCTAAAATTCTAAAACTTCAATTTATAAACTAAAATTCAAGGACATAAACCAAAATTTCAATTCATATACTAAAGGTTCAACTCATATCCACAAAAATTCAAGTCAAATCCTATAATTTGAATTTAGAAACTAAAATTCCAATACATAAATTAAAATTTCAATTCATATCCTAAAGGTTCAACTTGTATCCACAAAAGTTCAAGTCAAATCCTAAAATTTCAATTTATAAACTAAAATTCCAATACATAAACCAAAATTTAAATTCATATCCTAAATGTTCAACTCATATCTACAAAAGTTCAAGTCAAATCCTAAAAATTCAATTTATCAACTAAAATTCCAATACACAAACCAAAATTTCAATTTATATCCTAAAGGTTCAACTCATATCCACAAAAGTTCAAGTCAAATACTAAAATTTCAATTTATAAACTAAAACTCCAATACATTAACCAAAAGTTCAATTCATATCCTAAAGGTTCAACTCATATCCACAAAAGTTCAAGTCATATCCTAAAATTTCAATTTATATACTAAAATTCCAATACATAAACCAAAATTTCAATTCATATCCTAAAGGTTCAACTCATATCCACAAAAGTTCAAGTCAAATCCTAAAATTTCAATTTATAAACTAAACTTCCAATACATAAACAAAAATTTCAATTCATATCCTAAAGGTTCAACTCATATCCACAAAAGTTCAAATCAAATCCTAAAATTTCAATTTATAAACTAAAATTTCAATACATAAACCAAAATTTCAATTCATATCCTAAAGGTTCAACGCATATCCACAAAAGTTAAAATCAAATCCTAAAATTTCAATTTATAAACTAAAATTTCAATACATAAACTAAAATTTCAATTCATATCCTAAAGGTTCAACTTATATCCACAAAAGTTCAAGTCATATCCTAAAATTTTAATTTACAAACTAAAATTCCAATACATAATCCAAAATTTCAATTCATATCTTAAAGGTTCAACTCATATCCACAAAAGTTCAAGTCAAATCCTAAAATTTCAATTTATAAACTAAAATTTCAATACATAAACCAAAATTTCAATTCATATCCTAAAGGTTCAACTCATATCCACAAAAGTTCAAGTCATATCCTAAAATTTCAATTTATAAACTAAAATTCCAATACATAAACCAAAATTTCAATTCATATCCTAAAGGTTCAACTCATATCCACAAAAGTTCAAGTCAAATCCTAAAATTTCAATTTATAAACTAAAATTCCAATATATAAACCAAAATTTCAATTCATATCCTAAAGGTTCAACTCATATCCACAAAAGTTCAAGTCAAATCCTAAAATTTCAATTTATCAAACAATTCTAATACACAAACCAAAATTTCAATTCATATCCTAAAGGTTCAACTCATATCCACAAAAGTTCAAGTCAAATCCTAAAATTTCAATTTATAAACTAAATTTCCAATATATAAAGTACAATTTCAAGTCATATCCTAAAGGTTCAACTCATATCCACAAAAGTTCAACTCAAATCCTAAAATTTCAATTTATAAACTACAATTCCAATACACAAACCAAAATTTCAATTCATATCCTATAGGTTCAACTCATATCCACAAATGTTCAAGTCAAATTCTAAAATTCTAAAACTTCAATTTATAAACTAAAATTCCAAGACATAAACCAAAATTTCAATTCATATACTAATGGTTCAACTCATATCCACAAAAATTCAAGTCAAATCCTATAATTTCAATTTAGAAACTAAAATTCCAATACATAAATTAAAATTTCAATTCATATCCTAAAGGTTCAACTTGTATCCACAAAAGTTCAAGTCAAATCCTAAAATTTCAATTTCTAAACTAATATTCCAATACATAAACCAAAATTTAAATTCATATCCTAAATGTTCAACTCGTATCTACAAAAGTTCAAGTCAAATCCTAAAAATTCAATTTATCAACTAAAATTCCAATACACAAACCAAAATTTCAATTTATATCCTAAAGGTTCAACTCATATCCACAAAAGTTCAAGTCAAATACTAAAATTTCAATTTATAAACTAAAACTCCAATACATTAACCAAAAGTTCAATTCATATCCTAAAGGTTCAACTTATATCCACAAAAGTTCAAGTCATATCCTAAAAGTTCAATTTATATACTAAAATTCCAATACATAAACCAAAATTTCAATTCATATCCGAAAGGTTCAACTTATATCCGCAAAAGTTCAAGTCATATCCTAAAAGTTCAATTTATATACTAAAATTCCAATACATAAACCAAAATTTCAATTCATATCCTAAAGGTTCAACTCATATCCACAAAAGTTCAAGTCAAATCCTAAAATTTCAATTTATAAACTAAACTTCCAATACATAAACCAAAATTTCAATTCATATCCTAAAGGTTCAACTCATATCCACAAAAGTTCAAGTCAAATCCGAAAATTTCAATTTATAAACTAAAATTCCAATACATAAACCAAAATTTCAATTCATATACTAAAGGTTCAACTCATATCCACAAAAGTTAAAATCAAATCCTAAAATATCAATTTATAAACTAAAATTCCAATACATAAACAAAAATTTCAATTCATATCCTAAAGGTTCAACTTATATCCACAAAAGTACAAGTCATATCCTAAAATTTCAATTTATAAACTAAAATTCCAATACATAATCCAAAATTTCAATTCATATCTTAAAGGTTCAACTCATATCCATAAATGTTCAAGTCAAATCCTAAAATTTCAATTTATAAACTAAAATTTCAATACATAAACCAAAATTTCAATTCATATCCTAAAGGTTCACTCATATCCACAAAAGTTCAAGTCATATCCAAAAATTTCAATTTATAAACTAAAATTCCAATACATAAACCAAAATTTCAATTCATATCCTAAAGGTTCAACTCGTATCCATAAAAGTTCCAGTCAAATCCTAAAATTTCAATTTATAAACTAAAATTCCAATACATAAACCAAAATTTCAATTCATATCCACAAAAGTTCAAGTCAAATCCTAAAATTTCAAATTATAAACTACAATTCCAATACACAAACCAAAATTTCAATTGATATCCTAAAGGTTCAACTCATATCCACAAAATTTCAAGTCAAATCTTAAAATTTCAATTTATAAACTAAAATTCCAATATATAAACCAAAATTTCAATTCATATCCTAAAGGTTCAACTCATATCCACAAAAGTTCAAGTCAAATCCTAAAATTTCAATTTATCAAACAATTCTAATACACAAACCAAAATTTCAATTCATATCCTAAAGGTTCAACTCATATCCACAAAAGTTCAAGTCAAATCCTAAAATTTCAATTTATAAACTAAATTTCCAATATATAAATTAAAATTTCAAGTCATATCCTAAAGGTTCAACTCATATCCACAAAAGTTCAACTCAAATCTTAAAATTTCAATTTATAAACTAAAATTCCAATACAAAAACCAAAATTTCAATTCTTTTCTTAAAGGTTCAACTCATATCCACAAAAGTTCAAGTTATATCCTAAAATTTCAATTTATAAACTACAATTCTAATACACAAACCAAAATTTCAATTCATATCCTAAAGGTTCAACTCATATCCACAAATGTTCAAGTCAAATTCTAAAATTCTAAAACTTCAATTTATAAACTAAAATTCCAAGACATAAACCAAAATTTTAATTCATATACCAAAGGTTCAACTCATATCCACAAAAATTCAAGTCAAATCCTATAATTTCAATTTAGAAACTAAAATTCCAATACATAAATTAAAATTTCAATTCATATCCTAAAGGTTCAACTTGTATCCATAAAACTTCAAGTCAAATCCTAAAATTTCAATTTATAAACTAAAATTCCAATACATAAACCAAAATTTAAATTCATATCCTAAATGTTCAACTCATATCTACAAAAGTTCAAGTCAAATCCTAAAAATTTAATTTATCAACAAAAATTCCAATACACAAACCAAAATTTCAATTTATATCCTAAATGTTCAACTCATATCCACAAAAGTTCAAGTAAAATCCTAAAATTTAAATTTATAAACTAAAATTCCAATACATTAACCAAAAGTTCAATTCATATCCTAAAGGTTCAACTTATATCCACAAAAGTTCAAGTCATATCCTAAAATTTCAATTTATATACTAAATTTCCAATACATAAACAAAAATTTCAATTCATATCCTAAAGGTTCAACTCATATCCTAAAAAGTTCAATTCAAATCCTAAAATTTCAATTTATAAACTAAAATTCCAATACATAAACCAAAATTTCAATTTATATCCTAAATGTTCAACTCATATCCACAAAAGTTCAAGTAAAATCCTAAAATTTAAATTTATAAACTAAAATTCCAATACATAAACCAAAATTTCAATTCATATCCTAAAGGTTCAACTCATATCCACAAAAGTTCAAGTCAAATCCGAAAATTTCAATTTATAAACTAAAATTCCAATACATAAACCAAAATTTTAATTCATATCCTAAAGGTTCAACTCATATCCACAAAAGTTAAAATCAAATCCTAAAATTTCAATTTATAAACTAAAATTCCAATACATAAACAAAAATTTCAATTCATATCCTAAAGGTTCAACTTATATCCACAAAAGTACAAGTCATATCCTAAAATTTCAATTTATAAACTAAAATTCCAATACATAATCCAAAATTTCAATTCATATCTTAAAGGTTCAACTCATATCCATAAATGTTCAAGTCAAATCCTAAAATTTCAATTTATAAACTAAAATTTCAATACATAAACCAAAATTTCAATTCATATCCTAAAGGTTCACTCATATCCACAAAAGTTCAAGTCATATCCTAAAATTTCAATTTATAAACTAAAATTCCAATACATAAACCAAAATTTCAATTCATATCCTAAAGGTTCAACTCGTATCCATAAAAGTTCCAGTCAAATCCTAAAATTTCAATTTATAAACTAAAATTCCAATACATAAACCAAAATTTCAATTCATATCCACAAAAGTTCAAGTCAAATCCTAAAATTTCAAATTATAAACTACAATTCCAATACACAAACCAAAATTTCAATTGATATCCTAAAGGTTCAACTCATATCCACAAAAGTTCAAGTCAAATCCTAAAATTTCAATTTATAAACTAAAATTCCAATATATAAACCAAAATTTAAATTCATATCCTAAATGTTCAACTCATATCTACAAAAGTTCAAGTCAAATCCTAAAAATTTAATTTATCAACAAAAATTCCAATACACAAACCAAAATTTCAATTTATATCCTAAATGTTCAACTCATATCCACAAAAGTTCAAGTAAAATCCTAAAATTTAAATTTATAAACTAAAATTCCAATACATTAACCAAAAGTTCAATTCATATCCTAAAGGTTCAACTTATATCCACAAAAGTTCAAGTCATATCCTAAAATTTCAATTTATATACTAAATTTCCAATACATAAACAAAAATTTCAATTCATATCCTAAAGGTTCAACTCATATCCTCACAAAAGTTCAAGTCAAATCCTAAAATTTCAATTTATAAACTAAAATTCCAATACATAAACCCAAATTTCAATTCATATCCTAAAGGTTCAACTCATATCCACAAAAGTTCAAGTCAAATCCTAAAATTTCAATTTATAAACTAAACTTCCAATACATAAACCAAAATTTCAATTCATATCCTAAAGGTTCAACTCATATCCACAAAAGTTCAAGTCAAATCCGAAAATTTCAATTTATAAACTAAAATTCCAATACATAAACCAAAATTTCAATTCATATCCTAAAGGTTCAACTCATATCCACAAAAGTTAAAATCAAATCCTAAAATTTCAATTTATAAACTAAAATTCCAATACATAAACAAAAATTTCAATTCATATCCTAAAGGTTCAACTTATATCCACAAAAGTACAAGTCATATCCTAAAATTTCAATTTATAAACTAAAATTCCAATACATAATCCAAAATTTCAATTCATATCTTAAAGGTTCAACTCATATCCATAAATGTTCAAGTCAAATCCTAAAATTTCAATTTATAAACTAAAATTTCAATACATAAACCAAAATTTCAATTCATATCCTAAAGGTTCACTCATATCCACAAAAGTTCAAGTCATATCCTAAAATTTCAATTTATAAACTAAAATTCCAATACATAAACCAAAATTTCAATTCATATCCTAAAGGTTCAACTCGTATCCATAAAAGTTCCAGTCAAATCCTAAAATTTCAATTTATAAACTAAAATTCCAATACATAAACCAAAATTTCAATTCATATCCACAAAAGTTCAAGTCAAATCCTAAAATTTCAAATTATAAACTACAATTCCAATACACAAACCAAAATTTCAATTGATATCCTAAAGGTTCAACTCATATCCACAAAAGTTCAAGTCAAATCCTAAAATTTCAATTTATAAACTAAAATTCCAATATATAAACCAAAATTTCAATTCATATCCTAAAGGTTCAACTCATATCCACAAAAGTTCAAGTCAAATCCTAAAATTTCAATTTATCAATCAATTCTAATACACAAACCAAAATTTCAATTCATATCCTAAAGGTTCAACTCATATCCACAAAAGTTCAAGTCAAATCTTAAAATTTCAATTTATAAACTAAATTTCCAATATATAAATTAAAATTTCAAGTCATATCCTAAAGGTTCAACTCATATCCACAAAAGTTCAACTCAAATCCTAAAATTTCAATTTATAAACTAAAATTCCAATACATAAACCAAAATTTCAATTTATATCCACAAAAGTTCATGTCAAATCCTAAAATTTCAATTTATAAACTACAATTACAATACACAAACCAAAATTTCAATTCATATCCTAAAGGTTCAACTCATATCCACAAAAGTTCAAGTCAAATCCTAAAATTTCAATTTATAAACTAAAATTCCAATATATAAACCAAAATTTCAATTCATATTCTAAAGGTTCAACTCATATCCATAAAAGTTCAAGTTAAATCCTAAAATTTTAATTTATCAAATAAATTCTAATACAAAAACCAAAATTTCAATTCATATCCTAAAGGTTCAACTCATATCCACAAAAGTTCAAGTCGAATTGTGACGACCCAGCCCGTCGTCTCGTGAGTTACCGCTCCGTTTTTCCCATTTTCAGCTTCCTTATGTTTCATTATCCATATCTTGTGTAATCGAGTTGATTTGAAGTGATTTTAATAAGAAATAAGACATTTAGTCTCTTTTAAGAAGGCTTAAGTTGGAGAAATCAACTGGATGTTGACTTATGTGTTAGAAGGTTCGGATGCGAGTTCCGATGGTTCAGTTAGCTTCGGGAGGTGATTTGTGACTTAGGAGGGTGATCAAACATGGTTTTGGAGGTACGATGTAGAATTAGGCTTGAATTGGCGAAGTTAGTATTTTGGCGAATTCCGGTTTATAGGTGAGATTTTGATCCAAGGGTCGGAATGGAATTCCGAGAGTTTCTGTAGTTTCGTTATGTCATTTGGACTTGTCTGCAAAATTTGAGGTCATTCGGATGTGGTTTGGTTGGGTTTTTGATCAAAAATGGAATTTGGAAGTTCTTGAGATTCATAGGCTTGAATTCGATGTGATTTGATGATATTTGGTGTTAGTCGAAGTGTTTTGATGATTGGAACGAGATTGAATAATGTTTAGGATGCGTTAGTACTTTTGGTTGAGGTCCCGGGGACCTCGGGTATGTTTCGGGTGAGTTTTGAGCGAGTACGGACACCCCGGAACTTAGAAAAATGGAGGGAGCAACAGTTGTGGCGTGGACCGTGCTCCTTTTCGCGCTGGGCGTGCTGACCAGCGCTGACCGCGTCAAAATGGCCGTGCCCGCGGTCACTGAAGACTGCAGGTTGCTGGTTCTACTTCGGAAGATCATATCTTTTGATCCACAAGGGATGTTGAGGTGATTCAAAAACGAAAGTTGTAGCCCTTCGTGTCTAGTTTCCAGAAAGTTATGGCCAAAAATACTGAAGCCTGTCACTGCAGTCAAAAAGCTGCGCGGCCGCAGTCATTTTTGCGCGGACCCCGCTGATTTTGCGCGGACCGCGGTCATTTGTATGCGGTCAGCGGTGTCGGAATCCGAAGGGTACTATATATATACGAGGTTTTGAGTTTTATTTAATGTTTTGACCTAGAGAGCTCGGATATTGGTGATTTTTCGAATGTTTTTCAAGGAACTCATCGGGGTAAGTGATTTTAACTCAGATTTGGCTAGAATACATGAATCTATCACTGAATTCATCATCTAATTCGTGATTTGAGATGGAATTTGGGAAGAAAAATTGTGAAACCTTTCAAAAGTGTAAAATGATGATTTGATGGACCAAATGGTATCGGAATTGGATAATTTTGGTATGGTTAGACTCGTAAGGCATGAGGATTCTAAAAATGTAAATTTTACTCGATTCCAAGACGTGGGCCCGGGGTTCGGGTTTTGCTAATTTCGAGATACTTGATATTTTTTGATTGTTTTCGATTGGGTATTGTCCCCTTAGCATATTGTGATGTATTCTCTCTGATTTTGGTTAGATTCGACACGCGTGGAGGCCGATTGGAGGGGAAAAGGCGTCGCGAGCTAGAGATTTCACCGGTTCGAGGTGAGTAATGATTGTAAATAATGTCCTGAGGGTTTGAAACTCCGGATTGCACATCGTAGTGCTATATTGAGGCAAGATATGCGCTGGATGTTGAGCGTGGTGTCTTTTACTACTGGGTGTTGTGACTTGGTCCATCCCGATTGATGATTTTACCGAATATTTGGCTGAAATTTATTTGTTATCATCATGATTTGGGCTGATTGCCATATTTGGGCTTCGTGCCAGCTAATTGAACCCTTCGGAGATTTTTTTTATCATTGTTTCCTCACTGTTTGACTTATTACTTGAACTCAGTCCTGTTTATATATGTTGTTTTACAAACTCAGCCACATTTACTCAAACTTGAAACTTAAATGATATTTCTAAATGATGTTTTGGCTGAGAACTACTGTTTTACTAATGCCCGAGGGGCTTGTGATGAGTTTCGGACTGAGTGAGGCCGAGGGCCATATGTGAGGATATATTGAGAGACATGAGGCCGAGGGCCTGAGATACTTTATATGCTGATGTGAGGATATGCTGAGTGATGATGCCACGAGGTGGCTTGATCTAGCGCTTGGGCCGTAAGGGGCCCCTCCAGAGTCTGCACACCCGTAGTGAGCGCGGGTACCCATGTGATGTGAAACAGTGGTAACAATGACACTGTATGATGCAATTTGGTCAGGTAACAATGGCTGACCATTATGCTGAGTGATGATTTGAAACAGTGGTAACAATGACACTATATGATGCAATTGGGTCAGGTAACAATGGCTGATACTATGCCGAGCGATTGATACTGTGCCCGAGGGGCAGATTTTTTTACTTGTTATTTACCTACTAAATCGCCTGTTTTACTTGTTTTCAAAAGGAATACCATTTGATTTCTTCACTGACTTGCTACTTTAAGTGATTTTTACTGCTCGATATGGAATTGCTTTGTGCCTTTATGTATTTTCATACTTTCAGCCATTATTTGTAATTATTACTCACTGAGTCGGAGTACTCACATTACTCCCTGCACCATGTGTGCAGATTCAGGCATCGCAGAGTCCATTCCTGAGCGTTGATTTCTTCCAGGCTAGGCAGTGATTTGGGGTTACGAGGTAGCTGTTGACGTCCGCAGCCCCTTGTCTCTCTTTATCCTCTATCATTTATGTTTCCTTTAGAGTGTTATATCGGACTTCATACTTTCTAGACCTATAGCAGATTCTGTAGTAGCTGATGACTTGTGACACCCCGGTTTGGGCTGTGTCGGGATGGTTTCTACCGCTATTTTCGTTAAATTCCGCAATTTATGAAGATTATAATATATGTTATTACTGTTTATGAAACTTAACTGTTTACAAAAGGTGTTTTGTTTGGTCTGGCTGGCCTTGTCTTTACGAGAGGCGCCATCACGACCGGGTTTGGAAATTGGGTCGTGACAAGTTGGTATCAGAGCCTAGGTTAATTAGGTCTCACGAGTCATGAGCAGGTTTAGTAGAGTCTTGCGGATCGGTACAGAGACGTCTGTATTTATCCTCGAGAGGCTGCAGAACCTTTAGGAAAAAAAAATTCATATTCTTGAAACTCTTGTCGTGCGAACTTATTGGTCCGAGTACTAAACTTCTGATATCCCATTCTCTCACAGATGGTGAGGACGCGAGCTACCGGACGAGGTGGACGAACAGCAATGCCACCCACTGAGGCCACCAGAGGCCGTGGGCACGGTCGTGGATGTGGTAGAGGTAGAGCAGTGAGGGCAGCACCTATTGATGCACCGGCTGCCCCGGCTCCGGGTCAGGCTCCCACTATGGATGCTCCAGCAGCACCAGTTCAGGCACCAGTTATGCCTATCATGGTTCCGGGTCTTCAGGAGGCCTTGGCACAGATCTTGTCAGTTTGCACTGGCCTGGCTCAGGTAGTTTCAGCCACTACAGCAGAAGCTACTTCACAGGCCGGGGGAGGCAATCAAATCCCCACTGCTCGCACACCTGAGCAGGTAGTGCAGGGACTACAGACACCGGGGGCACCTCCAGCTCAGCCGGTTACACCAGCTCAGGAGTTTAATGTGCCAGTTATGCCGGATGACGAGCAGCATCGTCTTGAGAGGTTTGGTAGACTCCAGCCTCCGTCATTCAGTGGTACCGAGGGCGAGGATGCCCAGGGTTTTCTTGATAAGTGTCAGCGGATGCTCCGTACAGCCGGGATTCTTGAGACTAATGGTGTGGCATTTACCACATTTCAGTTTACTGGGGCTGCCTTCACATGGTGGGAGGCGTTTGAGAGACGTAGGCCTGTTGGAGCAGCGCCCCTTACTTGGCAGTAGTTCTCCACTCTTTTCTTGGAGAAGTATATGCCGCAGTCCCGCAGAGAGGAGCTGCGTAGACAGTTTGAGTGGTTGCGACTGGGGGATATGATTGTGTCACAGTATGAGTCGAGGTTTTCTGAGTTGGCTCGTCATGCCATCTGGATGGTTCCGATAGATCATGAGAGGATCAGGAGATTTGTTGATGGCCTCAACTATCACCTCCGTATTCTTATGACCCGAGAGAGGGTGTTGGGTACTATATTCGAGGAGGTGGTCGATATCGCTCGTAAGATTGAGACGGTTCGCCGTCAGGATTGGGAGGAGAGGGAGGCCAAGAGGCCTCGAGGATCTGGAAGTTACAGTGGTGCTTCTTCGAGGGGCCAGTTTCAACATGGTAGAGGCCGTTCTTTCAGGCATGCTCAGTCAGCCCGCCCAGAGTATCGCGGGGCATCTTCGGGTCATGGTCATCATGGATTTCAGCGGCGCCAGTCAGCACTCAGTGCCCTTCCAGCCTAGAGTTCATCTCATGCCCCGTTAGCTCAGGGTTCTTCTATGCCGAGTGCATCAGCTGGTCACTCCGGTGCGAGGGGTTCCCTTCAGTCCCCTTCTCCAGCACCTAGGAGTTGTTATGAGTGTGGAGAGTTTGGACATGTATGGAGGCAGTGTCCTCATCGTATGGCTAGTTCATCTCAGCAGAGGGGTCAGCCCTCGACTTCTGCTCCAGTTACTTCACCACTCGCCCAGCCAGCTAGGGATGGAGGTCAGGCAGCCAGGGGTCGCCCCAGAGGGGGAGGTCGATCAGGGGGCGGTCATTCTATGCACTTCCTGGCAGACCAGATGCTATTGCTTTAGATGCTGTCATTACAGGTATTGTTTCAGTCTGCCATAGAGATGCCTCTGTATTATTTGATCCTGGTTCCACCTTTTCTTATGTGTCATCATACTTTGCTCATTATTTAGGTACGCCCCATGAGCTTCTTGCTTTACCTGTTCATGTATCTACCCTAGTGGGCGATACCGTTGTTGTAAACCGTGTGTACCGGTCATGTGTGGTGACTATTGGGGGTCTGGAGACCCGAGTGGATCTATTGCTATTGAGCATTGTGGATTGTTGATGTCATTTTGGGCATGGATTGGCTATCTCCGTGTCGTGCTATTCTAGACTGTCATGCTAAGACAGTCACTTTGGCTATACCGGGTGTACCGCGAATCGAGTGGCATGGTGTGACTGATTATATCCCTAGTAGAGTGATCTCTTTCTTGAAGGCCCAGCGTATGGTTGAGAAGGGTTGTCTTTCATATCTAGCATTGGTGAGGGATGTTGGAGCTGAGACTCCTAGTCTTGATTCTGTCCCAGTCGTGAGGGATTTTCCCGATGTTTTTCCTGTAGACCTACCGGGCGTGCCACCGGACAGGGATATTGATTTTTGTATTGGCCTGGTGCCATACACTCAGCCAATTTCTATTCCGCCGTATCGTATCGCTGCATTAGAGTTGAAGGAATTGAAAGAACAACTCCAGGAACTCCTAGATAAGGGGTTCATCGGCCTAGTGTGTCCCCTTGGGGTGCACCGGTTTTGTTTGTAAAGAAGAAGCATGGCACAATGAGAATGTGCATTGATTATAGGTAATTGAACAAAGTAACGATCAAGAACAAGTATCCTTTGCCTCGCATTGATGATTTATTTGATCAGCTTCAAGGATCGAGGGTGTTCTCCAAGATTGATCTCCGTTCGGGATATCACCAGTTGAAGATCAGAGATTCAGATATTCTTAAGACAGCTTTCAGGACAAGATATGGTCATTATGAGTTTCTCGTTATGTCCTTCGGGCTAACCAATGCCCCAGCAGCATTCATGCATAGTGTATTTCGGCCTTATCTGGATTCGTTCGTTATTGTATTCATTGATAATGTTCTGGTGTACTCGCGTAGTCAGGAGGAGCACGCGGAGCATTTGAGAGTTGTGTTGCAGAGATTGAGGGAGGAGAAACTTTATGCAAAATTCTCCAAGTGTGAGTTCTGGCTCAATTCAGTGGATTTCTTGGGGCACGTGGTGTCCAGTGAGGGTATACAGGTTGATTCGAAGAAGATAGAGGCGGTTCAGAGTTGGCCTAGACCGTCCTCAGCCACAGAGATTCGTAGCTTTCTTGGGTTAGCAGGCTATTATCGCCGGTTTGTTCAGGGATTTTCATCCATTGCATCGCCCTTGACCAAGTTGACTCAAAAGGGTGTTCCATTCGTATGGTCGGACGAGTGTGAGGAGAGCTTTCAGAAGCTCAAGACAGCCTTGACCACAGCTCCAGTACTGGTTTTGCCATCAGCTTCGGGTTCATATACTGTGTATTATGATGCTTCAAGAGTTGGGATTGGCTGTGTGTTGATGCAGGAGGGTAGGGTTATTGCTTATGCTTCTCGGCAGTTGAAGCCCCATGAGAAGAACTACCCCGTTATTGATTTGGAGTTGGCTGCCATAGTTCACGCATTGAAGATTTGGAGGCATTACTTGTATGGCGTATCTTGTGAGGTGTTCACTGATCATCGCAGTCTTCAGCATTTGTTCAAGCAGAAGGACCTTAATTTGAGGCAACCGAGATGGTTGGAATTGCTTAAAGATTATGATATCACTATTTTGTACCATCCGGGAAAGGCCAATGTAGTGGCCGATGCTTTGAGCCAAAAGGCAGTGAGTATGGGGAGTTTGGAATATATTCCAGTTGGGGAGAGACCTCTTGCAGTTGATGTTCAAGCCTTGGCCAATTGGTTCGTGAGGTTGGATATTTCAGAGCCCAATCGGGTGTTGGCTTGTGTGGTTTCTCGGTCTTCTTTATATGATCGCATCAGAGAGCGCCAGTATGATGATCCGCATTTGCTTGTCCTTAGGGATAGAGTCCAGCACGATGATGCTAGAGATGTGACCGTCGGTGATGATGGTGTGTTGAGGATGCAGGGCCGGATTTGTGTGCCCAATCTGGATGGGCTTAGAGAGCTGATTCTGGAGGAGGCCCATAGCTCGCGGTATTCCATTCATCCGGGTGCCGCGAAGATGTATCAGGATTTGAGGCAACACTACTGGTGGAGAAGAATGAAGAAAGATATTGTGGGATTTGTAGCTCGGTGTCTCAACTGTCAGCAGGTGAAGTATGAGCATCAGAGACCGGGCGACTTGTTTCAACAGATGGTTATTCCCGAGTGGAAGTGGGAGAGAATCACTATGGACTTTGTGGTTGGACTTCCTCGGACTTTGAAGAAGTTCGATGCTATTTGGGTGATTGTGGATCGGCTGACCAAGTCTGCGCACTTCATTCCTGTGTGTACTACCTATTCTTCAGAGCGGTTGGCAGGGATTTTTATCTAGGAGATTGTTCGGTTGCATGGCGTTCCTGTTTCCATCATCTCAGATAGAGGTACTCAGTTTACTTCGCAGTTTTGGAGAGCCGTGCAGAGAGAATTGGGTACTCAGGTGGAGTTGAGCACCGCGTTTCATCCTCAGACGGACGGGCAGTCCGAGCGTACTATTCAAATATTGGAGGACATGTTGCGTGCTTGTGTTATTGACTTTGGAGGTTCATGAGATAAGTTTCTACCACTTGCAGAGTTTGCCTACAACAACAACTACCAGTCGAGTATTCAGATGGCTCCATATGAGGCTTTGTATGGGAGGCAGTGTAGATCTCCGGTTGGTTGGTTCGAGCCCGGCGAGGCTAGACTATTGGGGACAAATTTGGTTCAGGATGCCATAGAGAAGGTGAAGGTGATCCAGGAGAGGCTTCGTACAGCGCAGTCACGTCAGAAGAGTTATGCGGACCGAAAGGTTCGAGATGTGTCCTACATGGTCGGTGAGAAGGTCTTGCTGAAGGTTTCACCCATGAAGGGTGTTATGAGATTTGGGAAGAAAGGCAAGTTGAGTCCTCGGTACATTGGGCCTTTCGAGGTGCTTTGGAGGATTGGGGAGATGGCTTATGAGCTTGCTTTGCCACCTAGCCTGTCGAGTGTGCATCCGGTATTTCATGTTTCTATACTCCGGAAGTATATTGGGGATCCGTTTCATGTTTTGGACTATAATAGGTTCAGTTGGATGATGATTTGTCCTTTGATGTGGAGCCAGTAGCTATTTTGGGCCGGGTTCGGAAGTTGAGGTCAAAGGATATAGCTTCAGTGAAGGTGGAGTGGAGAGGTCGGCCCGTGGAGGGGGCTACCTGGGAGGCCGAGCGGGAGATACGGAGCAGATATCCTCATTTGTTTGAGGCTTCAGGTATGTTTCTTGACTCGTTCGAGGACGAACGTTTGTTTAAGTTGGGGAGGATGTGACGACCCCGCCCGTCGTCTCGTGAGTTACCGCTCCGTTTTCCCCATTTTCAGCTTCCTTATGTTTCATTATCCATATCTTGTGTAATCTAGTTGATTTGAAGTGATTTTAATAAGAAATAAGACATTTAGTCTCTTTTAAGAAGGCTTAAGTTGGAGAAATCAACCGGATGTTGACATTAGAGGGTTAGGATGTGAGTTCTGATGGTTCAGTTAGCTTCGGGAGGTGATTTGTGACTTAGGAGGGTGATCAAACGTGGTTTTGGAGGTACGGTGTAGAATTAGGCTTGAATTGGCGAAGTTAGTATTTTGGCGAATTCCGGTTGATAGGTGAGATTTTGATCCAAGGGTCAGAATGGAAATTCCGAGAGTTTCTGTAGTTTCGTTATGTCATTTTGGACTTGTCTGCAAAATTTGATGTCATTCGGACGTGGTTTGGTTGGGTTTTTGATCAAAAATGGAATTTGGAAGTTCTTGAGATTCATAGGCTTGAATTCGATGTGATTTGATGATTTTTGGTGTTAGTCGAGGTGTTTTGATGATTGGAACGAGATTGAATAATGTTTAGGATGCGTTAGTACTTTTGGTTGAGGTCTCGGGGACCTCGAGTATGTTTCAGGTGAGTTTTGAGCGAGTACGGACACCCCGGAACTTAGAAAAATGGAGGGAGCAGCAGTTGTGGCGTGGACCGCGCTCCTTTTCGCGCTGGGCGCGCTGACCAGTGCTGACCGCATCAAAATGGCCGCGCCCGCGGTCACTGAAGACTACAGGTTGCTAGTTCTACTTCGGAAGCTCATATCTTTTAATCCACAAGGAAAGTTGAGGTGATACAAAAACGAAAGTTTTAGCCCTCCGTGTCTAGTTTCCAGAAAGGTAAAGATATCGCAATTTGGACACTTGTATAGAAAGTTATTGCCAAAATACTGAAGCCTGTCACTGCAGTCAAAAAGCTGCACGGCCGCAGCCATTTTTGCGCGGACCCCGCTGATTTTGCGCGGACCGTGGTCATTTGTATGCGGTCAGCGGTGTCGGAATCCAAAGGGTACTATATAAATACGAGGTTTTGAGTTTTATTTAATGTTTTGACCTAGAGAGCTCGGATTTTGGTGATTTTTCGAAGGTTTTTCAAGGAACTCATCGGGGTAAGTGATTTTAACTCAGATTTGGCTAGAATACATGAATCTATCACTGAATTCATCATTTAATTCGTGATTTGAGATGGAATTTGGGAAGAAAAATTGTGAAACCTTTCAAAAGTGTAAAATGATGATTTGAAGGACCAAATGGTATCGGAATTGGATAATTTTGGTATGGTTAGACTCGTGAGGGCATGAGGATTCTAAAAATGTAAATTTTACCCGATTCCAAGACGTGGGCCCGGGGCTCAGGTTTTGCTAATTTCGAGATTCTTGATATTTTCGATTGTTTTCGATTGGGTATTGTCCCCTTAGCATATTGTGATGTATTCGCTTTGATTTTGGTTAGATTCGACACGCGTGGAGGCCGATTGGAGGGGCAAAGGCGTCGCGAGCTAGAGATTTCACCGGTTCGAGGTGAGTAATGATTGTAAATGATGTCCTGAGGGTTTGAAATCCCGGATTGCACATCGTAGTGCTATATTGAGGCAAGATACGCGCTGGATGATGAGCGTGGTGTCTTTTACTACTGGGTGTTGTGACTTGGTCCATCCCGATTGATGATTTTACCGAATATTTGACTGAAATTTATTTGTTATCATCATGATTTGGGCTGATTTCCATATTTGGGCTTCGTGCCAGCTAATTGAACCCTTCGGATATTTTTTTTATCATTGTTTCCTCACTGTTTGACTTATTACTTGAACTCAATCCTGTTTATATCTACTGTTTTACAAACTCAGCCACTTTTACTCAGACTTGAAACTTAAATGATATTTCTAAATGATGTTTTGGCTGAGAACTACTGTTTTACTAATGCCCGAGGGGCTTGTGATGAGTTTCGAACTGAGTGAGGCCGAGGGCCATATGTGAGGATATATTGAGAGACATGAGGCCGAGGGCCTGAGATACTTTATATGCTGATGTGAGGATATGCTGAGTGATGATGCCATGAGGTGGCTTGATCTAGCGCTTGGGCCGTAAGGGGCCCCTCCGGAGTTTGCACACCCACAGTGAGCGCGGGTACCCATTTGATGTGAAACAGTGATAACAATGACACTGTATGATGCAATTTGGTCAGGTAACAATGGCTGACCATTATGCTGAATGATGATTTGAAATAGTGGTAACAATGACACTGTATGATGCAATTGGGTCAGGTAACAATGGCCGATACTATGCTGAGCGATTGATACTGTGCCCGAGGGGCGGATTTTTTTTTACTTATTATTTACCTGTTAAATCGCCTGTTTTACTTGTTTTCAAAAGGAATACCATTTGATTTTTCACTGACTTGCTGCTTTAAGTGATTTTTACTGCTCGATATGGAATTGCTTTGTGCCTTTATGTGTTTTCATACTTTCAGCCATTATTTGTAATTATTACTCACTGAGTCGGAGTACTCATATTACTCCCTGCACCATGTGTGCAGATTCAAGCATCGCAAAGTCCATTCCTGAGCGTTGATTCCTTCCAGGCTAGGCAGTGATTTGGGGTTACGAGGTAGCTGTTGACGCCCGCAGCCCCTTGTCTCTCTTATCCTCTATCATTTATGTTTCCTTCAGACTATTGTATCGGACTTCGTACCTATAGCAGATTCTGTAGTAGCTCATGACTTGTGACACAGCGGTTTGGGCTGTGTCGGGATGGTTTCTACCGCTATTTTCGTTAAATTCCGCAATTTATGAAGATTATAATAAATGTTATTACTGTTTATGAAACTTAACTGTTTACAAAAGGTGTTTTGTTTGGTCTGGCTGGCCTTGTCTTCGCGAGAGGCGCCATCACGACCGGGTTTGGAAATTGGGTCGTGACACAAATCCTAAAATTTCAATTTATAAACAAAAATTCCAATACATTAACCAAAATTTCAATTCAAATCCTAAAGGTTCAACTTATATCCACAAAAGTTCAACTCATATACTAAAATTTCAATTTATAAACTACAATTCCAATACACAAACCAAAATTTCAATTCATATTCTAAAGGTTCAACTCATATCCACAAAAGTTCAAGTCAAATCCTAAAATTTCAATTTATAAATTAAAATTCCAATATATAAACCAAAATTTCAATTAGTATATTAAAGGTTCAACTCATATCCACGAAAGTTCAAGTCATATTCTAAAATTTCAATTTATAGACTAAAATTCCAATACATAAACCAAAATTTCAATTCATATCCTAAAGATTCAACTCACATCCACAAAAGTTCAAGTCAAATCCTAAAATTTCAATTTATAAACAAAAATTCCAATGCATAAACAAAAATTTCAATTCATATCCTAAAAGTTCAACTCATATCCACAAAAGTTCAAGTCAAATCCTAAAATTTCAATTTATCAAATAAATTCTAATACACAAACCAAAATTTCAATTCATATCCTAAAGGTTCAACTCATATCTACAAAAGTTCAAGTCAAATCCTAAAATTTCAATTTATAAACAAAAATTCCAATACATTAACCAAAATTTCAATTCATATCCTAAAGGTTCAACTTATATTCACAAAAGTTCAAGTCATATCCTAAAATTTCAATTTATATACTAAAATTCAAATACATAAACCAAAATTTCAACTCATATCCTAAAGGTTCAACTCATATCCACAAAAGTTCAAGTTAAATCCTAAAATTTCAATTTATAAACTACAATTCCAATACATAAACCAAAATTTCAATTCATATCCTAAAGGTTCAACTCATATCCACAAAAGTTCAAGTCATATCTTAAAATTTCAATTTATAAACTAAAATTCCAATACATAAACCAAAATTTTCAATTCATTTCCTAAAGGTTCAACTCATTTCCACAAAAGTTCAAGTCAATTCCTAAAATTTCAATTTATAAACTAAAATTCCAATACATAAACCAAAATTTCAATTCATATCCACAAAAGTTCGAGTCAAATCCTAAAATTTCAATTTATAAACTAAAATTCCAATACATAAACCAAAATTTCAATTCATATCCTAAAGGTTCAACTCATATCCACAAAATTTCAAGTCAAATCCTAAAATTTCAATTTATAAACTAAAATTCCAATACATATGCCAAAATTTCAATTCATATCCTAAAGGTTCAACTCATATCCACAAAAGTTCAAGTCAAATCCTAAAATTTCAATTTATTAACTAAAATTCCATTACATAAACCAAAATTTCAATTCATATCCACAAAAGTTCAAGTCCAATCCTAAAGTTTCAATTTATAAACTAAAATTCCAAAACATAAACCAAAATTTCAATTCATATCTTAAAGGTTCAACTCATATCCACAAAAGTTCAAGTCATATCCTAAAATTTCAATTTATAGACTAAAATTCCAATATATAAACCGAATATTCAATTCATATCCTAAAGGTTCAACTCATATCCACAAAAGTTCAAGTTAAATTCTAAAATTTCAATTTATAAACTACAATTCCATTACACAAACCAAAATTTCAATTCATATCCTAAAGGTTCAACTCATATCCACAAAAGATCAAGTCAAATCCTAAAATTTCAATTTATAAACTAAAATTCCAATATATAAACCAAAATTTCAATTCATATCCTAAAGGTTCAACTCATATCCACAAAATTTCAAGTCATATCCTAATATTTCAAAATTATAAACTAAAATTCCAATACATAAGCCAAAATTTCAATTCAGATCCTAAAGGTTCAACTCATATCCACAAAAGTTCAAGTCAAATCCTAAAATTTAAATTTATAAACTAAAATTCCATTACATAAACCAAAATTTCAATTCATATCCACAAAGGTTCAAGTGAAATCCTAAAATTTCAATTTATAAACTAAAATTCCAATACATAAACCATAATATCAATTCATATCTTAAAGGTTCAACTCATATCCACAAAAGTTCAAGTTATATCCTAAAATTTTAATTTATAGACTAAAATTCCAATACATAAACCAAAAATTCAATTCAAATCCTAAAGGTTCAACTCATATCCACAAAAGTTCAAGTCAAATCCTAAAATTTCAATTTATAAACTAAAATTCCAATATATAAATTAAAATTTCAAGTCATATCCTAAAGGTTCAACTCATATCCACAAAAGTTCAAGTCCAATCTTAAAATTTCAATTTATAAACTACAATAACAATACACAAACCAAAATTTCAATTCATATCCTAAAAGTTCTATCTTATCCACAAAAGTTCAAGTCAAATCCTAAAATTTCAATTTATAAACTAAAATTCCAATATATAAACCAAAATTTCAATTCATATCTTAAAGGTTCAACTCATATCTACAAAAGTTCATGTCATATCCTAAAATTTCAATTTATAAACTAAAACTCCAATTTATTAACTAAAATTCCATTACATAAACCAAAATTTCAATTCATATCCACAAAAGTTCAAGTCAAATCCTAAAGTTTCAATTTATAAACTAAAATTTCAAAACATAAACCAAAATTTCAATTCATATCCTAAAGTTTCAACTCATATCCACAAAAGTTCAAGTCAAATCCTAAAATTTCAATTTATAAATTAAAATTCCAATACATAAACCAAAATTTCAATTCATATCCTAAAGGTTCAACTCATATCCACAAAAGTTCAAGTCACATCCTAAAATTTCAATTTATAAACTAAAATAACAATACATAAACCAAAATTCCAATTCATATCCTAAAGGTGCAACTTTTAGGGTTTCTGCTCTTCAAAAAATTTCTTCCCCAAATTAGTATGTACATGTCACGCCCCGAACTTGGGTCCTGGACATAACACGGCACTCGGTGCCTGACTACATGTGACCGAGCGAACCAACTGGCTGGCTGAATCAATATGTGGTATCATAACATACTGAATGCGGAAGATAAACTAACACATGCTGATATACTGAAAGTTTGGATGATATAAATCAAAGTGCGGAAATACTAATAAAATTCTAAAACATATTTGTAGCCAACATAGCTTAATTGAAAAGCCCGTGACTTTGTCTAACTGTTACTCTAGTCTATGAAGCCTCTATAAAGTACTGAAAACACTGACTGTAACAAAAAGTACTAAAGACTGTAAGGTAATGAAAATGCCCCGAAAGAATTGGGATCACCAAATAGCTGGTACGAGAATCCTAGCGCTCGGAATCATCAACCTGTAAATCATTACCTGCATTGTGAAATGCAGGCCCCGGGCAAAAGGGACGTCAATACATTTGAATTGTACTGGTATGTAAAGCAACTGAAAGAAAGAATTATAAATGCTGAAACTGAAATTAAGCTGATAACTGAGATTTGATAATTGATAACTGAAATGATAACTATTGAAACTGAAATTGAAATGATAACTGATAACTGAACTGATATTTGATAGCTGAACTGGTAACTGATAACTAATAGCTAAACAGATAACTGATAACTAAACTGATAACTAGCAACTAAAATGGTAACTAATAAGTGAACTGAACAAAGGAAATAAGGATATGAATACTCCCTCTCCTGAATGATGAACAACCTGTTTATCTGAATAATAAACTGTGGCCTCAGACCCAATATATATATGTGTGCACAAACTGCGGCCTCGGGCCCAAGTATACGTATACATAACTGCGACCTCAGGTCTAAAATGCATAAAGAATAAACTGCGGCCTCTGGCCCAAAGATGCATAAATCATAAACTGCGGCCTCAGGCCCAAAGATGCATAAAGCATTGGCTGCGGCCTCAGGCCCAAATACAGGTGTTCAACATTCAGGGATTTTATCAGGAACTGAGAATCATACTGCAATACATAATAGTGAAATACTGAATCACGCTGAGTTACATGATACTGGAATACTGGGTCATACTGAGTACATAATACTGGAATACTGAATCATACTAAGCTACATAATACAGGAATACTGAATAGGACTTGAATGAGATATGTATTCTTGAACTGATTATGAACACCGAAACTTCAACTGTTTATGACATGTTGAGTAAGCCATACTGAGACTTAGGGACATCAAACCCAAGTCTATATTGAATACAAACTGAGCTCACAACGTTCGGAATGAAAGTCATGAACGAGTTATGAAGCTAGAGAATAGAAGCTCTACAACTATTCAAGGAACTAGGCTTAACTATATTTCTGAGGCAATTGATACGTCGTAAAAGAAACGTAGTGTAGGGAGGATCATTAACATTCCCAAACATAGAAAGTTAGCCTCACATACCTCAATGTTGCCCCTTAGTGATACTACAATGATCCACAACACTAAGAACCTTCAATCTACAATAGCAATATCCAATGGAACCAATATTAGTAACAAATTCCATAACTTAAGCTATTTAGGCATATTATCAAACACCTTGTAGGCATAAACCTCTACATCTCATCACTATATAATTAGTTCATCTAATTACCACCATTCATCAACAATTTATCCTACCATCATGATTAACCAATTTATAACTTTCAACATCACGTATATGACCATCCATTCACACCCAACCAACAAATCCTATCAAATAATAACCCTTAAATCCCTACCATGATCATGTATTTAAATTGGAAATTTATGGCTTCCAATCACCATACCATAAGTTGTAATACTTGATTTATACTCATGATTCCATAATAACACCATATATGTAAGTCTAAGGGTGTAGGATTACCTCTTGTAGACCAAATGTTGAAAGACAACTTTTGGGGTGTTCTTGAGATTTTGAAGAAATCCTATGAAACCCAATCAAAATCATGTTGTAACTAGTGATTGAGAAGTGAAATCACCATGAAAACACACTTAAAAACTCACCTTAGGTGTGCAATTGGATGTCTTGGTCGAGTTGGGGTGTAGAGGAAACCCTAAGCTTGAGAAGTGACTCAATTTTTATTTTTTCCGGCCTTTAAAGTATTTAAAACCTTCAGTCGCATAGTTCGCTCGTTGTTCGCACGTTTGTTCACGCGTTTTGCTGAGCATTCTGCCTCAGACGGGCGAAATGCGCGACTTCGCGCGATACTTCGCGCGCTCTGACATCTGACCAGTGAAATGGTCATAACTTTCTGTATACACCTCCAAATGACAAACGGTTTGTTGTGTTGGAAACTAGACGCAAAGGGTTTTAATTTTATAGGTTATTCATCACACAACTCGTTATAGAACCGGAGATATGATCGTTCAAAGTGAGGTCATGTGCGTATTCATTCACAGCTTTAGTCCATTTTGAAATTTTCCAACTTGGCTTAGACTTAGGCCTCTCCTTAGACCCCAATTCACCTCTAACATAACTTATACACTTATTAACATAACCACTCAATTACCATCACGCTAATACTCGTTTAATGCATCCATAACCGATTCAAATTACGGGGTATTACATAAATAGTCCTTGTCCGTACACAGCTGATTCAAAAGGAATACCATTTGATTTCTTCACTGACTTGCTACTTTAAGTGATTTTTACTGCTTGATATGGAATTGCTTTGTGCCTTTATGTATTTTCATACTTTCAGCCATTATTTGTAATTATTACTCACTGAGTCGGAGTACTCACATTACTCCCTGCACTATGTGTGCAGATTCAGGCATCGCAGAGTCCATTCCTGAGCGTTGATTCCTTCCAGGCTAGGCAGTGATTTGGGGTTACGAGGTAGCTGTTGACGTCTGCAGCCCCTTGTCTCTCTTTATCCTCTATCATTTATGTTTCCTTCAGACTGTTATATCGGACTTCATACTTTCTAGACCTATAGCAGATTCTGTAGTAGCTGATGACTTGTGACACCCCGGTTTGGGCTGTGTCGGGATGGTTTCTACCGCTATTTTCGTTAAATTCCGCAATTTATGAAGATTATAATATATGTTATTACTGTTTATGAAACTTAACTGTTTACAAAAGGTGTTTTGTTTGGTCTGGCTGGCCTTGTCTTTACGAGAGTCGCCATCACGACCGGGTTTGGAAATTGGGTTGTGACAAGTTGGTATCAGAGCCTAGGTTACTTAGGTCTCACGAGTCATGAGCAGGTTTAGTAGAGTCTTGCGGATCGGTACAGAGATGTCTGTATTTATCCTCGAGAGGCTGCAGAACCTTTAGGAAAAAAAAATTCATATTCTTGAAACTCTTGTCGTGCGAACTTATTGGTCCGAGTACTAAACTTCTGATATCCCATTCTCTCACAGATGGTGAGGACGCGAGCTACCGGACGAGGTGGACGAACAGCAATGCCACCCACTGAGGCCACCAGAGGCCGTGGGCACGGTCGTGGACGTGGTAGAGGTAGAGCAGTGTGGGCAGCACCTATTGATGCACCGGCTGCCCCAGCTCCGGGTCAGGATCCCACTATGGATGCTCCAGCAGCACCAGTTCAGGCACCAGTTATGCCTATCATGGTTCCGGGTCTTCAGGAGGCCTTGGAACAGATCTTGTCAGTTTGCACTGGCCTGGCTCAGGTTGTTTCAGCCACTACAGCAGAAGCTACTTCACAGGTCGGGGGAGGCAATCAAATCCCCGTTGCTCGCACACCTGAGCAGGTAGTGCAGGGACTACAGACACCGGGGGCACCTCCAGCTCAGCCGGTTACACCAGCTCAGGAGTTTAATGTGCCAGTTATGCCGGATGACGAGCAGCGTCGTCTTGAGAGGTTTGGTAGACTCCAGCCTCCGTCATTCAGTGGTACCGAGGGCGAGGATGCCCAGGGTTTTCTTGATAAGTGTCAGCGGATGCTCCGTACAGCCGGGATTCTTGAGACTAATGGTGTGGCATTTACCACATTTCAGTTTACTGGGGCTGCCTTCACATGGTGGGAGGCGTATGAGAGACGTAGGCCTGTTGGAGCAGCGCCCCTTACTTGGCAGTAGTTCTCCACTCTTTTCTTGGAGAAGTATATGCCGCAGTCCCGCAGAGAGGAGCTGCGTAGACAGTTTGAGTGGTTGCGACTGGGGGATATGATTGTGTCACAGTATGAGTCGAGGTTTTCTGAGTTGGCTCGTCATGCCATCTGGATGGTTCCGACAGATCATGAGAGGATCAGGAGATTTGTTGATGGCCTCAACTATCACCTCCGTATTCTTATGACCCGAGAGAGGGTGTTGGGTACTATATTCGAGGAGGTTGTCGATATCGCTCGTAAGATTGAGACGGTTCGCCGTCAGGATTGGGAGGAGAGGGAGGCCAAGAGGCCTCGAGGATCTGGAAGTTACAGTGGTGCTTCTTCGAGGGGCCAGTTTCAACATGGTAGAGGCCGTTCTTTCAGGCATGCTCTGTCAGCCCGCCCAGAGTATCGCGGGGCATCTTCGGGTCATGGTCATCATGGATTTCAGCGGCGCCAGTCATCACTCAGTGCCCTTCCAGCCTAGAGTTCATCTCATGCCCCGTTAGCTCAGGGTTCTTCTATGCCGAGTGCATCAGCTGGTCACTCCGGTGCGAGGGGTTCCCTTCAGTCCCCTTCTCCAGCACCTAGGAGTTGTTATGAGTGTGGAGAGTTTGGACATGTATGGAGGCAGTGTCCTCATCGTATGGCTAGTTCATCTCAGCAGAGGGGTCAGCCCTCGACTTCTGCTCCAGTTACTTCACCACTCGCCCAGCCAGCTAGGGATGGAGGTCAGGCAGCCAGGGGTCGCCCCAGAGGGGGAGGTCGATCAGGGGGCGGTCATTCTATGCACTTCCTGGCAGACCAGATGCTATTGCTTTAGATGCTGTCATTACAGGTATTGTTTCAGTCTGCCACAGAGATGCCTCTGTATTATTTGATCCTGGTTCCACCTTTTCTTATGTGTCATCATACTTTGCTCATTATTTAGGTACGCCCCGTGAGCTTCTTGCTTTACCTGTTCATGTATCTACCCTAGTGGGCGATACCGTTGTTGTAAACCGTGTGTACCGGTCATGTGTGGTGACTATTGGGGGTCTGGAGACCCGAGTGGATCTATTGCTATTGAGCATTGTGGATGTTGATGTCATTTTGGGCATGGATTGGCTATCTCCGTGTCGTGCTATTCTAGACTGTCATGCTAAGACTGTCACATTGGCTATACCGGGTGTACCGTGAATCGAGTGGCATGGTGTGACTGATTATATCCCTAGTAGAGTGATCTCTTTCTTGAAGGCCCAGCGTATGGTTGAGAAGGGTTGTCTTTCATATCTAGCATTGGTGAGGGATGTTGGAGCTGAGACTCCTAGTCTTGATTCTGTCCCAGTCGTGAGGGATTTTCCCGATGTTTTTCCTGTAGACCTACCGGGCGTGCCACCGGACAGGGATATTGATTTTTGTATTGGCCTAGTGCCGTACACTCAGCCAATTTCTATTCCGCCGTATCGTATCGCTGCATCAGAGTTGAAGGAATTGAAAGAACAACTCCAGGAACTCCTAGATAAGGGGTTCATTCGGCCTAGTGTGTCCCCTTGGGGTGCACCGGTTTTGTTTGTAAAGAAGAAGCATGGCACAATGAGAATGTGCATTGATTATAGGTAATTGAACAAAGTAACGATCAAGAACAAGTATCCTTTGCCTCGCATTGATGATTTATTTGATCAGCTTCAAGGATCGAGGGTGTTCTCCAAGATTGATCTCCGTTCGGGATATCACCAGTTGAAGATCAGAGATTCAGATATTCTTAAGACAGCTTTCAGGACAAGATATGGTCATTATGAGTTTCTCGTTATGTCCTTCGGGCTAACCAATGCCCCAGCAGCATTCATGCATAGTGTATTTCGGCCTTATCTGGATTCGTTCGTTATTGTATTCATTGATAATGTTCTGGTGTACTCGCGTAGTCAGGAGGAGCACGCGGAGCATTTGAGAGTTGTGTTGCAGAGATTGAGGGAGGAGAAACTTTATGCAAAATTCTCCAAGTGTGAGTTCTGGCTCAATTCAGTGGCTTTCTTGGGGCACGTGGTGTCCAGTGAGGGTATACAGGTTGATTCGAAGAAGATAGAGGCGGTTCAGAGTTGGTCTAGACCGTCCTCAGCCACAGAGATTCGTAGCTTTCTTGGGTTAGCAGGCTATTATCGCCGGTTTGTTCAGGGATTTTCATCCATTGCATCGCCCTTGACCAAGTTGACTCAAAAGGGTGTTCCATTCGTATGGTCGGACGAGTGTGAGGAGAGCTTTCAGAAGCTCAAGACAGCCTTGACCACAGCTCCAGTACTGGTTTTGCCATCAGCTTCGGGTTCATATACTGTGTATTGTGATGCTTCAAGAGTTGGGATTGGCTGTGTGTTGATGCAGGAGGGTAGGGTTATTGCTTATGCTTCTCGGCAGTTGAAGCCCCATGAGAAGAACTACCTCGTTATTGATTTGGAGTTGGCTGCCATAGTTCACGCATTGAAGATTTGGAGGCATTACTTGTATGGCGTATCTTGTGAGGTGTTCACTGATCATCGCAGTCTTCGGCATTTGTTCAAGCAGAAGGACCTTAATTTGAGGCAACCGAGATGGTTGGAATTGCTTAAGGATTATGATATCACTATTTTGTACCATCCGGGAAAGGCCAATGTAGTGGCCGATGCTTTGAGCCAAAAGGCAGTGAGTATGGGGAGTTTGGAATATATTCCAGTTGGGGAGAGACCTCTTGCAGTTGATGTTCAAGCCTTGGCCAATTGGTTCGTGAGGTTGGATATTTCAGAGCCCAATCGGGTGTTGGCTTGTGTGGTTTCTCGGTCTTCTTTATATGATCGCATCAGAGAGCGCCAGTATGATGATCCGCATTTGCTTGTCCTTAGGGATAGAGTCCAGCACGATGATGCTAGAGATGTGACCGTCGGTGATGATGGTGTGTTGAGGATGCAGGGCCGGATTTGTGTGCCCAATCTGGATGGGCTTAGAGAGCTGATTCTGGAGGAGGCCCATAGCTCGCGGTATTCCATTCATCCGGGTGCCGCGAAGATGTATCAGGATTTGAGGCAACACTACTGGTGGAGAAGAATGAAGAAAGATATTGTGGGATTTGTAGCTCGGTGTCTCAACTGTCAGCAGGTGAAGTATGAGCATCAGAGACCGGGCGACTTGTTTCAACAGATGGTTATTCCCGAGTGGAAGTGGGAGAGAATCACTATGGACTTTGTGGTTGGACTTCCTCGGACTTTGAAGAAGTTCGATGCTATTTGGGTGATTGTGGATCGGCTGACCAAGTCTGCGCACTTCATTCCTGTGTGTACTACCTATTCTTCAGAGCGGTTGGCAGGGATTTTTATCTAGGAGATTGTTCGGTTGCATGGCGTTCCTGTTTCCATCATCTCAGATAGAGGTACTCAGTTTACTTTGCAGTTTTGGAGAGCCGTGCAGAGAGAGTTGGGTACTCAGGTGGAGTTGAGCACCGCGTTTCATCCTCAGACGGACGGGCAGTCCGAGCGTACTATTCAAATATTGGAGGACATGTTGCGTGCTTGTGTTATTGACTTTGGAGGTTCATGAGATAAGTTTCTACCACTTGCAGAGTTTGCCTACAACAACAACTACCAGTCGAGTATTCAGATGGCTCCATATGAGGCTTTGTACGGGAGGCAGTGTAGATCTCCGGTTGGTTGGTTCGAGCCCGGCGAGGCTAGACTATTGGGGACAAATTTGGTTCAGGATGCCATAGAGAAGGTGAAGGTGATCCAGGAGAGGCTTCGTACAGCGCAGTCACGTCAGAAGAGTTATGCGGACCGAAAGGTTCGAGATGTGTCCTACATGGTCGGTGAGAAGGTCTTGCTGAAGGTTTCACCCATGAAGGGTGTTATGAGATTTGGGAAGAAAGGCAAGTTGAGTCCTCGGTACATTGGGCCTTTCGAGGTGCTTTGGAGGATTGGGGAGGTGGCTTATGAGCTTGCTTTGCCACCTAGCCGGTTGAGTGTGCATCCGGTATTTCATGTTTCTATACTCTGGAAGTATATTGGGGATCCGTTTCATGTTTTGGACTATAATAGGTTCAGTTGGATGATGATTTGTCCTTTGATGTGGAGCCAGTAGCTATTTTGGGCCGGGTTCGGAAGTTGAGGTCAAAGGATATAGCTTCAGTGAAGGTGGAGTGGAGAGGTCGGCCCGTGGAGGGGGCTACCTGGGAGGCCGAGCGGGAGATACGGAGCAGATATCCTCATTTGTTTGAGGCTTCAGGTATGTTTCTTGACTCGTTCGAGGACGAACGTTTGTTTAAGTTGGGGAGGATGTGACGACCCCGCCCGTCGTCTCGTGAGTTACCGCTCCGTTTTCCCCATTTTCAGCTTCCTTATGTTTCATTATCCATATCTTGTGTAATCTAGTTGATTTGAAGTGATTTTAATAAGAAATAAGACATTTAGTCTCTTTTAAGAAGGCTTAAGTTGGAGAAATCAACCGGATGTTGACATTAGAGGGTTAGGATGTGAGTTCTGATGGTTCAGTTAGCTTCGGGAGGTGATTTGTGACTTAGGAGGGTGATCAAACGTGGTTTTGGAGGTACGGTGTAGAATTATGTTTGAATTGGCGAAGTTAGTATTTTGGCGAATTCCGGTTGATAGGTGAGATTTTGATCCAAGGGTCAGAATGAAATTCCGAGAGTTTCTGTAGTTTCGTTATGTCATTTTGGACTTGTCTGCAAAATTTGATGTCATTCGGACGTGGTTTGGTTGGGTTTTTGATCAAAAATGGAATTTGGAAGTTCTTGAGATTCATAGGCTTGAATTCGATGTGATTTGATGATTTTTGGTGTTAGTCGAGGTGTTTTGATGATTGGAACGAGATTGAATAATGTTTAGGATGCGTTAGTACTTTTGGTTGAGGTCTCGGGGACCTCGAGTATGTTTCAGGTGAGTTTTGAGCGAGTACGGACACCCCGGAACTTAGAAAAATGGAGGGAGCAGCAGTTGTGGCGTGGACCGCGCTCCTTTTCGCGCTGGGCGCGCTGACCAGTGCTGACCGCATCAAAATGGCCGCGCCCACGGTCACTGAAGACTACAGGTTGCTAGTTCTACTTCGGAAGCTCATATCTTTTGATCCACAAGGAAAGTTGAGGTGATACAAAAACTAAAGTTTTAGCCCTCTGTGTCTAGTTTCCAGAAAGGTAAAGATATCGCAATTTGGACACTTGTAGAGAAAGTTATTACCAAAATACTGAAGCCTGTCACTACAGTCAAAAAGCTGCGCGGCCGCAGCCATTTTTGCGCGGACCCCGCTGATTTTGCGCGGACCGTGGTCATTTGTATGCGGTCAGCGGTGTCGGAATCCAAAGGGTACTATATAAATACGAGGTTTTGAGTTTTATTTAATTTTTTGACCTAGAGAGCTCGGATTTTGGTGATTTTTCGAAGGTTTAACTCATCGGGGTAAGTGATTTTAACTCAGATTTGGCTAGAATACATGAATCTATCACTGAATTCATCATTTAATTCGTGATTTGAGATGGAATTTGGGAAGAAAAATTGTGAAACCTTTCAAAAGTGTAAAATGATGATTTGAAGGACCAAATGGTATCGGAATTGGATAATTTTGGTATGGTTAGACTCGTGAGGGCATGAGGATTCTAAAAATGTAAATTTTACCCGATTCCAAGACGTGGGCCCGGGGCTCAGGTTTTGCTAATTTCGAGATTCTTGATATTTTTCGATTGTTTTCGATTGGGTATTGTCCCCTTAGCATATTGTGATGTATTCGCTTTGATTTTGGTTAGATTCGACACGCGTGGAGGCCGATTGGAGGGGCAAAGGCGTCGCGAGCTAGAGATTTCACCGGTTCGAGGTGAGTAATGATTGTAAATGATGTCCTGAGGGTTTGAAACCCCGGATTGCACATCGTAGTGCTATATTGAGGCAAGATACGCGCTGTATGATGAGCGTGGTGTCTTTTACTACTGGGTGTTGTGACTTGGTCCATCCCGATTGATGATTTTACCGAATATTTGACTGAAATTTATTTGTTATCATCATGATTTGGGCTGATTGCCATATTTGGGCTTCGTGCCAGCTAATTGAACCCTTCGGATATTTTTTTTATCATTGTTTCCTCACTGTTTGACTTATTATTTGAACTCAATCCTGTTTATATCTACTGTTTTACAAACTCAGCCACTTTTACTCAGACATGAAACTTAAATGATATTTCTAAATGATGTTTTGGCTGAGAACTACTGTTTTACTAATGCCCGAGGGGCTTGTGATGAGTTTCGGACTGAGTGAGGCCGAGGGCCATATGTGAGGATATATTGAGAGACATGAGGCCGAGGGCCTGAGATACTTTATATGCTGATGTGAGGATATGCTGAGTGATGATGCCATGAGGTGGCTTGATCTAGCGCTTGGGCCGTAAGGGGCCCCTCCGGAGTTTGCACACCCACAGTGAGCGCGGGTACCCATTTGATGTGAAACAGTGATAACAATGACACTGTATGATGCAATTTGGTCAGGTAACAATGGCTGACCATTATGCTGAGTGATGATTTGAAATAGTGGTAACAATGACACTGTATGATGCAATTGGGTCAGGTAACAATGGCTGATACTATGCTGAGCGATTGATACTGTGCCCGAGGGGCGGATTTTTTTTTACTTATTATTTACCTGTTAAATCGCCTGTTTTACTTGTTTTCAAAAGGAATACCATTTGATTTCTTCACTGACTTGCTGCTTTAAGTGATTTTTACTGCTCGATATGGAATTGCTTTGTGCCTTTATGTGTTTTCATACTTTCAGCCATTATTTGTAATTATTACTCACTGAGTCGGAGTACTCATATTACTCCCTGCACCATGTGTGCAGATTCAAGCATTGCAGAGTCCATTCCTGAGCGTTGATTCCTTCAAGGCTAGGCAGTGATTTGGGGTTACGAGGTAGCTGTTGACGCCCGCAGCCCCTTGTCTCTCTTATCCTCTATCATTTATGTTTCCTTCAGACTATTGTATCGGACTTCGTACTTTGTAGACCTATAGCAGATTCTGTAGTAGCTCATGACTTGTGACACAGCGGTTTGGGCTGTGTCGGGATGGTTTCTACCGCTATTTTTGTTAAATTCCGCAATTTATGAAGATTATAATATATGTTATTACTGTTTATGAAACTTAACTGTTTACAAAAGGTGTTTTGTTTGGTCTGGCTGGCCTTGTCTTCGCGAGAGGCGCCATCACGGCCGGGTTTGGAAATTGGGTCGTGACACATATCCTAAAATTTCAATTTATAAACAAAAATTCCAATACATTAACCAAAATTTCAATTCAAATCCTAAAGGTTCAACTTATATCCACAAAAGTTCAACTCATATACTAAAATTTTAATTTATAAACTACAATTCCAATACACAAACCAAAATTTCAATTCATATTCTAAAGGTTCAACTCATATCCACAAAAGTTCAAGTCAAATCCTAAAATTTCAATTTATAAACTAAAATTCCAATATATAAACCAAAATTTCAATTCATATCTTAAAGGTTCAACTCATATCTACAAAAGTTCAAGTCATATCCTAAAATTTCAATTTATAGACTAAAATTCCAATACATAAACCAAAATTTCAATTCATATCCTAAAGATTCAACTCACATCCACAAAAGTTCAAGTCAAATCCTAAAATTTCAATTTATAAACAAAAATTCCAATGCATAAACAAAAATTTCAATTCATATCCTAAAGGTTCAACTCATACCCACAAAAGTTCAAGTCAAATCCTAAAATTTCAATTTATAAACTACAATTCCAATACACAAACCAAAATTTCAATTCCTATCCTAAAGGTTCAACTCATATCCACAAAATTTCAAGTCAAATCCTAAAATTTCAATTTATAAACTAAAATTCCAATACATAAACCAAAATTTAAATTCATATCCTAAAAGTTCAACTCATATCCACAAAAGTTCAAGTCAAATCCTAAAATTTCAATTTATCAAATAAATTCTAATACACAAACCAAAATTTCAATTCATATCCTAAAGGTTCAATTCATATCTACAAAAGTTCAAGTCAAATCCTAAAATTTCAATTTATAAACAAAAATTCCAATACATTAACCAAAATTTCAATTCATATCCTAAAGGTTCAACTTATATTCACAAAAGTTCAAGTCATATCCTAAAATTTCAATTTATATACTAAAATTCAAATACATAAACCAAAATTTCAACTCATATCCTAAAGGTTCAACTCATATCCACAAAAGTTCAAGTTAAATCCTAAAATTTCAATTTATAAACTACAATTCCAATACATAAACCAAAATTTCAATTCATATCCTAAAGGTTCAACTCATATCCACAAAAGTTCAAGTCAAATCCTAAAATTTGAATTTACAAACTAAAATTCCAATACATGAACCAAAATTTCAATTCATATCCTAAAGGTTCAACTCATTGTAATGACCCGACCGGTCGTTTTGAGCTCCGACGCGTCATTCAGCAGTTTGAGGCCATGAGCGGCTTCATCTCAGGTATATTGACTTGTGTGTATGGTCAGAATTAAAATTCAGGAAGTTTGGAGTCAAATCTAAATGGAAATTCTCATTTTGAAAGCTTAAAATTGAAGAAATGAACTAGGATTGGAATTTTGAGTAAAGGACCTCGGAATTGGGATCCGAAGGTTCCAACAGGTTCGTATGATGATTTTGGACTTGGGCGTATGCCCTGATCGGATTTTGGATAACCCGGAAGCGTTTTGGCGCCTATTGTGGAAGATAGCATTTTAGAAGAAATTGCATCACTTTGGCTTAAAATGCATTTCAGTGTAATTGTTGTCCGTTTGGGATTCCGAGACTGGGAGTAGCTCCGTATGGTGATTCTGGATTTGGGAGTGCGATCGGAAGTGAATTCGGAGGTCCGTAGGTCATTTTGGAGTCGTTCAGCTAAAGATAGAAAATTGAAGGTTTTTGAGAAAATTTGGCCGGAAGTGGAAATTTTGATATCGGATTCGAAATGCGAATTTTATGGTTTGTATAGCTTCGTTAGGTTATTTGGGACTTAGGAGTGTGTCCGGAATATCTTTGTGTTGAAATATATGAATTATGGGAAAAATTTGAAAACTTTTGATATTTAATATTGTTAAAGTTGACTATGGTCAACATTTTTGGTAAACGGACCCGGACCCGTGATTTTTCCGTCTCGAAAGGTCCATAGAAAAATATGGGAGTTGAACGTGTTTCCGGAATCGAATTCCGAGGTCCCAGGCCCGAGATATGAATTTTTTCGTGAAATTGTTTTCTGAAATGTTTAAGAAAAATGAAAATGAAATTTGATCAGAAAGTAATGGTATCGGGCTCGTATTTTGGTTCTGATGCCCGGTACAGGTCATATATGTTGGTTAAGCGCTTTCTGTAAAGTTTGGTTACAAACGGACGTTGTTTGACGGGTTTCGGCCTTAAATTGGAAAATTTGAAAGTTTATGAAATTTGAAAGAATTCTTGGATTTAAGGCTCAAATCATTGATTTTGATGTTATTTTGGCGATTTGATCGCTCGAGCAAGTTCGTGTGATGTTTTAGAGTCAGTGTTCATATTTGGTTTGGAGCCCCGAGGGTTCGGGAGTGTTTCAGAGGTGTCTCAGAGTGATTTCGGACTTAGGAAAAATTGCAGAAAATTCTGCTGTGCCCAGAAAATTTTAGGTGCGAGTAGTCTAGTTTTGAAGCTCATATATTGTAATCTATAAGAAATCTGAAAAAGTGCAAAACACAAAAGTTGTAGCCCATACATTCTAGTTTTCGGAAAGTTAAACCATTCGCGATTTGGATATCATCTCAGAAAGTTACGATGGATCGAATAGGGCTGCTGGAGCAATTTTGGAAAAATTACGATGCAATTTAGAAGCTCATATCTCGGGATATATAAAGAGTTATATGGTTTACAACCTATCAAATTAAATATCTTTGAGTCTAGTTTCTAAATCTTCAAACCGTTTGTCATTTGGATATTTATACAAGACGTTATGGGTGTTTAAACAGAAGGTGTCCGACAAAGAACAATTTTAATAGGATGTACAACTTGTATAGCACAAGTGCAAGGTACAACTCGACGAAGCACAGACAGATTCTTTTATACACGGATTTAGCTCACTTTTCTTCATTTCTTCAAAGTATGGACGATTTTTGGGGAGCTTCAAGAGGATATTTTGCATCATCAATGTGAAGGTAAGTTATCCCCACCTATTTTGAGTTAAGTACATCAATTATATATGGATTTGAGCATGAAAATTGTAGAAAAATTGAGGATTTAGGCATAGGGATTTGAAAATAAGATTTGGTGATTTGAGGGGTCAAATGAACTCCGATTTTGGTAAATTTTATGTGTACGGACTCGTGGCGAGACGAGGAATCTGGTGATGTTACTTTCGTAAATTTTCGAGAACTGGGCCCGAGGCTCGGGTTTTGCAAATTTCGTGATTTTCGATATTTTTCGAGTCTTTTCGATTGGGTTATATTCCCTTAGCCTATTGTAATATATTCCTTGTGGTTTTGGCAAGATTCGATGAGCGAGGAGGTCGATTCGAAAGGAAAGGGCATCGCGGAGTAGACTTTTGGCCATCTTGAGGTGAGTAATAGATGTAAATGCTGTTCTGAGGGTTTGAAACCCCGGACTTTCACATCGTAACGCTATATTGAGGCGTGACACGCACTCCATGGCGAGTGCGGGGTCGGATACTATTGTATATTTACTGGATTTTCTTATCTATGGACTGTAGTTACTTTTATTACTCACTGGGTCGGAGTACTCACTTTACTCCCTGCACCTTATGTACAGATCTAGGGCAGTCTCAGGCTCAGTAGATCCAGTTGATCAGCAGATCCAGCCTCTGGGAGAATCGAGGTAGCTGCACGGCATTCGCAGCCATTGATCTTTTCCCTCCTATCCTATCTCTTTATTTCCGCATTATTGGACTTTGGATATACCGTGCATTAGGATGATATTCTGTATTCTAGAGGCTTAGATTCGTGACACCGGGTCCTAGTGAGATTATATTGTGTATTTTGTTAAAATCTTCAGTACTTTAATCTTGCTTAATTTATATTTCTTTCCGCTATTTTTGATAAATTGGGTTAAGTGTTGAATAATGGTCGGACTTGCCTAGTAATGTGCTGGGCGCCATCACGACCGGGATTTGGGTCGCGACACTCATATCCACAAAAGTTAAAGTCAAATCCTAAAATTTTAATTTATAAACTAAAATTCCAATACATAAACCAAAACTTCAATTCATATCCTAAAGGTTCAACTTATATCCACAAAGTTCAAGTCATATCCTAAAATTTCAATTTATATACTAAAATTCCAATACATAAACCAAAATTTCAACTCATATCCTAAAGGTTCAACTCATATCCACAAAAGTTCAAGTCAAATCCTAAAATTTCAATTTATAAACTAAAATTCCATTACATAACCCAAAATTTCAATTCATATCCACAAAAGTTCAAGTCAAATCCTAAAATTTAAATTTATAAACTAAAATTCCAATACATAAACCAAAATTTCAATTCATATCCTAAAGGTTAAACTCATATCCACAAAAGTTCAAGTCAAATCCTAAAATTTTAATTTATAATCTAAAATTCCAATACATAAACCAAAACTTCAATTCATATCCTAAAGGTTCAACTCATATCCACAAAAGTTCAAGTCAAATCCTAAAATTTCAATTTATAAACTAAACTTCCAATACATAAACCAAAATTTCAATTCATATCCTAAAGGTTCAACTTATATCCACAAAAGTTCAAGTCATATCCTAAAATTTCAATTTATAAACCAAAATTTCAATTCATATCCTAAATGTTCAACTCATATCCACAAAAGTTCAAGTCAAATCCTAAAATTTCAATTTATAAACTAAAATTTCAATACATAAACAAAAATTTCAATTCATATCCTAAAGGTTCAACTCATATCCACAAAAGTTCAAGTCATATCCTAAAATTTCAATTTATAAACTAAAATTCCGATACATAAACCAAAAATTTCAATTCATTTCCTAAAGGTTCAACTCAAATCCACAAAAGTTCAAGTCAAATCCTAAAAATTCAAATACATAAACCAAAATTTTAATTCATATCCTAAAGGTTCAACTCATATCCACAAAAGTTCAAGTCATATCCTAAAATTTCAATTTATAAACTAAAATTCCAATACATAAACCAAAATTTCAATTCATATCCTAAAGGTTCAACTCATATCCATAAAAGTTCAAGTCAAATCCTAAAATTTCAATTTATAAACTAAAATTCCAATACATAAACCAAAATTTCAATTCATATCCTAAAGGTTCAACTCATATCCACAAAAGTTCAAGTCAAATCCTAAAATTTCAATTTATAAACTAAACTTCCAATACATAAACAAAAATTTCAATTCATATCCTAAATGTTCAACTTATATCCACAAAAGTTCAAGTCATATCCTAAAATTTCAATTTATAAACTAAAATTTTAATACATAATCCAAAATTTCAATTCATATCCTAAATGTTCAACTCATATCTACAAAAGTTCATGTCAAATCCTAAAATTTCGATTTATAAACTAAAATTTCAATACATAAACCAAAATTTCAATTCATATCCTAAAGGTTCAACTCATATCCACAAAAGTTCAAGTCATATCCTAAAATTTCAATTTATAAACAAAAATTCCAATACATAAACCAAAATTTCAATTAATATCCTAAAGGTTCAACTCATATCCACAAAAGTTCATGTCAAATCCTAAAATTTCAATTTATAAACTAAAATTCCAATACATAAACCAAAATTTCAACTCATATCTACAAAAGTTCAAGTCAAATCCTAAAATTTCAATACATAAACCAAAATTTCAATTCATATCCTAAAGGTTCAACTCATATCCACAAAAGTTCAAGTCATATCTTAAAATTTCAATTTATAAACTAAAATTCCAATACAAAAACCAAAAATTTCAATTCATTTCCTAAAGGTTCAACTCATTTCCACAAAAGTTCAAGTCAAATCCTAAAATTTCAATTTATAAACTAAAATTCCAATACATAAACCAAAATTTCAATTCATATCCACAAAAGTTCGAGTCAAATCCTAAAATTTCAATTTATAAACTAAAATTCCAATACATAAACCAAAATTTCAATTCATATCCTAAATGTTCAACTTATATCCACAAAAGTTCAAGTCATATCCTAAAATTTCAATTTATAAACTAAAATTTTAATACATAATCCAAAATTTCAATTCATATCCTAAATGTTCAACTCATATCTACAAAAGTTCATGTCAAATCCTAAAATTTCGATTTATAAACTAAAATTTCAATACATAAACCAAAATTTCAATTCATATCCTAAAGGTTCAACTCATATCCACAAAAGTTCAAGTCATATACTAAAATTTCAATTTATAAACAAAAATTCCAATACATAAACCAAAATTTCAATTAATATCCTAAAGGTTCAACTCATATCCACAAAAGTTCATGTCAAATCCTAAAATTTCAATTTATAAACTAAACTTCCAATACATAAACCAAAATTTCAACTCATATCTACAAAAGTTCAAGTCAAATCCTAAAATTTCAATACATAAACCAAAATTTCAATTCATATCCTAAAGGTTCAACTCATATCCACAAAAGTTCAAGTCATATCTTAAAATTTCAATTTATAAACTAAAATTCCAATACAAAAACCAAAAATTTCAATTCATTTCCTAAAGGTTCAACTCATTTCCACAAAAGTTCAAGTCAAATCCTAAAATTTCAATTTATAAACTAAAATTCCAATACATAAACCAAAATTTCAATTCATATCCACAAAAGTTCGAGTCAAATCCTAAAATTTCAATTTATAAACTAAAATTCCAATACATAAACCAAAATTTCAATTCATATCCTAAAGGTTCAACTCATATCCACAAAATTTCAAGTCAAATCCTAAAATTTCAATTTATAAACTAAAATTCCAATACATATGCCAAAATTTCAATTCATATCCTAAAGGTTCAACTCATATCCACAAAAGTTCAAGTCAAATCCTAAAATTTCAATTTATTAACTAAAATTCCATTACATAAACCAAAATTTCAATTCATATCCACAAAAGTTCAAGTCAAATCCTAAAGTTTCAATTTATAAACTAAAATTCCAAAACATAAACCAAAATTTCAATTCATATCTTAAAGGTTCAACTCATATCCACAAAAGTTCAAGTCATATCCTAAAATTTCAATTTATAGACTAAAATTCCAATATATAAACCAAATATTCAATTCATATCCTAAAGGTTCAACTCATATCCACAAAAGTTCAAGTTAAATTCTAAAATTTCAATTTATAAACTACAATTCCATTACACAAACCAAAATTCAATTCATATCCTAAAGGTTCAACTCATATCCACAAAAGATCAAGTCAAATCCTAAAATTTCAATTTATAAACTAAAATTCCAATATATAAACCAAAATTTCAATTCATATCCTAAAGGTTCAACTCATATCCACAAAATTTCAAGTCATATCCTAATATTTCAAAATTATAAACTAAAATTCCAATACATAAGCCAAAATTTCAATTCAGATCCTAAAGGTTCAACTCATATCCACAAAAGTTCAAGTCAAATCCTAAAATTTAAATTTATAAACTAAAATTCCATTACATAAACCAAAATTTCAATTCATATCCACAAAGGTTCAAGTGAAATCCTAAAATTTCAATTTATAAACTAAAATTCCAATACATAAACCATAATATCAATTCATATCTTAAAGGTTCAACTCATATCCACAAAAGTTCAAGTTATATCCTAAAATTTTAATTTATAGACTAAAATTCCAATACATAAACCAAAAATTCAATTCAAATCCTAAAGGTTCAACTCATATCCACAAAAGTTCAAGTCAAATCCTAAAATTTCAATTTATAAACTAAAATTCCAATATATAAATTAAAATTTCAAGTCATATCCTAAAGGTTCAACTCATATCCACAAAAGTTCAAGTCCAATCTTAAAATTTCAATTTATAAACTACAATAACAATACACAAACAAAAATTTCAATTCATATCCTAAAAGTTCTATCTTATCCACAAAAGTTCAAGTCAAATCCTAAAATTTCAATTTATAAACTAAAATTCCAATATATAAACCAAAATTTCAATTCATATCTTAAAGGTTCAACTCATATCTACAAAAGTTCATGTCATATCCTAAAATTTCAATTTATAAACTAAAACTCCAATTTATTAACTAAAATTCCATTACATAAACCAAAATTTCAATTCATATCCACAAAAGTTCAAGTCAAATCCTAAAGTTTCAATTTATAAACTAAAATTCCATTACATAAACCAAAATTTCAATTCATATCCTAAAGGTTCAACTCATATCCACAAAAGTTCAAGTCAAATCCTAAAATTTCAATTTTTAAATTAAAATTCCAATACATAAACCAAAATTTCAATTCATATCCTAAAGGTTCAACTCATATCCACAAAAGTTCAAGTCACATCCTAAAATTTCAATTTATAAACTAAAATAACAATACATAAACCAAAATTCCAATTCATATCCTAAAGGTGCAACTTTTAGGGTTTCTGCTCTTCAAAAAATTTCTTCCCCAAATTAGTATGTACATGTCACGCCCCGAACTTGGGTCCTGGACATAACACGGCACTCGGTGCCTGACTACATGTGACCGAGCGAACAAACTGGCTGGCTGAATCAATATGTGGTATCATAACATACTGAATGCGGAAGATAAACTAACACATGCTGATATACTGAAAGTTTGGATGATATAAATCAAAGTGCGGAAATACTAATAAAATTCTAAAACATATTTGTAGCCAACATAGCTTAATTGAAAAGCCCGTGACTTTGTCTAACTGTTACTCTAGTCTATGAAGCCTCTATAAAGTACTGAAAACGCTGACTATAACAAAAAGTACTAAAGACTGTAAGGTAATGAAAATGCCCCGAAAGAATTGGGATCACCAAATAGCTGGTACGAGAATCCTAGCGCTCGGAATCATCAACCTGTAAATCATTACCTGCATTGTGAAATGCAGGCCCCGGGCAAAAGGGACGTCAATACATTTGAATTGTACTGGTATGTAAAGCAACTGAAAGAAAGAATTATAAATGCTGAAACTGAAATTAAGCTGATAACTGAGATTTTATAATTGATAACTGAAATGATAACTATTGAAACTGAAATTGAAATGATAACTGATAACTGAACTGATATCTGATAGCTGAACTGGTAACTGATAACTAATAGCTGAACTGATAACTGATAACTAAACTGATAACTAGCAACTAAAATGGTAACTAATAAGTGAACTGAACAAAGGAAATAAGGATATGAATACTCCCTCTCCTGAATGATGAACAACTTGTTTATCTGAATAATAAACTGTGACCTCAGACCCAATATATATATGTGTGCACAAACTGCGGCCTCGGGCCCAAGTATACGTATACATAACTGCGACCTCAGGTCTAAAATGCATAAAGAATAAACTGCGGCCTCTGGCCCAAAGATGCATAAATCATAAACTGCGGCCTCAGGCCCAAAGATGCATAAAGCATTGGCTGCGGCCTCAGGCCCAAATACAGGTGTTCAACATTCAGGGATTTTATCAGGAACTGAGAATCATACTGCAATACATAATAGTGAAATACTGAATCACGCTGAGTTACATGATACTGGAATACTGGGTCATACTGAGTACATAATACTGGAATACTGAATCATACTAAGCTACATAATACAGGAATACTGAATAGGACTTGAATGAGATATGTATTCTTGAACTGATTATGAACACCGAAACTTCAACTGTTTATGACATGTTGAGTAAGCCATACTGAGACTTAGGGACATCAAACCCAAGTCTATATTGAATACAAACTGAGCTCACAACGTTCGGAATGAAAGTCATGAACGAGTTATGAAGCTAGAGAATAGAAGCTCTACAACTATTCAAGGAACTAGGCTTAACTATATTTCTGAGGCAATTGATACGTCGTAAAAGAAACGTAGTGTAGGGAGGATCATTAACATTCCCAAACATAAGAAAGTTAGCCTCACATACCTCAATGTTGCCCCTTAGTGATACTACAATGATCCACAACACTAAGAACCTTCAATCTACAATAGCAATATCCAATGGAACCAATATTAGTAACAAATTCCATAACTTAAGCTATTTAGGCATATTATCAAACACCTTCTAGGCATAAACCTCTACATCTCATCACTATATAATTAGTTCATCTAATTACCACCATTCATCAACAATTTATCCTACCATCATGATTAACCAATTTATAACTTTCAACATCACGTATATGACCATCCATTCACACCCAACCAACAAATCCTATCAAATAATAACCCTTAAATCCCTACCATGATCATGTATTTAAATTGGAAATTTATGGCTTCCAATCACCATACCATAAGTTGTAATACTTGATTTATACTCATGATTCCATAATAACACCATATATGTAAGTCTAAGGGTGTAGGATTACCTCTTGTAGACCAAATGTTGAAAGACAACTTTTGGGGTGTTCTTGAGATTTTGAAGAAATCCTATGAAACCCAATCAAAATCATGTTGTAACTAGTGATTGAGAAGTGAAATCACCATGAAAACACACTTAAAAACTCACCTTAGGTGTGCAATTGGATGTCTTGGTCGAGTTGGGGTGTAGAGGAAACCCTAAGCTTGAGAAGTGACTCAATTTTTATTTTTTCCGGCCTTTAAAGTATTTAAAACCTTCAGTCGCATAGTTCGCTCGTTGTTCGCACGTTTGTTCGCGCGTTTTGCTGAGCATTCTGCCTCAGACGGGCGAAATGCGGGACTTCACGCGATACTTCGCGCGCTCTGACATCTGACTAGTGAAATGGTCATAACTTTCTGTATACACCTCCAAATGACAAACGGTTTGTTGTGTTGGAAACTAGACTCAAAGGGTTATGCATCACACAACTCGTTATAGAACCGGAGATATGATCGTTCAAAGTGAGGTCATGTGCGTATTCATTCACAGCTTTAGTCCATTTTGAAATTTTCCAACTTGGCTTAGACTTAGGCCTCTCCTTAGACCCCAATTCACCTCTAACATAACTTATACACTTATTAACATAACCACTCAATTACCATCACGCTAATACTTGTTTAATGCATCCACAACCGATTCAAATTACGGGGTATTACATAAATAGTCCTTGTCCGTACACAGCTGATTCAGATTTACTGAGTATTACATTACCCATACTCATCCCGATAGGGCTTCACATGTCTAAAAGATCACATTAATAGTCATCTAACACATCCACAACTAATCCAGATTTATGGGGTGTTACATTATCTCCCCCTTGGGATCATTCGTCCTCGAATGATTATTCTGGTTGTATCTTAGATAACCCTGGACCATAAATGGGTCTAGTGGGAACATGAACTTTCCTTAACACGTGCATACTAAACTGAATGAATACACGATCACTGAACTGATGAGGTACTGAATTGAATAGGTACTAGACTAAATGACTACTAAACTTACTAAACACTGAAAGACATGGAGATTTTAATATAAGGCATGAATGAGAAGGTTAGATAACTTCGACATTTCTCCAAAATACCTACCAGCTAACCAAGCATAACACTAGCTCCATAGGGCATAATAATATGCATAACATGAAACATATACATGAATACTGAACTGGCACGAATAATCGAGTGCTGAACTGACGTGAATATCTACTCACTAAACTCACATCAATACCTGAGTATTAAGCTGTCATGTAACGACCCGACCGGTCGTTTTGAGCTCCGGCGCGTCATTCAGCAGTTTGAGGCCATGAGCGGCTTCATCTCAGGTATATTGACTTGTGTGTATGGTCAGAATTAAAATTCAGGAAGTTTGGAGTCAAATCTAAATGGAAATTCTTATTATGAAAGCTTAAAATTGAAGAAATGAACTAGGATTAGAATTTTGAGTAAACGACCTTGGAATTGGGATCTGAAAGTCTCAGCATATTCGTATGATGATTTCGGACTTGGGCGTATGTCCGGATTTGGTTTTGGGTAACCCATGAGCATTTCAGCGTATATTATGAAAGTTAGTACTTTAGAAGAATTTCATAAATTTGGGTTGGAAGGCATTTCAGTGTTATAGATGTCCGTTTGGGATTTCGAGTCTGGGAATAGCTCCGTATGGTGATTATGGAGATGGGAGCGCGATCGGAAGTGAATTCGGATGTCCGGAGGTCATTTTGAAGTCATTTGGCTAAATATAGAAATTTGAAGGTTTTTGAGAAAATTCGACCGGAAGTGGAAATTTTGATATCGGGGTCGGAATGCGGTTCCGAAAGATGGGGCAAGTCCATAATGTCGAATGTGACTTGTGTGCAAAATTTGAAGTCATTCCGGAATGATTTTGGTAAAGTTTGAGACACTTAGTCTCTTTTAAGGAAGCTCAAGTTGGAAAAGTCAACCGAATATTGACTTATGTGTTAGAGAGCTCGAAATGCGAATTTTATGGTTCGGATAGCTTCGTTAGGTAATTTGGGACTTAGGAGTGTATCCGGAATTGTAACGACACGACTTGTCGTTTTAAGAATTAACGCCTCGTTCAACGACTTAAGATCTCGACCAGCTTCGTAATATGTATTATGACTCGCATGTGAGGTCGAGTTTAGTTTTCAGAAGATTCGGAGTTAAATATAAAGAATATTTTGAGGCTTAAGTTGGAAAAAAGTCAACCGGATGTTGACTTATGTGTTAGAGGGTTCGGATGTGAGTTCTGATGGTTTGGTTAGCTTCGGAAGGTGATTTGTGACTTAGGAAAGTGATCGGAAGTGGTTTTGGAGGTACGGTATAGAATTAGGCTTGAATTGGCGAAGTTAGTATTTTGACGAATTCCGGTTGATAGGTGAGATTTTGATCCGAGGGTCGGAATGGAATTCTGAGAGTTTCTATAGCTTCGTTATGTCATTTTGGACTCGTCTGCAAAACTTGAGGTCATTCGGACTAGTTTTCATGTGTTTCGGCATCGGTTGTGAAAATTGAAAATTAAATAAGTTCTTAGGCTTGAATCCATGCATAATTGGTGATTTTGATGATATGTGATGTGATTTGAGGCCTCGACTAAGTCCGTTATGTGTTTTCAAACTTGTTGGTGCTTTTGGTTAAGGTCCCGGGGGCCTCGGGTGAGTTTTGAGCGAGTACGGACACCCTGGAACTTAGAAAATGGAGAGGGAAGCAGTGTCGGCGCGGACCGCACTCCTTCTCGCGCTGGGCGCACGACCGCGCAGGGGAAGAATCTGCAGGTCACTGGTCCTACTTCGGAAGCTCATATCTTTTGATCTACAAGGAATTTTGAGGTGATTCAAAAATGAAAGTTGTAGAGCTTTGAATCTAGTTTTCAGAAACATATTATAATAGGATTTGGACATTTGTAGAGAAAGTTACGGCCTAAATAGTGAAGCCTGTCACTGCAGTCAAATTGCTGCATGGCCGCGACCATTTTTGTGCGGTCAGCACTCCCTGGGCGCGGACCGCGGTCATTTTTGTGTGGTCAGCACTGTCGGAATCCGAGGGGTACTCTATAAATACGAGATTTTGGGTTTTATTTGATATTTTGACCTATAGAGCTCGGATTTTGGTGATTTTTCGAAGGTTTTTTAAGAAATTGGTCGGGGTAAGTGATTCTAACTCAGATTTGGTTAGAGTACATGAATCTATCACTGAATTCATCATTTAATTCGTGATTTGAGATGGAATTTGGGAAGAAAATTTTGGAACCTTTCATAAATGTAAAATGATGATATGAAGGACCAAATGGTATCGGAATTGGATAATTTTGGTATGGTTGGACTCGTGGTTGAATGGGTGTTCATATTTTGCTACTTTCGTCGGATTTTGAGACATGGACCCCATGGGCAATTTTGAGTTAAATTTCGGATTTTAATGGAAAATGTAGAAATTCATATGTAATTAATTCTTATAATTTTTATTGACTGGATTGAATTGTTTATGACTAGATTTGAGAATTTCGGACACGAATTCGCGAGGCAAAGGCTTGAGTTGGCCGTGAAAGTTCAAGGTAAGTGTTTGTTCTAACTTTGGCTTGAGGGAATAGGATTAGGATGTTATTTGCTACTTGCTAATGTGGAGTACGGTGTATAGGCATGGTGACGGTTATCTATGCACCGGAGTCTAGCATGACGGTGGGTCTTAATTGCTTTTAATTCGAATAATGTGACACAATCTCCTTGTCTACTTGATGAGTTTCATATAATGTGAACGATTGAGGTAGAATTGTGATTGGTGTACTTTTGGAGCGTTAGCTCGAACATGAATGTGTTAGTTGAGGAAGGAGTGATTTAAAAAGAGAATGTGTTGTGAGTACTCCCTTGCCGGGATGTGTAGACTGATATATGTACTCTCCCTTGTCGGGATATTTTGGGCTGTTAGTTGTACCCTTGTTGGGTTAAAGGTATTGAGTTGTTATCCTCCCCTGAAGGGGCCTACTATATAAAGTCAGATATTATATATGATATTATGGGATCGTGTGGCACGCCGTCCACTTATATATGATATTATGGGATCGTGTGGCACGCCGTCCACTTATATATGATATTATGGGATCGTGTGGCACGTCGTCCACTTATATATGATATTATGGGATCGTGTGGCACGCCGTCCACTTATATATGATATTATGGGATCGTGTGGCACGCCGTCCACTTATATATGATATTATGGGATCGTGCACGAAGGGTGATGACGTGTACTTTCTGTTTGTTGTGTTTACTTGTTATTGACAATTCAAGTGTATTAACTGTTTAGATCACTTTACTGTTGTAATCCGTTGTGTTGGAATCCATAGTGTTTACAATACTTTGCCTTATTATTTTAATATGTTCAATACTTCAAATTTCAAGAATTGTTACATTCTTAGCTCAATTGATTTCTCGACTAAAGTTTCCTTAAACCGTTTGAGGTTGTACTTTACTTAAAAAGGAATTTCTACTATGTTTTGATTTATTAATTTTTCGTATTAAAGGTAATGATTCCTTCGATATTGTACTTTAATTGAAAATGGTATTTTCTTTATCAAATGATTTCTAAAAATAACTTCATCTTTTCTTGTTGATTTCCTAATTGGGTTGGAAGTTGTACTCCACTTTATGTTAAGTGAATGAGGCTCCTTGAACATTCTTAATCGTACTGGGTTATGGAACCTATGAGCTGAGTAACATGAGAATATTGTTGTGCAATGTGAGACAGAAATATGTGGGCACAAGGTGCCGGGGAAAATATTATGGTTTTATTTAATGGCACGTGAGCTGTCCGTGCGGTTGTGACATAAATGTGGGCGCGAGGTGCTGTGAAATTTCGAAAGTGGGCGGAGACCTATATTATTTATGATAATGATATGAGGTGTCACAAGGTGACCTTTACTCGAAAGAGTTATATTCGAAAGATGCTTATATGAAAGATATCTATTTGAAGGAAATATATTCAAAATATATTTATTGAAAAACATATTATCTCAGAGATTATTACTTGAAGGATTTATAGGCGAAAGATTTATATTTGAAGGACTTGATTAATTGATTGCACTTGTATTTATTATTGGTTAAGAAACATTTATGGTGTTCTTGTTGCCTGCTATTTATCTCATTGGTTGATCATTGTTGCCATTGTTGTTACTTGCTTCCTATTATTTTTGTACGCTATATGGCACAGGTTTATTCGGTAGTCTGGTCCTAGCCTCGTCACTACTTCGCTGAGGTTAGGCTAGGCACTTACCAGCACATGGGGCCGGTTGTGCTGATACTACACTTCTGTACATTTTTTTGTACAGATCCAGGTATTTGATCAATAGTAGTTGTTCGTTGCAGTGGAGACTCGAGATAAACCCACTACAACCTTCGCGGTCCTCGGAGTCACCTTCAATTGTACTTATTTCCATATGTTCCTTTTGTTCAGAACAATGATGTACTTATTGTGTATAACTCTTAGAAAAAAAACTTATGACTTGTACTACTGGTTTTGAGAATTGTATTTTGTTCAGAGTAATTTAATTTAAAGTTAATGAATACCCATATTATTACAGTAAATGTTAGGCTTACCTAGTTTAGAAACTAGGTGCCATCACGACTTCTTTGGAGGGATTTTTGGGTCGTGACAAGTTGGTATCAGAGCTCTAGGTTCATAGGTGATACAAGTCATAAGCGAGTTTAGTATAGTCTTGTAGATCGGTACGGAGACGTCTGTACTTATCTTCGAGAGGCTACAGAACTAGTAGGAAAAATTTCCACTTCATTCATTCCTTATCGTGCAACATTTATTCAGCTTAAAACATATATCTTATGTTCTTTTGCATCCACTCATGTATGGAATTGCGCACTACGCCAATGGTTTGTGATACCGTAAAAGGTTATAAGAGAGCCAGGGCTACTCAACCATTGTTACCACGTGTCGTTCAGAATTGAAGATATGGAAGCGCAAAAAGATCTTTCAGTTGTGCGCATGGGGGTGCATCAGATTCTGACATTTGGTTGATAAGTAATATCTTAAGAGGGCTTAATTAGTTGCCTAATCATCATAATCGTGGCATGGTCACGAGGTGGATGTAGATCCGAAGATAGTTGGTGGTATTAGAGATAATGTGGTTTGTATGGGATTTCTATTTGGCGGAGGGTACGTATTAGCAAGCCAAGACACTGGAGGAAGCAAGTTTAATTGTCACGAGGATGACATGCACCAAATAAATAGCTTGAGGTGTCTTATGACTGGTATTGTACAAGCGATAATGGTTAGTATTGTGAATCATCGAAATGTTTCATATGGATTCGTGCTAAGTGAAGGGAGTCCACTATCAACGATCAAATTGTGGGGTCATGTGTCATATCAGTTTTGGCCTGAGATGTATTTATGTGGTATTCAAAGGTTCTCTGAAATTTGTATATGAGTAAGAGCTGAGATTTGTATAGGAAGATGTTGGGACTTTCGATATTCCTGTGTCCATAATAATTCTACATTTTGGTATTAGCAGGAACATGGAAACAATTTCAGAATACTCGTAGTGCTCCAATTAATCAGGGCACTCTCATGGGACAGTCATCTTTTAATGCACCACTGGCATATAATTCCTTCAATGGTTATCCTAGTTATCCGACACAGACTCAGAATGAGAAGCCAAACTGTAGATGAGTTGTTATGAATGTGGTGATATTAGGAACATCATGAGAAATTGTCCCAGACTTGGGAGAAACCTACTTTAGTAGAACAGTCAATCCACACACTCCATTATAGTTACTAATCTACATACACTACAAGTTAGAGATAGAGAACGAGCGGGTAGATGACGCCTAAGAGGTGGAGGCCCGACCCATTGATATAATTGTTATGGTATGGCTGAGGCCACTACACCAAATGGTGTCGTTACAGGTACGATTTCGATTGTTATAAAAAGGATACTTTTCCTTAATTTGATTTGGTTCTAAAAATTAAGGCGAGTCCTCCTATTATGCTCCACTTATGGGTGAGCTTCGTAATTTTGTGACCCACTTTTAAGTTTATTCCTGTTGGGAGATTTGATGATGTTGGCCCGTGTATATCATTTTATTTCGTACACTATTAAGCGCTATAAGTCCAAGAAAAAAATTACTTTCTATTACTCATTACAGTGGATTTGATGTGATTTCGGAATAATTGATTTCAATTTTTATGAATTGTACGCCCTATTGGTATGGGGGTTCATTCTGTGTTGTGATGTTTATCGGAATTTATGAGAAGAAAGAAAAGAAATGGAAAAAATTCAGTTGGCACAATGTGCAATTACTTGTGATGCAGAGTTGAGGACGAGATCCTCACAATTTTTTTTATATGATGTGAAATATTTAAAACGGGCTACAAGCTACGGTGGAAGTTATATAAGGACGAGGTCCTTGTGGTGAAAAATTTATATGTTTAAATTCTCCCTTTGTGAAATTTAAATTTGTACTATAGTATTAACAGGTAGTCATGCCTGTTAGGCTTATTTGATAAAAAATTTTTATGTGATTCTAAGCACATTTAGCCATAATTGTGTTGTAACTATTGAGTTTTGACCTACGAGGTGAGTGCCCAGGTGGCGTTAAATGTGATTCGTTGATTTGGATAAATAATGATGAGGTTTTCATGCCTCGCGATTGGTTGTCAGTGTTGTGGAAAAAAAATTGAATTGAAATGAGATTTTGGTTAACATGAGGTTAATTGACGATTTTGTAATTGATTGTGAACAACTAATGAGATCAGAGATGTGGTTAAGGTCATACATATGATGCGTTTTATGTCAAAATATCATTGTGATAATGTCATGCTTGTAATGCTGAGATTAGTGTTATTGATATATACATTGTGGTGCTTTGTTGTGTTGTAGATGTGTTGTTAGGAGTTGTTTTGGTGTTACTCTGACAGGTGGATAAGCCCAATTACAGGGGAAGCTCTGCCGAAATTTCTGAAAATTTTGGGAGTTAGAAACATTTGGGACATTAAGATATGCGAAGAAAGGGATAAGTTACATTATGTGTTTGAGAGCGGACTCTACTTAGGGTGAATGACCCGAAGTGGTGGAGTGTGGAACAACCGTTAAGCGCTATTAAAAGGTTGATGCGTGCGTAGGCACGAGTTGCTATAGCCAGGTAAGACTAAGATCGTGTGATGATGTGAAAAAAAATCGGACCTTTTTGAAAATGTTCGGAGTGTAAGAAATTTGCTCTTAAAGTTTACAAATACGAGTAAGAGAAATAGCCTCAATTGAAATGGTATTGTCAAACTTATTTGAATGTGGTAATGTGGTATCAACAACGAGCATATGTATAAAAGTAGAAACATCAATTTAATGTCCTCAGAATAATTCTTGGCACGTTCGAGGACGAACGTCTGTTTTAAGAGGGGGAGAATGTAACGACCCGACTTGTCGTTTTAAGAATTAATGCCTCGTTCAACGACTTAAGATCTCGACCAACTTCGTAATATGTATTATGACTCGCATGTGAGGTCGAGTTTGGTTTTCGGAAGATTCGGAGTTAAATATAAAGAATATTTTGAGGCTTAAGTTGGAAAAAGTCAACCGGATGTTGACTTATGTGTTAGAGGGTTCGGATGTGAGTTCTGATGGTTTGGTTAGCTTCGGAAGGTGATTTGTGACTTAGGAGAGTGATCGGAAGTGGTTTTGGAGGTACGGTATAGAATTAGGCTTGAATTGGCGAAGTTAGTATTTTGGCGAATTCCGGTTGATAGGTGAGATTTTGATCCGAGGGTCGGAATGGAATTCTGAGAGTTTCTGTAGCTTCGTTATGTCATTTTGGACTCGTCTGCAAAACTTGAGGTCATTCGGACTAGTTTTCATGTGTTTCGGCATCAGTTGTGAAATTTAAAAATTAAATAAGTTCTTAGGCTTGAATCCATGCATAATAGATGATTTTGATGATATGTGATGTGATTTGAGGTCTCGACTAAGTCCGTGATGTGTTTTCAGACTCGTTGGTGCTTTTGGTTGAGGTCCCGGGGGTCTCGGGTGAGTTTTGAGCGAGTACGGACACTCCGGAACTTAGAAAAATGGAGAGGGCAGCAGTGGCGGCGCGAACCGCGCTCCTTCTCGCGCTGGGCGCGCGGCCGCGTAGGGGAAGAATCTGCAGGTCACTGGTCCTACTTCGGAAGCTCATATCTTTTGATCTACAAGGAATTTTGAGGTGATTCAAAAAAGAAAGTTGTAGAGCTTTGAATCTAGTTTTTAGAAACATATTATAATAGGCATTTGGACATTTGTAGAGAAAGTTACGGCCTAAATAGTGAAGCCTGTCACTGCAGTCAAATTGCTGCGCGGCCGCGACCATTTTTGTGCGGTGAGCACTCCCTGGGCGCGGACCGCGGTCATTTTTGTGCGGTAAGCACTGTCGGAATCCAAGGGGTACTCTATAAATACGAGATTTTGGGTTTTATTTGATATTTTGACCTATAGAGCTCGGATTTTGGCGATTTTTCAAAGGTTTTTTAAGAAATTGGTCGGGGTAAGTGATTCTAACTCAGATTTGGTTAGAGTACATGAATCTATTACTGAATTCATCATTTAATTCGTGATTTGAGATGGAATTTGGGAAGAAAATTTTGGAACCTTTCAAAAATGTAAAATGATGATATGAAGGACCAAATGGTATCGGAATTGGATAATTTTGGTATGGTTGGACTCGTGGTTGAATGGGTGTTCATATTTTTCTACTTTCGTCGGATTCTGAGACGTGGGCCCCACGGGCAATTTTGAGTTAAATTTCGGATTTAAATGGAAAATGTAGAAATTCATATGTAATTAATTCTTATAATTTTTATTGACTGGATTGAATTGTTTATGACTAGATTTGAGAATTTCGGACACGAATTCGCGAGGCAAAGGCTTGAGTTGGCCGTGAAAATTCGAGGTAAGTGTTTGTTCTAACTTTCGCTTGAGGGAATAGGATTAGGATGTTATTTGCTACTTGCTAATGTGGAGTACGGTGTATAGGCATAGTGACAGTTATCTATGCACCGGAGTCTAGCATGACTGTGGGTCTTAATTGCTTATAATTCGAATAATGTGACACAATCTCCTTGTTTACTTGATGAGTTTCATATAATGTGAACGATTGAGGTAGAATTGTGATTGGTGTACCTTTGGAGTGTTAGCTCGAACATGAATGTGTTAGTTGAGGAAGAAGTGATTTAAAAAGAGAATGTGTTGTGAGTACTCCCTTGCCGGGATGTGTAGACTGATATATGTACTCTCCCTTGTCGGGATATTTTGGGCTGTTAGCTGTACCCTTGTCGGGTTAAAGGTATTGAGTTGTTATCCTCCCCTGAAGGGGCCTACTATATAAAGTCAGATATTATATATGATATTATGGGATCGTGTGGCACGCCGTCCACTTATATATGATATTATGGGATCGTGTGGCACGCCGTCCACTTATATATGATATTATGGGATCGTGTGGCACGCCGTCCACTTATATATGATATTATGGGATCGTGTGGCACGCCGTCCACTTATATATGATATTATGGGATCGTGTGGCACGCCGTCCACTTATATATGATATTATGGGATCGTGTGGCACGCCGTCCACTTATATATGATATTATGGGATCGTGTGGCACGCCGTCCACTTATATATGATATTATGGGATCGTGCACAAAGGGTGATGACGTGTACTTTCTGTTTGCTGTGTTTACTTGTTATTGACAATTCAAGTGTATTAACTGTTTAGATCACTTTACTGTTGTAATCCGTTGTGTTGGAATCCATAGTGTTTACAATACTTTGCCTTATTATTTTAATATGTTCAATACTTCAAATTTCAAGAATTGTTACATTCTTAGCTCAATTGATTTCTCGACTAAAGTTTCCTTAAACCGTTTGAGGTTGTACTTTACTTAAAAAGGAATTTCTATTATGTTTTGATTTATTAATTTTTCGTATTAAAGGTAATGATTCCTTCGATATTGTACTTTAGTTGAAAATGGTATTTTCTTTATCAAATGATTTCTAAAAATAACTTCATCTTTTTTTGTTGATTTCCTAATTGGGTTGGAAGTTGTACTCTACTTTATGTTAAGTGAATGAGGCTCCTTGAACATTCTTAATTGTACTGGGTTATGGAACCTATGAGCTGAGTAACATGAGAATATTGTTGTGCAATGTGAGACAGAAATATGTGGGCACAAGGTGCCGGGGACAATATTATGGTTTTATTTAATGACAAGGGAGCTGTCCGTGCGGTTGTGACATAAATGTGGGCACGAGGTACTGTGAAATTTCGAAAGTGGGCTGAGACCTATATTATTTATGATAATGATATGAGGTGTCACAAGGTGACCTTTACTCGAAAGAGTTATATTCGAAAGATGCTTATATGAAATATATCTATTTGAAGGAAATATATTCAAAATATATTTATTGAAAAACATATTATCTTAGAGATTATTACTTGAAGGATTTATAGGCGAAAGATTTATATTTGAAGGACTTGATTAATTGATTGCACTTGTATTTATTATTGGTTGAGAAATATTTATGGTGTTCTTGTTGCCTGCTATTTATCTCATTGGTTGATCATTGTTGCCATCGTTGTTACTTGCTCCTATTATTTTTGTACGCTATATGGCACAGGTTTATTCGGTAGTCTGGTCCTAGTCTCGTCACTACTTCGCTGAGGTTAGGCTAGGCACTTACCAGCACATGTGGTCGGTTGTGCTGATACTACACTTCTGTGCTTTTTGTGTATAGATCCAGGTATTTGATCAATAGTAGCTGTTCGTTGCAGTGGAGACTCGAGATAAACCCACTACAGCCTTCGCGGTCCTCGGAGTCACCTTCAATTATACTTATTTCCATATGTTCCTTTTGTTCGGAACAGTGATGTACTTATTGTGTATAACTCTTAGAAAAAAAAACTTATGACTTGTACTACCTGTTTTGGGAATTGTATTTTGTTCAGAGTAATTTAATTTAAAGTTAATGAATACCCATATTATTACAGTAAATGTTAGGCTTACGTAGTTTAGAAACTAGGTGCCATCACGACTTCTTTGGAGGGATTTTTGGGTTGTGACAGGAATATTTTTGTGATGACCGGTGTAGAATTAAGCTTGAATTGGCAAAAAGAGTTGATGTAGCTTCGTTATGTCATTTTGGACTTGTCTGCAAAATTTGAGGTCATTCGGACGTGGTTTGGTTGAGTTTTTGATCAAAAAATGGAATTTGGAAGTTCGTGAGATTCATAGGCTTGAATCCGATGATGATTTGATGTTTTGATGTTATTTTGGGTGTTTCGAAGGTTGGGACAAGTTTGAATGATATTGTGGGACATGTTGATATAATTGGTTAAGGTCCCGAGGGCCTCGGGTGGATTTCGAAAGGTTAACGGAATGAAATTCGGACCAAAAAGAAAAGAAAAAGCTGCAGAAATTTCTGCTGCAATTTTCTGCAGAAGGTCTTTGGACTGCAATCGTAGAGCGTATTTCGAAGGCCTATATCTTTTGATATACAAGGAATTTTGAAATGATTCAAAAACAAAATTTGTATCCCTTAGTATCTAGTTTCCATAAAGCTAAATAAATAGTAATTTGGACATTCTTAGAGAAAGTTATGATTGATTAAAGATGACTGGTGGAGCAGTTTCTCCAGAAATTTTCTGATTTCATGGAGCCGATTTAGAAGCTCATATCTCGGGATATATAAAGAGTTATATGGTATACAACCTATCAAATTAAAGATCTTTGAGTCTAGTTTCTAGATCTTCAAACCGTTTGTCATTTGAATATTTATACAAGACGTTATGGGTGTTTAAACAGAAGGTGTCCGACAAGGAACAATTTTAATAGGATGTACAACTTGTATAGCACAAGTGCAGGGTACAACACGACGAAGCACGGGCAGATTCTTTTAAACACGGATTTGGCTTATTTCTTTCATTCCTTTCATTTGGCTTGGATTATTTTGGAGAGAATTTCAAGGGGGATTTCATCAAGCATCAAAGGTGAGTTGTTTCTACTTATTTTCAAGTTATATACATGGATTAGAGCTGAAAACTCAAGTAATTTATGGACAAAAATGGTGGTTTAGGGCTTGAAACTTAAGAGAATTAAATGGTGATTTGAGGGGTCAAATGAACTCCGATTTTTGTGAATTTGGTATGTATTGACTCGTGGCGAGATAAGGGTCGTATTGATGTAAAAATTCCTGAATTTCGAGATGTGGGCCCGGGACTCGGGTTTTGCTAATTTCGGGATTTTCGACATTTTTCAAGTCTTTTCGATTGGGTTATATTCCCTTAGCCTATTGTAACATATTCGTTGTGGTTTTGACTAGATTCGACGCGCGAAGAGATCGATTCAAGAGGAAAGGGCATTGCGGACTAGTCTACGGCTGGTTAAAGGTGAGTAATAGATGTAAATGTTGTTCTAAGGGTTTGAAACCCCAGACTTTCACATCGTAACGCTATATTGAGGCGTGAAACGCACTCCATGGTGAGTGCGGGGTCGGATACTATTGGGGATTGTGACTTGGTCCATCCCGTGTGATGTTTATACTATACTGGTGATTTATACACATACTTTATTGATATTACTGGGCTTGATGCCATGTTTGGGGCCTTGTGCCGATTTGTAAAATCCTTCGAGGATTGATATTACTGCTTAGCATGATTTGCATATCATTTAATTTCAGTCCAAGGTTTTAAATGCTGTTTTGCAAACTCAGCCATAATTCTAAGTGTTGAAAACTTAAAAGATATTTTTAAATGTATTCTAGGGTGGGAACTTCTGTTTTGTAAATGCCCAAGGGGCTTATTATATTATTTTCTGGACTGATTATAAAGTGACTTGAAACAGTGGTAACAATGACACTGTGTGATATACTTGAAATAGTGGTAACAATGACACTGTGTGATATACTTGAAATAGTGGTAACAATGACACTGGATGATATACTTGAACAGTGGTAACAATGGCACTGTATGATATAAATTGGTCAGGTAACAATGGCTGACCGGTCAGGTAACAATGACTGACCAAGATATTGCGCTTGGGGTGTAGGAGCCCCTCCGGATTCTGTACACAACCCCAGTGAGTGCCGTCGACGATAAATAAATATGGATGGCTCGGGCTGTACGCCGTAGTGGGTACGGGAATGTACCATCATATGCATTGCATTGCATTCATGTATTTGTATTTATACTGGTGTTTAGCTGCTCAGTTCTATATGTTGCTGTATATTTGGATTTTAGCTTACTTTGTGTATTTACTGGATTTTCTTATCTTCTGACTGTAGTTACTTTTATTACTCACTAGGTCGGGGTACTCACTTTACTCCCTGCACCTTGTGTTCAGATCCAGGGCAGTCTCAGGCTCAGTAGATCCAGTTGATCAGCAGATCCAGCCTCTGGGAGTATCGAGGTTGATCCAGTTTATCAGACTTTGGATATACCATGTATTAGGATGATATTCTGTATTCTAGAGGCTCAGATTCGTGACACCGGGTCCTAGTGAGATTATAATGTGTATTTTGTTAAAATCTTCAGTACTTTAATCTTGTTTAGTTGATATTTTTTCCGCTATTTTTGATAAATTGGGTTAAGTGTTGAATATGGTCGGGCTTGCCTAGTAGTGTGTTGGGCGCCATCACGACCGGGATTTGGGTCGTGACAAAGTTGGTATCAGAGCCTAGGTTACTTGGTCTCACGAGTCATGAGCCAGTTTAGTAGTCTCGCGGATCGGTACGGAGACGTCTGTACTTATCCTCGGGAGGCTGCAGAACCTTTAAGAAAACTTCACATTCTTGAATTCTTATCGTGCGTCCTCGATTCAGCTTGAAAAGAAACTTTTGAAATTCCTTCCGCGTGATCGTATGCACCAACAGGCGCTCAGTATCAGATGTGTCTCGATGGATTTTGATTCCCCGATCGAGGGGCGAGGTGTAATCTCTGTGAGTTTGAAGTTAGACCAGTCAGGAGGACTTGAGGCCAAATCTTTGCCAATGGCTTGAGCACCGAGGTGCTGATTTTGTGAGCAAGTGTTTTGAACTCATATGTTCATTATTGTCCTTATTAGCCGGAATGGCAGTTGGATATCCACGTGATGAGTATGTTAGTGTTGCGAGGTGTATTTGTACAACTTAGTAGTGGCGAAGAAGCCTACTGGATAGTAGATGAACTATTAAGTGATTCGTTTCTTATTGTGATTTGTTGAGTAGCTCGAGTTATGGGCACGTGAAGAATATTTTTCGTGTCTCCTAGTTAGATAAGTCTGGGAGCTGAGATCGCTTCCGTAAATGTATTATGACGAAATCGTTGAGTCAAGGAGACCACCTCGAAGGTCGAAAATATTAAAGGAAGAATATGTTCCTACTTGATTGAATAGCCCAATAATGGAGGGTTGAAGGGTATTTTCTATGTGTTATGATTCAAATAGGTGCAACGCATGTCCATGTATCAATTTAGATTTATGTAATTGATATGCATTGTGATGCTTTGTCAAGTTGTGGATGTGTTGTTAGGATGGTTTTGGTGATTCTCTGGCAGGTGGATAGGACCAATTTAGGACTTAAAAGAAAATAAAATAAAATTGGTCGCTTAGAGAGTGGGCTTAACTGTTGTGTGAGTAAATGCAAGAATTGTAGAAGAGTTAAAATTCCAGATGATTCGTGTTTCCACGAGCTTATGATGGAGTGAGTTTAATCTCACCATGATATTACGACAGCAATAGAGTATGTGTTGTGATCTATGGCTTCGAGCCAAGTTGGGGAGCTTGTTGTTGATTAGCTGATTGCATGGTTTATTACCTGCGTGAATTCTGGTTATTGGCGTATTGGTGGGTTATTACAGCTACGAAAAAGGACCATGAGTGGTAATTTGAGTAAATGAATTGTTGGATGCATTCTATGGTTAGCCTTATTGGCTCATGTTCAGACTTGAGGGAAGATTCATGATTTATGCCTCGTATAGGTGCAGGCTTCGAGGGAAGTGATCCCTCTGGGTGCTTTATCTAGAGGGTATTCATATGTTATAAAATTCAGTAGAGTTGGTTGCATTCGGGGCCAAGTCAGAGCTGGCTGGCTCTTAATAGCAGACCTAGTTAATTCAAGAGGTAAAGTGTGGTGCCTAATGATTTTGAGTCTATAAGTACGGTTAAGAGTCAAGCTTTTGAAGCAGCTTATGAAGAAAGGCACAGAATGTTCTATGATGTTTTGACTTGCGGTGTAGCATTTGAGAGACATGAAATGGTCATGGTATTTGAGACAACATGGTATCATGATTTAAGGTCACTCGGGGTGAGTTTGGTTGAAATAAGTTAAGTGTTAAAGGGAGATATAATTATTTCTAAGGCAATCAAGGATAAATTGGAAAGAAGTAGATTGATTAGCCATAGTTGAGTTGGTATACTGGTGTCAGTGATCGGTTCGTCCAACGTGATCGAGTTATGCATGTGAGGCTTGTCGGCCGTAGTGGTTGATGTTATTCTGAAGCATGCTTTTGTTAGGTCCTATTATGAGTAGGCGGATCCCAGAAAGTGTTATGGTGGCTTGGACAACTACTTAGAGATTGGCATATTCGATGATTATGAGGATTCGCCTGTATGCTGTTTTAGTTCTCCTAAAGTGAGTTAAATGGAAAGTCTTATGTGATGAAGTATTAGCCTATCGGCGGTTCCAGAGTTGTGATGGAAATCGCGTTTATCGTATATTGGCACGTGAGGTGCAGTGAGTGGTATTGAATTTGAAGTAAGGACCAAGGTTGCAGTTTGGTCAATGACTGTGATGTCACGATCTCGGATGAGCAGTATATGAGTTTCAGTGTTTTGAGTAAGATGTGTATTGACGTCAGTATCACCTGAGGTCGGTGTTCTGTGATAAAGGCTTTGCATCCTGGTTAGGGATTCTTGATCGCCTTTCAGCGTTAGTGCAGCTGGTGGTTTGGATGTGCAGACCCGTTAATTATTTCGGAAGATGGTGGGAGCTTGTCCCACAAGAATATTGTATAAGTGTGACATGTAGTCACTTGATTAATTAGAAATTTAAACCAAGTATGAGGATTTTGGTAATATCATCCATTTGAGAATTTATGCTTGGAGGGCACTCTGTTTATTGGGTTATGGACCTGTGAAAGATTATTGGCCTAGCTTGGCACGATCAGGATCGACTTGAGGTCAGTGGATAGATTTAAATGTGGAAGTGAGCCTTACGTCAGGCCAGTTATGTTTATTTCAGCAATGCGCTCTTTATGGAAGGATAGTCGCAGTCTTATTTCGTGGTCAGTTAATTCATGTAAAGATATATTGCACCGTATGAATTGTGAGATGGCTTGGTAAATTCCTTATGTGTTGAGGTTCCACTCAGCGGTGATGTTATGTGAGCAGGATGAGACTTAGATCATGTATCGCACCTCAGTTGTGCTTAAGTTTGTAGCCTATAGCGCTATATGTTTTCCTTGGGAATGATATTATGCACCTTAGTGTGTTTATGACCGATGTTCGGTATTTTGATATGATGAGCTATTCAACTCGACGTATATCTCCTTATGTGAGTTCTATATGTGGATCGGGTAGCACACCGCCATGGGTATGTTGTTTGGATCGGGTTGCACGCCGCAACAGTGTGATGTTCAGTTTAGTGCCCATATTTGCTTTTGTGTGTTCTGTTTCCCTGTTTTCTGAGGAAGTCTATGTTAGTGTGCGAGTTGAGTAGTTCCTTCTAGAGTTCGCCTTCCTTTTGTATCGCGTTCGAATTGATAGCATACTGGCACATTGTGGCGCCTTGTGGGATTTTTTATTATGTCTGAGGTGGATTATTGCCTGAGCAGTTCGTACTGGGTGAGACAAGGTTACTAGATTTGGGGTCAGTGCAAACTGATTATATGAAGTATATTATAGAGCAAAGATCATTCTTTGGTTTGGGACAAGGTAATGGAACTTGTCAGGAGTGTAGATCCAATGAATTATTGATTCAGCAGTTGGTTGTGAATTTCGGCACATCTCTTTAGTCGTATCGGTGTTGAAAAAAAATATATAAAATAAAAAAACTAGAGCAAGACCTGTGTAGATCATGAGATGTAATGGGAGCATCAGATTCGTGGAATTTCGACCATTATGTTTAAAAAATGTTATTGTGGTTCTATGAGTAAGTGATGCAAAGTGTGAATTCAGCAAAGTTATGCAGTCATGTTTGGGTACAGCGTGTGGAGATTGATATGGTGGTCGTATGATGGAAACACGCTTGGCAGGGAAATTCAGGATGTTGGAATTGGGCCTAATGGCTTATTTGCTTGAATAAATAAGTATATCTACAGAATTATCGAGCTAATGTGCTCAACGGAGTAGTGGTAGCTTGGGAAGGTGCATGATGTGTTAAACAAGTGATTTTGGACTACTTCAGTGTAGTTCTCAACAAGTTCGAGGACGAACGTATGTTTAAGTGGGGGAGATTGTAACGATCCGACCGGTCGTTTTGAGCTCCGGCGTGTCATTCAGCAGTTTGAGGCCATGAGCGGCTTCATCTCATGTATATTGACTTGTGTGTATGGTCAGAATTAAAATTCAGGAAGTTTGGAGTCAAATCTAAATGGAAATTCTCATTTTGAAAGCTTAAAATTGAAGAAATGAACTAGGATTAGAATTTTGAGTAAACGACCTTGGAATTAGGATCTGAAAGTTCCAGCATGTTCGTATGATGATTTCGGACTTGGGCGTATATCCGGATTTGGTTTTGGGTAACCCATGAGCATTTCAGCGTATATTATGAAAGTTAGTACTTTAAAAGAATTTCATAAATTTGGGTTGGAAGGCATTTCAGTGTTATAGATGTCCGTTTGGGATTTCGAGTCTAGGAATAGCTCCGTATGGTGATTCTGGAGTTGGGAGCGCGATCGGAAGTGAATTCGGATGTCCGGAGGTCATTTTGAAGTCATTTGCTAAATATAGAAATTTGAAGGTTTTTGAGAAAATTCGACCGGAAGTGGAAATTTTGATATCGGGGTCAGAATGCTGTTCCGAAAGATGGGGCAAGTCCATAATGTCGAATGTGACTTGTGTGCAAAATTTGAAGTCATTCCGGAATGATTTTGGTAAGGTTTGAGACACTTAGTCTCTTTTAAGGAAGCTCAAGTTGGAAAAGTCAACTGATTATTGACTTATGTGTTAGAGAGCTCGAAATGCAAATTTTATGGTTCGGATAGCTTCGTTAGGTGATTTGGGACTTAGGAGTGTATCCGGAATATTTTTGTGATGACCGGTGTAGAATTAAGCTTGAATTGGCAAAGTTAGTATTTTGGTGAATTCCGGTTGATAGGTGAGATTTTTGATCCGAGGGTAGGAATGGAATTCCGAGAGTTGCTATAGCTTCGTTATGTCATTTTGGACTTGTCTGCAAAATTTGAGGTCATTCAGTCGTGGTTTGGTTGAGTTTTTGATCAAAAAATAGAATTTGGAAGTTCGTGAGATTCATAGGCTTGAATCCGATGATGATTTGATGTTTTGATGTTATTTTGGGTGTTTCGAAGGTTGGGACAAGTTTGAATGATATTGTGGGACATGTTGATATAATTGGTTAAGGTCCCGATGGCCTCGGGTGGATTTCGGAAGGTTAACGGAATGAAATTCGGACCAAAAAGAAAAGAAAAAGCTGCAGAAATTTCTGCTGCAATTTTCTGCAGAAGGTCTTTGGACTGCAATCGTAGAGCGTACTTCGGAGGCCTATATCTTTTGATATACAAGGAATTGTGAGATGATTCAAAAACAAAATTTGTATCCCTTTGTATCTAGTTTCCAGAAAGCTAAAGAAATAGTAATTTAGACATTTGTAGAGAAAGTTATGATTGATTAAAGATAACCGGTGGAGCAGTTTCTCCAAAAAATTTCTGATTTTATGGAGCCGATTTAGAAGCTCATATCTCGGGATATATAAAGAGTTATAGGGTTTACAACCTATCAAATTAAAGATCTTTGAGTCTAGTTTCTAAATCTTCAAACCGTTTGTCATTTGGATATTTATACAAGACGTTATGGGTGTTTAAACAGAAGGTGTCCGACAAGGAACAATTTTAATAGGATGTACAACTTGTATAGCACAAGTGCAAGGTACAACTCGACGAAGCACAGGCAGATTATTTTAGACACGGATTTGGCTTATTTCTTTCATTCCTTTCATTTGGCTTGGATTATTTTGGAGAGAATTTCAAGGGGGATTTCATCAAGCATCAAAGGTGAGTTGTTTCTACTTATTTCCAAGTTAAATACATGGATTAGAGCTGAAAACTCAAGTAATTTATGGACAAAAATGGTGGTTTAGGGCTTGAAACTTAAGAGAATTAAATGGTGATTTGAGGGGTCAAATGAATTCCGATTTTTGTGAATTTGGTATGTATAGACTCGTGGCGAGATAAGGGTCGTATTGATGTAAAAATTCCTGAATTTCGAGACGTGGGCCCGGGGCTCGGGTTTTGCTAATTTCGGGATTTTCGACATTTTTCGAGTCTTTTCGATTGGGTTATATTCCCTTAGCCTATTGTAAAATATTCGTTGCGGTTTTGACTAGATTCGACGCGCGAAGAGATCGATTCAAGAGGAAAGGGCATTGCGGACTAGTCTACGGCCGGTAAAAGGTGAGTCATAGATGTAAATGCTATTCTGAGGATTTGAAACCCCGGACTTTCACATAGTAACACTATATTGAGGCGTGAAACGCACTCCATGGTGAGTGCGGGGTCGAAAACTATTGGGGATTGTGACTTGGTCCATCCCGTGTGATGTTTATACTATACTGGTGATTGATACACACACTTTATTGATATTACTGGGCTCGATGCCATGTTTGGGGCCTTGTGCCAATTTGTAAAATCCTTCGAGGATTGATATTACTGCTTAGCATGATTTGCATATCATTTAATTTCAGTCCAAGGTTTTAAATGCTGTTTTGCAAACTCAACCATAATTCTAAGTGTTGAAAACTTAAATGATATTTTTAAATGTATTCCAGGTTGGGAACTTCTGTTTTGTAAATGCCCAAGGGGCTTATTATATTATTTTCTGGACTGATTATAAAGTGACTTGAAACAGTGGTAACAATGACACTGTGTGATATACTTGAAATAGTGGTAACAATGACACTGTGTGATATACTTGAAACAGTGGTAACAATGACACTGTGTGATATACTTGAAATAGTGGTAACAATGACACTGGATGATATACTTGAACAGTGGTAACAATGGCACGGTATGATATAAATTGGTCAGGTAACAATGGCTGACCGGTCAGGTAACAATGACTGACCAAGATATTGCGCTTGGGCTGTAGGAGCCCCTCCAGAGTCTGTACACAACCCTAGTGAGCGCCGTCGACGATAAATAAATATGGATGGCTCGGGTTGCACGCCGTAGTGGGTACTGGAATGTACCATCATATGCATTGCATTGCATTCATGTATTTGTATTTATACTGGTGTTTAGCTGCTCAGTTCCATATGTTGATGTATATTTGGATTTTAGCTTACTTTGTGTATTTACTGGATTTTCTTATCTTCGGACTGTAGTTACTTTTATTACTCACTGGGTCGGAGTACTCACTTTACTCCCTGCACCTTGTGTGCAGATCCAGGGCAGTCTCAGGCTCAGTAGATCCAGTTGATCAGCAGATCCTGCCTCTGGGAGTATCGAGGTAGCTGCACGGCATTCGCAACCATTGATCTTCTCCCTCCTATCCTATCTCTTTATTTCCGCATTATCAGACTTTGGATATACCATGTATTAGGATGATATTCTGTATTCTAGAGGCTCAGATTCGTGACACCGGGTCCTAGTGAGATTATATTGTGTATTTTGTTAAAATCTTCAGTACTTTAATCTTGCTTAATTGATATTTTTTTTCCCGCTATATTTGATAAATTGGGTTAAGTGTTGAATATGGTCGGGCTTGCCTAGTAGTGTGTTGGGCGCCATCACAACCGGGATTTGGGTTGTGACATGTCATGAATATCTGAGTACTGGACTGACATGAGTATCTGAGTACTGAACTGACTTGAATGTTCTAACGTGAGATCTGAATACTGAAAACATAAATGTCGTGACATGAGATTTGAATACTTCGAAACTTGAATATTATAACATGAAACGTGAAATACTGGTGTACAACCGCTAATTATGGTTGAAATTCTAACTCATAAGCTACTTACACGATCCTTCATAGGATCCTATATGGGCTGATGTATGTGGGATTGAGCTTTCCTTTCTTTCCAAATCTTATAACACCTTTCATAGGCGAAACTTTTAGAAACACCCAATCATCAACTTGAAACTCTAGGTCTCTATGTTGAATATTCAAATAGGACCTTTGACAACTCTGAGCTGTCTACAAATGTTATTGAATCAACTTGACTTTCTCCATAGACAGATACACCAAATCTGGTCCCCGCAACTCTGCTTCGCCAACTTCGAACCAACTAATTTGCAATCTACACCTTCGCCCATAAAAATCATACTTTCAAAATGAGCGAGATAATCCTATTATAAGGTCCATATTTACCATCTCCACTAATGGATGTGTGTGTTCTGAACTTGGTTTTCTGTTTCTCGACTTTCACTTGCTGACAATTTAAACACTTGGCCACAAGGTCTGCAACTTTCTTTTTCATGTCATTCCACCAATAAATCTTCTTAAGATCATGATACATCTTTTGGAAGCCTAGGTGGATAGAATACCTGAAAAATTGGGCTTATAACATCTTCCTCCCTCGCTAAGTCCATCTGTGGTTGGAACACACAATTTATCTTGGTACCTCAAAGTGCCATCATCTCCCCCTTGTTCAAAAGCCATCATCTTAAGCATGTGAATCCTCTATTTCAGCTACAACAAGTAGGGATCATCAAACCATTTATACTTCACTTCGGCTACTAAGGAGGAATAGGTCATGTTCTAGACAATAACTCCACTATCTTTGGTGTCTGAAAGTCGAACTCCTACCTTGGCTAAGCAGTGAACTTCTTTCAACATAGTTCTCTTGTCTACCTTATTCTTGAGCACTTCCTGAAAACACTTATAGAATTGTTGTGAGCTAAGTCTATACTCCGAAAATTAGAGTCTCATGCGATGGCACTACCCTCGTGATACATAACTGGGCATGATTTTTTTTATAGCCTTTCTGTGATCACTTTATCATCAATAACTAAGCTCGGTGATCATTCTACTCACTTTGTGTTTCTTACACATGCTAGACATAATTCCTGTGGTAATTATACAATTTTCCCTCATTACCGAACTGATTTTCTTTTTCATATCCCATGCTAACTATTCGAGTTTCAGATCTCCAACTGGACTTACTGAAAATTTTCACATCACCCCTTAGACCACATGTCTTATACTTGTGGATCCTTCTCTTTTTGCTGGGATCCAAATAACTTTCCTTATTTTCTGCAATTCTTTGCACTCTACGTCAATGACGACTCATCTTCCAACTTACTTCTGAAAAATCTTTCTTACTAGGAAAAACTAAATTATTCACTTAACGGAAAGCTAATGTATTCACAGCTATCATATACAATGTTAATAATTTAATGCTCACACTGTCAATCCTGGAGAAACCACATTACGATAATTCCTAAAGGCTATTCTTCTATAGTTTGTGCTCTCACTGCTAGCTAATATCTTTTTCTCACTGCTGCTGAATTTTGAGTTTAACTTAAACTCTTTGGTTTCTAATACACGTTCGGTATTTCAAACTGTCATCCACTCACTAGAGTAAACCTGGCTAAGTGAATCAAATTGTACCCCTACTAGCTCTGCTGAAAGTGCTAATTCACTGTATCAACTCAAAACTTACTTACTATTCTTTTACTAACCACCTGCTAGCATCATATTTTCTTCTCCTGCTTTGAATAACTAAAGTGAAGCATAAGGTTACTCCTAAATTCCCTCATCATCTGACCATATTCTTTTGCCGCATACTATCATTCTTTTTGAACTATGTACATGGATCACACTTAGGGAAATTCATCTGTCTTAAACAAAATTAGAATATGTAACCCCAAACTTTCTATATAATATAAAATCATATCATACTATAAACATCCCGGGTAATCACTTAGTCACATAACTTAAGGGGAATTGTCATATCCTTTATCTCACAATAATAGCTGCTTCTTATAGCAATTCACTAACGTGGTACTTTCTAATTTTGATTTGAATAAATTTAAACAACTTAAAATCATTCCCTGAAATTCACTATTGGCTGCTCTTAGTTCTCATTGCATACATCATATCTTATAGTCATTTGCATGAGTTGTACGAAATCACATCTTTGGTAATAACAAACATTTCTGACTCCTAGGTATTTTACCCTTAGACTCTTTTCTGTCCAAAACTATAGTGACCAATGTTGGGGTCTAACATCCAAACTATCAGCATCCAACTTGTGGCTCCATTTCCAAGAATTAAAAGAAATTGTTCTCTAAGGTAAAACGCATACGAATACACTACCATGCACAAACTTATCCTTCAAAGTATACCATCATTTGATAAATCACTTCTTGCACCATCCGATGAGTCTTGGTCGTAATCCAGACCTAAAGTATGCAAATGTTTCGCTATAATCACTATTACTTATATTTTCTTTTAGCATCCATATGCATCACCGTATACTCACAAGTCTCCAGAATTTGATACACTGAAAATTGGATATTTGGTAAACATATAACTGAATACTAGCATACTGAATAACCATAAATTTGCTAACTGAAAGACTGTTAACTGGTAACTGAGGTAAACTAATAGCCATGAGACATGATAACTGCTTTGGTACTTTTTGATAAGGTTATGCTATAATCTGTACTTCTATCCATTGCATCCCACTTTCAACATCTCCTCAAATCTCATTTGTTACCTACATGTATTCCATAGTAATACCACAATAGGCAAATCATCCTTTCTAGAACCTTATACCTTTCTTGCGCGTCGCTTGGGTATAATATGTTTGGAATTCGATAGGAAAAGAAGGTTAACTATTGCTCTAAGCTTCATGGCACGATCTAGAGTAGAAAGAGATGAGACAATCCTGAATGTCTTGGTAGTTAACCATTTATATGAGTGGCCGGCACACACATATAAAGGAAACTCCACTAGACACGGCTTTATAGACTCCCTAGGACACTTGAACCTAGTGCTCTGATACCAAGCTTTGTCACGCCCCGAACCTGGGCCTAGACATAACACGACACTCGGTGCCTGACTACATGTGACCGAGCGAACCACTGAATCAACATGTGGTATCATAACATACTAAATGCGGAAGATAAACTAACACATGCTGATATACTGAAAGTCTGGATGATATAAATCAAAGTGCGGAAATACTAATACAATTCTAAAACATATTTGTAGCCAACATAGCTTAATATGAAAAGCCTGTAACTTTTTCTAACTGTTACTCTAGTCTATGAAGCCTCTAAAAAGTACTGAAAACACTGACTGTAACAAAAAAATACTGAAGACTGTAAGGTAATGAAAATGCTCCGAAAGAACTGGGATCACCAAATAGCTGGTACGAGAATCCTAGCGCTCGGAATCATCAACCTGTAAATCATTACCTGCATTGTGAAATGCAGGCCCCGGGCAAAAGGGACGTCAGTACATTTGAATTGTACTGGTATGTAAAGCAACTGAAAGAAAGAATTATAAATGCTGAAACTATAATTAGTTCATCTAATTACCACCATTGATCAACAATTTATCCTACCATCATGATTAACCAATTTATAATTTTCAACATCACGTATATGACCGGATCCCTACCATGATCATGTAACATCACCCAACCAACAAATCCTATCAAGTAATCACCCTTAAATCCCTACCATGATCATGTATTTAAATTGGAAATTTATAGCTTCCAATCACCATACCATAAGTTGTAATACTTGATTTATACTCATGATTCCATAATAACACCATATATGTAAGTCTAAGGGTGTAGGATTACCTCTTGTAGACCAAATCTTGAAAGACAACTTTTGGGGTGTTCTTGAGATTTTGAAGAAATCCTATGAAACCCAATCAAAATCATGTTGTAACTAGTGATTGAGAAGTGAAATCACCATGAAAACACACTTAAAAACTCACCTTAGGTGTGCAATTGGATGTCTTGGTCGAGTTGGGGTGTAGAGGAAACCCTAAGCTTGAGAAGTGACTCAATATCTATTATTTCCGGCTTTTAAAGTATTTAAAACCTTCAGTTACATAGTTTGCGCGTTGTTCGCGCGTTTGTTCGCGCGTTTTGCTGAGCATTCTGCCTCAGACGCGCGAAATGCGCGACTTCGCGCGATACTTCGCGCGCTCTGACACCTGACCAGTGAAATGGTCATAACTTTCTGTATACATCTCCAAATGACAAACGGTTTATTGAGTTGGAAACTATACTCAAAGGCTTTAATTTGATTGGTTATTCATCACACAACTCGTTATATAACCGGAGATATGATCGTCCAAAATGAGGTCATGTGCGTATTCATTCACAGCTTTAGTTCATTTTGAAATTTTCCAACTTGGCTTAGACTTAGGCCTCTCCTTAGACCCCAATTCACCTCTAACATAACTTATACACTTATTAACATAACCACTCAATTACCATCATGCTAATACTCGTTTAATGCATCCACAACCGATTCAAATTACGGGGTATTACATAAATAGTCCTTGTCCGTACACAGCTGATTCATATTTACGGAGTATTACATTACCCATACTCATCTCGATAGGGCTTCACATGTCTAAAAGATCACATTAATATTCATCTAACACATCCACAACTAATCCGAATTTATGTGGTGTTACAGTACAACTAAATATTTTGGACTAAATGTATTAACGAAAGCCGTTGCTTGTTCCATAATTTGCTGGGATGGGAAGTATAGATAGAAAGGTAGAAAAGGAGGCGTCGGCTCTGAAATGATGGAAGATTGAATCATTCCTTCTAAGAACCCTAAAAATTGCAAATAATATATAATTGTGAACCCTAACATAGTTGAGCTAACTTTGAACCCTAACATGGCGAAATTAACTTTGAACCCTAACATGGAGAAATTAACTTTGAACTCTAACATGGTTGAACAAATAATATTTAACTTTGAACCCTAACATGGAGAAATTAAACAAAATTAGTGTATTTCGAAAAAAAACAAAGAAAAGAGAGAGAAACCTACATTGGGAATAGAGGTCGCCGGCGGTGGAGCTACTGCCGTCGGTGGTCGTCAGTGGCGTGGGTGGCGTCGTTGCTGCTGGGAGTCGGAGGGGGGGAGGGTTTGAGTGTGCGAGAGAAAAGAGAGATTTTGGGGAAATTTTTTGAAAGAATGGGAGAGGAAACCCGGTTTTGACACTAGAATTAAAAATAGCGACCAACTTTGGTCGCTAATTTGGTAGCTAAATAAGTTTTGACTTTTTTACCAAAATAGCGACCAAAGTTTGTCTCTATCTTTTGACCGTTTGACCAAAATAGCGACCAAAGTTGGTCGCTGTTTCTAAAAAAAATTAAATTACTTTTAATTCAATTTAAAATTATGTACATATATGTGACGACCCGACCCGTCGTCTCGTGAGTTACCGCCCCGTTTTCCCCATTTCCTATTTCTTTATGCTTCATTATCAGTGTTGGGTGTGAACGAGTTGATTCGAAAAGGTTTTGAAAGGAATTGAGACACTTAGTCTCTTTTAAGAAGGCTTAAGTTGAAAAAGTCAACCGAACGTTGACTTATGAGTTAGAGGGATCGGATGTGAATTCTGACGGTTCGGTTAGCTCCGTGAGATGATTTGTGACTTAGGAGTGTGATCGGAAGTAATTTTGGAGTCCGGTAGAATTAGGCTTGAATTGGCGAAATTAGTATTTTGGCGAATTCCGGTTGATAGGTGAGATTTTGATCTGAGGGTCGGAACTGCTGTAGCTTCGTTATGTCATTTGTGATGTGTGTGCAAAATTTCAGGTCATTCGGACATGGTTTGGTTGGGTTTTTGATCGAATGCGTGTTTTGGAAGTTTTAAAAGAACTTAGGCTTGAATTCGATGTAATTCGATTACTTTTGTGATGATCTCTTCCTTGTTTCGCGCTTTTGAGGCCTTGAAAACCACGCTTTTAGTTGCCTCGATTGGCATGCGCAGTTCGGGCGCGTAGCCGGAGAGTTTTTATGTTAGAATATGTGAATTATGTGAAACATTTGATGAATTTTGGTATTAATATGCAAAATGTTGACTTCGGTCAACATTTTGGGTAAACGGACCCGGACCTGTGATTCGACGGACCCGGATGGTCCGTAGAAAAATATGGGACTTGGGCGTGTGCCCGGAATCAAATTCTGAGGTCCCAAGGACGAGAAATTAATTATTGAAAGAAATTGTTTTTCTGAAATTTGATATGAAAATTTGAAATAAAAAGGAGTTAGAAAATACAGGTATCGGGCTCGTATTTCGGACGATACCTGTTAGAAAATATGACGTGTTTCGGACTAAAAATGGAGAATTTGAGTTATGAAAGTTGAAGAAAGAAAATCATGTGTTTGAGGCTTGATCCTATGTATATGATGTCATTTTGGCGATTTGATCACACGAGTAAGTCCGTAATATGTTTTTAAGGTTGTGTGCATGTTTGGTTTGGAGCCCGAGGGCTAGGGTGAGTTTTGAATGGGGACCGGGAGGTCTTGGACTTAAGAAAATGCAGGTTTAGGTGTTGCAGACACCAGCGTGGCCGCGGTCATTTCCGCACGGTCCGCGCTGGAGCCGCGCGGCCGCGATGCATTTTTTTGCGGTCTGCGTGGCTGAGTCTGAGGGCTAGGGTTTCAGTTTAACCAGCGCGGCCACGCACCAAAACAGTGCGGTCCGCGCTGGAAGGGTTCAGAAAAGCCCCAATTTTTCTCCCACTCGGCGCGGCCGCAACACATTTTTGTGCGGTCCGCGCCAGGTCCTCAGAAAGGTATACAAGTTCGGAAAATCTCAGTCATTTTTCACTTTTCAAAAACCCATAACCTAAGAGGCGATTTTCCAAACAACTTTTCTTCTCCAAAACGATTGGTAAGTGATTTCTAACTTAATTTGTTTATTCCTTAACATCTTTTAACATAATTTCAACTTCAAATCAAAGATTTTCAGGGGTGAAATTGGGTGTTTTGGGTAGAACCTAGGTTTTCTACATATTGAGAAGTTGGACCTCAATTTGGGGTCCGATTTAAAAACAAATCATATATTTGGATTCATGGGGAATGGGTAACCGGGTTTTGGTCCGAACCTCGAGTTTCGACCACGTGGGTCTGGGGGGATTTTTGAGCTTTTTGGGAAAAACCTTGAAAAATCTATTTTCATGCATTAGGGATGATTCATTTAGTAATTATTAATGTGATTAAGTAACTTATGACTAGATTCGAGCGGATTGGTAGTGGAATCAAGAGGTAAAGCTATACTAGAAGCGTGAGTTGAGTTTGGAGCATTCAAGGTAAGTGTTTGTTCTAACTTTGGCTTGAGGGAATAGGATTAAAGTGTTGTTTGCTATTTGCTAATTGTTGAGTACGGTGTATAGGCATGGTGACGAGTATCTATACACCGGAGTCTAGCATGACCGTGAGTCTTATTTGTGTTTATTCGGATTTTGTGATATCTCTTCCTTGTTAAATTGATAAATTTCATATGATGTGAAGAGTTTGAGGAAGAATTATGATTTGTACATTCTTGGAGCATTGGCTCGAGTATATTATAAAGCGTGAAAGTATATGAAATGATTGAACCCCTTTGGAGCATTGGCTCAGGTGGTAAAGTGAGATAAGAGGCAAAAGTGAAAGAAAGAGAAAGAATTATCGAATTGTTCCCTAGCCGGGCTGTTTTCCCTTTTGTTGATTATCTCCCTTGCCGGGATGCTGAGATTATTGATATTGTTCCCTTGCTGGGCTTTGATTGTTTAATTGTGCTCCCTAGCCGGGATTTAGCTGTTTAATTGCATTCTCTTGCCTGGATTTCCTATCATTATTTGTTCACTCCCTTGCCCCTTTGTTTGTGATTGTTGTTGCAAGATGAAGACCGATAGAACACGAAGGGTGATGCCGTGCATTGTTTGTTATTGTGAGGAATGAGTGTAAAAGCACGAAGGGTCATTCCGTGCCATGTTTTGAATAATTATGCACGAAGGGTCATTCCGTGCCATGTTTTGAATAATTATGCACGAAGGGTCATTCCGTGCCATGTTTTGAATGATTATGCACGAAGGGTCATTTCGTGCCATGTTTTGAATATTATGCACGAAGGGTCATTCCGTGCCATGTTTTGAATATTATGCACGAAGGGTCATTCCGTGCCATGTTTTGAACATTTATGCACGAAGGGTCATTCCGTGCCTTGATATGAGAGTTTATGTAAGGAAGAGCACGAAGGTTAATGCCGTGTACCATATATGATTGTTTTGGTGAGAACGAGAGTAAAAGCATGAAGGTTGATGCCGTGCAACTATCGATTAACCTGTTCTCCTTAACTGTTGCTATTATACAGTTTCACTTCTCTATCTGTTGACTTTATATCTGAACTGCTACACCCCCATAGCATGTTCCCTCCTCCCTCTTAGCTGTTTAAATTCTGTGTATTCCCTTTTATTGCATATATCTGCACAGGTTGTTTTTGGTAGGATCCGTCTAGCCTCGTCACTACTTCGGCCGGGGTTAGGCCGGACACTTACTAGCACATGGGGTCGGTTGTGCTAATGCTACACTCTATGCATCTTTTTGCACAAATCCAGGAGCAGCTTTTGGACCTCAGCAGTAGGATTTGATCGGGAGCTGACTTCAGTCCAGGGACTTTCGAGGTAGCCTAGCTGACGTCCGCAGGCCGGAGTCCTTTCCTATTTTACTTAGATTGTTTCCTTTTTGTATCGGAACAAAGCATTGTATCTTTTATTAAAACCTTGTTTGTAGTACTCTCTAGTAGTTCGTGAGTTAGTGACACCAGACTCTGGGTAGAGATGTATTTAGACTTCCGCATTCGATTTTCGTTATCTAAGTTTAAAGACTTCCACTTTTATTTAATTGTCTTGTTTTATTTATATTGTTGCGAATCTTATCAGCAATATATTAATACTTGGCTGGCCTAGTTACAATAGTAGGCACCATCACGACTCCCGATGGTGGAAAATCCGGGTTGTGACAAGTTGGTATCAGAGCACTAGGTTACTTGGGTCTCACAACTCACGGACAACTCGGTAGAGTCTGAGGGATCGGTACAGAGACGTCTGTATTTATCCCGCAGAGGCTACTGAGTTAGGAAAACTTTACTTCGTTCATTCGTGTCGTACGATTCTGATTCTCAAGTATTGATCGTCCTCCTACTCTGTTCTTTCGCAGATGGTGAGAACACGTGCTTCCTCTTCTACCGCGCAGCAGCCCGAGCACCCAGCTCCTATCAGGGGCAGAGGGCGAGGCCGTGCCAAAGGCTGAGGCCGAGGCAGAGCTCAGCCCCGAGTAGCAGTCCCAGAGGTAGAGCCTCGTACTGACTATGACGAGGAGGTTCCAACTCCAGCAGCTCCAGTGGTCCCAACTCAGGTCCCAGAGGGTTTCATAGCCACTTCAGTGCTTCAGGATGCTTTGGTCTGACTGGTAGGCTGTATGGAGGGCATTTCTAGGGCAGGTTTGCTTCCCGTAGCTCCAACCACATCTTAGGCTGGGGGAGGAGTTCAGACTCCCGATACTCGTACTCCAGAGCCGGTAGCTCCTCAGGCTCAAGTTCCAGCAGTTCAGCTGATCCGTGTTCAGATGGGCATGAGTGCCAATAGTGAGATTTCATTTCAGGAGGCGGCATATGGTGCTCGCCGGATAGAGATGGCACTTGCTCAGGGAGGTGGTCATGGGTCTGATAAGAGGCCCCGTCATTCTGGTAGATTCAGTGGTACCTCATCTGGAGGTAGGGATTCTTATGGTAGAGGCCATCCTTCGAGGCCCTTTCAGTCAGCTCTCCAGGCTTCTCATGGTACACCAGGTGGTCGTGGTTCTCAGCTGCAGTATTCTGACCAGCAGCTCTTCAGTTCACCATCAGCACCTATCAGTGCACCACCACTTCGTTATTCTCAGCAGCCGAGGGCTTGTTATACTTGCGGCGATGTGAGTCACATTGCCAGATATTGCCCTCGAGCTTCCAGCAGCTCGCAGCAGCAGGGTCCTCGCCCGATGATCCAGGCACCAGTTGCCCCACAGCCTGCCCAGCCAGCTAGAGGCGGGGGTAGAGGACATAGAGGTAGAGGTAGAGGTCTTAGAGGTGGAGCTCAGACCGCTAGAGGTAGGGGTCAGCTGGCAGCAGATCGTCCCAGGGATATGATTCAAGGAGGTGGGGCCCAACCCCGTTTTTATGCTTTGCCAGCCAGGCCAGAGGCTGAGTCATCAGATGCTGTGATTACAAGTACTATTCTGGTCTATGATAGGGATGCTTCTGTGCTATTTGATCCCGGATCTACGTATTCATATGTGTCATCCTATTTTGCACCCTATTTGGTTATGCCTAGTGACTCGTTGAGTATTCCTGTTTATGTTTCAACACCGGTGGGTGATTCTATTGTGGTCGACCAAGTTCATCGTTCTTGTATCGTAGTGTTTGGGTGTCTTGAGACCCGTGTTGATTTGTTGCTTTTGGACATGGTCGACTTCGATGTTATATTGGGGATGGATTGGTTATCCCCGTACCATGCTATCTTGGATTGCCATGCCAAAACCATGACCTTAGCCTTACCGGATTTACCCCGTTTAGAGTGGAGAGGGACTTCTGGTCATTTTACCCGCTGTGTTATCCCGTATGTGAAGGCTCGGCGTATGGTCGAGAAGGGATGTTTGGCCTATTTGGCATATGTTCGCGATTGTAGCGCGGAGGTCCCCTCTATTGATTTCGTGCCCATTGTTCGGGAGTTTCCTGAGGTTTTCCTTTCAGACCTGCCGAGTATGCCGCCCGACAGGGATATTGACTTTTGTATTGATTTGGCTCCAAGCACTCAACCCATTTCTATCCCGCCATATCGTATGGCCCCTCCGGAGTTGAAAGAGTTAAAGGAACAGCTGCAGGATTTGCTTGAGAAAGGTTTCATTAGACCCAGTGTTTCGCCTTGGGGCGCACCGGTGCTATTAGTGAGGAAAAAGGATGGTTCGATGAGGATGCGCATTGATTACCGGCAATTGAACAAGGTTACAATTAAGAATAAGTATCCACTACCGAGGATTGATAATTTGTTCGATCAGCTTCAGGGTGCCAAGGTATTCTCAAAGATAGACTTGAGATATGGCTACCATCAGTTGAGGATTAGGGCATCCGATGTCCCTAAGACAACATTCCGCACTCGGTACGGGAACTATGAGTTCTTGGTTATGTCATTTGGGTTGACCAATGCCCCAACAACCTTTATGGATTTGATGAACCGAGTGTTCAGGCCTTACTTGGACTCGTTCGTGATAGTCTTCATTGAAGATATTTTGAGATACTCCCTCAGTCAGGAGGAGCATGAGCAATACCTCAGCGTAGTTCTTCAGACCCTGAGGGATAGTCAGTTGTATGCTAAGTTCTCAAAGTGCGAGTTTTGGATGAGTTCGGTCGCATTCCTTGGTCATGTCGTATCGGCAGCAGGTATTCAGGTAGACCCGAAGAAGATATAGGCAGTCAAGAACTGGCCTCGACCAGCTTCAGCTGCGGAGATTCGGAGTTTCCTGGGGTTAGCAGGTTACTATCGTCGGTTCGTGGAGGGGTTTTCATCCATTGCATCCCCTATGACCAGATTGACCCAGAAGGGTGCCCAGTTCAGGTGGTCAGACGAGTGTGAGGCGAGCTTTCAAAAGCTCAAGACGGCTCTGACTACGACACCAGTATTGGTTTTTCCCATAGGTTCAGGGCCATATACGGTCTATTGTGATGCGTCCCGTATTGGGCTTGGTGCGGTATTGATGCAGGGAGGCAAAGTAATTGCCTATGCTTCGAGGCAGTTGAAGATCCACGAGAAGAATTATCCGGTTCATGATCTCGAGTTGGCAGCCATTGTTCATGCCTTGAAAATCTGGAGGCATTACTTATATGGCGTGACATGTGAGGTGTTCACGGACCATAAGAGTCTTCAGTATTTGTTCAAGCAAAAAGGAGTTGAAATTGAGGCAGAGGAGGTGGTTGGAATTGTTGAAAGATTATGACATCACTATCTTATATCACCCGGGTAAGGCCAATGTGGTGGCCGATGTATTGAGTAGAAAGTTCGCCAGCATGGGTAGTCTCGCTTATATTCCATTCAGTCAGAGATCGCTTGCTTTGGAGGTTCAGGCTTTGGCCAATCGTCTTGTGAGGCTGGATATTTCTGAGCCTAGCAGAGTGTTAGCTTGCACAGTTGCTCGTTCCTCACTATTAGAGCGTATCCACGAGCGGCAGTTTGAGGATCCCCATTTGTGTGTCTTGATAGACACGGTGCAGTGTGGATGTGCCAAGAAAGCAACCTTAGATGATGATGGTGTATTGAGATTGCAGGGGCGAGTTTGTGTACCCAATGTTGATGGGATTCAAGAGTTGATCTTAGCGGAGGCCCATAGTTCTCGGTATTCTATTCACCCGGGCGCCGCGAAGATGAATCAGGATCTGAGGCAGCACTATTGGTGGCGTAAGATGAAGAAATACATCGTTGTGCATGTGGCTCGATGTTTGAATTGTCAGCAGGTTAAGTACGAGCATCAAAGACCTGGTGGTCTATTTCAGAGGATTGCACTTCCCGAGTGGAAGTGGGAGAGGATTACGATGGATTTCGTTACTGGACTTCCGATGACTCGGAAAAAGTTTGATGCAGTTTGGGTCATTGTTGATAGGATGACCAAGTCAGCGTATTTTGTTCCTGTTGTAGCCACCTATTCGTCCGAAAGGTTAGCCGAGATTTATATCAGGGAGATTGTTCTCCTTCATGGGTGCCGTTGTCTATCATTTCGAATCAGGGTACGCAGTTTACCTCGCATTTCTGGATAGCGGTTCAGTGAGAGTTGGGCACCCAGATTGAGTTGAGTACAACATTTCATCCCCAGACGGACGGTCAGTCCGAGAGGACTATTCAGATTCTTGAGGACATGCTCCGAGCCTGTGTCATTGATTTTGGAGGCTCGTGGGACCAGTTTTTGCCGTTAGCAGAGTTTGCCTACAACAACAGCTACCAGTCCAGCATTCAGATGGCTCCGTATGAGGCATTATATGATAGACGATGTCGGTCTCCAGTTGGATGGTTTGAGCCGGGAGAGGCTCGATTATTGGGTACGGATATGGTTCAGGAGGCCTTGGACAAGGTCAGGATTATTCAGGATTGACTTCGTACAGCTTAGTCCGGACAGAAGAGTTATGCATACCGCAAGGTCAGAGATGTTGCTTTCATGGTTGGTGAGCGGGTATTGCTCCGTGTATCGCCTATGAAGGGCGTGATGAGATTTGGGAAGAAGGGCAAGCTCAGCCCTAGGTTCATCGGTCCATTTGAGATCCTTGATCATGTTGGAAAGGTGGCTTATAGACTTGCCTTGCCACCTAGCTTGTCAGCTGTGCATCATGTGTTTCATGTATCTATGCTCCGGAAGTATCGCGGCGATCCATCGCACATGTTAGATTTCAGCACTGTCCAATTGGAAAAAGGATCTGTCATATGAGGAGGAGCCGGTGGCTATTCTAGACCGGCAGGTTCGACAGTTAAGGTCGAAGAGTTTTCCTTCGGTGCGTGTTCAGTGGAGAGGTCAGCCTCCTGAGGCATCGACCTAGGAGTCCGAGTCTGACATGCGGGGCCGTTATCCTCATTTATTTCCCTACTCAGGTACTTCTTTCTTTTGTCCGTTCGAGGACGAACAGTTGTTTTAGAGGTGGAGAATGTGACGACCCGAAGGGTCATCACAGTAGTTCTTCCTTGTTCCACGCTTTCGAGGCCTTGAAAACCTCGCTTTTAGTTGCCTCAATTGGCGTGCGCAGTTCGGGCGCGCAACCGGAAAGTTTTTATATTAGAATATGTGAATTATGTGAAACATTTGATGAATTTTAATATTAATATGCAAAATGTTGACTTCGGTCAATATTTTGGGTAAACGGACCCGGACCTATGATTCGACGGTCCCGTAGGGTCCGTAGAAAAATATGGGACTTGGGCGTGTGCCCGGAATCAAATTCTGAGGTCCCAAGCCCGAGAAATGAATTTTTGAAAGAAATTGTTTTTCTGAAATTTGATATGAAAATTTTAAATGAAAAGGAGTTAGAAAATATAGGTATCGGGCCCGTATTTTGGTTCCGATGCCCGGTACAAGTCTTAAATATGTGTTAAGCACTATATGTAAAGTTTAGCTAAAAACGGACGTCATATGACGTGTTTCGGACTAAAAATGGAGAATTTGAGTTATGAAAGTTGAAGAAAGAAAATCATGTGTTTGAGGCTTGATCCTATGTATATGATGTTATTTTGACGATTTGATCGCACGAGTAAGTCCGTAAGATGTTTTTAAGGTTGTGTGCATGTTTGGTTTGGAGCCTCGAGGGCTCAGGTGAGTTTTGAATGGGGCCCGGGAGGTCTTGGACTTAAGAAAATGCAGGTTCAGGTGTTGCAGACACCAGCGCGGCCGCGGTCATTTCCGCGCGGTCCGCGCTGGAGCCGCGCGGCCGCGATGCATTTTTGTGCGGTCCGCGTGGCTGAGTCTAAGGGCTAGGGTTTCAGGTTAACCAGCGCGACCGCACACTAAAACAGTGCGGTCCGCACTGGAAGGGTTCAGAAAAGCCCCAATTTTTCTCCCACTCGGCGCGGCCGCAACACATTTTTGTGCGGTCCGCGCCAGGTCCTCAAAAAGGTATACAAGTTCGGAAAATCTCAGTCATTTTTCACTTTTCAAAAATCCAAAACCTAAGAGGCGATTTTCCAAACAACTTTTCTTCTCCAAAATGATTGGTAAGTTATTTCTAACTTAATTTCTTTATTCCTTAACATCTTTTAACATAATTTCAACTTCAAATCAAAGATTTTCAGGGGTGAAATTGGGTGTTTTGGGTAAAACCTAGGTTTTCTACAAATTGAGAAGTTGGACCTCAATTTGGGGTCCGATTTAAAAAAAATCATATATTTGGATTCATGGGGGAATAGGTAACTGGGTTTTGGTCCGAACCTCGAGTTTCGACCACGTGGGTCCTGGGGTATTTTTGACCTTTTTGGGAAAAACCTTGAAAAATCTATTTTCATGCATTGGGGATGATTCATTTAGTAATTATTAATGTGATTAAGTAACTTATGACTAGACTCGAGCGGATTGGTGGTGAATTAAGAGGTAAAGCTATACTAGAAGCGTGAGTTGAGTTTGGAGCATTCGAGGTAAGTGTTTGTTCTAACTTTGGCTTGAGGGAATAGGATTAAAGTGTTGTTTGCTATTTGCTAATTGTTGAGTACGGTGTATAGGCATGGTGACGAGTATCTATACACCGGAGTCTAGCAAGACCGTGAGTCTTATTTGTGTTTATTCGGATTTTGTGATATCTCTTCCTTGTTAAATTGATAAATTTCATATGATGTGAAGAGTTTGAGGAAGAATTATGATTTGTACATTATTGGAGCATTGGCTCGAGTATATTATAAAGCGTGAAAGTATATGAAATGATTGAACCCATTTGGAGCGTTGGCTCAGGTGGTAAAGTGAGATAAGAGGCAAAAGTGAAAGAAAGAGAAAGAATTAACGAATTGTTCCCTAGCCGGGATGTTTGCCCTTTTGTTGATTATCTCCCTTGCCGGGATGCTGAGATTATTGATATTGTTACCTTGCTGGGCTTTGAATGTTTAATTGTGCTCCCTTGCCGGGATTTAGCTGTTTAATTGCATTCCCTTGCCGGGATTTCCTATAATTATTTGTTCACTCCCTTGCCCCTTTGTTTGTGATTGTTGTTAGGTGATGAAGAGCGATAGAACACGAAGGGTGATGCCGTGCATTGTTTGTTATTGTGAGGAAAGAGTGTAAAAGCACGAAGGGTCATTCCGTGCCATGTTTTGAATAATTATGCACGAAGGGTCATTTCGTGCCATGTTTTGAATAATTATGCACGAAGGGTCATTCCGTGCCATGCTTTGAATGATTATGCACGAAGGGTCATTTCGTGCCATGTTTTGAATATTATGCACGAAGGGTCATTCTGTGCCATGTTTTGAATATTATGCACGAAGGGTCATTCCGTGCCATGTTTTGAACATATATGCACGAAGGGTCATTCCGTGCTTTGATATGAGAGTTTATGTGAGGAAGAGCGCGAAGGTTAATGTCGTGTACCTTATATGATTGTTTTGGTGAGAACGAGAGTAAAAGCACGAAGGTTAATGCCGTGCAACTGTCGATTAACCTGTTCTCCTTAACTGTTGCTATTGTACAATTTCACTTCTCTATTTGTTGACTTTATATCTGAACTGCTACACCCCATAGCATGTTCCCTCCTCTCTCTTAGCTGTTTAAATTCTGTGTATTCCCTTTTATTGCATATATCTGCACAAGTTGTTTTTGGTAGGCTCCGTCTAGCCTCGTCACTACTTCGCTGGGGTTAGGTCGGACACTTACCAGCACATGGGGTCGGTTGTGCTGATGCTACACTCTGTGCATCTTTTTGCACAGATCCAGGAGCAGCTTTTGGACCTCAGCAGTAGGATTTGATCGGGAGCTGACTTCAGTCCAGGGACTTTCGAGGTAGCCTATCTGACGTCCGCAGGCCGGAGTCCCTTCCTATTTTACTTAGATTGTTTCCTTTTTGTATCGTAACAAAGCATTGTATCTTTTATTCAAACCTTGTTTGTAGTACTCTCTAGTAGTTCGTGAGTTAGTAACACCAGACTCTGGGTAGAGATGTATTTAGACTTTCGCATTCGATTTTCGTTATCTAAGTTTAAAGACTTCCGCTTTTATTTAATTGTCTTGTTTTATTTATATTGTTGCGAAAGTTATCACCAATGTATTAATACTTGGCTGGCCTAGTTCCAATAGTAGGCGCTATCACGACTCCCGATGGTGGAAAATCCGGGTTGTGACAATTTTAGTGTTAGTTGAGGTGTTTTGATGATTGGAGCAAGTTTGGATGATGTTTTAAGACAAGTTGGCATATTTGGTTTGAGTCCCGAGGGGCTCGGATGAGTTTCGAAATGGTTTCGGGCCATTTTTAGGCCAATTTAACTTGCTGGATTTTTGACAGCAAGGTTTGAAAAATTTGATGCGAGGAGCATAATTTGGAAGCTTATATTCCGTAATCTATAAGGAATCAGAAAATATATAAAACATGAAAGTTGTAGCCTTGTATTCTAGTTTCCAGAAATATAAACTATTTGTCATTTGGATATTTGTACAGAAAGTTATGATCGATTGAATAAGGGGTGGTAAAGCTATTTTGAAATTTCCCAGAAATTTCTGATGCGAGGAGGCTAATTTGGAAGCTTATATCTCGAAATATATATGGAATTGGAAAACGTATAAAACGGGAAAGGTGTAGCCCTTGCATTCTAGTTTCCAGAAATTTAAACCATTTGTCATTCAGACATTTGTACAGAAAGTTATGATCGATTGAATATGGCTGGTAAAGCTGTCTCTGGTGGACTTTTAGTGACAAAACTGGACTTTTAGTGACGGGCGGACAGAAACTTAAGGACCAAAAATGCTGATTTCTTCATTTTCATTTTGGGATTTTTGGAGCTCGGTTCTTGGGCGATTTTGAGGTGTTCTTCACGATTTTAACTCAAGTAAGTGTCCTATACTCGAAAGTGTTTATATTACACAAATCCATGGTTATTTTCATCGTTTAATTCGGATTTAAATGGAAGAAATCAAGATTTTTGCAAAATCTTCCAAAAATGAAAAATTAAGATTTGGAGGTCGAGTTGTTGTCGGAATTTGATAATTTTGGTATGGCTGAACTCATATCAGAATGGGTTGTCGGATTTTATAAGTTTCGACAGATTCTGAGATGCGGGCCCCACAGGCGAATTTTGAGTGCAATTTCGGATTTTTAATGAAAAGTGTAAAATTTCATATGGAATTAATTCCTATAATTTTTATTGATTGAATTGAATTATTGTGGCTAGATTCGACGCATTCGGAGGTCGATTTGAGAGGGAAAGGCATTGTGGAGTAGTATTTTGCTCGGGTTTTTGTTAATTTCGAGAATTTTGGTATATTTCGATTGTTTTGATTGGGCTTTGTTCCCTTATCATATTATGACATATTCGTTCTGATTTTGGATAGATTCGACGCACGTGGAGGCCAATTCGAGGGGCAAAGGCGTCGCGAGCTAAAGAAGTAGCCGGTTCGAGGTGAGTAATTGATGTAAATGATGTCCCGAGGGTTTGAAACCCCGGAATTTCACATCGTTGTCGCACCTCCTTTTTACTTGCACACCGGATAACAGGCGTGGGGTAGAGCACCATTGGGGATTGTGACTTGGTCCGTCACGAGAGATGTTTTTACCGTGTTTTCTACTTGAACAAAATTGAGAATCATCCTTACTTGGATTTAACTGTTACATTTGGGCTTCTTGCCAACTATTTGAATCCTTCAGGGATTGACATCACTGTTTTCGCATACATGCATATCATTTGATCTCAGTCCAAGGTTTTTAAATACTGTTTTGCAAACTCAGCCATCTTTCTATGATTTGAAAACTTAAATGGTATTTTTAGATGATATTTCGGGCTGAGAACTACTGTTTTACAAATGCCCAAGGGGCTTATGATGATTTCTAGACTGAGCATGGATCGGGCTGCGCGCCGCAGCAGTGTTATATTGATATTGAGGCCGAGAGCCTAGTTGATTACATTGATATTGAGGCCGAGAGCCTGGGTGATTATACTGAGATTGATATGAGGCCGAGGGCCTAGATTTGATGCCACGAGATGGCTTGATATTGCGCTTGGGCTGTAGGAGCCCCTCTAGAGTCTTTACACACCCCCAGTGAGTGTCGTCGACGATAAATAAATGGATGGCTCGGGCTGCACGCCGCAGTGGGTACTAGAGTGTACCATCATATGCATTGCATTGCACTCATGCATTTGTTTTTATCTGTTATACCTGTCTCAGTATTTGGTACTCTGACTTAATTGACTTGTTGCTTCACTATTTGTTGTTCTAAACTGCCAGTTATAGTTTACTTTGTATTTTTCCATGATTTCTTATTCTCAGCCTTTATTTATGTTTATTACTCACTGGCTCGGAGTAATCACATTACTCCCTGCACCTTGTGTGCAGATCCAGGTACACTACAGGCTGAGTAATGATTTGTTTAGTTGAGCAGCAGTATCCGGGAGTATCGAGGTAGCTGCATGGCGTTCGCAGCCTTGATCTCTCCCATCTATCTCTATCTTTTATTCCGTATTTTTCCTAGACAGACTTGTAATAGGTGGATATTCTGTATTTGAGGCTCATATTTATGACACCGGATTCTACTGGGCTATGGTGTGGTATTTTAGTTGAATTTCCGCAGATTTTATTATTAATTATACAATTGAAAGTGATGACTTAGTAAATTCTCTGTGATATTTATCTATAATCTGAATAAGAATTTGGGATAATGTTGTTGAATGGTCGGGCTTGCCTAGCAGTGTGTTGGGCGCCATCATGGCCGGGGTTGGGGTCGTGACACAAAATTTCATGTATACTATATTTACTATGTGTAAGATCAAGTCACAATCTTAAAATATCAAATTTTCATGTTTCGATTTATCATAAAGAATCAACATATATATATATATAGAGAGAGAGAGAGAGATTATATACTATATACTATATTATACTATATATATCGAATATACCTTGATATATAATACATTATACTATATATATAGTATAGAGTATTATATAATACACTATACTATACACTTAGTATATTGTAACAACCCGACCGGTCGTTTTGAGCTGTTGCACTTCGCTCGCTAGTTCTTGGGCATTACTTGCCCCATGTGGTGTATTATGACTTATTTAAATCATTGGTGTTGGGTTTCAGGTTAATCAGAATGAATTTGGACGAACAGTTCTCAGTTGAAGCTTGAAATTTGAAAGGTTTGACCAAAATTTGACTTATGTGTATTTGATCTCGGATTGGAATTTTTATGATTTGGTTATCTCCATTAGGTGATTTGTGACTTAGGAGTGTGATCGGAATTGGTTTTGGAGGTCCGGTGTAGAATTAGGCTTGAATTGGCGAAGTTAGTATTTCGGCGAATTCCGGTTGATAGGCGAGATTTTGATATAGTAGTCAGAATGGAATTCCGAGAGTTGTTGTAGCTTTTTTATGTCATTTGTGATGTGTGTGCGAAATTTCAGGTTATTCGGACATCGTTTGGTTAGGTTTTTGATCGAAAGAGTATTTCGGAAGTTTTTTGAAAACTTACGCTTGAATTCGATCAGTTTTGGGTAATTTGGTGTTGTTTGAGGTGTTTTGATGATTTGAGCAGGTTTGAATGATGTTATGAATTATGTTGGCATTTTTAGTCGGGGTCCCATGAGGCTCGGATAAGTTTTGGAAGATTTTTTGGAAGATTTTGTCGTTTTGAGCATAAGCATGTAATGATCCAAAGGTCCTTATTTAGTTCTAGAGATCGAAATTTGATTTCGAGACTTCCAGAATTTTGATAATGAATTATAGGATTGATCTGGAAAGTTTGGTCTAATTTCATCAAGTCACGATTGGGTTTTTGACACGAAACATGAGTTAATTATTTAACGTCTGAAATGGGTATTGAACTAACCAAATTAGCTTCGAATTGAGTTTCGACTGAAGGGATATGTTCTTATCATTATTTGTGACTCATAGGAACAAGAATCATCGAATTCTGAGGTCTCAGGCCCGAGAAATGAATTTTTGAGTAAAATTGTTTTCTGAAAATTTTAAGGAAAATGGAAATGAAATTTAATTAGAAAGTGATGATATCGGGCCCGTATTTTGGTTCCGGCGCCTGGTACAGGTCTTATATATGGTTTAAGCACTTTCTGTAAATTTTTGTTGAAACTGGACGTCGTTTGATGTGTTTCGGACTCAAAATGGGAAAATTGATGTTTTATGAAATTTGAAAGAATTCTTGGATTTTAAAGCTTAATTCATGGTATATGACATTATTTTGGCGATTTGATCGCACGGTTAAGTTCGTAGGATGTTGTTGAGTTAGTGTATATGTTTGGTTAGGAGCCCCGAGAGCTCGGGAGTGTTTCAGAGGTGTCTCGGAGTTATTTCGGACTTAGGGAAAATTGCAGAAACAGTACCGTGTATAGTACCCCATGAACAGTACCGTATACAGTACCGTGAATAGTACCTCGTGAACAGTACCGTGTACAGTACCCCGTGAACAGTACCGTACGCATGAACAGTGTCACACGACATTTTCTGGATAGATTCAAGCTCTGAAAATGGGACTCGTCCCATTTTTCATTTTTACCAACTTGGAGTTGGGGGAGAGGCGATTTTCGGGAGATTTTCAGAGAAATCAACGGGGTAAGTGTTCTTAACTTAATTTTAGTTAGATTACCCGAATCTATTACTAGTTTTGGCATTTAATTGGTGATTTTAGTTAGGAAAATCTTGAAAACCCCCTTGGTTTAATTTGAAGATTTGAGGGTCGAGTTGATGTCAGATTTTAGTAAAATTTGTATAGTTGGACTCGTGGTTGGATGAGGTTTCATATTTCATAACTTTTGTTGGGTTCCGAGATGTGGGCCCCACGGGCGAATTCTAAGTGCAATTTCGGATTTTTAATGGAAAATGTAGAATTTCATATGGAATTAATTCCTATAATTTTTATTAACTGAATCAAATTATTGTGGCTAGATTCGAGGCAATCAGAGGTCGATTTGAGAGACAAAGGCATCGCGAGCTAGAGGATTAGCCGGTTCGAGGTGAGCAATGATTGTCAATGATGTCCTGAGGGTTTGAAACCCTGGATTGCACATCGTAGTGCTATATTGAGGTGAAACACGCGCTGGATGATGAGTGCGGGGTCCTTTACTACAGGGGATTGTGACTTGGTCCATCCCATATTGATGATTTTACTGCATATTTGATTGAAACTGATTTGTTATCATCATGATTTGGGCTGATTGCCGTATTTGGGCTTCGAGCCAATTATTTGAACCCTTCGGGGATATTTATCACTATTTCCTCACTGTTTTGACTTATATTTAAACTCAGTCCTATTGATGATTATTGTTTTACAAACTCAGCCACTTTTATACAGATTTGAAACTCAAATGATATTTCTAAATGATATTTTGGGCTGAGAACTACTGTTTTACAAATGCCCAAGGGGCTTGTGATGATTTGTAGACTGAGTGAGGCCGAGGGCCATATGTGAGGATATGCTGAGTGATATGAGGCCAAGGGCCTGAGTTACTATTTATGCCACGCGGTGGCTTGAGTGATGCGAGGCCGAGTGATATGAGGCCGAGGGCCTGAGATACATTATATGCCACGTGGTGGCTTGAGTGATGTGAGGATATGCTGATTGATGATGCTACGAGGTGGCTTGATATAGCGATTTGGCCGTAAGGGGCCCCTCCGGAGTCTGCACACCCACAATGAGCGCCGGTACCCATTGTTCTAAGTGATTGATACTATGCCAGAGGGGCTGATATGAGTGATTGTGAGGTAGCCCGAGGGGCTGATACTATTCTGAGAGTGAGCCCGAGGGGCTGTTACTATTCTGGTATTGATCCTGAGGGCCTGGCACTAAACTGATATTGAGCCCGAGGGGCTGGTTCTGTTGATATTATGACCGAGGGGCAGTTTGTTGTACATGTTTTTCCCAAGGGGCTGTTTACATTTCTATCATTTTTGTTACTCACTTGTAAACTACTTGCTTTACTTGTTGGAAAAAAAGAAGGGATTTTCACTTGATTTCTCACTACTTTACTGTTTAAAGTAATTTTTCATCTTCAGTATGGAATGCCTTGTGTTTTTGCGTGATTTCTTACCTTCAGTCTTTATTTATTATTATTACTTATAGAGTCGGAGTACTCACATTACTCCCTGCACCTTGTATGCAGAATCAGGTATGTTTTTGCTGATCGGAGGCAGAGTCATCAGGGTTTAGCAAGGTAGTTACTGGCGTTCGCAGCACTACTTTTCTCTCTCCTTATTTCATTAGTTTGCATTTGTACACTCCATGCTTTTAGTTTTATTTATACCCTAGTAGATGCTTGTGACTTGTGAAACCCCGGTTAGGGCTGTGTCGGGCTGGGTTTTTGCATTTATCTATATTTTCCGCTATTTGGTATTATTAAACCATGTTGTACTATAATTGTGTTAAATAACTGTTTAAAAGGATGAATTGGGTTAGACTGGCTGGCCTTGTCTTCAAGAGAGGCTCCATCACGACCAGGTTCGGGATTTGGGTCGTGACAAGTTGGTATCAGAGCCTAGGTTACATAGGTCTCACGAGTCATGAGCAGGTTTAGTAGAGTCTCGCGGATAGGTACGGAGACATCTATATTTATCCTCGAGAGGCTGCAGAACCTTTAGGAAAACTTCACATTCTTGAATTCTTATCGTGCGTCCTTTGATTCAGCTTGAAATGTAACTCTTTGAAATCCTTTCCACGCGTTCGTATGCTCGCATGAGCGCTCAGTATCAAATGTGCCTTGATGGTTTGTGATTTCCCGATCGAGGGGCGAGGTGTGATCTCTGTAAGTCGATGTTGGGCCAGTCTGAAGGACTTGAGGCCAGATCTTTTCCTGTGGCTTGAGCACCGAGGTGCTGATTGTGTGAGCAAGTGGTTTGAACTTATATGTTCGGTATTGTCCCTATTAGTGGAAGTGACGGTTGAGTAACAATGTGATGAGTATGTTAGTACTGTGAGATGTATTCATTTGGAAACGACAAGAAGGGTCTGCTGGAGGATAGAAGAGCTATTAGGTGCTTGAATTCCATCTTGATTCGAGGTATAGCCCCGAGTTATAGGCGTGTGAAGAATCTTTTCATGTTTCCTAGTTGTGAGTGAATTAAAAAAAAATCATGTTGCGGTATGAGTTCAGACTCAAGAAGACTAAGTGACTGCGTATAGTTTATGATGGTGGAAGGTATACATAAATGTTAGTTAAGGGGAAGCAGGTGGGTTATCTCCTGCAAAATGTTCTAGAGTTGTGTGATCTTTATGTTGTCTGTTAGAAGATCCCATTTACAAGTGAAATATATATGTGAATTTAATTTGGGTCGCTTAAGAGAGTGGGTTTAATTGTTATGAGAGTAAATACGAGATTTGTAGAAGATCTGAAGTACCAGATGGTCTGTGTTTCACGAGCTTATGAAGGATTGAGTTAATCTCACTATGGTATTATGGAAGCAATAAAGCGTATGTGTTATGATTTATGGTGCGTGATTGACCTATGGCTTTGAGCCAAGTGGGGGAGTCCGCTATTGAATAGTTGATTGCATGGTTATGTGCTCTAATGGTCCCAGTTCAAGGCGTATTTGTAAATCAGTTGTGGCTCGAGTAAAGGAAATTTCAATAAAGGCTATGTTATGCTTTATGGGTGTACGAGCATCGGAGAATGACTTGAGTTGTGGTTGGTAACGAATGCCCGGTGCATAGAGCAGGAAGTTGCTTGGTTATATTGGAATGAGGTCACATTTTGCAGTGTCGGAGTGCAAATGAAGCACAGGTTGTTCGGTTCGTTTAATCAATCTAACTGCGGTTTGAGTAGAGTGGATGCCTCTAGAGAATGGTCCTATTGTGTTCAAAATTGTACATGCAATAATTGGAGGCTTTCAAGTTGTACTTATGGATATAAACTGAGATTTCCTTGGAAGATGTCAAGACTTCTGGTGTTTTCCATATTAATTGTGGGATTCTATGTATCAGTATCAGGAGGTAATGGATTTAGATCCGCAGGAAGTTTTTCAGAGCAAATTATTTTGAATGTGGTGCTTTTGGGAATATTTAAGAGAGAATGTCAAGTTGAATCGATATAGTAAGGATATGATTAATTCCTGGTGTGTGTTCGAGGTAATAAGTTCTTTCAAGTATTTTGCGGCGATGCTCTTAGGTTTTGATGGCTTTCTTAGCTTGATTGAGTTAAGAGGATTCAGTCCTGACAGGTCTGATTTGTGCAAAGGGAATTCGGAGAGTTCTTGATGGTTTCATTGCGGTTTGGAGATGTATATTTTCTATGGGCATGTGTAGCATGGGATGTATAGTGATTTTCTTCTAGATGGGACCAATGGAAAGCTCTTGACTGATTGAGTATGTAGATGTTTGTGGCTCTGAAAGGATATGAATTTCTCATGGTTATCCTAGAGTGGTACAGTTTATACGGTATGTTGGGTAAGACTGAGATTTGCATGTGTAATGCCACAGTTCAGATTTGAATGGAAGGTCATAAATTCTTAGGCAGCACGGGCAATTTCAGATAATTAGAGAAATAAACTTCAGATGATTTGAGAAGGGATCTCCAGGTGATTAAGGAAATGGTAATGCTAATTAAGGTGATTTGACGAGGGTATATGTTACAGAAAGAGTCAATGTGATTGAGTTGATGGTACCTCGGTAGTATTGCAGTACTTCTCGTCAAGTTAGCTGCTAATTTTCGGGCTTTCTTGGCAGCACTAAAGAATCTTAGAGTATCTCTCGTGGGGTGATTGGGTACTAGAGGTGAGTTATATATGAGAGTGGCGAAATTGGGATCAGATATGGTAATTCATGTATTTTATGGACTTGGAGATTAGGAGTTCTCATATACAGGTTAGATTGTGGTTGTGGATGGCAAAATGTGGGTAAGTTAGTCAGATATTAGTATATGCTATGATTCAGTCATTGTGAACTTTCGAAGGATTATTTATCTGTTGTTTGTAACTGGAGTTGATGTATGGTCCATTGGTAGACCTATATGGGATATGTGTCCGGCATCGAGACGGTTTTGTTGACTTCGAGTTGCTGTTGGTGAAGGATGTGTTGATTTGGTTGTTTTGAGCTATTAGCAATTATGGGGATCTATGCGTTACCTTTTAGTATTATGAGACATAACGGTCTGTTGGTTATAGGTACCTATGGTGCGGTTCTATCGGAGTTTCATAATGGAAGTCGAGCGGGAAGAGTAATTGTGTTGGATTAGATTAGATCGTTGGGATCATCAATGAATACAACAGATTCGATTTCAGCATGTTGGAAGGATAATATCGAGGTTTGGCTCAGAAATTTGCTTTGGTATTTGCCAAAAAAAAAAGTGGCTTCATGAATGGTTGATCAGGGAAGTGGTTATGGCTTATTGCGTGTTTCATTATCATTTGCAGTATATGGAAGTGCTGGAATGAGACTTTAGTTGATAAGAGGTTGTCTACCTGTATTCGGCTGTTGCGTACAACTGCTATGAATGTAATTTATCTCTACATATGTTTGAGTTATGTGGTATGTCATATAATTGCACCTGATGATGCAGGTATGGGTGAATACAGCTTGTTCGGACTTATTCAAAGTATAGATGTGAGATTCTGATCTTATAGATGATTTCATAAGTGGAAATGTGGTTCTAAGGTTTATGTGCTAGGTTGGATTGTGAAAGTTCAGTTACATTGTGTTATCGAACCTATATGAGATAGGGTGATGTAGGATCACCCCTGGGTATATGCATGGTAAAGTTATTTAGCTATTGGTTGGCTTTTAGAACAACTCTGAGTACGTTTGAGGACGAACGTATATTTAAGTGGGGGAGGATGTAACAACCCGACCGGTTGTTTTGAGCTGTTGCACTTCGCTCGCTAGTTCTTGGGCATTACTTGCCCCATGTGGTGTATTATGACTTATGTAAATCATTAGTGTTGGGTTTCAGGTTAATCAAAATGAATTTGGAAGAACAGTTCTCATTTGAAGCTTGAAATTTGAAAGGTTTGAAAAAAATTTGACTTATGTGTATTTGATCTCGGATTGGAATTTTTATGATTTGGTTAGCTCCGTTAGGTGATTTGTTACTTTGGAGTGTGATCAGAATTGGTTTTGGAGGTCCGGTATAGAATTAGGCTTGAATTGGCGAAGTTAGTATTTCGGCGAATTCCGGTTGATAGGAGAGATTTTGATATATTAGTCAGAATGGAATTCCGAGAGTTACTGCAGCTTCATTATGTCATTTGTGATGTGTGTGCGAAATTTCAGGTTATTCGGACATCGTTTGGTCGGGTTTTTTTATCGAAAGAGTATTTCGGAAATTTTTGAAAACTTAGGCTTGAATTCGATGAGTTTTGGGTAATTTGATGTTGTTTGAGGTGTTTTGATGATTTGAGCAGGTTTGAATGGTATTATGAATTATGTTGGCATTTTTGGTATGGGTCCCATGAGGCTCGGATAAGTTTTGGAAGAGTTTTTGGAAGATTTTGCCGTTTTGAGCATAAGCATGTAATGATCCAAAGGTCCATTTTTAGTTCTAGAGATCAAAATTTAATTTCGAGACTTCCAGAATTTTGATAATGAATTATAGGACTGATATGGAAAGTTTGGTCTAATTTCATCAAGTCGCGATTGGGTTTTTGACACGAAACATGAGTTAATTATTTAACGACTGAAATGGGTATTGAACTAACCAAATGAGCTTCGAATTGAGTTTCGACTGAAGGGCTATGTTCTTATCATTATTTGTGACTCATAGGAACAAGAATCATCGAATTCTGAGGTCCCAGGTCCGAGAAATGAATTTTTGAGTAAAATTGTTTTCTGAAAATATTTAAGGAAAATGGAAATGAAATTTGATTAGAAAGTGATGATATCGGGCTCGTATTTTGGTTCCGGCGCCCGGTACAAGTCTTATATATGGTTTAAGCACTTTATGTAATGTTTGGTTGAAAACAGACGTCGTTTGATGTGTTTTGGACTCAAAATGGAAAAATTGATGTTTTATGAAATTTGAAAGAATTCTTGGATTTTAAAGCTTAATTCATGGTATATGACGATTTGATCGCACGGTTAAGTTCGTAGGATGTTGTTGAGTTAGTGTATGTGTTTGTTTAGGAGCCCCGAGGGCTCGGGAGTGTTTCAGAGGTGTCTCGAAGTGATTCCAGACTTAGGGAAAATTGCAGAAAATTGCAGAAACAGTACCGTGTACAGTACCCTATGAATAGTACCTTATACAGTACCATGAATAGTACCTCGTGAATAGTACAGTGAACAGTACCGTACACGTGAACAACACGACATTTTCTGGACAGATTCAAGCTTTGATTTTTCATTTTTACCAAATTGGAGCTCGGGGAGAGGTGATTTTCGGGAGATTTTCAGAGAAAACAATGGGGTAAGTGTTCTTAACTTAATTTTGGTTAGATTACCCGAATCTATTACTAGTTTTGGCATTTAATTGGTGATTTTAGTTGGGAAAATCTTGAAAACCCTCTAAGTTTAATTTGAATATTTGAGGGTCGAGTTGATGTCAGATTTTAGTAAAATTTGTATGGTTGGACTCGTGGTTGGATGAGGTTTCATATTTCGTAACTTTTGTCAGGTTCCGAGATGTGGGCCCCACGGGCGAATTTTAAGCGCAATTTCGGATTTTTAATGGAAAATGTAGAATTTCATATGGAATTAATTCCTATAATTTATATTAACTGAATCGAATTATTGTGGCTAGATTCGAGGCAATCGGAGGTCGATTTGAGAGACAAAGTCATCGCGAGCTAGAGGATTAGCCGGTTCGAGGTGAGTAATGATTGTAAATAATGTCCTGAGGGTTTGAAACCCTGGATTGCACATCGTAGTGCTATATTGAGGTGAAACACGCGTTGGATGATGAGTGCGGAGTCTTTTACTACTGGGGATTGTGACTTGGTCCATCCCATATTGATGATTTTACTGCATATTTGATTGGAACTGATTTGTTATCATAATGATTTGGGCTGATTGCCGTATTTGGGCTTCGAGCCAATTATTTGAACCCTTCGGGGATTTTTATCACTATTTCCTCATTGTTTTGACTTATATTTAAACTCAGTCATATTGATGATTATTGTTTTACAAACTCAGCCACTTTTATACAGATTTGAAACTCAAATGATATTTCTAAATGATATTTTGGGCTGAGAACTACTGTTTTACAAATGCCCAAGGGGCTTGTGATGATTTGTAGACTGAGTGAGGCCGAGGGCCATATGTGAGGATATGCTGAGTGATATGAGGCCGAGGGCCTGAGTTACTATTTATGCCACGCGGTGGCTTGAGTGATGTGAGGCCGAGTGATATGAGGCCGAGGGCCTGAGATACTTTATATGCCACGCGGTGGCTTGAGTGATGTGAGGATATGCTGAGTGATGATGCCACGAGGTGGCTTGATATAGCGCTTGGGCCGTAAGGGGCCCATCCGGAGTCTGCACACCCACAGTGAGCGCGGGTACCCATTGTTCTGAGTGATTGATACTATGCCCGATGGGTTGATATGAGTGATTGTGAGGTAGCCCGAGGGGTTGATACTATTCTGAGGGTGAGCCCGAGGGGTTGTTATTATTCTGGTATTGAGCCCGAGGGCCTGACACTAAACTGATATTGAGCTCGAGGGGCTAGTTCTATTGATATTATGACCGAGGGGTGGTTTGTTGTACATGTTTTTCCCGAGGGACTGTTTACATTTCTATCATTTTTGTTACTCACTAGTAAACTACTTGCTTTACTTGTTGGAAAAAAAAGAAGGGATTTTCACTTGATTTCTCACTACTTTACTGTTTAAAGTGATTTTTTATCTTCAGTATGGAATGCCTTGTGTTTTTGCGTGATTTCTTGCCTTCAGTCTTTATTTATTATTATTTCTCACTGAGTCGGAGTACTCAATTACTCCCTGCACCTTGTGTGCAGATTCAGGTATGTTTTGGCTGATCGGAGGCAGAGTCATCAGGGTTTAGCAAGGTAGCTGCCGGCGTTCGCAGCACTGCTTTTCTCTCTCCTTATTTCATTAGTTTGTATTTGTACACTCCAGGCTTTTAGTTGTATTTATACCCTAGTAGATGCTCGTGACTTGTGACTCCCCGGTTAGGGCTGTGTCTGGCTGGGTTTCTGCATTTTATCTATATTTTCCGCTATTTGGTATTATTAAACCACGTTGTACTCTAATTGTGTTAAATAACTGTTTAAAAGGATGAATTGGGTTAGACTGGCTGGCCTTGTCTTCACGAGAGGCGCCATCACGACCAGGTTCGGGATTTGGGTCGTGACATATATATAATACACTTAGTATATATATACTATACTATACTATGCACTAAGTATTAGTGCATTAGCTAATATTATATCGAATATAGCTTATATATATATATATATATATATATATATATATATATATATATATATATATATATATATATATATATATATATATATATATATATGGGTGCATAGTGTGATGACCCAAAATGTCATCTTTAATTTAAATAATTATCTCGGTATTTTAAGACCTTGAAAAGTGCTATCAATAAATCCTTGACGTGCGTGCGTAGTCCGTATAATTTTTCGAAAGGTTCTTATGTGAAAAATGGATTAAATTGTGAACTAGAGCTTTAAAACTCAATTGAGTTGACTTCGGTCAATATTTTGAGCAAACTAACCCGGATAAAAGCTTTGACAATTCCGGTAGTTCCGTATCATGATTTGGGACTTGGTTATATGCCCGAAATCGAATTTGGAGGTCCCTAGATCAAATTATCGCCATTTAACGGAATCTAGAAATCTAAGGCTAAAGATTTCTTAAGTTTGACCGGAGATTTGACTTTTTGATATTGGGGTCGAAATCCAGTTCAAAATTTTTTCGTAGCTTCGTTATGTCATTTATGACTTGTGTGCAAATTTGAAGTCAATCGGATTTGATTTGGTAGGTTTTTGCATCGAATATAGAAGTTGTACATTCCTAGTTTTATTAAGCTTGAATTGGGGTGTGATTCCTGATTTTAGCATTATTTGATGCGATTTGAGGTTTCGACTAAGTCCGTATCATGTTTTAGGACTGGTTGATGCATTTTGTTGAAGTTCCGAGGGCCTCGGGTGGATAAACAAAAAGCTGCTGAATTTTTCTCTTTGGACAGTTGCTGATTTTTCTACAGCATGTGAACAGTATCCATGAATAGTGACTGTAAACAGTACTCGTGAATAGTACCCCGTGAACAGTGCCGGTGAACAGTACCCCCGTGAATAGTGTAGTGAACAGTACCCAAAGCGTGAATAGTGCCCCCGACATTTTCTGGGCAGATTCTTAAGTTCTGAAAATGGGACTCTTCCCATTTTCCATTTTTATCAAATTGGAGCTCGGGGAGAGACGATTTTCGGGCGATTTTCAGAGAAAACAACGGGGTAAGTATTTTTAACTTAATTTTGGTTAGATTACCCGAATCTATTACTAGTTTTGGCATTAAATATGTGAATTTAATTGGAAGAGTTTGAAAACCCTCTCGGATAGATTTGAGGATTTGAAGGTCGAAATATTATCAAAATTTAGTAATTTTGGTATGGTTAGACTCGGGGTTGGATGAGATTTCATATTTCGCAACTTTCGTCGAATTCCGAGACGTGGGCCCCACGAGCATATTTTTAGTGCAATTTCTGATTTTGAATAGAAAATGTAGAATTTCATATGGAATTAATTCCTATAATTTTTATTGACTGAATCAAATTGTTTATGACTAGATTTGAGAATTCCAGGCACGAATTCGCGAGGCAAAGGCTTGTTGGAATTTTGAATTGGTTGCAAAGCGAGGAAGTGTTTGGTCTAACCTTAGCTTGAGGGATTAGGAGTTGTGTCCTATTTGTTATGTGTTATTTGTTGAGTACGACGTATAGGCATGGTGACGAGTATCTATACGTTGGTGTCAAGCATGCCTGTGAGTCTTATACTTTCATTAATGTGACTCCGTTTCGTATTGTATATGCTCTATATGATAATTTCTATTGAGGAATATGACTTGTGGAAGTATTATTGTTAATTAAACATTGTAGAGCATTGGCTCAAGTTGAGAATTGAATTGTTGAACATTGTAGAGCATTGGCTCAAGTTGAGAATTGAATAGTTGAACATTGTAGAGCATTGGCTCAAGTTGAGAATTGAATTGTTGAACATCGTAGAGCATTGGCTCAAGTTGTGAATTGAGTTGTTAAGTAAATGTGAAAGAAGAAAGGAGAGAGAGAGAATCATGATATTGTCTCCCTTGCCGGGATGTTATTGTTTTGATGTTGTTTTCCTTGCGGGGATTTGATTGTGGTACTATTGTTCCCTTTCCGGGATTTTATTGTGATTTCGTTTATTTCCTTGCCCTTATTCCTTGTGCTTGTTGTTTGGGTGAGGAAGAGTGTTAAAGCACGAAGGGTTATGCCGTGTATGATTTGTTGAGGAAGAGTGTTAAAGCACGAAGGGTGATGCCGTGCAACACGATATACAATTTCGTACCGATTATATTGACTTTATGGTAAGGATGAGAGTATAAGCGCGAAGGGTGATGCCGTGCAGTTTATATTGATTCTTATGGTGAGGACGAGAGTAAAAGCACGAAGGGTGATGCCGTGCACTTGTCCTTGATTTTTCCTAATTCTAATTGAGTTATGTTGTCCTTTACGTTTATTATTGATTTTCTGTTGTTACTTGATTTTATTTCGATGTTATAGATTCCCTTACCCTTATTTCTTGTGATTATTGCTTGGGTGAGGAAGAGTGTAAATCACGAAGAATGATGCCGTGTATTGTTTTGGTGAGAGAGTGTTAAAGCACGAAGGGTGATGCCGTGCACTTTCTATTTGCTATGTTTACTTGTTATTAACAATTCAAGTGTATTAACTATTTAGATCCCTTTACTGTTGTGGTCCTTTGTGTTGGAATCCATAGTGTTTACAATACCTCGCCTTATTTTTTTTATATGTTCAATACTTCAAATTTCAGAATTTGTTACATTTTTAACTCAATTGATTTCTCAATTAAATTTTTCTTAAACCGTTTGAGGTTGTACTTTACTTAAAAAGGAATTTCTACTATATTTTGATTTATTGATTTCTCGTATTAAAGGTAATATTTCATTCGATATTGTACTTTAATTGAAAAGGGTATTTTCTTTATCAAATGATTTCTAAAAATAACTTCATCTTTTCTTGTTAGTTTCCTAGTTGGGTTAGAAAATGTACTCTACTTTATGTTAAGTGAATGAGGCTCTTTGAACATTCTTAATTATCTTGGGTTATGGAACCTATGAACTGAGTAACATGAGGATATTGTTGTGCAATGTGAGGCAGAAATATGTGGGTACGTGGTGCCGGGGAAAATATTATGTTTTTATTTAATGGCACATGAGTTGTCCTTACGATTGTGATATAAATATGGGCACGAGGTGTCGTGAAACTATGAAAGTGGGCGGACACCTATATTATTTATGATTATGAAATGAGGCGTCACAAGGTGAACTTTACTCGAAAGAATTATATTCGAAAGATGCTTATTTGAAAGATATTTATTTAAAGGAAATATATTCATTGAAAAGCATATTATCTTAGAGATTTATATTTGAAGGACTTGATTAATTGATTGCAATTGTATATTTTATTTGTTGAGAAACATTTACGGTGTTCTTGTTGCCTGCTATCTATATCACTGTGTAACAATCCGACCGGTCGTTTTGAGCTTTTGTACTTTGATCGCCAGTTCTAGGGAATGACTTGCCCCGTGTAACGTATTATGATTGATGTAGATCATTGGTTTTGGTTTTCAGGAAAAATCGGAATGAATTTGAAGGAACAGTCTCAGTTGAAAGCTTTGAATTTGAAATGTTGACTAAGAGTTGAGTTATTTGTATATGAGCTCGGATTGGAAATTTTATGATTTGGACAGTTTTGTTGGGTGATTTATGACTTAGAAGTGCAATCGGAATGCATTTTGGAAGTCCGTGGAAGGATTTGGCTTAAACTGGCAAAGTTAATATTTTGGCGGATTCCGGTGGATAGGTGAGATTTTGATCCGAGGGTCGGAATGGAAGTCCGATAGTTTTTGTAGCATCATTATGTCATTTGTGATGTGTGTGCAAAATTTTAGGTTATTCGGACATCGCTTGGTCGGGTTTTTGATCGAAAGTGTATTTCGGAAGTTTTTGGAAACTTGGGCTTGAATTCGATGATTTTTGGATAATTTGATGTTGTTTGAAGTGTTTTGATGATTGGAACAGGTTTGAATGATGTTTTGAATTATGTTGGCATGTTTGGTCGGGGTCCCATGAGGCTAGGATAAGTTTTGGAAGAGTGTTTGAAAGATTTTTGCCGTTTTGAGCATAAGCATGTAATGATCCAAAGGTCCATTTTTAGTTCTAGAGATCGAAATTTGATTTTGAGACTTCCGAAATTTTGATAATGAATTATAGGACTGATCTGGAAATTTTGGTCTAATTTCATCAAGTCGCGATTGGGTATTTGATACGAAACATGAGTTAATTATTTAACGAGCGAAATGGGTATTGAACTAAGCAAATGAGCTCTGAATTGAGTTTCGACTGAAGGGCTATGTTCGTATTATTATTTGTGACTCATAGGAACAAGAATCATCAAATTCTGAGTTTGTATGATGGAGTTAGAGCCTTTTTAGTGAAAAGAAAAGTTGCTGTAATTTTCTGGGCAGTTTCTGCATTTTTCCCACGTGTGAACAGTAACCACACCTGTGTGAACAGTATCCATGTACAGTACCACGTACATAAAACATGAACAGTATCAGTGTATAGTATATATGAACAGTACCGCGTGAACAGTACCCAAACGTGTGAACAGTGCCCCGACATTTTCTGGGCAGATTCTTAAGTTCTGAAAATGGGACTCGTCCCATTTTCCATTTTTATCAAATTGGAGCTCAGGGAGAGGCAATTTTTGGGAGATTTTCAGAGAAAACAACGGGGTAAATGTTCTTAACTTAATTTTTGTTAGATTACCCGAATCTATTACTAGTTTTGGCATTTAATTGGTGATTTTAGTTGGGAAAATCTTGAAAACCCTCTTAGTTTAATTTGAAGATTTGAGGGTCGAGTTGTTGTCGGATTTTATTAAAATTGGTATGGTTGGACTCGTGGTTGGATGAGGTTTTATATTCCATAATTTTTGTCGGGTTCCGAGACGTGGGCCTCACGGGCGAATTTTGAGTGCAATTTCAGATTTTTAATGGAAAATGTAGAATTTCATATGGAATTAATTCCTATAATTTTTATTAACTGAATCGAATTATTGTGGCTAAGGTATTCGGAGGTCGATTTGAGAGACAAAGGCATTGCGAGCTAGAGGATTAGCCGGTTCGAGGTAAGTAATGATTGTAAATACTGTCCTGAGGGTTTGAAACCCCAGATTATACGTCGTTGTGTTACTTTGAGGTGACTTGCACGCTGGATGACGAGCGTGGGGTAGAGCACCGCTGGGGATTGTGACCTAGTCCACCCCGAACGAATATTTTAATGCGTATTTGATAGTTAATTGTTTGACATTATTATATTTTTGGGTTGTATGCCATGTTTGGGGCCTTGAGCCGACTTGTTGAGACCCTTAGGGGCATTTTTACTATCTTTCCTCACTCTATTTGTTTGAAAGCATATTCTCAGTCATGTTTTACCTATTTACTGCTCAAATCTTGCTTTATCACTATATTCTTAAAATGTGGAAATTGTTTTGGGCTGAGTTCCCTGTTTTACTGAGATAGATCGAGGGTCTGATTGTGAGATTGATGACTGAGATAGACTGAGAGACTGATGGTGAGGTTAATGACTCAGAGAGGCCGAGGGCCTAGTTGTGAGGATTATATATCTATGGATCGGGTTGCACGCCGCAGCAATGTATATATATATGTATATGGATGGGGCTGCATGCCGCAACAATACTTATATGGATCGGGCTACGCACCGCAGCAATATAGTGCTTGGGCTGTAGGAGCCCCTCCGGAGTCTGTACACCCCCAGTGAGCACAGTTGACTATTTATATGGATCGGGCTGTGCGCCACAGCGATGCATAGATCGGGCTGTACGCCGCAGTAGTTACTTTGATTTCAGATATTGTGAGAGATATATACTGTCACGACCCCAACCCCGGTCATGATGGCGCCCAACACACTGCTAGGCAAGCCCGACCATTCGACAACATTATCCCAAATTCTTATTCAGATTATAGATAAATATCACACCATAGCCCAACAGAATCCGGTGTCACGAATATGAGCCTCTAATACAGAATATCCACATATTACAAGTCTATCTAGGAAAAATACGGAATAAAAGATAGAGATAGGGGGAGAGATCAAGGCTGCGAACGCCATGTAGCTACCTCAATACTCCCGGATACTGCCTGCTCAGCTAAATAATTCATCACTTAGCCTGTGGTGTACCTTGATCTGCACGCAAGGTGCAGGGAGTAATGTGAGTACTCCGACCCAGTGAGTAATAAACATAAATAAAGGCTGAGAATAAGAAATCATGAAAAAATACAAAGTAAACTATAACTGGCAGTTTAGAACAACAAATGGTGAAGCAACAAGTCAATTAAATCAGAGTACCAAATACTGAGATAGGTATAACCGATAAAAACAAATGCATGAGTGCAATGCAATGCATATGATGGTACACTTTAGTACCCACTGCGGTGTGCAGCCCTAGCCATCCATTTATTTATCATCGACGACGCTCACTGGGGTGTGTGTAGACTCCGGAGGGGCTCCTACAGCCCAAGCGCAATATCAAGCTATCTCGTGGCATCAAATCTAGGCCCTCGGCCTCATATCAATCTCAGTATAATCACCCAGGCTCTCAGCCTCAATATCAATGTAATCAACCAGGCTCTCGGCCTCAATATCAATATAACACTGTTGCGGCGCGTAGCCCGATCCATGCTCAGTCCAGAAATCACCATAAGCCCCTTGGGCATTTGTAAAACAGTAGTTCTCAGCCCGAAATATCATTTAGAAATATCGTTTAAGTTTTCAAATCTTAGAAAGATGGCTGAGTTTGCAAAACAGTATTTAAAACCTTGGACTGAGGTCAAATGATATGCAAAATATGTGAAAGCAGTGATATCAATCCCTAAAGGATTCAAATAATTGGCAAGAAGCCCAATTGTAACAATTAAATCCAAGTAAGGATGATTCTCAATTTAGTTCAAGTAGAAAAAACGGTAAAAACATCTCTCGGGAAAGACCAAGTCACAATCCCCAACGGTGCTCTACCCCACGCCCGTTATCCGGCATGCAAGTCACCTCAATATAGCGTTACGATGTGAAATTCCGTGGTTTCAAACCCTCAGGACATCATTTACATCAATTACCTACCTCAAGACGGTCAAAGTCTAGCTCGCTATGCCCTTGCCTCTAAAATTACCCTCCTCGTGCGACGAATCTGCCCAAAATCACAACGAATATGTCGCATTATGCTAAAGAGACAATACCCAATCGAAAGCAATCGAAAAATATCAAAATTCACGAATTTGACAAAACCCGAGCCCCGGGCCCACGTCTCGAAAAATCAGAAAATTAACATCACCGGATTCCTTGTCTCTCCACAAGTCTATACAACACAAATTTTATCAAAATCCGACATCAGATTGGCTTTCAAATCTTAAAAATTCATCTTTAGGGAATTTTAGAAAATCATCCATTTCTCTTCAAATATCAATAATCTAAAGCCAAAAATGAAGATTTATTCATGGAATATAATCACAACAGAGTCAAGAACACTTACCCCAAGAATTCCCATAACTTCCCGCTCAAAATTGCCCAGAATCCGAGCTTGAAAGTCCAAAAAATGAAAGAAAATCGGACTACTCTTTCTCTACACTGTCCAAAATTTTCGGTTACTGTTCACGCGTGTTACAATTTTCGGGTACTGTAGACTGGGTATTGTACACAGTACAGTTCACTGGGTATTATTTCTGCAATTTTCTCCAATTTTCCTAAGTCCGAAATCACTCCGAGACACCTCCGAAACACTCCCGAGTCCTCGGGGCTCCTAACCAAACACATACACTAACTCAACAACATCCTACGAACTTAACCGTGCGATCAAATCGCCAAAATAATGTCATATACCACGAATTAAGCTTTAAAATCCAAGAATTCTTTCAAATTTCATAAAACATCAAATTTTTCATTTTGAGTCCGAAACACGTCAAACGACGCCCGTTTTCAACCAAACTTTACAGAAAGTGCTTAAACCATATATAAGACCTGTACTGGGCGCTAAAACCAAAATACGGGCCAGATTCCATCACTTTCTAATCAAATTTCATTCCATTTTCCTTAAATATTTTCAGAAAGCAATTTTACTCAAAAATTCATTTCTCGGGCCTAGGACCTCGGAATTTGATGATTCTTGTTCCTATGAGTCAAAAATAATAATACAAACGTAGCCCTTCAGTCGAAACTCAATTCAGAGCTCATTTGCTCAGTTCAATACCCATTTCGCTCGTTAAACAATTAACTCATGTTTCGCGTCAAAGCCCAATCGCGACTTGATGAAATTAGACCAAACTTTCCAGATCACTCCTATAATTTATTATCAAAATCCCGGAAGTCTCAAAATCAAATTTCAATCTCTAGAACTAAAAATGGACCTTTGGATCATTACATGCTCATAATCGAAACGCCAAAATCTTCCAAAAAGTCTTCCAAAACATATCCGAGCCTCATGGTGCCCCGACCAAACATGCCAACATAACTCATAGCATCATTCAAAACTGTTCCAATAATTAAACACCTCAAACAACATCAAATTACCCAAAACTCATCGAATTCAAGCCTAAGTTTCCAAAAACTTCCGAAATACACTTTCGATCAAAAACCCGACCAAATGATGTCCGAATAACCTGAAATTTTGCACACACATTAGAAATGACATAACGAAGCTACAGAAACTCTCACAATTCCATTCCGACCGTCGGATCAAAATCTCACCTATCAACCGGACATCGCCAAAATACTAACTTTGCCAATTCAAGCCTAATTCTACACCGAACCTCCAAAACCACTTCCGATCACACTCCTAAGTCACAAATCACCTCCTGGAGCTAACCTAACCGTCAGATCTCACATCCGAGCCCTCTAACTCATAAGTCAACGTCCGGTTGACTTTTCCAACTTAAGCTTTCTTAAAAGAGACTAAGTGTCTCATTTCTTATCAAAACCACTCCAAACCAACTCGATCACATAAGATACGGATAATAAAGCATAAAGAAGCTGAGAATGGAAAAAACAGAGCGGTAACCTATGAGACGACGGGTCGGGTCGTCACATCCTCCCCAACTTAAACAAACGCTCGTCCTCGAGCGTACCCAGAGTTGTCCTAGAAGCCAACCAATAGCTGAACGACTTTACCAAGAATATACCCATGGGTGATACCACACTACCCTATCTCGCATAGGTCCGATAACACAACATAGCTGAAATTTCATAATCCATCTAGTCCATAAACCATAGAACCACACTGCACCTTCCGAAATCATACACAAGATTAGAACTTCACATCTATACTCAGAATAAGCCCGAACCAGCTGTAATAACCCATACCTGCAACATCAGGTGCAATTATCTGATATACCACATAACTCAAACACTCGAAACGATAATTTCTATTCACAGTAGCTGCACATAATAATCGAATATCGATAGGAAACCTCTTAAAAACTAAAGCCTCATTCCAACACTTTCACATACTACCAATGATAAAGGAAACACGCAATAAATCATAACCATTTCCTATGTCAACCATTCATGAAGTCATTTATCTTCTGGTAATTACCATAGCAAATTTTGAACCGAACCTCGATATTTACCCATCACACATACTGAAATCGAATCCGTTCGCATTCATTAATGATTTCAATGATCTCTTCTGACCAAACACACTACTCAGGTGACATGACACATCAATACATGCCTAAGCCACAACTTGCATAATACGTGCACCAATAAGAAACGGTCCGAACATACTCAATTCATGAAAATGACTCAACTGAGAGAGCTGTACCTCAAACTCACCAGTACTACCATAACACAAGGCTGAGACCCTGTCTTACATTATAGAAACAGGGCACACAAATTTGACCTGCAATGTCATGTTTCCATACAGCTTTGTTGCAACGCATGTTCCTATCGAAATACTACTCCACAGGAAACACCTCAAGTCACTATGCTTGAAATGGACAACCATGCTCAATTGATGTCTGGAGCCAAAGCAAATCATTACACCCATGGTGAAACAAATAACACACACCATGCAAACCTGATAGAACATAATCGGTACGTTATTCATCGAGAAACACCCAATTACTCATCCCGTTCGACTTCCACTACTACAACTCCTATCGAAGCTAGACGATCCGGTGCCCGGCACCAAATTAATACTAAAATCAACAACCTCGTCCAGCGACATGCCTAGCCATATGAAACTCATTTGAAAAGTCCCCCAACACCGGAATTGAATTAATGATAGCAACCTTTGCAATGACATCCATCATGAATGCCCAATTAAGAAAGCAATCCTTCCCAACCATCCACTGGTCCTTTGAAATATAAACCACTCAGCTAGAACATAATCCAATGCACTTCATCACTCAACCCGTGGCATTTTTGGTATTGCCCGTAGCGCAATAGTTCATAATCACTCAACACTAAGACAACCAGAGTTAATTCCGACATCACATCCAAAATCTAACATTCCAGCAAACAAAGATCCACTCGAGCCTCCAAATCCCGATTGCCGCTAAACGGTGCCGAATACACACGATCCACCACCATAACCTAGCCTGTGCATGAGAACTCCCAGTCACCAACTCCATATGACACACAAATCATCATACCTGATTCCAGTTTCCACCGTGCGAATACATGCACACCTCTAATACCCAATCATTCCACGATAGATACTCAAAATTTCCCTGTGCTACCAAGCAAACCCAAATACCACCAGTGGACCCACCAAGAACATGCTGCAATACTACCAAAATATCATCAGTTTAATCATATTACCTTTTTCTGAGACCTACACTCTCATCAAATCATTTGCAATTAGCAATACCATTTCCTTAATCATCTGAAGATCGTTCACCCTAATCATCTGAAGCTCATTTCTCTAATCACCTAAAGCTGCCCGTACCGCCTAAGAATGTTATGAATTTCCATTCAGAACTGAACTGTAACCTTACACATGCAAATCTCAACCCTTCACAACATATCGCATATACCATACCATCCTAAGGTAACATGAGGACTTCACCTCCTTTCCGAACCATGAACGTTTACGTACTCAACTAGTCAAGAACTTCCATTGCTCCCATATAGAAGAAAAATCATTACACATCCCATGCTCTGCATGACATACATATGTCTTGTTCAAATTATTACAATACCGATAGGACGGATGAGATCTGTATAAATTCATAACATTGCCGAATCAACAATTCATTGGGTGTATACTTCTGGCAAATACTATCACCTCATTCTGAACCAAACAATGGTCTTAACCCCTTAATTTACTTCATATACTTAGATTGCACTGATCTCGAATTCAATGATCTCGTCTCACCCATTACGAACTGCTCAGGCAATAAGCCACCCTAGACATAATCAAAAGCCGCATATGATGCCCCAATATGCCAACAGGCTACCAATTCAAACGTGATACAAAAAAAGAAAACGAACTCTGGAAGGAATTACCAATCCCACGCACTAATGCGGACTTTCCTTAGGAAACAGGAAGCAAGGCATACAAAATAGTATATAGAAAACTATACTCAACATCCCACTGTTGCAAACTTCATACTTGGTTTACATCTTTAATCAATCAAGTGATCACATGCCACACTTATATAATCTTCCTGTGGGACACACTCCCACAACCTACCACAACAATATCTGGAGCATACATCCAAACCACCGGTCGCACAAACGCTAAAGAACGATCAAGGATTATTAACCAGGACACAAAACCCTTTTTACAAAACACCGATCTTAGGTGACGCTGAAGACAATACCAACTTACCGTAAACATCGAAACTTATCTCCTACTCATCCGAGCTCATGACATCTTGTCAAAAAATTTCCTTCACTCGTGCCATTCTCGGCCTAATTTCCACAACCAGAACTGATTCACCAGCATGCATCAAATCGGAACTAACATAGTACATAACCGCACAATCCGCTAATCAATAGCAAGCTCCCCAACTTGGCTCGAAGCCATAGATCACAACATACCATACTCATAACGCATATACTCCATTGTTGCCTCAATAACATAGTGAGATTAAACTCGATCCTTCATAAGCTTGTGGAAACATGAATCATCTAAAATTTTAACTCTACTGCAATTCTTGCATTCACTCACACAACAGTTATGCCCACTCTTTAGGAAATCCAATTTAGATTTCAACACATTTTATTCACTTGCAATTGAGGTCTTCTAATAGATAACATAAGGATAACACAACTTTAGAACACCCCGCAGGAGATGATCCACCTGCTTTACCCCAACTAACATTTCTGCATACCTTCCACCGCTATAAGCATTACGTAGTCACTTGATCTTCCTGAGTCTGTACTCATACCGCAACATGAAATTTACTTCACTCCCAACTAGGAGACATAAAAAGACTCTTCACACGCCCATAACTCGGGCTATAACTTAAATCACGATGGACTTCAAGCATCTATTAGTTCTTCCATCATTCAGCAGACCCTTCTCGTCGCTTCTAAATCATATAGATACGCCTCACAGTACTAACATACTCATCACATAGCCACAACCATCATTTGAACTAACAGGGACACTACCGAACATATAAGTTCAAAAACACTTGTTCATACAATCAGCACCTCGGCGCTCCCATCATAGGCAAAGATCCAACCTCAAGTCTTCCAGACTGGCCCACCATAAACTCACAGAGATAACACCTCGCCCCTCGATTGGGGAATCACAAGCCATCAAGGCACATCTAATACTGAGTGCTTGTTCGCGCATACGAACACGTGGAAGGAATTGTAAGAGTCACTTTTTTAAGCTGAATCAAATACGCACGATAAGAATTCAAGAATATGAAGTCTTTCCTAAAGGTTCTGCAGCATCTCGAGGATAAATATAGACGTCTCCGTACCGATCCGCGAGACTCTACTAAACCAGCTCATGACTCACGAGACCAATTAACCTAGGCTCTGATACCAACTTGTCATGACCCCAACCCCGATCATGATGGTGCCCAACACACTGCTAGGAAAGCCCGACCATTCAACAACATCATCCAAAATTCTTATTCAGATTATAGATAAATATCACACCATAGCCCAACAGAATCCGGTGTCACAAATATGAGCCTCTAATACAGAATATCCACCTATTACAAGTCTGTCTAGGAAAAATACGGAATAAAAGAAATAAAGGGGAGAGATCAAGGCTGTGAATGCCATGCAGCTACTTTAATACTCCTGGATACTGCCTGCTCAGCCAAACAATTCCTCACTTAGCCTGTGGTGTACCTGGATCTGCACGCAAGGTGCAGGGAGTAATGTGAGTACTCCGACCCAGTGAGTAATAAAAATAAATAAATGTTGAGAATAAGAAATCATGGAAAAATACAAAGTAAACTATAACTGCCAGTTTAGAACAACAAATAGTGAAGCAACAAGTCAATTAAATCAGAGTACCAAATACTGAGACAGGTATAACCGATAAAACCAAATGCATGAGTGCAATGTAATGCATATGATGGTACACTCTAGTACCCACTACGGCGTGCAGCCCGAGCCATCCATTTATTTATCGTCGACGGCGCTCACTGGGGGTGTGTGCAGACTCCGGAGGGGCTCCTACAGCCCAAGCGCAATATCAAGCCATCTCGTGGCATCAAATCTAGGCCCTCGGCCTCATATCAATCTCAGTATAATCACCCAGGCTCTCGGCCTCAATATCAATGTAATCAACCAGGCTCTCGGCCTCAATATCAATATAACACTGCTGCTGCGTGCAACCCGATCCATGCTCAGTCCAGAAATCATCATAAGCCCATTGGGCATTTGTAAAACAGTAGTTCTCAGCCCGAAATATCATTTAGAAATATCATTTAAGTTTTCAAATCTTAGAAAGATGGCTGAGTTTGCAAAACAGTATTTAAAACCTTGGACTGAGGTCAAATGATATGCAAAATATGCGAAAGCAGTGATATCAATCCCTGAAGGATTCAAATAATTGGCAAGAAACCCAAATGTAACAATTAAATCCAAGTAAGGATGATTCCCAATTTAGTTCAAGTAGAAAACACGGTAAAAACATCTCTCGGGATGGACCAAATCACAATCCCTAACGGTGCTCTACCCCACGCCCATTATCCGGCGTGCAAGTCACCTCAATATAGCGTTACGATGTGAAATTCCGGGGTTTCAAACCCTCAGGACATCATTTACATAAATTACTCACCTCAAGATGCTCAAAGTCTAGCTCGCTATGCCCTTGCCTCTCAAATTACCCTCCTGGTGCGACGAATCTGCCCAAAATCACAACGAATATGTTGCATTATGCTAAAGAGACAATACCCAATCGTAAGCAATCGAAAAATATCAAAATTTACGAATTTGATAAAACTCGAGCCCCGGGCCCACATCTCGAAAAATCAGAAAATTAACATCACCGGATTCCTTGTCTTGCCACGAGTCTAACCATACAAATTTTACCAAAATCCGATATCGGATTGGCTTTCAAATCTTAAAAATTCATCTTTAGGGAATTTTAGAAAGACATTCATTTCTCTTCAAATATCAATAATCTAAAGCCAAAAATGAAGATTTATTCATGGAATATAATCACAACAGAGTCAAGAACACTTACCCCAAGAATTCCCATAACTTCTCGCTCAAAATTGCCCAGAATCCGAGCTTGAAAGTCCAAAAAATGAAAGAAAATCGGACTACTCTTTCTCTACACTGTCCACAATTTTTGGTTACTGTTCACGCATGTTACTGTACACGAACTGTTCACGGGGTACTGTTCACGGTACTGTACCAGGGGGTACTATTTCTATAATTTTCTCCAATTTTCCTAAATCCGAAATCACTCCGAGACACCTCCGAAACATTCCTGAGTCCTCGGGGCTCCTAACCAAACACATACACTAACTCAACAACATCCTACGAACTTAACCGTGCGATCAAATCGCCAAAATAACGTCTTATACCATGAATTAAGCTTTAAAATCCAAGAATTCTTTCAAATTTCATAAAACATCAAATTTTCTATTTTGAGTCCGAAACATGTCAAACGACGTCCTTTTTCAACTAAACTTTACAGAAAGTGCTTAAACCATATATAAGACCTGTACCGTGCACCAAAACCAAAATACGGGCCCGATACCATCACTTTCTAATCAAATTTTATTCCATTTTCTTTAAATATTTTCAGAAAGCAATTTTACTCAAAAATTCATTTTTCTGGCCTGGGACCTCGGAATTCGATGATTCTTGTTCCTATGAGTCACAAATAATAATACGAACATAGCCCTTTAGTCAAAACTCAATTCGGAGCTCATTTGCTCAGTTCAATACCCATTTCGCTCGTTAAACAATTAACTCATGTTTCACGTCAAAACCCATCGCGACTTGATGAAATTATACCAAACTTTCCAGATCACTCCTATAATTCATTATCAAAATTTAGGAAGTATCAAAATCAAATTTCAATCTCTAGAACTAAAAATGGACCTTTGGATCATTACATGCTCATAATCGAAATGCCAAAATCTTCCAAAAACTCTTCCAAAACATATCCGAGCCTCATGGGGCCCCGCCAAATATGCCAACATAACTCATAACATCATTCAAAACTGTTTCAATCGTCAAAACACCTCAAACAACATCAAATTACCCAAAACTCATCGAATTCAAGCCTAAGTTTCCAAAAACTTCCGAAATACACTTTCGATCACAAACCCGACCAAATGATGTCCGAATAACCTGAAATTTTGCACACACATCAGAAATGACATAACGAAGCTATAACAACTCTTAGAATTCCATTCCAACCCCAGGATCAAAATCTCACCTATCAATTGGAATTCACTAAAATACTGACTTCGCCAATTCAAGCCTAATTCTACACCGGACCTCCAAAACCATTTCCGATCACACTCCTAAGTCACAAATCACCTCTCGGAGCTAAACAAACCATCAAAATTCACATCCGATCCCTCTAACTCATAAGTCAATGTCCGGTTGACTTTTCCAACTTAATCCTTCTTAAAAGAGACTAAGTGTCTCATTTCTTATCAAAACCACTCCAAACCAATTCGATCACATAAGATACAGATAATAAAGCATAAAGAAACTGAGAATGGAAAAAACAGAGTGGTAACCTATGAGACAACGGGTCGGGTCGTCATATATACGGATCGGGCTGCATGTCGCAACGGTTACTATATGGTAACAATTGAGCGTGAATGCTGAGTGCGAGTACTGATTGGTAAGAGTTGAGTCACGAGTGATAGAGAGGCTAGCCCGAGGGGCGATAGATATATACATGCATATGAGTGATGTTTTTTCCTGAGAGGCCTGTTTATGGAGTTATTGATTTCACTCCTCTTTAAAGTGAATTTCTATCGAATATGTTGATTTATCGACTGTTTTCACTCATCTTTATATTGAGCCTATGTCGGAAAGTTGAAGAAATATTTTAAAACACTTTTATTTAAACTGGGGTTTATGAGATGTTTAGAAATTAATCACTGATTTGGCATTGGTTATTTCCTTTGAGATTTTTAAGTTATGAAGTGTTTATGATTACTGTTTTGTCCGAGGGGCTGTTTTACAAACTATGTTTTGCCCGAGGGGCCGATTATGGCTTTAATCTCTATTATTATCTTAAATGGTATTGAACCCCTACCGAAACTGCTAGAAAGTATTTCAAAATGATTTTTACTAAAAGCTGGATTTTAAAAGGGAAGATTGACTCGTATTATGATTTGAAGGCCTATTGTGTTTATTGAGCCTAACGAGAATGTGGATTCATTGTTTCCTACTGCTCAGCCTTTATTACTCTTATTACTTACTGGGTTGGAGTACTCACATTACTCCCTGCACCTCGCGTGCAGATTCAGGTATATCGAAACCTGGTAGCATGTGTTGATAGCTCAGCCGCAGAGTCATCAGAGTTAGCAAGGTGGTTGCATGACGTTCGCAACACCACTTCCTTCCCCTCATTGTTGTTTCTGTATTTAGTACATTTTTAGACTTTTGTTGTATTCAAACATTGATAGTTGCTCATGACTAGTGACACCCCAATGTCAGACTGGTATTTTATTCCGCACTGTTATTCTAGGATTTTATTATGAAACATTATTTAATTTAAAGACTTAAAAATGACTCTTAATGCTTAAAGGGTTAAGGTGAGTGTTGTGTCGGCTGGCCTTGTCTTCACGAGAGGCGCCATCACGACCGGGCCGGTTTGGGGTCGTGACACACTGGTTGATCATTGTTGCCATCATTGTTATTTGCTTCATATTATTTTTGTACGCCATAACCCACATGTTTATTTGGTAGTCTGGTCCTAGCCTCGTCACTACTTTGCCGAGGTTAGGCTAGGCACTTACCAACACATGGGGTAGGTTGTGCTGATACTACACTCTGCACTGTGTGCAGATAATGATACCAGAGTGCTTGGACTGCAGTGAGGGTGCTGTCTTCAGCCCACACAGGCGACACGAGGTAGTCCTGCAGACGTCCGCGGGCCTTGGCGTCACCTCCTATATTTTCCTTTATCCTGTTTCCTTTATTCATTTCAGAAACAATGTATATTTTATCTTTCAGATTTTGTATGTAGTATTCTTAGACCGTCTGTGAAACTGTGATACCAAATTCTGGGTAGAGTTGTATTTAGAACTCCGCAATTTTGTATTAAGATAAATTGTCAGATTTTTTGTCACAACCCAATTCCCGAACCTGGTCGCGATGGCGCCTCTCACGAAGACAAGGCCAGCCATTCAACCCAATTCATCCTTTTAAGACAATTAATTAACACAATTATAGTATATACATGGTTTAATAATATCTAATAGCGGAAAGTATAGATAAAATACGGAAATCCAACCCAACTCAGCCCTAACCGGGGTGTCACAAGTCACGAGCATCTATAAAAATGAAATTTCCACATTACGGTCTAGAAATACACTGAACAAGAATAATGAATAACATAGAGAGAAAGTGGTGCTGCGAACGCTCGCAGTCACCTTGCTAAAACCTCTACAATGCCGCTTTCACGCAGCCAATACCAGCTACTGGGTGAATAAATACCTGCAACTGCATGCGAGGTGCAGAGACTAAAGTGAGTACTCCAACTCAGTGAGTAATAAATATAAATAATGACTGAAGGTAAGAAAACACGTTAAGGCACACAACATTCTATACAGAAGCAGTGAAATCATTTAAAATAACAATTCAGTGAAATATCATGTGAAATTTCTTTTAAACCAGTAAAACAGGTAATTTAGCAGTAAAATGACAAGTAGAAATCTGCCCCTCGGGCTCAATATCAACACAACAAGTAGAAATCTGCCCCTCGGGCTCAGTAATAAAATAACAAGTAGAAATCTGCCCCTCGGGCTCAGTATTAAAATAACAAGTAGAAATCTACCCCTCGGGCTCAGTATTAAAATAACAAATAGAAATCTGCCCCTCAGGCTTAATATTAAAATAACAAGTAGAAATCTGCCCCTCGGGATCAGTATCAAAATAATAATTAGAAATCTGCCCCTCGGGCACAGTATCAAAATAATAAGTAGAAATCTGCCCCTCGAGCTCAGTATCTCAGAACAGACAGTTTAGAACAACAAATAGTGAAGCAACAAGTCAATTAAATCAGAGTACCAAATACTGAGACAGGTATAACAGATAAAAACAAATGCATGAGTGCAATGCAATGCATATGATGGTACACTCTATGCATGAGTGCAATGCAATGCATATGATGGTACTCTCTAGTACCCACTGCGGCGTGCAGCCCGAGCCATCCATTTTATTTATCGTCAACGATGCTCACTGGGGGTGTGTGCAGACTCCAGAGGGGCTCCTACAGCCCAAGCGCAATATCAAGCCATCTCGTGGCATCAAATCTAGGCCCTCGGCCTCATATCAATATCAGTATAATCACACAGGCTTTCGGCCTCCATATCAATGTAATCAACCAGGCCATTAGCCTTAATATCAATTAACACTTCTACGGCGCGCAGCCCGATCCATGCTCAGTCCAGAAATCATCATAAGCCCCTTGGGCAATTGTAAAACAGTAGTTCTCAGCCGAAATATCATTTAAAAATACCATTTAAGTTTTCAAATCTTAGAAAGATGGTTGGGTTTGCAAAACAGTATTTAAAACCTTGGACTGAGATCAAATGATATGCAAAATATGCGAAAAAACAGTGATATCTCCCTGAAGTATTCAAATAATTGGCAAGAAGCCCAAATTTAACAATCAAATCTAAGTAAGGATGATCCTCAATTTAGTTCAAGTATAAAACACGGTAAAAACATCTCTCGGGACGTACCAAGTCGCAATCCCCAATGGTGCTCTACCCCACGCCCGTTATCCGGTGTGCAAGTTACCTCAATATAGCGTTATGATGTGAAATTCCGGGGTTTCAAACCCTCAGGACATCATTTACATCAATTACTCACCTCGAACTAGCCCGGAAAGCTACTCTGCAACACGCTTTCCCTCTCGAATTCGTCCAAAGCTTCCAATCTAGTCAAAATAATTCAATATACTCAATGCAAGTCGTAGGAATTAATCCCGTATGAATTTACACATTTTCATACAAGGTACACATACTGTATGTTCGTCATAACAAGGGGATTCTTCAAGAGTTAAAGTTAGCCATGCATACCTCAAATTCGCCCCTTAATAACACTACCATGATCCAATACACTTAAGCAACTTCAATCTACAATACAATATTAATTGAGACCAATATTAGTAACAAATTCCATAACTTATGCCATTTAGGCATATTATCAAACATCTTGTAGACATAGATATTTACATCTCATAACTATAGTATTGGTTAATCCAATCATCACCATTAACCAACAATTCATTCCACCATCATTCCCAACCAAGTTATAACTTCTAACAACATATGTATGACCTTCCATTCACACCCAACCAACAAATCCTATCAAATAATCACCTTTAAATCCCTACCATGGTCACGTCTTTAAATTGGGAATTTATGTCTTCCAATAACCATACCATAAGTTGTAATACTTGATTCATACTCATAATTCCATAATAACTCCATATATGTAAGATTAAGGTGTCGGATTACCTCTTGTAGACCAAATCTTGAAAGATAACTTTGGGGTGTTCTTGAGATTTTGACGAAATTCTTTAAAACCCAATCAAAATCATGTTGTAACTAGTGATTGAGAAGTGAAATCACCATGAAAACACACTTAAAAACTCACCTTAGGTGTGCAATTGGATGCCTTGGTCGAGTTGGAGGTGTAGAGGAAGCCCTAAGCTTGAGAAATGACTCAAATTCTTTTATTTCCGGTCTTTAGGATATTTAAAACCTTCCAGGCACGCGAGCTCGCGCGCCTGTTCGCGCGCGGGGGGCAGAATACTCAGCATAATGCGCGACTTCGCGCTAATGTTCGCGCTAGAGATGCCTGCCCAGTAAGATGGTCATAACTTTCTGTATACACCTCCAAATGACAAACAGTTTATTGCGTTGGAAACTAGACTCAAAGGGCTTTAATTTGATAGGCTATGAATCAGACAACTCCTCATAGAACTGGAGATATGAGCGTTCAAAGTGAGGTCTTGTGCATACTCATTTGCAACTTTCATCTATAATGAAAATTTTCAACTTGGCTCGGACTTAAGCCTCTCCTTAGACCCCAAATCACCTATAATATGCCTCGTACACTTATTATCATATCCAATTGATATCCATTATATTAATAATCCTCGTTCGCAGACAGAGTAATATAATTAGCGCCAATCAACTTTCTTAATAGCGCTTAAGTACTTCAAAAAAATTTTTCGGGGTGTTACATTCTCCCCCACTTAGGATCATTCGTCCTTGAATGAGAATTAGAGTCCGCTCCCAAATTTTTACTAAGTCCCAAATTTTTCAAAAATTTCGGCAGAGTCTCCTTTGTAATTGTGCCTATCCACCTGTTAGAGAATCACCAAAACCATCCTAACATCACATCCACAACTCGACAAAGCATCACAATGTATATCAACAAAAATAATCTCAATATTACATGCATTATATTATCAAAATTGATACATGCACATGAGTTGCACCTATTTGAATCGTAACACATAGAAAATACCTTTTGATCCACCATTATTGGGCTATTCAACCAAGTAAGAACATTTTCTTTCCGTAACATTATCGACCCCCAAGGTGGGCTCCTCGACTAATAGATTTCGTCATAATACATTTACAGAAGCGATCTCAACTCCCGGACTTATCTAACTAGTATGACAATTAGATTTCCCTCATAAGCCAATTACCCCTTAACTTTACCTTTAGTAGTTTCCCGCCAGAATGATACACAAAGGATTTTTAACTACCTTCTTAGACATAGATACATGAAAACACAAAACACATGGAGAAAAATAATAGGGAGACATCATACTCATAGTTTGGCATATTCCCTTCAGGATTTCGTAAGGCCCGATGTAACTATACATACTTTACCCGTATTAGAAATTCACATAACATCCTTATGGAGAAAATATTGAGAATAACCCGTTCACTTTCTTCAACTCTAAATATCCACGCTAAACATCTGAACTAAGCCTTTGCCGACCTTCAACAATTTCTCTAAGATGTTCTGGTACAAAAAAATGATGATAAAATTTCATGTCCCATATATTTGATCACTGGGTAATGCTTCTCCTTTGATATGTTTGAACCTTCAAATCCCTAATTCACCTATCACACATGCATACCCGAGGGTAGTCCTATGTCATCCTATACCATATAGGCCTGACGACACCACATAACTAAAAATTACTAATTTGGCCTTAGCCCATAAACCTTGAAATCAAACTTCCAACATCTAGAAATTTCCTTTCAAGACCTGAATTTTACGTCAACACACTGTATGAATTAGAGCAAGTTATATTAAGCTTTAACCATAATCCCAAATATAATTACACAATATACTACGCAACTCGCATACTCGCAACACCATTTCCGATCACAATAACTGCTCAAAACCAACCAATACTAGTATAAAACTCTATTCTCCATAAAGTCTCGTTCCCAAAATCTTCGTACACTCCTGATTACCAAATCTACCATAATCACATCCCATAGTACTCATTCTAGGTTCAATGACCTTACATCACCAAACACAACTATTCCAGTTATTCCGATGTAATCCTGCCTTTTCGGCTTAGAACATTATTTAAATCCAACTCATCAAACTCTGTGAGAAGGCCATCTATATGTGTATGCGCCTAATTTTCTCAAATTGCCCTGATTTGGAAATATCATAGCATGAATAGGAAGAAAACCATTAATCTATAATTGAACGGGGAATTGCAATTTCCACATAACTCACGTGCTAACAATAGCACCCGCACGGACAACTCACGTGCCAACAATAAAATACGCACGGACAACTCATGTGCCATTAATATAATCTGCCCGGTATAGTCTCAGACCTCCAGTTTCAACATTTTATATGGGAGCATTCAAACAGGTATACATTTTCATGCTGAGTAAGATAAGACTTTCATGTTCCTGGACTGGTATAAGTGACATGCTAAAGTGTAAGCATGTACCAAGTATGTTATCATAGCTCAAATCGAAAAAACATTTCATCACTGAGGCATTTATCAAGTTCGTTCAGGGATTTTAACCCCTTCGCAGCCTCAAACATACCCAAAATAGCTCACACAATGTTACAGATAAGAAACATTGCAGCTTAAAGCTTAATAGTAAATTCTAAGCTTGTTATATCCCAAACATTTTCATGATCATGAATAGTTGCCCGGTGCTCGCACATGGGTTCGAACCTCACATATATGCACACTCACAACACATAGTTATCACAATCAATTAATGCAACTAGTACCTCCACTGAGTTCAAATAAAATTCTCACATCAAACATGCCGCGAATCCCGGTTATTATACTTCTGGGAACTCTCAGTCTCCAAATTCATAGATCACATAAATCACAGTATCTGATCACAATTCCAGCACTCGAATGACTAAAACATTCCTCATGCACGACCATCCAACTAGGAATACTTCCATAATTCTTCTGTACCCCATAATAATAATTCAAATATCAACAGTCTATCAACCAGGTGAGTACCGCAATACTAATGAGCATCCATAAGTAAAAACACAATACACTTTCTGAGATGCACATCATTCTCAGGGATTACCGGGCAGTTGATAACATTCACCTAAATATCTGAAATGGGCCATGATGTCCAAAATTTATGATACTCCATTCAAGAATGAACTGCCACCCTTTACATGAAACTCTTAATCTCACACAATATACCATGTCTACCACGCCATCATATGACAAGCACAAGAATCTCATTATCAATTCCGATTTACCAGCAAATTACCTACCGGTTAGTTAGAAACCTTCCAATGGCTCCCACCCCAGGGCAAGTCATAATACACAACATGTGCCTCACATCGGTAGAAAATGTCCGGCTCACACCATGGTAGAAACCATTAAGAATACCTTAAAATTTATTTACACATAATCAAAATATCAAATATGGATTCCTCTAACTCGACCAAGCCACGTAGGCTGCCAAACCCATGAATGTTGTCACCCAAAACCTATGTAGAGAATCATCTCATAATAAGTAAACCAAAAACTGATCATATCCATTATCGTTTGGATCCTGCTTACCACCAAGCTATATCACTTTGTTTTCTCTCCGATTTACCCTCAGGTCGACACTCTTACTTGACGTACACCAGTAATGTTACCCAAAGCTCACTACCAGATATCCCAACATAAAATCACATTGCCATAAGGCCCATAAGCCATGATATTCTTCTTAAGCACCCCTTAAGTATCACAACCCAAAACGCCCACTCTAAAAGTACCTTATGAATTTAAAAATCATTCTTTTACCTCCCTTGTACTGGAATACAGAATCCATAGTCATATAGAAGTATCGCAAGTTTTGATATTATCTCAATGTAAATAATTGATTATTGCGGTATACAAATCCAAACAATTTTCAATTGCCATATATACATTTTTGAATCCATTAGAACTCTCTCAAGAGTCGTCTACTCTGCTCAGTTTAAATTGTACCACCCAAATGGCCAAAAAACACCTGCCACATTAACGCAAAACACCTAAAGAAGTAACCGTGTCTTAACATTATCAATCAAGTTCGTACTTCATGTGCATTACATTCTTCAAAATAACCACTTAATCATTCCATGATTTTCATATCTTCATAAAGTATAACATACCTCGTATCCAGAAATTTCTTACTCGAGTCATCTTCGACCCCAATCTCCTCGAATCACAATCAATTCACAAGTATGCCTCAAACCAAAATCAACATAATGCATAACCATGTAATTAATTCATCGATAGCAGACTCCCCCACTTGGCTCTATGCATTAAATCAAAACATTTGATAACTTACAATGCCCATACTCTATTACTGCCATAATACTATAGTGAGATTCAGTCAAATTCTTCCCAATTTATATAACACAGTTTATATGGTATCTCAATTCGTCTACTAACCTCGCCTTCATTCTCGTGACGGTCAGGTGAACTCTCTTGACTAATTCAAATTCAAATCTCAATGCATCTACCGTACTGGTAGTAAATAAAATTTTCCACACAATATTATAATGATCGCACATACATAGTTTACCCTGCAGGTGATAACCCACATGCTTATCTTCAAATTGACGTCTCTTTATAACCTTTCACAGCCACAACTACTATGCCATCACTTAATCTTTCTGAGTTTGACTCATCAACAATAAATGAATTATTATTATTTTTTTATCTCTCGAGAAACTCTTCTCTTCACGTTCAAACCTTCCAAACGCATTCCCGAGTCGCATCATAATCATTATTTATTCATCCAACCGCTTGTCGAGCCACAAATTTTAACTCATAAAGACAATACCGGACACATAAGTCCAAATGTACAAATTCACACCACTGAAGCTACCGAGCCTAAGCTGCAGTCGAAACCCAGCCTCAAGTCTTCTAGACTGGCCCATTACCGAAACACTGAATACACATATCGAATCTCGTTCGTAGAATCACAAGTCGGCAATGCACAGCTGATACCGAGCGCTCATGTGCGCATACGAACACGTGGAAGGAATTTCAAGAGTTACATTTCAAGTTGACTCAATGGCGCATGATAAGAATTCAAGAGTGTGAAAATTTTCCTAAAGGTTTTGTAGCCTCTCGAAGATAAGTACAGACGTCTCCGTACGGATCCGCAAGACTCTACTAAACCTGCTCATGACTTGGAGACCTATATAACCTAGGCTCTGATACCAACTTGTCACGACCCAATTCCCGAACCTGGTCGTGATGGCGCCTCTCATGAAGACAAGGACAGCCATTCAACCCAATTCATCCTTTTAAGACAATTAATTAACACAATTATAGTATAAACATGGTTTAATAATATCTAATAGCGGAAAGTATAGATAAAATGTGGAAATCCAACCCATCTCAGCCCTAACCGGGGTGTCACAAGTCACAAGCATCTATAAGAATGAAATTTCCACATTACGGTCTAGAAATACACTGAACAAGAATAATGAATAACATAGAGAGACAGTGGTGCTGCGAACGCTGGTCACCTCGCTAAAAAATCTACAACGCTGCCGTCACGCAGCCAATACCAGCTACCGGGTGAATAAATACCTGCAACTGCACGCGAGGTGCACGGAGTAAAGTGATTACTCCAACTCGGTGAGTAATAAATATAAATAATGACTGAAGGTAAGAAAACACGTCAAGGCACACAACATTCTATACAAAAGCAGTGAAGTCATTTAAAATAACAATTCAGTGAAATATCATGTGAAATTTCTTTTAAACCAGTAAAGCAGGTAATTTAGCAGTAAAATGACAAGTAGAAATCTGCCCCTCGGGCTCAATATCAACACAACAAGTAGAATGTGCCCCTCGGGCTCAGTATTAAAATAACAAGTAGAAATATAACAAGTAGAAATCTGCCCCTCAGGCTCAGTATCAAAATAATAATTAGAAATCTGCCCCTCGGGCTCAGTATCAAAATTATAAGTAGAAATCTGCCCCTCGGGCTCAGTATCTCAGAACAGTATCAGCCCCTCAGGCTCAGAACAGTATGAAGCAACCAGTCAATGAAATAAGAGCACATAATTGTTATGGCAGATAATGTAGATAAGGAATAAATGCTTGAGTGTAATGCAATGCATATGATGGTACACTCTATGCATGAGTGCAATGCAATGCATATGATGGTACTCTCTAGTACCCACTGCGGCGTGCAGCCCGAGCCATCCATTTTATTTATTGTCGACGGCGCTCATTGGGGGTATGTACAGACTTCGGAGGGGCTCCTACAGCCCAAGCGCGATATCAAGCCATCTCGTGGCATCAAATCTAGGCCCTCGGCCTCATATCAAAATCAGTATAATCACCCAGGCTTTCGACCTCCATATCAATGTAATCAACCAGGCCCTCAACTCAATATCAATGTAACACTGCTGCGGCGCGCAGCCCGATCCATGCTTAGTCCAGAAATCATCATAAGACCCTTGGGCATTTGTAAAACAGTAGTTCTCAGCCCGAAATATCATTTAAAAATACCATTTAAGTTTTCAAATCTTAGAAAGATGGTTGAGTTTGCAAAACAGTATTTAAAACCTTGGACTGAGATCAAATGATATGCAAAATATGTGAAAACAGTGATATCAATCCCTGAAGGATTCAAATAATTGGCAAGAAGCCCAAATGCAACAATCAAATCTAAGTAAGGATGATCCTCAATTTAGTTCAAGTAGAAAACACGGTAAAAACATCTCTCGGGACGGACCAAGTCGCAATCCCCAATGGTGCTCTACCCCACGCCCGTTATCCGGCGTGCAAGTCTCCTCAATATAGCGTTATGATGTGAAATTCCTGGGTTTCAAATCCTCAGGACATCATTTACATCAATTACTCACCTCGAACTAGCCCGGAAAGCTACTCTGCAACACGCTTGCCCTCTCGAATTCGTCCGAAGCTTCCAATCTAGTCAAAATAATTCAATATACTCAATGCAAGTTGTAGGAATTAATCCCATATGAATTTACACATTTTCATACAAGGTACACATACCGTATGTTCGTCATAACAAGGGGATTCTTCAAGAGTTAAAGTTAGCCATGCATACCTCAAATTCGCCCCTTAATAATACTACCATGATCCAATACACTTAAGCAACTTCAATCTACAATACAATATTAAATGAGACCAATATTAGTAACGAATTCCATAACTTATGCCATTTAGGCATATTATCAAACATCTTGTAGGCATAGATATTTAAATCTCATAACTATTGTATTGGTTCATCCAATCATCACCATTAACCAACAATTCATTCCATCATCATTCCCAACCAATTTATAACTTCCAACAACATATGTATGACCTTCCATTCACACCCAACCAAAAAATCCTATCAAATAATCACTTTTAAATCCCTAATATAGTCACGTATTTAAATTGGGAATTTATGTCTTCCAATAACCATACCATAAGTTGTAATACTTGATTCATACTCATAATTCCATAATAACTCCATATATGTAAGTCTAAGGTGTAGGATTACCTCTTGTAGACCAAATCTTGAAAGATAACTTTGGGGTGTTCTCGAGATTTTGACGAAATCCTATGAAACCGAATCAAAATCATGTTGTAACTAGTGATTGAGAAGTGAAATCACCATGAAAACACACTTAAAAACTCACCATAGTGTGCAATTGGATGCCTTGGTCGAGTTGGGGGTGTAGAGGAAGCCCTAATCTTGAGAAATGACTCAAATTCTCTTATTTTCGGTCTTTAGGATATTTAAAACCTTCCAGGCGCGCGATCACGCGTGCCTGTTCGCGCGCGGGAGGCAGCATACTCAGCATAATGCGCGACTTCGCGCTAATGTTCGCGCTAGAGACGCCTTCCAAGTAAAATGGTCATAACTTTCTGTATACACCTCCAAACGACAAACGGTTTGTTGAGTTGGAAACTAGACTCATAGGGCTTTAATATGATAGGATATGCATCAGACAACTCCTTATATAACTGGAGATATGATCGTTCAAAGTGAGGTCTTGTGCATACTCATTTACAACTTTCATCTATAATGAAAATTTTCAACTTGGCTCGGACTTAAGCCTCTCCTTAGACCCCAAATCACCTATAATATGCCTCGTACACTTATTATCATATCTAATTGATATCCATTATATCAATAGTCCTCATTCGCAGACAGAGTAATATAATTAGCGCCCGTCAACTTTCTTAATAGCGCTTAAGTACTTCCAAATGTTTTTTGGGGTGTTACATTTTGTCTTCCGCTTAATTATTTTTCGTTATTTGCATGATATCTACTCATTATTGATAATGGTTTAAACTGGAAAAGGTTAAGTAATTAGGATAATTTGGCTTGCCTAGCTTTCACCAGTAGGCGCCATCACGACTCTCGAAGGTGTGAAATCCGGGTCGTGGCAATAAGCTACATATATATAGGCCCTACAGCCCAAGCGCAATATCAAGCCATCTCGTGGCATCAAATCTAGGCCCTCGGCCTCATATCAATCTCAGTATAATTAACCAGGCTCTCGGCCTCAATATCAATGTACTCAACCAGGCTCTCGACCTCAATATCAATGTAATACTGCTGCGGCGCGCAGCCCGATCCATGCTCAGTCCAGAAACCATCATAAGCCCCTTGGGCATTTGTAAAACAGTAGTACTCATCCCGAAATATCATTTAGAAATATCATTTAAGTTTTTAAATCTTATAAAGATGGCTGAGTTTGAAAAACAATATTTAAAACCTTGGACTGAGGTCAAATGATATGTAAAATATGCGAAAACAGTGATATCAATCCCTGAAGGATTCAAATAATTGGCAAGAAGACCAAATGTAACAATTAAATCTAAGTAAGGATGATTCTCAATTTAGTTCAAGTAGAAAACACGGTACAAACATCTCTTGGGATGGACCAAGTCATAATCCCCAATGGTGCTCTACCCCACGCCCGTTATCCGGCATGCAAGTCACCTCAATATAGTGTTACGATGTGAAATTCCGGGGTTTCAATCCCTCATCACATCATTTACATCAATTACTCACCTCAAGAAGGTTAAAGTCTAGCTCGCTATGCCCTTTCCTCTCAAATTACCCTCATCGTGCGACGAATCTGCCCAAAATCACAACGAATATGTCACATTATGCTAAAGCGACAATACCCAATTGAAAGCAATTGGAAAATATTAAAATTCACGAATTCGACAAAACCCGAGCCCCGGGCCCACGTCTCGAAAACTCAGAAAATTATCATCACCAGATTCCTTGTCTCGCCACGAGTCTATACATACCAAGAACTCCCAAATCCGAGTTCAAATGACCCATCAAATCCTAATTGTTTGGTTTCAAAATTCAAGCCCTAGTTCTTGATTTGTAGGCTTATATTTCATGAATATCTAGGTGGAATTCACAATAAAAACGAGTTCTAAGTCCAAGAAACTCTCCTCAAGTCGTTCCCCCTTGAATTCCTCTTTAATCTCCACCAAGAAGCTCTCAAAATGATCAACCATGAAGGAAAAATGACCCAAAATCGCGGATGAAGTGTTTTATAAACTCACTGCCCAGAATTTTTCGGAAGTATTGTTCACGCGTGCGGTTGCTGTTCATGCGTGTGGTCACTGTTCACCCGCGCGGTTACTGTTCATACGCGGTTCCTGTTCACGCTGCTAAAAAAAAATACAGCAGTAGCCAAAGAAATTGCAGCACTTTTCTTTTTACTAAAATGGCTCTAAATCTATCATACGAACTCGGAATTCAATGATTCTTGTTCCTATGAGTCATAAATAATTATACGAACGTAATCCTTCAATCAAAACTCTATTCGGAGCTCGTTTGCTCAGTGTGATATCCATTTTGCTCGTTAAACAATTAACTCATGTTTCGTGTCAAAAACACAATCGCGACTTGATGAAATTAGACCAAACTTTCCAGATCACTCCTATAATTCATTATTTAAATTCTGGAAATCTCAAAATAAAATTTCGATCTCTAGAACTAAAAATGGACCTTTGGATCATTACATGCTTATGCTCAAACGGCAAAAATCTTCCAAAAACTCTTCCAAAACTTATCCGAGCCTCATGGGACCCCGACCAAACATGGAAACATAATTCATAACAATTCAAACCTCTTCCAATCATCAAAACACCTCAGAAAACATCAAATTACCCAAAACTCATCGAATTCAACCCTAATTTTCTAAAAACTTCCGAAATACACTTTCGATCAAAAACCCAACCAAACCACGTCCGAATGACCTGAAATTTTGCACACATATCCCAAATCACCTAATGAAGCTACAACAACTCTCTGAATTCCATTCCAACTCTCGGATCAAAACCTCACCTATCAACTGGAATTCGCCAAAATACTAACTTCGCCAATTCAAGCCTAATTCTACACCGGACCTCCAAAATTACTTCCGATCACACTCCTAAGTCACAAAACATCCCCCGAAGCTAACTGAATCATCAGGATTCAAATCCAAGATCTCTAACACATAAGTCAATGTCCGGTTAACTTTTCCAAAACAAACCTTCCTTAAAGAGACCAAGTGTCTCATTTCCTACTAAAACCAATCCAAATCAACTCGTTCACACCCAACACTGATAATGAAGCATAAAGAAATAGGAAATGGCGAAAATGGAGCGGTAACTCACGAGACGACGGGCCGGGTTGTCACATCCTCCCCAACTTAAACAAACGCTTGTCCTAAAGCAATTCAAGAAACATACCTGAAGCCTCAAACATGTGAGGATATCTGCTCCGCATCTTCCGCTCGGTCTCCCAGGTAGCTTTCTCCACGGGCCGACCTCTCCACTGCACTTTTACAGAAGATATATCCTTTGACCTCAATTTCGGAACCTGACGACCCAAAATAGCCACTGGCTCCACATCATAGGTCAAATCACCATCCAACTGAACCGTGCTAAAATCCAAAACATGGGATGGGTCCCCAACATACTTACGGAGCATAGAAACATGAAATACAGGATGCACAATCGACAAGCTGGGTGGAAAAGTAAGCATATAGGCCACCTCCTCAATCCTCCTAAGTACCTCAAAAGGTCCAATGAATCGTGGACTCAACTTTCCTTTCTTTCCAAATCTCATAACACCCTTCATGGGCGAAACCTTCAGCAAGACCTTCTCACCAACCATGTAGGACACATCTCGAACTTTTCGGTCCGCATAACTCTTCTAACGCGACTGCGCTGTACGAAGCCTCTCCTGAATCACCTTCACCTTCTCTAAGGAATCATGAACCAAATCTGTCCCCAATAGCCTAGCCTCACCGGGCTCGAACCAACCAACTGGAGATCTACACCGCCTCCCATACAAAGCCTCAAACGGTGGCATCTGAATGCTGGACTGATAGCTGTTGTTGTAGGCAAACTCTGCAAGCGGCAGAAACTCATCCCAAGAACCTCCGAAATCAATCATACAGGCACGCAACATATCCTCCAATATCTAAATAGTACGCTCGGACTGTCCGTCCGTCTGAGGATGAAATGTTGTGCTCAACTCCACCTCGGTACCCAACTTTCGCTAAAAATTCCTCCAAAATTGGGAAGTAAACTGAGTACCTCTATCTAAGATAATGGAAACTGGAACACCGTGCAATCGCACAATCTCTCGGATAAATATCCCTGCCAACCGCTCCGAAGAATAAGTAGTACACACCGGAATGAAGTGCGCGGACTTGGTCAGCCGATCCACAATCACCCAAATAGAATCAAATTTCTTCAAAGTCCGAGGAAGACCACTCACAAAATCCATGGTAACTCTCTCCCACTTCCATTCTGGGATAATCATCCGCTGAAGCAAACCACCCGGTCTCTGATGCTCATATTTCACCTGCTGACAGTTGAGACACCGAGCTACATAACCTACAATATCTTTCTTCATTCTTCTCCACCAATAGTGCTGTCTCAAGTCCTGATACATCTTTGCGGCACCCGGATGAATAGAATACTGCGAGTTGTGGGCCTCCTCCAGAATTAACTCTCTAAGCCCATCTATAATGGGCACACATATACGGCCATGTATCCTTAATACGCCATCATCATTTATAGTCACATCCCTGGCATCATCATGCTGAACTCTGTCCTTAAGGACAAGCAAATGTGGATCATCATACTAGCATTCTCTGATGCGATCATATAAGGAAGACCGAGAAACCACACAAGCCAACACCCGACTGGGCTCAGAAATGTCCAGTCTCACAAACCGATTAGCCAAGGTTTGAACATCAACTGCAAAGGGCCTCTCCCCAACTGGAATGTACGCCAAACTCCCCATACTGACTGCCTTTCCGCTCAAGGCATCTGCCACTACATTGGCCCTTCCCGGATGATACAAAATAGTGATGTCATAATCTTTTAGCAACTCAAGCCACCTTCGCTGCCTCAAATTAAGGTCATTCTGCTTAAAACAAATGCTAAAGACTGCGATGATTAGTGAATACCTCGCAAGATACGCCATATAAATAGTGCCTCCAAATTTTCAAGGCATGAACTATGGCATCCAACTCTAGGTCATGAATAGGGTAGTTCTTCTCATGGGGCTTTAACTGACGAGAAGCATAGGCAATAACTCTACCCTCCTGCATCAACACACAGCCAGTCCCAACTTTCGAAGCATCACAATATACAGTATATGAACCTGTAGCTGATGGTAAAACCAATACTGGAGCTGTGGTCAAAACTATCTTGAGCTTCTGAAAGCTCTCCTCACACTCGTCTGACCATAGAAATGGAGCACCTTTCTGAGTAAACTTGGTCAAGGGCGACGCAATGGATGAAAACCCCTGAACAAACCGGCGATAATAGCCTGCTAATCCAAGAAAACTACGGATCTCTGTGGCAGAGGACGGTCAAGACCAACTCTGCACTGCTTCTATCTTCTTTGGATCAACCTAAATACTCTCGCTGACACTATATGTCCCAAGAATTCCACAGAACTTATCCAAAATTCACACTTGGAGAATTTTGCATAAAGCATCTCCTCCCTCAATCTCTACAACACTACACGCAAATGCTTGGCGTGCTCCTCCTGGCTATGCGAGTACACCAGAATGTCATCAATAAATACAATAACAAAAGAATCCAAATAAGGCCGAAATACACCGTTCATCAAATGCATGAACGCTGCTGGGGCATTGGTCAGCTCTAAAGACATGACTAGAAACTCATAGTGACCATATCTAGGCCTGAAAGCTGTCTTAAGAATATCCGAGTCCCTGATTTTTAACTGGTGATAGCCCGAACGGAGATCAATTTTTGAAACCACCCTCGCTCCCTTAAGCTGATCAAATAAGTCATCAATGTGAGGCAAAGGATAATTGTTCTTCATTGTTACCTTATTTAACTGCCTGTAGTCAATGAACATTCTCATTGTGCCATCTTTCTTCTTCACAAACAGAACTGGCACACCCCACGGTGACACACTAGGCCGAATGAACCCCTTGTCTAGGAGCTCCTGAAGCTGCTCCTTCAATTCTTTCAACTCTGCTGGTGCCATACGATATGGCAGAATAGAAATGGGTTGGGTTCCCAGCACCAAGTCAATGCCAAAATCGATATCCCTGTCCGGCGGCATGCCCGACAGGTCTACAAGAAATACATCAGGAAAATCCCTCACAACTGGGACAAAATCAATACTAGGAGTCTCAGCTTCAACATCTCGCAAAAAAGCTAGATATGATAGACAACCCTTCCCAACCATACGTTGGGCTTTCAAGAAGGAAATTACTCTGCTAGGAACATAATCGGTCATAACATGCCACTCGATCCTCGGAACACCGTGAATAGCCAAAGTAACTGTCTTAGCATGACAGTCTAGAATAGTATGACACGGAGATAGCCAATCCATGCCCAGAATAACATCAAAATCTACCATTCTCAACAGCAATAAATCAACTCGGGTCTCCAGACCCCCAGTAGTCACAACTAGACCAATACACGTGGTCTACAATAATAGTATCGCCTACCGGGGTAGATACATGCACAGTTAAAGCAAGACACCCTCGGGTCTTACCCAAATGATGAGCAAAATATGAGGACACATAAGAATAGGTGGATCCGGGTTCGAATAATACAGAGGCATCTCTGTGGCAGACTGGAACAATACATGTAATGACAGCATCTGAAGCAATAACATCTGTCCTATCTGGAATAGCATAAAAACAAGCCTGGCCACCGCCTGATCGACCTCCCCCTCTAGGACGACCCCTGGATGCCTGACCTCCACCCCTAGCTGACTGGGCGGGTGCTGAAGAAAGTGGAGCAAAAGACGAAGGTTGGCCCCTCTGCTGAAACTGACCACCACGAAGTCGAGGACACTGCATCTTTATATGACCAAACTCTCCGCACTCATAGCAACTACCAGGTACTGGAGAAGGGAACTGGAGGGAACCCCTCGCACCTGAATGACCAGCCGATGCACTCGGCGCAGACGAACCCTGAGCTGAAGGGGCATAGGATGAGCTTTGAGCTAGGAGAGCGTTAAGTAAAGATTGACCCAGCTGAAATTCCTAATGACCACGGTCTGAAGATGTCCTACTATACTCTAGACAAGCAGACTGAGGAGGTCTGAAGGAACGACCTCTACCACGCTGGAACTGGCCCCTAGACGGAGCACCACTGAAACTGCCTAAACCTCTGGGCCTCTTGGCCTCCCTCTCCTCTATCTCTCTGCGGCGAACTGTCTTAATATCACGAGCAATGTCAACCACACCCTTGAATGAAACACCCAATACTCTCTCTCTAGTCATCAAAATGCGGAGAGAGTAGTTAATACCATCCACAAATCTCCGGATCCTCTCACGATCCGTCAGAATCATCCAAGTAGCATGACAAGCCAACTGTGAAAATCTCATCTCATACCGGGTCACGGACATATCTCCCTGAGTCATCCACTCAAACTGCCTACGCAGCTCCTTTCTGCGGGACTGAGGTACATACTTCTCCAGAAATAGAGTGGAGAACTGCTGCCAAGTAAGGGGCGCTGCACCAACAGGTCTACGCCTCTCAAAATCTTCCCTCCAGGTAAATGCAGCTCCCTGGAACTGAAATGTAGTAAAAGATACACCACTCGACTCCAAAATCCCTGCGGTGCAAAACATACTCTGCACCACTTGTCGAGAGTATGCTCCAGCCTTCGATTTGGCACGCAGCTTGAAGCATACTCTGCACCACTGAATGTCGGAGGCTGGAGCCTACCAAATCTCTTGAGAAAATGCTGCTCATCGTTTGGCATAGCTGGGACCACAAGGTTCTGAACTGGTGCAACCAGCTGAGCTAGAACAGCTTCTGGTGTCTGCAATCTCTACACAACCTGCACAGTTGTGCCATTAACAGGAGTCTGGGTGCCTTCCCTGGCCTGTGAAGTAGCTGTGGCTGTAGTCGCTGAGACCGCCTGAGCTAGGCCAGTGCAAACTGTCAAAATCTGAGCCAAGGTCTCCTGATGACCCGGAATCACAATAGGCATAGCTGGTGCTTGAACTGGTACAGCTGTTGGAGCCTGATCTGGAACTGGGGAAGCTGGTGGATTAACAGGTGCTCCCCGCGCTACTCTACCTCTGCCACGCCAACGACCGCGTCCACGGCCTCTGGTGGCATTAATGGGTGGCACTAGTGGTCGTCCGCCTCGTCCAGTAGCGCGAGTCCTCGCCATCTACGAGAGAATAGAATGATAGAAATTTTTAGTGTTCGGATCAACAAAGTCGCACGACAAGAATTTCAAGAATATGAAGTTTTCCTAAAGGTTCTGTAGCCTCTCGAGGATAAATACAGACGTCTCTGTACCGATCCGCGAGACTCTACTAAACCGGCTCACAACTCGCGAGACCGATTAACCTAGGCTCTGATACCAACTTGTCACGACCCCAACCCCGGTCATGATGGCGCCCAACACACTCCTAGGCAAGCCCGACCATTCAACAACATTATCCCAAATTCTTATTCAGATTATAGATAAATATCACAGAGAATTTACTATGTCATTTCATTCAAGTGTATAATTAATAATAAAATCTGCGGAAGTTCAATTAAAATACCATACCATAGCCCAATAGAATCTGGTGTCATGAATATGAGCCTCCAATACAGAATATCCACCTATTACAAGTCTTTCTAGGAAAAATGTGGAATAAAAGATAGAGATAGAGGGGAGAGATCAAGCGCAATATCAAGCCATCTCGTGGCATCAAATCTAGGCCCTCGGCCTGATACCAATCTTAGTTTAATCAACCAGGCTCTCGGCCTCAATATCAATGTACTCAACCAGGCTTTCGGCCTCAATATCAATGTAATACTGCTGCGGCGGGCAGCCCGATCCATGCTCAGTCCAGAAACCATCATTAGCCCCTTGGCCATTTGTAAAACAGTAGTTCTCAGCCCGAAATATCATTTAGAAATATCATTTACGTTTTTAAATCTTAGAAAGATGGCTGAGTTTGTAAAACAGTATTTAAAACCTTGGACTGATGTCAAATGATATGCAAAATATGCGAAAGCAGTGATATCAATCCCTGAATGATTCAAATAATTGGCAAGAAGACCAAATGTAACAATTAAATCCAAGTAAGGATGATTCTCAATTTAGTTCAAGTAGAAAACACGGTACAAACATCTCTCGGGACGGACCAAGTCACAATCCCCAATGGTGCTCTACCCCACACCCGTTATTCGACGTGCAAGTCACCTCAATATAGCGTTAAGATGTGAAATTCCGGGGTTTCAAACCCTCAGGACATCATTTACATCAATTACTCACCTCAAGACGGTCAAAGTCTAGCTTGCTATGCCCTTGCCTCTCAAATTACCCTCCTTGTGCGACGAATCTGCCCAAAATAACAACGAATATGTTGCATTATGCTAAAGAGATACCCAATCGAAAAATATCAAAATTCACGAATTTGACAAAATCCGAGCCCCGGGCCCACGTCTCAAAAACTCAGAAAATTACCATCACCGGATTCCTTGTCTCGCCACGAGTCTATACATACCAAGAAATCCCAAATCCGAGTTCAAATGACCCATCAAATCCTAATTGTTTTGTTTCAAAATTCAAGCCCTAGTTCTTGATTTGTAGGCTTATATTTCATGAATCTTTAGGTGGAATTCACAATAAAAACGAGTTCTAAGTCCAAGAAACTTACCTCAAGTCGTTATCCCTTGAATCCCTCTTTAATCTCCACCAAGAAGCTCTCAAAATGATCAACCATGGAGGAAAAATGACCCAAAATCGCGGATGAAGTGTTTTATAAACTCACTGCCCAGAATTTTTCGGAAGTATTGTTCACACGTGTGGTTGCTGTTCACGCGCATGGTCAGTATTCACCCGCGCGGTTACTATTCATGTGCGGTTACTATTCACGCTGCTAAAAAAATACAGCAGCAGTCAAAGAAATTGCAGCACTTTTCTTTTTACTAAAATGGCTCTAACTCAATCATGCGAACTCGAAATTCGATGATTCTTGTTCCTATGAGTCACAAATAATGATACAAAAATAGTCCTTCAATCAAAACTCAATTTGAAGCTCGTTTGCTTAGTGCGATATCCATTTCGCTTGTTAAACAATTAACTCATGTTTCGTGTCAAAAACCCAATCGTGACTTGATGAAATTAGACCAAACTTTCCAGATCACTCCTATAATTCATTATTTAAATTCTGGAAATCTCAAATAAAATTTCGATCTCTAGAACTAAAAATGGACCTTTGGATCATTACATGCTTATGCTCAAACGACAAAAATCTTCCAAAAACTCTTCCAAAACTTATCCGAGCCTCATGGGACCCCGACCAAACATGCCAACATAATTCATAACATTATTCAAACCTCTTCCAATCATTAAAACACCTCAAACAACATCAAATTACCCAAAACTCATCAAATTCAAGCCTAATTTTCTAAAAACTTCCGAAATACACTTTTGATCAAAAACCCGACCAAACTATGTCCGAATGACCTGAAATTTTGTACACTTATCCCAAATTAACTGACGAAGCTACAGAATCTCTCGGAATTCCATTCCGACTCTCGGATCAAAATCTCTGTTATCAACCGGAATTCGCCAAAATACTAACTTCGCCAATTCAAGCCTAAATCTACACCAGACCTCTAAAATTACTTCCGATCACACTCCTAAGTCACAAATCATCCCCCAAAGCTAACCGAATCATCGGGATTCAAATTTGAGCCCTCTAACACATAAGTCAATATCAGGTTGACTTTTCCAAAACAAACCTTCCTTAAAGAGACTAAGTGTCTCATTTCCTACTAAAACCAATCCAAATCAACTCGTTCACACCGAACACTGATAATGAAGCATAAAGAAAGAGGAAATGGGGAAAAAGGGGCGGTAGCTCACGAGACGATGGGCCGGGTCATCACAATATAAGCTATATATATATATATATATATATATATCATGACCGAGGTTGGGGTCGTGACAATATTAATTGATATAACTCGAGATGTTTTAATTTATTGTTAATATATATACATACATATGAGTAGGTTATAAGTCGATGAATCAATTTACAAGTGTATCAATACCTAAAAGAACCTGTCCCTGTGTTCCGAGCGCTTCATGTCATATATTAATTGATATAAGTTGAGACGTTTTAATTCATTGTTAATATATATATATATATATATATATATATATATCGATAAATCAATTTACAAGTGTATCAATACCTAAAAGAACCTGTCCCTGTGTTCCGAACCCATAATTATAAATATATATATATATATATATATATATATATATATATATATATATATATATATATATATATATATATATATATATATAGAGAGAGAGAGAGAGAGAGAGAGAGAGAGAGAGAGAGAGAGAGAGAGAGAGATATATATTGAATATACCTTGATATATAATAAACTATACTATATATATAGTATAGTGTATTATATATACACTTAGTATATATAATACACTTAGTATATATATACTATACTATACTATGCATTAAGTATTAGTGCATTAGCTAATATTATATCGAATATAGCTTATATATATTTATTTGTTAAGAGGTTTCCTATCGATATTCGATTATTATGTGCAGCTACTGTGAATAGAAATTATCGTTTCGAGTGTTTGAGTTATGTGGTATATCAGATAATTGCACCTGATGTTGCAGGTATGGGTTATTACAGCTGGTTCGGTCTTATTCTGAGTATGGATGTGAAGTTCTAATCTTGTGTATGATTTCGGAAGGTGCAATGTGGTTCTATGGTTTATGGACTAGATGGATTGTGAAATTTCAGCTATGTTGTGTTATCTGTTACACCCCAAGTTTTCATATGTGAGAGTACGTTGTAAGTCATTGATGTAAGCTCGGAAATGAGATTATATTTGGAAGAAAATAAAGTAAGTTAATCATGTTACCTTGGAGGTTACAAATATTTAAGATCATGAATAACGAGTACCAAGAGGGTTGGAAATCTTAGAAGTTAAACCAATTGAACAAAATAAGTTTTGTCAAAAGTCGACAAGTTTGGAATGTTATAACATGTACTTTGGGGTAAGACTAAGGTTCTTAACATGATAAGGAGGTTATTCTATAAATTATTTTAGTCGTATTATAATCATTTTCTACATTTTGAAGGCAAGCAAGTTGTGGAACAAGAGTTGGCAAAGGTCATCACAAGTAACAGTCATAAATTTGCTGAAATTTAAGTCAAATGTATCTGAGAATTTCTCCAAATATACTTGGTATAATGGGGTGTTCTACCTACCAAATTTAAGATCTACGAGTCTAGTTTCTAACGCATTAAACCGTTCATCAATTCGACATCAGAGTAGAGAGATATTCGCGTTTTCGCGAGACCGCGCAAGCAGCTCCCAATGGGACCCACTTAGGCGGTGGTTGACCTACTTCAATTTGTAAATGATTTGGACGCCTATTTTTGCTCATTTTTTAACTAAAATTCGTCTTCAAACTTCTCCTAACCCTCCTAAACATGTACCACAAGGGTGTTAAGTGATTCCAAAGTGATTACACCATATTTCAACATCAAAACTTAGTTCTAGTGAAGAACAACACCTCTTTGAGGTTGTGTTGTCATTGAGGATTGTTGTGGGCTGTATTTGGATGAATTTCCAAGTTGTTGCTGCTGTATAAGATCAGTATAACAGCCTACAAATTGTGCTTAATCTTTCTTGTATGTTGGTTAAGTTGTTAGGATGATAAACTACAAGATAATACTTGGATTAGCTTAAGTCACTTCTATGGTGTTGTATTGCTATTGAGGGTTGTTGTAAATTGAATATAACTTGGATTTTTACTTGAAATTACTGTATAAGGTATGTATATTGTTATCTTTCTTGTTCCTAAGGTTATCTTGATGTTGATTAAGTTAAATGGATGGGCTAGACATGAACTAGTGAATAAAGTTGCTAATTGGGGATAGTTGAAGTTGTGGATTATTTTCGTTGTTATAAATATATGGTTTAAGGCTGGAATCATTGATTAATGACTTCATTATCAAGTAAATAATACTTTTATGTTGAAGTAAGAAGTCTATAAGGATTGATAAGGGGTATGCGGATTCCAATCGGAGCTTGCCGCTCGTCGTAATGTAGTTGTGACTTGTTGTGGTTATATGGTGTCTTGATATTGATAATTATGTATTGATGAATTTCTCTGGTAATTATTGTTGGTATATAGTATTGGAGGAGGCCCTTGTTACAAGGGAGATGCTGCCCAAATTTACGTAAACGAGCTACTAGCTTAAGTCATGGACTTAGCCTTTGCTCAACACTGATTTTGAATCTCCTTATACTATGATAGATTGAGTTGACTTGTTTGAAGAGTTGCTTGGAAGTGATTAAGGACTCAACGGATTTAAGGTATGTTAAGGCACTTTCTTCTTTCTTTTGGCATGATCTAAAATGAAATGAACATAAACGATACGCTATTTCATAATGACTCTACTCCTAGCAACTAAGGTTGTCCATGTTGTTCTTTCCTTATAAAATTATTCTAAACAAGTGTGTATGATCCTTAAATCCTACTAAGGTTCATATTGATGGTAGGGATGTCCATAATGTTCTTAAGTCACTCCAAAAGGTTTAGAATGTGATTCCATGAGTTGAGCATGCATTATATATATGTATCTATTTTACTCTACCAAGCCGCGCTATAGTCAGCCGGGTACGGAACCTATTGTGCAACCACTGATAAGTTGGTTTACCAAGCTCCACGTGGCCGGGTACGATTCTACCGAGCCTTATGATGGCCGGGTACATTTTTACTAAGTCCTCTTTGAGACCGGGTACGATATGATGATGATGATGCCCACAGAGGCGAATGTTTTAAAAAGGTTCATGTATATATATGTATTATGCATTTCATGTCAGTAGCCCCCAAAGGTACTCAGATGTTACAAGTTGTATCTCCTCTATCTCTCCTTACATTACTGTTCTTGTTTATGCTTTCCTGCCTAACATACTCGGTACTTTATTCGTACTGACGTCCCTTTTGCATGGGGACGCTGTGTTTCATGCCCGCAGGTCCCGATTGATAGGTTAACAGTCCTCCAGTAGGCTATCAGCTCAGCGAAGGTGTTGGTGCACTCCACTTGCTCCGGAGTTGCCTATTTGGTCAGTATGCTTTCGATATGTATTGATTGGTATGGCGAGATCCTATCCCGACCTTTATGATTTGATGTACTCTTAGAGGCTTGTAGACAGATGTCAGGTATCTGGATAATTGTATGGCCTTGTCGGCCTATGTTTCGAGTTTACTAATGGTCATGTCGGCCTTATAAGCCCGTATGTCACATATATTAGTTTGTATATCATGTTGGGTCTTCATATGTTGAGTATTCCCTTATGTTTTATTCTTGTTATCTCATGACGGGTTTTCTGGCTCATTTACTCATGATAACATGATAAGAAAGATATGTTACGTTGGTACTCGGTTGAGTAAGGCACCGGGTGCCCGTCGCGGCCCTTTGATTTGGGTCGTGACAGAAGTGGTATCAGAGCAGTTCTGTTCTAGGGAGTCTACAAGCCGTGTATAGTAGAGTCTTGTTTATGGGTGTGTTGTGCACCACACTTATAAGCAGGAGGCTACAGGGCATTTAGGTCTATCACTCTTTCTTCTTACTCTAGATCGTGCAGTAGAGCTCAGTTGTAGGAATTCAAACTCCTAAATTCGACTTTAGTCATAATACAATGATACCTACATCCACAACGATAGTTGGTAAGAGATTGCATGTGGATGTTGAAGAGTTGAGTCAGAGGAACTCGATTTCACATTATGCTTATGATGAGTAAATGTGAGGTCTTCAAGAGATCATGTGTGTACTATGATGTGTATACTTCTTAATAAGGAGCCTTAAGGCATGTATATCTATTCACGAATATGGTCAAAATCTATGAGGAATTCATAAGCTAGATACAAGTTTTAACAAGTAAAAGAAGTAAGGTGAAGAGGGGTACAAGGCACCCAGATAATCAAGATTATCAATATTTTCAAATCAGGCAAAGAAATATAAGCATTTTGGTACCTTCATCAATGACAGAGGTAAGTACAATTGGCCACACCCATCTCAGTTATGTTCTATGGGAGCTAACAGATATTATTTAAGAGAAAGATGGGATATCAGGATCCAGTTGGAGTTAAAGTAACCCAAAAATTGTGGATAGATTGTTATCATTAACTAACGTTTCCGAAATATGGTGCAAATGTGGTAATAGATCTCCTTCTAAGACACCCAGATGGTGAACTCTAGAGTAGTACAATCGTATACGAATACTGGAATATTCAAAAATTTCAGAAGATAGGCAGTGGGATCCTAGAAGGGACAAATAATTACCTTAGTATGACTCTAGCCCCGAGTAAAAAAAAAGAATGTTAGGCATTCCCAAGAGCCAGTGAGATGAAGATAGGGGAGCTTATAGGGAAAGAACTTTTTGTTGAAGTTTTCAGAATAAAGTGATAGACAAAAAAAATATTATCCGGAGAATAAGAAGTAAATAAATGAAGCATCATGAGTAAGATATGATATATGGGTGATAACAGTAAATCAAAATATGACACGATGAAAGAGTCTATAGTCAAATGAAGGAAAATACAAGAGGTGACAAGCCTTAAGGCAATAAAAGAGTATAAGCCATAAAGTCATATTCTTATTTCGAGAAATGAGATGGTGACTTCAACGTGATTACCAGGAGGAAAGGTTAGACCCCAGAGTAATAAAAATTAGTATGAGTTGGTGAACAAGATAAAATCGAACATGAATTAGGGACCGGAGGATTTGATAATGGTCGACATCGTGATAATTTCAAAGATCGTGCTCCAACAATAATAGAATAGACAATAGATGAATAACCTTTAAAGGTTACTTAGGAAGTCGCTTACCTAAAGCAAGCACTCTGAGCAGAGTTACTCTTAAGGGACTAAGTGTGCCAGTTACCGTAGGTGTCACCTTCGTGCGTAAGAAATTTAGTTATCCCTGGTATAGAAGGTTACCATGAGGTGATTAAGGTTCATTGATAATGTGAAAAGACGCCGAATATGAAAAGGTAAAACAACTATAGTTAGATCGTCGTAGTACTAAATCTTAGTACTCCCCTAAAGGGGGGAATATGGTGTGTTATGATATTAAGTCGGAGTTAAGCGGTTCAATTAACTATGGAATGGTAAAGAAAGAATGTGGTAAAAAGGAGAAAGGGATGATGTTGCATTTATTCAGTTCCTGCAGATATGTTGCGACTCCAGAACCTTATACAAGCACGACACCGGAGAGAGGCAGTAAAAGTTTCCGGCCAGGATGTTATTGATAAATAAGTGTGAATGGACACTTGATACATCAGGAGCTAGTGGCGAGAGATAAGTTAAGACAAAGGATATATCCCAAGAGGGATTATTCAGAATATATATATATATATGAGAATGGACCAACGAGTAATTAGTATATATATATATATATATATATATGAGAATGGACCAACGAGTAATTAGTAGTTGATTCAGGAAGAGCCCAGTTATGGCTAGACAAGAGGTCACGGATAAATCTATAGATCATGCAAGATAAATGAAGTGAACCGCAGCATAGTGAATTCAGTCTCGCAAATACGAGATCGCAATCATTTGAAAAAATTTCAGATATGAGTTGAGGCAATTAAAGGTACCATTTTTAAGGTTTATTAAAATAAGAGAGAGTGCCACTAAGGAGACAATAAAAATTTGAGCTTAGAAGTAACCCTACGAGCAGAAAGGCATAAATTTATGCAACTATGGATTATTATGGGCGAGTAAGAATAACGAAAATCACCTTCGGGTGTACGATATATCAAGCTCGCAACTTTACAAGAGCCAGAAGGTCTCCCTAAGTACTACAATGAAAGACTAGCTGAGGAAATAAGAAAGAAGGTTTCCACCTAAGCATAGTGAGCTAAAGAGTAAATTATCCTGTAACAACAAGTCTCACTACAATATTGTATACACTCCATAAGAAAGTGGCACCTATCATGGCTAATGAATGGTAAAAAAAAAAGGCATCAAAGGTGATGTTTGAGATCATATGAGGTACAGAAAATTATAGTATTCGTGGGCAAAAAGACAAGCCAAGTATTCATGCAACAAGTGATAGAACGACCAGCAAAATTAATTGCTTACATTTAAGGACAACTGAGAAGGCACGAAAGGAAATTTATGGTTCTAGCAAGTTAAAGGAAGGTTGCGAGTAGTATAAATAGATCGGTGTAGGTCCTAAGGTAAAGTATTGTAGAGCAACAAGGTTTTAGGTAGATAGGAGTAAGGATATGAAGAGGTGAGTGAGAAGGTGACGAGAATATGTATGTCCTCGGGATTAAACCCATCAAAACAAGGGAGCTGATGATTTCCATATGTTATAAAAAGCTCGGTACAGCCTGAATGAACATAGAGGAGTCTGAGACTAGGTGCATTTAGAAGAGATGGAATGCTGCCCTGGCGGTAGAATAATGGTGTAATTGTGATAGATAAGATGATGATTCTTAGGCATTTGATTGAGAAATGATTTAACGAGAAAGGGATTTCATTAATTGCATGGGATTAGAATACCCCTATAAGATGAATCGCATTGGGATGCAATGAAATACGGTTATTGAAGTATTGTATTATCCCTAGGTGGATCAGGAAAATCACTTCATATGTTCCCCGATAAGATGTGAGCCCTAGTGACAGTGTATTACGTAAGAGGTTGCAAGTTATCAGTGATAGATTATAGATCAACATTAAGGTGAATAAACAATAGATGGGTACAAGTTCCGAAGTTCGAGATGAGATTTGTTTGTTATTCTTAGATGAATAATAATGAGGAAGCACTAAAGGACTTAGATTTATATATATAGGATAAGCAGCGAGAGAGTAACCTGGAGTTGGGTAGCAAACCTCGGTAATACTAAACCGAAGTAAGTTTTATGGTATAGTATAACCTACCTAGATGTAGTAAATCCATAAGGATAGATATACAAGGCTATGAAACAAGAGATAGAAATAGTCTTCAGTTCGATGAAGTACCAAGCGAAAGACATCAGTACACCTATAGATGCCTAGAGGGACAGCTTGTCATAATTCTGTATATGTTCATAAAGTGAGGCTTAGAGAATGGCTAAAAGATGGAGGAAAAAGAGAATACGACTCGCTAGGCGGTCATACAAGGACACAGTCATACATACTGCATGACATAAGGTAGAAAATGTTACGATGTTGGAAGAATTCCAACCACATGTCATGGTGTGACAAAGAGACCTAAAAGGGGGGAATGCCCAAGCGTTTAGATTTATTCACAAAACAGTGGATTAGATGGAAAGATGAGCATTAAAGTATTCGTAAGAGCTATAGTTTATAAAACTGATAAGCGCATCAATCAACATTCGAGGACAAATGTTCCAAAGGGGGGAATAATGTTACACCCCAAGTTTTCATATGTGAGAGTACGTCGTAAGTCATTGATGTAAGCTCGAAAATGAGATTATATTTGGAAGCAAATAAAGTAAGTTAATCATGTTACCTTGGAGTTTACAAATATTTAAGATCATGAATAACGAGTACCAAGAGGGTTAGAAATCTTAGAAGCTAAACCAATTGAAGAAAATAAGTTTCGTCAAAAGTCGACAAGTTTGGAATGTCATAACATGTACTTTGGGGTAAGACTAGGGTTCTTAACATGATAAGGAGGTTATTATATAAATTATTCTAGTCGTATGATAATCATTTTTTACATTTTGAAGACAAGCAAGTTGTGGAACAAGAGTTAGCAAAGGTCATCACAAGTTACATTCATAAATTTGCTGAAATTTAGGTCAAATATATCTGAGAATTTTTCCAAATATACTTGGAATAATGGGGTGTTCTACCTACCAAATTTAAGATCTATGAGTCTAGTTTCTAACGTATTAAACCGTTTGCCAATACAACATCGGAGTAGAGAGATATTCGCATTTTCGCGAGACCGCGCAAGCAGCTCCCTATGGGACCCACTTAGGCGGTGGTTGACCTACTTCAATTTATAAACGATTTGGACGCCTATTTTTGCTCATTTTTCAACTACAATTCGTCTCCAAACTTCTCCTAACCCTCCTAAACATGTACCACAAGGGTTTGAAGTGATTCCAAAGTGATTACACCATATTTCAACATCAAAACTTAGTTCTAGTGAAGAACAACACCTCTTTGAGGTTGTGTTGTCATTGAGGATTATTGTGGGCTGTATTTGGATGAAATTCCAAGTTGTTTCTGCTGTATAAGGTGAGAATAACAGCCTACTAATTGTGTTTAATCTTGCTTGTATGTTGGTTAAGTTGTTAGGATGATAAACTACAAGATAATACTTGGATTAGCTTAAGTCACTTCTATGGTGTTGTATTGCTATTGAGTGTTGTTGTAAATTGAATATAACTTGGATTTTGACTTGAAGTTACTGTATAAGGTATGTATGTTGTTATCTTGCTTGTTTCTAAGGTTATCTTGATGTTTATTAAGTTAAATGGATGGTCTAGACATGAACTAGTGAATAAAGTTGCTAATTGATGATAGTTGAAGTTGTGGATTATTTTCGTTGGTATAAATATATGGTTTAAGGATGGAATCATTGATTAATGACTTCATTATCAAGTTAATGATACTTTTATGTTGAAGTAAGAAGTCTATAAGGATTGATAAGGGGGATACGGATTCCAATCTGAGCTTGCCGCTCGTCGTAATGTAGTTGTGACTTGTTGTGGTTATATGGTGTCTTGATATTGATAATTATGTATTTATGGATTGCTATGGTAATTGTTGTTGGTATATGGTATTGGAGGAGGCCCTTGTTACAAGGGAGATGCTGCCCAAATTTACGTAAACGAGCTACTAGCTTAAGTCATAGACTTAGCCTTTGCTCAGCACTGATTTTGAATCTCCTTATACTATGATAGATTGAGTTGACTTGTTTGAAGAGTTACTTGGAAGTGATTAAGGACTCAACGGGTTTAAGGTATGTTAAGGCACTTTCTTCTTTCTTTTGGCATGATCTAAAATGAAATGAACATAAACGATATGCTATTTCATAATGACTCTATTCCTAGCAACTAAGGTTGTCCATGTTGTTCTTTCCTTATAAAATTATTCTAAACAAGTGTGTATGATCCTTAAATCCTACTAAGGTTCATATTGATGGTAGGGATGTCCATAATGTTCTTAAGTCACTCCAAAAGGTTTAGAATGTGATTCCCTGAGTTGAGCATGCATTATATATATGTATCTATTTTACTCTACCGAGCCGCGCTATAGTCAGCCGGGTACGGAACCTATTGTGCAACCACTAATCAGTTGGGTTTACCGAGCTCCACGTGGCCGGGTACGATTCTACCGAGCCTTATGATGGCCAGGTACGTTTTTACCGAGTCCTCTTTGAGGCCGGGTACGATATGATGATGATGATGCCCACAGAGGCGAATGTTTTTGAAAAGTTCATGTATATTGTCATGGGCTGCTTTACAGACATGCCCCATGACCCCTTGGCCGTGCCCCATGGCGGCCTAGCAAGCCTCACAATACCTAGTGCCATGGTCGGCTCCGTGGTCTTGGCTGCGCCAAGTGACAAGCGCGCATGTGCCTCTGTCGCCCCACCGATGCCTCTCGCCAGCGCCCAAGGGCTGACCAATGACAACAGCGCCGCGCGCAGATCTTGATGCCTCGCCAGCGCCCAGCTGCAGGCCCATTCCAACAGCGCCTCGCGCACAGACCCTGATGCCAAGCACCAGTGCCCAGCCTCAGGCCAGCACATCAAGTGTCGCGCGCGCCCACAGCAACGCGCGCGCAGACCCTAACCCGCAAGACAAAGATGCTGCCATCGGACTTAGTTTTTCCTTGTAATAATCTAAGTCCTTTTCATTGTAATCATAGGCTAGTTTACATCATTTTCATTTCAGTGTGCTTCTACAGCTTTATTAGGACTAGTCTTGTAATGTTAGTTTATTTTTTTTAAGCATTATTAAGGGGGACCAAATAATCAAACATTTCAATCAGCATTTTCTGGTGTCTCTCCCCCTCGACACCACATCATTGTAATCATCATTTTCAGTCATCAATAAAATCATCATCAGCATTCAAAACCCAATTCTCTCTCAGCTTCCGCAATTGCTCACGACATTGGTTTTCCCGCATGGCACTGACAATCTAGTCTAGCGTGCGGCGAGGACCTCATTGGCGGACAGCAACCGCACTGACATCGGTTGCTTAGCCTTACGTTTCCCTTCCAAAGATCATCAGGAAGGCGTTGCGTAACAGTTGGTATCAGAGCCTAGGCTCGACATCGGACGAGGGAACACATTTGCCATCATCACCATTTCTGACCATGGTGAATCATGGGGAGCGTCTAGCATCCCTAGAAGAGACGGTTGACCGATTACGACCCATCGTGGATACAGTGCCTGATCAAAACAACAACCTAGTGCAAAGGTTGGACGACTTGGACCGCCGAATGTGGCAGGCCGAAAATGACATTGCAAGCATCAGTCGTGACTCCGACGAGGACCGACAAACGGCAGCCATCGAAACTGCCAATATTCATGGCAAATTTGAGGACCTCAAACAGGAGCGTGCCGACGATTTAGCCCATCAGCAACATGAGGCAGACAGACTAACTGCCATGCAGCAAACCATAAACGACTTGACAGACAAGCTCAACGTTGTCAATGCTGCCTTACAGAGCCTACTTCGAGAAGGTGACCATCACATCAGGGGTGCATCAAACCTCACCCCCATTCCACAAAAGCTTAAGATACCGGAGCCAAAGCCATACGACGGATCCCGGGATGCTAAAGAAGTGGAAAACTTCATCTTCGACGTCGAACAATACTTCGATGCTGTGGGCCATTTGGAGGAATCCAAAAAGGTAGCGACTGCTGCCATGTATCTTCAGGGCGATGCCAAACTTTGGTGGCGAGTCAAATACGAAGCCATCAAGGCCGGTGAAGATACTCTTCAGACATGGGATGAAATGAAGGTAGCCATACGCCTGCAATTCTTTCCCGAAAATGTGGAATACAATGCAAGGAGAAAGCTACGGGACCTCCGCCACACCAAATCAGTGAGGGAGTACGTGCGCGAATTCTCCGCACTCATGCTAAACATACGCGACATGGGGGACAAAGACAAACTCTTCGCATTCATAGAAGGTTTGAAACCTCATGCCCGTATGGAACTACAGCGACAACGGGTAGACACCCTGCCCAAGGCCATTCAAGATGCAGAATGCCTTGGCGACTATCATTTGGGAACTCAGAATGACAGGCCCCAGCCGTCTGTCCGAGGGGGATCCAACGGGCACCATCCCAGCAATGGAGGCCCAAGCAAAAGTGGGGGAGATCGGAGTGCATCCAAAACTAAGACTCCTCCCTCCAACAGCAACAGTGCTACATCCATCAACAACAATCAGGGGAGAAAGCCTCCCTCAGAGTGCCGTCATTGCGGCGGGGCACATTGGAACAATGAATGCCCAAACATCAAGGTCAATGCTCATCAGACTGTCGAGGATGAGACAGATGCATCAGACACATCTGAAGACAACCAGGTAGGCGCCTTCAATGCAATTGTTGGCTCTATCCCACATGCCTTAGCGGGGACCAGTGCATGTCCTCCTAAGAAAACATCAGTCCCTATCACCAAGAAAGGGAAAGAAAAGATGGACGAGAGGCCTCCTAAACAAGCGAGGACCCGAATGTTCGTCGAATTGAAAGTGAACGGCAAGCCCCTTCACGCATTGATAGACACGGGTGCCACCCATAACTACTTGTCATCAACGCAAGTAGAGCGCCTAGGTCTTGTGGTACAAAAGAGCAAAGACCGCGTCAAGGCTATCAACTTACCACCTCAGACATTGGGTGGAACAGCTACAAATGTCCCAGTGAAACGTGGCCCATACAAAGGAAGCATCGACCTGCGCATCGCAATCATAGATGACTTCGACATCATAGTGGGTTTGGAGTTCATGAGGCAAACCAACACCATTCCAGTACCATTTGCCAACATGCTCCTGATGATGGGAGAAAACGGGGCCAAGCCCTGCACCATACCATGCTTTCCCATAAAGATGGTCGCTGAAAACATCTCGGCCATGCAGTTGGAGAAGGTAGTCAACAGACATGAACCTCAGGTTCAGGCTACCCTTCGCAGCAACAATCAGCCATCATGTCATCGGCCTCAAAAGACTGGTGACGCTCATCATCGTGTGAAGACTGGTCAGCCATGCCACAAGGACAAGTCGGATCACTCATCACAGCCGGGACCCTCGCAGCCATCACATGTCCCTCAGAGACCATGGGAAAGTGTTTCCCTCAGATTCATCACGGGATTACCCCAAGTCGGCAATCTTGCATCCATCATGGTTGTCATAGATCAGTTCTCAGACTATGCAACTTTCATAGCAGCCCCGCAAAACATCTCAGCAGAAGATGCAGCTCGACTCTTCTTCTCGCACATTGTCAAACATTGGGGCCTGCCCAAAAACATTGTTAGTAGGCGCGACTCACGCTTCACTAGCAACTTTTGGACCCATCTCTTCAGGTGCTTTGGGTCAACATTGAGTCTCAACACAGACATCCATCCACCATCGGATGGCCAGACAGACCGGTTCGATGACATGCTGGAGGAATATCTCCGCAACTTCGCAACCGGATCACAGAAGCATTGGGTGAAGCTCCTGGATGCTGCTCAACTGTGTTTCAATTCTCAAAAGGACCATCATACAAACAAGAGCCCTTTTGAAATTGTTACCGGACAGCAACCGCTTCTCCCGCAAACGGTGAATGCATCAACCATGCTGAAATCTCCTCGAGCTGCCAACTTCTCGAGTGAATGGGAGCGCAACATGGGGATAGTGCGGAGCTATCTCATCAAAGCCCAAGAGCGGGCAAAACGGTTCACCGAACAGAAGCTTTGCTTTGCCCAACATCAACCAGGGGACAAAGTAATGCTATGCATCCCAAAGCGGTACTTGTTTGCAGAAAGGACCCATGACCCTCGCCTGCAACAAAAATACATCGGGCCCCTGCCCATTGAAAAACGCATTGGGAAGTCCACATACCAGGTCAAAACTCCATCCCGGTGGAAGATCCATCCAGTCTTCCATGTCAGCCGCATGAAATCATTGCTTCGCTACAACAGCAAGCTAAAAGAACAGAGGGGCACAGACCTCCCATCCAACAACCATCAGAATCATCATCATCATCATCATCATAAGGCTCCGAGGACGGCGCCAACTCAGGTAGGGGAGAATGTCATGGGCTGCTTTACAGACATGCCCCATGACCCCTTGGCCGCGCCCCATGGCGGCCTAGCAAGCCTCACAATGCCTAGCGCCATGGTCGGCCCCGTGGTCTTGGCTGCGCCAAGTGACAAGCGCGCATGTGCCTCTGTCGCCCCACCGATGCCTCTCGCCAGCGCCCAAGGGCTGGCCAATGACAACAGCGCCGCGCGCCCTGACAATGCCACGCGCGCAGATCCTGATGCCTCGCCAGCGCCCAGCTGCAGGCCCATTCCAACAGCGCCTCGCGCACAGACCCTGATGCCAAGCACCAGTGCCCAGCCTCAGGCCAGCACATCAAGTGTCGCGCGCGCCCACAGCAACGCGCGCGCAGACCCTAACCCGCAAGACAAAGATGCTGCCATCGAACTTAGTTTTTCCTTGTAATAATCTAAGTCCTTTTCATTGTAATCATAGGCTAGTTTACATCATTTTCATTTCAGTGTGCTTCTACAGCTTTATTAGGACTAGTCTTGTAATGTTGGTTTATTTTTTTAAGCATTATTAAGGGGGACCAAACAATCAAACATTTCAATCAGCATTTTCTGGTGTCTCTCCCCCTCGACACCACATCATTGTAATCATCATTTTCAGTCATCAATAAAATCATCATCAGCATTCAAAACCCAATTCTCTCTCAGCTTCCGCAATTGCTCACGACATTGGTTTTCCCGCACGGCACTGACAATCTAGTCTAGCGTGCGGCGAGGACCTCATTGGCGGACAGCAACCGCACTGACATCGGTTGCTTAGCCTTACGTTGCCCTTCCAAAGATCATCAGGAAGGCGTTGTGTAACAATATATATGTATTATGCATTTCATGTCAGTAGCCCCCAGAGGCACTAAGATGTTACAGGTTGTATCTCCTCTATCTCTCCTTACATTACTGTTCTTGTTTATGCTCTGCTGCCTAACATACTCGGTACTTTATTCGTACTAACGTCCCTTTTGCATGGGGACGCTGCGTTTCATGCCCGCAGGTCCCGATTGATAGGTTGATAGTCCTCCAGTAGGCTATCAGCTCAGCGAAGGTGTTGGTGCACTCCACTTGCTCTGAAGTTGCCTATTTGGTCAGTATGCTTTGGATATGTATTTATTGGTATGGCGAGACCCTGTCCCGACCTTTATGATTTGATGTACTCTTAGAGGCTTGTAGACAGATGTCAGGTATATGGATAATTGTATGGCCTTGTCGGCCTATGTTTCGAGTTTACTAATGGTCATGTCGGCCTTATAGGCCCGTATGTCACATATATTAGTTTGTATATCATGTTGGGTCTTCATATGTTGAGTATTCCCTTATGTTTTATTCTTGTTATCTCATGACGGTTTTTCTGGCTCATTTACTCATGATAACATGATAAAAAAGATATGTTACGTTGGTACTCGGTTGAATAAGGCAACGGGTGCCCGTCGCGGCCCTTTCGGTTTGGGTCGTGAGAGAGAGCTTATATACTATATACTATATTATACTATATATATCGAATATACCTTGATGTATAATAAACTATACTATATATATAGTATAGTGTATTATATATACACTTAGTATATATAATACACTTAGTATATATATACTATACTATACTATGCACTAAGTATTAGTGCATTAGCTAATATTATATCGAATATAGCTTATATATATATATATATATACATATATTAATTGATATAAGTTGAGACGTTTTAATTCATTGTTAATATATATATATATATATATGCATATGAGTGGGTTATAAGTCGATAAATCAATTTACAAGTGTATCAATACCTAAAAGAACCCGTCCCTGTGTTCCGAGCACTTTATATATATATATATATATATATATATATATATATATATATATATATATATATATATATATATATATAGAGAGAGAGAGAGAGAGAGAGAGAGAGAGAGAGAGTATATACTATATACTATATTATACTATATATATCGAATATACCTTGATGTATAATAAACTATACTATATATATAGTATAGTGTATTATATAATACACTTAGTATATATATACTATACTATACTATGCACTAAGTATTAGTGCATTAGCTAATATTATATCGAATATAGCTTATATATATATATATATATACATATATTAATTGATATAAGTTGAGACGTTTTAATTCATTGTTAATATATATATATATATATATATATATAAATACAAAAGTAATTTTTAATTTTGACCATTGTTGACCTGAAAAGAGACCAACTTTGGTCACTAAATATACATAAATTTAAATTAGCGACCAAAGTTGTTCGCTAAATTTAAATCAGATTTATTTATATTTTAAGTAATATTTAAAATAATAATATAATTGTTAAACATTAGAATTGGGTCCCAGATTAGCGATCAAAATTGGTCGCTAAATTTGGTCGCTAAATTTGAATTATATTTTTTAAAATAAAAATATAATTATTAAAATTTTATAACTGGGTCCCATTTTTGGTGACCAAAGTTGGTCGCTATCTGCTTACCCCTTATTTACCGACCAACTTTGTAACGACCCGACCGGTCGTTTTGAACTTTTGCACTTTGATCGCTAGTCTTCGGGCATGACTTGCCCCGTGTATATATTATGCCTTATGTAAATCAATTGTTTTGGTTTTCAGGGTAATCGGAATGAAGTTGGAAGAACAGTCCTCAGTTTGAAGCCTTAAATTTGAAAGGTTTGACCAAAATTTGACTTATGTGTATTTGATCTCGGATGGAAATTTTTATGATTTGGTTAGCTCCGTTAGGTGATTTGGGACTTAGGAGCGTGATCGGAATGCATTTTGGAAGTCCGTGGAAGGATTAAGCTTGGATTGGCGAAATTGATATTTCGGCGATTTCTAGTTGATAGGTGAGATTTTGATATAAAGGTCGGAATGAAATTCCGAGAGTTGCAGTAGCTTCGTTATGTCAGTTATGACTTGTGTTCAAAATTTGGGGTGAATCGGACCTGATTTGATATGTTTCGGCGTTGTTTGTGGAATTTGAAATTTCTAAGTTCTTAACCTTGAATCCGAAGTTGATTTGGTGTTTTGATGTTGTTTTGAGTGATTCGAAATCTCGATAAGGTGTTAATGATGTTATGGGAGGTGTTGGTATGTTTGGATTGAGGTTTGAGGACCTTGGGTGTGTTTCGGGTGAGTTTTGAGCGAGTCCGGACATTCCTGAACTTAGAAATTGGATGGGCGCGGAAGTTTTAGTGCTGGGCGCGGTGGTTTAATGTTGGGCACGGAAAATGGTCGCGGTCCGCGGTCATGAAGATCTGCAGATCGTCGGTCCAACTTCGGAAGCTCATATCATTTAATCCAAAAGGAATTTTGAGATGATTCAAAATCGAAAGTTGTAGCTCTTCGTGTCTAGTTTCCAGAAAGATAAAGATATCGCAATTTGGGCATCTGTAGAAAAGGTTATGGCCAAAATACTAAAGCCTGTCACTGCAGAGGAAGGCCTGTGCGGCCGCGGTTGTGTTTGCGCGGACCGCACTGGCTTGCGCGGACCGCAGTCGTTTTGGTGCGGCCCGCAGAGGCTGGAACCTGAGGGGTACCCTATAAATACGTGGTTTTGGGTTTTATTTAATATTTTGACCTAGAGAGCTCGGATTTTGGCGATTTTTCGAAGGTTTTCAAGAAATTCATCGGGGTAAGTGATTTTAACTAAGATTTGACTAGAATACATGAATCTATCACTAAATTCATCATTTAATTCGTGATTTGGGATGGAATTTAGGAAGAAAATTGTGAAACCTTCCAAAAATGTAAAATGATGAGTTGAAGGACCAAAAGGTATCGGAATTGGATAATTTTGGTATGGTTAGACTCGTGAGGATATGAGGATTCTGAAAATGTAAATTTTACTCAATTCCGAGACGTGGACCCGGGGCTCGAGTTATGCTAATTTCGGGATTTTTGATATTTTTCGAATGTTTTCGCTTGGGCTATGTTCCCTTAGCATGTTGTGACCTATTCGTGCTGATTTTGGATAGATTCCACGCGCGTGGAGGCCAATTTTAGAGGCAAGGGCATAGCGAGCTAGAGTTTTGGCCAGTTTGATGTGAGTAATTGTCACGACCCAAAAATCCCTCCGAAGGAGTCGTGATGGCACCTAGTCTCTAAACTAGGTAAGCCTAAAATTTACTGAAATAACATTGATATTTATTAACTTCAAATGAAATTTCACTAAACAATTTACAATTTCCAAAACCGGTAGTACAAGTCATAAGCCTTTCTAGGAGTAGTCATACAACATAATTACATCACTATTCCGAAACAAAGGGAACAAATGGAAATAAGTACAATTGAAGATGACTCTGAGGACTACGAATGCTACAGCAGGTTTACCTTGAGTCTCCACCGCAATGAATAGCTACTATCGATCAAATACCTGGATCTGTACACAAAAATGTACAGAAGTGTAGTATCAGCACAACCGACCTCATGTGCTGGTAAGTGCCTAGCCTAACCTCGGCGAAGTAGTGACGAGGCTAGGACCAGGCTACCAAATAAACATGTGCAATATAGTGTACAAAAATAATACGAAGCAGGTACCGATGATGGAAACAATGATCAACCAATGATATAAAAAGCAGGTAACAAGGATACCATAAATGTTTCTCAACAATTAATAAATACAAGTGCAATCATCTAATCAAGTCCTTCAAATATAAATCTTTCACCAATTAATCCTTCAAGTAATAATCTTTAAGATAATATGCTTTTCAATAAATATCTTTTGAATATATTTCCTTCAAATAAATCTCTTTCAAATAAGCATCTTTCGAATATAATTCTTTCGAGTAAAGGTCATCTTGTGACACCTCATTTCATAATCATAATTAATATAGGTCTTAACCCACTTTTATATTTTTCACGACATTTCGTGCCCGTATTTATATCACAACCGCACGGACAACTCACGTGTCATTAAATAAAATCATAATATTTTTCCCTGGTACCTCGTGCCTATATCATAATCTGTCATTAATAAAAATCATCATATTTTTCTCGGCACCTTGTGCCCACATGTCTCTGTCTCACATTTCGCAACAACATTCTCATGTTACTCAATTCATAGGGTCCATAATCCAATACAATTAAAAATGTTCAAAGAGCCTCATTTACTTAATATAACGTAGAGTACAACTTCCAACCCAACTAGAAAATAAACAAGAAAAGATGAAGTTATTTTTAGAAATCGTTTGAATAAAGAAAATACCCTTTTTAATTAAAGTACAATTGTTGAAAATTTAAGTATTGAAAGCTTTATATAAATGCGGCGAGATATTGAAAACAATATGGCTTACAACACAAGATATCACAACACAGTAAAGGACTCTAAACAGTTAATACACTTGAAATGTTAATAACAAAAAAAACACAACAAATAGAAAGTGCACAGCATCACCCTTCATGCTTTTACTCTCATCCTCACCATACACGGCATCACCCTTCGTGCTTTACACTCTTCTTCACCATACACGGCATCACCCTTCGTGCTTTACACTCTTCCTCACCCAAGGAACATTCACAAAGCAATCCAGGCAAGGAAGTCAATAATATCAGGTATTAACAAGAAACCAATAAAAGAATATAAGGAAAGCCATAATTCAATTATCAACAAGAATCAGGAAAATAAAGGACAAGTGCACGGCATCACCCTTCGTGCTTTTACTCTCGTCCTCACCATAAAAATCAATATATTCTGCACGGCATCACCCTTCGTGCTTTTACTATCATCCTCACCATAAAATCAATATAATCGGCACGGAATTGTACATCGTGCGACACGACATCACCCTTCATGCTTTAACACTCTTTCCTCACCATATGAATAATATAAATGTGCACGGCATCACCCTTCGTGCTTTATCGCTCTTCCTCACCCAAGCAACAATCACAAAGCAATTTGGGCAAGGCAAAATCAAAAATATCACAATTTGAGCCAATGCTCTATAATGTTCAACAATTCAATTCTCAACTTGAGCCAATGCTCTGTAATGTTCAACAATTCAATCCCAGCAAGGGAACAATAGTACAACAATCAAATCCCGGCAAGGGAAACAACATCAAAACAATAACATCCCGGCAAGGGAAACAACATCAAAACAATAATATCCCGGCAAGGGAAACAACATCAAAACAATAACATCCCGGCAAGGGAACAACATCAAAACAATAATATCCCGGCAAGGGAAACAACATCAAAACAATAATACTTCCACAAGTCATATTCCTCAATAGAAATTATCATATAGAGCATATACACTACGAAACGGAGTCAGGTTAATCAAAGTATAAGACTCACGGGCATGCTTGACACCAACGTATAGATACTCTTCACCATGCCTATACGTTGTACTCCACAATTAACATGTAATAAATAAGACACAATTCCTAATCCCTCAAGCTAAGGTTAGACCAAACACTTACCTCGCTTGGCAACCAATTCAAAATTCCAACAAGTCTTTGCCTCGCGAATTCGTGCCCAAAATTCTCAAATCTAGTCATAAACAATTCGATTCTGTCAATAAAAATTATAGGAATTAATTCCACATGAAATTCTACATTTTCCATTAAAATCCGAAATTGCACTAAAAATTTGCCCATGGGGCCCATGTCTCGGAACCCGCCAAATATTACGGAATATGAAACCTCATCCAACCACGAGTCTAACCATACCAAAATTACTAAATTTCAATAACATTTTGACCCTCAAATCCTCAAATCTATCCGAGAGAGTTTTCAAACTCTTTCAACTAAATTCACAGATTTAGTATCAAAACTAGTAATAGATTCGGGTAATCTAACCAAAATTAAGTTAAGAACACTTACCCCGTTGTTTTCTCTGAAAATCTGCCGAAAATCGCCTCTTCCCGAGCTCCAATTTGACAAAAAAGGAAAATTAAGAATCTGCCCAGAAAATGTTGGGGCCACTGTTCACACGTTCGGGTACTGTTCACGAGGTACTGTACACAGTACTGTTCACAGGGTACTTTTCACGGGGTGCTGTTCACGGTACTGTTCACGATGCTGTAAAAAAACAGCAGCTTCCCAAAAAGAATTTCAGCAGTTTTTCTACCCGTTGACCTTCCGAAATCCACCCGAGGCCCTCGGGACTTAAACAAAATACACCAACAAATCCTAAAACATGATGCGGAGTTAGTCGAAACCTCAAATCGCATCAAATAATGCTAAAACCGTAAATCACATCCCAATTCAAGCCTAATGAAACTAAGAATATCCAACTTCTATATTTGATGCAAAAACCTATCAAATCAAGTCCGGTTGACTTCAAATTTTGCACACAAGTCATAAATGACATAACGAAGCTATAAAAATTTTCAGAACTGGATTCCGATCCCGATATCAAAAAGTCAACTCTCCGGTCAAAATTAAGAAATCTTTATCCTTAGATTTCTAGATTCCGTTAAATGGCGATAATTTGATCTAGGAACCTCCAGATTCATTTTCGGGTATATGACCAAGTCCCAAGTCATGATACGGAACTACCGGAATGGTCAAAACTTTTATCCAGGTTCGTTTGCTCAAAATGTTGACCGAAGTCAACTCAGTTGAGTTTTAAAGCTCTAGTTCCCAATTTAGTCCATTTTTCACATAAAAACCTTCCGGAAAATTATACGGATTGCGCACGCAAGTCGAGGAATTATTGATACCGCTTTTCAAGGTCTTACAAATACTGAGATGGTTATTTAATTTAAAGATGACATTTTGGGTCATCACATTCTCCACCTCTAAAACAAACGTTCGTCCTCGAACGTACTAAGAATTATTCTCAAGTTACCAAATTGATGATTTTACTTTTACACAATTATTCGTGGTTGATCCCACATTATCGCATTCGACATAAGTCCGACAACACAATTTCAATTGAGTTCATTTCCTTTATCCATATTCGTAAACTTCAAGACCAAATTGCTTACACTCTAATCATTTCTAGAAAGGTCCGATTTTTACGTCAACACACGATATTAGTCCAGACTGGCTATAGCAACTCGTGCCTACGCACCCATCAAATACGAGCTATTACATTCTCCCCCACTTAGGGTCATTCATCCTTGAATGAGAAGTAGAGTCCGTCTTCAAACACATAATGTAACTTATCTCTTTCTTTGCACATCTCAATATCCCAAATTTTTCTAACTCCCATATTTTTCAGAAATTTCGGCAGAGTCTCCCCTGTAATTAGGCCTATCCACCTGTCAGAGTAACACCCAAACAACTCCTAACCACATGTCCACAACCCAACAACGCACCACAAAGTATATATCAATAACACTAATCTCCGCATTACAAGCACGCCATTATCACAATGATATCTTGACATAAAATGTATCATATTGTCACGACCCAAATCCCGGTCGTGATGGCGCCCAGCACACTACTAGGCAAGCCCGACCATTATTCAACACTTAACCCAATTTATCGAAAATAGCGGAAAGAAATATCAATTAAGCAAGATTAAAGTACTGAAGATTTTAACAAAATACACAATATAATCTTACTAGGACCCGATGTCACGAATCTGAGCCTCTAGAATACAGAATATCATCCTAATACATGGTATATCCAAAGTCTGATAATGCGGAAATAAAGAGATAGGATAGGAGGGAGAAGATCAATGGCTGCGAACGCCGTGCAGCTACCTCGATACTCCCAGAGGCTGGATCTGCGGATCAACTGGATCTACTGAGCCTGAGACTGCCCTGGATCTGCACACAAGGTGCAGGGAGTAAAGTGAGTACTCCGACCCAGTGAGTAATAAAATTAACTACAGTCCGAAGATAAGAAAATCCAGTAAATACACAACGTAAACTAAAATCCAAATATACAGCAACATATGGAACTGAGCAGCTAAACACCAGTATAAATACAAATACATGGATGTAATGCAATGTATATGATGGTACATTCCAGTACCCACTGCGGCGTTCAGCCCGAGCCATCCATATTTATTTATCATCGACGGCGCTCACTTGGGGTGTGTACAGACTCCGGAGGGGCTCCTACAGCCCAAGCGCAATATCTTGGTCAGTCATTGTTACCTGACCGGTCAGCCATTGTTACCTGACCAATTTATATCACACAGTTCCATTGTTACCACTGTTCAAGTATATCACACAGTGTCATTGTTACCACTATTTCAAGTATATCACACAGTGTCATTGTTACCACTGTTTCAAGTATATCACACAGTGTCATTGTTACCACTGTTTCAAGTCACTTTATAATCAGTCCAGAAAATAATATAATAAGCCCCTTGGGCATTTACAAAACAGAAGTTCCCAGCCCGGAATACATTTAAAAATATCATTTAAGTTTTCAACACATCAGTCCAGAAAATAATATAATAAGCCCCTTGGGCATTTACAAAACAGAAGTTCCCAGCCCGGAATACATTTAAAAATATCATTTAAGTTTTCAACACTTAGAATTATGGCTGAGTTTGCAAAACAACATTTAAAACCTTGGACTGAAATTAAATGATATGCAAATCATGCTAAGCAGTAATATTAATCCTCGAAGGATTTTACAAATCGGCACAAGGCCCCAAACATGGCATCAAGCCCAGTAATATCAATGAAGTATGTGTATCAATCACCAGTATAGTATAAACATCACACGAGATGGACCAAGTCACAATCTCCAATAGTATCCAACCCCGCACTCACCATGGAGAGCGTGTCACGCCTCAATATACCTTTACGATGTGAAAGTCCGGGGTTTCAAACCCTCAGAACAACATTTACATCTATTACTCACCTCTAACCGGCCGTAGACTAGTCCACAATGCCCTTTCCTCTTGAATCGACCTCTTCGTGCTTCGAATCTAGTCAAAACCACAACGAATACGTTACAATAGGCTAAGGGAATAAAACCCAATCGAAAAGACTCAAAAAATGTCAAAATCCCGAAATTAGCAAAACCGAGCCCCGGGCCCACGTCTCGAAATTCAGAAATTTTTACATCAATACGACCCTTATCTCGCCACGAGTCTATACATACCAAATTCACAAAAATCGGAGTTTATTTGACCGCTCAAATAACCATTTAATTCTCTTAAGTTTCAAGCCCTAAACCACCATTTTTGTTCATAAATTACTTGAGTTTTCAGCTCTAATCCATGTATTTAACTTGGAAATAAGTAGAAACAACTCACCTTTGATGCTTGATGAAATCCCCCTTGAAATTCTCTCCAAAATAATCCAAGCCAAATGAAAGAAATGAAAGAAATAAGCCAAATCCGTGTTTAAAAGATTCTGCCCGTGCTTCGTCGAGTTGTACCTTGCACTTGTTCTATACAAGTTGTACATTCTATTAAAATTGTTCCTTATCGGACACCATCTGTTTATACACCCATAACGTCTTGTATAAATATCCAAATGACAAACGGTTTGAAGATTTAGAAACTAGACTCAAAGATCTTTAATTTTATAGGTTGTACACCATATAACTCTTTATATATCCCGAGATATGAGCTTCTAAAACGGCTCCATGAAATCAGAATTTTTTTGGAGAAACTGCTCCACCAGTCATCTTCATTCAATCATAACTTTCTCTACGAATGTCCAAATTACAATTTCTTTAACATTCTAGAAACTATATACAAAGGGATACACCTTTCGTTTTTGAATCATCTCAAAATTCCTTATAGATCAAAAGATATAGGTCTCCGAAGTACGCTCCACGACTGCACATTGCTGTCCAAAGACAGCTTAGCAGCAAAAATTGCAGCAGCTTTTATTTTCACTAAAAAGGCTCTAACTCCATCATACGAACTCGGAATTAGACGATTCTTGTTCCTATGAGTCCCAAATAATAATACGAACACAACCCCTCAATAGAAACTCAATTCGGAGCTCGTTTGCCCAGTTCAATATCCTATTTCGCTCGTTAAACAATTAACTCACATTTCACGTCAAAAACCCAATCGCGACTAGATGAAATTAAACCAAAATTTCCAGATCAGTCCTATAATTAATTATTTTAATTCTGGAAGTCTCAAAATCAAATTTGGATCTCTAGAACTAAAAATAGACCCTTGGATCATTACAAGCTTATGCTCAAAATGGCAAAACTCTTCCAAAAACTCTTCCAAAACTTATCCGAGCCTCATGGGACCCCGACCAAAAATGCCAACATAATTTATAACATCATTAAAACCTGCTCAAATCATCAAAATACCTCAAACAACATCAAATTAATCAAAACTCATCGAATTCAAGCCTAAGTTTCCAAAAACGTCCGAAAATACACTTTTGATCAAAAACCCAACCAAACGATGTCCGAATGACCTGAAATTTTGCACACAAGTCACATTCGACATTACGGACTTGCCCCATATTTCGGAACCGCATTCCGACCCCGATATCAAAATTTCCACTTCCGGTCGAATTTTCTCAAAAACCTTCAAATTTCTATATTTAGCCAAATGACTTCAAAATGACCTCCGTACATCCGAATTCACTTCCGATCGCGCTCCCAACTCCAGAATCACCATACGGATCTATTCCCAGACTCGGAATCACAAACGGACATCTATAAAACTGAAATGCCTTCCAACCCAAAATTTATGAAATTCTTCTAAAGTACTAACTTTCACAATATACGCCGAAATGCTCACGGGTTACCCAAAACCAAATCCGGACATACGCCCAAGTTCGAAATCAACATACAAACATGCTGGAACTTTCAGATCCCAATTCCGAGGTCGTTTACTCAAAATTCTAATCCTAGTTCATTTCTTCAATTTTAAGCTTTCAAAATGAGAATTTCCATTTAGATTTGACTCCAAACTTCCTGAATTTTAATTCTGACCATACACACAAGTCAATATACCTGAAATGAAGCCGCTCATGGCCTCAAACTGCTGAATGACGCGCCGGAGCTCAAAACGACCGGTCGGGTCGTTACAATCTCCCCCACTTAAACATACGTTCGTCCTCGAACATGCTGAGAACTACACTGAAGTAGTCCACAATCACTTGTTTAACTCATCATGCACCTTCCCATGCTACCACTACTCCGTTGAGCACATTAGCTCGATAATTCTATAGATATACTTATTTATTCAAGCAAATAAGCCATTAGGCCCAATTCCAACATCCTGAATTTCCATGCCAAGCCTGTTTCCATCATACGACCACCATATCAATCTCCACATGCTGTACCCAAACATGACTGCATAACTTTGCTGAATTCACACTTTGCATCACTTACTCATAGAACCACAATAACATTCTTTAAACATAATGGTCGAAATTACATGAATCTGATGCTCCCATTGCATCTCATGATCTACACAGGTCTTGCTCTAGTTTTTTTTATATATTTTTTTTCAACACCGATACGACCGAAGAGATGTGCCGAAATTCACAACCAATTGCTGAATCAACAATTCATTGGATCTACACTCCTGACAAGTTCCATTACCTTGTCCCAAACCAAAGAATGATCTTTGCTCTATAATATAGTTCATATAATCAGTTTGCACTGACCCCAAATCTAGTAACCTCGTCTCACCCAGCACGAACTGCTCAGGCAATAAGCCACCTCAGATATAATCAAAAATCCCACAAGGCACCACAATGTGCCAGTATGCTATCAATTTGAACGCGATACAGAAAGAAGGCGAACTCTAGAAGGAACTACTCAACTCGCACACTAACATAGACTTCCTCAGAAAACAGGGAAACAGAACACACAAAAGAAAATATGGGCACTGAACTGAACATCACACTGTTGCGGCGTGCAACCCGATCCAAACAACATACCCATGGCGGTGTGCCACCCGTTCCACATATAGAACTTCACATAAGGAGATATACGTCGAGCTGAATAGCTCATCATATCAAAATACCGAACATCGGTCATAAACACACTAAGGTGCATAATATCATTCCCAAGGAAACATATAGCGCTATAGGCTACAAACTCAAGCACAACTGAGGTGCGATACATGATCTAAGTCTCATCCTGCTCATATAACATCACTGCTGAGCGGAACCTCAACACATAAGGAATTTACAAGCTGTCTCACAACTCATACTGTGCAATATATCTTTACATGAATTAATTAACCACGAAATAAGACTGCGACTATCCTTCTATAAAGAGCGCATTGCTGAAATAAACACAAATGGCCTGACGTAAGGCTCACTTCTACATTTAAATCAATCCATCGACCTCTAGTCGATCCTGATCGTGCCAAGCTAGGCCAATAATCTTTCACTGGTCCATAACCCAATAAATAGAGTGCCCTCCAGGCATAAATTCTTAAATGGATGATTTTACCAAAATCCTCATACTTAGTTTAAATTTCTAATTAATAAAGTGACTACATGTCACACTTATACAATATTCCTATGGGACAAGCTCCCACCATCTTTTGAAATAATTAACGGGTCTGCACATCCAAACCACTGGCTGCACTAACGCTGAAAAACGATCAAGAATCCCTAACCAGGATGCAAAGCCTTTCTCACAGAACACCGACCTTAGGTGATACTGATGTCAATACCCATCTTACTCGAAATACTGAAACTCATATACTGCTCATCCGAGATCGTGACATCACAGTCATTGACCAAACTGCAACCTTGGTCCTTATTTCAAATTCCATACCACTCACTGCACCTCACGTGCCAATATACGATAGACGCGATTTCCATCACAACTCTGGAACCGCCGATAGGATAATACTTCATCACATAAGACTTTCCATTTAACTCACTTCAGGAGAACTATAGCAGCATACATGCGAATCCTCATAATCGTCGAATATGCCAATCTCTAAGTAGTTGTCCAAGCCACCATAACACTTTCTGGGATCCGCCTACTCATAATAGGCCCTAACAAAAGCATGCTTCAGAATAACATCAATCATTGCGGCCAACAAGCCTCACATGCATAACTCGATCATGCTGGACGAACCGATCACTGACACCAGTATACCAACTCAACTATGGCTAATCAATCTACTTCCTTCCAATTTATCCTTGATTGCCTTAGAAATAATAATATCTCCCTGTAACACATAACTTATTTCAACCAACTCACCCCAAGTGACCTTAAATCACGAGACCATGCTGTCTCAAATACCATGACCATTTCATGTCTCTCAAATGCTACACCGCAAGTCAAAACATCATAGAACATTTTGTGCCTTTCTTCATAAGCTACTTCAAAAGCTTGACTCTTAAACGTACTTATAGACTCAAAATCATTAGGCACCACACTTTACCTCTTGAATTAACTAGGACCGCTATCGAGAGACACCCAGCTCTTACTTGGCCCCGAATGCAACCAACTCTTCTGAATTTTATAACATATGAATACCCTCTCGATAAAGCACCCAGAGGGATCACTTCCCTCGAAGCCTGCAGCTATACGAGGCATAAATCATGAATCTTCCATCAAGTCTTAACATGAGCCAATAAGGCTAACCATAGCATACATCCAACAATTCATTTACTCAAATTACCAGTCATGGTCCTTTTTCGTAGCTGCAATAACCCACCAATACGCCAATAACCAGAATTCACGCAAGTAATAAACCGTGCAATCAGCTAATCAACAGCAAGCTCCCCAACTTGGCTCGAAGCCATAGATCATAACACATATACTCTATTGTTGTCGTAATATCATGGTGAGATTAAACTCACTCCACAACTTGATAAAGCATCACAATGCATATCAATTACATAAATCTAAATTGATACATGGACATGTGTTGCACCTATTTGAATTATAACACATAGAAAATACCCTTCAACCCTCCATTATTGGGCTATTCAACCAAGTAGGAACATATTATTCCTTTAATATTTTTGACCTTCGAGGTGGTCTCCTTGACTCAACAATTTCGTCATAATACATTTACGGAAGCGATCTCAGCTCCCAGACTTATCTAACTAGGAGACACGAAAAATATTCTTCACGCGCCCATAACTCGGGCTACTCAACAAATCACAATAAGAAACGAATCACTTAATAGTTCATCTACTATCCAGTAGGCTTCTTCGCCACACCAAGTCGTACAAATACACCTCGCAACACTAACATACTCATCACGTGGATATCCAACCGCCATTCCGGCTAACAAGGACAATAATGAACATATGAGTTCAAAACACTTGCTCACAAAATCACCACCTCGGTACTCAAGCCATTGGCAAAGATTTGGCCTCAAGTCCTCCTAACTGGTCTAACTTCAAACTCACAGAGATTACACCTCGCCCCTCGATCGGGGAATCAAAAGCCATCGAGACACATCTGATACTGAGCGCCTGTTGTTGCATACGATCACGCAGAAGGAATTTCAAAAGTTTCTTTTCAAGCTGAATCGAGGACGCACGATAAGAATTCAAGAATGTGAAGTTTTCCTAAAGGTTCTGCATCCTCCCTCGGATAAGTACAGACGTCTCCGTACCGACCCACGAGACTCTACTAAACCGGCTCATGACTCGTGAGACCAAGTAACCGAGGCTCTGATACCAACTTTGTCACTATCCAAATCCCGGCCGTGATGGCGCCCAACACACTACTAGGCAAGCCCGACCATTATTCAACACTTAACCCAATTTATCAAAAATAGCGGAAAAAAATATCAATTAAGCGAGATTAAAGTGCTGAGGATTTTAACAAAATACACAATATAATCTAACTAGGACCCGGTGTCACGAATCTGAGCCTCTAGAATACAGAATATCATCCTAATGCATGGTATATCCAAAGTCTGATAATGCGGAAATAAAGAGATATGATAGGAGGGAGAAGATCAATGGCTGCGAACGCCGTGCAGCTACCTCGATACTCCCAGAGACTGGATCTGCTAATTAACTGGTTCTACTGAGCCTGAGACTGCCCTGGATCTGCACACAAGGTGCAGGGAGTAAAGTGAGTACTCCAACCTAGGGAGTAATAAAAGTAACTACAGTCCGAAGATAAGAAAATCCAGTAAATACACAAAGTAAGCTAAAATCCAAATATACAGCAACATATGGAACTGAGCAGCTAAACACCAGTATAAATACAAATACATGAATGCAATACAATGCATATGATGGTACATTTCAGTACCCACTGCGGCGTGCAGCCCGAGCCATCCATATTTATTTATTGTCGACGACGCTCACTGGGGATGTGTACAGACTCCTGAGGGGCTCCTACAGCCCAAGCGCAATATCTTGGTCAGTCATTGTTACCTGACCGGTCAGCCATTGTTACCTGACAAATTTATATCACACATTGCCATTGTTACCACTGCTCAAGTATATCATCCAGTGTCATTGTTACCACTATTTCAAGTATATAACACACTGTCATTGTTACCACTGTTTCAAGTATATCACATAGTGTCATTGTTACCACTGTTTCAAGTATATCACACAGTGTCATTATTACCACTGTTTCAAGTCACTTTATAATCAGTCCAGAAAATAATATAATAAGCCCCCTGGGCATTTACAAAACAGAAGTTCCCAGCCCGGAATACATTTAAAAATATCATTTAAGTTTTCAACACTTAGAATTATGGCTGAGTTTGCAAAATAGCATTTAAAACCTTGGACTAAAATTAAATGATATGCAAATCATGCTAAGTAGTAATATCAATCCTCGAAGGATTTTACAAATCGGCACAAGGCCCCAAACATGGCATCAAGCCCAGTAATATCAATGAAGTATGTGTATCAATCACCAATATAGTATAAACATCACACGGGATGGACCAAGTCACAATCTCCAATAGTATCCGACCCCGTACTCGCCATGGAGTGCGTGTCACGCCTCAATATAGCTTTACGATGTGAAAGTCTGGGGTTTCAAACCCTCAAAATAGCATTTACATCTATTACTCACCTCTAACCGGCTGTAGACTAGTCCGCAATGCCCTTTCCTCTTGAATCGACCTCTTCGCGCGTCGAATCTAGTAAAAACCACAACGAATACATTACAATAGGCTAAGGGAATATAACCCAATCAAAAAGACTCGAAAAATGTCGAAAATCCCGAAATTAGCAAAACCCGAGCCCCGGGCCCACATCTCGAAATTCAGAAATTTTTACATCAATACAACCCTTATCTCGCCACGAGTCTATACATACCAAATTCACAAAAATCGGAGTTCATTTGACCCCTCAAATCACCATTTAATTCTCTTAAGTTTCAAGTCCTAAATCACCATTTTTGTCCATAAATTACTTGAGTTTTCAGCTCTAATCCATGTATTTAACTTGGAAATAAGTAGAAATAACTCACCTTGAAATTCTCTCCAAAATAATCCAAGCCAAATGAAAGAAATGAAAGAAATAAGCCAAATCCGTGTTTAAAAGATTCTGCCCGTGCTTCGTCGAGTTGTACCTTGCACTTGTTTTATACAAGTTGTACATCCTATTAAAATTGTTCCTTATCGGACACCTTCTATTTAAACACCCATAACGTCTTGTATAAATATCAAAATGACAAACGGTTTGAAGATTTAGAAACTAGACTCAAAGATCTTTAATTTTATAGGTTGTACACCATATAACTCTTTATATATCCCGAGATATGAGCTTCTAAATCGGCTCCATGAAATCAGAAAATTTCTGGAGAAACTGCTCCACCAGTCATCTTCAATCAATCATAACTTTCTCTACGAATGTCCAAATTACAGTTTCTTTAGCTTTCTGGAAACTAGATACAAAGGGATTCAACTTTTGTTTTTGAATCATCTCAAAATTTCTTGTAGATCAAAAGATATATGTCTCCGAAGTACGCTCCACGACTGCACATTGCTGTCCAAAGACAGCTTAGCAGTAGAAATTGCAGCAGCTTTTATTTTCACTAAAAAGGTTCTAACTCCATCATACAAACTCGGAATTAGACGATTCTTGTTCCTATGAGTCACAAATAATAATACGAACACAACCCTTCAATCGAAACTCAATTCGGAGCTTGTTTGCCCAGTTCAATACCTATTTCGCTCGTTAAAAAATTAACTCACATTTCACGTCAAAAACCCAATCGCGACTAGATGAAATTAAACAAAAATTTCCAGATCAGTCCTATAATTCATGATTTTAATTCTGGAAGTCTCAAAATCAAATTTGGATCTCTATAACTAAAAATAGACCCTTGGATCATTACATGCTTATGCTCAAAACGGCAAAAATCTTCCAAAAACTCTTCCAAAACTTATCCGAGCCTCATGAGACCCCGACCAAAAATGCCAACATAATTCATAACATTATTAAAACCTGATCAAATCATCAAAATACCTCAAACAACATCAAATTAACCAAAACTCATCGAATTCAAGCCTAAGTTTCCAAAAACTTCCGAAAATACACTTTCGATCAAAAACCCGACCAAACGATGTCCGAATGACCTGAAATTTTGCTCACAAGTCACATTCGACATTACGAATTTGCCCCATATTTTGCAACCGCATTCCGACCCCGATATCAAAATTTCCACTTCCGGCCGAATTTTCTAAAAAACCTTCAAATTTCTATATTTAGCCAAATGATTTCAAAATGACCTCCGGACATCCGAATTCACTTCCGATCGCGCTCCCAACTCCAGAATCACCATACGGATCTATTCCCAGACTCGGAATCCCAAACGGACATCTATAACACTGAAATGCCTTCCAACCCAAATTTATGAAATTCTTCTAAAGTACTAACTTTCACAATATACGCCGAAATGCTCACGGGTTACCCAAAACCAAATCCGGACATACGCCCAAGTCCGAAATCATCATACGAACATGCTGGAACTTTCAGATCCCAATTCCGAGGGCGTTTACTCAAAATTCTAATCCTTGTTCATTTCTTCAATTTTAAGCTTTCAAAATGAGAATTTCCATTTATATTTGACTCCAAACTTCCTGAATTTTAATTCTGACCATACACACAAGTCAATATACCTGAGATGAAGCCACTCATGGCCTCAAACTGCTGAATGACGTGCCAGAGCTCAAAACGACCGGTCGGGTCGTTACAAGTAATATCAATCCTCGAAGGATTTTACAAATCGGCACAAGGCCCCAAACATGGAATCAAGCCCCGTAATATCAATGAAGTATGTGTATCAATCACTAGTATAGTATAAACATCACATGGTATGGACCAAGTCACAATCCCCAATCGTATCCGACCCCGCACTCGCCATGGAGTGTGTGTCACGCCTCAATATAGTGCTACGATGTGAAAGTCCGGGGTTTCAAACCCTCAGAACAACATTTACATCTATTACTCACCTCAAGACGGCCAAAAGTCTACTCCGCGATGCCCTTTCCTTTCGAATCGACCTCCTCGCGCGTCGAATCTTGCCAAAACCACAAGGAATATATTACAATAAGCTAAGGGAATATAACCCAATCGAAAAGACTCGAAAAATATCAAAAATCACGAAATTTGAAAAAACCCGAGCCCCGGGCCCACTTCTCGAAAAATTACAAAAATCACATCACCAGATTCCTCGTCTCTCCACGAGTCCGTACATATAAAATTTACAAAAATCGGAGTTCATTTGACCCCTCAAATCACCAAATCTTATTTTCAAATCCCTAGGCCTAAATCCTCAATTTTTCTACAATTTTCATGCTTAAATCCATACATAATTGATATACTTAACTCAAAATAGGTGGGGATAACTTACCTTCGCATTGATGATGAAAATCCCCTCTTGAAGCTCCCCAAAAATCGTCCATACTATGAAGAAATGAAGAAAAGTGAGCTAAATCCTTGTATAAAAGAATCTGCCTGTGCTTCGTCGAGTTGTACCTTGAACTTGTGCTATACAAATTGTACATCCTATTAAAATTGTTCCTTGTCGGACACCTTCTGTTTAAACACCCATAACGTCTTGTATAAATATCCAAATGACAAACGGTTTGAAGATTTAAAAACTAAATATCCAAATGACAAACGGTTTGAAGATTTAAAAACTAGACTCAAAGATCTTTAATTTGATAGGTTGTACACCATATAACTCTTTATATATCCCGAGATATGAGCTTCTAAAGTGTATCGTAAATTCTGCTGAAATTGCTCCAGCAGGCCCTTTCGATCCATCGTAACTTTCTGAGATGATATCCAAATCGCGAAAGGTTTAACTTTCCGAAAACTAGAATGTATGGGCTACAACTTTCGTTTTTTGCACTTTTTCGGATTTCTTATAGATTACAAGATATGAGCTTCCAAAATAGACTACTCGCACCTAAAATTTTCTGGGTACAACAGAATTTTCTGCAATTTTCTGCAATTTTTCCTAAGTCCGAAATCACTCCGAGACACCTCCGAAACACTCCTGACCTTTCTGGGCTCCAAACCAAATATGAACACTGACTTTAAAACATCACACGAACTTGCTCGAGCGATTAAATCGCCAAAATAACATCAAAATCAATGATTTGAGGCTTAAATCCAAGAATTCTTTCAAATTTCATAAACTTTCAAATTTTTCAATTTAAGGCCGAAACTCGTCAAACAACGTCCGTTTGTAAGCAAACTTTACAGGAAGCGCTTAACCAATATGTATGACCTGTACCAGGCGTCGGAACCAAAATACGAGCCCGATACCATTACTTTCTGATCAAATTTCATTTTCATTTTCCTTAAACATTTTCAGAAAAAAATTTCACGAAAAAAATTTATTTCTCGGGCCTGGGACCTCGGAATTCGATTCCGGAAACACGTTCAACTCCCATATTTTTCTATGGACCTTTAGAGACCGAAAAATCACGGGTACGGGTCTATTTACCAAAAATGTTGACCAAAGTCAACTTTAACAATATTAAATATCAAAATTTTTCAAATTTTTCCCATAATTCATATATTTCAACACAAAGATATTTCGGATACACTCCTAAGTTCCAAATAACCTAACGAAGCTATCCAAACCATAAAATTCGCATTTCGAATCCGATATCAAAATTTCCACATCCGGCCAAATTTTCTCAAAAACCTTCAATTTTCCATCTTTAGCCGGATGACTCCAAAATGACCTGCGGACCTCCGAATTCACTTCCGATCGCACTCCCAAATACAGAATCACCATACGGAGCTACTCCCAGTCTCGGAATCCCAAACAGACATCAATAACACTGAAATGCATTTTAAACCAAACTGATGCAATTTCTTCTAAAATGCTATCTTCCACAATAGGCGCCAAAACGCTCCCGGATTATCCAATACCCGATCCGGGCAAACGCCAAAGTACGAAATCATCATACGAACCTGCTGGAACCTTTGGATCCCAATTCCGAGGTCTTTTACTCAAAATTCCAATCCTAGTTCATTTCTTCAATTTTAAGCTTTCAAAATGAGAATTTCCATTTAGATTTGACTCCAAACATCCTGAATTTTAATTCTGACCATACACTTAAGTCAATATGCCTGAGATGAAGCTGCTCATGGCCTGAAACTGCTGAATGACGCGCCGGAGCTCAAAACGACCAATCGGGTCGTGACAATCTCCCGCACTTAAACATACGTTCGTCCTCGAACGTGCTGAGAACTACACTAAAGTAGTCTGAAATCACTTGTTTAACACCTCATGCACCTTCCCGTGCTACCACCACTCAGTTGAGCACATTAGCTCGACAACTCTGTAGGTATACTCCCTTATTCAAGCAAATAAGCCATTAGGTCCAATTCCAACATCCTGAATTTCCTGCCAAGCCTGTTTCCATCATACGACCACCATATCAATCTCCACACGTTGTACCCAACATGGATGCATAACTTTGATAAATTCACACTTTGCATCACTTTACTCATAGGACCACAATAACATTCTTTAAACATAATAGTCGAAATTCTACAAATCTGATGCTCCCATTGCATCTCATGACCTACATAGGTCTTGCTCTAGTTTTTACAACACCGATACGACTGAAGAGATGTGCCGAAATTCATAATCAACTGTTGAATCAATAATTCATTGGATCTATACTCCTGAAAAGTTCCATTACCTTGTCTCAAACCAAAGAATGATTTTTGCTCTATAATATACTTCATATAATCAGTTTGCACTGACCCTAAATCTAGTAACCTCGTCTCAACCAGTACGAACTGCTCAGGCAATAAGCCACCTCAGACATAATCAAAAATCCCACAAGACGCCACAATGTGCCAGTATGCTATCAATTCGAATGCGATACAAAAGGAAGGCGAACTCTAGAAGGAACTACTCAACTCGCACACTAACATAGACTTCCTCAGAAAACAGGGAAACAGAACACACAAAAGCAATATGGGCACTGAACTGAACATCACACTGTTGCGGCGTGCAACCTGATCCAAACAACATACCCATGGTGGTGTGCCACCCGATCCACATATAGAACTCACATAAGGAGATATACGTCGAGCTGAATAGCTCATCACATCAAAATACCGAATATCGGTCATAAACACACTAAGGTGCATAATATCATTCCCAGGAAACATATAGCGCTATAGGCTACAAACTCAAGCACAATTGAGGTGCGATACTTAATCTAAGTCTCATCCTGCTCATATAACATCACCGCTAAGCGGAACCTCAGCACATAAGGAATTTACTAAGCCGTCTCACAACTCACACGGTGCAATATATCTTTACATGAATTAACTGACCACGAAATAAGACCGCGACTATCCTTCCATAAAGAGTGCATTGCTGAAATAAACACAACTGGCCTGACGTAAGGCTTACTTCCACATTTAAATCTATCCACCGACCTCAAGTCGATCCTGATCGTGCCAAGCTAGGCCAATAATCTTTCACAGGTCCATAACCCAATAAACAGAGTGCCCTCCAGGCATAAATTCTCAAATGGATGATATTACCAAAATCCTCATACTTGGTTTAAATTTCTAATTAATCAAGTGACTACATGTCACACTTATACAATATTCCTGTGGGACAAGCTCCCACCATCTTCCGAAATAATTAACGGGTCTGCACATCCAAACCACCGGCTGCACTAACGCTGAAAAGCGATCAAGAATCCCTAACCAGGATGCAAAGTGTTTCTCACAGAACACCGACCTCAGGTGATACTGACGTCAATACCTATCTTACTCAAAACACTGAAACTCATATACTGCTCATCCGAGATCGTGACATTACAGTCATTGACCAAACTACAACCTTGGTCCTTACTTCAAATTCCATACCACTCACTGCACCTCATGTGCCGATATACGATAGACACGATCTTCATCACAACTCTGGAACCGACGATAGGCTAATACTTCATCACATAAGACCTTGCATTTAACTCACTTCAGGAGAACTATAGCAATATACAGGCGAATTCTCATAACCGTCAAATATGCCAATCTCTAAGTAGTGGTCCAAGCCGCTATAACCCTTTCTGGGATCCGCCTACTTATAACAGGCCCTAACAGAAGAATGATTCAGAATAACATCAATCACTACGGCTGACAAGCCTCACACGCACCGCCACAAATCACATGCATAACTCGATCACGCTGAACGAACCGATCACTGACACCAATATGCCAACTCAACTATGGCTAATCAATCTACTTCCTTCCAGTTTATCCTTGATTGCCTTAGAAATAATAATATCTCCCTTCAACACCTAACTTATTCCAACCGCACTCACCCCGAGTTACCTTAAATCATGAGACCATACTGTCTCAAAAACAATGACCATTTCATATCTCTCAATGCTACACTATAAGTCAAAACATCATAGAACATTCTGTGTCTTTCTTCATAAGCTGCTTCAAAAGCATGACTCTTAACTGTACTTATAGACTCAAAATCATCAGGCACCACACTTTGCCTCTTTAATTCACTAGGACCGCTATTGAGAGCCACCCAGCTCTGACTTGGCCCCGAATGCAACCAACTCTACTGAATTTTATAACATATGAATACCATCTCGATAAAGCACCCAACGGAATCACTTCCCTCGAAGCCTGCACCTATACGAGGCATAAATCATGAATCTTCCCTCAAGTCTAAATATGAGCCAATAAGGCTAACCATAGCATGCATCCAACAATTCATTTACTCAAATTACCACTCATGGTCCTTTTCCGTAGCTGCAATAACCCACCAATACGCCAATAACCAGAATTCACGCAGGTAATAAACCGTGCAATCAGCTAATCAACAGCAAGCTCCCCAACTTGGCTCGAAGCCATAGATCACAACACATATACTCTATTGCTGTCGTAATATCATGGTGAGATTAAACTCACTCCATCATAAGCTCGTGGAAACACGAATCATCTGGAATTTTAACTCTTCTGCAATTCTTGCATTTACTCACACAACAGTTAAGCCCACTCTCTAGGCGACCAATTTTTTTTTTTAAGTCAGTCCTAAATTTTTCAAAAATTTCGGCAGAGCCTCCTTTGCAATTGGTCCTATCCACCTGCCAAAGAATCACCAAAACCATCCTAACAACACATCCACAACTTGACAAAGCATCATAATGCATATCAATTACATAAATCTAAATTGATACATGGACATGCGCTGCACCTATTTGAATCATAACACATAGAAAATACCCTTCAACCCTCCATTATTGATCTATTCAACCAAGTAGGAACATATTCTTTCTTTAATATTTTCGACCTTTAAGGTGGTCTCCTTGACTCAACGATTTCGTCATAATACATATACGGAAGCGATCTCAGCTCCCAGACTTATCTAACTAGGAGACACGAAAAATATTCTTCACGCTCCCATAACTCGGGCTACTCAACAGATCACAATAAGAAATGAATCACTTAACAGTTCATCTGCTATCCAGTAGGCTTCTTCGCCACTACCAAGTCATACAAATACACCTCGCAATACTAACATACTCATCACGTGGATATCCAACCGCCATTCCGGCTAACAAGGACAATAAAGAACATATGAGTTCAAAACACTTGCTCACAAAATCAGCACCTCGGTGCTCAAGCCATTGGCAAAGATTTGGCCTCAAGTCCTCCAGACTGGTCTAACTTCAAACTCACAGAGATTACACTCGCCCCTCGATCGGGGAATCAAAAGCCATCGAGACACATCTGATACTGAGCGCCCGTTGGTGCATACGATCACGCCGAAGGAATTTCAAAAGTTTCTTTTCAAGCTGAATCAAGGACGCACGATAAGAATTCAAGAATGTGAAGTTTTACTAAAGGTTCGGCAGCCTCTCGAGGATAAGTACAGATGTCTCCGTACCGATCCGCGAGACTCTACTAAACTGGCTCATGACTCGTGAGACCAAGTAACCTAGGCTATGATACCAACTTGTCGCGACCCAAATCCCGGTCGTGATGGCGCCCAATACACTACTAGGCAAGCCCGACCATTATTCAACACTCAATCCAATTTATCAAAAGTAGCGGAAAAAAATATCAATTAAGCAAGTATATCATCCAGTGTCATTGTTACCACTATTTCAAGTATATCACACAGTGTCATTGTTACCACTATTTCAAGTATATCACACAGTGTCATTGTTACCACTGTTTCAAGCATATCACACAATGTCATTGTTACCACTGTTTCAAGTCACTTTATAATCAGTCCATAAATAATATAGTAAGTCCCTTGGGCATTTACAATACAGAAGTTCCCAGCCCGGAATACATTTAAAAATATCATTTAAGTTTTCAACACTTAGAATTATGGCTGAATTTGCAAAACAGCATTTAAAACTTTGGACTGAAATTAAATGATATGCAAATCATGCTAAGCAGTAATATCAATCCTCGAAGCATTTTACAAATCAGCACAAGGCCCCAAACATGGCATCAAGCCCCACAATATCAATGAAGTATGTGTATCAATCACCAGTATAGTATAAACATCACACGGGATGGACCAAGTCACAATCCCCAATCGTATCCGACCCCACACTCGCCATGGAGTGCGTGTCACGCCTCAATATAGCATTACGATGTGAAAGTCCGGGGTTTCAAACCCTCAGAACAGCATTTACATCTATTACTCACCTCAAGACGGCCAAAAGTCTACTCCGCGATGCCATTTCCTTTCGAATCGACCTCCTCGCGTGGCGAATCTTGCCAATACCACAAGGAATATATTACAATAGGCTAAGGGAATATAACCCAATCGAAAAGACTCGAAAAATATCGAAAATCATGAAATTTGCATATACCGAGCCCCGAGCCCACTTCTCGAAAAATTACGAAAGTCACATCACCGGATTCCTCGTCTCGCCACGAGTCCGTACATATAAAGTTTACAAAAATCGGAGTTCATTTGACCCCTCAAATCACCAAATCTTATTTTCAAATCCCTAGGCCTAAATCCTCAATTTTTCTACAATTTTCATGCTCAAATCCATACATAATTGATGTACTTAACTCAAAATAGGTGGGGATAACTTACCTTCACATTGATGATGAAAATCCCCTCTTGAAGCTCCCCAAAAATCGTCCATACTTTAAAGAAATGAAGAAAAATGAGCTAAATCCGTGTATAAAAGAATCTGTCTGTGCTTCGTCGAGTTGTACCTTGCACTTGTGCTATACAAGCTGTACATCCTATTAAAATTGTTCCTTGTCGGACACCTTCTCTTTAAACACCCATAACGTCTTGTATAAATATCCAAATGACAAACGGTTTGAAGATTTTGAAACTAGACTCAAAGATCTTTAATATGATAGGTTGTACACGATATAACTCTTTATATATCCCACGATATGAGCTTCTAAATTGCATCGTAAATTTTGCCGAAATTGCTCCAGCAGCCCTTTTCAATCCATCGTAACATCCTGAGATGATATCCAAATCGTGAATGGTTTAACTTTCCGAAAACTAGAATGTATGGGCTGCAAATTTCATGTTTTGCATGTTTTCTGATTTGTTATAGATTACAAGATATGAGCTTCCAAACTGGACTACTCGCACCTAAAATTTTCTGGACACAGCAGAATTTTCTGCAATTTTTCCTAAGTCCGAAATCACTCCGAGACACCTCCGAAACACTCCCGAGCCCTCGGGGCTCAAAACCAAATATGAACACTGACTCAAAAACATCACACGAACTTGCTCGAGCGATCAAATCGCCAAAATAATATCAAAATCAATGATTTGAGCCTTAAATCCAAAAATTCTTTCAAATTTCATAAACTTTCAAATTTTCCAATTTAAGGTCGAAACCAGTCAAACAACGTCCGTTTGTAACCAAACTTTACAAGAAGCGCTTAACCAACATATATGACCTGTACCGGGCGTCGGAACCAAAATACGAGCCCGATACCATTACTTTCTGATCAAAATTCATTTTCATTTTCCTTAAACATTTTCAGAAAACAATTTCACGAAAAAAATTCATTTCTCGGGCCTGGGACCTCGGAATTAGATTTCGGAAACACGTTCAACTCCCATATTTTTCTATGGACCTTTCGAGACCGAAAAATAACAGGTCCGGGTCCGTTTACCAAAAATGTTGACCAAAGTCAACTTTAACAATATTAAATATCAAAATTTTTCAAATTTTTCCCATAATTCATTTATTTCAACACAAAGATATTCCGGACACACTCCTAAGTCCCAAATAACCTAACGAAGCTATCCAAACCATAAAATTCGCATTTCGAATCCGATATCAAAATTTCCACTTCCGGCCAAATTTTCTGAAAAACCTTCAATTTTCCATCTTTAGCCGAACTGCTCCAAAATGACCTACGGACCTCCGAATTCACTTCCTATCGCGCTCCCAAATCCAGAATCACCATACGGAGCTAATCCCAGTCTCGAAATCGCAAACGGACATCAATAACACTGAAATACATTTTAAACCAAACTGATGCAATTTCTTCTAAAATGCTATCTTCCACAATAGGCGTCAAAACGCTCTCGGATTATCCAAAACCCGATCCGGGCATACGCCCAAGTACGAAATCATCATACGAACCTGCTGGATCCTTCGGATCCCAATTCCGAGGTCTTTTACTCAAAATTCCAATCCTAGTTCATTTCTTCAATTTTAAGCTTTCAAAATGAGAATTTCCATTTAGATTTGACTCCAAACTTCCTGAATTTTAATTCAGACCATACACTCAAGTCAATATACCTGAGATGAAGCTGCTCATGGCCTCAAACTGCTGAATGATGCGCCGGAGCTCAAAACGACCGATCGGGTCGTTACACATGTATGACCATAACCACATCTCTGGTCTTAATGGTTGTTCATAATAGATTACAACATCGCCAATTAACCTCATGTTAACAAAATTTCGTTTCAAACCTCCAAATTACTAACAACAAGGCATGGAGATCTTATAATTACTTACCCGAAGTAACGAGTCACAATTTAACACCACTTTTCTCTCACCTTGTAGGCTAAAATTCAATAGTTACAATACAATTTTGGCAAATTATGCACAGAAATATTCATATAAGAATTTTCAAATAAGCCTAATAGGCATGACTCCCTACAAGTGCTACAACACAAATTTTAATTTCATAAGAGGAGAATTTAAACACATAAAATTTTCACCACCAGGACCTCGTCCTTATATAACATCCACCGCAGCTTGTAGCCCGGTTTAAATATTTCATATCATATAAAAATGTGAGGATCTCATCCTCAACTCTGAATCACAAGTATTTTGCACATTGTGCCAACTAAAATTCTCCATTTCCTTTCTTCCTTATTTCAAATAAATTCGGTTAAACAAAATCACAACATACAATGATCCCTCTTGCCGATAGGGCATATAATTTACAATGGAAATCAATTATTTAGAAATTACATCAAACTCATTGAATTGATTAACAAGAGTCACTTTTAGCCTCACAACTATTTTTAATGACCAACACATAATGATAGACATAGCTATCTCCATATAATCTCCCAATAGAAGTATTCACATATGTAGATTTAAGAATTACGAAGCCCACTCGTAAGTGGAGCACAATAGGAGAACTTTCCTCGATACTCAAAACCGAATCAAGTTAAGGAAATTTTGAATTTATAATAATTCGAGACCGTACTTATAATGATACCGTCTGGTGTAGCAACCTCAGCCATACCATAGAAAATATATCAACGGACTGGGTCTCCACCTCTAGGAGTCTCGCCTCCACCTCTAATATCCTGACCTCTACGTATGGTTGGTCATGTAAGTGGAGTAGTAACTGCAATGGGGCATGTAGCCTGAGTGCTTTGACGAAATATGTCTCTCACAAGTCTAGGATAATTTCTCAAGATGTTCCTAGTATCACCATTTTTATAACAACCTATCCGTAGTTCGACTGCTCATACTAAGTCTATACCTGATAACTTAAATAACCATTGCAGGAAATTTCATGCCACTAGTACATTAAAAGATGATTTCCCCACGTAAGTGCCCTGATTAACTGGAGCACTATGAGTATTCTGAAATTGTTTCCATGTCCCTGCTGATACTGAAATGTAGAATTATTAAGGACGCGGGAATACCAAAAGTCCCATCATCATTCCTTTCAAATATCAGCTCTTAATCATATACAAGTTTTGACAAACCTTTCAATACCACATATATACAGCTCAAGACAAAACCAATATAACACATGACCCACAATTTGAGCGTTGATAGGAAACTCCCCTCACTTAGCACGAAGCCATATGAAACATTTTGATGATTCACAATACTAAACTTTATCGCTCGTACGACACCGGTCATAAGACACCTCAAGTTATTTATTTGGCGCATGTCATCCTCGTGACAGTTAAACTCGCATCTTCCAGTGTTTCGGCTTGCAATTCGCTAAATAGAAATCCTATACGAAACACATAATCTCTAATACGACCAACTATTTTTAGACCTACATCCAGATGTGATGATTAGGCAACCAATTAAACCTTCTTAAGATATTACTTATCAACCAAATGTCAGAATCTGATGCACCCCCATGCGCACAACTGAAAGATCACTTTGCGCTTCCATATCTTCAATTCTGAACGACACGTGTTAACAATGGTTGAGTAGCCCTGGCTCTCTTATAACCTTTTACGGTATCACAAACCATTAGCGTAGTGCACAATTCCATACATTAGTGGATGCAAAAGAACATAAGATATATGCTTCAAGCTGAATAAATGTCGCACGATAAGGCGTGAATGAAGTGGAAATTTTTCTTACTAGTCCTGTAGCCTCTCAAAGATAAGTACAGACATCTCCGTACCGATCCGCAAGACTCTACTAAACTCGCTTATGACTTGTAGCACCTATGAACCTAGAGCTCTGATACCAACTTGTCACGACCCAAAAATCCCTCCAAAGGAGTCATGATGGCACCTAATCTCTAAACTAGGTAAGCCTAAAATTTACTGAAATAACATTGATATTTATTAACTTCAAATGAAATTTCTCTAAACAATTTACAATTTCCAAAACCGGTAGTACAAGTCATAAGCCTTTCTAGGAGTAGTCATACAACATAATTACATCACTATTCTGAAACAAAGGGAACAAATGGAAATACGTACAATTGAAGGTGACTCTGAGGACTACGAATGCTGCAGCAAGTTTACCTTGAGTCTCCACCGCAACGAATAGCTACTATCGATCAAATACCTGGATCTGTACACAAAAATGTACAGAAGTGTAGTATCAGCACAACCGACCCCATGTGCTGGTAAGTGCCTAGCCTAACCTCGGCGAAGTAGTGACGAGGCTAGGACCAGACTACCAAATAAACCTGTGCAATATAGCGTACAAAAATAATACGAAGCAGGTACCGATGATGGCAACAATGATCAACCAATGATATAAAAAGCAGGTAACAAGAATACCATAAATGTTTCTCAACAATTAATAAATACAAGTGCAATCATCTAATCAAGTCCTTCAAATATAAATCTTTCACCTATAAATCGTTCAAGTAATAATCTTTAAGATAATATGCTTTTCAATAAATATCTTTTGAATATATTTCCTTCAAATAAATCTCTTTCAAATAAGCATCTTTCGAATATAATTCTTTCGAGTAAAGGTCATCTTGTGACACCTCATTTCATAATCATAATCAATATAGGTCTCAACCCACTTTCATATTTTTCACGACATTTCGTGCCCATATTTATATCACAACCGCACGGACAAATCACGTGCTATTAAATAAAACCATAATATTTTCCCTGGTACCTCGTGCCTATATCATAATCTGTCATTAATAAAAATCATCATATTTTTCTCGGCACCTTGTGCCCACATGTCTCCGTCTCACATTTCGCAACAACATTCTCATGTTACTGAATTCATAGGGTCCATAACCCAATACAATTAAAAATGTTCAAAGAGCCTCATTTAGTTAATATAAAGTAGAGTACAACTTCCAACCCAACTAGAAAATAAACATGAAAAGATGAAGTTAGTTTTAGAAATCGTTTGAATAAAGAAAATACCCTTTTTAATTAAAGTACAATTGTTGAAAATTTAAGTATTGAAAGCTTTATATAAATGCGGCGAGATATTGAAAACAATATGGCTTACAACACAAGGTATCACAACACAGTAAAGAACTCTAAACAGTTAATACACTTGAAATGTTAATAACCAAAAAAAACACAACAAATAGAAAGTGCACAGCATCACCCTTCGTGCTTTTACTCCCGTCCTCACCATACACGGCATCACCCTTCGTGCTTTACACTCTTCCTCACCATACACGACATCACCCTTCGTGCTTTACACTCTTCCTCACCCAAGGAACATTCACAAAGCAATCCAAGCAAGGAAGTTAATAATATCAGGTATAAACAAGAAACCAATAAAGGAATATAAGGAAAGCCATAATTCAATTATCAACAAGAATCATGAAAATAAAGGACAAGTGCACGGCATCACCCTTCGTGCTTTACTCTCGTCCTCACCATAAAAATCAATATAATCTGCACGACATCACTCTTCGTGCTTTTACTCTCATCCTCACCATAAAATCAATATAACCGGCACGGAATTGTACATCGTGCGACACGGCATCACCCTTCATGCTTTAACACTCTTTCCTCACCATATGAATAATATAAATGTGCACGGCATCACCTTTCGCTCTTTATCGCTCTTCCTCACCCAAGCAACAATCATAAAGCAATTTGGGCAAGGCAAAATCAAAAATATCACAATTTGAGCAAATGCTCTATAATGTTCAACAATTCAATTCTCAACTTGAGCCAATGCTCTATAATGTTCAACAATTCAATCCCGGCAAGGGAACAATAGTACAACAATCTCGGCAAGGGAAACAACATCAAAACAATAACATCCCGGCAAGGGAAACAACATCAAAACAATAATATCCCGGCAAGGGAAACAACATCAAAACAATAACATCCCGGCAAGGGAACAACATCAAAACAATAATATCCCGGCAAGGGAAACAACATCAAAACAATAATACTTCCACAAGTCATATTCCTCAATAAAAATTATCATATAGAGCATATACACTACGAAACAGAGTCAGGTTAATCAAAGTATAAGACTCACGGGCATGCTTGACACCAACGTATAGATACTCGTCACCATGCCTATATGTCGTACTCCACAATTAACATGTAACAAATAAGACACAATTCCTAATCCCTCAAGCTAAGGTTAGACCAAACACTTACCTCGCTTGGCAACCAATTCAAAATTTCAACAAGTCTTTGCCTCGCGAATTCGTGCCCTAAATTCTCAAATCTAGTCATAAACAATTCGATTCAGTCAATAAAAATTATAGGAATTAATTCCATACGAAATTCTACATTTTCCATTAAAATCCAAAATTGCACTAAAAATTTTCCCGTGGGGGCCACGTCTTGGAACCCGCCAAAAATTACGGAATATGAAACCTCATCTAACTACGAGTCTAACCATACCAAAATTACTAAATTTCGATAATATTTTGACCCTCAAATCCTCAAATCTATCCGAGAGAGTTTTCAAACTCTTCCAACTAAATTCACAGATTTAGTATCAAAACTAGTGATAGATTCGGGTAATCTAACAAAAATTAAGTAATGAACACTTACCCCGTTGTTTTCTCTAAAAATATCCCGAAAATCGCCTCTTCCCGAGCTCCAATTTGACAAAAATGGAAAATGGGACAAAGTCCCATTTTCAGAAATTAAGAATCTGCCCAGAAAATGTCGAGGGCACTGTTCACGAGTTCGGGTACTGTTCACGGGGTACTGTACACAGTACTGGTCACGAGGTACTGTTCATAAGGTACTGTACACGGTACTGTTCACGTGGTACTGTTCATGGGGTACTGTTCATGGGGTACTGTTCACGATGCTGTAAAAAAATATCAGCTTCCCAAAGAGAATTTCAGCAGCTTTTTCTACCTGTTGACCTTCCGAAATCCACCCGAGGCCCTCGGGACTTCAACAAAAGACACCAACAAGTCCTAAAACATGATGCAGACTTAGTCGAAACCTCAAATCGCATCAAATAATGCTAAAACCGTGAATCACATCCCAATTCAAGCCTAATGAAACTAAGAACGTCCAACTTCTATATTCGATGCAAAAACCTATCAAATCAAGTCCGATTGACTTCAAATTTTGCACACAAGTCATAAATGACATAACGAAGCTATAAAAATTTTTAGAACTGGATTCCGATCCCGATATCAAAAAGTAAACTCTCCGGTCAAACTTAAGAAATCTTTAGCCTTAGATTTCTAGATTCCGTTAAATGGCGATAATTTGATCTAGGGACCTCCAGATTCGTTTTCGGGCATATGACCAAGTCCAAAGTCACGATACAGAACTACCGGAATGATCAAAACTTTTATCCGGGTTCGTTTGCTCAAATTGTTGACCGAAGTCAACTAGTTGAGTTTTAAAGCTCTAGTTCCCAATTTAGTCCATTTTTCACATAAAAACCTTTCAGAAAATTATACGGATTGCGCACGCAAGTCGAGGAATTAATGATACTGCTTTTCAAGGTCTTAAAAATACCGAGATGGTTATTTAATTTAAAGATTACATTTTAGGTCATCACATTCTCCACCTCTAAAACAAACGTTCGTCCTCGAACGTACTAAGAATTATTCTCAAGTTACCAAATTGATGATTTTACTTTTACACAATTATTCGTGGTTGATCCCATATTATCGCATTCGACATATGTCCGACAACACCATTTCAATTGAGATTATTTCCTTTATCCATATTCGTAAACTTCAAGACCAAATTGCTTACACTCTAATCATTTCTAGAAAGGTCCGATTTTTACGTCAACACACGATATTAGTCCAGACTAGCTATAGCAACTCGTGCCTACGCACCCATCAAATACAGGGTACTACATTCTCCCCCACTTAGGGTCATTTATCCTTGAATGAGAAGTAGAGTCCGTCTTCAAACACATAATGTAACTTATCTCTTTCTTTGCACATCTCAATATCCCAAATTTTTCTAACTCCCAAATTTTTCAGAAATTTCGGCAGAGTCCCCCCTGTAATTGGGCCTATCCACCTGTCAGAGTAACACCCAAACAACTCATAACCACATGTCCACAACCTAACAACGCACCACAAAGTATATATCAATAACACTAATCTCTGCATTACAAGCACGCCATTATCACAATGATATCTTGACATAAAATGTATCATATGTATGACCATAACCACATCTCTAGTCTTAATGGTTGTTCATAATAGATTACAACATCGCCAATTAACCTCATGTTAACAAAATTTCGTTTCAAACCTCCAGATTACTAACAACAAGGCATGAAGATCTTATAATTACTTACCCGCAGTAACGAGTCACAATTTAACGCCACTTTGCTCTCACCTTGTAGGCTAAAATTCAATAGTTACAATACAATTTTGGCAAATTATGCACAAAAATATTCATGCAAAAATTTTCAAATAAGCCTAATAGGCATGACTCCCTACAAGTGCTACAACACAAATTTTAATTTCACAAAAGGAGAATTTAAACACATAAAATTTTCACCACCAGGACCTCGTCCTTATATAACATCCACCACAGCTTGTAGCCCGGTTTAAATATTTCATATCATATAAAAATGTGAGGATCTCATCGTCAACTCTGAATCACAAGTATTTTGCACATTGTGCCAACTAAAATTCTCCATTTCCTTTCTTCCCTCTTTCAAATAAATTCGGTTAAACAAAATCACAACATACAGTGATCCCTCTTGCCGGTAGGGCATATAATTTACAATGGAAATCAATTATTTAGAAATTACATCAAACTCATTGAATTGATTAACAAGAGTCACTTTTAGCCTCACAACTATTTTTAGTGACCAACACATAATGATAGACATAGCTATCTCCATATAATCTCCCAACAGAATTATTCACATATGTAGATTTAAGAATTACGAAGCTCACTCATAAATGGAGCACAATAGGAGAACTTTCCTCGATACTCAAAACCGAATCAAGTTAAGGAAATTTTGACTTTATAATAATTCGAGACCGTACTTATAATGATACCGTCTGGTGTAGCAACCTAAGCCATACCATAGAAAATATATCAACGGACTGGGTCTCCACCTCTAGGAGTCTCAACTCCACCTCTAATATCCTGACCTCTACGTATGGTTGGTCATGTAAGTGGAGTAGTAACTGCAATGGGGCACGTATCCTGAGTGCTTTGACGAAATATGTCTCTCACAAGTCTAGGATAATTTCTCAAGATGTTCCTAGTATCACAATTTTCATAACAACCCATCCACAGTTCGACTGCTCATACTAAGTCTATACCGGATAACTTAAATAACCATTGCAGGAAATTTCATGCCACTGGTACATTAAAAGATGATTGCCCCACGTAAGTGCCCTGATTAACTGGAGCACTATGAGTATTCTGAAATCATTTCTATGTCCCTGTTGATACTGAAATGTAGAATTATTAAGGATACGGGAATACCAAAAGTCCCATCATCATTCCCTTCAAATATCAGCTCTTAATCATATACAAGTTTTGACAAACCTTTCAATACCACATATATACAGCTCAAGACAAAACTAATATAACACATGACCCCACAATTTGAGCGTTGATAGGAAACTCCCCTCACTTAGCACGAAGCCATATGAAACATTCCGATGATTCACAATACTAACCTTTATCGCTCGTACGACACCGGTCATAAGACACCTCAAGCTATTTATTTGGCGCATGTCATCCTCGTGACAGTTAAACTCGCATCTTCTAGTGTCTCGGCTTGCTAGTAAATATCATTCGCTAAATAGAAATCCCATACGAAATACATAATCTCTAATATGACCAACTCTTTTTAGATCTACATCCACATGTGATGATTAGGCAACTAATTAAACCTTCTTAAGATATTACTTATCTACCAAATATCAGAATCTGATGCACCCCCATGCGCACAACTGAAAGATCTTGTTGCGCTTCCATATCTTCAATTTTGAACGACACGTGTTAACAATGGTTGAGTAGCCCTGGCTCTCTTATAACCTTTTACGGTATCCCAAACCATTGGCGTAGTGTAGAATTCCATACATTAGTGGATGCAAAAGAACATAAGATATATGCTTCAAGCTGAATAAATGTCGCACGATAAGGAGTGAATGAAGTGGAAATGTTTTCTACTAGTTCTGTAGCCTCTCAAAGATAAGTACAGACGTCTCCGTACTGATCCGCAAGACTCTACTAAACTCGCTTATGACTTGTAGCACCTATGAACCTAGAGCTCTGATACCAACTTGTCACGACCAAAAAATCCATCCGAAGGAGTCATGATGGCACCTAGTGTCTAAACTAGGTAAGCCTAAAATTTACTGAAATAACATTGATATTTATTAATTTCAAATGAAATTTCTCTAAACAATTTACAATTTCCAAAACCGGTAGTACAAGTTATAAGCCTTTCTAGGAGTAGTCATACAACATAATTACATCACTATTCCGAAACAAAGGGAACAAATGGAAATAAGTACAATTGATGGTGACTCTGAGGACTACGAACGCTGCAACAGGTTTACCTTGAGTCTCCACCGCAACGAATCGCTACTATCGATCAAATACCTGGATCTGTACACAAAAATGTACAGAAGTGTAGTATCAGCACAACCGACCCCATGTGCTGGTAAGTGCCTAGCCTAACCTCGGTGAAGTAGTGACGAGGCTAGGACCAGACTACTAAATAAACCTGTGCAATATAGCATACAAAAATAATACGAAGTAGGTACCGACGATGGCAACAATGATCAACCAATGATATAAAAAGCAGGTAACAAGAATACCATAAATGTTTCTCAACAATTAATAAATACAAGTGCAATCATTTAATCAAGTCCTTCAAATATAAATCTTTCACCTATAAATCCTTCAAGTAATAATCTTTAAGATAATATGCTTTTCAATAAATATCTTTTGAATATATTTCCTTCAAATAAATCTATTTCAAATAAGCATCTTTCAAATATAATTCTTTCGAGTAAAGGTCATCTTGTGACACCTCATTTCATAATCATAATTAATATAGGTCTCAACCCACTTTCATATTTTTCACGACATTTCGTGCCCATATTTATATCACAACCGCACAGACAACTCACATGCTGTTAAATAAAATCATAATATTTTCCCTGGTATGTCGTGCCTATATAATAATCTGTCATTAATAAAAATCATCATATTTTTCTCTGCACCTTGTGCCCATATGTCTCTGTCTCACATTTCGCAACAACATTCTCATGTTACTCAATTCATAGGGTCCATAACCCAATACAATTAAAAATGTTCAAAGAGCCTCATTTAGTTAATATAAAATAGAGTACAACTTCCAACCCAACTAGAAAATAAACAAGAAAATATGAAGTTATTTATATAAATCGTTTGAATAAAGAAAATACCCTTTTTAATTAAAGTACAATTGTTGAAAATTTAAGTATTGAAAGCTTTATATAAATGCGGCGAGATATTGAAAATAATGTGGCTTAAAACACAAGGTATCACAACGCAGTAAAGGACTCTAAAGAGTTAATACACTTGAAATGTTAATAACCAAAAAAAAACACAACAAATAGAAAGTACACAGCATCACCCTTCGTGCTTTTACTCTCGTCCTCACCATACACGGCATCACCCTTCGTGCTTTACACTCTTCCTCACCATACACGGCATCACCCTTCGTGCTTTACACTCTTCCTCACCCAAGGAACATTTACAAAGCAATCCAAGCAAGGAAGTCAATAATATCAGGTATAAACAAGAAATCAATAAAGGAATATAAGGAAAGCCATAATTCAATTATCAACAAGAATCATGAAAATAAAGGACAAGTGCACGGCATCACCCTTCATGCTTTTACTCTCGTCCTCACCATAAAAATCAATATAATCTGCACGGCATCACCCTTCGTGCTTTTACTCTCATCCTCACCATAAAATCAATATAATCGGCACGAAATTGTACATCGTGCGACACAGCATCACCCTTCATGCTTTAATACTCTTTCCTCACCATATGAATAATATAAATGTGCACGGCATCACCCTTCGTTCTTTATCGCTCTTCCTCACCCAAGCAACAATCACAAAGCAATTTGGGCAAGGCAAAATCAAAAATATCACAATTTGAGCTAATGCTCTATAATGTTCAACAATTCAATTCTCAACTTGAGCCAATGCTATATAATGTTCAACAATTCAGTCCTGGCAAGGGAAACAACATCAAAACAATAACATCCCGGCAAGGGAAACAACATCAAAACAATAATATCCCGGCAAGGGAAACAACATCAAAACAATAACATCCCGGAAAGGGAACAACATCAAAACAATAATATCCCGGCAAGGGAAACAACATTAAAACAATAATACTTCCACAAGTCATATTCCTCAATAGAAATTATCATATAGAGCATATACACTACGAAACAGAGTCAGGTTAATCAAAGTATAAGACTCACGGGTATGCTTGACACCAACGTATAGATACTCATCACCATCCCTATACGTCGTACTCCACAATTAACATGTAACAAATAAGACACAATTCCTAATCCCTCAAGCTAAGGTTAGACCAAACACTTACCTCGCTTGGCAACCAATTAAAAATTCCAACAAGTCTTTGCCTCGCGAATTCGTACCCGAAATTCTCAAATCTAGTCATAAACAATTCGATTCAGTCAATAAAAATTATAGGAATTAATTCCATATGAAATTCTACATTTTCCATTAAAATCCAAAATTGCACTAAAAATTTGCCCGTGGGGCCCACGTCTCGGAACCCGCCAAAAATTACGGAATATGAAACCTCATCCAACCACGAGTGTAACCATAAAAAAATTACTAAATTTCGATAACATTTTGACCCTCAAATCCTCAAATCTATCCGAGAGAGTTTTCAAACTCTTCCAACTAAATTCACAGATTTAGTATCAAAACTAGTAATAGATTTGGGTAATCTAACCAAAATTAAGTTAAGAACACTTACCTCATTGTTTTCTCTGAAAATCTCCCGAAAATCGCCTCTTCCGAGCTCCAATTTGACAAAAATGGAAAATGGGACAAAAGTCCCATTTTCAGAAATTAAGAATCTGCTCAGAAAATGTCGGGGCCACTGTTCACGCGTTCGGGGTACTGTTCACAGGGTACTGTTCACGATGCTGTAAAAAACAACAGCTTTCCAAAGAGAATTTCAGCAACTTTTCTACCCGTTGACCTTCCGAAATCCACCCGAGACCCTCAGGACTTCAACAAAATACACCAACAAGTCCTAAAACATGATGCAGACTTAGTCAAAACCCTAAATCGCATCAAACAATGCTAAAACCATGAATCACATCCCAATTCAAGCCTAATGAAACTAAGAACGTCCAACTTCTATATTCGATGCAAAAACCTATCAAATCAAGTCCGATTGACTTAAAATTTTGCACACAAGTCATAAATGACATAACGAAGCTATAAAAATTTTTAGAACTGGATTCCGATCCCGATATCAAAAAGTCAACTCTCCGATCAAACTTAAGAAATCTTTAGCCTTAGATTTCTAGATTCCGTTAAATGGCGATAATTTGATCTAGGGACCTCCAGATTCGTTTTCGGGCATATGACCAAGTCCCAAGTCACAATACAGAACTACCGGAATGGTCAAAACTTTTATCCGGATTCGTTTGCTCAAAATGTTGACCAAAGTCAACTTAGTTGAGTTTTAAAGCTCTAGTTCCCAATTTAGTCCATTTTTCACATAAAAACTTTCCGGAAAATTATACGGATTGCGCACGCAAGTCGAAGAATTATTGATACCGCTTTTCAAGTTCTTAAAAATACTGAGATGGTTATTTAATTTAAAGATGACATTTTGGGTCATCACAGTAATGATTTTAAATGATGTCCTGAGAGTTTGAAATCCCGGATTTGCACAACGTAGTGCTATACTAAGTTGAGATACACGATGTGTGACGAGCATGAGGTTCAATGCTATGGGGATTGTGACTTGGTCCATCCCGAATGATATTTTACTACATTTTTGATTGAGACATATACTTTATTATTGTGAATTGGGCTTGTTGCCATGCTTGGGGCCTTGTGCCGACCTGTAGAACCCTTAGGGGAGTTTTGACTGGTTTTCCTCACTTATTTTGTTAAAGAATTTATATCCTCAGTAATGTTTCCAATTGTTTAAGAATGATATAAACCCAATTTTTTTTTTTGAAATGTTAATCATAAATGGAAAGAGATATGAGGGTTGAGATCCCAACTGTACATTATGCCCGAGAGGCTGTGATTATTAAATGACTGAGAGGAGTCGAGGACCCAATAGTGAGGATATTTTATATGATATGGATCGGGCTACATGCCGCAACAATTACTTATATGGATCGGGCTGCACGCCGCAGCAATTATATAGCGCTTGGGCTGAAGGAGCCCTTCCGGAGTCTGCACACCCCCAGTGAGTGCAGTCGACTATTGTTATTATGGATCGGGATGTACGCCACAGCGATATACGGATAGAGCTGCATGCCGCAGTGGTATATATATTTATTGATTCGGTTATCGTGAGAAGTATATGAATTGAGAATTGAGGATAAGAACGAATAAATGAGCTGAAATACTTGAGGAGCTAATTTATACTGATTATATCTGTTTTACCTGGTTTAAAGAATTTCACATGATTCCTCATTCACTGCTGCTTAAATGATTTTACTGTTTTGATATAGAACTGCTTAGTGCCTTTACGTGATTTCATACTGTCAGTCATTATTTATTGTTATTACTCACTGGGTCGGAGTACTTACATTACTCCCTGCACCATGTGAGCTTTCCTGTTGTTCTGTTTTCATCAGAGTTATCGAGGTAGCTGCATGGCGTTCGCAGACCCGATTTCTCCTTATATCTCCAGTTATTATTCCGCATTTTAGAGATATTTTTATATTAGATTGTTGAAACTTTGTATTAGAGGCTCAGACTTGTGACACCGGATCAGTGGGCTGTTTTACAGAGATTTTTCGTGATTATGGTTTCCGCACATTTCATCTGTTAAAAATTCATACTTCTATTTATATTAAATTGGTATTAAATCCCGATAATTTGTATTGAATTATAAAGAAAGAGATTGCGAGATGTTAATTGGTCGGGCTTTGCCTAGCATTGTGTTAGGCGCCATCACGGTCGGGGTTGGGGTCGTGAAAAGTTGGTATTAGAGCCTAGGTTACATAGGTCTCACAAGTCATGAGCAGGTTTAGTAGAGTCTCGCGGATCGGTATGGAGACGTCTGTATTTATCCTCGAGAGACTGCAGAACCTTTAGGAAAACTTCATATTCTTGAATTCTTATCGTGCATCCTTGATTCAGCTTGAAAAATAACTCTTGAAATTTCTTCCACGCGTTCGTATGCGCGCATGAGCACTCAGTATCAAATGTGCATCGATGGCTTGTGATTCCCTTATCGAGGGGAAAGATGTGATCTCTGTGAGTTGGTTGGGCCAGTCTAGAGGACTTGAGGCCGGATATTTGCCTATAGCTTGAGCACCGAGGTGCTAATTGTGTGAGCAAGTATTTTTGAACGTATATGTTTGGTATTGTCCCTACTAGTGGAACTGACGGCTGGATAACTATATGATGAGTATGTTGGTACTGCGAGATGTATCCATGTGATTTGGAGGTGACGGGAAGGGTCTGCTAGAGGATAGAAGAACTATTAGGTGCTTGAATTCCATCTTGATTCGAGGTATATCCCCGAGTTATGGGCGCATGAAGAATCTTTTCATGTCTCCTAGTTGGAGTGAAGTAAATTTTATGTTGCGGCATGAGTTCGGGCTTAGGAAAATTAAGTGACTGTGTAATGTCTATGACGGTGGAAGGTATACGAAAATGTTATATTGACGCGAAGCAGGCGGGTTGTCTCCTGCGGTGTTCTGAGATTTGTGTGATCCTTATGCTGCCTGTTGGAAAATCTCCTTCACAAGTGAAACATATGTGCTTAAATGTAAATTTGGGTCACTTGATAGAGTGGGCTTAACTGTTACGAGAGTGAATGCGAGATTTGCATAGAGTTAAAGTACCCGATGGTCGGTGTTCCAAGAGCTTATGAAAGACTGAGTATAATCTCACTATGGTATTATGGAAGCAATAAAGTATACGTGTTATAAGTTATGGTGCGTGTTTTGATCTATGGCTTTGAGCCAAGTGGGGGAGTCCGCTATTGAATAGTTGATTGCACGGTTATGTGCTCTAATGGTTCCAGTTTGAGGCGTATTTGTGAATCAGTTATGGCTCGAGTAAAGGAAATTTTAATAAAGGTTATGTTATGCATTATGGGTGTACGAGAATCGGGGAATGACTTGAGTTGTGGTTGGTAAAGAATGCTCGGTGCATAGGGCAGGAAGTTGCTTGGTTATATCGAAATGAGGTCACATTCTGCAGTGTCGGAGCACAAATGAAGCACAGGTTGTTCGGTTCGATTAATCCATCTAACTGCAGTTTGAGTAGAGTGGATGCCTCTAGAAAATGGTCCTATAGTGTTCAAAATTTTACATGTAACAATTGGATATTTTCAAGTTGTATGTGTGGTTAGGAACCGAGTTTTCCTTGGAAGACGTCAAGACTTTTGGTGTTTTCTATATTAATTGTGGGATTCTATGTATTGATATTAGGAGGTAACAGATTTAGATCCACAGGAAGTCCTTCAGAGCGAAGTATTTCGAATGTAGTGCTTTTGGGAGTATTTAAGAGAGAATATCAAGATGAAAATGAATCAGAAGGAAATTTAGATAGATGGGGTAGCTTGATAGTAGGTTAGATCAGTATGGCAAGGATATGATTAGTTCCTTGGGTGTGTACGGGGTAATGAGTTCCTACAGGTATTTTGCGGCAATGCTCTTTGGTTTTGATGGCTTGCGTAGCTTGGTCGAGTTAGAAGATTCAGTCCTGGAAGGTCTGGTTTGTGCAAGGGGAACTCGGAGCGTCCTTGATGGTTTCTACCTTGGTTGGAGATGTATATTTTCTATGGTCATGAGGAGCATGTGAGGAATAGTGGTTCTTTGCTAGATGGGATCAATGGAAAGTTTTTGGCTAGTGGAATGCACAGTGGCTTGCAGTTCGGAAGGGATATGCAGTTCTCATGGTTATCCTAGAATGGTATTGTCACGACCCGGAATTCCCACCCTCGGGGTCGTGATGGCACCTACTAATAGGAGCTAGGCAAGCAAACTTAAATTACCTTCCGTTTAACACACATTCTTTTCCATAATTATCAACATGTAATAAAGGCAACATAATTTAAAAAATTCAAGCGGAAGTCTTAACTTATATAAAAACTGATAGAAATGCGGAATGATAAACATAATCCTCTACCCAAGATTGGTGCCACAATGCTCACGAACTTCTAAGATTTAATAAATACAATCGTCTGAAAGAAAATTTTAAACTGTTTGTTTCGGTACAAAAGATAACAAACTGAATAAATAGAGAGACTCTGGGCCTGCGGACGTCAGCAAGGCTACCTCGATGTCTCTGGACTGAAGTCAGCTCCCGATCTAATCCTACTGCTGAGGTCCAAAAGCTGCTCCTGGATCTATGCAAAAAGATGCACAGAGTGTAGCATCAGCACAACCGACCCCATGTGCTGGTGAGTGCCTGGCCTAACCCCGGCGAAGTAGTGACGAGGCTAGATAGGACCTACCAAAAACAACCTATGCAGATATATGCAATAAAAGAAAATATAGAGAATTTAAACAGCTAAGATGGGGGGGGAGCATGCTATGGGGAGCTAACAGTTTCAAATAGAAATCCTCAATAACAGAAAGAACACAGCCAGAATGTCAACAAGAATCAAAAGTCAACAATTTACACGGCATCACCCTTTTGTGCTTTTACTCTCGTCCTCACCAAAATAATACACGGCATCACCCTTCGTGTTTTATGCTCTTCCTCACCCAAACAACAATCACAAGGAAAATAGGGTAAGGAAATCTATAACCTCGAAGTAAATCAAATAAGAACAAGTAATGAAAGAAACAATATAACTCGGATATCAACAGAGAATCAGAAAGCAAAAAATACACGGCATCACCCTTCGTGCTTTTACTCTCTTTCCTCACCATATAATCAATAAAATCGCACGGAATGGTACATCGTGCGGCACGGCATCACCCTTCGTGCTTTTACTCCCTTTCCTCACTATATAATCAATAAAATCCGCACGGAATCACCCTTCGTGCTTTACACTCTTTCTTCACAATAGTAAATAATGCACGACATCACCCTTCGTGCTTTATCACTCTTCCTCACCCAATCAACAGTCACAAACAAGGGGAAATGGAGTAGACAAATAATGATAGAAATCCCGGTAAGGGAATACAAATAAACAGCTAACTCCCGGCAAGAGAGCATAATTAAGCAGTTAAAAACCCGGCAAGGGAACAATATCAATAATCTCAGCATCCCGGCAAGGGAGATAGTCAACAAAGCAACAAGCATCCCGGCAAGGGAGTAGTTCAATAATTCTTTCTCTTTCTTTTACTTTTACCTCTTATATCACTTTACCACCTAAGCCAACGCTCCAAAGGGGTTCAATCATTTCATATACTTTCACGCTTTATGATATACTCGAGCCAATGCTCCAAAAATGTAAAAATCATAATTCTTCCTCAAACTCTTCACATTATATGAAATTTATCAATTTAACAAGGAAGAGGTATCACAAAATCTGAATAAACACAAATAAGACTCACGGTCATGCTAGACTCCGGTGTATAGATACTCGTCACCATGCCTATACACCGTACTCAACAATTAGCAAATAGCAAACAACACTCTAATCCTATTCCCTCAAGACAAAGTTAGAACAAACACTTACCTCGGTCCAAAGAAGAGCAATCAACCCTCAAATACCGCATTTCCTTTATAATCCGACTCCGAAACAACGATATCTAGGCATAATTAATTCAATAATATCAATAAAGACTCGATAACAAAATCCCATAGCTTAGATATGAAGTTCCTAGCATTCTTCCAAAAATACCAAATTTCGACCCCGAGCCCACATGGTCCAAACACGAGGCTCGGACCAAAACCCGATTACCCAAAACCCCACGAGTTCAAATATATAATTTATTTTAAGATCCGACCCCAAATTAAGGTTGAATAACTCCAAATTCCCAAAAGCCTAACTCTACCCAAAACCCCTAATTTCTACTCTAAATTACATGTTTTAGGCCAAGAAATTCAATAGATGTTGATGAAAATGGAAGAGAATAAGTTAAAGATTACTAACCCAAGAGTTTATGGTGAAAGAATGCTTCAAAGATCACCCTAGAACTTTGGAGAAGAAAGAGTTTGTGAAATTTTGTAAGAATCTCGTAAGGCTACTGTTCTGGATTTTAAAATTTAACTGGGCAAATTTGGCCTATACGATCGCGGACAAAGAAGTGCGATCGCATAGAGTAAATGGGATAGGGCTCTGCGATCGCGAATGACACTATGCGATCGCATAAAGGAAATAATGAAGGTTGGCTAACACACTGCGATCGTAGAGGAAATAATGCGATCGCGTAGAGCAAAATATTGGACCTCTCATACTAACACTATGCGATCGTGGGAGGAACTATGCGATCGCATAGAACAAACTAAAACCCAGAAAATTTACACTATGCGATGGCGGACATAGCTATGCGATCACATAGCACAAAAGACTGGACACCAGTAGACATCAGTTCTGCACTTTTTCTAAGTCTAAAACCATTCCGAAACACATCCGAAACACACCCGAGCCCCTCGGAGCTCCTAACCAAACACATGCACTAACTCAACAACATTATACGAACTTATCCGTGCGATTAAATCGCCTAAATAACTTCAAAAACAATGAATCAAACCTCAAAATCAAGAGTTTTTCTCAAACTTCATCAAGTTTCAAATTTTGGAATTCAAGCCCGAATCATGTCAAACGACTTCCGATTTCAACCAAATTTCACAGAAAGCGCTTAAACCACATATAAGACCTGTACCGTGTGCCGGAACAAAAATACGGGCCCGATATCAATGCTTTCTAATTCATTTTTATTTCAAATTTTCATATTAAATTTCAGAAAACAATTTCTTTTAAAAATTCATTTCTCGGGCTCGGGACCTCGAATTTCGATTCCGGGCATACGATCGAGTCCCATATTTTTCTACGGACCCTACGAGATCGTCAAAATCTGGGTCCGGATCCGTTTATCCAAAATGTTGACCAAAGTAAACTTTAACTATTTTAAAGCCACAATTTATCAAATTTTACATAATTTAACACATAAGCTTTTCCGGCTACGTGCCCGGACTGCGCACGCAAATCGAGGCAACAAAAGGTGAGGTTTTCAAGGCCTCAGAAGCACGGAAAAAGGGAGAAAACCGGTGATGACCCTTTGGGTCGTCACAAGTATGGGTTATGCAGTATGTTGTAAATGATTGGGAATTGTGTGCGTGAGGTTGCGGTTCAATTTTGAACAAAAAGTCATATAAATCTTAGGCAGCACGGGCAATTTCAGATAATTAGAGGAACGAGCTTCAGATAATTAGAGGAAGGGTCTTTGGATGATTAAGGAATTGTATTGCTAATTTGGGGTGATTGGACGAGGGCATATATTTTAGAAAGGGAAATGTGATTAAGTTGGTGATACTTTGGTAGTATTGCGGCATTTTCTGGTTAGAACGACTGTTGATACTCGTGTTTGCTTGGTGGCACAGAAGAATTCTAGATTATCTCTCGTGGAATGATTGAGTATTCGAGGTGTAGTATGCATTCAGATGGCGGAATTTGAACCAGATATGTGGATTCATGGGCCATATGGAGTTAGAGACGGGAAGTTCTCATATTCAGGCTATGTGGAGGTTGTGGGTCGTGTGTATCGGTACTGTTTAGTGACTATCGGGGTTTGGAGACAAGAGCGGATCTTTTGTTGCTTGGTATGTTAGATTTTGGATGTGATATTGGGTTCAGACTGGTTGTCTCCATATTGTGTCATTCTGGACTATTTCACTAAGGCGACATTGTTGGCTATGCCGAAAATGCCACAGATTGAGTGGCGAGGTCCGTAGGATTATGCCCTAGTGGAATGATGTTATATTTCGAAGGCCCAGCGAGCGACTGGGAAGGATTATCTTCCTTATTTGGGCTTTCGTGATGGATGTTAGTGTAGAGGCTCCTACCATTGATTTAGTTCCGCTGGTGAGGGACTTTTCGGGTATATTTCTTGTGGCCGGGCATGTCGTCGGGCAAGGTTGTTTATTTCGGTATTGATTTGATACCAGACACTATATCGTATGGCACCGGCAGAGTTAAAGGAGTTGAAGAGCAACTCTAGGATTTTTGTGATAAGGAGCTCGTTGCAGGTCAATGTGGATGCATGTTCTAATTTGAGCCGACTTGGTTGGCTCTGAATTGTACTGTTGAGGGGTGTATTGATTCAATTGTTATTAAGCTTATTAGTAATATGGGGAGATCTATGAGTTACCTTTCTGTGTTGTGAGATGTTATGATTTGTTGGTTATAGGTACATGTGGTGCGGTTCTATTGGGTGTCTCGTAGTGGAAGTCGAGCGGGAAGAGTAATTGGGTGTTGCTCGGTGAATGGCGTATCGGTTATGTCCTTTCAGGTTTGCATGGTGTATGTTATATACTTTACCGTGAGTATGATGAATTGCTTTGGTTCCAGATATCAAATTGTGCGTGGTTGTCGATTTCGAGCTAGTGACTTAAGGTGGTTTATGTGGGGCAGTATTGGATAGGATCACACATCGTAGTGAAGTTATGTGGAGGTATGACCTTGCGGGTTAGACTCGTGTGTTTTGTTCCTATGATTTGAGACGGGTTCTCAGCCTTGTGTTGTGGTGGTACCGGTGAGCTTGAGGTACAATTCTTTCATTTGAGTCATTTTCATGATTTGAGTACGTTTAGACTGTTGCGTATTGATGCGTGTATTGTGCAAGTTGTGGCTTAGGCCTGTATGGATGTGTCATGTCACCAGAGTAATTTGTTGGATTAGAGGAGATCGTTGGGGATCATTAATAAATACGAACGGATGTGATTTCAGCATGTTGGAAGGATAGTATCGAGCTTCAGTTCGGAAAATTGCTATGGTATTTGCCAAGGAATAAGTGGCTATGAATGGTTGATATGGAAAATGGTTATGGCTTACCGCGTGTCTTAGTGATCATTGGCAGTATATGAAAGTGTTGCGATGAGACTTTAGTTGATAAGATTTTTTCTATCGGTATGCGAATGTTGTGTGCAGCTGCTGTGGTTAGAAGTTATCAATACAAGTATTGAGTTATGTGGTATATCATGTGATTGCACCGGAGATAGCATATATGATTTGTTACCGCTTGTTCGGACTTATTCACATTATAAATGTGAAATTCTGATCGTGTCGATGATTTTAGAAGAGGAAATGTGGTTCTATAGTTCATGGACTAGGATGGATTGTGAAATGTCTGTTATATTGAGTTATCGAACCTATGCGAGATAGGGTGACGTGGGATCACCCCCGGGCATGTGCATGGTGAATTTATTCAGTAATTGGTTGGCTTTTGGAACAACTCTTGGCACGTTCGAGGACGAACGTATGTTTAAGTGGGAGGATGTAACGACCCGACCGGTCGTTTTGAACTTTTGCACTTTGATCGCCAGTCTTCGGGCATGACTTGCCCCGTATATACATTATGCCTTATGTAAATCGTTGGTTTTGGTTTTCAGGGTAATCGGAATGAATTTGGAAGAACAGTTCTTAGTTTGAAGCCTTAAATTTGAAAGGTTTGACCAAATTTTGACTTATGTGTATTTGATCTCAGATGGGAATTTTTATGATTTGGTTAGCTCCCTTAGGTGATTTGGGACTTAGGAGCATGATCGGAATGCATTTTGAAAGTCCGTGTAAGGTTTAAGCTTGGATTGGCGAAATAGATATTTCGGCGATTTCCGGTTGATAGGTGAGATTTTGATATAAAGGTCGGAATGAAATTCCGAGAGTTGTAGTAGCTTAGTTATGTCATTTATGACTTGTGTACAAAATTTTGGGTCAATCGGACCTGATTTGATAAGTTTCGGCGTTGTTTGTGGAATTTGAAATTTCTAAGTTCTTAAGCTTGAATCCTAAGTTCATTTGGTGTTTTGAGTGATTCGAAAACTCGACAAGGTGTTAATGATGTTATGGGAGGTGTTGGTATGTTTAGGTTGAGGTTTGAGGGCCTCGGGTGTGTTTCGGGTGAGTTTTGAGCGAGTCTGGACATTCCTGAACTTAGAAATTGGATGGGGGCAGAAGTTTTAGTGCTGGGAGCGGTGAATTTAGTGCTGGGCACGGTGGTTTAGTGTTGGGCGCGGAAAATGGTCGCGGTCCGCGGTCATGAAGATCTGCAGATCGTCGGTCCAACTTCGGAAGCTCATATCCTTTGATCCAAAAGGAATTTTGAGATGATTCAAAAACGAAAGTTCTCTTCGTGTCTAGTTTCCATAAAGGTAAAGATATTGCAATTTGGACATCTGTAGAAAAGGTTATGGCCAAAATACTAAAGCCTGTCACTGCAGAGGAAGGCCTGTGCGGCCGCGGTTGTGTTTGCGCGGACCGCGGTCGTTTTGGTGCGGCCCGTGGAGGCTGGAACCTGAGGGGTACCCTATAAATACGAGATTTTGTGTTTTATTTAATATTTTGACCTAAAGAGCTTAGATTTTGGCGATTTTTCGAAGGTTTTTCATGAAATTCATCGGGGTAAGTGATTTTAACTCAGATTTGACTAGAATACATGAATCTATCACTGAATTTATCATTTAATTCGTGATTTGGGATGGAATTTGGGAAGAAAATTGTGAAACCTTCCAAAAATGTAAAATGATGAGTTGAAGGACCAAAAGGTATCGGAATTGGATAATTTTGGTATGGTTAGACTCGTGAGGATATGAGGATTCTGAAAATGTAAATTTTACTCGATTCCGAGACATGGACCCGGGGCTCGATTTATGCTAATTTCGGAATTTTTGATATTTTTCGAATATTGTTCATTGGGCTATGTTCTCTTAGCATATTGTGACCTATTAGTTCTGATTTTGGAAAGATTCGACGCGTGTGGAGGCCAATTTTGAGAGGCAAGGGCATAACGAGCTAGAGTTTTGGCCAGTTTGAGGTGAGTAATAATTTTAAATGATGTCCTGAGGGTTTGAAACCCCGGATTTGCACAACGTAGTGCTATACTAAGTTAAGATACACGATGTGTGACGAGTGTGAGGTTCAATGCTATGGGGATTGTGACTTGGTCCATCCCGAATGATATTTTACTACATTTTTGATTGAGACATATACTTTATTATTGTGAATTGGGTTGTTGCCATGCTTGGGGACTTGTGCCAACCTGTAGAACCCTTAGGGGCTTTTTGACTGGTTTTCCTCACTTATTTTGTTAAAGAATTTATATCCTCAATAATGTTTCCAATTGTTTAAGAATGATATGAACCAGATTTGTTTTGAAATGTTAATCATAAATAGAAAGAGATATGAGGGCTGAGATCCCAGCCGTACATTATGCCCGAGAGGTTGTGATTATTAAATGACTGAGAGAGGTCGAAGACCCAATAGTGAGGATATTTTATATGATATGGATCGGGCTGCACGCCGCAACAATTACTTATATGGATCGGGCTGCACGCCGCAAAAATTATATAGCGCTTGGGCTGAAGGAGCCCCTCTAGAGTCTGCATACCCCCAGTGAGCGCAGTCGACTATTATTATTATGGATCGGGCTGTACGTCACAGCGATATACGGATTGGGCTGCACGCCGCAGCGGTATATATATTTATTGATTCGGTTATCGTGAGAAGTATATGAATTGAGAACTGAGGATAAGAACGAATAAATGAGCTGAAATGTTTGAGGAGCTGATTTATACTGATTATATCCGTTTTACCTGGTTTAAAGAATTTCACATGATTCCTCATTCACTGCTGCTTAAATGATTTTACTGTTTTGATATAGAACTGCTTAGTGCCTTTACGTGATTTCATACTGTCATCCATTATTTATTGTTATTACTCACTGGGTCGGAGTACTTACATTACTCCCTGCACCATGTGAGCTTTCCTGTTGTTCTGTTTACATCGGAGTTATCGAGGTAGCTGCATGGCGTTCGCAGACCCGATTTCTCCTTATATCTCCAGTTATTATTCCGCATTTTAGAGATATTTTTATATTAGATTGTTGAAACCTTGTATTAGAGGCTCAGACTTGTGACACCGGATCAGTGGGCTGTTTTACAGAGATTTTTCGTGATTATGGTTTCCGCACATTTCATCTGTTAAAAATTCATACTTCTATTTATATTAAATTGGTATTAAATCCCGAAAATTGGTATTGAATTATAAAGAAAGAGATTGCGAGATGTTAATTGGTTGGGCTTGCCTAGCATTGTGTTGGGCGCCATCACGGCCGGGGTTGGGGTCGTGACCAACTTTGGTTGCTAATTTTAAATTATATTTATTTATATTTTATAATTTTTTTAAATAATATTATAATTATTATAGTTTTATACGTGGGTCCCCCTGTAGCAACCAACGTTGGTCGCTAATCTCAGTATACCTTTGACCAAGCAAGTCTGACCAGTCCGGTCAATATTTTGACGAAATTAGCGACCAAGTAGCGACCAACCTTGGTCGCTAATCTATATCAAATAATTATTTTATTATTTTCGCCAATTTAGCGACCAACTTTGGTGGCTTTTCTTGACAGACCAACTTTGGTCGCTAAAGTTTGGTCGCTTTTTTCCCAAATTGTAGTAGTAATTTATGATTACTACATGCCAAATTGTCTAAGGAAAGCAACAAATAGATAAAAATAACACCAAGTGGCAAAGTCAAAACAAACAAGTACAAACAAATAGGAACACCCCACCCCACACTTAAAAAAATGCATTGTCCCTAATGCAAAGCAATAGAAACAAGGGTAAAAAAAGGTGACTCTGTGAGGCTCTCGGCTAATCACCAGCACCCTCGAAGGTGCACATATACTGCTCATCATTAGATGGCACTATGTTCACATCCTCATCAGGTTGGCAACCACCTCTCTTAGCTAGACCCAACCACTACTACAGGGGTATAATACTGCTGAAGCTTAGCCAAGTCAACCTCCCCCCTCTCAGCATGAATGTGCATATCAGCAAACATGAGTTGCAATGTCTCCTCAACACAAACCATCCTCTAGTCTATCATAGCAGCAATCGCAAGAGGGTCAATCATGAAAGTAACATCGAAGGCCTTAATAGGCCGTGAGACTGGAATCACTGATCATAGTGATACTCCTCATCTACATGATGCGTCCTTGATAGTCGAGTGGTCATACTCGGGTAAAAAAGTCGACAAGCTCCAAAAGGTCGCACTCTAGCCATGCGCTCCACCATAACCTTCCCGAGATCAAACTCCATCCGGGTCAAGAACGCATAGATCAAATAAACCTTCACTCGTGACACATCCGCTTTACTTGCAGTACGCATTATCTTTGCATCGATCAAAGGCAACAAAACCTTGGTTGGGCGTTGAAAAGTTCCCTTTTTCATGTCTTTATGGCATTCATTTGCATATCTCGTCCAAGTAGCAACAGAATTAGCTTTACATAGTTGGTGGCGGATATCCGGATAGTCAGGCCGACGAAGAAACCTCTGAAATAGCTTGTGAGAATACACTGTTGTTAGACCACCTAAGAATTATCAGTAGTTCAAATATTGTTCTGTTTCTTTGAGTCCTAGTTTAGTGATGTAGGAGTCTTCTCAAGGTTATCTCTTTGTAATAATACTCATCTATATGATGTACTATAAATACTATATGAATGGAATACATAGTTGAGTGTTTCCAACTATTAAACTTTATTTGTATACCGACCTTTACATGGTATCAGACGCCAATCCTAATCATGCCAGATAATTCCTCTACCTCTACCAGCCTACCCATTGTTTCCCAATCAACGCTGCCCCATCTCCTCCCTCTAATCCTCTTCAATATGCCCATCACTTTATCTCTATAAAATTGACACCCAAAAATTACCTTTTCTGGAAGACTCAACTTCTTACATATTTGAGAGGCCAAAACCTTCAAGATTATATTGATGGCACAAAGCCTTTTCTTCCATCCTTAATCCAAATTGTTGGATCTGAAAATTTTCAGTCAAATCCGATCCATACCCTGTGGGTTCATCAAGATCAACTCATCATGAGCCTTTTGATCTCCTCTCTTTTTGAAGAGACCATACCCATAGTCATTGTCCTAACCTCGTCAAAAGATATTTTGGATGCACTTGAAGCCGCGTTGTCGCCTCCTTCCAACACGCGAATCCTTAACATTCATATGCAACTCCAAAATCTTAAGCAAGCTGTCTCTCAGTCACCCGATATCTCCAAAAGGCCAAACTTTTATCTGATGAACTAGCTGCAGTTGGCCGTCCCCTTTCCCTCTCTGATTTCAATATCTATATCTTCAAAGGGCTTCGTCCGGAATTCAAATACAGTGTTACCACATTATCTGCTAGACCCGAGCCTGTGACCTAATCTAAACCCCATAGCTTCCTTTTGAATCATGAGTTTAACAATGGAAACACCATCTCTACTTTCTCCATTGCAGCAATCTCGACATAACTACTATAACAACTATTCCAAGCCTCCTATCAACAATAATTCATCCTGGAAGGCTGATAATAGATCCCGTTGTCAAATATGTAATGGCACAAACCATTTGGCCCCAACTTGTTTCTAGCGCTACAATCACTCCACTAATCCCTCTGCTCATCTCTCTCATCAAGCTCCCATACCTCTTACATAGAATTGGTTTCCCGACTATTACTCTAGATATGTCAAAATTCAACCACTACAAAGCGTACAAGGGTTCTGATCAATTACAAGTAGGTAACGGTCAAGGTTTGCAAATCCATAACACTGGTATATCTTCTTTCTCTATTTCACCTCATCGCAAATTCAATCTCAACAATATTCTTCATGTACCTTCGATAACTAAAAAACTTCTATCTATTTAGAAATATGCACTTGATAATAATGTCTTCTTTGAGTTTCACCCTTATCACTTTATTATCAAGGATCGAGCAACAAAGACTCCAATTCTTTCCAGATCGAGTAACGCTGGTCTCTACAACTTGCTTCTCAAGCACCGCCCTCCATTCCGCCTTCGTCTTGGTCATCCACACCAAAGAGTTCTTTATCAAGTTATCCACAAGCATCAACTTCCCGTCTCTAATTCATCTAGTGGTTTGTGTAGTGCTTGCCAACTTGGCAAGTCACACAAATTGTCGCTTCCTTATCGAGTTAATAAAAGTTCTTCCATTTTACAGCTTATTTTTGCGGACGTTTGGCGTCCCTCTCCCTTTTTTATCTTCTGATGGTCACAAATATTTGCTTGTATTCAGTGGTGATTTCTCTGGTTATACATGGAGTTATCCGTTTTTTCTAAAATCTGATGTTGCAAAGATATTTGATCAATTTAGACTCCTAATTGAAAGGCTATTCAATGCAAAAATAAAAACTATCCAAACTAATGAGGGAGGGGAATTTTGACTATTATCAACAATTTGCGCTAGACTTGGAATTTTACATAGACTTGCCTCTCCGTACGCATATAAACAGCAGGGAAAAGTAGAGTGTAAGTATCGCCATATTGTTGAAGTTGGATTAAGCATAATGGCTCATAGCTCAACACCATCCAAATTCTGGCATTTTGCCTTTGAAACTGCAGTTTACCTAATTAATTGGCTTCCTACTCAGATTAACCTTGGCAAATCTCCCTTTGAACTAATTTTTGGAACTACTCCTTATTATCTCTTCCTAAAAACATTTGGTTGCTTATGCTTTCCTTAATTAAGGCCATATAACAAGCATAAAATAACCTACAGAAGCCAGCCTTGTGTGTTCCTTGATAGGAGTTCTGGTCGAATATATATTGCTAGACACGTTCAATTTGATGAAAGTGTCTTCCCATTTAAGTCAATACTTGGTCAACCTCCAGCCTATCCTTCCAAATCTCAACCATGGTTTTTTGCTCCTTGTATAGTTGAATCTTCTACTGGTCCTCTATCACCTCTTTATACTACTGGAACATCATCAACAATTGTCCTCGCGACCCCAAAATGTCCAAGTAGTTCTCCAACAACAGCTACTACTCTTGGAAATCCTAGTCATACTCCAAGTTACTCTCCAAATCATATCACTAAGCAACCATCATCTAGATCTCCTCATCCAGTCCCTTTCGTTGTTGACCTTAACTCATATTCTCTTTTGTCTCCACCCGCTTCTCTTACATTGCCATCACCTCATTTCCAAGAGCACAGAAACTCACTGAACGAACTCATCACATGCAACTAAGGCATATGCCTTCCTCTGCTCATTCAACCATCCTCTCCATCCATTCACCTGAATCACCCCCAACTGAAGAACCTACCTATTTTACCGAGGCTCAAAAATTCAAGGAGTGGTAAGAAGCCATGAATGCTGAGATGACAACCCTGTTCAATAATAAAACCCGGTCCTTAGTTCCTTCTACACCCTCAATGAACATTTTAGGGTGCAAGTGGTTCTTTCGCATTAAGAGAGATTCATTTGGGGCCCTCCAACGCTACAAGGCTCGTTTGGTCACAAAAGAATTTCGCCAAGTTGAAGGCCCTGATTTTTATGACGCATTCAGTGCAGTGGTAAAACCTATAATGATTAGAGTTATCCTTTCCTTAGCTGTCTCTAACAGCTGGCCATTAAGGCAATTGGATGTCCAAAATACCTTCAAGAGGAAGTGTTCATGGAACAACCTCAAGGATTTGCTCATCCTCAACTCCCTCACTGTGTTTGTAAGCTTCACAAGTCACTCTACGAGCTTAAACAAGCTCCAAGGACGTGGTACACCAAGCTTCAACAATTTCTAATATTTATTGGCTTCTCTCCCTCTAAAACAGACGTATCTCTCTTCATTTATAACTCTCATGGATTCCTTGGTTATCTGTTAGTGTATGTGGACGACATTGTCTTGACAGGGAACAACTCCAAGTTTCTTGATCAGATTGTGGAGCAACTTGGGGCTACATTTTCCATAAGAGACCTTGGTCAACTAAGCTACTTTCATGGAGTCCAGGTTGTTTGCAACTCCGACGATCTTCAATTGTCCCAAGAGCAATATATTAATAATTTACTGGACAAAGCTAGAATGAGAACATGCAAGCCTCTTCATACTCCATTGACTACAATAGTAAAGCTCTTCAACAATCACTACTAGAAATCCGGAAAAAAAGCAACCAAAATTTAGCGACCAAAATTGGTCTGTGGGAAAAAGCGACCAAAGTTGGTCACTAAACTAGCGAAAATAATAAAATAAATAAAAGAAACAAAATAGCGACCAAGGTTGGTCGCTACTTGGTTGCTATATTAGTCAAAATGTTGACTGGACGGGTCAGACTTTCTTGGTCAAACATTTACTGAGATTAGTGACCAATGTTGGTCGCTAAAGTGGGACCCACCTACAAAATTTTAATAATTATATTATTATTTTAAAAAAATTATAAAATATAAATATATATAATATAAAAATGGCGACCAACGTTGGTCGCTACTTAAAGGGTAGGCAGATACCGACCAACTTTGGTCGCTTAAATGGGGCCCAGTTATACAATTTTAATAATTATATTATTAATTTAAATATTATATGAAATATAATTAAATCTGATTTAAATATAGCGACCAACTTTGGTCGCTAAACTAAATTCTTGAATAAATAGCGACCAAAGTTGGTCTCTATTCAGGTCAACAATGGTCAAAATTAAAAATCACTTTTGTATTTACTATCTAAATAATATAAATATAAGCCGTTAATACTTTTGTAATACAAGGGATGAATAGTACTACGAATCGTGCGTCTCTCTCTCTCTCTCTCTCTCTCTCTCATATATATATATATATATATATATATATATATATATATATATATATATATATATATATATATATAATATTATACTTACGCTATATTATGCACTGAGTATAAGTCTATTAGGTAATATTATATCGAATATAGCTTACATATATAATATATATATACTTACGCTATATTATGCACTAAGTATAAGTGTATTAGGTAATACTGTATCGAATATAGCTTATATATATATATAATATATATACTTACGCTATATTATGCACTAAGTATAAGTGTATTAGGTAATACTGTATCGAATATAGCTTATATATATATAATATATATACTTACGCTATACTATGCACTAAGTATAAGTGTATTAGGTAATATTGTATCGAATATAGCTTATATATATAATATATATAATATATATACTTACGCTATACTAGGCACTAACTATAAGTGTATTAGGTAATACCGTATCGAATACAACTTATATATATATAATATGTATCGAATATAGCTTATATATATATATATAATATATATACTTACGCTATACTATGCACTAAGTATAAGTGTATTAGGTAGTATTATATCGAATATAGCTTATATATATATATATATATATATATATATATATATATATATATATATATATATATATATATACTTACGCTATACTATGCACTGAGTATAAGTGTATTAGGTCATACTGTATCGAATATAGCTTATATATATAATATATATATACTTACGCTATACTATGCACTGAGTATAAGTGTATTAGGTCATACTGTATCGAATATAGCTTATATATATATATAATATATATACTTACGTTATACTATGCACTAAGTATAAGTGTATTAGGTAATACTGTATCAAATATAGCTTATATATATAATATATACTTACGCTATACTATGCACTGAGTATAAGTGTATTAGGTCATACTGTATAGAATATAGCTTATATATATATATATATTATATATTATATACTTACGCTATACTATGCACTAAGTATAAGTGTATTAGGTAATACTATATCGAATATAGCTTATATATATATATATATATATATATATATATATATATATATATATATATATATATATATATATATATATATATATATATATATACTTACGTTATACTATGCACTAAGTATAAGTGTATTAGGTAGTATTATATCGAATATATATATATAGCTTAAATTGAATTAAAATCCTAAATTTATACTACATATGTATATATATATATATAATTTTAAATTGAATTAAGAGTAATATAATTTTTTTAGAAATAGCGACCAACTTTGGTCGCTATTTCTAAAAATTCAAAACTGATTTACCTACCAAAATAGCGACCAACTGTGGTCGCTATTTTTAATTCCAGAGTGTCAAAACCGGGATCCCCTCCCATTCTTTCTAAAAATTTCCCAAAATCTCTCTTTTCTCTCTCACACTCAAACCCTCCCCCCTTCCAACTCCCAGCACCAGAGGCCCCACCCACGCCACCAACGACCACCGCCCAGCTGCCGCCGCCCCGTCGTCGTCGCCTCTGCTGCTGTTGCATCTCTCTCCTTCTCCACCTCCTAAAAATTCTAGGTTATAATTACAATTTATATCTTTTGTGTAAGATTATAATGTTTTGTTTATTAGCTATGAATTAGTTTCAAATGACTAGTGTTTCAATTGATTATTTAACATTGTATTTTATAGAAACCTAGGGTTTAGGTTGTATTTAACATTATTTAACATTTTATAAAAATCTAGAGTTTATAGAAATCTAGGATATAAATTGAAACTTTTAGGATATGAGTTGAATTTTTAAGATATGAATTGAAACTTTTAGGATATGAGTTGAATTTTTAGGATATAAAGAGAAATTTTAGGATATGACTTGAACTTTTGTGGATATGAATTAAACCTTTAGGATATAAATTGAACTTTTAGTTTATGTTTAAACTCGTAGGATAAGAATTGATGAACTTTTAGTTTTTAGGTTTTGTTCTTGTGAATTGAACTTGTACGATATAAATTGAAGCTTTTATGTATGACTTGAACTTTTTACGATATGAGTTGAAACTTTTAGGATATGAGTTGAACTTTTAGGAAATAAATTGAACCTTTAGGATATGTATTGAACCTTTAGGATATGACTTGAAGTTTTAGTTTATGTTTAAACTCGTAAGATATGAATATAACTTTTAGTTTTTAGGTTTTGTTCTTGTGAATTGAACTTGTAGGATATAAATTGAAGCTTTTATGTATGACTTGAACTTTTTAGGATATGAATTGAAACTTTTAGGATATGAGTTGAACTTTTAGGAAATAAATTGAACCTTTAGCATATGTATTGAACCTTTAGGATACGACTTAAACTTTTAGTTTATGTTTAAACTCGTAGGATATGAATATAACTTTTAGTTTTTAGGTTTTGTTCTTGTGAATTGAACTTGTAGGATATAAATTGAAACTTTTAGGATATGAGTTGAATTTTTAGGATATAAATAGAAATTTTAGGATATGACTTGAACTTTTGTGGATATGAATTGAACCTTTAGGATATAAATTGAACTTTTAGTTTATGTTTAATCTCGTAGGATAAGAATTGATGAACTTTAGTTTTTAGGTTTTGTTCTTGTGAATTGAACTTGTAGGATATAAATTGAAGCTTTTATGTATGACTTGAACTTTTTAGGATATGAATTGAAACTTTTAGAATATGAGTTGAACTTTTACGAAATAAATTGAACATTTAACGTATGTATTGAATCTTTAGGATATGACTTGAACTTTTAGTTTATGTTTAAACTCGTAGGATATGAATATAACTTTTAGTTTTTAGGTTTTGTTCTTGTGAATTGAACTTGTAGGATATAAATTGAAACTTTTAGGATATGAGTTGAATTTTTAGGATATAAATAGAAATTTTAGGATATGACTTGAACTTTTGTGGATATGAATTGAACCTTTAGGATATAAATTGAACTTTTAGTTTATGTTTAATCTCGTAGGATAAGAATTGATGAACTTTTAGTTTTTAGGTTTTGTTCTTGTGAATTGAACTTGTACGATATAAATTGAAGCTTTTATGTATGACTTGAACTTTTTAGGATATGAATTGAAACTTTTAGGATATGAGTTTAACTTTTGGGAAATAAATTGAACCTTTAGAATATGTATTGAACCTTTAGGATATGACTTGAAGTTTTAGTTTATGTTTAAACTCGTAAGATATGAATATAACTTTTAGTTTTTAGGTTTTGTTCTTGTGAATTGAACTTGTAGGATATAAATTGAAGCTTTTATGTATGACTTGAACTTTTTAGGATATGAATTGAAACTTTTAGAATATGAGTTGAACTTTTAGGAAATAAATTGAACCTTTAACGTATGTATTGAACATTTAGGATATGACTTGAACTTTTAGTTTATGTTTAAACTCGTAGGATATGAATATAACTTTTAGTTTTTAGGTTTTGTTCTTGTGAATTGAACTTGTAGGATATAAATTGAAACTTTTAGGATATGAGTTGAATTTTTAGGATATAAATAGAAATTTTAGGATATGACTTGAACTTTTGTGGATATGAATTGAACCTTTAGGATATAAATTGAACTTTTAGTTTATGTTTAAACTCGTAGGATAAGAATTAATGAACTTTAGTTTTTAGGTTTTGTTCTTGTGAATTGAACTTGTAGGATATAAATTGAAGCTTTTATGTATGACTTGAACTTTTTAGGATATGAATTGAAACTTTTAGAATATGAGTTGAACTTTTACGAAATAAATTGAACATTTAACGTATGTATTGAATCTTTAGGATATGACTTGAACTTTTAGTTTATGTTTAAACTCGTAGGATATGAATATAACTTTTAGTTTTTAGGTTTTGTTCTTGTGAATTGAACTTGTAGGATATAAATTGAAACTTTTAGGATATGAGTTGAATTTTTAGGATATACATAGAAATTTTAGGATATGACTTGAACTTTTGTGGATATGAATTGAACCTTTAGGATATAAATTGAACTTTTAGTTTATGTTTAAACTCGTAGGATAAGAATTAATGAACTTTAGTTTTTAGGTTTTGTTCTTGTGAATTGAACTTGTACGATATAAATTGAAGCTTTTATGTATGACTTGAACTTTTTAGGATATGAATTGAAACTTTTAGGATATGAGTTGAACTTTTGAGAAATAAATTGAACCTTTAGGATATGTATTGAACCTTTAGGATATGACTTGAAGTTTGAGTTTATGTTTAAACTCGTAAGATATGAATATAACTGTTGGTTTTCAGGTTTTGTTCTTCTGAATTGAACTTGTAGGATATAAATTGAAGCTTTTTTGTATGACTTGAACTTATTAGGATATGAATTGAAACTTTTAGGATATGAGTTGAACTTTTAGGAAATAAATTGAACCTTTAACATATGTATTGAACCTTTAGGATATGACTTGAACTTTTAGTTTATGTTTAAACTCGTAGGATATAAATATAACTTTTAGTTTTTAGGTTTTGTTCTTGTGAATTGAATTTTTAGGATATGAATTGAATTTTTAGGATATAAATAGAAATTTTAGGATATGACTTGAACTTTTGTGGATATGAATTGAACCTTTAGGATATAAATTGAACTTTTAGTTTATGTTTAAACTCGTAGGATAAGAATTAATGAACTTTAGTTTTTAGGTTTTGTTCTTGTGAATTGAACTTGTACGATATAAATTGAAGCTTTTATGTATGAATTGAACTTTTTACGATATGAGTTGAAACTTTTAGGATATGAGTTGAACTTTTAGGAAATAAATTGAACCTTTAGGATATGTATTGAACCTTTAGGATATGACTTGAAGTTTTAGTTTATGTTTAAACTCGTAAGATATGAATATAACTTTTAGTTTTTAGGTTTTGTTCTTGTGAATTGAACTTGTAGGATATAAATTGAAGTTTTTATGTATGACTTGAACGTTTTAGGATATGAATTGAACCTTTTAGGATATGAGTTGAACTTTTAAGAAATAAATTGAACCTTTAGCATATATATTGAACCTTTAGGATATGACTTGAACTTTTAGTTTATGTTTAAACTCGTAGGATATGAATATAACTTTTAGTTTTTAGATTTTGTTCTTTTGAATTGAACTTGTAGGATATAAATTGAAACTTTTAGGATATGAGTTGAATTTTTAGGATATAAATAGAAATTTTAGGATATGACTTGAACTTTTGTGGATATGAATTGAACCTTTAGGATATAAATTGAACTTTTAGTTTATGTTTAAACTCGTAGGATAAGAATTGATGAACTTTTAGTTTTTAGGTTTTGTTCTTGTGAATTGAACTTGTACGATATAAATTGAAATTTTACGATATGACTTGAACTTTTTACGATATGAGTTGAACCTTTAGGATATGACTTGAACTTTTGTGGATATGAATTGAAGGTTTAGGATATGAATTGAACTTTTAGTTTATGTTTTGGAATTTTTGATTGCCGGAGGATTATTAGAAGAGGTTGATGACGTTATTAGACATGCAATAGAACTTCCACCAAGAATAACTAAGACAAGGTACCTGGCAAAGTGTGCCTTTAATTGTTCTTCTCATTAGCGACAATGATGATGAGAAGGCAATGGCATGTGTTTCAAATAGTGATGGTGTAGGTAGGAATTTAGTATTTTCTAAGTAGATAAAAGAAGATCTTATAGAGTAATTATGTACTTCATTTTCCATGAGGAAAAGAAGTTTAATTGAGAGTGACAAGGTTGATGAAGACGGAATGTATTCCGTTGGTCATGGCAGTTCCCATAGAATGGGGATCATAAGACTCTATGATGACAGAGATTATAAGAAGTTTTGTTCTAAATTTTCTTTCAAGTCTGATCCGTACAATCTTAATGTGATATTGGTGATATTTCTTCGGATTCAGACAACGATTTGACTGACAAAAGTATGGAAATGCTCTTAAAAAGAATTAAAGGTAAAATCTTTTCAGCATCCTTCTCTACCAAGAAAAAGATTTTACCTTTAATTCTTTTTAAGAGCATTTCCATACTTTTGTCGGTCAAATCATTGTCTGAATCCGAAGAAATAACACCAATATCATATTAAGCTTGTACGGATCAGACTTGGAGGAAAGTTTAGAACAAAACTTCCTATAATCTTTGTCATCATAGAGTCTTATGATCCCCGCTTTATGGCAACTGCCATGACCAATGGAAAACATTCCGTCTTCATCAACGTTGTCACTATCAATCAAACTTCTTTTCCTCTTGGAAAGTGAAGTAGAGAATTCCTCTATAACCTCTTTTATCTACTTCGAAAATGTTTAATCCTACCTATACCATCACTATTTTGAAACACATGTCGTTGCCTTCTCATTATCATTGTAGCTATAGAGATCAACAATTGATCAAAGACACACCCTGTCAGGTACTGTATCCAAGTTATTCTCTGTATCCAAGTTCATCCCGAGTAATAGTACTACGAGGATAATCACCAAAGCCACCAGACAGTTTTATGATGCCAATGAAGCAATATGAGCTATTCAATGAAACTCGTATTGTAAAGAAGAAGAAAGAGACTGATTCAGAAAGGAGGGTCGAGCCTCGACTATATACATGTAAGTTTTTTAAGATTCATTAAGTATTTTGATTTACTTTTATATAAATTTTGAAATACTAATTCAATATATATATAATTTTTCATATAGGTTCGCTTCACATGTAGCTGACATGGGGGAATTCATACGCAGTCAACCACCTAATGAATCGGGCGAGGCAATCCAACTTTCGGACGAGGATGCTGAAAGAACACTCCTTGAGTACTTTATATACTTTGAACTAGACAAAAAAATTTAGTTCTATTGTGTTAGTTCTTTTTAGTTCGAATGGGCTTGTAATAAGCGTTAACTTAGTTTTGTTAGCTTAATGTGTTAGTTTTATTGATTGTTGCTTTTAATTGTTGTTGTTATTGTTGCTGGCATAAAATGCCTGTTTAGGATGTTTGGTAAGCTGGCAGGTGGTGTAGCTGCCAAAACAGGCAGTTTCTGCCAAAAATATACCAAGAAAAGCGACCAACTTTGGTCTCTATTTGGTCGCATTTCACCATAAAAAAAATAATTTTCTGGGCAATAGCGACCAACCTTGGTTGCTACCTGCCCAGATTTCTATTAAAAAATAAAATTTCTGGAAATATAGCGACCAATTTGGTCGCTTATCTTTAAAAAAAATTAAATTCTTGAATTTAGCGACCAACTTTGGTCTCTATTGTCCAGATTTTAAAATATAATATTTGGATTAGAGACCAAAGTTGGTCGCTTTCTAATGATTAATGATAAATTAAAAACAATGTATTTCATATGTAGAGACCAACTTTGGTCGCCAAATTTATATTATTAAATTAATATAGCGACCAAAGTTGGTCACTAAAGTCAAAATCAGAATATTTGGTCCTTTTACCTTAGAGACCAAAGTTGGTCGCTAATTAGCGACCAACTTTGGTCCCTAAAATAAAGGGACCAGCAATATTGCGACCAGGCATGTTTGGTCGCTTTTTGGTCGCTTTTAGGCCTATAAGCGACCAACTTTGGTCGCTTTTTGTGGTCGCTTTCTTTACAGATATGTAGTTGGAGCTCTTCAATATCTAACTCTCATGAGGCTAGATATAGCTTTTATGGTCAACAAGGCCTATCAATTCATGCACTCTCCATCTCATAATCAATGGACAACTATGAAAAGAGTACTTCATTATCTTCAACACATATAAAATTGTGACGACCCGACCAGTCGTCTTAAGAATTTACGCCCCGATCCCCCTATTAACTGCTTTTCCCAAGTTTATTTCTGCTATTTTGATTTTTCGGAATGTTTCTTTGAGTTTCGGAGAGCTTAAGTATTGGAAAGTTGACCGTAGTTGGAACAGTATGAAGACAACCTCGGAATGAAAATCTGATGGTTCCGTTAGCTCCATTGGGTGATTTCAGCCTTAGGAGCATGTTCAGATTGTGTTTTGGAGGTCCGTAGCTAATTTAGGCTTGGAATGCCGAAAGTCGAATTTTGAAATTTTTCGGTTCGAAAGTGAGATTTTGATCTGAGGGTCAGAATGGAATTCCAGAAGTTGGAGTAGCTACGTATTGTTGATTGTGACATGTGCGGAAAATTTCAGGTCATTCGAACGAGGTTTGATAGACTTTTTGATCGAAAGCGTATTTCTAGAGTTTTGGAGTTCTTAGGCTTGAATCTGTGGTTGATTCGTCATTTCGATGTTGTTTTAGGTGTTTTAAGGATTGGTATAATTTTGGACAGTGGTATTAGACTTGTTGGTGCCTTCGGTTAAGGTCTCGGGGGCCTCGAGATGATTTCGGATGGTTGACAGAAGAATTTTGGAATTTGCAGCTTCAACTGGTTTTCTGTCATAACCGCACCAGCGGTTTGGGTTTCACAGGAGTGGCGCCGTAGAAGTGGCTAAGTGGCTGCAGAAGCGAGTTTGGGCCAAGCTCCAAGTTTTCGCAGATGCGGCTGGGTTTTCACAAATGCAGTGTCGCGGATGCGGCCAAGCGACCGCAGATGCGAATCCAGCCCGTTAAGTGACTTTTTACATCTGCGATGCATTTGTCTGCAGGTGCATGACTGCAGGTGCACTCCCTTGACCGCAGATGCGGTAATAGCTGGGCATAAATAAGAAATTTCGAGGGTTTAGTTTCAAAAGTTCGAAATTCGATTTGGAGCTCGGGAGAGGGCGATTTTGAGAGGAAATTGAAGAGGAGATTGTTGGGTAACAATTCTTTAACCCTTTCTAATTTTATTCCATCAATCTATAGTTAGTTTTATCATTTAATTTCGGATTGGAGATGAAAATTGGGGAAAAGTTGGAAGAAAGTTCTTAGACCTAGAATTCGACTTTTGATTGGGAATTTGACCTTAGATTTTGATAATTTTGGTACGCATGAACTCGTAAGAGTATGAGAATTCTGAAATATAAATTTTACCCGATTCCGAGATTTGGGCTCGAGGGGCATTTTGGTTATTTTACCTAATTTCGCGTATTAGCTTAGAAATTCTTTGTAGAATCAGTTACTTGAAGTGTTATTTACATTATGCAATTGAATTGAATAGATTTGGGCCATTTGGAGTCGAGTACTCGTGGCAAGAACATGGTCTCGGGTTGATTATTGAGCCGGTTCGAGGTAAGTGGCTTGTCTAACCTTGTGTGGGGGACCTTCCCCTTAGGATTTGGTATGTTTGATATTTGAAATGCCTTGTGCGTACTTGAGCTAATTGTCGAAAATCTGGTTTTCTTTAGGTAACTTCGATTGTGTTCCTTTTCCTGTTTCATTTTACTTGCAATTTAAACCAACTATTATCTTAGAAAAAGCATGTCTAATTGACTTAACTGTTTATTTGCTTAAACTGCCTTAATTGAATTATATGAAGCATGTTAGATTAGAATTACCTATTTAATTGATACGAAATTGAGCTTAATTGAGTATTCTTGTGTTGCCGCTGTGTGTTTTACTTTGGGACTACGGGACAACATCTCGGGAGATTCCCTATACGTATTTATGATTTGAACTAAGGTGCGGGATACCAAGAGATCCATGGCACGTATATTGAGGATACCGAGAGATCCTCGGGATACCAAGAGATCCCTGGCATATATTGAGTGTACTAAGAGATCCTCAGGATATTGAGAGATCTCTGGTTATTTCCTTGTGATTGTTTTTGCCTCTGTTTCAGTTATTGAATTCCTTGTATTCCTGTATTAAATTCTTAGTGTTAGTTTTCGACTGTACTTCTTATCTTATACTGTCATATCTTATATTTTTTATTTTATCTCAGTAGGGCCCTGACCTTCCTCGTCACTACCTGACCGAGGTTAGGCTTCGCACTTACTGAGTACCGCTGTGGTGTATTCGTGCCCTTTCTGCGCATGTTTTTCATGTGCAGATCCAGGTACTTCCACTCAGACTTACCATCCTTGAGGCGAGGCAACCATTCGGAGACTTCGAGGTAGATCTGTCACATCCGCAGACCGAGGAGTCTCTCTCCACTCTCTCTTATTGTTATAGCCCTTTTGTATTTATTTTTGTTTAGACTATTCTAGAGTTAGAGCACTGGGTAGTGATCCTTAGCTTGTGATTCATGGGATTCTGTGTTTTGGGAAAACTGTATTGGTTTCGAGAATTTATATTGTGTATGTCGAGCGGCACTTTTAAATGTTGTTATATCACTCTATTTCTGTTTTAAATTATTTTTATTCCACACTTTGGTTTATCTTCCGTAATTTAGGCTTACCTAGTCATAGAGACTAGGTGTCGTCACGATGTTTCACGGAGGACGAACCGGGGTCGTGACAAGGTGGTATCAGAGCTCTAGGTTCATAGGAGTCATGGATCACAAGCTGGTTTATTAGAGTCTCGTTGATCGGTACGTAATTGTTAGGAAATTTCCACTTCATTTGATTTCCTTGTTGTGCGAGATTTTGACATCACAATTCTAAACTTCTGTCTTCTATTCTCTCACAGATGGTGAGGACATGTGCTACCCGAGATGATCAGGCACTCGCGCCCCCTACTACAATCGTCAGAGGCCGGGCTAGGGTAGAGGCCGAGGTCGCGCACGTGGTGCAGCCAGAGCACCTGCTTGAGCTGCCACCAAGGTACCACCAGCAGTTCCAGCTAGAGTCCAGGCACCTGATACGCCTACTGATACCACTACTCCAGCTCTTCAGGAGACACTAGAACGGTTCATGAGCATGTACACCACTTTGGCTCAGGCAGGGTTCCTTCCCCTTATTGCAACTACGTCTCAGGCCGGGGGAGGAGCATAGACTCCCGTCGCCCGCACTTTTGAGCAACGAGTGCATGTTGAGCAAGTTCCTGAGATTATTCCTGTACTGCTTGCAGTTCGAGATCAGCCCGAGGATAAGGTAGCGGCTTTCTAGGATGAGCAGCTGAGGCTTGAGAGGTTCAAGAAGTACAAGCCTCCTGTATTTAGTGGTCTAGCATCGGATGATGCTCTGGGATTTCAAGATGAGTGTTACCGCATTCTCCGTACCATGGGTATATCAGGATCGAGCGGGGTTTCCTTCACTACTTTCCAGCTTTGAGGGGTTGCCTATGAGTGGTGGCGCACATATGAGTTAGATAGTTCGGATGAGGCTGCTTCACTGACATGGACTAAGTTTTCAGATATGTTCCTGAGAGAGTATATTCCTCAAAGCCTCAAAGATGCGTGGCGCGCAGTGTTTGAGCATTTGTGTCAGGGTGCTATGACTATCTCAGAGTATGCTATCTGTTATACTAGTTTGGCTAGACATGCCCCAGCCTTGGTTTCTACTGTTCGCAAGAGGGTTTGCCGGTTTATTGAGGGGCTTATTCCCAGCATCAGTTCTAGCATGGCTCGTGAGTTAGAGATGGATAATTATTATTATCAAGTGATGAGAATTACTATGATGATTGAGGGTATGCATGCTAGGGAGAGAGAGGAGAGGGAGGCCAAGAGGTCTCGAGAGTCATGCCATTATTCTGGTGTCCGTGCCCCAACTGCAGGTCGTCATGGCTGGGGTTATATGAGTCACCCTGTTCATTCAGCTCTTCCAGTAGCCAGTGGTATTCCATCTCCTCCTAGACCTTAGGGGCCTTATTATGTACCTCCGGTATCTAGCGTGCCTCTTGCGCGGGGTGCTTTCAGAGGTCAGTCCAGCAGACCTGGCCCGAGCCAGTCATAGCCACCACATTCTCCTAGAGCTTGCTTTGATTGTAATGACACACGCCATGTGGTGAGGGATTGCCCTAGACTTGGGAGGTGTATGCCTCCACAGACTTCTCAGCCACAGCGCACCCCGCAGAGTTCTCAAGCTATGGTTACAGCTCATGTTGCTACCCCACCTGCTCAACCAGCCAGAGGTGGAGGTCGGGGTGGTAGAGGTTGCCCTAGAGGGGGAGGTCAGGCCCGATACTATGCCCTTCCTACCCGTACTGAGGTTGTTGCCTCTGATTCTGTCATCACAGGTATTATACTGGTTTGTCATAGAGATGCATCGGTTCTATTCGATCCAGACTCCACTTACTCTTATGTGTCTTCTTATTTTTCTCTGCATTTGGATGTACCTAGGAATTCTTTGAGTTCTCCTGTTTATGTTTCTACTCATGTGGGAGATTCTCTTGTTGTGGACCACGTTTATCAATCGTGTTTGGTTGCTCTGAGTGGTTTCGAGAATAGAGCCGATTTATTATTGTTCAGCATGGTAGATTTTGATATTATCTTGGCATGGACTGGTTGTCGCCCCATTATGTTATTCTGATTGTCACGCCAAAACTGTGACGCTGGCTATGCCAGGTGTACGACATGTTGAGTGGAAGGGTACTTTAGATCACTCTCCCAGTAGAGTTATTTCTTTTCTTAGAGCTCAACGTATGGTTGAGAAGGGGTGTGATGCGTATTTAGCTTATGTGAGAGATGTCAGTATTGATACCCCTTCGGTTGATTCAATTCCAGTAGTACATGATTTTCTTGATATGTTTCCAGCTGATCTCTTAGGCATGCCGCCTGATATAGATACTGTTTTTGGCATTGATCTGTTGCTGGGCACTCAGCCCATTTTTATTCCTCCGTATCATATGGGTCCTCCTGAGTTGAAGGGATTGAAGGATCAGCTACAGGAATTGCTTGATAAGGGTTTTATTCGGCCCAGTGTATCACCTTGGGCTGCTCTTATCTTGTTTGTGTAGAAAAAAGATGGTTCTATGCATATGTGTATTTATTATCGCTAGTTGAACAAAGTTGCAGTTAAGAACTGTTATCCTTTGATGATCTATTTGACTAGTTTCAGGGTGCCTGAGTGTTTTCTAAGATTGACTTGCAGTCAGGTTACCATCAGTTGAAGATTCGGGAGCTAGATATCCCAAATACTGCTTTTAGGACTCGGTATGGTCATTACGAGTTCCTTGTTATGTCATTTGGGCTAACCAATGCCCCAGCAGCCTTTATACATTTGATGCACAGTGTATTCTGGCCGTATCTTGATTCGTTCATCATTGTCTTTATTGATGATATTCTGGTGTATTCTTGGAGACAGGAAGATCATGAGCAACATATGAGTACAGTGCTTCGGACCTTGAGAGAAAAGAAGTTATATGCTAAGTTCTCGAAATATGAGTTTTGGTTAGACTTCGTGGAATTCCTAGGCCATGCAGTATTGAGTGAGGGTATTCAGGTGGATCCGAAAAAAATAGAGGTCATGCAGAGTTGGACCAGACCATCCTCAGCTACAGAAGCAGTTTTCTTGGCTTAATGGGTTACTATCGCCATTTTGTTGAGGGGTTTTCATCGATTGCAGCCCCTATGACCAGACTGACCCAAAAGGGTGCTCCATTCCAGTGGACGGAAGAGTGTGAGGTGAGCTTTCAGAAGCTCAAGACAGCTTTGACTACAGCCCCAATTTTGATACTGCCTACAAGTTCGGGGTCTTATACGTTTATTGTGATGCCTCGGGGATTGGCCTCGGAGCGGTGTTGATGCAGAATGGTAGGGTGATTGCCTATGCGTCGAGACAGTTGAAGGTACATAAGACGAATTGCCCTATCCATGACCTTGAGTTAGCTACCATTGTTCACGCTCTGAAGATCTGGCGCCATTATTTATACGGGGTCCTTTGTGAGATTTATACTGACCATCGAAGCTTGCAGCACCTATTCAAGCAAAACGATCTAAATTTGCGCCAGAGGAGGTGGTTAAAGTTGCTGAAGGACTATGATATCACTATTTTGTATCACCCGGGCAAGGCCAATGTGGTGGCTGATGCCTTGAGTCACCTGGCAGAGAGTTTGGAGAGTTTAGCTTATTTACTAACATCGGAGAGTCTTATGGTGATGGATGTTCAGGCCTTAGCCAGCCAGTTTGTAAGATTGGATTTTTCGGATCCTAGTCGGGTTCTAGCTTGCGTGGTTTCTCGGTCTTCCTTATTTGATCGTATCAGGGAGCGTCAATATGATGAGCCTCATTTGCTTGTCCTCAAGGACAAGGTTCAGCACGGTAATGCCAGAGATGTGACTATTGGTGATAATAGTGTATTGAGGATGCAGGGCCGAATTTGTGTATCCACTATTGATGGGCTTTGGGAGTTGATTCTGGAAAAGGTCCATAGTTCACGGTATTCCATTCATCTGGGTGCCACGAAGATGTATCAGTATTTGAGGCAGCACTACTGGTAGAGGCGGATGAAGAAAGATATAGTTGGATTTGTAGCTCGGTGCCTCAACTGACAGCAGGTGAAGTATGAGCACCAGAGACCGGGTGGGTTGCTTCAGCAGATGGAGATTCCGGAGTGGAAGTGGGACCGGATCACCATGGACTTTGTAGTTGGGCTCCCACGGACTTTGAGAAAGTTCGATGCTATTTTGGTGATTGTGGGTCGACTGACGAAGTCCGCTCACTTTATTCCAGTGTGTACTACTTATTCTTCGGAGCGGTTGGTGGAGATCTATATCTGGGAGATTGTTCGTCTGTATGGTATTCCAGTTTCCATCATTTCAGATAGACGTACTCAGTTTACATCACGATTCTGGAGAGCCGTTCAGCATGAGTTGGGTACTAGGGTAGAGTTGAGTACAACCTTTCACCCTCAGACGGATAGGCAGTCCGAGCGCACTATTCAGATTTTTGAAGATATGCTCCACGCGTGTGTGATTGAGTTTGGAGGGTCTTGGGATCAGTTCTTTCCATTGGCGGAGTTTGCTTACAATAACAGCTATCAGTCCAGCGTTCATATGGCACCGTATGAGGCTTTGTATGAGAGACAATGTAGATCCCCAATTGGTTGGTTTGAGCTGGGTGAGGCTAGATTATTGGGCACAGACTTTGTTCAAGATGCCTTGGAGAAGGTCAAGGTGATTCAGGATAGACTCCGTACAGCCTAGTCCAGACAGAAGAGCTATGCAGACGGGTAGGTTCGTAATGTTTTCTATATGGTTGGAGAGTGGGTTCTGCTTCGGGTTTCGCCTATGAAGGGCATTATGAGATTTGGGAAGAAAAGGGAAGTTGAGTCCGAGGTTTATTGGACCTTTTGACTTATTGAGGCGTATTGGGGAGGTTCCTTATGAGCTTGCCTTACCTCCCAGCTTGGCCGGAGTTCATCCAGTATTTCATGTCTCGATACTCCGGAGGTATCACGGTGATCCGTCGCATGTGTTTGATTTCAGTTCAGTCCAGTTGGACAAGGATCTATCCTATATTGAAGAGCTAGTGGCGATATTGGACAGGCAGGTTAGAAAGCTGAGGTCAAAGAACATTGCATCAGTGAAGGTTCAGTGGCGGGGTCAGTCGATCGAGGAGGCGAGCTGGGAGATCGAGTAGGATATGCGCAGCCGTTACCCTTATCTTTTCACTACTTCAGGTATGTCGCTATGCTCGTTTGAGGATGTACGAATGTTTAAGTGTAGGAGGATGTGACAACCCGGCCGGTTGTCATAAGAATTTACCCCTCAATCCCCTATTAACTGCTTTCCCCAAGTTAATTTCTGCTATTTTGATTTTTCGGGATGTTCAGTTTTGAGTTTCAGAGAGTTTTGGGACATGTAGTCCCTAAATGAAAGCTTAAGTGCTGGAAAGTTGACTGTAGTAGGAACAGTGTGAGGACAACATCGGAATGGAAATCCGATGGTTCCGTTAGCTTTGATGGGTGATTTTGGGCTTAGGGGCGTGTTCGGATTGTGTTTTGGAGGTCTGTAGCTAATTTAGGCTTGGATTGCTGAAAGTCGAATTTTGAAGTTTTCTGGTTCGATATTGAGATTTTGATATGAGGGTCAGAATAAAATTCTGGAAGTTGGAGTAGCTCCGTAGTGTTGAATGTGACGTGTGTGCAAAATTTCAGGTCATCTGAATGAGGTTTGATAGACTTTTTGATAGAAAGCGTATTTCTAGAGTTTTGGAGTTCTTAGGCTTGAATCCGTGGTTGATTCATCATTTTGATGTTGTTTTAGCTGTTTTAAGGATTGGTATAAGTTTGGACAGTGGTATTAGACTTGTTGGTGCCTTTGGTTGTGGTCCCGGAGGCCTCAGGATGATTTCAAATGGTTGACGGAAGAATTTTGGAGTTTTGAAGTTTGCAACTTCAGCTGGTTTTCTGTCATAACCGTACCTGCGGTTTGGGTCCCGCAGGTGCGGCGCCACAGAAGCGAGTTTAGGCCAAGCTCTAGGTTTTCGCATATGCGACTGGGTTTTCACAAATGCCGTGATGCGGATGCGGCCAAGCAACCGCAGATGCGGACCTAGACCATTAAGTGACTTTTCGCACCTGCGATGCATTCGTCCGTAGTCCCTTGACCGCAGATGTGGTAATAGTTGGGCAGAAATATGAAATTTCGAGGGTTTAGTTTCAAAAGTTGGAAATTCAATTTGGAGAGGGCGATTTTGAGAGGAAATTGAAGAGGAGATTGTTGGGTAACAATTCTTTAACCCTTTCTAGTTATATTCCATCAATCTATAGTTAGTTTCGTCATTTAATTTCGGATTGGAGATGAAAATTGGGGAAAAGTTGGAAGAAAGTTCTTAGACCTAGAATTCGACTTTTGATTGGGAATTTGACCTTATAATTGGATAATTTTGGTATACATGAACTCGTGAGAGTATGAGGATTCTGAAAATATAAATTTTACACGATTCTAAGTCGTGGTCCCGAGGGGTGTTTTGGTCATTTTACCTAATTTCACGTATTAGCTTAGAAATTCTTTGTAGAATCAATAACTTGAAGTGTTATTTACATTATGCAATTGAATTGAATAGATTTGGGTCATTTGGAGTCGAGTACTCGTGGCAAGAACATGGTCTCGGGTTGATTATTGAGCCGGTTCGAGGTAAGTGGCTTGTCTAACCTTATGTGGGGGACCTTCCCCTTAGGATTTGGTATATTTGATATTTGAAATACCTTGTACGTGAGGTGACGAGTGCGTACTTGAGTTATTTGTCAAAAATCCGGTTTTCTTTAAGTAACTTCAATTGTGTTCCTTTTCCTATTTCATTTTACTTGTAATTTTAACCAACTGTTATCTTAGAAAAAGCATGTCTAATTGACTTAACTGTTTATTTGCTTAAACTGCCTTAATTGAATAAGTGAAGCATGTTAGATTATAATTACCTATTTACTTGATACGAAATTGAGCTTAATTGAGTATTCTTGTGTTGCTACTGTGTGTTTTACTTTGGGACTACGGGACGGCATCCCGGGAGATCCCCTATACGTATTTATGATTTGAACTAAGGTCTAGGATACCGAGAGATACATGGCACGTATATTGAGGATACCAAGAGATCCTCGGGATACCAAAAGATCCCTAGCATATATTGAGGATACCGAGAGATCCTCAGGATACCAAGAGATCCCTAACATATATTGAGGGTACTAAGAGATCCTCAGTATACTGAGAGATCCCCAGTTATTTCCTTGTGATTGTTTTTGCTTCTGTTTCAGTCATTGAATTCCTTGTTTTCCTACATTAAAGTCTTAGTGTTAGTTTTCGACTGTACTGCTTATCTTATATTGTCATATCTTATATTTTTTATTTTATCTCAGTAGGGCCCTAACCTTCCTCGTCACTACCTGACCGAGGTTAGGCTTGCCACTTACTGAGTACCGATGTGGTGTACTCATGCCCTTTCTGCGCATGGTTTTCATGTGCAGATCTAGGTACTTTGACTCAGACTTGCCATCCTTGAGGTGGCGTCCGCTCGGAGACTTCGACGTATATCAGCCTCGTCTGCAGACCGAGGAGTCTCTCTCCACTCTCTATTATAGTTACAACCCTTCTGTATTTATTTTTGTTTAGATTATTATGGAGTTACAGCACTGTGTAGTAATCCTTAGCTTGTGATTCATGGGTTTCCGGGTTTTAGAAAAACTGTATTGGCTTCGAGAATTTATATTGTGTATGCCGAGCGGAACTTTTAAACGTTGTTATATCACTCTATTTCTGTTTTAAATTATTTTTATTCAGCACTTTGGTTTATCTTCCGCAATTTAGGCTTACCTAGTCTTTGAGACTAAGTTCCGTCACGATGTTTCACGGAGGGCGAACCGGGGTCATGACAAAAATTGTCTGTCTGCATTCTCGATCATCTTCACTTCTTTTGCAAGCATTTTTAGATGCAAATTGGGCTAGTTGTATGATGATCGTAAGTCTACTAGTAGTTATGCTATTTTCCTTGGAAATAATCTTATCGCTTGGTCCTAAAAAAAGTAATGTACAGTGGCTCACTCGTCTACTGTATCAGAATACAAGGAATTAGCAGATGCCACTACAGAACTAACGTGGGTGTAGTCTCTCTTGTTTGAGCTTCATATCCAGCTTTATCAAGATCCTACTCTTTGGTGTGATAACATTGGAGCTATATAACTATCAATAGGTCTAGTTTTTCATTCAAGAACGAAGCACGTGGAGATTGATTTTCATTTTGTCAAGGACAAGGTTGCTGGAAAGGATCTTCAGGGTCAGTTCATCTCTACAAAGGATCAACTTGCAGATATTCTAACAAAACCATTATCCTCAGTTAGGTCTCAATTTCTAACAGACAAACTAAAGGTGAAATATCCACCATTAGTTTTCAAGGGGAGTGTTAGACCACCTTAGAATTATCTGTAGTTCAAATATTATTCTGTCTTCTTGAGTCCTAGTTTAGTGGATTTAGGAGTCTTCTCAAGGTTATCTCTTTGTAATAATACTCATCTGTATGATGTACTATAAATACCATATGTGTCATGACCCAAAATCGAACTAGTCGTGATGGTACCTAACCCAACCATTAGGTAAGCCAAATCACAAAAATCCTACTCAAAGGAGATTTAACTAAGAAAATAAATGATGAAATAACTGAGTTTTTATACAAAATCACAAGGACTGATTTTACAAATTATGAGCTTCTAAGATTTAGAGTTTAAAATGCTGGTATAAAATAAATACATCATCTGTTTGAAATATACATGACAAATTAATAATTCTAAATCTACCAAGGACAAGAGGCAGCTATGACCGGAACACAGGTATATCTTCAATTTCAGCTCCCACCATACACAGCAACATCAGCATCCAAAATTTACACGCAAGGTGAAGGTGCAAAAATGTTGTATGAGTACAACCGACCACATCTACTTAATAAGTAACAAACCTAACCTTAGGTTGCAATCAATGACGAGCTTGGACAACTGTCAAAGTCCAACACCAATAGCTAACATCAACTCATAACGATATAATAAAAGTAGTACAAGAAGAAAAATCGAAGATATGGTGCTCAGCTTGTTCACAGTTACAGAAAAATAGGCATGCTTTTAAAGTATAACAATAAAACCCAAATCTTTTACCGGAATCACTAAAATATGAATAAGTCGGAAATCTATGATTTTTCTCAAAAACTTTCAACAAGAGATAAGATGTTTCAATCTCAGATAGCATGAGGAAGTACGTCTTTATGCGTACATGTCAATGTGCATGTGAAGTCATAGATGTCACAAAACTGTGTAACATGAGGGAATGCATCTAAATGCCTGTATGTTAAGAATACATGTCAAATGCAATGCATAACAGTGATGAACTCATATACTCATGCTCTTAGAGTACTCAATCTCACTGACTCACACTCTCACTCATCACGCTCTATCACTCAGCACACTCAGTCTCTAAGTACTGTGCGGTGCCTGTTGTAGCGTGCAGTCAGATCCTATCAATAATAATAAAGCCTATAAGGCCTAATGCGATGTGCTGCCCGATCCACATATAGCCATAAGACTTGTTTCTGCGTGTAAACCAATTCATATATAGCCATAAGGATTGTTGCGGCGCACAACCCGATCCATATATAACCATAAGGTCTGTTATAGTGTGCAACCCTTTCCATATATAGTTGTAAGGCCTGTTGCGGCATGGAACCGGTCCACGTATAGCCATAAGGCCTGCTACAGTGTGCAGCCTGATCCTATAATAATCCTCATTCACAATCTGGCCCTTAGGCCCCAACTTAGTCATCAATCTCTCCAGTTTCTCGAGCTCACAAATCTCATGTCAATCAGCCCAAACAATTATAATATGATGTGACAACAACGAAAACAGAGACTGAGATATGATATGCAAATGAATGAATATGGCTTAGTATGTACTTGCAATTTAAGCAAATAACTCAACAAAAGAGACGACCTCAGTGGGTCCTAACAGAATAAGAATATAGACTAAATTTGCTTTCTAATACGATTCACAGCTCCATTTCTCTAACACATAGAAATTTTATGTATAGAAACAAGATTAGGTAACTACACAATATCACAAAATCAACCAAGTCATAATTTACACGGTGCACGCCCGCACGCCCGTCACCTAGCATGTGCATCACCTCAACACCAAACACATAACATGTATGTTCATGGATTGATAGACTCATCACCAAGTTTAAAAGTGTTACTTACCTCGAACAAGCCAAATCCAATACTGAGCAAGCCAGATGATACTCTAGAAATACCATCCCATATATTTCAACCTCTAAATGGCTCGAAACTAGCCAAAAGCAGCTCAAATACATCAAATAATGCCAAAAGCAACAAATCCAATCAATAAAGGTCGAATCTCTACACATTTACTCAAAGTCAACAAAAAAGTCAAGCCTAGGCCCATACCTCGAAACTAGACGAAACTTATAGATTTCGACAACCTATTCATTTACGAGTCCAACCATACCATTTTCACTCAAATCCGACTCCGAATCGATGTTCAAAACTCAAAAATTCACTTTATGAAATTTTAGATAAAACCACCTATATTTCACTTTGAAATCATCGATCAAATGCCAAAAATGAAGATGGATTCGTGAAATATAACCAAAATCGAGTAAAGAACATTTACCCCAATTAATGTGGTGAAAACACCCAAATGTGAGTTCCACAACTCAAAATATGATCAAATTGATAAACCCTCAATATTATATATTTCTTTCCAGTAGTTCTGCCTTGTTTCTTTTGCCAAGCGATCCTAAAACTCGCTTTTGATGCTTCCAATGGGTTCCTAGTGGATTTTCAGTCAAGTTAGGCTTTTGAATCACTCCATTTGACCTTATAATGAAGGATATATGTTGGTTTCAATAGTTGAAAATAATGAAGATTTTTTGTATACGGAGAAATCGGAGGGCCCAATTCCTCGTCATCGAGGCACCTCAGATGATCTTCTCGAAGGCTCGAGGTTACAAGGCTACGGTTGAGTTTCCTCTCTCGAGGTTCGTCGACGCTCGACCTGGGGAAAATGTTGACCATGGCTGTGATAGAAATGGGGAGTTTCCAAAGCACACGGCTAGAGCTGACAAAGTCTAGTAGGCTACTCTAAACCCGAATCAGGGCGCCATCTAGCTGTCCCATCTCCATATCTTTGTAATTAATGCATTTTGTGCTATGTTGGGATTCCCCTCGTATATAAAGGGAATCCTTATCATTTTAAACACTTCAGTTGCTTCAGCTGCTCCACATAAAATATATAAGAGCATTCTCTCTAACATATTCTCTTAACATTATTGCTTCCATTTACTATCTTCATTATTGTTTATCATTTATTGCTTATCATTGGCCATAAAGAGCCTTCGTTGATTTTATTATAATTGTTAGTCATACTTCAACCACCTTCGATAGTTCCCAGCCGAGCTCCGGAATGGACCTCGAGGCCCCGGTTGTTAACCTATCGGTTTGGTGATCACGTTATTCTGAACTCTTATCTCGTTTCTAAGTCTCATATACATAGCATCAACTGCTTAACAACTAGTATAAAAATAGGTCACGTATTTTTAGAGTCCCAAAATCAAATTTAATTGTTATTAACATTTTCACGGTAAACAGTTTGGCGCCAACCGTAGGGCTAAAAATAATAGTGATTATTTTCTTACTAGTTTAGCTACACAACACAAGTTATATTTCATGCTTTTTCTTGTCCAAAATCTTCGATTTCAGGTCAAAATGCCCGACTCTATAAACAACAATCTTGATAACCACGTAGACAATGGTGTAGATGTTCTAGGTGTTGGCATACCACTGCGAAACCCTGAGAACGCGCCAGAACCGTCCCCATGGATGCGGTCTCATGCGATGCTCAACACGTCGATGTAAGCGCCCACACTAACAAGAGCGTGCACCAAGGAGACCGAATAGAAGCTCAGGAAACCCCGGCTAGGGAAAAACGGGAGGTTAGCCTTCATGTTATTTTTGAAATGTTGCAGGCATAACAACTAGCAATTGCTCAGCTATAAAGTCACTAGAAAACTCCTAGCGCAGTTGCTCCGTGGATGGCTGCCCCGACCGAGCAGGTACCGAAGAGGTCAAGCAACAATGGGTCGGTATCCGACCCCGCCATCGTAAAGATACTCGAGGACCTCACAAAGAGGATCCAATCGGGCGAGAAGAAGATAGAAGCCAATGACAAAAAGGTCGATACCTACAAATCCAAGGTCGACCAAATTATGGGTGCACCCCTAGTACTGAAAGGTATGGATTCAAAGAAGTTCATACAAAGGTCGTTCCTAGAGGAAGTGGCTTTGAAACCCATTCCAAAGAAGTTCATAATGCCAGACCTCCCAAAATACAACAGGACCTCAGACCCCAATGAGCACGTTACTGCTTACACTTGCACAGTGAAGGGCAACGACATAAAGGACAATGAGATCGAGTCCATATTACTAAAGAAGTTCGGGGAAACACTCTCGAAGGGGGCCATGATGTGGTATCACAACCTAGATCCTAACTCCATAGACTCATTTGCCATGCTGGTAGACTCCTTCATAAAGGCACACGTCGGTGCCATCAAAGTAGCAACAAGGAAATGTGACATGTTCAAGATCAAGCAGAGGGAGAACGAAATGCTGTGAGAGTTCGTATCTCATTTTCAAATGGAACAGATTGAACTACCTCCAATCCCCGACGACTGGGCAGTGCAGGCCTTTTCTCAAGGTCTGAATGAGCGAAGCTCGATGGCTTCAAAGCAGTTGAAACAGAATTTGGTCGAGTATCCCGCTGTGACCTGGTCGGACGTCCACAACCAATATCAGTCAAAGATCAGGGTCAAAGACGACCAGCTAGGAGCCCCATCAGGCTCTGTATACCCAAGAAAGCTTTTGGCGAAGGATCCAAAGCCAAACATAGAAAGATATCAGCCATACACCGAAGACAGAAGCAACGCCCCAAGGCGCAACCCACCTTGCAACGATTGTAGAATAGACTGAGGACAGAATCCTTGGGGACTCATCAACAGAGCCGGATTCGATAGGAATGCAGGGCCAACGAAGGCACCTCGCTTATCAGAATACAACTTCAACGTCGATGTATCAGACATCGTGTTCGCCATCAGTAAAATCAGGGATGCCAGGTGGCCCAGGCCTGTACAATCAGATCCTTCACAAAGGAATCATAACTTAGTGTGTGAATTTTACAACACGCACGGCCACAAGACCGAGGATTTCCACCAACTCCGAGAAGAGGTAGCCCGACTACTTAACAAAGGTCATCCGGGAATTCTTCAGCGATCGAGCAAAAAATCAGTTCCGAGAAAGAGAGACAGCCAAGAAGAACGAAACAAATGAGCCACAACATGTCATCCACATGATCTTAGGAGGCATCGATGCCCCACAAGAACCCATGATGAGAAGGAAAAGAATATCCAACACCAGAGAAAAGCGAACCCGGGGGTATATACCCGATGATGCCCTCACATTCAGCAAAGAGGACACCGAGACCTTATCTCAACCCCACAATGACGCACTGTTAATCTCTTTCCTTGTAAATACATCTCAAATAAAACGTGTACTCGTGGATCCAAGTAGCTCAGCCAACATTATTAGCTCGAGGGTAATAGAGCAACTCAGACTGCTTGACCAAATCATGCCCGCCTCTCGAGTCCTCAACGGATTCAACATGGCAAGTGAAACAACGAAAGAAGAAATGACCCTCCCAGTCAACGTAGCTGGCATGACCCATAATGTCAAATTTCATGTCACCAAAGGATACATAAGGTACAACGCCTTGTTCGGGAGGCCGTGGATACAATGTATGAGAGCAGTACCATCCACCCTCCACCAAATGATGAAATTCCCGACAAAGGATGGAATTAAAACCGTCTACGGGGAACAACATGCGGCAAGAGAAATGTTTGTGGTGCACGATGTGGCGCCAGCACCAATACCTCCACTCGCAAAGGGGCCAAAGGGTAATCAAACTACATCTTTGGTTAAGCCCTATTAAACAAAGAAGAGGACCGTACCACATCCTCATCACAAGCGAGTAGAACATATCGGACCTCGAAATGTCGCCGGCATATCCCACACTAAGGTATAACCCTCTCCGTTTTTATTTTATATTTCACACTAACCCTTATACAAGTGCCTGACCGAAGCAGTCAAAGTGCTAACTCATCCCGAAGACCTTAAGGTTTTAAAGCATCCGTTGCACTTTTTTCCTTCGATCGAGTTTTTGTCCCGAAAAGGGTTTTACCGGCAAGGTTTTTAATGTATAAACATCCACATGCTACCTAAGGAAGACTTGACAAGTATTCAAGGTTTCTTTTGCAATCAACCTCGAACACTGGGGGGGGGGGGAATCCCCCCAGAATGTCATCTACTCGGAAAAACCAAGATATGCCAAATGGGGTACTAATAGGTAAAGGATGTTCCGAGCCAAACGGTCAAACGAACCATGTCCGTATATCCGTGACCCCAACGGCAAAAACATGTATACTCGTACCAAAAAATCAAAGAGTATCTTTTATCAAAGTATCTCATGCTCCAAAATAAACTCGGCATTTTTGCGAAATTGACTCCTCTAACGAAAACGTCCCGAACACTCAGGGACTGGCGTCAATGATTCAACATCTGAACGACCTCCGGGTCGGGACTCCGAACTCATAAGCCCTCAAAGAGGTAACATGAAAATCATGAAATGTCTCCAAGGTCGAAAATGTCTATAACACTCGGGGACTATCGCCAATAACCATTAAATAAAAAGCCCAAGCCAATAAGTCCCCAAACGGGCAGACTCGGTCCTATAAGACCTGTATAAGGCAGCAACAGTATCTATAAGACCTCAAGAAAGGCATGAACCATACCTGTACCAAGTATCTAAAAACTGTAAGACCTCGAAGGCATGAAAATTTTGTAAGACCTTATTAAAGGCGTAAACCCGATCTCAAAGTTAAGGCTATATATCGAACTAGTAAGGACCCTAAAAGGCATACCCTCGATATAGATGCCGAAACTGCTTCACTCATGATCAAAAATGGCTCCGGACAAGCACAAATGACTACAGCCATAAGGCTGTAACAGCCAAAATAACGCGACCTGGGGACGCCCGATTGTCGCTACAAAATCATAGGCCTTCAAATACTTCGAAACTACTTTGAAAAGAACCGGTTAAACAGGCTACCCTCGACATAGGCAAAAGAGCTTAGACCATGTCAACTCCAAATCACAGGCTTCAAGATACTCAGCCTCCGAGCCAAACCTCCTGAGATGCTTGATCATCGCCATATAATGATTCATAATCCAGGTTTTTATCGAACCGTGGAAGAGTCAGGCAAATATTATTTCAAAAAGTCCTTAACGAGGGAAAAATAAAGTCAATAAAATGTTGCTTCGACCCAAAGCGTAAGAGCCGTTGTTGCTAGCCCACAATAAAAGGGCGTATCGGCCGAAGGAGTGAGAGCCATTGTTGCCAACCCAAAATACAAGGCTGCATCGGCCCAAGGCGTAAGAGACATTGTCGTCAACCCACACTAAAAGGACGCATTGGCTCAAGGCGTAAGAGCCATTGTTGCCAGCCCATACAAATACAAAACTTGAGGGTCGAATGAGCTCAAGTCAAAACCCAATTCGGAGACTAAACCCAAAATAGTTAACTAAATATGCCTAAGAGCAAGGCGTAAGAGCCATTGTCGCCAGCCCATATAAAAGTCGTATTAACCAAGCACGTAAGAGCCTACGGGAAAACCTAATGAGCCCCAGGGCCATATCATGAATCTAAGGATTCCTACCAACTCAAAGACTAGTTCACCTGGCCAAATTCGAGACATAAAGAGATACAGAAGAAATAAAGCTGCAAGGTTTTCTTTTATACACATATACAAAAATACGCAATCTCCATCTACAAACATGCTTTGAGAATGCTATATACAGATGGTGAAATCTACGCCCCTAGGAGCTATGGCATGCCAGCCTCGTCTATTCTTTATTCGGTGTCAGATAGAAGTAACCGAGCATCATGCTCGTTCGCCCTCGCTAGCGCCAACTCTTCCGAGAGGGTGAAACCTCTAGCACGGATCTCCTCGAGGGTATTTCTTCGAGACTTGCAATGAGCATATTCTTCAATCCTCTCTTCACGGTCGAGGATCCTTCTAAGCTCAGCTTGAGCATCGGTAGCATCCTTTATATAGATCGTCATCTCCTGGTCAATCTTAGATCGGCACATTACGGCTTCCACCCAGGCATTAACGATCTCAGCCTTGACCTTCGAAAGCTCGAACTTGAGCTTCGTAATCATATCTGTTTGAACCGAAGTGTTATCACGAGCTAAGCAAAGTTGAGCCTCAAAATTGGAACTTTAGCTAGAGCACCCTTCCCCTCTAAAGCCTGAGCCTTCACTAGAGATTTTAGCTCATCATGCTCATGCCTGGCTCGACCAGCTTCATCCCGAAGGTGCTCCAGGGCCCCCGTCTTTCTCTGCAACTAAAATAAATGAAACTCTAGCCTCAGAAGCTAGAAGGCGGAATGCACACTCACCCGGGACATAAAATTACCTGCTCCTTCAAGCAGCTCTCATAATTCAAGCTCTGGCTCACCTCATATCGCAAGTGTTCCAACTCGGCTTCCTTTTCATCGCAAAGGATCCTAAGGGATCTTTCCTCATCCAGAGCTTTTCGCAACCTAGCTTCGCATTGAAGTAGCCTAGACTTAAGCTTGTCAAAGGCCTGGAAAAGAAAACCTAATAAGGAATGGAAGGCGCGAAGCTCAATAGGCCTGTGCGGAAACTCACCGCAAAGTGAAGCCACTGGGCTTTCTCGAAGGCCGAGTGCACATCCACCAAGCTAGTTCCCTCAGCTCTGAAAGGGTTGACTCTAGTCAAGGCATGGTTTCTCGGTGTATGTGACCTTGGGTTTCTAGTATCCCTCGAAGTACTATCGATGAAAAAAGAAGGCGACAACAACAGAGAGACCATCTTTCCACAACCTGGAACCACGGACATGGCAGGGTCGGACGATGCTTCTGCTTCGAAGCCCCGGTCCCGTTTTGCCTTGCTTTGAGCGTCATCGCCCTGTAAAGGCATCTTTCGCTTATTGTTGTCATTCTTTAGCCCGAAAGCTGGAAATCCTTCCCCCTTTCCAGAGAAGTGCAACGTTGCCTCGGAAGTCCCTCTGATGCCTACAACAACAAGATTAATACTCAGAAAGGGAAAATACCTCTCCAAATGAAGGAAGGGACAGGAAAAAATAACACAACACGCACCATGATGTTTTGCTTCCCATCTGCCCCAGGACAAAGCTCGCCACTTGCGCTCATCACAGATCAAGTGGGTAGCCAACTTCCGAACCCAATCCAGCAAATCAAGAACGTTGCTCGGCGCCCATAAAACCACTGTAGAAAAAGAAAAGAAGTTACGTTTACAAAACCATCCTTCGCCATAAACAAGACTAAGAAGGCACGGAATGTACCACTTACGTGTATAATTCCATTCCTCAGGAATGGCATAAGCTCCACAGGGATAATGTTAGCGGTTCGAACTCAGACGAAGCGACTCATCCATTCCTGATCTCCATCTTCCTTATCGACAATGAAGGGCACAGTCGACCGGCACCGCAAGTTTAGCAAACCTCGATGGTGAAAGGCACGGTAAAGCCTAATAAGATGACTGAGCGTAAGTTCAAGCCCCGCCTTCTGCACAAAAAATCTCAGCATCAACACTATTAGCAAAATTGACGGGTGGATTTGCGCCAAGGTAACCCGATACTTTAAACAAAAGTCGAGCACAACCCTATCAAGGGGGGCCCAGTGTGAAAGGATACGTGTACACGTTCAAAAATCTATCGGCACAATTCGTGATGCCCTCACCCGGGGAAAGTATCTGTAACGCTACCTCTTCCCCCTATCCGTAGTCTTTTCTCACTAACCCAAGATATTCTTCTCCTATCAAAGAAGTAACCTTCAAGGTATACTCTCGTTGGTCCTGAATACCAGAGGCGGAACTCTCCCTTCTTTGCCGGACGGACCCCGACGTAGCAGCCATGGCTAAGGCAAAATTAGAGAACTAAAGCAGGAATCTGTGCAAGTGCATTAGTACTGAAATAATAAAAGGCTTAACACAGAAAAAGAAGGGCAACTACTTAGAATGGTGGGATCTTCAAAAAAGCAGAAACAACCCTATATATGGAAAAAACAACATCATCGCAAATCCCGAGGTGGTACCCGACCTCAAGGATCTCCATCAAAGAGAAGTTAGGCTCTAAAAAGCCAACGACATTGTCACAAGTCCTGAGGTGGTACCCAACCTCGAGGACCTCTACCAAAGATAAGTTAGGCTCTAACAAGCCAATGGCATTGTCGCAAGTCCCGATGTGGTACCCGACCCCGAGGACCTCCGCCAAAAGGAGTCAGGCTCCAAGAAGCTATTGGCACCATTAAAAAAGCCCATGAGGTGTCCTTACATATTATTACAAAAGCCCACAAGGTGTCCTAACATAGAAACAAAGAAGAGAAAAAGTACACATGTAGCAAAAGACAAGAGCATAATCTATTCCCAAAGGTGCATCCTCGACAGTAGCATCTTCGAACACCACCTCCTCGGGAGTCTTATCTCGATCCCCCAGAGTAGAATCTTCAAAATGGAAGATGAAGAAGAGGAAATCGATGGAAAAGAGCAAAGTGACGCAGAAGAGGCAGAAAGGAACAAAGAAGTGGCTGGGTGAAAAATCTGGCTACTATGGATTTCGCCAGTGCTACTATTGTAAAGCCACTTCTTAGGACGTTGCCCCAGTGCGGGATACAATAGTTAGTAGATAGTACCACCTCACTCCACAGAAAGCAAAGGGAGTGAGGCGCTGCACCGGATAATTCGAGGAGGTGAGTAGCAATGTATAGTCCGAACTCCCTCGTCAGCAGCAGTGTAGAGTCCAAATATTTCTCTGAGTCGGGAAAAAATGCCCCCTACTTTGTCGTCCCGAGCCAACGACGATGACAAGAACAACAACAACAACAAAACGGTGTAGTGTCGCTCGACAAAAAAAGGTCCAGGAGACAGGCCGTGGCATGGCTGATATAAACGATGTTGTATGATCATGAGGCCATGGGCCTTAAGCATGGTGAACGGCAATGGGTAAGGATGGCGAGAAGAGGAGGATGGATAGATATGGGAAGACACTTGGGTTAAAGGTTGATCCCATGAGGATCCCATTTGTAGAAAGGAGACAACATAATCGATTGCGCCATTATTTCCCTTGAAAGACATAATGGTAGGCACATTTAATGCACCCTTGGGAGCTGAACCGACGGCGACATTATAGCTTTAAAGAATGAGAAACCATAATGCTTTGAATGATCCTGGAGAATTAAAACGACGGGACGTTTCGGTTACCACAGAGGCTTGCGTAATCAGTATGACGTCATTGCGGGAAGTCCAAAGAGTCGGATGTCATAATCGTTTCCTATCGCTCCTCTATAAGAAACATGGGGACTATCTGTATACAGTGAAATTGGAGGGTCCAATTCCTCGTCATCAAGGCACCTCAGATGATCGTCTCGAAGGTTCGAGGTTATAAGGCTACGGTCGAGTTTCCTCTCTCAAGGTTCGTCGACGCTTGACTTGGGGACACTGTTGACCACAAATGTGATAGAAATAGGGAGTTCCCAAAGCACATGGCTAGGGCTGACAAAGTATAGTAGGCTACTCTAAACCTGAATCAGGGTGCCATCTAGGTGTCCCATCTCAATCTTTGTAATTAATGCATTTTATACTATGTTGGGATTCCCCTCATATATAAAGGGAATCCTTGTCATTTTAAATACTTCTGTTGCTTCAGTTGCTCTATATAAAATATATAAGAACATTCTCTTTAACATATTCTCTTGATATTATTACTTCCATTTACTATCTTCATTATTGTTTATCATTTAATGCTTATCATTGGCCATAAAGAGCCTTCGTTGATTTTATTACAACTGTTAGTCATACTTCGACCACCTTCGATAGTTCCCAGCCGAGCTTCAGAATCGACCTCGAGGCCCTGATGTTAACCTATCAGTTTGGTTATCACCTTATTCCTAACTTTTATCCCATTTATAAGTCTCACATACATAACATCAACTGCTTAACAACTAGCATAAAAATAGATCACGTATTTTTAGAGTCCCATAATTAAATTAATTGTTATTACCATTTTCATGGTAAACATTTTTAAATACGAATCAGTAGCAATTTCATAATTAATCTGAAAAATATATGGCAAACCAATTCTTAGTAAAATGACCACAAATTCCTCATACGATGTCGAAATTTAATGAGTCCAATTGCTATGGTTCCAAAATTATGATATAGTCTAATTATTCAATCAAAACAGAAATTGAAGCTCATTTGCTTAACGTAGTACCATTTATGCTTGAAGAAGCAACGTCGAAACATAAAAAACGAGCGCAACACAACCCAAACCTATCTGAAACTCACTTGTGCCCCTCGGGACTCCGTCCGAACATACCAACAAGTCTCATAACATAACATGGACTTACTCGAGGCCTCAAATCACAGATAATAACATCAACACCATGAATCGCACATCAAATCAAACTTAATGAACTTTGAATCTTTTAACTTCCAAAACACATTTTGAACCTTATCAAGTCAACTCGGAATAAACTCAAATTTTGCACACAAGTCCCAAATGACATAACAAAACTATTCCAATTACTAAAACCACAATCCTAACCTGATGTCATCAAAGTCAACTCCCGGTCAAACTTATGAACATTTTAACCTTCAAATTTTCAACTTTCGCCAAATAGTGCCGAAGCCTTCTAGAAATATCCAAATACAAATCCGAGCATACGCCCAAGCCCAAAATCACCATCCAGACCTAACAGAACCATAAAAACTCCGATCTGAGGTCAAGTACTAAAAAGTTAAACTTGGTTAACTCTTCCAACTTAAACTTCGTAGTTGAGAATTATTCTTCCAAATCAATTCTGAATAACCTGAAAATCAAAACGAATTGTTCACATAAGTCATAATACATCATACGATGTTGCTCAAGACTTCAAATAAATGAACAAAATGCAAATGCTCAAAATGACCGGCTAGATCGTTACTATATGAATGGAATGCGTAGTTGAGAGTTTCCAACTATTAAACTTGATTTGTACAATGGCCTTTACAACAGTAAACCGCATAACCTAGTTGATCACCCAAGAGGAAAAAGGGATCATTTTGCCTTGCACCTCTACATCATACACAACATCCAAACTAGCCTTGGGCTACCAGTTGGCATAAAATTCCTTTACCAAGTTCATGTTCACCACATCACTAGGATGAAACAAACTCTCAAAGCCCAGGGCCCGAATGTTCTGATAGATCACATAGTACTTTCAGGACAACTTCCCATCATTAATCGCAACCCCGGGATCCGGTTTCACAGAGGGAATAAAGGTCCATAACCAATACCTAGCATGTGCAAGAACAACCCAAATGCCTAACCTGCACATAGGGACCACATCAATATCAGGGTCAATCTACTCCATCTTCTCATCCACTAGGTAGCGGGTTTTGCCCTCCTACATTCTCTCCTACTACTCAAAGCAACTCTAGAGGAACCAATGTTGGCATTCTTTCTCAGACGACAAATATTATACCTGCACAAGACGAAAACAATTAGCGACAACACTTAGAATAAAATGCAAGATCAAAGGAGTAACCACCCCACACTTATGTTGTTGGCTTGTTCACAAGTAGAAATGTATATTGGGGACCCAGACTACCCCATTATAAGTACTTTAGAAGTCATCACCAACACTCCCAACCACCTAAATAATACTACAACAAAAAAATAAGGCTACACGATACTAGTGCTAAAATACAAAACAAGAAACTAAGTTACTAACTACGAAAAGATAAATCAAGAAGTTATACTAATTGACTACTAACATAAAAGGAAGAAGTTACACTACAAAAACTATACAAGTATATGGAATTAATTAGACAACACAATTAGCCACTATGTCACAACCCAAAATCCCAACCAGTCATGATGGTACTTAACATGCTAGCTAGGCAAGCCGACAATCATATAACAACTAAACAATTGGATGGAACGTGCTTTAATAAATCCAAGAGTGGAAACTCTCACAAATATATGATAAAAGTAATTGAAACTCTACTACAACCATCCCAAAAACCGGTATCAACGAGTACATGAGCACTACAATATCTTAACATAAAACAAATTCTAGTATAATTGTCTGAATAATAGAACAGTGCTGAAGAAAATAAAAGGGAGGAGAGTCAAGGTATGTGGAAGTCTGACAGCTACCTTCAGGTCTCCAAGCAAGTGCTGGCAATGATCGAGCAATCACCGCGTCAAGATGTACTTGGATTTACGCACGTAGTGTAGAGTATAGTATGAGTACAACCAACCTAATGTACTCAACAAGTAACATGACTAACCTTGGTCTAAAAGCAGTGATGAGCTTAGAAAGATACAATCAGAACCAATATAATGATAGCACAGATAAGATAATGACAATCACAATAAATACCTTAGTTAAATTCCATAATCAGCTCATTCAAGGTACAAAATTTTAGGAATGCTTTCCAAGTTCAACAATTAAAGCCCAATACATATAAAATGTGTCAAGTACAACTAGGATGAGAAACGTTACATCTCTATGCCTACATGTCAAATATGCATGTCAAATGTAGTGTATCATAGTGATATTTCCAGGTATTCACACTCTTAGAGTACTCAATCTATCTTTCTCAATTACCCACTCATCACACGCGCAATCACTCAGCACTATATGGATGCCTAACATCAATTCCCCTCACCAAAGCACATGTAATATCACTGTGCCTACGCTCACTATTGGTATGTCAGACTCCACAGTGGTGGATCCTGCCCTAGCTCTAATATAAAGCCTATAAGGCCTATTGCGACACGCAACCCGATCCACAATAATAAATAAGCTAATAAGGCCTACTGCGATGTGCAGCCTAATACACAATAATACTCACAATCAGGTTCTTCGTCCCAACTCTGTCATTAATCGCTCTAGTCTCAAGGGCTCACAATCTCATACTACTTACCCAAACAATAAGAACATGTAATGTAATAGTAAATAATAATAGAGGCTAACATATGATATACAAATGAATGATCATTGGTGACGATCAATTTTGACCCTCCCTTTTAAAATTAATTTAGTTATACTTAATAATTTACAATGAATTTTTTAAAAATAGTTTTAATCAATAATATCTATTTTTACAAAATTAATTTAGTTTTAGTGATTTTAAATTAATAATTTAATGTTATAATTATAATTATAAATATACCATGCTTACAATTTTAAGATTATCAAAATAACTTCTATATACATAGGCTTTATAATTAATTTAATGAATTACTCTTTAATTTCTAATTGATTAGATTATTGTGTTACTAATTCAAAATTATTGTTATAATTTAGAAAACACAGTATTTTATAAATAATTAATTACAATAATTAGTAGTATATTTGATAATTATAATCTTTACTATATTTTATTGAATATAATTAAGTTTATTTAAATTAATTTCAAAAGGGTTAAAAGGCTATAATTTTAATTCTTTAATTAAAGACAAAGTGGCTATCTTTTAAATTAATTTTAGACCTATACATAAGCCCAATCTGAAAATAACCCAGTCCAAAAAACCCTTTAATCCACCTTGGAAATCGTTGCCACTCACTTTAAACCAATTGAACTTGCCACATCACCCATCTCCAACACACAAACAAACACAATTGATCTGGGCCGTCCGTTTCTATGATCAACGACACATAAATTTTTACTCCATCTCTCTCTCTAAAATTAAAGCACCCAATGGATTTAATCTTAGCCATTGGATCACAAGGATCAATGGTGTGATGACCCTGCCAGTCGTCTCATGAGTTACCGCTCTTTTTTCCCCATTTCAGTTTCATTATGCTTCGTTATCCATGTTTTATGTGATCGAGTTTATTAGTTCGAGCTCGGAGAGGACATCTGGTAAAAAATGAAACACTTAGTCTCTTTTAAGAAGGCTTAAGTTGGAAAAGTCAACAGGATGTTGACTTATGTGTTAGAAGGCTCGGAAGTGCGTTCCGATGGTTGGGTTAGCTTCGGGAGGTGATTTGTGACTTAGGAGCGCAATCGGTATGAGTTTTGGAGTTGTAGAGAAGATTTAGGCTTGAATTAGCGAAATTGATATTTGGCAATTTCCGGCTGATAGGCGAGATTTTGATATAGGGGTCGGAATGGAATTCCGAGAGTTGCAGTAGCTTCATTGTGTCATTTGGGATGTGTGTGCAAAATTTCAGGTCATTCGGACGAGATTTGATAGACCTTTTGATCGAAAGCATAATTTAAGAGTTCTTGGAGTTCTTAGGCCTGAATCCTAAGTTAAATTGGTGATTTGATGTTGTTTTGAGCATTCCAAAGTTTTTAGCAAGTTTGAACAATGTCATGACATGTGTTCATACAATTGGTTTGAAGTTCCGGGAGTTCCGGATAGGTTCCGGGATGTCGTAGTGCAAAAATCATAGATGTAGCAGGCCTACAGTTTGCATTGGTCTGGCTCAGGCAGTTTCAACCACTACAGCAGCAACTACTTCACAGGCCGGGGGAGGCAATCGGACCCCCGCTGCTCGCACACCTGAGCAGGTAGTGCAGGGACTACAGACACCAACGACACCTCCAGCTCAGTCGGTTGCACCAGCTCAGGAGTTTATTGTGCCAGTTATGCCGGATGATGAGCAGCGTCGTCTTGAGAGGTTTGGTAGGCTCCAGCCTCCGTCATTCAGTGGTGCCGAGGGCAAGTATGCCCAGGGTTTTCTTGATAAGTGTCAGCGAATGCTCCGTAAAGCAGAGATTCTTGAGACTAGTAGTATGGCATTTACCACCTTTCAGTTTACTGGGGCTGCCTTCACATGGTGGGAGACGTATGAGAGGCGTAGGCTGGTTGGAGCACCGCCCCTACTTGGCAACAGTTCTCTACTCTCTTCTTGGAGAAGTATGTGCCGCAGTCCCGCAGAGAGGAGCTGCGTAGACAGTTTGAGTGGTTGCGACTGGAGGATATGACTGTGTCACAGTATGAGTCGAGGTTTTCTGAGTTGGCTCGTCATGCCATTTGGATAGTTTCGACAGATCGTGAGAGGATCAGGAGATTTGTTGATGGCCTTAACTATCACCTCCGTATTCTTATGACCTGAGAGAGGGTGTTGGGCGCTACGTTCGAGGAGGTGGTCGATATCGCTCGCGAGATTGAGGTGGTTTGCCATTAGGATAGAGAGGAGAGGGAGGCCAAGAGGCCTCAAGGCTCTGGTAGTTTTAGTGGTGCTCCTTCGAGGGGCCAGTTCCAGTAGGGTAGAGGTCGTTCTTTTAGGCCCGCTCAGTCGGCCCATGCAGAGTATCGTGGGGCATCATCAGGTCGTGGTTATCATGGGTCGTAGCAGGGCCAGTCATCACTTAGTGCCCTTCCAGCTCAGAGTTCATCTCGTGCCCCATCAATCCAGGGTTCTTCCGTGACAGGTCCTTCTTCTGGCCATTTTGGTGCCAGGGGTTTCCTTCAGTCCCCATCTCCAGCACCGGGTAGTTGTTACGAGTGCGGAGATTTTGGGCATATGAGGAGGCAGTGTCCTCGATTTCACGATGGTCAGTATCAGCAAAGGGATTAGCCCTCGACTTCTGCTGCAGTTACATCACCACCCGCCCAGCCAGCTAGGGGTGGGGGTCAGGCAGCCAGGGGTCACCCTAGAGGGGGAGGTCGATCAGGGGGCGGTCAGGCCCGTTTCTATGCACTTCATGGCAGGCCAGATGCTATTTCTTCAGATACTGTCATTATAGGTATTGTTTCAGTCTGCCACAGAGATGCCTCTATATTATTTGATCCCGGTTCCACCTTTTCTTATGTGTCATCATACTTTGCTCATTATTTAGGTACGCCTCGTGAGTTTCTTGCTTTACATGTTCATGTATCTACCCCAGTGGGCGATACTGTTGTTGTAGACCGTGTATACCGGTCATGTGTGGTGACTATTGGGGGTCTGGAGACCCGAGTGGATCTATTGTTATTGAGCATGGTGGATTTTGATGTCATTTTGGGCATGGATTGGCTATCTCCGTGTCGTGCTATTCTAGACTGTCATGCTAAGACCGTCACTTTGGCTATGCCGGGTGTACCGCGGATCGAGTGGCATTGTGTGACTGATTACATCCCTAGTAGAGTGATCTCTTTCTTGAAGGCCCAGCGTATTGTTGGGAAGGGTTGCCTTTCATATCTAGCATTTGTGAGGGATGTTGGAGCTGAGACTCCTAGTATTGATTTTGTCCCAGTTGTGAGGGATTTTCCTGATGTTTTTCCTGTAGACCTGTCGGGCATGCCACCGGACAGGGATATTGATTTTGGTATTGACCTGGTGCCGGGCACTCAGCCCATTTCTATTCCGCCATATTGTATGACACCAGCAGAGTTGAAAGAATTGAAAGAACAACTTCAGGAACTCCTAGATAAGGGGTTCATTCGGCCTAGTGTGTCCCCTTGCGGTGCACCGGTTTTGTTTGTGAAGAAGAAGGATGGCACGATGAGAATGTGCATTGTTTATAGGCAATTGAACAAAGTAACAATTAAGAACAAGTATCATTTGCCTCGCGTTGATGATTTATTTAATCAGCTTCAGGGAGCGAGGGTGTTCTCCAAGATTGATCTCCATTCAGGTTATCACCAGTTGACGATCAGGGACTCAGATATTCTTAAGACTGCCTTTAAGACCAGATATGGTCATTATGAGTTTCTTGTTATGTCCTTCGGGCTAACCAATGCCCCAGCAGCATTCATGCATTTGATGAACAGTGTATTTCGGCCTTATCTGGATTCATTCGTTATTGTATTCATTGATGATATTCTGGTGTACTCGCATAGTCAAGAGGAGACGCAGTGCATTTGAGAGTCGTGTTGCAGAGACTGAGGGAGGAGAAACTTTATGCAAAATTCTCCAAGTGTGAGTTTTGGCTCAGTTCAGTGGCTTTCTTGGGGCACGTGGTGTCCAGCGAGGGTATACAGGTTGATTCGAAGAAGATACAGGCAGTTCAGAGTTGGCCCAGACCGTCCTCAGCCATAGAGATTCGTAACTTTGTTGGGTTAGCAGGCTATTATCGCCGATTTGTTCAGGGATTTTCCTCCATTGCATCGCCCTTGACCAAGTTGACTCAGAAGGGTGCTCCATTTGTATGGTCGGACGAGTGTGAGGGGAGCTTTCAGAAGCTCAAGACAGCCTTGACCATAACTCCAGTGTTGGTTTTGCCATCAGCTTCAGGTTCATATAATGTGTATTGTGATGCTTTAAGAGTTAGGATTGGTTGTGTGTTGATGCAGGAGGGTAGAGTTATTGCTTATGCTTCTCGGCAGTTGATGCCCCATGAGAAGAACTACCCCGTGCATGATTTGGAGTTGTTTGTCATAGTTCACGCATTGAAGATTTGGAGGCATTACTTGTATGGCGTATCTTGTGAGGTTTTCACTGATCATCGCAGTCTTCAGCATTTGTTCAAGCAAAAAGATCTTAATTTGAGGCAGCGGAGATGGTTGGAGTTGCTTAAGGATTATGATATCACTATATTGTACCATCCGGGAAAGGCCAATGTGGTGGCCGATGCTTTGAGCCGAAAGGCAGTGAGTATGGGGAGTTTGGCATATATTCCAGTTGGGGAGAGACCTCTTGCAGTTGATGTTCAGGCCTTGTCCAATCGGTTCGTGAGGTTGGATATTTCGGAGACCAGTCGGGTGTTGGCATGTGTGGTTTCTCGGTCTTCTTTATATGATCGCATCAGAGAGCGCCAGTATGATGATTCGCATTTGCTTGTCCTTAGGGACAGAGTCCAACATGAGGATGCGAGAGATGTGATCGTCAGTGATGATGGTGTGTTGAGGATGCAGGGCCGGATTTGTGTGCCCAATGTGGATGGGCTTAGAGAGCTGATTCTGGAGGAGGCCCATAGCTCGCGGTATTCCATTCGTCCGGGTGCCGCGAAGATGTATCAGGATTTGAGGCAGCACTATTGGTGGAGAAGAATGAAGAAAGATATTGTGGAATTTGTAGCTCGGTGTCTCAATTGTCAGCAGGTGAAATACGAGCATCAGAGACTGGGTGGCTTGCTTCAACAGATGGTTATTCCCGAGTGGAAGTGGGAAAGGATCCCTATGGACTTTGTTGTTGGACTTCCTCGGACTTTGAAGAAGTTTGAGGCTATTTGGGTGATTGTGGATCGGCTGACCAAGTCTGCGCACTTCATTCCTGTGTGTACTACCTATTCTTCAGAGCGGTTGGTAGAGATTTATATCCGGGAGATTGTTCGGTTGCATGGCGTTCCTGTTTCCATCATCTCAGATAGAAGTACTCAGTTTACTTTGCAGTTTTGGAGAGCTGTGCAGAGAGAGTTGGGTACTCAGGTAGAGTTGAGCACAACGTTTCACCCTTAGACGGACAGACAGTCCGAGTGTACTATTCAAATATTGGAGGACATGTTGTGTGCTTGTGTTATTGACTTTGGAGGTTCATGGGATAAGTTTCTACCACTTTCAGAGTTTGCTTACAACAACAGCTACCAGTCGAGTATTCAGATGGCTCCATATGAGGCTTTGTACGGGAGGCGGTGTAGATCTCCGGTTGGTTGGTTCGAGCCCGGCGAGGCTAGACTATTGGGGACAGATGTGGTTCAGGTTTCCTTAGAGAAGGTGAAGGTGATTCAGGAGAGGCTTCGTACAGCGCAGTCACGTCAGAAGAGTTATGCGGACCGGAAGGTTCGAGATGTATTCTACATGAATGGTGAGAAGGTCTTGCTGAAGGTTTCGCCCATGAAGGGTGTTATGAGAGTTGGGAAGAAAGGAAAGTTGAGTCCTCAATTTATTGGGCCGTTGGAGGTGCTTCAGAGGATTGGGGAGGTAGCTTATGAGCTTGCTTTGCCACCCAGGTTGTCTAGCATGCATCCGGTATTTCATGTTTCTATGCTCCTAAAGTATATTGGGGATCCATCTCATGTTTTGGACTTCATCATGGTTCAGTTGGATGATGATTTGACATTTGATGTGGAGCCAGTATCTATTTTGGGTCATCAAGTTCGGAAGTTGAGGTCAAAGGATATAGCTTCAGTAAAGGTGCAGTGGAGAGGTCGGCCCGTGGAGGAGGCTACCTGGGAGACCGAGCGGGAGATACGGAGTAGATATCCTCATCTGTTTGAGGCTTCAGGTATGTTTCTTGACTCGTTCGAGGATGAACATTTGATTAAGTTGGGGATGATGTGACGACCCGGCCAGTCATCTCATGAGTTACCGCTCCATTTTCCCCATTTCAGTTTCTTTACGCTTCGTTATCCGTGTTTTATGTGATCGAGTTTATTAGTTCGAGCTCGGAGAGGGCATCTGGTAAGCAATGAGACACTTAGTCTCTTTTAAGAAGGCTTAAGTTGGAAAAGTCAACCGGATGTTGACTTATGTGTTAGAAGGCTCGGAAGTGAGTTCTGATGGTTCGGTTAGCTTCGGGAGGTGATTTGTAACTTAGGAGCGCGATCGGAATGAGTTTTGGAGTTGTAGAGAAGATTTAGGCTTGAATTGGCAAAATTGATATTTGGCAATTTCCGGCTGATAGGCGAGATTTTGGTATAGGGGTCGGAATGGAATTCCGAGAGTTGCAGTAGCTTCATTGTGTCATTTGGGATGTGTGTGCAAAATTTCAAGTCATTAGGACGAGATTTGATAGACCTTTTGATCGAAAGCATAATTTAAGAGTTCTTGGAGTTCTTAGGCCTGAATCTTAAGTTAAATTGGTGATTTGATGTTGTTTTGAGCGTTCCGAAGTTTTGAGCAAGTTTGAACGATGTCATGATATGTGTTCGTACAATTGGTTTTTAGTTTCGGGAGTTCCGGGTAGGTTCCGGGATGTTGTAGTGCAAAAATCATAGCTGTAGCAGGCCTACAGGGGTTGCAGGCCCCAGAACTCACCCATGTGGTCCGCACAAAAATAGGTGCGCCCGCGTTGAGTGCTGTGCGGACCGCACAAAGTCGGTCGCGGCCGCGGTAGGCGTCGCGCGGACCGCACAAAGTGGGGCGCGGCCGCGGTGAAGAACATTTCACTGGTCCTACTTCTGAAGCTCATATCTTTTTATCTACAAGGAATTTTGAGGTGATTCAAAACTAATAGTTGTAGCCCTTCGTGTCTAGTTTCCAGAAATGTAACGATATCGCAATTTGGACATCTGTAGAAAACGTTATGGCCAAAATACTAAAGCCTATCACTGCAGAGGGAGGCCTGTGCGGCCGCATGTTGCCTTTGCGCGGACCGCACTGGCTTGCGCGGACCGCACTGGCTTGCGCGAACCGCGTGAGTTTTCATGCGGCCCGCATGAGTTTGACCTGAAGGGTACTCTATATAAATACCAGGTTTTGGGTTTTATTTGATATTTTGACCTAGAGAGCTCGGATTTTGGCGATTTTTCGAAGGTTTTTCAAGAAGTTCATCGGGGTAAGTGATTTTTACTCAGATTTGTCTAGAATACATGAATCTATCACTTAATTCATCATTTAATTCGTGATTTGAGATGGAATTTGGGAAGAAAATTGTGGAACCTTTAAAAAACGTAAAATGATGATTTGAAGGACCAAATGGTATCGAAATTGGATAATTTTGGTATGGTTAGACTCGTGAGAGTATGAGGATTCTGAAAATGTAAATTTTACCCGATCCCGAGACGTGGGCCCAGGCTCGGGTTTTGCTAATTTTGAGATTTTTGATATTTTTTTGAGTGTTTTCGCTTGGGCTATGTTCCCTTAGCATATTGTGACCTATTCGTTCTGATTTTAGATAGATTCGACGCGCGTGGAGGCCAATTTTTAGAGGCAAGGGCATAGCGAGCTAAGGTTTTGGCCAGTTTGAGGTGAGTAATGATTTTAAATGATGTCCTGAGGGTTTGAAACCCCGGAATTTGAACAACATAGTGCTATACTAAGTTGAGATACACGCTGTGTGCGAGCGTGGGGTTCAATGCTATGGGGATTGTGACTTGGTCCATCCCGAATGATACTTTACTACATTTTTTATTGAGACATATACTTTATTATTGTGAATTGGGCTTGTTGCCATGCTTGGGGCCTTGTGCCGACCTGTAGAACCCTTAGGGGATTTTTGACTGGTTATCCTCACTTATTTTGTTAAAGAATTTATATCCTCAGTCATGTTTCCAATTGTTTAAGAATGATATTAACCAAATTTTTGAAATGTTAATCATAAATAGAGAGAGATGTGAGGGTTGAGATCTCGATCGTACATTATACCCGAGAGGCTGTGATTTTTAAATGATTGATAGGGGTCGAGGACCCAATAGTGAGGATATTTTATATGATATGGATCGGGCTGCGCGCCGCAGCAGATATATATATATTATACATATTATGGATCGGGCTGCACGCTGCATCAACTACTTATGTGGATCGGGCTGCACGTCGTAGCAATTATATAGAGCTTGGGCTGAAGGAGCCCCTCCGGAGTCTGCACACCCCCAGTGAGCGTAGTCGACTATTATTATTATGGATCGGGCTGTACGCCACAGCGATATACGGATCGGGCTACACGCCGCAGCGGTATATATGTTTATTGACTCGGTTATCGTGAGAAGTATATCGTGAGAAGTATATGAAATTGAGAACTGAGGATAAGAATGAATAAATGAACTGAAAGGCTTGAGGAGCTGATTCGTACTGATTATATCTGTTTTACCTGGTTTAAGGAATTTTACATGATTTCCTCATTCACTGTTGCTTAAATGATTTTACTGTTTTGATATAGAACTGCTTAGTGCCTTTACGTGATTTCACACTGTCAACCATTATTTATTGTTATTACTCACTGGGTCGGAGTACTCACATTACTCCATGCACCATGTGTGCAGGTACAAGTATTCCTGAGGCATAGAGCGAGCTTTCTTGCCATTCTGTCTTTATCAGAGTTATCGAGGTAGCTGCATGGTGTTCGCAGACCCGATTCCTCCTTCTATCTCCACTTATCATTCCGCATTTTAGACAAAATTCTGTATTAGATTGTTGAAACCTTGTATTAGAGGCTCAGACTTGTGACACCGGATCAGTGGGCTGTTTTACAGATATTTTTCGTGATTATGGTTTCCGCACATTTCATCTGTTAAATTCATACTTCTATTTATATTAAATTGGTATTAAATATCGAAAATTGGTATTGAATTATAAAGAAAGAGATTGTGAGATGTTAGTTGGTCGGGCTTGCCTAGCATTGTGTTGGGCGCCATCACGCCCGGGGGTTGGGGTCGTGACAAACGGCCACCAAAATTCTCCTTAAAAAACACTAAAACCCTAAAATATCAGAACCGTAGATCTAAAAGATAAATGACCCAAATCCCATCCCCCTATCTTAAACCTAGAGACAACCCCAACTATCCCTATAACCTTAATCATTATCACATTGAACGCCCTCCCCCTCCCTTTCCTCTCTCCTTTCTTTCAACCTCACAGGCCCATCAATCTCAAACCTTGTACTAATTAGTGCAAGGTGATAAATCATGATGAGAGATTATCCTTCCTGTCTCCTATGTCCGTGATTCTAGCTGAATCTTTCCCCTTTCACTGATAAAATTTGAAATCCCCCAAATCCGAACCCTTGACCAAAAGAATGAAACTTTAAATATCTTGATTTCTCTTATTCTCCATCAAATCGGAGTATATATGAGGTCTTCTTAGAGCTTCATCATGTTATTCAATGTCCAGAGGTCAAACACAGTGACCTCTGGACATTGGAAGTCTTACTCGACGAATTTTTCTCATCAATGGTCGTTTTTGATCTTCACATGCCCATGTAAAAATCTGCATCGATTCTCCCTCTCTTCTTTCTAGTTTTACCCGACTATGCACGCATCATCAATTCATCGTCACATCCCACTCGCAATTTGAATCTATTGAAACCCTAAGTAACCGAACGACACTATAAATAGTAGCCTTAATTTATCTCACCAAGAGCACACCAACAACACCTAACATTTGAGAAATTAATACACATAATAGTATTCTTTAGGAATTTTTATTGAAGTTCGAGTTCTTACTCAATCTCTGCTTTTCTCTCCCTTTCTGTATATGAGTTCGCTTATTGATTGAAAGTTTGAGCCTTTGCTTTCCTTAATGTATAGTTTGAGTACTTGTTTGGTTTGTTGACCTAAAGGAGGTTAGTAAAACCTCGACCCTACTTTTCTTTTGATAGTTTAAATTTTTTGTATGAACTGTTATGTTACCTCTTACTAAATGATGTTGTTAATAATGTGTTCATGGTTGATTATTTATGTTTTTATTAATGGCTGTTAAATAGATTCTGGAATCATGAATTCCCTTAAGTTATTTAGGTTAGGAATATATATTAACCCTAGTGAATATATGATGACTTATCTTTACTGTTAAGTTTTTTAAAAATAACTAAGGAACTCTTAAACAACCTTGATAGCTAGTTTCAGATCTCTTTGATGTTCTACTAGTACTAGTATGACTGTTATTCTAATCTGCCTTGAGTGTTATTTGCATTTCGTAATGGTTCACTTAATAACTTTGACATAAACAAAATGTGAACTTGTTTAGGAGTAAAAATCAGATTGTGATCTTAGTTTAGATACACTAGCTCATGATCTTTTAACCAGTTTTCTCTCCCTGACATGCCTATGTGATTCTGCTAATTCCTAGAAGTTCACTAAGCATCTGATAAAACTCATGATTGTTCGATCACATTATGTAAGCATGCCCTAAGCTAGTTGGATTCTTGTATAACCTTTATGTGTGTTCTAAAAGTTACCATGCACTTAACTTAAGCTATAAGCATGTTTATGTTCTAATACCTTATTTGTTGTACTGAGTACTGATATTGAGTTTCACTATATTTTCCCTATAAGATCTCTAATGCAGTCACCCCCCTTTCTGAAATTCATGAAGCAATGATATAATTTTAATTGTTTTAACACATTAAAATGGTATGATCTATGCTAAATGTATCTTGTGGATGTTCATGTGATCCTGCGCTCATCCTGTTCTTCAATACTTCTACTTGCCTTCCATAATCATGTACATGCCTATGTTGTTCTTAGAACTTCACTAAGCTTAAATGAATGAACCAGAATTAGCTTGTGAACTTTAAGCGAATCTTTTGTTGCTACTATTTGTGTATAATAGCATGTTTTGTTCTCCAATGAGATTAGTATGAAGTTGAGAGCTTTTATAAGGAAGTGATCATGCCATTTTTTTAGAAATAAGACAGGACTGTTAGCTTAAGACTCTGTTAATACTCTTTAGAAATCCTAATTGAAGTTATTGATCTGTATCCCTAATTGAAGTTGTTAACATGTATCTATATTAACATTCTTTAGAAAGTATAAATTGTAGTTGTTAATATGTTAATATTCTTTAGAAGTTTCAACTGAAACTATTAAATTGTATGCATGCTAGAAATTAAGACATAGACAAATTAAATTTTTGACTAATCTAATAGAAGGCTGTTAAGGAAAATGTATCTGTGTCCATGGACTGTTACAAATTTGAACCATGCATTTACTCTACTCTTAAGGCATATGATCCAACTATTTGGATTTCAAAAGTAATATGCCAAATGCTCTTGTTCTTGTGTGCACCTGAAGTTAATCTCTTTGAGCATATTTAACATATAATATTATTCATAGTGAATCATATGCTTATGTTAGATTGTGGTTACACTAGGGTCATTGGTTGTCTTATGATCCTATAGTATTCTTTATTAGCTATTATGAGAGATGCATACTCCTATGCATTACTGTGGTATGGGGATCTACATTGAGTGCCTCATTAGCACCTAAACCTGTAGGGAAGAATGAATTTGAGTAGTTAAGGTTATTTGGGAGTAGAGTTTTGTTCTTGGTTGGTTGCTCTCCCTGACACAAGCATTGCCCTGGTCCTTGAGACCCTTGAGAACATTGAAGTGCCAGGGATCCAAAGAGTGCCTTGGCCTTGAATGAAATTCTACCCTTAGCCTCTCTATTGACATTTATTGTGACGATCCGACCGGTCGTCTTAAGAATTTATGCCCTGATCCCTTATTAACTGATTTTCCTGAGTTTATTTCTGCTATTTTGATTTGCCGGGATGTTCGGTTTTGAGTTTCGGAGAGTTTTGGGACACTTAGTCCCGAAATGAGAGTTTAAGTGTTGAAAAGTTTATCGTAGTTGGAACCATATGAAGACAGCCTCGGAATGGAAATCTGATGGTTTCGTTAGCTCCGTTGGGTGATTTTAGGCTTAGGGACATGTTCGAATTGTGTTTTGGAGGTCCGTAGCTAATTTAGGCTTGAAATGCCAAAAGGGCGAATTTTGAAGTTTCCGGTTCGATAGTGATATTTTGATCTGAGCGTCGGAATGGAATTCCAGAAGTTGTAGTAGCTCCGTAGTGTTGAATGTGACGTGTGTGCGAAATTTCAGGTCATTCGGACGAGGTTAAATAGACTTTTTGATCGAAAGCATATTTTTAGAGTTTTTGAAATTCTTAGGCTTGAATCCGATGAAAAATAGGTGTTTTGATGTAGTTTTGAGCGTTCAGAAGGTTGGAACAAGTTTGAATGAAGTTATGGGATATGTTGGTAGGTTTGGTTGAGGTCCCGGGGGCCTCGGGATGATTTCAGATGGTTGATGAATTTTTTTTTGGAATTTTAGAGTTGTAGCTTCGGCTGTTCTTCTATCATAACCGCACCTGCGAGTGTGGGACCGCAGGTGCGAAGCCACAGAAGCAGCGGATCTATCATAGAAGCAGAAATGGTGAAGTTCAGTATGGACCGCAGAAGCAGTAGGATTTCCGTAGGAGCGGTACCGCATCTGCGGATGGGGAGTCGCAGATACGGAAGATTGGTCTTAAGTGAGAAGTCGCAGATGCGAATCGTGTTCCGCAAAAGCGGGACCGCTGAAGCGGTCCCAGTACCACGGATGCAGTAACAACTGGGAAAAAATAGGAAATTTTGAGGGTTTTGTTTCAAAAGTTGGAAATTCGATTTGGAGCTTGGGAGAGGGTGATTTTGAGAGGAAATTGAAGAGGAGATTATTGGGTAACAATTCTTTAACCCTTTCTAGTTTTATTCCATCAATCTATAGTTAGTTTCATCATTTAATTTCGGATTGGAGATGAAAATTGGGGAAAAGTTGGAAGAAAGTTCTTAGACCTAAAATTTGACTTTTGAGTGGGAATTTGACCTTAGATTTGGATAATTTTGGTATACATGAACTCGTGAGAGTATGACGTTTCTGAAAATATAAATTTTACCCGGTTTCGAGACGTGGACCCTAGGGGGTTTTGGTCATTTTACTTAATTTTGCGTATTAGTTGAGAATTTAATTGTGTAATCAGTTACTTGAAGTGTTATTTACATTATGCAATTGAATTGAATAGATTTGGGTCATTTGGAGTCGAATACTAGTGGCAAGAACGTGATTTCGAGTTGATTTTGAGCTGGTTTGAGGTAAGTGGCTTGCCTAACCTTGTGTGGGGGACCTTCCCCTTAGGATTTGGTATATTTGATTATTGAAATGCTTTGTACATGAGGTGAAGAGTGCGTACTTGAGCAAATTGTTGGAAATCCGGTTTTCTTTAAGTAAACTTTGATTGTGTTCCTTTTTCCTGTCTTATACTACTTGCAATATAAGCTTGTTGTTAGCCTAGAAAAGCATGTTTAACTAACTTAATTGCTTACTTTCTTAAACTGCCTTAATTGTATTATGTGAAGCATGTTAGGTTAGAATTACCTGTTTACTTGGTATTAAATTTAGCTTAAATGAGTATTCCTTGTGTTGTTGCTGCGTGTTATACTTTGGGACTACGTGATGGCATCCCGGGAGATCCCCTACACGTATTTATGATTTGAGCTGAGATGTGGGATACCAAGAGATCCCTAGCATGGATATTGAAGATACCAAGAGATCCTCGGGATACTGAGAGATCCCTAACACGTATATTTAGGATACCAAGAAATCCTCGGGATACCAAGAGATCTCTAGCATATATTGAGGATACCGAGAGATCCTCGGGATACCGAGAGATCCCTGGCATATATTGAGGGTACTAAGAGATCCTCGGGATACTGATAGATCCCCGGTTATTTCCTTGTGATTGTTTTACCTCTTTTTCAGTTATTGAATTTCTTGTTTTCTTGTATTATATTTGTATTGTTAGCGTTCAACTGTACTGCTTATCTTATACTGTCATACCTTATATTTTTATTTCATCTCAGAAGGCCCCTGACCTTTCTCATCACTACCCGACCGAGGTTAGGCTTGGCACTTACTAAGTACCACTGTGGTATATTCATGCCCTTTCTGCGCATGTTTTTCATATGCAGATCCAGGTACCTTGACTCAGACTTACCATCCTTGAGACGAGACGACCCTTCGGAGACTCCGAGGTATATCTGCCACATCCGCAGACCGAGGAGTCTCTCTCTATTCTCTCTTATAGTTACAGCCCTTCTGTATTTATTTATTTTAGACTATTCTGGAGTTAGAGCACTATGTAATATTCTTAGCTTGTGATTCATGGTTTTCCGGATCTTGGAAGTATGTATTGGTTTGAGAGTTAAATATTGTGTATGTCGAGCGGCACTTTTAAACATTGTTTTATCACTCTAATTCTGTCTTAAATTATTTAATTTCTGCAATTTGTTTTGTCTTCCACAATTTAGGATTACCTGGTCGTAGAGACTAGGTGCCGTCACGATGTTTTACGGAGGGTGAACCGGCATCGTGACAAGCTGGTATCAGAGATCTATGTTCATAGGAGTCATGGATCACAAGCCGGTTTATTAGAGTCTCACTGATCGGTACGGAGATGCCTGTACTTATCTACAAGAGGCTATGTAACTGTTAGGAAAATTCCACATTTGATTTCCTTGTCGTGCGAGATTTTGACATCACAATTCTAAACTTTTGTCTTCTATTCTCTCACAGATGGTGAGGACACACGTTACCCGAGATAATCAGGCATTTGCTCCCCCTACTGCAACTGTCAAAGGCCGAGGCTGGGGTAGAGGCCGAGGACGTGAACATAGTGCTACTAGAGCACCTGCGCGAGCTGCCACCGAGGTACCACCAGTAGTTCCAACTGGAGTCCAGGCACCTGATACCCCTACTGCTACCACTACTCCAGCTCTTCAGGAGACTCTGGCACAGTTCATGAGCATGTACACTACTTTGGCTCACGCAGGGTTTCTTCCCCTTGCTGTAGCTACATCTTAGCCTGGGGGAGGAGCGCAAACTCCTGTCGCTCGCACTCTTGAGTAGCGAGTGCATGTTGAGCAGGTCCCTGAGATTATTCCTGTACAACCTATAGTCCAAGATAAGCCCAATGGCAGGGTAGCAGTTTCCGAGGATGAGCAGCTGAGGCTTGAGAAGTTCAAGAAGTACAAGCCTCCTATATTCAGTGGTCTAGCATCGGATGATGCTCTGGGATTTCTAGATGAGTGTTACTACATTCTCCATACCATGGGTATATCAAGGTCGAGCGGGATTTCCTTCACCACTCTCCAACTTTAAGGAGCCGCTTATGAGTGGTGGCACACCTATGAGTTAGACAGTCCGGATGAGGCTGCTTCACTGACTTGGACTCAATTTTCAGATCTGTTCCTAAGAGAGTATGTTCCCTAGAGCCTCAGGGATGTATGGCGCGTAGAGTTTGAGCATTTGCGCCAGGGTTCTATGACTATCTCAGAGTATGCTGTCCGTTACACTAGTTTGGCAAGACCTGCCCCAGCCTTGGTTTCTACTATTCGTGAGAGGGTGTCAATTTATTGACGGGCTTATTCCTAGCATCAAGTCTAGCATGGATCGTGAGTTAGAGATGGATATTTCTTATCAGCAGGTGGTGAGCATTGCTAGGAGGATTGAGGGTATGCATTCTAGGGAGAGAGAGGAGAGGGAGGCCAAGAGGTCTCGAGAGTCGGGCCATTATTCTAGTGCCCGTGCCCCAGCTGCAAGTCGTCATGGTAGGGGTTATATGAGTCGCCCTGTTCATTCTGCTCTTCCAGTAGCCAGTGGTATTCCAGCTCCTCCTAGGCCTTAGGAGCCTTATTATTCACCTCCGGTATATAGCGCGCCTCCTGGGCGAAGTGCTTTCAAAGGTCAGTCCAGCAGACCTGGCCCGAGCCAGTCACAACTACCACATCCTCCTAGAGCTTATTTTGGGTGTAGTGAAACAAACCATGTGGTAAGGGATTGCCCTAGACTTGGGAGGAGTGCGCCTCCACAGACTTCTCAGCCACAGCGCGCCACGCAGAGTTCTCAGTCTATGGTTATAGCTCCAGTTGCTACCCAACCTGCTCACCTAGCTAGATGTGGAGGTCGGGGAGGCAGAGGTTACCCTAGAAGGGAAGGCCAGGCCAGATGCTATGCCCTTCCTGCCCGTACCAAGGTTGTTGCTTCTGATTCTGTCATCACAGGTATTATACTGGTTTGTCACAGAGATGCATCAGTTCTATTCGATCCAGGTTCCACTTATTCTTATGTGTCTTCTTATTTTGCTCTGCATTCGGGTGTATCTCGGGATTCTTTAAGTTCCCCTGTTTATGTTTCTACTCCTATGGGAGATTCTCTTATTGTGGACTGCAATTATCGGTCGTGTTTAGTTGCTCTTAGTGGTTTTGAGACCAGAACTGACTTATTGTTACTCAGCACGGTAGATTTTGATATTATCTTGGGCATAGACTGGTTGTCGCCCTATTATGCTATTCGTTATTGTCATGCCAAAATTGTGACACTGGATATGCCAGGTATACCGCGTGTTGAGTGGAGCGGTACTTTAGATCACACTCCCAGCAGAGTTATTTCTTTTCTTAAAGCTCAGCGTATGGTTGAGAAGGGGTGTGACGCGTATTTAGCCTATGTGAGAGATATCAGTATTGATACCCCTTCAGTTGATTCAGTTCCAGTAGTACAGGATTTTCCCGATGTGCTTCTAGCTGACCTTCCAGGCATGCCGCCTGATAGAGATATTGATTTTGGCATTGATCTGTTGCTAAGCACTCAACCCATTTCTATTCCTCCGTATTGCATGGTTCCTGCTGAGTTGAAGGAGTTGAAGGATCAGTTACATGAATTGCTTGATAAGGGTTTTATTCGGCCTAGTGTATCACCTTGGGGTGCTCCTGTCTTGTTTGTGAAGAAAAGGGATGGTTCCATGCGTATGTGTATTGATTATCGCCAGTTGAACAAGATTACAGTGAAGAACCGCTATCCCTTTCGTCGTATTGATGATATGTTTGACCAGCTTCAGGGCGCACGGGTGTTTTCTAAGATTGGCTTGCACTCAGGTTACCATCAGTTAAAGATTCGGAAGCCAGATATCCCGAAGATTGCTTTCAGGACTCAATATGGTCATTACGAGTTACTTGTCATGTCATTTGGGCTGACTAATGCCCCAGTAGATTTTATGCATCTGATGCACAGTGTGTTTCGGCCGTATCTTTACTCATTCGTCATTGTCTTTATTGATGATATTCTGGTGTATTCCTGTAGTTGGGAAGATCATGAGCATCACCTAAGGACTGTACTTCGGACTCTGAGAGAAGAAGTTATATGCAAAGTTCTCAAAATGTGAGTTTTGGTTGGATTCAGTGGCATTCCTAGGCCACGTGGTGTCGAGTGAGGGTATTCAGGTGGATCCGAAGAAAATAGAGGTCGTGCAGAGTTGGCCCAGACCATCCTCAGCTATAGAGATCAGCAGTTTTTTGGCTTGGCGGGTTACTACCGCCGTTTTGTTTTGAGGTTTTCATCGATTGCAGCCCCTATGACCAGACTGACCCAAAAGGGTGCTCCATTCCAGTGGACGGAAAAATGTGAGGCGAGCTTTCAGAAGCTCAAGACAACTTTTACTACAGCCCCAATTTTGATACTGCCTATAGGTTCGGGGTCTTATACGGTCTATTGTGATGCCTTAACGATTAACCTCGGAGCGGTGTTGATGCATGACGTTAGGGTGATTGCCTATGCATCCAGAGAGTTGAAGGTACATGAGAAGAATTACCCTGTCCACGACCTTGAGTTGGCTACCATTATTCACGCCTTAAAGATCTGGCGTCAATATTTGTACGGGGTTCCTTGTGAGATTTATACTGATCATTAGAGCTTGCAACACATGTTCAAGCAAAAGGATCTAAATTTACACTAGAGGAGGTGGTTAGAGTTGCTGAAGGACTATGATATCACTATTTTGTATCACCCGGGCAAGGCCAATATGGTGGCCGATGCCTTGAGTCACCGGGCATAGAGTTTGGGAGGGTTTGGCTTATTTACCAGCATCGGAGAGGCCTATGGCGATGGATGTTCAGGCCTTAGCTAGCCAGTTTGTGAGATTGGATCTTTCGGAGCCCAGTCGGGTTCTAGCTTGCGTGGTTTCTTGGTCTTCCTTATTTGATCGTATCAGGTAGCATCAGTAAGATAACCCTCATTTGTTTGTCCTCAAGGATAAGGTAATACCAGAGATATGATTATTGGCGATGACGGTATATTGAGGATGCAGGGTCAGATTTGTGTACCCAATGTTGATGGGCTTTGGGAGTTGATTCTGGAAGAGGCCAATAGCTCGCGATATTCCATTCATCTGGGTGCCGCGAAGATGTATTAGGATTTGAGGCAGCACTACTAGTGGAGGCGGATGAAGAAGGATATAGTTGGATTTGTAGCTCGGTGCCTCAATTGTTAGTAGGGGAAGTATGAGCACTAGAGACCGGGTGGATTGCTTCAGCAAATAGAGATTCGGGAGTGGAAATGGGAGCGGATCACCATGGACTTTGTAGTTGGTCTCCCACGGACTTTGATAAAGTTCGATGTTATTTGGGTGATTGTGGATCGGCTGACCAAGTCCGCTTACTTCATTCCTGTGTGTACTACTTATTCTTCGGAGCGGTTGGTAGAGATCTATATTCGGGAGATTGTTCGCCTGCATGGTATTCCAGTTTCCATCATTTCAGATAGAGGTACTCAGTTTATATCATGATTCTAGAGAGTTGTTCAGCATGAGTTGGGTACTCGGGTTGAGTTGAGTACAACATTTCACCCTCAGACGGACGGACAGTCCGAGCGCACTATTCACATTCTTGAGGATATTCTCCGTGCGTGTTTGATTGAGTTTGGAGGGTCTTGGGATCAGTTCTTGTCATTGGAGGAGTTTTCTTACAACAACAGCTATCAGTCCAGCGTTCATATGGCACCATATGAGGCTTTATATGGTAGGCTGTGTAGATCCTCGGTGGGTTCGTTTGAGCCGGGTGAGGCTAGACTATTGGGCACAAACTTGTTTCAGGATGCTTTAGAGAATGTTAAGGTGATTCACGATAGACTCCGTACAGCCCAGTCCAGACAGAAGAGCTACATGAACCGGAAGGTTTGTGATGTTTCCTATATGGTTGGAGAGCGGGTTCTGCTTCGGGTTTCTCCTATGAAGGGCGTCATGAGATTAGGAAGAAGGGGAAGTTGAGTCCGAGGTTTATTGTCCCTTTTGAGATATTGAGGCATGTTGGGGAGGTTGCTTATGATCTTGCCTTACCTCCCGGCTTGGCAGGATTTTATCTAATATTTCATGTTTCGATGTTGTAGAGGTATCACGGCGATCCGTCGCACGTGTTGGAGTTCAGTTCAGTCTAGTTGGATAAATATCTATCTTATATTGAGGAGCCAGTGGCAATATTGGATAGGCAGGTTAGGAAGTTGAGGTCAAAGAACATTGCATCAGTAAAGGTTCAATGGCGGGGTCAGTCGGTCGAGGAGGTGACCTGGGAGATCGAGCAGGATATGCGCAGCCGTTACCCTCATCTTTTCACTACTTCAGGTATTTTTTTATGCTCGTTTGAGGTCGAATGAATGTTTAAGCATAGGAGGATGTGACAACCCCGCCAGTCATCTTAAGAATTTATGCCCTAATCCCCTATTAACTGCTTTCCCCGAGTTTATTTCTGCTATTTTGATTTGTCGGGATGTTTAGTTTTGAGCTTCGGAGATTTTGGGACACTTAGTCCCTAAATGGGAGATTAAGTGTTAGAAAGTTGACCGTAGATAGAACAATGTGAAGACGGCCTCGGAATGGAAATCTGATGGTTTAGTTAGCTTCGTTGGGTGATTTCAGTCTTAGGGGCGTGTTCGGATTGTGTTTTGGAGATCCGTAGCTAATTTAGGCTTTAAATGCCAAAAGGTCGAATTTTGAAATTTCCGGTTCGATAGTGAGATTTTGATCCGAGGATCGGAATGGAATTTCGGAAGTTAGAGTAGCTCCGTAGTGTTGAATGTGACGTGTGTGCAAAGGTTTAGGTCATTCGGATGAGGTTTGATAGACTTTTTGATCGAAAGCGTATTTTTAGAGTTTTAGAATTCTTAGGCTTCAATCCGATGAAAAATAGGTGTTTTGATGTTGTTTTGAGCATTCCGAAGGATGGAACAAGTTTGAATGAAGTTATGGGATATGTTGGTAGGTTTGGTTGAGGTCCCGGGAGCCTCGGGATGATTTCGGATGGTTGACGGAAAGCTTTTTTTGGAATTTTGGAGTTGCAGCTTCAGTTGTTATTTTGTCATAACTGCACCTGTGAGTGTGGGACCGAAGGTCCGGAGCCGCAGAAGCGGGGGATCTATCACAGAAGCGGAAATAGGGAAGTTCAGCAGCGACCACAGAAGCAGTAGGATTTCCACAGGAGCGGTACCGCATCTGCAGATGGGGAGTCGCAGATGCGGAAGATAGGTTTTAAGTGAGAAGTTATAGATGCGAATTGTGTTCCGCAAAAGCGGGACGGCAGATGCGGTAACAACTGGGCAGAAATAAGAAATTTCAAGGGTTTAATTTGAAAAATTAGAAATTTGATTTGGAGCTCGGGAAAGGGCAATTTTGAGAGAAAATTGAAGAGGAGATCATTGAGTAACAATTCTTTAACCCTTTTTTAGTTATATTCCATCAATCTATATTTATCATTTAATTTCGGATTGGAGATGAAAATTGGGGAAAAGTTGGAAGAAAGTTCTTAGACCTAAAATTCGACTTTTGAGTGGGATTTTGACCTTAGATTTGGATAATTTTGGTATGCATGAACTCGTGATAGTATGAGGATCCTGAAAATATAAATTTTATCCGATTCTGAGACATGGGCCCGAGGGGTATTTTGGTCATTTTACCTAATTTCGTGTATTAGCTTAGAATTTAATTGTAGAATTAGTTACTTGAAGTGTTATTTATATTATGCAATTGAATTGAATAGATTTGGGCCATTTGGAGTCGAATACGCGTGGCAAGAACGTGATTTCAAGTTGATTTTGAACTGGTTCGAGGTAAGTAGTTTGCCTAACCTTGTGTGGGGGACCTTCCCCTTAGGATTTGGTATATTTGATAATTGAAATGCCTTGTATGTGAGGTGACGAGTTCGTACTTGAGCAAATTGATGGAAATCCGGTTTTCTTTAAGTAAATTTTGATTGTGTTCCTTTTTTCTGTCTTATACTACTTGCAATTTAAGCCTGTTGTTACCTAGGAAAGCATGTTTAACTGACTTAATTGGTTACTTGCTTAAACTTCCTTAATTGTATTATGCGAAGAATGTTCGGTTAGAATTACATGTTTACTTGGTACGAAATTGAGCTTAAATGAGTATTCCTTGTGTTGTTGCTGTGTGTTTTACTTTGGGACTACGGGATGGCATCCCGGGAGATCTCCTGCACGTATTTATGAGTTGAGCTGAGGTGCGGAATACCGAGAGATCCCTAGCACGGATATTGAGGATACCAAGAGATCCTCGGGATACCGAGAGATCCCTAAGATGTATATTGAGGATACTAAGAGATCCTCGGATACCAAGAGATCCCTATCATATATTGAGGATATCGAGAGATCCTCGAGATACCAAGAGATCACTGGCATATATTGAGGGTACTAAGAGATCCTCGGGATACTGAGAGATCCCGGTTATTTCCTTGTGATTGTTTTGCCTCTGTTTCAGTTACTGAATTCCTTGTTTTCCTGTATTAAATTCGGATTGTTAGCTTTCAACTATTCTGCTTATCTTATACTGTCATACCTTATATTTTTATTTTATCTCAGTAGGGCCCTAACCTTCCTCGTCACTACCCGGCCAAAGTTAGGCTTGGCATTTACTGAGTACTGTTGTGGTGTACTCATGCCTTTTCTGCGCATGTTTTTCATGTGTAGATCCAGGTACCTTGACTCAGACTTACCATCCTTGAGGCGAGGCGACCCTTCAGAGACTTCGGGGTATATCTGCCGCATCTGCAGACCAAGGAGTCTCTCTCTACTCTCTCTTATATTTATAGCCCTTCTGTATTTACTTGTTTTAGACTATTCTGGAGTTAGAGTACTATGTAATATCTTTAGCTTGTGATTCATGGGTTTCCAGGTCTTGGAAGTATGTATTGGTTTGAGAGTTAAATATTGTGTATGCCGAGAGGCACTTTTAAACATTGTTTTATCACTCTAATTCTGTCTTAAATTATTTAATTTCCGCAATTTGGTTTATCTTCCACAATTTAGCCTTACCTGATCGTAGAGACTAGGTGCCGTCATGATGGTTCACGGAGCGTGAACCGGGGTCGTGACACTTATTACTCCTTTTAGGTTTAGTGTTTAATGAAAAAAAATGCTTCATTGTGAATCACTTTGCCATCTATTACTCCACTAATTTACATATTCTAGATTGCTTATTAACTGTGTAATTCGTCATAGGCCCATATTAGTTTATTTCATGCATAATTAAATATATTAAACACCATATCTAATGACCTTCTCTTCTTTTTTGAACATGTATTACAATTGGGTCTGCCGAGTTCTCCAAGATCTCAGGCCCAAATCTTGCATCTGCGCATATGGGAGTTCGAAGTTTGTTGCTATTCGTTCTCGTTGATTAATGGGCCTGCCTCTTTTCAGGCCCAAACCAGAGTCACTACTTCCTCTCTACAACTTTATTTACGCTTATTATTGTTTTATACATGTATATAACACTTACCGTATTTGATTGAATGCTTTATTCTATCTCTTTGAAGTGGATAATTTAGGCAAGCCTCAAAAGACATAGGATTAAACGAAGCATTAGACTTAGTAGTAGATAGTCTTAATTCGTTAATCATATACTATTTATACAATTAATCTCTACTAAAAATTTTATGAAGTCTTTAGGAATTAAAACTGCTTTAGCAAAAGATGACGATCTTCTCGTTAAAAACCAAAAAATGGAATCTGAAAATTGGCCTTCTAAAATTGAGTTTTTCTACAAATGAAACAAGTATTGCCGCCCAGCCAAAGACTTTTAAATGATTTCATCAATGCCTAAAAAAGAAGTTTGAAAACCAAGGTATATCTTAGACCAACTTTTACAATACTCTTATTAGAGTTACACAAATAACCATATTCATTTAAGTACAAAGTGTTTTACAACTTAGCCCATCTCACATGTTTTATAAACACAAACACTAAATACAATACTTCAAAACTCATTTAAATCATATATATATATATATATATATATATATATATATATATATATATATATATATATATATATATATATATATATCAACAATTTTCTTCAAGACATTCATAAACCTATTTCCTATTCCTTTAAAATTACATCCACTTTTCAAGTATTAAGTTCTAAATTAGATATATATAGTATGTCGTACCTCTAACACTAGTTAAGCAGAGTATAGACAACTAATCCTTTACACATAGTCTAAGTTCTATGGAGCTGCCTCAGGTAGATTTTAAGGGGTGTCTAATACCTTCCCCTTAGAAGAACAAGAACCTTTACCCAAAATCTCACCGATTAGAAGACTAATAAAAAAATGACCTTAGTAATTAAATAGGTACCCTAGTATACCTTTAAATATTAGGTGGCGATTCTCTATTATCATCAAAAGGGAAACCACAAGTTGAATTTGGTTTTGACTCCTGCAAAATAGGGTGCAACAATATGGCGACTCTGCTGGGGATTTCACACTTAGGACTTAGACTAGGCATGAAATTTAGAATTGTTTGTGCACTACTTTACCTGTGTTTTATTTCTAATTATATTCTTATCTGCCTTACTTGCTCATTATCTGCTTATCTTCTTAATTTAAAATGTTATTGCTAACATCACTATCTGTTACCGCTTTATATACTATCATCGCACTCTTTCCTATCGAGTCTTGACCGTACATTATTACACACAATGGCATGCATGGGTTGCCTTTAACACCCCTCTGAACCTTCTTTCAAAATTCTTTAGTTTCAGATAATGGTTTTTTCAGGTCAACTAACATAACTTCTCGCAATATTCAGTCCAATTCGAAAGTAGAAAACACTCTACTCTAGCAAACGTTGGTCATATTGTATAAATCTTAGGTGAGTCGGTCCTTAGCATCGACACGTGATTAGGAAAGCTGCCCTAATATCAACGGGTCATACACCTAAAGACATAAATTTTGAGGAAAGATGAACCGGTAATGATGAGACACTTAATATCCGAAGCAAACACTTATCAAACTCATTTTATCTACCTTTTTTAGAAATGAAAATCAACCAAAACTTCCCCAAGATCAATATGGTGATGGGAGCACCACACAAGCTAAAGAGATGGTGGAATAATATCTGCCGAGAGCATGGAGATAAAATCAAGACGCATCTAGGAGCACTGACTTCCTTGCTAAACATCCAAGCTGACAAGGTGCTTACCCGCTTGTTGATAGAGTTTTGAGACCCAGCCAAGGTAGTGTTCAAGTTTGCTGATTGTGAGTTAGTGCCAACATTAGAAAACATTACCAGTTTCAAGGAGCTGCCATTTACCAGGAGGAAACCGATACTACAAGTCACCATGCCCGGCTATAGATTTCTTGATGCTTTGGATCTGGTAAACAGTTAGGGTTTAAGAAACATCGAATATGGATGGGTAAGCCTGGACCAATTGTTCGACAGGTTCGGACATCATGAAAGCTATGAATGGTACTTGGGAGAATTTTAATATGATCAGGCAACATGGGAAAGACTCCGACTTACAACCCTCTCTTTGGTGCTGCTAGGACTATTAGTTTTCCCACAAAGAAGAGGATGGATCAATATCAACTTGCTGTCCATAGTTTTGGCAACATTTCGAGGCAACCTCCAAGCCAATCTAGTACCTATAGTGTTAGAAGATATTCTCAGAGCTTTGTCAACATGTTCCCGGGGGTATAATTTCTTCAAGGGTTGTAATCTATTGCTTCAAATCTGGGCCACATAGCACTTTTTTCGACGAAAGGCCACAATTGACTACTTTGTGGGCGTCAACAACATGATTCAAAGTCACAATGAGAGGATGATGCATTGGGTCTCCCCGGACGAACATGAAGAGTGGAGAGAGATGCTAACCATCATAAGTGGAGAATGGTCGATTGGAATTTGTCATGGCTGGGTGGAAGAGCAATCCTAAGGACTCCCTAGAAGTATTTTATCGAGCTGATAGAACTTGAGGGCATCCAGCCATACTCACTCCTACATGTTCTTAGGCTATTCAGGTTGATTGAGGATGTGCCACTCTGGACGAGGACCACGCTATATGAGGACGAATACAATGGGCATATCCCGATACCAAGGATAAGAAGACTTTAAGAGGAGTGGAATAATCTAGTCAGAATGCCCGTCGGTTAAAATTTATGGTGCACTCCAGAATATTATGTCTGGATCAATGAAGAAGATGAGCTAGCCCGACCAAGCAGGGAAGGAATAGTGTGGTTGGAGGACGCAGTGACAGCTCTGCAGATTGATGTTTAGCTTAAAGCATATATATTTCTATGTATATCGCCTCATATTTTACTTTTGTTTCGTGAATTTGGGATATTAAATGCTATTATTTATATTGATTTGAAGTATTTTTATGTGTGGGAATGATTCAGGAGCAATTGGGGGCGAAACGTGCAAAATTTGAGCCAAAACGAAAAAAACCAGACGAATTGAGCATTTGGGCGCCACAGGCAGCGCCTGGCACCACCTATGGCACTGGAGGCAGAATAGAAGCTAGAGGCAGTGCCCTGGTGGGCGCCTGGCACTACCCATGGCACCTGTGACATGGTTTTGTCCTATTTTGCCCAGGACACGGTTTATTCGGCACCTAGACCTACCCAACACGTATAAAATAAAGATTAAGCCTATTGAGGGGAGGGACGCCACTCTGGAAGAAAAATACACACAAGAAACATCCGGGAGCAAGATCATCTCAGATTTCTTCATCTTTTTTAATATTTTCAATTATTCAAAGCTTATGCAATTGTTTGCTAGTATCATGAGTGGCTAAAAACTCATTGTTCCGGGGTTGTGATTTAGCCATGAATATTGTTGTTTAATGTTGACTTAACCTTAGTTATAATTCACTAATATATAGTTGTTTCTTCAATTTTGTGATTAATTGCTTAATTGTCTAGCCAGCAATTAGGTTCTATTTACTATCTATGCTATGCTTGGGAAAGCCGTGTTTAGATTAGAGAATAATTGAAGAAAGCATGATCTTAACCCTTAGGGAGACAGATTTGTAGTTAGGATAGGAAACGGTGCTTAATTAAATATCATAATCTTAATGTGTTCTTAATAGATTGATTCCATTAGAATATAGGCATTAATCTATTTTGAATAGGCAAGTAGTACTTCGGGAGAAGGCTATGAGAGCAATTATCGATTAATTAGCAACCATGAGTGAATTGTATGAGAGGGAGAGTTAACTAGAACACAATAGGATTGGTGAATCGATCACAACCCTAGAATATTTGTCTCTATTGAATACATAACAATCATTCTACTGCTTGATAATTTAGTTATTACTTAGATTGTAGTTTAGTATTATTAAAGTCTTGAACTCGAATTTAGCTTGACTGAATAACAATATTGGTGAGTTAGTGAGTAGTTGATATAAGTCTTTGTGGGTTCGACACTCGACTTATCATTTTATTACTTGTACGATCATGTATACTTGCGTGTGCGTTTGGGAGCAACACAAATATATCATGAGATTTTTCCACACTACCTCGTGACTACCTCCATGCATCGTCAAGTGGTACCGTGACCAATTGATCACATGCGGCCACCCGCCGAGTATGATCACTGAGTAGTTGAGTGTATCCAAATTGGGCCTAAGACAGAACTAGAGTAAGATCCAGAGGAAGAGCCTGAGTTCAATGATGAAGAAGAATAATTTTAAGAAGACCTGGAGAAAAAACCAGAAGAAGAGAGAAGGGGAATGATTCCGGGGATGGTTACTAGAAGTTGGTTGATTTCAACCCTTTCCCCACTTTGTATCTTTATCCTGAACTTTCTCATTTCCCTAAGGGCAAGTATGTCTTGAATGTTGGAAACAATGATGTAACCTCTGCTCCTGCATATTACAATCCAAATACTACCAATGAAAACTAAATTTGTTATGGATCTGAAGGTGTCAAATCTAATTATTTGTCAAATATTCATGACTTAGGCCTACTACTTGTCTGAATACGTGAATTAAATGCTCTGTGCGCCTATTACTTCTGCTGATACTGAAATTGACTTTTGTTATTTTTCTTTTTCTTTTTTTATTTTCTTACTTTATTATTATCCCCCCCCCAAAAAAGTTGGTTTGTATTGACCCAAAACTGGCGGAACTACCGTATAACTTAAGATCGAAAGAAATATGTCTACGACAGATAACCAGACCCAACAAGCTCTGGTAATAGCTGATAGCCCGGGGCAATTGGGAGAGAAAGATGATACGAGGAATGATGAACATATCGCGAGGATGTCCCAGGAAATGGAATCTTTGAGGGAGTAAGAACAACACATTCGGGAATTCGCACATCTAACTATGACAACGCTCCCACAACCACCATTTTCCTTCTCTAAATTCAATCCCTAACCACTTTCCTTCCACTGATCGTCCAGCTAATAATACCCTGACTTCAGTCCCTACCACTCAGATTATACCTCCAGTAACCTCTACAAACTCATCAAACCCTCCCATACACACTCGTTATCTACCAAATTATGTTTAAACACCAAAAAACCCACAAGTTACTACCCACACAGTTCACTTCCTGGCGTCACCTTCAACACTAACCAAAACCAGCACATACCTGTGACACGTATGAGGTCGCCCAAACTCACACCGCAAATATAGGTATTGAGGCGGTTGAAGCAATAATAAATCCCAACGCGAGTCGGAGTCGAATCTTTAGGAAGTTAGAATTGGGATTAGGTATATATTTAGTATAATTGTATGATGTGCCTCAAAATACACTTCCATATTCTTGTTTATTGTTTCTACTTCTATTTTAAGCTATTGATTGCAAATCTGAAACTAGGAGACAATATTTTTTATTTTGATTTTTTTTCAGTGATAAAAGATCTAGGGTCATGACTTCCACCTAGGTGGTTACCTAATGGTTGTAAACTCAAGGGCAAGTTTGATTATTCAGGGTTGTAATATAGCAACCACACGCAATTACCCACTCTATACCTCTCGGAATTGAGTGATTTTTTTCCAATTTGGCTTTCTCAAGTCCAAATGGGTATTGCACAAAACAAGTGATATATGCTCAAGTCGGGTCTTACTATCTCTAAACCTGACCCTTTAATTAGGGCTATCAATTTCTTGAGTTCACCCCAATTTATTGTTAGCCAAGTTTTCCTACACTTAGTCTCTCTTTCTCAAGTAGAGACTAAGTCAAATAAGCATGAATCAATATTTGCAACAATTAGTTCTTGAATTCAAGCATGAATAAGGTTAAATATCACTAACCCAGTCACAAACAAGCCCTAAATCAAACACCCATTAAGTACTCACACTAGGGTTGGGCCATAACCCTAGCTAGAAATTTAGCTACTCATAAAAAATGAAGAAATACAAGAAGAAATTAAGATAGAAAGTATAATAATTGATTAGAGAAATAAATCTAATGTTTAGAAGTTAATCTAGTACAAAATTACTCAAAACAGTAAAGAAAATGGCTCAGGTGCTCTTCCCAAAACTAAACTTAACCTAAAAATGACAAAAATTTCTATCTATACTAAGCTGAAAAAATATCTGACAAAAATTTTCCCTGCGAAGGTTGTGCGGCCGCATAATTATAGTGCGGTCCGCATTCTTGGAACTTGGCTTTGCACTTCGGAACTTCTACAGTCCGCATAAAAATGAGTGTTGCCCCACTTCTGATTGTGCGGCCGCACAGAAATAGTGCAGTCCACATTCAAGCTTGGTTCTAGATTCCCATCTCTCTGATCTTTGTCTTCTGCGGCTGCACAATTATGGTGCGATCCGCATGCCTTCGTCCTTCCTAAAACCCAACACTCTGAATCTCCTTATTTGCGGCCACACAATAATTGTGTGGTCCACACTGTAGGCCTTTTTGCCCTGTTTTGGTTTTTGTTCACTTTTGATTCTTTATGAGTTGATTTTGACTTTTTTGGCTCGTTTCCCAATATTCCTGTACAAAATCACATTTCATTAGTTGTTGGGAATACCGTTAAGCATTTTTGACTAAAACGCAAGTAAAAGAGAGCAAATAAGCAGTCAAAACCCCCATTTATCAACTCCCCCAAACTTAAGCTTTTGCTTGTCCTCAAGCAATTTAGGCAGTTCCCACCTTCACTAGAAAAAGGGATATTTCAGTCAGCCTAAGGAGAATCAATTACAGATCAATTAGGATCAACAATTACCAATAACACATATGAATTATAAACAACGCAATGATTTGACTTTTCCAGTACAATAGTTCTAATGTGACACTACAGCATCAGGAGTTGACTCTATTCATCAAGGAAGCTTGCTCTTTCACGTAGGTCATTGTGGATCCCAAAGTCCTCCTCCTCTATCCTCCATTAGCAAATCTCACTTTAGAATGTAACACTCGAAGTAAAGATTGTGAAAAGATCGTTCATCTCTCTCAAAAAAATGTCACAAGTCCAGCTCTAAGTACCATAACCTTACCCCTTGTGTAAATCACCACTAATGTAAGCTTAGTCAACCTTAAATCATGTAGGGTTTTTGCGGGATGTAATGAAGGTTTTTTGGATCAAGGTAGGTCTTGATGATATAGAATGGGTTCATCTTTCCTTAAGCACTCCATTTTCCCATTTTGGCTCATATTTTGACGACTCTTTGAGTCAATTTCTTTTACCTCGGGGAACTAGAGAGACATAACATCACTCTTTTTTGGTCATGACCTTCATTTTTCTCCTTTTCTCTTTACTCCATGCCTTTTATCATTGTTTTATTTGAATCCCTTCAAACTTTCTACCTTAATCATTTTCTTTTTGGCATTTTATTTTCTTTTTGTTCTTTCTTTCTTTCTTTCTTTTGCCTTCCCTTTCCTTCATTTCTTTCTTTTCTTTGTACCTTTTATCACTTTCAAACTCCTTGTCTCTCGCTCAAACTTATATTTTTGCCAATTGTTTCTCAAGAATGCTAAGGAAAGATTGGGTGCCAAGAGAGGGTCATTACAAAAGGGATAAATGCTTGTAACGTGGTTATTGAAAGAAAAAGGGCTTAAGCTCAAATGGATTAAGTAGGGATATCACATTGGAAATCTATGGATGATTTTAAACTTCAAATCGGATCAAGGAGAGCCTACATTCATTTCTCAAGCCAAGCTACACTTAGAATTTCACCTAGAAAAACATTCAAGGCAAGTTCTAGACTATAAGCACGGGTACATGGACTTACAATTTAATACCTCACCTCTCACGCATCCTGGATTGCTAAAGAGAACGGAGTTGAGGGCCCACAACAACCCTAGTTAAGATTTAGAATCACAAATGGCTCGAGTGAACCACTCGATGACTGCTTAAGTCAACAGAAGAGTTAAAAGGTGACGACTAGAGCTATTTTCTGCCAACAACTTGTTTTTAACCATATGATCATAGGTAAATGTGTTGGTGCTAAGTGAAGCATGCTTGAGACCCTTTTATTCATTACTACATTTTCCTAAACATAAAAAAATGGATTCAATACCTTAAGAAGGTTGTCACGCCATCCATCGTTGGGAAAAGCCGCTCAGTTCACACAAAATCCACCTTTAGAAAGAACTATAGCATTAAGAAAACCAAAGGCTTATTGTTCACACAAAACGTAAAAAGAAGCTAACAAATTAAAAAGAAGCTACTAAAGTAAATAAGAAGTTATACTACTAAGGAAAAACAAACTAAAAAGTTATAAAGTAAACTACCAAAAATAAAATGAATATATAAAACGAAGTAAAGTAAATATATACATAAGGAAAATGAATATATACATCAAATAGGGGGAATATATACGTACCAAAGAAAAAACAAAGATAAAGGAAAAATAGTGTAATAGTTATTGTATGCCAAATGTCAATGTCAATCAATCAAAATAGACCACCCCCCAAATGAAAATAAACATGGTCCCCAATGCTTAACAAAAATAAGAACAGGAAAGGGTAGAGAGTGAAGAAAACTTGCTATGTGGTCTTAGTCTCCATGGCATCCACAGCACCCTCGGGCTCCTCTAGCTGTATCTCATCATCACCTAGCTGAGGGACAATATGGTTGTTGAGCATCTGTATCATCTCCTCAGCGGTGTGGGCAGTCGCAACCGGCTACTCTGACTGACCGACTGCTATATGTGATGCCTCTGGTACTGCTGGTGCTGCCTGAGCTACTGGGGCTGAAGGTGCTCCCTCCATAGGTAAGTCCAGTGGTAGTTCTCCGGTAGATGTAATCTTTTCAATCTCTTTGCTTAGCTTCTCCACCGCCTTCTTTGATGTCTGAGACCTCTGCATCTTCTTGACTTGTTTGCCCAAATCCTTAATGACCTTCCCAAGCGTCACTAGAGTCTCCATAATGGTCTTTACTTCGGTATTATAATGCCTCGGCTCCACCCTTTGATCCTTGAAGTATTCTGTGAGGAAGTTCCGATACGGATAGGATCTTTCACCCTTCTGGACAGCTAAAGTGATGTTCGTGGACATGATGGCACCAAAATTTATCAGATAACCAACCATAATGGATGCCACCAAAACTGCACGGGGAAGTGAGAGGTTGTTCTCATTGATGCATGGATCAATGCGGCTGCACACGAATGTCTGCCACCCTTTTGCTTCAAAGTTTAGGGTGGCTCAAACTATTGGAACCCCTGTTGTAAGCCATAGAGGTGTTGACCCTCAGATTTCCAGAATCTTAGCTAGCCACACGGATGAGCTGCATCATCCATAGCTAGCTTTTCCAAGTATTGCACTTCTTCTACTTCTTCAAACCCCAAATATGAATTCAGTGCATAGGAGTCAAAGCGGATTTTCAGATTTCTCGCTTATGTCACCTTGGTACCCTTTTTAATGTGAGCTACACTTGCATAGTAATTCTTAACCAGGTGCTCATTTGCATCTAGGATGTTGTGGGTGAACCATTTCCATCCTTTTCGCTCATGGAATTGTCTAAGGACATTGGGGTTGTGCTTTTTCAAATCCTTCATCAAGAATTGTCGCTCAAGAGGCAGCGACCTCTACGGCCACCATTCTCCAAATTTTGCAAAGGCATTGGCACTGACAAATCTATCTTCTCATAGCTCTGGTCTCCTTGACCTCTCTAACCTCCCACTGTAGTATCACCCCATATCCCATCATCTGGGACATCATCATCATCGTCTAAATTGATTGGAGCAACTGTAGCATGCGAGGAAGAGGGCTCAGAAGCTTGACTACCCTCTTCCGAACCTTTAGAAGAACTGGCAGAAGATGATGATTCATCTACCAAGTGGAATCTACTCGAGACTTGTTATGATTGGGCTTCTGGAAGTGCTTGCACAGAGTTGCCCTCAGAAGCCTCCTGGGATGGGAGATACTCACTGGTCCCAAAGGGTTCGGGAACTCTATTGGTTGTAACTTTCTTTCTTATTGCTCTTTGGATGGCAAGTGGCGGGTTACTCTTGCCTCGACCTCTGCCTCGGGAGGGTTCTGCCCTCCCTTTAGATGTATCTCATCTGCCCCATGATCTAACCATTGTCTGTAACACATAAGTAATAGAAAGCAAATAAAATTAAAGCTGAGATGCATGTTGGATAGTTGCAGTAAGGCAGGCGCGGAAAAGGCAATGCGGAACGCACAAAAGTTAGCACGGCCACATATTGTCGAGTGCGGACTGCACAAAAGTTAGTGCGGCCGTAGAATGCCGAGTGGGGGCCATACAAAAGTGAGTGTGGCTGCACAACCCCAGGTTCAGACTACTGAGGTCTCTGATGTTTCATCAAAGCAGACTGCACAAAAGTGAGAGCGGACGCACAAGTCCACTGCGGACCGCACAATTTTGAGTGCGGCCGCACAGTTCTTTCACACACATGCTCTAACTCAGAGAGCTGCAGACCGCACAGAATTGTGTGTGACTGCAAAGCTCAAAGTGTGGACCCCACAAAAATGAGTGCGGCCCCACAATTTGAATTTATGCGGCACTGGCTTAGGGTTTATGCAATTTTGTTCATATATTAGACATGGTTTTAGCAATTAAACATGACTGGCAACTTACCCAAGCCCCAATTTAAATTTAAGATGATACCCACATGATTCTAAGCAAAAACAACTGACCATTGACATTTTTAGGCCTAAAATTAATTAAACTAATCAGAGAAAACAAGAACACAATTTAAGGAGAAAGACAAAAATCTAAAATGGATTGAACATACCAGTAGTGAGTGATGCAGGTGAGAATTTAACTTGATGAAATAAGAGAAGATCTAGAGCTACTGAGATATTCATTGTGTTTTCTAGGCTTCAGGGTTCAAAGAGCATAAAGTATAAAAAGATGAGAAAGGCCCTATTTATACTATGGCCTATCGGGTCCAGAATTTTACCTGAGTGCGGCCGCACAATTTTGAGTGCGGTCCGCACTCGTTACCTTATCTTCTAACGATGTTCTACGGACCACACAAAAATGAGTGCGGCCAAAGAATTTGTGTGGACTGCATAATTTTGTGTGCGGCCGCAATTGGTTAAGGAATTTTGACAAGCAAAAATTCAGAGAGCATGCATTTTTAATCTTCCATATGTGCGATCACACACAAAATTGTGCGGCCGTAGAGTGTCAGTGTGGTCCGCATAATTATGATGTGATATCAAAGAATCAATTTCCAAGATGGTGGTAAGGGGTATCTCATTATTCTTAGAAATCCCACCGGCCCTTTGGCATTCATCACAACGCTTGCCAAGACCACTAGTGTCCTTGTTGAGAGTAGGACAATAGAATCCACAACTCAACACTTTTGTAGTTGTTCTAGCTCCACCATAGTAACCATCATACGGTGAAGAGTGGCAAGCCTCAAGAATTCCGATGTGTTCTTCTTTCGGCACACATCCCCAAATCACACCATCGGTACATATTCGGAAAAGATACGGCTCATCCCAATAATAGTCCAAGCCATCCCGTTTCAGCTTCTTCCTTTGGTTTTAAGAGAACTCATTCGGTACAATGCCACTCACAAGATAATTGGCTAGATGGGCAAACATGGCATCTCGGTCATTGAAACGGCTAGGAGTTGCTCGTCAGGAAATGAATCATTAATCTCAAGGCTGTCATGTGGCCTCCCCTCCTCCTCCAAGAGGTACAAGTGGTCCGCCACTTGATTTTCACTACCCTTGCGGTCTTGAATCTCTAGATCAAACTCTTGCAATAGAAGCACCCACCAAATTAACCTTGCCTTGGAATCTTTCTTGCTCATCAAATATCAAAGCGCCGCATGGTCGGTGTGAACAATCACCTTAGTTCCCATCAAATACAACCGGAACTTCTCCATAGCAAAAAACAATAGCAAGTATATCTTTTCCGATCACTATGTAGTTGACTTGGGCATCATTTATGGTCTTACTAGCATAGTATACCGGATGGAAGATTTTGTTGATTCTTTGCCCCAACACCGCTACAACTGCAACTTCACTAGCGTCACACATGAGCTCAAAAGGCAAGCACCAATCTGGTGTGATGATAATAGGCGTAGTAGTCAACTTGAACTTAAGCAATTCGAATGCCTTCATACAATCTTCATTGAAATGGAACTTGGCATCCTTCTCCAAAAGTTTGCACAATGGGTTCACCACCTTGGAAAAGTCCTTGATGAATCGGCGATAGAAACCCGTATGACCCAAGAAGCTCCTCACTCCCTTCACGAATGTAGGGGGAGGGAGTTTGGAGATCACCTCAATCTTGGCCTTGTCGATCTCAATACCATGCTTTGAAATTTTCTAAGGAAATGCCTTCCTCGATCATGAAGTGACACTTCTCCTCGTTCAACACAAAATTTGTCTCCTCACATCTAGCCAATACCCTATCCAACTTGTTCAAACAACCTTCAAACGAATTCCCAACCACAGAAAATCATCCATAAAGACCTCAAGAATATCCTCCACCATGTTGGTAAAATTAGCCATTATACACAGTTAAAAAGTCGCTGATGCATTACACAAATCAAATGGCATCCGTGAGAATGCTAAAGTACCATAGGGATTAGTGAAAGTGGTCTTCTCTTGGTCCTCAAGAGCAATAAGGACTTGATTGAAGCCAGAATATCCATCAAGAAAGCAATAAAAAGCTTGTCCGGCCAACCTATAAAGCATTTGGTCAAGAAATGGAAGCGGGAAATGATCTTTCCGAGTGACTTTGTTGAGCTTCCTATAGTCTATGCACACTCTCCACCCGGTGATAGTTCTTGATGGGATTAATTCATTCTTGTCATTTGTTACCATAGTTATGACCCCTTTATTTGGGATACATTGCACCGGAGAGGTCCACGAGCTATAGAAAATAGGGTAAACAACCCCGGCATCCAACCACTTGATTATCTACTTCTTCACCACCTCTTGCATTGCTTTATTTAGCCTCCTTTGATGTTCAGGAGGATTTTCCACCCTCATCCAAAATAATCTTGTACATGCAAAAGGCGGGGCTTATGCCCCGAATATCTGCCAAAGTCCATCCGATTGCTCTTTTCTTCCTTTGTAGCACCTCCAATGTGGACTCTACCTGCATGTTAGTTAAGCAAGAAGAAAGGATAACCGGTAAAGTAGAATAAGGGCCAAGGAATTCATACCTAAGATGTGGAGGCAATGGCTTTAACTCAAAAGTGAGAGGCTCCTCGATTGAGAGCTTTGTTGGAGGAGTCTTCCGGTTTTCAAGATCCAATGATAGCTTGCGGGGCTCATAGGTGTACAAGCCCATGCCTTGCAATGCATTCACACACTCCACATAGCCTTCCTTCTCCTCAACATCATCAAGATTGAGCAAAACCGATTCCAATTTATATTCAACATTCATTGTGGCACTAGCATCATCAACAATCACGTCAGTGACCAAGTCCATGAACGAACACACTTCATTACTATTCGGTTGCCTCATAGATTTGAACACATGGAAGACCACCTTTTTGTCACCCACCCGGAAAGTGAGTTCATCGACCTCCACATCAACAAGATCCTTCCCTATAGCAAGGAAAGGTCTACCCAAAATGATAGGCACCTCATAGTCTACTTCACAATCAACGATTACAAAGTCCACTGAAAGGATGAACTTGTCAACTCGAACCAACAAATCATTAATAATGCCCAGAGGCCTCTTCATTTTCGATCCGCCATTTGTGACATCATGTATGTGGGTCTTGGTTGCCCAATTCCCAAAGTATTGAACACTGAATAGGGCATCAAGTTGATACTCGCCCCAAAATCACATAATGCTTTGGCAAAGTCGGCACTCCCAATAGTGCAAGGGATTGTCAAAGCGCCCGAATCTTCCAACTTAGGAGACATTGAGTGCACAATAGCACTCACTTGATGTGTCATCTTGAGTGTCTCACAATTCATCGATCTCTTCTTGGTTACCAAATCCTTCATGAATTTTGCATATCCCGACATTTGTTCCAGTGCCTCAACCAACGGCACATTAATCGACAAACTCTTCATCATATCAATAAACTTTCTGAATTGGTTTCACTGTTTTGCTTTGCAAGCTTTTGAGGGTATGGAGGAGTAGGCCTTGGCATTGGAACATTAGCCTTTGGCACTACCGGTTCCGGCAAGTCAATCACGTGTTCCCTAGATGGGTTCACTTCTTCTTATGTCTCCTCCACATTTTCATCTATATCAATTCTCGCTTCTTCATTAGATTGAACCACATTGCGTGGGATTTCATCTTCTTGAACCACAACATCTTCATCCACAATTCTTCTTGATTTAGGTGGTTGCATCTCCACCTTTTCCACTTCTAGTAGTCACGGCCATAGCATGTCCCGTATTATTCCCACCCTTCGGGTTCACCACCGTATCACTAGGTAGTGCCCACTTAGGACGAGTGTTCAAAGCTTGCAAGATTTGGCCTAATTGAACCTCCAAATTTCGAATAAAAGTGTTGTGAGAGGCCAATTGAGCATCGGAGTCGGCCTTCTCCATCATTTGTTTAAACATATTCTCAATTCTACCCATCTCGTTGTTAGAAGAGCTCGGACCTTGAGAAGGATAGGGGTGGATTGCTCGATTGTTGGAACATCGAGGGCCTTTGAAAACCCGGCCCCCAGTTGTTGTTGTTGTTCCACCCTTCTTGGTTATTGGCTCCCCAATTGCTTTAATTGTTGCCACCCCAATTGCCTTGATGATTACCTCCCTAATTGCTTTGATTATTCCAATTGCTTTGATTATTGTTTCCACCACTCCAATTGCCTTGGTGGCCTTGGTTGTGCACCCCCCTGTAAAAAGGTTTGTTGGATCATGGCCTCGGTCATATCATTGTTCGGGCACTCTCTAACCATGGTACGATATCTTTCACAAATCTCGTGCAATGGCTCATTGGGTTCTTGCTTGAATGCAAGAATCTCATCCCGAAGCGTTGCCATATGTCCCGGAGAGAAGAATTTGGAAATGAATTTCTCCGCCAACTCATCCTAAGTGTGGATGGAATGATTGGGCAATCTCTCTAACCAGTCCAATGCCTTTCCCTAGAGAGAAAAGGGAAATAGCCTCAACCTCAGTGCGTCCTCAGAGATATTTGTTTTCTTGCTCGCCCAACAAGTATCGATGAACCCCTTGAGATGCTTGTAAGAATTTTGATTCGGAGCCCCGGTGAAGAATCCCTGTTGCTCAAGTAGTGTAAGCATCACATTGGTGATTTGGAAGTTGCCCGCCCTAATGCGAGGCGGGACTATAGTACGTGCATAACCCTCGTTCAGTAACTGCCGGTGGGCTTCCACTCTTGGTGGAGGTGGGGGAGGGACGGGAACATTATCTTGAGGCAGGAGGCCTCGTCTATTTGCTTGAGGTTCAAGAGGAACCTCATCCATTTGGTTATCATCCACTTCCTCCCCCAATGGCACATTTCCGATGTGCTCATTGTTGAGAGCCATTCTCGTACCTATAATCAATTCAAAAATAAAGTTAGTGACTCGGAAAGAAAAGAAGACAAATCACACAAAAAACTAGATATATAGCTAAATCCATTTAACTCCCCAGCAACGGCGCCGAAAATTGATGTTGCCCAAACTTACACCGCAAATATAGGTAGTGAGGCGGCCGAAGCAATAATAAATCCCAATGCGAGTCAGGGTCGAATCCTCAGGGAGTTAGAATTGGGATTAGGTATATATTTAGTGCACTTGTATGATGTGCCTCAAATTACACTTCCACATTCTTGTTTGTTGTTTTTACTTCTACTTTAAGCTATTGATTACAAATCTGAAACTAGGAAACAATATTTTTGGTTTTTGTTGTTTTTCAAATGATAAAAGATCTAGGGTCGTGACTTCCACCTAGGTGGTTACCTAACAGTTTGTAAACTCTATGGCAAGTTTGATTAGTCGGGGTTGTAATATAGCAATCACACGCAATTACCCACTCTCTACATTCTCGGTAGTTTGAGTGATTTTGCCTAATTTATTTTTCTCAAGTCCAAATGGGTATTGCACAAAACAAGTGATATATGCTCAAGTCGGGTCTTACTATCTCCAGATTTGATCCTTTAATCTGGGGCTATCAATTTCTTACGTTCATCCCAATTTCTTGTTAGCCAAGTTTTTCTAGACTTAGTCTCTCTTTCTCAAGTAGAGACTAAGTCAAATAGGCATGAATCAATATTTGCAACCATTAATTCTTGAATTCAAGCATGGACAAGGCTAAATATCACTAACCCAATCACAAACAAGCCCTAAATCAAATACCCATTAAGTACCCACACTAGGGTTGGGCCACAACCCTAACTAGAAATTTAGCTACTCATAAAAAATGAAGAAATACAAGAAGAAATTAAGATAGACTGCATAATGATTGATTAGATAAAGAAAATCTAATGTTTAGGAGTTAATCTAGTACAAAATTACTCAAAACAGTAAAGAAAACGGCTCAGGTGTTCTTCCCAAAACTAAACTTAAACCTAAATTGACAAAAAAATTTATTTATACTAAGCTGAAAATATCTGATAAAAATGCCTCTGTGAAGGTTGTGCGGTCGCATAATTGTGTGTGCGGTCTGCACAATGAGCTTCTGTGGCCGCACAATTATAATGCGGTCCGCATTCCTGGAACTTGGGCTTGGCACTTCGAGACTTCTACGGTCCGCATAAAAATGAGTATGGCCACGCTTCTAATTGTGCGGCCGCACAAAAACAGTGCGGTCTACATTCCAGCTTGACTCTAGAATTCCCATCTCTCAGATCTTTGTCTTATGTAGACCGCATAATTTTGAGTGTGGGCACAATTGTAGTACGGTCTGCATGCCTCCAGCCTTCCAAAAACCAAACTCTCTGAATCTCCTTGTCTACGGGCGCACAATATTTGTGTGGTTCGCAGTGTAGGTCTTTTTGCGTTGCTTTGGTTCTTGTTCACTTTGGACTCCTTCATGAGTTAATTTTGACTTATTTGGATCGTTTTCCAATATCCTGTACAAAAGTACATTTTATTAGTTCTTGAGAATACCTTTAAGCATTTTTGAGCTAAAACGCAAGTAAAAGAGAGCAAATAAGCAAATAAAAACCCCCACTTATCAGCATACTGCCGCACATGAACGATATATTCCTCCCGTATATAATATTTACTACATAGACAATTATCGGGTTCTATTAATGATATTAAAATAAAAAATGCCTACGACATAGTTATTTTGTAAAACAAGAGAGCAAAATAGAAGATGAATATGACGAATAAAGGCAGAAGTATCTGCCTTGGTTGTTTCATGGAAGTGACATGTATAGTGCATGGAATACATGCACTATACTGGTCAAACCTGATTAAATATTTGTTAACCTGGGCAGAGGCGGATCCAGAATTCGAAGGTTGCGGGTGTCACTATTTTATGCATATAATATACCTACTACTAGCTACAAAGACCGAATAAGAAAGATTGGTCGATTCAGTTAATTTTTGGTTAATTCGGATTAGGTCTTTCACTCACAAAGAAAATTTTAAATATATTCTAAAAAAAATTGCAAACAAAAATAAAATTTCATGAAAGAGCGCCTCCAACTAAATATATTGCTTAAAGAGTAGCTTAATTACTATATATTCTTAGTTTTACTAAATTAATTTACCTTTATTATTCTTGGGTTAATATTTCCATCTTAATTGTCGTGTTATTAGACAATTATTTTCAAAGCAAAACTTTCAACGTTTAATCTATGATAAGAAACTCAAAACAAGCCAGTTTATTTTTTTATTTTTTAAATTCAATACTAGAAGATATTGTTCAAATTATACTCCAATATAAAATAAATTTTGTGTCATTATAAAGAGAGGATTTATATGCTAAGTAAAATCAATTTAAGTTACCTAACAAAGAAAGTTGCTCACAAAGTAAGGCATAATAATAGATACAGAGGACTGTATAAAGAAATTAAAAAAATGAAGAAGAGAGATAGCATATAAAAGGAAGAAAATGACAGGGAAAAAAAAAAGGAAGAAGAGGTGGGGCCCTGGAGCTAGACTAAGAATAAAGAAATCTTAATAAATAGAATAGAAAGGAAAAAACCAAAGAAACGCTCCAATGAGATTGGAACTCGCATCCGTGAAGCCACTAAAATCTTTAGACTCGGCACTGAACAAGTGACACCGGAGCGTACTTTGTGATGTATGGGTGCCATTATAACAATATATTAGTTTTCTAACAGCTATCTTCTATAAATTCTAAAAATATTTTCAAAGCGGGCTGTGGCTTGGCACCCCTAGCTCATAAGGTAGATCTGCCCCTAAGACTGGAGACATTTTTCTAGGAATATATAATATATTTCAAGCATTATATGTAGATGCATTCTTTTTTTCTTTTTTACACACTGCCTCGATCATTTTAGGAATTTTTTCCATCACTTTGGTTCCGAACTCCTCCTGGACGAAGTACAAGCCACATATCAACACGCCTTGACTCCATTGGAATTAAGGCGACGTTGATTGTCTGATTTTTTACATATACTAATCCGTGTAATGATGTAAATCAATTAGACTCACACGTTATTGATGAATGCAAATACCCGAATCCGAAATCAAAATTTGATTCTTTTGGACTGAAAGAATAAAAATGTATGGAAAAAAACATAGTGATCAAAATATGTATAACGTCATTTTAAAAGATGTTATACCTTAACGGCCGTTTGGCCAGTTAATTATAGCGTCTTTTTAAAAGACGCTATATATAACGTCTTTTACTAAGACACTATATATATTATGTGGGTCCACAAATAATTCTTTTGGGCTTAACTGACATAACAATAATTCAACTGGGTATAGTGCCTTACGCTATACCTCAAATAATTGAACCCCCGGACTAGTTTTTGCCTTATTTAAGAACGTTAATGATTTTGGAAAAATCCATTCAGAAATATTCTCAAGTCTTGTGAAACTTTTCTTTGTTAAGTTGTTTTGCATTTTGTCATAATGTCTAAAGAGCGAAGAATTAGGGTTTCATTATATTGGGGGTGAGGTTGTAGTGGCGAATAACTCAGTAAGTTATAGTTTATCTACACAGTCTCAAGTTAAGTTGCCACTTACAATGGAGTACGATACATTGGTATCATTATTATGTAAAAAAATGAGTGAGCAAACGTTCGGTGAATCTTAAAATAACCGGAAAATATCTGTATTATGTGACTCCGCAAGGGGTTGCTTGTTATGTTGAGTTTAACATCGAAGACGATGAAACTCTGAGAGATTTTAGGACTCCAGATGAATACCGGAAATTTATTGTGATAAAACTGTTGGAAATGTACGTCAAGGCTGAAGACGTTCGCAATAATGAGGTTACGCAAAGTAGGGAAGTCCCTCAATCGTCGGGTGGTTATTTTGGAGCACTTTTAGCCGATCAGGTTCCGGTTGAAAGAGTTTGGCCGGATCTAAATATATCTCCACGGGCGAATAAGGAGCGAGGAAATAATTTCTTCCCTAGTATACATAATCCACAAGCCGATTGATAAACTTCAATTTTCTTTTTGTGTTACAATGTATATTTTTGTGTATTGTATTTGTATTAACACTCATATATTCCACAAGGGGTACCGATCATATATGAATTTTACAAGTTATGAACCAACGGCCAGTTGGAATATGCTTAATTTTGGTGTGTTGGATCATGGTGGTCCATCCGGGATTCAGCATCAACAAGATAATGTGCATTATGAGATATCAACACATTATCATTTGTAAGTGAATATATAAAGTTATATGTATTATTTGGACCAATTTGGGTAACTCATTATTTCTTTGGTTGTGCAGTGAAAACAAGCAACTTGATGGTCCTGTCCTTACTCAATTACCCGAAGACGACGTATTTAATCGGGATCTGGAAGATGCACAGAGTCAGGAAGAGAATAGCGATTATGACAACAATGTCAATGAGTCTGGAGATGACACACCCTTCACTGACGAGGGTGATGAGGAGGAGGAAGAGAACGTTGAACCTAATTTGATGAGGGAGCATGCTCTAACTCCCATTAGACCAAGAGTGTACGAGTCCTATGTGCCATTTAATTCAAGGCGTATTCCCTACCTTGATCATTTGCCAAATATGCCAGATGTGGATGCCCTCGCTAGGGATATTGACGAAATTCGGATAGAAATGTGGGATGAATTTAGACCAACGGTGCTGTCAAAGGGTATGTTTTTTCCTGATAAAGCACGCCTAATCATGTACAGTGTAAAAGATTGTCGTAAGATAATGGTATGTGTCGCACCTCCTTCTTACCGCGCCCGCGGGGCGCGTGGGGAGTTTTCTCCAATTGAAGGACAGTCGAAACGGGATTTATTTAATTATTTCAGAGTCGCCACCTGGGAATTTTAAGGCGTCCCAAGTCACCAATTTTTAAATCCCTGATTCGAGGAGAATATGACTCTGTTTGTTATTCTGCGAACCAGAAATCCTGAGTAAGGAATTCTGTTAATCCGGAAGAAGGTGTTAGGCATTTCCGAATTCCGTGGTTCTAGCACGGTCACTTAACTGTTTTTATTATTGGCTTAATTATCTTGATTTTTATTAAATACTTTTTGTTACATGATTTTAACTACCGCTTTTACTTATTGTTTATGACTAATTACGCGTACGCATATTCGTATTATATCTCTTTTATAATTACAGAGGATCGTGTCACGCATACGTGTACACAATAAAATTGTCCATGTTATAGTTTTTTATTAAAAAAATATGTTCGAAATTTAAAATAAAATCCGAAATACCATCACCCTTGTATTTAGACAATGAACTGCACATCTCGGGTTATATGGAATTATTTTGACATCCGCGGAGAAATCTTTTTTATTAAATACGCTCGGAATTGCGCGTACGCATAATCCGAATTTGCTTTTAAAATATAATCAGGGTACGCGAACGCATCCCTAATTGTGCAAAGTATTTATAAAGGTATTATGGATTTTCCACAAATTGTTTATTATATCTACACGTTTTATATGAAAATCCTGAGAAATTCACATTTTAAGGATGCCTTTAAATTATTTTTTAAAAAGGATTCATAATTTATTAAATGTTGCCCGTCGATTATAATTCCCGCGCATAAATTATATTTATCCAGACTATTCAAATTTAAAGAAAGGAATAAAAATATGATTAACACTATTTCGACAAATCCAACACATATATCTATATGCCCAATAATGAATTGTATATGAAACTAAAAATGATTTATAAAGGGAAGAATATTTTTCAAGAACTTTTATTATTTCTATTTAGTGCAAGTTTTATTTCTACTTACCCTTGATATAAAGTGTTGCGATTCGTGTTTATATATCTCGTCATTATTTCTATTTAGTGCTGCCAGGACCCTTTTCTCCTTTTAAAAATTAGAAAGTTTTCAATTAAAACTGCTTTTGAATACTTTAAATCTAAGTGCTCTTATCCTGATTTTCAGCAGCCCATTACCCTTTGTTTCCCATTAGTATCTTAAATTATAGCCAACCAACATCCCACTTTCAGTCCACTTATTCTATCACATTACCCTCACTATTCTGTCCCAAAAAATGTCCCAGATTTCCTAGTGTAATTACTGTTATCACTGCCTTAAATTCAGAATCTAACAATACAGATTTTAAAATCTGTTTAAGCAGCTATAACCAATCCTAAAGTTTTTGGACTGAATCCTAACTAAGGATGTAATTTTCTAACACAATTACATCTAATCAATATTTGTAAAATCACACTGAATTCAGAACTAACATCATAACAACATATCAATGAAATCATTATAACAATTCAGACTGGACTTAAACATTGAATCAAGATCAAACATACACAGGAGCATTGTTAATATACTGACAATGCCCTGTTCAGAAAACAATATATACACATCATACATTTGAATTTACTGATTTGCAAACAAACATGATTTAATTGAAGAGTATTAATCAGTTGACTATTTACAACATTTGTCCATAATCAGTCTAAAACAATAGAAGCAGACTGTTTCAATCAGCATTATCATAAATGAGAATTCATAATATAACTAATCGACGAACTTAATCGAGTCGATTACTTACATTGTAAATAATCACAACCAACAGAAACAATTTATATTTAGAATCAAGTAGACGGGTAGGAGACAGTATAACAGAATGAACTAGAAAATTATAAAAATTTAAACAAACTAATGAAACGAACATAGAATACATGTAGAATACACATAAGAAACAGAAAATTACCTCCGAACCTTCAAATTCAACCGGACTCAACTCAACTTGGATTTGGACTTTGTTTGAAATCAAACAGACCTTAGTCGACTGAAAATACTTTGACTAAGGTCGATTAAACCTCAATCTTTCGTCTGAAGTGAAAAAGATGCCAAGGTTGGAAAATTTAGGGTTTCAGAAGGTTCGATTTTGTGTTTAACCATTTCTGGTTAGATTCGAGCGGAACCAACAATAACACGAGGGTGAAGGTAGCCTAGGGGTCATTTGGTGTCAGTTTAGAATTGATCTGAGTTTGTTCTTGTTTGGTCCGAATCTTCAAAAGAAGATTCGAGAAGCTCGGAAATGATTCGAGCCAAGCAAACATCAGATCCATAACAAGGCATGTTAGGGGGTACTATGGTGTCAACTAGGGGTTGTTTGGTTTGTATCTAAACTCGGCTCGAATCTTCAAATGAAGATTCGAGAACCTTCAAGAAGATTCGAGCCAAGTGGCTAGCATATCTGGATAGAGGATGTTCTGGGGATTCTAGGGTGTTATTTTGGTGACCGGCGGCGTTGATGCCGCCGGGTTTCAGGCGGTGAGATCCTAGGGCGGCTAGGGTTAGGGGTGAGTTTTGGAAGGGACGATGAACAGGGAAGGAGGGGGGTGTTTGGCTAGGGGGCCGGGGTAGGGGTTTGGTCCTTATATAGGGGTGGGGTGGATTAATCTTGACCGTTGGATCAATGAGAATAGATGGCCAGGATTAATTCACTTAGCCAAACGGTGTCGTTTGGTTTAAGCTGGGGGGATGGGTTGGACCGGGTATCGGATCGGGTAAGGATTGTGGGTTAAGGTTCGTGGGATCTCAGCCGTTGGTTGGCTTTGATCCAATGGTCCCTGATAAACTACGACCAAACGATGTCGTTTTGACTCGTTTGAATTGGACCGGTACCTGGGTTGCCTGGATTGGGCTGAGGGGGGTAATTTAGTTTTGGGCCTGGATTTTAATCCAGGTCCGATTCTATTTCTACAATTTATTTTATTTTATTTTATTTTATTATTTATCATAAAAAAATCCTAATAAAAATTATAAAATAATTTTAACCTTACGCAAAAATATTAATTACTTTATAACAACTATTTAACACATAGTCAAAACATTAATCACACATTAACATATTTAAAAATAAAACGAATGCATATTTTTTGTGATTTTATTTAAATTATCTTTCAAATACATAATTAAATCCTATATGCATGCAACATGTATTTTATTTTAATTTTTATTTTATTAAACATTTACGGACATAAAACAAATATTTAACACCACGCAAATTCAAAAAATTACACAGTAAAAGAAATTTATTATATTTTTTTGATTTATTTTGGAGTAGTTTTCGTAAGGCAAAAATCACGTGCTCACAGCTGCCGCTCATTGTGCGGAAACTCGAAGAGTTTTCGTGCAAAGATAAAGTGAGCGGATACGAGCGATTTTTGCCCATTCAAATACTCCGTGGGAAGCAGTTTCTGAAAGATTTGACCGAACCTCTGCTTCAAAGGTTTCCTACATATCCTTGGCTATAAAGGAATCAGGTCAATGTAGTTTGGGAAGTTTTGGGTAGCTGGGACTACCGTGGGACTGTGATGTTACTGCTGCTTCGTGCTGTTTTTACTGCTTGCTGACCTCCTTATTACACCTTACTTCAAAGGAAATACAAAACTAAACTAGACTATGGTACATGAATTATAAAAATCTTATCTAGATCAAGCCCTTGCGTTTCTTGTTATCTTGATATCTTGGTGATTCTTGGGCATTTGACTTATTCCATTTTCCTTTTCATTGTGTCCCGTATTTTCTTCATCTGTTTGGGACTCTTGTTGTTTCTTGCTGGGGATTTTGTTGGATTCCTCTGCTTTATTGATTCTAAGTGTGCTCCTTTCTCATATGAGCGGGCTTTTGACTTCAATACTTCAATTGTATTCCCTTGTTCTACAGGTGGACGCCTGATTTCTTTAATTCCTATCTTCATTCTCCAGGTGGACGCCTGATTTCTTTAATTCTCATCCTCATTCTCCAGGTGGATGCCTGACTTCTTCTTTTCTCATCCTCATTCTCCAGGTGGACGCCTGACTTCTTCTTTTCTCATCCTCATTCTCCAGGTGGACGCCTGACTTCTTTTAATTCTTCATCCTCATTCTTCAGGTGGACTCCTGACTTCTTTAATTCCTATCCTCATTCTCCAGGTGGAAGCCTGACTTCTTTAATTCTTATCCTCATTTTCCAGGTGGACGCCTGACTTCTTTAATTCCTATCCTCATTCTCCAGGTGGACGCCTGACTTCTTTAATTCTTTGTCCTAATTCTTCAGGTGGACGCCTGACTTCTTCAATCTTCATCCTCATTCTCCAGGTGGACGCCTGATTTCTTCAATTCTCATCCTCATTCTCCAGGTGGACGCCTGACTTCTTCTTTTCTCATCCTCATTCTCCAGGTGGACGCCTGACTTCTTCTTTTCTTATCCTCATTATCCAGGTGGACGCCTGACTTCTTTAATTCTTATCCTCGTTCTCCAGGTGGACGCCTGACTTCTTTAATTCTCATCCTCATTCTCCAGGTGGACGCCTGACTTCTTCAATTCTTTGTCCTCATTCTTCAGGTGGACGCCTGACTTCTTCAATCTTCATCCTCATTCTCCAGGTGGACGCCTGACTTCTTTAATTCTTATCCTCGTTCTCCAGGTGGACGCCTGATTTCTTCAATTCTCATCCTCATTCTCCAGGTGGACGCCTGACTTCTTCAATCTTCATCCTCATTCTCCAGGTGGACGCCTGACTTCTTTAATTCTTATCCTCATTCTCCAGGTGGACGCCTGATTTCTTCAATTCTCATCCTCATTCTCCAGGTGGACACCTGACTTCTTTTTTCTCATCCTCATTCTCCAGGTGGACGCCTGACTTCTTCTTTTCTTATCCTCATTATCCAGGTGGACGCCCGACTTCTTTAATTCTGATCCTCGTTCTCCAGGTGGATGTCTGACTTCTTTAATTCTCATCCTCATTCTCCAGGTGGACGCCTGACTTCTTCAATGTTCATCCTCATTCTCCAGGTGGACGCCTGACTTCTTTAATTCTTATCCTCGTTCTCCAGGTGGACGCCTGACTTCTTTAATTCTCATCCTCATTCTCCAGGTGGACGCCTGACTTCTTCAATCTTCATCCTCATTCTCCAGGTGGACGCCTGACTTCTTTAATTCTTATCCCCGTTCTCTAGGTGGACGTTTGATTTCTTCAATTCTTTATCAGGTATTTCCTGACACAAATATTGTCTTTGCCCCTGTTTTAAATCAAAGAAAACTTCGCTAGTTCAAAGCAGGGTGGTTAACTGGGGTATTCTTGCTGATGGTGAGGCTTCTTCTTCGTCTTGTTTTATCGTCTTGGAATGGTTGAAAAAGACCGTTTTGTCTTTGTAATTGATCCTTGACTATAGGATTCCCCTCTGTATGTTTTTCTTCAGACCCTTTTAACCATAATCATATGTCTTTCCTGACATTGTTGATCCACTTTTGATTTTACTTTTCTTCCCCCCATATCTTATTGTTTTTATCTCCCGCCTCTCATGGCCTTATTTTGCATCATGTAACCTTGAATCTTGGTAATATACCTTGACATTCCTTCTTATTTGTTTGGAATAAAACTTATCTCAAAGCTTTAGAAAAGTAAGATTATTAGTGACGAAATACGCTGATTTCGACAATTATAGAATGAAAAGAAAAATCCAAATTTGGATGACTGTTGGAAAAGGAATAAAGGACTTATCTGATTGGAATCACTGGCGCCAATGATCAGGGTATGCATTTTGGATTAATCAACCCAGTCTTTAATCAATTTCCTCTTAATTGTCTCATTTTTGTTTTCCCCAAAATTTCCGTAATCCATCTTCATTTTTCCTTTTACAGACCTGTTGGACTTGTAATATCTCAAAGAGTTTTCACCGATAAACCTTCCTCATTTGTTCATTTATTACTTCTTTTTCGCCTTATGGTGCCTACGAAGGTTTTCACCAATAAGACTCTCTCATTTTACTTTCTCTCAACTTCCATCGCCTTATGATGCCCGTGTGGGTTTTCACCTATAAGACTCTCTCATTTTTACTTTCTTTTCTTGTTTGTACCAGAGTGTTATGAACCATCTTCATTTGTTTGACTCAACATTTTTCTAAGATTGATCGAAAGGTCTTTTTGGTACGTGGCTGGAAATGGAAAGGTATCAAAAGCTAAACAGTTGTGGTATGAGTTTAAAATTACAACTCTTGGAATCTTTTCTTGTTTCCAATACAATTCTTGCCCCAGTTTTTTTTGATTGGGTCCCTTGATGTTTCTTCTTGTGCACATTATGTATATTGTGCACCCTATGACTGAGCCGTGAGGCGCCTACGTATCCTTCTTTGAGGAATCAGGTCAAACGTAGTTCACTAGATAATAGTGATGATTTTTTTTTTTTGATTTTCATTGATTCCAAGAGAGGGTAAGAAAGAAACAAATATGGCTCGAAGGGGAAACAAATGGTATAGTGTTTGGATAGCAGAATAAACTGCCTTTGTCATTCCAATCTTCGAAATAATACTAAATACAAATATTCAAAAAGTTATGCATAATATCTCTTTACCGCGTCAGAATTGATTGCCATGTCTATGCATTTGCCTTCAATGTCTGTTAAGCATAGTGCACCATTTGATAATACTCTGGTCACAATGAATGGTCCTTGCCAATTCGGGGCAAATTTGCCTTTTGCCTCAACCTGATGTGGAAGAATACGTTTCAGCACATGCTGACCCACTTCAAACTTCCGTGGACGCACCTTTTTGTTGTATGCTCTTTCTATTCTTCTTTGATATAATTGACCATGACATACTGCGGCCAATCGTTTTTCATCAATCAAGTTTAACTGTTCCAGACGGGTTTTGACCCATTCATCATCATCAATCTTTGCCTCAGCGATGATCTGAAGGGAAGGAATCTCAACTTCTTCAGGAATTACTGCTTCAGTGCCATATACCAACAAATAAGGAGTTGCTCCTGCTGAAGTGTGAACAGTAGTGCGATATCCCAATAATGCAAATGGTAATTTTTCATGCCATTGTTTTGAACCTTCTACCATTTTCCAAAGTATCTTCTTTATGTTTTTGTTGGCTGCCTCTACTGCTCCATTCGCCTTGGGCCGATATGGGGTAGAGTTGCGATGTGTAATCTTAAACTATTGACATACTTCCTTCATTAAGTTGCTGTTAAGATTAGCACCGTTATCTGTGATGATCACCTTTGGGATTCCGAATCGACATATGATATTTGAGTGGACAAAATCGACCACAGCTTTCTTGGTCACTGATTTGAATGTCTTGGCCTCAACCCATTTGGTAAAATAATCAATAGCTACCAGAATGAACCTGTGCCCATTGGATGCTGCTGGCTCAATTGGTCCAATCACATCCATGCCCCAGGCAACGAAGGGCCATGGTGCCGACATTGTGTGCAACTCGGATGGTGGAGAATGAATCAAATCTCCGTGTATCTGGCATTGATGACACTTGCGCACAAAACTGATACAATCTCGCTCCATGGTAAGCCAATAGTAACCAGCTTGGAGGATTTTCTTTGCAAACACATATCCACTCATGTGGGGTCCGCAAACTCCCGAATGTACTTCAGACATGACAGCTGTAGCTTGTCTGGCATCTATGCATCTTAATAATCCAAGATCTGGTGTTCTTTTATACAAAACTCCTCCGCTTAAGAAGAATCCATTTGCCAATCGCCTAATGGTCCTCTTTTGATCTCCTGTGGCTTGTGCGGGATATATCCCCATCCTGATATACTCCTTGATGTCGTGGAACCATGGTTCACCATCAAATTCTTCTTCAACCATATTGCAATAAGCATGCTGATCGTGGACTTGAATATGTATCGGATCTACATAAGCTTTGTCCGGATGATGCAACATTGATGCCAGGGTAGCCAATGCATCGGCAACATCATTACGGATTCTTGGAATATGTTGGAACTCCACTGATTGAAACCGCTGACAAAGATCATGTAGACATTGTCGGTATGGTATGAGCTTCAAGTCTCGGGTTTCCCATTCTCCTTGAATTTGATGTACCAAAAGATCCGAATCTCCCATGACTAAGATTTCTCGGATACCCACGTCTGCGGCTAGCCTTAACCCCAAAATACAAGCTTCATATTCAGCCATATTATTGGTGCAATAAAATCGCAGTTGAGCCGTAACAGGATAGTGATGCCCTGTTTCAGAGATGATTACAGCTCCTATCCCGACTCATTTCATGTTAGCGGCTCCATCAAAGAAAAGTTTCCAGCCAGGTTTTTCAATTTGTTCCACCTCGTCGATGTGCATTATTTCTTCATCAGGAAAATAGGTTTTCAATGGTTCATATTCCTCATCGACCGGGTTTTCGGCCAAATGATAAGCCAGTGCTTGGGCTTTCATTGCAGTCCGAGTCACATAGATGATGTCAAATTCTGTGAGCAATATCTGCCACTTTGGAAGTCTTCCCGTGGGCATAGGCTTTTGAAAAATATATTTCAATGGATCCAAACGAGAAATGAGGTAAGTAGTGTAGGACGACAAATAGTGTTTCAACTTCTGAGCTACCCATGTTAAGGCGCAACATGTCTTTTCCAGATGAGTATACTTAACCTCATAGGCTGTGAATTTCTTGCTAAGGTAGTATATGGCCTGTTCTTTTCTGCCGGTGAGGTCATGTTGCCCCAATACACAACCAAATGAATTTTCCAAGACCGTCAAGTAAAGAATCAACGGTCTTCCTAGCTCTGGCGGGACCAACACGGGTGGGTTCGACAAGTACCCTTTTATTTTATCGAACGCTTCTTGACACTCATCGGTCCATTTGACCGCAGCATCCTTTTTCAACAATTTGAAAATTGGCTCACAAGTTGTTGTGAGCTGAGCAATAAACCTGCTGATGTAATTTAGTCTTCCCAGCAAACTCATTACTTCAGTTTTGTTCCTTGGAGGTGGCAATTCTTGGATGGCTTTGATTTTTGATGGGTCTAGCTCGATGCCTCGTCGACTGACTATGAATCCCAGCAACTTTCCAGATGGAACTCCAAATGCGCATTTGGCAGGGTTAAGCTTGAGGTTGTACCTGCGAAGTCTTAAGAAGAACTTCCTCAAATCCCCAACGTGGTCGGCCTGATGCTTTGATTTTATGATCACATCGTCCACGTATACCTCAATCTCCTTGTGTATCATATCATGAAACACTGTGGTCATCGCTCTCATGTAGGTTGCTCCGGCGTTCTTCAAACCGAACGGCATTACCCGGTAGCAATAAGTTCCCCATGGTGTGATGAATGCCGTCTTTTCTGCGTCTTCTTCATCCATTAGAATTTGATGATACCCAGCATAACAATCCACGAAAGATCCTATATCATTCTTGGCACAATTATCGATCAAAATATGGATATTGGGTAATGGGAAATTATCCTTCGGACTGGCTTTGTTGAGATTACGGTAGTTGACGCATACTCTAATTTTGCCGTCTTTCTTTGGCACAAGAACGATATTAGCTAACCAAACAGGATATCGAGTGACTCGAATGACCTTTGCTTCCAATTGTTTGGTGATTTCTTCCTTAATTCTCACACTCATATCAGGCTTGAATTTTCTCAGCCTTTGCTTGACAGGAGGCACCGTTGGATCGGTGGGCAATTTGTGAACCACTAAATCAGTGCTCAGGCCCGGCATGTCGCCATACAACCATGCAAAAACATCTTTGAATTCTATGAGTGCTTTAATTAACTCCTCTCGGATCTTTGGTTCGAGATGGACACTTATTTTAGTTTCTCGGATATTAATCGCGTCCCCTATATTGATGTCCTCGATATCACTCAAGTTAGGTTTGATTTTTCCCTCAAAGTGAATTAACTCTTTACTAATCTCTTCAAAAACCTCATCTTCATCATATTCTGATTCATAATCACAATATATTTCTTGAATTATTACTTCGGAACCAGATTAATTTTTAAGACTGGGCTGAGGATTCCTCATGCATGCCATATCACTAGAGCCAGCGTAAAAAGAACTGTACAGAAAAAAGAAGAAAAAGAAAAGAAAACTATCAGGAATGATAATAAAAAGGAAACTGCTTTTTTATTGGATGATGAAAGATAACAAGGTTTGCACACTTTAAACAAACTGTAAGATAAGCTCTGGGATTACAACCCTGAAGTAACCCAAACAAACTTGAAAGAAAATCAAAATAAACTACCAAGACTCCTTTCGAATTGGGAGAGGAGTGGCTTTCCAATTATTGAGCTTTGTTTCTGGCCCAACGAATTGAACTTCTGCGTTGCTACACCCTTCTCCGCTTTCCAACATATTCACATCATTAAACAATTTCTCGAATCTTTCAATTAATTCCTCCTCAGGATTGACCCGAGATTTAGGAATTGTTGTTATCGGGCGGTTTTTAACACCGATCTTGACAAAAGATTTTGACAGACGTGGGACTGGTTTTGGAAGAACCCATGCTTGGTGTTTCAACTTCCTGGCTTTTATTACGTCATTTATAGTGGGTGTGAACCCCAAACCGAATGTTCCCCAGTTCTCGGGGAGAGATACTGGTTGTATAATTCCTTGCAAAGATAAGCCCGGACCTTTGCCGGGTATAAAGTCATTTTTTAACATTTTATAAGCTACCATGACTGATGCAGAGGATATCTTTGGATTCGGAAGGTATTTCCCCTCTGGAATTTTCTCTACCGACACTGTGTCGGACACTTGGTATACCCATGGTCCCTGGTCATTTTCTGTTCCCTCGACCGGTACAATGGTACTGCTGTGAGCATTTAAACTTTCTTCTCCATGCACGACTATTTCTTGATGATCCCATTCAAACTTGACAGCCTGATGTAGTGTTGACGGGACTGCTTTAGCAGCATGGATCCATGGTCGACCCAACAACAAGTTGTAAGAAACAGTTATGTCCAACACTTGAAATTCCATTGTGAATTCAACTGGCCCTATAGTTAGTTCCAACACTATGTCGCCACATGAATCTCTGCTTCCACCGTCAAACCCCCGTACGCAGATACTATTCTTCTGGATCCTCTCCTCTTTAATTTTTAATTTGCTTAAAGTGGAGAGAGGGCATAGGTTTGCACTTGACCCATTGTCAACCAATACCCCGGTTACTACGGAGTTTTCACATTTCACGGTGAGGTAAAGAGCTCTCTGTTGTGCTCGGTACCTTCCACAGGCAATTCATCATCAGCAAATGTAATTCTGTTTGTCTCAAAGATTCTGTTGGCTATTCTTCCCAAATGATTTACAGTGATTTTTTCAGGAACATGAGCCTCATTCAGGATTTTCATCAAAGCCAGACGGTGCTCTTCTGAATGGATCAGTAATGACAACAATGAAATTTGAGCGGGTGTCTTCTTCAATTGATCCACAACAGAATAATCATGGAGTTTCATTTTTCTTAAAAACTCTTCAGCCTCTTCTTCCGTCACAGCTCTCTTTATTGGTGTTGGATTATTTTTAGTTTTCCTTAACTCTTCGGGCGTAAAACATCTTCCCGAACGAGTCAAGCCTTGTACCTCACACACTTCTTCCTTGACTTCTTTTCCCTTGTACATTACAGTCACCCGTTCATAGTTCCATGGGATGGCTTTGTTGTTGATGACTGGCAGCTGGGTTACAGGTGTGATAATAACCCGATCTGTACGGGCTCCTTCCACGAATACAATGGGTGTTTTAGCAACCCCTGGTACTATCACTTTCGGCCTTTCTTGTTTTGTGGCAACTTTGCTCGATGATTACTCCTCGACTATCATAGATGGTTCATCACCATTTCTGTTTTGCTTAGGTACCAGCTTCTCCTCTATTAACTGCTTATCTGGCTTGGCTTCATGAGACTTGATCATCATGACAGTTTGTGACGGCTTCTTTGTCTCCCCATCAGCTTGTATGATTTCTATCATATTGGCCTCTTGATGGGTTGGCATTGGATTTCTATTGATATTTGGAGCTTCGGGGGTTTGAACCTCGATTGTATTAGTATCAATCAGCTCTTGTATTGCATTTTTCAAATGCCAGCATTTCTCCGTATCATGGCCTGGTGCACCGGAGCAATACTCACAGCTAATGGTGTAATCCAGATTCTTTGGAGGAGGATTGGGTAGCTTGGATTGTATGGGTCTTAGCATGTCTATCTGTCTCAGCCTGTGGAACAGACTAGTGTAAGACTCTCCCAATGGAGTGTAAGTTTTCTTTTTCTGTTCCCTTTCTCCCCTGAATGCCGGCCTAGACCTGAAACCTGGTCCGGGATAGGCTCGTGGGTAAGTACTTGGTATGGCAGGAGCACGCCAATTGGTGTGAACAGGTGGCTGATTGTATGCTTGAGCATGGTTAATGGAAAAATGAGGCTCTGAAGGGTGATAGTAGTGTTGGGATGAATCGTGGTGATAAGCTGATTGGCGAGGTCGTTGTTGATTATAGTAAAGTGGTGAACCTCTGGGTCCCGACCAAATTCCTGAATCTACTACCGCTGCTTCCTCCCTCTTCTTTCTTCCGATTCCTCCTACCCCGCCTTGAATGGCTTGAGTAGTCGCCTTAATCGCTGAATAGCTCATGATTTTATTTGTCTTGAGGCCTTCTTCCACCATACCTCCCATCTTCACCACTTCGTTGAATGATTTCCCAACCGCTGAAACCAAATGGGCATAGTAAGTTGGTTCCAAGGCTTGGAGGAAGTAGTCTACCATTTCACTCTCCTTCATAGGAGGATCCACTCGTGCTGCCTGTTCTCTCCACCGAAAGCCATACTCTCTGAAACTTTCATTGTGTTTCTTCTCAAACTTCGTCAAAGATAATCGATCTGGGATGATTTCCAGATTGTATTGGAAATGGTATGCGAATGCCTGTGCAGGGTCATCCCAGGTGTACCATCTCCCATGGTCCTGGCGTGTATACCACTCCAAAGCTGATCCGCTTAAACTTTGACTGAAGTAAGCCATCAATAATTCATCCTTTCCCCCATCTCCTCGCATCTTGCTACAGAAACCCCTTAAGTGGGCTACTGGGTCGCCGTGCCCATTGTATAGGTCAAATTTTGGCATCTTGAAGCCAACTGGTAATTGTACATTGGGGAATAAGCACAAATCTTTTTATGCTACACTGACTTGCCCACCTAATCCTCGCATGTCTCTGAACGATTGTTCTAGACTCTTGACCTTCCTGAACATCTCTTCTTGTTCAGCATTTTTGGCTGGTTTGTCAATTTCGGTTGGGAGATCAAAACGAGGTGTAGTTGAATGAATTTCGGAGGCTTTGAGGGTGGGCTCCGGGGGGTAATATTGGTTGTCCTGGGCCTGGAATGTAGGCTCACTAGGAGATTTGTGGAATGTAGCAGGGGGAGGTGCTACGAAAACAGGAGTCATAGGTGGAGGAAAATATGTAACTGGTTTCGGAGGTGGAGACTGCGGTGTCTGAGAGGTGGTGCCTCGGTAGTGCTGGTAAATGGGGAAATTTTGGGATAATTCAGTGGTAATATTATCCTGAGTTTGGGTCATTGATGGAGCAGGGTTAGTTGGGTAAGACGGGGGTAACTGTCCTGTAGACCAGGCTTGGTACATCTCAGCCATTTGCTGCTTGAGTTTAAACATCTCTTCTTTCATTTTCCCGACATCCATCTCCTCTAGCTCCATACCTGTGTCAACATCTGGGATAGACATACTTTCGGGTATTGGTCCTTTCGATCTTGTGTGATAATGATAATATGCCAGTATACTCTTTAGAGAAACTAACTGAATGAATTCTGAAAATGAACAAACTTGTTAGTTTTGAGAGTTTAACACATAATCACACGTTGAGATGCAATGCTCCTAGACAAATAATCCCTTTCTATTATGCATTTGCTCGTCTGCTTGTGTCGTCCCAGCTTTCTTGAAATTTTTATTGTTATTCACTTTTATTTATTATACAAAGATGGAATTACATTTAAAAACTTTAAGAAAATGATTTGAAACACACATACTTAAATAAAAATACAAGATACAACTCTTAACATCTCACAACATGCCCACTTTCCACTTTTGTTGTCAATTATTGGATTATCTGCTCAATGTGGGGCTTGACCTGGATGGCCTCCTAGCGTATGATACATCCTTTCCAACTCCATTGCTAGATGACGAGCAAAAGTGGGCGCATGCTCTGTAAACCTCTCATAATCCATTCCTTGGCAGTTTACATAACTTTGAGATGTGAAGATTGCCAGGTCGTGGATTTGTGCCCTGAAACCTTGGAGACGTTGGTCTTGGTCCTGCAATTGCTGCTGACGAGTGGTGGCTATATCTCTGAAACAGTTTTTACGATCTAGAGCTGATTATAATAGAGCTCGGAGTCTGGCCTTCTCTAATCTTGCTTGCGTTCTTTCCCTGTCGAGGTCTGCTTGTTGATGTTCTCTGTTGCATCTTCTTGCCTCTTCTAGTTGTGCACGAAGCTGGTCTTCTAATCGTATCCAATGGTCTTTTTCCTTCTTGAATTGTGCCCTGTCTTTTTCGGATTGCCTATCTTGGCGTTCCTTATTAGACATGGCTTTTTCGTTTAATCGTTGGATCCTTTCTTTTGCTTTGCTCAACGCCCTTTCGTTTTCTGCAAGAATGGAATCATAATCTTGCATTCTTTCAAAAAGATTGGCGATGGTTTTTTGATCCTTCCAGCTCCTCTTTGGTGTTTCAGAAACTCTTTTCATTTTTTGGAATCGAGCATGAAGATTTTCATTCTCACAAGCTAAACTCTTCTTCTCGCCTTCGGCTTCCTGTGCTTGCAAATCTTTCTCCAAACTGAGGCTTCTCAGATTTTCTTTTAGGGCATGGATAGTTGTTTTGTACCCTTTTTCCTTTTCTCCCCAGATCAACTGCTCTTGGATTTTATCATTGAAATTTTGAACATGGGGTCTTTTTGTTGGCCTTCTTAGCTCAGGCTCTGGTACATCATCCACGCGAGACCGTTTTTCAAACCACCTTCCATATCCAGGATTTGTCTCACCCTTTGTAGTATCGGGGACTTGAGTATCACTTTTCAAGTATCGACATCCATTCCACATCTGCTGAAGTAGAGCCTCGAGAATAGTGGCTTCTGGGTGTAATTCGATTACTTGCACACTCAAATCTTCATCATCAGGAACTACTTGATATCTCCCTAGTTGTCTTAGGACTCTTAGTGGCGCATACGGCTGAATGCTTCTCAATCCCAATAGTAGTAGATAACTATTTGAGGTTGACATGTGTATTACTTCCCTCATCGGGAGCCATCCCAAAGTCCATTCAATTTGATTTGCCGTTAAAGCCCTTAGATGAGATACCCATGCTTCTATTCCTTCTGGAGCCTGATAATTTTTTATTCTTTCCTCATAAGTCTCCATGTAATTATCATTGTTTGGCCCGTACTGTATGATCTTGGGCTGTTGTTGGAGATGTTCAATCACCCACATTTGCAACAAAATCTTGCATCCTTCGAAAACTTTTGCTCCTGATTTACATAAAGTCAAAGCCCGATAAATGTCTGATAGAATGATGGGGACAAGGGTGTGATTTTCTTTAGTGGTGAGGATTTGCACAACTTTCGCGGTGCGAATATCAATTGTTCGCTCTTTGTTCGGGAAGACCATGACTCCTAGAAAAGCCACCATGAAGGCAAAGCGACGGTGAATCTGCCAAGTGTCTTTGTTTTGCTTGTTAGTAAGGCCTTTCTCATGAATTTCGAACCCATCTGACTTTCCGAACCTTGAATACAAAAAGTTGAAGGAACAACATCCATTGATGACATTGTTTTTCCTGATTTGACTGCTGATGTTCAGAAGACCGAAGAATCGATGTACCAAAGGAGCCTTTGTGAATATCAGGCTTTGATTTCTTAGACTTCCGTTAAAACCAGCATAGCCAGCTATCTCCTCTAATGTAGGAGTAAGCTCGAAGTCAGAAAAACGAAAGACATTGTGAACAGGGTCCCAAAAAGTTACTAACGCCGCAATCAGATCATCACGGGGTTTAACTTTCATGATGTCCGTGAGATTTCCCAAATTCTTGACGACCCATTTTTTTCCATCTTCGCCTAAATCATACCACCACATTTGAAGCTGAAATAGAAATTCTTCTGTACTCGTGGATGAGGGGCTTTGTGTGGTGCTCATTTTGTATCTGAAATTTAATTTGATAAAGTCAAGACTCATTTTGAAAATATTTACTAAAACAAAATCATTTTCAAAAAAAAAAAATTATTTATTAAATACCTTTATTTTAAGATTTAAAACTATTTTTTCTTTTCGTTTCTTCTTTTTTGAAATTTTTAAAACAACCCATTTTATTCCTCTCTTCTCACCATGATTTTATTTAAGCTGGTCAACAAGCATGTTCGAGGCAAATGAATGCACAAGTAGCAAGTAGGATGCATCATGATGGTCTTTTTATTTCGGGTTCACCTGTCCTAGACAGACCCAACCCCTGTGTTGAGTCTCCAAGGCCAAATGTACATGATGCAAATATACGTTCCTACTAGGGATCCGGTACATGGCTGAGTTATTCTAAGTGAAAAAACCTGAGGTTGATTGTTCTAAACCTGGCTTACCCAAACGGACAGTTTGAGCCGAAGCGGGGGCAACGTACCGGGAGCACGAAAGTCTACCCGGCCTAGTTACTTGTCCCAACTTCGTCTTATTTGGTATGACTTTAACAGAAAGGTGGGTCACGCGCACGTGTACACCATAAATTAAGAAGACTCAGAAAGAAGGGGGTTTCGTAGCAGTTGTATATATTCACAATTCAAATAATATTAAAGCGGTAAAAAAATATTTAGCATGTTAAGCATATAAACAGTTAAAAAAAATCATATAGTAAATAAAGCCAATTATCGCAGTTATTTTAAGCTTGACTTCTTTAAACCCTGAACCAATGGTTCTGGGTTACAGTACTTTTGTCCCCAGCAGAGTCGCCAGAGCTGTTGCACCTCCTTCTTACCGCGCCCGCGGGGCGCGTGGGGAGTTTTCTCCAATTGAAGGACAGTCGAAACGGGATTTATTTAATTATTTCAGAGTCGCCACATGGGAATTTTAAGGCGTCCCAAGTCACCAATTTTTAAATCCCTGATTCGAGGAGAATATGACTCTGTTTGTTATTCTGCAAACCAAAAATCCTGAGTAAGGAATTCTGTTAATCCGGAAGAAGGTGTTAGGCATTTCCGAATTCTGTGGTTCTAGCACGGTCGCTTAACTGTTTTTATTATTGGCTTAATTATCTTGATTTTTACTAAATTCGTTTTTATTGCATGATTTTAACTACCGCTTTTACTTATTGTTTATGACGAATTACACGTACGCATATTCGTATTATATCTCTTTTATAATTACAGAGGATTGTGTCACGCATACGTGTACACAATAAAATTGTCCATGTTATAGTTTTTTATTAAAAAAAATATGTTCGAAATTTAAAATAAAATCCGAAATATCATCACCCTTGTATTTAGACAATGAACTGCACATCTCGGGTTATATGGAATTATTTTGACATCCGCGGAGAAATCTTTTTTATTAAATACGCTCGGAATTGCGCGTACGCATAATCCGAATTTGCTTTTAAAATATAATCAGGGTACGCGAACGCATCCCTAATTGTGCAAAGTATTTATAAAGGTATTATGGATTTTCCACAAATTGTTTATTATATCTACACGTTTTATATGAAAATCCTGAGAAATTCACATTTTAAGGATGCCTTTAAATTATTTTTTAAAAAGGATTCATAATTTATTAAATGTTGCCCGTCGATTATAATTCCCGCGCATAAATTATATTTATCCAGACTATTCAAATTTAAAGAAAGGAATAAAAATATGATTAACACTATTTCGACAAATCCAACACATATATCTATATGCCCAATAATGAATTGTATATGAAACTAAAAATGATTTATAAACGGAAGAATATTTTTCAAGAACTTTTATTATTTCTATTTAGTGCAAGTTTTATTTCTACTTACCCTTGATATAAAGTGTTGTGATTCGTGTTTATATATCTCGTCTCATTTTCATATATTTGTTTTAATCTAATAGGCGAAATTAATTTATTTACGATGGTAGATAGGCATCAAATTGATAAGAAAAGGAAATTATAAATCGATTAATAATATTGCCTTACATGCAATATAGATGTACGTCTAAAATATTCATAGCATTTTAACATCATAATCAACTCACCATCCACTAATGGTTATATATATACCTGTTATCATGCCATATATGAATGTATAACTCACATCATTCAACCCATAACCAAATCAGGTATTAGAATAAACTAACAATATGGTTTTTGACATTTTTATACTACTCTTTATTCAACTAACAACATCAAACCTTTATCCACAACCAAACGATCAGGCGTACCCTAACCATGCATTTTCTTGATATTTCAGAATACTCTTTACCTGACTAATAATGTCATAGGACTTAACTAATATCCAACTTCCTGCCATGTTCCCTATCTTAACAATTCAATCATAACTATACTTTAATGAAAATTTAGAAATTAACCTTTTTTACAACACTTATACAGTCTTTCAATAAAGGACATTTAACTTACAGTCATCCTGTCAACATATACTACTTATTTGATAAACAAAACTGAATTTTTAACTAAAGAGCTCAAATGAATAAAAGATAGTATTACAATTCAAACTTTATTTATTTGTTATGTTGAATCTCTTTCCAACATAGAATTTAAGAAATATGTACCTGAAAATGAAGGTAGAAGGAGTGAATTTCAGCAGTTACAGCAGTAACAAAATCAGTAGAATATACCAATAACACAGCAAGTCTGAACAGGAGTCGTTAACCCAGATGAACAGTGACAGAAACTTGAGGGAAAGATTTCAGATTCAAACTGAATAATATTCAAAAAAAAAAATAAACAACGGGCAGATTCTAGAAGGATAACATTTTTCAGATTTCAATTTCTTCCTGTTTCGGATTCCTGTTTCTGACTATTTTTTTTTTTTCTATTTTCTTCTTCCTATTTCTTGAACTCTCCTCTTAAAATCTGATTTTTTTTCTTCTCCTTTCTTTCTTTCTGTCTTTTTTCTCTCTTTCTCCCTCAAAGACTGATCTTTTTCTCTCTTAAAATCTGCTCAAATCTGCCTGAAAGCTCTCTTTTTTCCTTGTTTTTCTTTCTGAAAAAGCCCCCTTAAATCAGTCCCAATCCCCCTCTATTTATACAGGGTTGTCCTGTACCCTTATGGTGCTGCCAGGACCCTTTTCTCCTTTTAAAAATCAGAAAGTTTTCCATTAAAACTGCTTTTGAATACTTTAAATCTAAGTGCTCTTATCCTGATTTTCAGCAGCCCATTACCCTTTGTTTCCCATTATTATCTTAAATTATAGCCAACCAACATTCCACTTTCAGTCCACTTATTCTATCACATTACCCTCACTATTCTGTCCCAAAAAATGTCCCAGATTTCCTACTGTAATTACTGTTATCACTGCCTTAAATTCAGAATCTAACAATACATATTTTAAAATCTGTTTAAGCAGCTATAACCAATCCTAAAGTTTTTGGACTGAATCCTAACTAAGGATGTAATTTTCTAACACAGTTACATCTAATCAACATTTGTAAAATCACACTGAATTCAGAACTAACATCATAACAACATATTAATGAAATCATTATAACAATTCAGACTGGACTTAGACATTGAATCAAGATCAAACATACACAGGAGCATTGTCAATATACTAACAATGCCCTGTTCAGAAAACAATATATACACATCATACATTTGAATTTACTGATTTGCAAACAAACATGATTTAATTGAAGAGTATTAATCAGTTGACTATTTACAACATTTGTCCATAATCAGTCTAAAACAATAGAAGCAGACTGTTTCAATCAGCATTATCATAAATGAGAATTCATAATATAACTAATCGACGAACTTAATCGAGTCGATTACTTACATTGTAAATAATCACAACCAACATAAACAATTTACATTTAGAATCAAGTAGACGGGTAGGAGACAGTATAATAGAATGAACTAGAAAATTATAAAAATTTAAACAAACTAATGAAACGAACATAGAATACATGTAGAATACACATAAGAAACAGAAAATTACCTCCGAACCTTCAAATTCAACCGGACTCAACTCAACTTGGATTTGGACTTTGTTTGAAATCAAACAGACCTTAGTCGACTGAAAATACTTTGACTAAGGTCGATTAAACCTCAATCTTTCGTCTGAAGTGAAAAAGATGCCAAGGTTGGAAAATTTAGGGTTTCAGAAGGTTCAATTTTGGGTTTAACAATTTCTGGTTAGATTCGAGGGGAACCAACAATAACACGAGGGTGAAGGTAGCCTAGGGGTCATTTGGTGTCAGTTTAGAATTGATCTGAGTTTGTTCTTGTTTGGTCCGAATCTTCAAAAGAAGATTCGAGAAGCTCGGAACTAATTCGAGCCAAGCAAACATCAAATCCATAACAAGGCATGTTAGGGGGTACTATGGTGTCAACTAGGGGTTGTTTGGTTTAGATCTAAACTCGGCTCGAATCTTCAAATGAAGATTCGAGAACCTTCAAGAAGATTCGAGCCAAGTGGCTAGCATATCTGGATAGAGGATGTTCAGGGGATTCTAGGGTGTTATTTTGGTGACCGGCGGCGTTGATGCCGCCGGGTTTCAGGCGGTGGGATCCTAGGGCGGCTAGGGTTAGGGGTGAGTTTTGGAAGGGACGATGAACAGGGAAGGGGGGGGTGTTTGGCTAGGGGGCCGGGGTAGGGGTTTGGTCCTTATATAGGGGTGGGGTGGATTAATCTTGACCGTTGGATCAATGAGAATAGATGGCCAGGATTAATTCACTTAGCCAAACGGTGTCGTTTGGTTTAAGCTGGGGGGACGAGTTGGACCGGGTATCGGATCGGGTAAGGATTGTGGGTTAAGGTTCGTGGGATCTCAGCCGTTGGTTGGCTTTGATCCAATGGTCCCTGATAAACTACGACCAAACGATGTCGTTTTGACTCGTTTGAATTGGACCGGTACCTGGGTTGCCTGGATTGGGCTGAGGGGGGGGGTAATTTAGTTTTGGGCCTGGATTTTAATCCAGGTCCGATTCTATTTCTACAATTTATTTTATTTTATTTTATTTTATTATTTATCATAAAAAAATCCTAATAAAAATTATAAAACAATTTTAACCTTACACAAAAATATTAATTACTTTATAACAACTATTTAACACATAGTCAAAACATTAATCACACATTAACATATTTAAAAATAAAACGAATGCATATTTTTTGTGATTTTATTTAAATTATCTTTCAAATACATAATTAAATCCTATATGCATGCAACATGTATTTTATTTTAATTTTCATTTTATTATGACAAAGTAAACATTTACGGACATAAAACAAATATTTAACACCACGCAAATTCAAAAAATTACACAGTAAAAGAAATTTATTTTATTTTTTTGATTTATTTTGGAGTAGTTTTCGTAAGGCAAAAATCACGTGCTCACAGTATGAGACTAATCTCCAAATGTATACAAGGTTGTTTGTTGTAAATGGTTTACAGGTTGTAATTGGATGCTGCATGCGAGGAAGAAGAAAATAAATATATGGGTTATGGGTAAATACATTGGCACCCATAATTGTGAATTGGACACATTAAGTGGGAATCACTTTAACTTGGATGTTGACTTAATTTCTCTTGTCTTGATTCCACACATTGAAACCTCCATAAGCTACAAGATCAAAGAGAGTATTACATCTGTCCACCAGGAATATGGGTGTACCATTACCAAAATAAAGGCATTTCTCGGGCGCAAACATGCTTTTGAAATTGTTTACGGTGACTGGGATAAGTCATTTGCATCTTTACCCAGGTACATGGCCGCATTGCAACCTTTTAACCTCGAGACTGTTGTTGAATGGAAGTTTGAGCGGAGTCCTGGAATACCAGAACATATATTCAGATATGTGAGCAATTGATGGCTTTGTGCATTGTCAGTCGATAATATCCATAAACGACACTCATGTCTAAGAAAAGTATGATATTAAGTTGTTGATCGTCATTGCAGTAGATGGTAATAAAGGTATATTTCCCCTAGATTTGCTATTTGTGCCAATGAAAGCCAGGAGATGTAGATGCTATTTTTGAACCACTTGAAGGAGCACGTTGTCAGACAACGTTCAGGTATTTGTCTAATATCTTATCGACATGGCGGTATTTTATGTTCTGTACAGCATTTGTCTGAAAGGCAGGAACTGTATGCAAACCACAATTACTGTGTGAGGCACCTAAAGGACAATTTCCAGAAGGCACATCCCAACAAGAACTTGTATGATTTAATGTGGTTGGATGCAACTGATCACCAGGAGTGCAAATTCAGGAGGCACATGGAATCGATCAGGTAGGAAGACAAAAGAGACTATCATTGGTTGATTCTACATGATCTTAATTAGTGGACATTGCATGCGAATGGTGGAAGACGATGGGGAACCCTGACTACAAATATGGATGGGTCTTTCAACGAGTTATTAAAGTCTACACGTGGATTGCATGTCACTGCCATGGTGCGGATGTCATTCAAACAGATAGCGGAGAGATTTGTTGAAAGGGCTAGAGGTGCATCGTCATTGATGGAGAGGGGTGTTGAATTTATGCCAATACCAATGAAAATATATGAGAAATACAGGAAGCGAGCACATTGTCATTCATTTTTACAGTATTGCAACAAGAGAAATATTTTTGAAGTTCGTACCGCTATCCATCAAAATCGCGGGAATAATACACACACACCATAAATGAAGCCAGAAGGTTGTGTTCTTGTGGAAAATGATCCATCTACCACATGCCGTGCTCATATGCCATGAAGTGCTTTCAACATACAGGTTTTGCGGCAACCAGCTATGTTGATAAGGAATATAGTGTTACTGCGTAATAAAACACCTATAGTGGACAGTTGCAGCCAATGGGTATTGAGCATTATTGGCCACCGAAACCGTTTAAAATAGTGTGTAACAAGGAGTATTTGTGTAAGCTACAAGTGCAAAAAAGAATGCGTACACGAAATCAAATAGATGTTGGTGATACCGTTTATGCATGTAAATGTGGTATATGCTTGCAAACAGGACACGACCGTCGTAAATGTCCTTCAGCTAGTTTGGGTGGCGGTGGTAATCCAACTCCTGGTAGAAGTTCATCGCCCAACTATTAAGGATACACGTAGTATTTTGTTTCTGTAATGTGGTTGTAATAAGTGTATGTACTTATTTATCTTACAGAATGTATGAAATTAAATTATGTTTCTATTGCTATTAAATCTTTTTGATATTTAACATTAATACTTCAGTACAACAATATAACATAAACCCATTTTAAATAAAAACAACCTTCAGAATAATCTTTTTGATATTTAACATTAATACATATAGGACATTTTTTAATGAATGTTGTAATGTTTATTCAAAAGGTCTTTGAAATACATATGACTTGATTCGGTTTAAGAAGCTTTATTATACCCGAAATAATTATTATCACGCGACGCATAGCGCGGTTACATACTACGTTATGCATATTGTCTTGTAGACCTGATAAAGCTGTCGTTATGGAAAATCTGTCTTCTGGAAAAGTTGTATTGTACCGTAAAGAATCATTAGCACGCGAAGCATAGTGCAGTTAAATATCATGTTATGTGTATTGTCTTGTCAACCTGATAAAGCTGCCGTTTTGGAAAAGCTATCTTCTGGAAAAGTTGTATTGTATCGTAAAAATTATTAGCACGCGAAAAATATCACGGTTAAATATCACTTTATGTGTATTGATCTTGTCAACATGATAAATCTGTTGTTCTGGAAAAGCTGTCTTCTGGAAAAGTTGTATTGTATCGTAAAGAATCATTAGCACACGAAGCATAGAGCGGTTAAATACCACGTTATGTGTTTTTTTCTTGCCTATAAATGACTAGCGCACTTTAGTTATTATCTGCACTTAATCAAAACAAATAGCAAACCTTTCTATAAATTTTTTATTTTTCTTGCAATAACAAATGTCTGGACGAAATGATCAACCAAGGTGCTATTGTGGCAAACATGCAATTATGAAGGCATGTTGGTCCAATGGTAATATTGGACGTAGATACTAGATGTGTCTATACAGGTTTGGAGACAATGACGAAAATTATTGTATGCTTGAGGAATGGTATGATGGATCCATTAACTAGGAATACTACAAATCAATTTTGCAGTATGTTTGAAATATGAACGCTGGATACCAACGCCAGATCTCTGAAATGCAACAAGAAATTACGGCACTGCATGAGAAACTAAAAGAGGCGGAAGAAGAAAAAAATAAAGTGGAAGAAAAATTTAAGCAGTTGGAGCAGAGAATAGTGGGCGGTAGTGACTAAACAAACAGATGTATATTGAGTGTGGTATTTTATCTTTATATTTTCTGTGTCATGTACTTTCATTAGTTGTATCGAATTTAAATTATGTTAAGTTTCTATGTTTGTTTTACCCAGTTTTACTATTAAAATAACAAATAAACCGAGAAAAAAAGTATAACGCGAATATAATGCTAAACCATAGATAAAGTTGTTATTATTATTGATTGTCATATGTACATTAAATAAAAAAAAATGTGTCACATAGCATTTATGGTTTAAAGCAGCCGCTGGTCTCAGACGTATCCCATCCCGCCCGACTATGCTATCAGGATCATCCTCATCACGTCGCCTCTTTATCGGAGGATGAGATGCAGTATGATTGTCAGTAAGGCTGGCGGGCTCGGTAGAAGGAGTCGTCCGTGCAGCAGTAACCTACAGAATAATAAGATATTTTAGTATATGAAATATATATATTAGTAATGTACATTCTAGCTAAAAAATTAAAATGTCTTACCATTGTCTCAGCGGGCTCCTGAATATAATCATCTGTCTCAGGTATGTCAGTGTTGCACATAGTGGCCTCCGCGACGGGTGAGGATGATGGATTCAAAAAAAATGGTTTAGATATTTATGACTAATCAATGTAATAAACACAAATATAAGTAATAGTAATACAAACTAACCAAAACATGTGGAAGATCCTCAGTATCCCTCGATGGTGAGCCATAACTAAGTCGGCGCCCACTATCCACATCTCGTACCGGACGAGCATCATCAACCGTCGATGCCTCTAGAGGGTTAGGAAAATATGCATCCCAATAATGTGAGGTAATGGTCGTGCCTGCGATCAACAATAGAGCTAACGGAGTCACCTGCGAAGTCCCTGGAGTAAGTTGCAGGCTGAATGAGGGCATATCATTAGGAGCATGGTGTGGCTAAGGGTGGTCACCCGACCGATCAACTCCAACATCCTTAACAAGTGCCTCAATGCCCCCTTGCTAGGGACCACCTCCTAGCCAACACTTATGACCTCGTAGGATACCGCTACCTCGTGGGACACCACTGCCACGTTGACCACGTTCAGGTTGCACTGCTAGCCCATGATAGTACTACTCTAGTGCTATATAATCAGCCCTGTGTCCTAAGCGCTCATCATTCCGGGCTCGCTGAAATGTCGGAGCAGCCAAATCTGTAACCTGCTGGCCATAGTCGTGCAAAAGTGGCCGCTCCCTCATCGGTATGCTGCTGCATCTACCGTCCCATTTAGTGGAATAGATGTAGGCCAATAACCTGCACAACATGTAAAATATTAATCACAAAACGGTGAGGTTAACATTATAACTAAGCATACCAAATAACATACCAACACCTCATGCCTCCCGTCATATGGAATGAACCGACTGCCAGTGCGATGAACGGGATTTCGGATGAAAAGTCGGGTAATGCTGTAGTACCAGCCGATATACGCATACTCACCATCCATGAGATCGGGTGGAGGAGGTGGCGGAATCAGGTCACATCGCTGGTCCCAAGTCTTGATCTGCAACTCTAGCCATGCCTTATATGCCTGGTCAATCCTCGAATGATCATTCCACTGGTAATGTGTCCTAAGCAAAGCGGGCGGTGGAGGTACAAGCTGCGGTCGACAAATCTAGAAAAGGACTCACTCGGTGGCATGATGCTCGACAATATCGAGACACATTAACGGGACGGAAGAGCTCCAGATAAGTCGCCGGTCGAGCAATAATCGGGCAAAGCAGTTATTAGTTCGTCGTTGTATGGCCTCCAATTGAACTAATACGTAAAATCAAGAACCGTGAGTATACGCAACACATATAAATCCATGCCAAATAAACTTAAGTATAGAATTACTTGCGCGGCCTCTAGCAAATCCAACAAATCCCTGCAATAGGGGGATTATGTCGAGCCTCGTACTCGCGTCCGTATCCCCGCCTATCAACCCACCTCCTAGCTAAAGGAAGAAACAGTGGAGGTGGTGCATCCTGAGCTATGGGTGGTAGAGGTGACTGAAACTACAGTAACTGCTCCCAGGCCCAAACTTAATATATAATTTGGACGTAAAATTTAAGGTATATTTTTATGATGTATATTATAACGAAGAGAGTTTTTGACCATGTTTTCACTTGCAGCAGCGACATAAATTCTACAACATCTCGCTGGGTGCCCATGCATACCCGACACATCTTCCTGTACATGTAACCAAGAACAACAGCACCCCAGTTTTACTATTGTAACTCATCTAGCCGCTCAAGATGATGAAGAAATCTCAAGCTGACTAGGTTTTCCGAAGTGTTCGCGAACAATATACCTCCAAACATAAGCAGAAGTAGCAACCTCGTGTACCGATTAATATAAAGATCTGGTGTATCGTGAGTAATGCAGCATGCATGGCCTCCAAATGCAGCCAGACGGTCATCAACTGCAGACGACTAGACCCAGCCATTGTACCCTCATCCTCTGGCTAGAAACCGGTGAGCCGCTGCAATGTCTCCAGGTACTGATCTCCCGTATAATCTATCATGGCATGCGGCAAAGCAACAAGAAGTCCATCAACCGGCAACCCATACAGAACCTCTGCGTCCTGCAGTGTGATAGTGGCCTCGCCAATGGGCAAATGGAATGTGTGCATCTCCGGTCACCACCCCTCTATTAAAGCTGTGATCAATGGCCAATCCAGCTGCAGCCGGCCGATTTCAATAATCCTATAGAAACCCATATCCTGCAGGCGTCTGACTATACGGGGATAGAGATGACGGGTCTTAAGAAAGTCCCACATATCGTCTACTCTCCTAGCACGGAACGTCTGGGCCAATAACTGCCCCTCCCATATGCAGGAAGACCTATGCTCGGCTTGTAGCATTAGTAGCTCTAGCGAGGCAGGTCCAGGATGCAAAGGTGGAACCTCCATGACGACTAGTGTAAAATTGAACAAAATTATTTACATTATTTTTCTTTTTCATTGCTTAAATATATTGCAATACCTTTAATATTAAATTTTATTCGATATTTTTACTATATTATTAATTAGGTTGATACATTTTCAATATTATAATTTTATATTTTATATGTTACTTTAATATGTTAATTTTATTATTTAATATGTTAGTTTTATTGTTTTATATGTTTGTTAGTTATTCATCTATTTTTTACTATAATAAAATTAAATAATTAGTTTTTGTAAACGTATAGGATTTAATTATTACATTTTATATTTTGGTTCCGGACACAATATTTGAGGCCCAGTAGCACCAAATGTATCCTGAATTCTTATGTTCATGATGAGAAATTTTTTCGGACTTATCACTCAACAGGTTTGTTATTTTATATGTTAGTTTATTATTGTATATGTTAGTTTGATTATTTAATGAGTTAGTTTTATTATTTTATATGTTTGTTTGTTTGTTACTGGCTTATTTTTTACTATACTAAAATTAAATAATTAATTTTGATAACTATACAAGATTTAATTATTAAGTATTCACATTTTGGTTTCGGACACAATATATGAGGCTCAGTAGCACTAATTTATCCTAAATTCTTATGTTCTTACGTTTGTTAACTATAATTAGACATAGTTTGTTTGAACTATCAGCTTTTTGACGTATTTTTAGGGATACGAGATACTTAAATGATTAAATTTTATAACTACAAGGACACTACGCTAAAGGGCACTACGTTTTACTACGCTAATAGGTCACTACATTACAAATACGAGCATTACATTAGGCCACAAGATATTACTATAGCGAACTAAAGTAACAATTTATCTAGTTTACTAGTCTTTTAGCAAATAAATAATCTAAACTAGATAAAAATATCAAGTCATTTTAATCACAAAACAATCATGAAAATACATATACCACAGTAAAAAGTAACTAATTAATAATTTTTTTAACAAGTAATAACATTCTCTCTATTTTACGATTTTTTTTAGCCCATTAATACTATAATCCGGATAAAAAATAACAAATTAGTTAAATAGAAAAACAATTACAAAGTAACATAGAGCACATAAAAAAACAAACTAATACGCATTTTTATATAAGTTTTAACAAAAACTAAATCGGAATACCTAGATTTAAGGTTTTTAGAAAGTTGAAGATTTTGTGATTTGAAGCCGAAACAAGCAACAATGTCCGAGATAACACCTTAGCTAGCACGTGGGACCGAGAATCTACACTTTTTGTGGGACCGGTGGGCTCCACTCGAGCTTTTTTTGATCAAAAATGGGGGGGGGATTGGGGTCTGGGGGAGGGGGAAGGAGACGATCTATATTATATGTATAGCGTCTTTTGTAAAGACGCTATATATATAGAATCTTTTGTTAAGACGCTATACTTTCCCACTTTACTTAATTTAAATATAGCGTCTTTTTAAAAGGCGTTATACTTAACTGGCCAAACGGCCATTACGGTATAGCGTCTTTTAAAAAGACGTTATACATATTTTGGTCACTATCTTTTTTTCCATATATTTTTGTTCTTTAAGTCCCAAAGAACCACATTTTGGTTCTGAACTCCGCAAATACCTATGCCACACACATGGTAAGTCAAGCATAAATACTGTTTATAAGGAGGACAATCAATTAGAAGAAGATAAATTAGCCAAATATAAGTAGCACAGTAGTTTTTCGTTAGGAAAAGTAGGTATTTTGATGTACATCACCTTTTTATTTGAATGTAATATATGTAAATGACCTAGCATAAGAAACCAAGATGTACATTTCCTTTAAAGCAACAAACAAATAGGTTTTTGAGTAGCTGGTCAGATAAAATCTCTGACAAAATCAAGGTTTAGAAACCAAAACAATTCGTTTCGTTAACATATTTCACTCAGATTTGATAGGGTAGACTTTCTCAAATTAAGAATCTTTTAATTGATTTTGTAATATTTTGCTCTTAAGCATACTTTAATTGACAAAATAAGATAGCATTATCACTCTCTCCTTTGGAACACATGTTTGAAATTTAAATGGCCAGCTTGAAAATGTATGAAGACATAATCTAAAACAGTACGTAGTGCATCATGGGTCAATGCACACATCATCTTAATCCGGAGAATAGGAAAGAGATATATAGCATATAGAGGTGCGGTTTCAGAATGAAGATAGAAGAAGATGGAAGTAGAAAAACAAAATGGTAGCGAGTGATTTTTTTTATGCATCCTTTGCGAGGTGAATTTAAATCAGCTTAACCTTGACCTTCTTAAAAAAGAAAAATTGGGAAATAGTTTTGGAGAGGGGCAAATGTGTTATCTTATTGTTTTATCTCGATATAAGTAATTCCGAAATTAAAAAATAATATCAAAGTTGTAGCATAAGCAATCCTAATATTACTAAACCCGAAATCAAAAATTGTACCAAACATGGGAGACCAAGTATGGGGTTGACCCCTACCAAGTTTGCCTTAAATCCTTAAGGAGAAGAGGAGGAGCCCATAATATATTTCATTATCTCACTAACCAAATGTGTAAAGATCCCTAAATTATATATACGAACAAGGCAAATATTTTATTACATAGTCAATGTATTTTAACATATCATGACAAGTTAGTTTTCATTGTTCAATAAGTGTTTAACATAAATATTTATTTATAATTACTTGATCACAACAAAATAACACAAAGTCCGGTTTGCAAAAAAGACTTTTTTTCTCGGTGCACATTATGTGACTGACAAACATGTGCCTTCATCGAAAATGGAAGGAAGAGGATGGCCGAGGAAGAATACCACCAAAACGCCAGTACTAGATCAGAAGATTATGATGACTAGATCGAGTGAACAAGTGAAAGGTAGGGCCAAAGCCAAAGATCAAATACATGAGGAGGAGACAGAGTAGGAAAATGATAGTGACGATAACTGACCAGATCTGGACAAGTATCGGAATCAAGCAGCAACACCAGTGAATTCTAGCAGGAAATTGACACTGACGGAGAACATGAGCAAATGAAATAACAAAATGAGGGTTGTGAGTGAGAAACCCAGCTCGAGTAAGGCAAAATCCAATGGAACAGTACATGCAAGCTAAAGCAAGGAACAGAGGGCTATTTCTGTGGATAATGAAAAGGAAGGTCAAGGTATGAATCTCACCTATATACCCCCAACAATGAAGGATGGTGAACTTGTTGTGCAGCTGATGGAGAAAGACATTGAAGAGGAAAATGTAAAATGAAATAGAGCCGTAATATTGTATGTGATGGGGAATACACCTTCAATCGGAGCCATTGAAAGGTTCATCACTAATCAATGGGCAAGTGTGCATAAATCTAAGGTGTTACTTCATAATGATGGATATTTCATAGTCCTGCTTAGTACTAATGAAGAGAATGAGATGGTGCTAATGAATGGTCCTTATACAATTAACAATAAGCCAGTTATCATGAGGTAATGGTCGGAGAATTTTAATTTTAATAAAGAAGTTCTGAGGACTATGCCCTTGTGAATCAAGCTTCCAAATCTATCACTTAACCTTTGGAGTAATCAAGCGTTAAGTAAGATAGGAAGTGGTTTGGGGAAACCAATATATGCTGATACTTGTACAACGATTGCTGAGAGAATTTCATATGCAAGAATTTTAATAGAGATGGACGTTACTAGACCATTACCAGAGAAGATTAAGCTATGTGATCCAAAAGGAAGGTGTTGGAACAACTAGTACACTATGACTGGAAACCATTATACTGCTAGAAATGCTAACAACTTGGCCATACATGTAAGGATCAAAGGAAGCTGAGACAGGATGAAGCGAGGAAAAATGTTGAAGGGAAGCAAAAGCGGGACTGGAGAAAAGTTAGAGCACTTGATCCTAAGGTTGACAAAATTGATGCACAAGGGAGATTTAATGAACAATTGGAGGAAGAAGCAACTATACAAAATAGTAACTCAGAGGTTGAAACACAATGGAAAATAGCTCGAGGAAGATCTGTAACTAAGAAGCACACAGATGTGATAAGGGAGAAGGAAGTGGATATTGGCAATGCTTTCAAAGCTCTGGTTATTACTACCCAAAAAATTGTTCAAATGTCTGAAGCTCAAGGTGCAAAAGAAATGCAAAACAAGGAATATAGGGTTATTCTATCAATTTTATCTATTATATCATGATGAACTTTATTGCATGGAATGTAAGGGATCTGAATAAGGTGTAAAAACAAAAAGAAATAAAAAAATTGCAGAATTAATAATGTAGTATTGATAGCCATAATTGAGCATAGAGTGAAGCAAAGTAATGCTGACTTTGTGTTAAGGAAGGCTCTGAAAAACTGGAAATGGGTGGATAACTATGATGAGGCTCTTAGGGGTAGAATATGGGTTACATGAGATTCTACATTGGTGGACTATACAATGACTAGACATCATGAACAATTTATTTTGGGAAAAGTAACAATATTGCAGCAGAATGTTCAGTTTCACCTATGTGCTGTCTATGGTAAGCATACAGTGTAGGACTCGAAGAATCTATGGTAGGAGATGCTAATATCAGTGGTCAATATAAGGAGTCCTTGCCTTATAATGGGGGACTTCAATATAATTCTAACAAGTGAAGATAGATTCAATGGTAGTCCTGTACAGGAGATGAAAACAAGGGAATTTAAACAATTTTTAGTGGATGCTAAGGTAGATGAATTGAAGACAGTGGGAAGACAATACACATGGACTAATAACCATGTGTACAGTAGGATTGATAGAATTATGGTAAATGTTGAATGGATACAAATTTGGCCTAATATGGAGGGGGTGTCTATGAACCCGGGATTCTCTGATCATTGCCCTCTAAGTGTGAAGTTTGATACAAGTAGCCAAGTTGGAGGGAAACCTTTCAAGTTTTTGAATTGTCTGATAAACTTGAAGTCTTTTGAAGGTACAGTCCAGATTGGTTGGGAGCTTGGGAAGAGCAGACAAACAATGTTGACAGTGTGGAACAAACTTAAGAAGTTAAAAGTGTTACTGAAGCAGATGAATAAAGAGGAGTTCACTAGCATTGATAGTAAGATACAAAATGCTAGAGAAAGATTAGAAAGTATGCAGAACCAAATGAGTTGTCCTGACCAAGGAGAAATGCAGGTTGAATTGGAAAGAACTACTAAATTGGAGCTGGAGAAATGGCTAATGGTGGAGGAGAGTATTATGAAGCAGAAGTCCAGAGTGCAGTGGCTTAATTTGGGAGATTCTAATACAGTTTTTTATCATGCTTGTATGAAAAATAGACAAGCAAGGAACAACATTGGCAGGCTAATTGATAGTAATGGGGATATAGTGCAAAATCCTGAAGAGGTGAAGGCAAAAAATTTAAATTTTTATAGGGGTTACTTGGTAGTTCAGCTACACAGCTACCAATGATCAACTATGACATAATGAAGAATGATAATGTGTTGAATAGGAGTCAACAACTACAGTTAATCAGACCAGTCAGCAGGAAAGAAGTGAAGCAAGCTTTATTGGGCATCGATGATAACAAGGCACCAGGGTGTGATGGGTATAACTCCTACTTCTTTAAGAAGGTATGGCACATTGTGGGAGAGGAAATAACTACAGCAGTTCAAGATTTCTTTGAGAGTGCAGAAATGTGTAAAGTCATTAATTGCACAACAATCACACTGATTCCAAAAATCCAGAATCCAACAAACATAAGATACTTTAGACCTATTTCTTGTTGTACAATTCTATATAAGCTTATCTATAAAGTGATAACTACAAAATGCAAGGGGTGATGGATAGACTGGTAGATAATTGTCAAGCTGCTTTTGTACCTGGAAGGCTGATCATAGATAACATTTTGATGAGTCATGAACTAGTGAAAGGTTATGGAAGGAAGAGTATCTCCCATAGATTTATGCTTAAAATTGACATGCAAAAAGCATATGACTCTGTGGAGTGTATGTACATAGAATAAGTGTTAAGGTCATTGAATTTTTCAGAAATCATTGTGAGATGGATAATGGCTTGCATCAGTACGGTGACTTATTCAGTTCTAATAAATGGTAGACCAACAGATCCTTTTGAGGCAAAGAAGGGGCTCAGGCAGGGTGATCCACTGTCACCTTTCTTATTTGTTTTGACTATAGAATACCTGAGCAGGTCATTGAAGACTCTGAAGGAAGACAAGAAGTTTCAATATCATCCCAGGTGTGCCAGGTTTAACTTAGTGCAACTGGGGTTTGCAGATGATTTATTATTGTTTTGTAGAGGTGATGTGCAATCTGTGCAGATACTGTATCAGCTTTTCCAGAAATTCTCTGCAGCCTTAGGACTGGTTGCTAATCTAAATAAGAGCTGCATCAATTTTGGAGGAGTGAATCAGTCGACTCAGCAACAAATTAAGGAGATTCTTGGTTATAAAAAGGGAGAATTTCCTTTTAGATATCTAGGGGTTCCAATGAGTACTAAGAGACTATCTGCTATACAATGTGTGCCACTAATTGAGAAAATGTTGCATAGAATTCAGAACTGGGCAACAAAGTATTTGTCATATGCAGGTAAAGCAGTCCTAGTGAAGAGTGTACTGTTTGCTATACAAATATTTTGGGCACAGATCTTTATACTGCCCAAGAAAGTTATACAGTTCATAGAGATCATCTGTAGAAGGTTTCTGTGGACAGGAGATGCTGAACCAACTAAGAATGCCTTGATAGCTTGGGAAAGACTTTGCTCACCTAAGTTTGTAGGGGGATTGAATTTTATTGATGTGGCACTATGGAATGAAGCTGCTATTTGCAAATTTCTATGGAATATATGTACTATGAAGTAGAAGCTATGGGTGCATTAGGTACACACTTACTATGTCAAAGGCATAGCAGTGTAGAGTATAGAACCAAATAATGCTTCCTAGGCAATTCAGAAGTTATTTCAAGCTAAGGAATATTTTATAAAGGCTGGAATTAATGAAGATGATGTTCAGTAAATGGAGAAATACTCAATCAGGGGACTATACAGATCATTACAAGGTGTATTTCAAAAAGTAACATGGAGGAAACTAGTGTGCAATAACCAAGGATAGCCAAAGTGGATATTCATATTGAGACTAGCAATACAACAGCGGCTAGCTACCAATGATAGGCTGGCAAAATGGGGGTAGCTATAGATCAAACATGCTCTCTGTGTAATAAGGAAAATAAGACAATGCAGCATATATTCTTCAAGTGTGAGTTTACAGGGAAAATATGGAATGGTTTGCTGAGATGGCAAGGGATTCAAAGATCACACCATAACTGGAAGGAAGACATTACATGGATGGTGAAGATAACTAAAGGCAAGAGTGCAAGAGCAGCTATATACAGAATGACACTAGCAGCAGCAGTGTATCATCGTTGGCGGGAGAGGAATTTTGTGATTTTTCAGAAGAAGAGAAGGACAACCAATTCTTTAATCAATCATATTATCCAGGAAGTGCACATAAGGGCAGCAAGGTTCCCTTATCTAGATAAGGTGATGACTACTTTGAACTGGTATCCGGAAATTAGTTAGAATAGAACAAAATAGTAGAAGTTGATGGAGTTATAGAAGAAGTGAATGCTAGATATCATCTAACTGGGGTTTCATGTCCAGTTGGTGATATGCTAGGCAAATTTTATAATAGTTTAGATGAGTTGTAAATATTGCTACTTGGTAATAAAATTCTTATTTACCGAAAAGAATAATTACTTGATAAAGAATTGTATAAATACTTTTTATAAGGTTAGTTTGGTCCCTCCAAATTTTATTTTGTTGTACCAAAATCACTTCACTATTTTTGTAATGAAAAAGTTGCTCAAATTTACCTTATTAGTACCATGAAAGTTACTAAATTATTTTTTATAATAAAAAAATTACACTTTATATTGTCAAAGTAATCACAAAAAAGTCACTCGAAAAAAATAAAGAAACATTTTAATAGTCCTATTTTTGTATCGTTAATACAAAAAACTTTAAACAAAAATAGCCTAGTGCACTAACTCTCGCTATGCGCGGAGTTCGGGGAAGAATAGGACCATAAAGGTCTTAAAAACAGAACCTAACAGACTGATGAATAAAAGGTAAGTAAGACGGTCAAGCCAATAAGTCTGTGACCAGATAGTGTCAATTTCCATAGCCCCACAAGTTAGCACAATATACAGTGAATCAGAATTTGTACAATAAGATAGGTTATACAACAGAAATAACAGTATTGTTTTGTCCACAAAAAGTAAGCCCCCCACCAAAGTCCAAACTAAGGCTGTATTGTGGCCCGAGCCTGGCCCGGGACCGGCCCAAGACCGCGGGCCAAACGGGCCGGTTCAATCGGGCATGGGCTCTAGTGGTGTAAAAGCCCATGGTGGGCCGGTTCAACACATTTAGCCCGTGAGCCCGGGATCGTTAAGCCCAGGACTGGCAGGCGGGCCTGGGCCGGTTCAACCGGGCCCAACGGGCCTAACGGGCTGCAACGACTAATTTTTTTAAAAAAAAAAATTTTTTTAGAAAAGACCAACGGTCAGATTTTTAAAATCTAGCCATTGGCCTTCAAAATTTATCCGTTGGCCACTTTAAAAAATAGCCATTTGGCCCCCAAACTTTGCTTTAACCCCAAACTTTTTATAATTAAACTTTTTTCCAATTCTCAACTATAAATACCCCCCATTCTTTCATTTTTACTCACAAATTCATCAATCTCTCTCAATCTCTCTCTAATTTTCTTCTATAATTGTTTGCTTTATTATTACAATTTCATGAAAAATTGTGAAGTTGGTGAATTGAAGTATTCAAGTCTTCAAGTCTTCAACGATATTCAATTTTCAAGAAGTTGTTCGTCAATTCGGTAAACGTATTCCAATTCTTAAGTTTTAATATTATAGTTTTGTTAGTTTTATTTAGTATAATTATAATTAATATGACATTTTCTTTGAAAAATACTTTTGGTGGTAAGGGTAAGGGAAAATCTAAAATTGGTGAATCTAGTCGCCAAGCTACTACTCTTCCCCCGGCTCCCCGACCCAGACCTGTTACCCGTCCTCCTCCACCCATTATTCTTGATAGTGATTATCCTTGTTTTCAATTTTCCGATAGTCAATTTTGCCATGATGTTGCACCGAGTCAACAATTAAATGAATAAGTTATGAATGCTCTTTATCCTAATGAAACTATCTTTGAAACTAATGAGGAAAATGATGATTTAGATGAAACGCAACCGGATTTAGATGATACACCTGCTAGTCCTGTTAATAACCCTATTAGTCCTGTTAATAACCCAACTGATGTCCCGCCTGACCCTTCTGTAGTAACCCCTACTTTTAATAGACAACCTTCTAAATGGCCCGAAACATCTCTTGTTTGGTATTTTTTTACTCAACTAAGAGAACAAAATAAGGCTAAGTGTAAAACTTGTGGGTCTTTGTTGGTTCATAAATTTACTGGAGACCGTAGCGGTATGGGTAGTTTGACTAGACACTTAAAGATACACCCTAAAGATAAAGCTAGATATTTTCAAATGAAAGTTGCGCAAAAGGGGACAAGTGTAGATACTACGGTTAACCCTAGTACAGGTTCAAATCTAGTTCAACCAGGAATTAACACTGTTACCGGTGACATTTTATATTATGATCCAAATAAAGATCGTGAAGAATTGGGAAAAATGGTTATTGTTATGTGCTTACCCTATAGTTTTCCTTCTAACCCTCATTTTGTGCATTATATTAGAAGAGTTTTTAATCCTACATATAAAGGATGGCCTCGCGCAACCGTAAAGAGCGATATTTATAAATATAAATATGAATATGAACAATATTTGCGCTATTTATTTACTCATATAGATTGTCGCATTGCTATTACTACTGATATTGGTAGAAGTGGTAATGACTGTGATTATCTAACTGTTACAAGTCATTGGATAGATGAGGAGTGGATAATGCAAAAGCGCATTATTGCTTATAGAATAATTAATTCACGCCACACAGGTAAGTTTATTGCTAATACAGTTGCAGATATTTGTAGATATTTTTGCATTAGAGATAAAATTTTGTCGGTTTCAATGGATAATGCTTCTAGTAACACTAACGCTATAGGCTTGCTTACAACTACACTAAATCCTGCATTTAGTAATATTTTTCATGTTAGATGTATTTGTCATATTTACCATTTAATTGTCGGTGCTGGTATGAAAGTTTTAAATGTAGAAATTGAAAAGGTTAAAATGACTCTTAATTGGCTTTTTTATTCAAACCGTAGAAGTAGACTTAGAGAGTATTTTAAAAAATGTGATGAATTTGGCCTTAGAGAAAGAAAGGTTCCTAAACCTTGTCCGACTAGATGGAATTACATGTATGAAAGTTTAGTTGTTGCATATGAATATAGGAACCCAATAAGCGCAACGTATAATGCTCGTGTAGGTGATGGTGATGATGATGATGATGAACACCTTACAAATCAAGATTGGAGTAATGTTAAAATGCTTGTAGACTTTTTAGAACAATTTCATATTGCTACAAATGAATTATCTGACCAATATTATCCTACTATTTCTAACTGTTTAGTTTATATTGCATCACTTGTAGATTTATTTACTCAATTTTCAGATGGTAGAGTAATTTATCAAGAAACTATTAATTCTATGAAAGCTAAGTTTAAAAAATATTTTTTTTCCTATCCCCCCTATTTTTGGTATTGCTGCATTGTTAAATCCTACAATGAAATTAGGAGGTCCTCACTTTTGGTATTCAAAAATTTGTAACGCTTTATCACTTTCAGCTGAGGAATTTGCTACACTTGGAGATGCAAAAGCCTCAATTAAAATAAATGCTCAAACAATTTATAATGCTTATCAACTTGCCTTAGATCAAGCTAGACCAAATGTTCCAACTCATACTTCGTCTAGTTCGCAAGCATCTAAAAGAACTGCGGGCCTAAAAGCCCTTAGTTCTTGGACGGAGTTCAGGGGTTCTCAAGGTGATAATTTTGGTGATAGTTCACAACTAAATGAGCTTCAAGTTTATTTGTCGCAGGGACTTGAATCAGAGAATCCCGACGACTCCTTCGATGTTTTGGAATGGTGGAAAGACAAACAAAAACACTATCCGGTTCTTTCAAGGATGACTCGAGATATTTTAAGTGTTCAAACTTCAATAGTGGCATCCAAGAGCGCATTCAGTCAAGCGAGACTTCAAATCGGTGATCATAGAGCGTCTATGAGGGAGAGCTTGGAAAAATCAGTACTCTTCAGAGATTGGATCCGTTCGGAAAGAAGAAATTTTGGACTTGCAGAATCACAACCGGAGATAGATGAAGCTTATGAAGAAATGCTAGCGGAACTTGCGCAGGATGTTGCTTCGCCCGAAAGCGGTGATGAACAAGCTTCTTTTCCACCACCACCAACGAAAATTCCTCCGGACCTTGAAGGATTTATGAGATTTGTTAGAGATAATACATAGACTAACATGTAACTTGTATTTTGGCACATCTTCCTTAGTTTTTTTTCCTTTTAATGGTGGTATTAGTACCTTGTTGTGCTCATTCCATTGGGGGAGGAAAAGTAAGAAAGATATTGTCATTCTTTGTTAATGTCATAATAGTAAAAAATATAAGACATTCCCTTAAATATTTATTTGCAATTTATTTTGTGTTTAAACTTGATTTTGTCACAACCCGAATTCCCCACCATCGGGAGTCGTGATGGCGCCTACTGTCGGAGCTAGGCAAGCCAACCTTAACATACCTTTTCAACTAATTTTCAACAAGATAATAATAATAACAATAAATTCAAGCGGGAGCATTAATTTAATATTAAATGAACGAAAATGCGGAAAAATTAACATCATCCTCTACCCAAGATTTAGTGTCACAATACTCACGGACTACTATAAGATACTACAAATAAGAGTTTGAAAGAAAATACATAAGGAGTCTGCTTCGATACAATGAAAACAAACAGAAATGAAATAGATGAGACTCAGGGCCCACGCACGCCAGCGAACTACCTAGGAGTCTCTGGACTGAAGGCACGCTCCCAATCTACTGCTACTACGGTCCGTAAGCTACTCCCGAATCTGTGCACAAAAAGGGCACAGAAGTGTAGCATCAGCACAACCGACCCCATATGCTGGTAAGTGCCTGGCCTAACCCCGGCGAGGTAGTGATGAGGCTAGACTGGACCTACCTCAATTAACCTGTACAGATATATGTGCAACAACGGAAAGATATACAGAATTTAAACAGATAATAGGGAGGGGACATGTTGTGGGGTGTAACAATTTAGATATAAGACCAACGAACAGAGAGATGGAAACTGAATAATTAACATCTATGAAAGAGAGCAAGTGAATCAACAACTGCACGGCACCAACCTTCGTGCTTTTACTCTCAATTCTCACCAAAACTGTCAAATATAGTGCACGACATCACCCTTCGTGCTTTTCCTCACATAACTCTCACATCAAGGCACGGAATGACCCTTCGTGCTCAAATAATTAGAGACATGGCACGGAAAGACACTTCGTGCATCATTATCAAAACATGGCATGGAAAGACCCTTCGTGCATAATCGCTCTTCCTCACCCAATCATCGGTCACAACCAATCGGGGAAGGGAATATACAACAAGATTAAACATCCCGGCAAGGGAGAACAAATCAACAATAAGTCCCGGCAAGGGAAAAATACCACACTTCCTTCTTTAACTCATCTGCTTCTCAACTATCACTTCATAATTATATTAGCAAGTAATTAGCTCAACTGTTTCGCATCTTTCGAATTTAAAAGCAACTACGACTCACGGTCATGCTAGACTCCGGTGCATAGATAACCGTCACCATGCCTATACATCGTACTCCACAGTTAACACGTAGCAAATAACATCCAAATCCTAATCCCTCAAGCCAAAGTTAGAACAAACACTTACCTCGAATGCTCCAAACTCAACTCACACTTCTAGTATAGCTTTACCTCTTGATTCCACCACCAATCCGCTCGAATCTAGTCATAAGTTACTTAATCACATTAATAATTACTAAATGAATCACTCCCCATGCATGAAAATAAATTTTTACAAGTTTTTTCCCAAAATGGTCAAAAACACCCCCGGATCCTCGTGGTCAAAACTCGAGGTTCGGACCAAAACCCGGTTACACATTCTCCCACGAGTCCAAATATATGATTTGTTTTGAAATCGGACCTCAAATTGAGGTCCAACTCCTCAATTTGTAGAAAACCTAGGTTCTACCCAAAACACCCAATTTCACCCCGGAAAATCTTTGATTTGAAGTTGAAATTATGTTAAAAGATGTTATGGAATAAAGAAATTAAGTTAGAAATAACTTACCAATCATTTTGGAGAAGAAAAGATGTTTGGAAAATCGCCTCTTAGGTTTTGTATTTTTGAAAAGTGAAAAATGACTGAGATTTTCCGAACTTGTATACCTTTCTGAGGACCTGGCGCGGACCGCACAAAAATGCGTCGCGGCCGCGCCGAGTGGGAGAAAAATTGGGGCTTCTATGAACCCTTCCAGCGCGGGCCGCACTGTTTTGGTGCGCGGCCGCGCTTTTTAACCTGAAACCCTAGCCCTCAGACTCAGCCACGCGGACCGCACAGAAAGGCATCGCGGCCGCGCTGGTGTCTGCAACACCTGAACCTACATTTTCTTAAGTCCAAGACCTCCCGTGCCCCATTCAAAACTCACCCAAGCCCTCGGGGCTCCAAACCAAACATGCACACAACCTTAAAAACATCTTACGGACTTACTCATGCGATCAACTCGCCAAAATAACATCATATACATAGGATCAAGCCTCACACACATGATTTTCTTTCAACTTTCATAAAAACTCAAATTCCCCATTTTAAATCCGAAACATGTCATATGACGTCCGTTTTTAGCCAAACTTTACAGATAGTGCTTAAAACATATTTAAGACTCATACGGGCGTTGGAACCAAAATATGAGCCTGATACCACAGTTTTCTGATCAATTTTCTTCTTCATTTTCCTTAATTAATTTCAGAAAACAATTCCACACAAAAATTCATTTCTCGGGCTTGGGACCTCGGAATTTAATTCCGGGCACACGCCTAAGTCCCATATTTTTCTACGGACCCTCGGGGACCGTCGAATCACAGGTCCGGGTCCGTTTATCCAAAATATCGACCGAAGTCAATATTATGCGTATTAAATATCGAAATTCATCAAATTTCTCGCAAAATTCGCATATTTCAACATAAAAGCTTTCCGGCTTCGCGCCATGACTGCGCACGAAATATCGAGGCAACTAAAAGCGAGGTTTTCTAGGCCTCGGAAGTACGGAACAAGGAAGAATTACGGTGATAACCCTTTGGGTCGTCACATTCTCCACCTCTAAAACAACCGTTCGTCCTCGAACGGACAAAAGAAAGAAGTACCTGAGTCGGGAAATAAATGAGGATAACGGCTCTGCATATCGGACTCGGACTCCCAGGTCGATGCCTTAGGAGGCTGACCTCTCCACTAAACACGCACCGAAGGAAAACTCTTCGACCTCAACTGTCGAACCTGCCGGTCTAGAATAGCCACTGCTTCTCTTCGTATGACATATCTTTGTCCAATTGGACAGTGCTGAAATCTAACACGTGCGATGGATCTCCGAGATACTTCCGGAGCATTGATACATGAAACACGGGATGCACAGCTGACAAGCTAGGTGGCAAGGCAAGTCTATAAGCCACCTCTCTCACACGATCAAGAATCTCAAATGGACCGATGAACCTAGGGCTGAGCTTGCCCTTCTTCCCAAACCTCATCACGCCCTTCATAGGCGATACACGGAGCAATACCCGCTCACCAACCATGAAAGCAACATCTCTGACCTTGCGGTCTGCATAACTCTTCTGTCTGGACTGAGCTGTACGAAGTCTATCCTGAATAATCCTGACCTTGTCCAAGGCCTCCTGAACCAGATCCGTACCCAATAATCGAGCCTCTCCCGGCTCAAACCATCCAACTGGAGACCATACAACGCCTCATACGGAGCCATCTGAATGCTGGACTGGTAGCTGTTGTTGTAGGCGAACTCTGCTAAAGGTAAAAACTGGTCCCACGAGCCTCCAAAATAGATGACACAGGCTCGGAGCATGTCCTCAAGAATCTGAATAGTCCTCTCGGACTGACTGTCCGTCTGGGGATGAAATGCTGTACTCAACTCAACCTGGGTGCCCAACCCTTGTTGAACCGCTCTCCAGAAATACGAGGTAAACTGCGTACCCCGATCCGAAATGATAGATAGCGGCACCCCATGAAGGCGAACAATCTCCCTAATATAAATCTCGGCTAACCTTTCAGACGAATAGGTGGCTGCAACAGGAACAAAATGCGCTGACTTGGTCAGCCTATCAACAATGACCTAAACTGCATCAAACTTTTTCCGAGTCATCGGAAGTCCAGTAACAAAATCCATCGTAATCCTCTCCCACTTCCACTCGGGAAGTGCAATCCTCTGAAATAGACCACCAGGCCTTTGATGCTTGTACTTAACCTACTGACAATTCAAATACCGAGCCACATGCACAATGATGTCTTTCTTCATCTTACGCCACCAATAGTGCTGCCTCAGATCCTGATACATCTTCGCGGCGCCCGGGTGAATGGAATACCGAGAACTGTGGGCCTCCGCTAAGATCAACTCTCGAATCCCATCAACATTGGGCACACAAACTCGCCCCTGCAATCTCAGTACACCATCATCATCTAAGGTTACTTTCTTAGCACCTCCATGCTGCACCGTGTCTCTCAATACACACAAATGGGGATCATCGAATTGCCAATCACGGATATGCTCTAATAACGAAGAACGAGCGACCGTGCAAGCTAATACTCGACTAGGCTCAGAAATGTCCAACCTCACAAACTGATTGGCCAAAGCCTGAACGTCCAAAGCAAGTGGTCTCTCTCCAACCGGAATATAAGCAAGACTGCCCATACTGGCTGACTTCCTACTCAAGGCATCGGCCACCACGTTGGCCTTTCCCGGGTGATATAAGATAGTAATGTCATAATCTTTTAGCAACTCTAACCACTCCTCTGCCTCAAATTCAACTCTTTCTGCTTGAACAAATACTGAAGACTCTTATGATCCGTGAACACCTCACACGCCACACCATACAGATAGTGCCTCCAAATCTTCAATGCGTGAACAATGGCTGCCAACTCCAAGTCATGCACTGGATAGTTCTTCTCATGAACCTTCAACTGCCTCGAAGCATAGGCAATGACCTTGTCATCCTGCATCAACACTGCACCAAGTCCAATGCGAGATGCATCACAATAGACTGTATAGGGCCCTGAACCTGTGGGCAAAACCAACACCGGTGCCGTGGTCAGAGCTGCCTTGAGCCTCTGAAAGCTCGTCTCACACTCATCTGACCACCTGAACTGGGCACCCTTCTGGGTCAATCTGGTCATAGGGGCTTCAATGGATGAAAACCCCTCCACGAACCGACGGTAGTAACCTGCTAACCCTAGGAAACTCCGACTCTCCGTAGCTGAAGTTGGTCGAGGCCAGTTCTTGACTGTCTCTATCTTCTTTGGGTCTACCTGAATACCTGCTGCTGATACGACATGACCCAGGAATGCGACCGAACTCAACCAGAACTCGCACTTTAAGAACTTAGCATACAACTGACTATCCTTCAGGGTCTGAAGAACCACTCTGAGGTGTTGCTCATGCTCCTCCTGACTGCGGGAGTATATAAGAATATCGTCAATAAAGACTATAACGAACAAGTACAAATAAGGTCTGAACACTCGGTTCATCAACTCCATAAACGTTGCTGGGGCATTAGTCAATCCGAATGACATGACCAAAAACTCATAGTGCCCATACCGAGTGTGAAATGCTGTCTTAGGGACATCAGACGCCCTAATCCTCAGCTGGTGGTAGCCAGATCTCAAATCTATCTTTGAAAACACCCTCGCACCCTGAAGTTGGTCGAACAAATCGTCAATCCGCGGCAGTGGATACTTGTTCTTTATCGTTACCTTGTTCAACTGCCGGTAATCAATGCACATCCTCATCGACCCATCCTTTTTCTTCACGAACAACACTGGTGCACCCCAAGGTGATACACTGGTCTAATGAAACCCTTATCAAGCAAGTCCTGAAGCTGCTTTTTCAACTCTTTCAACTCTGGCGGGGCCATGCGATATGTCAGAATGGAAATAGGCTGAGTGCCCGAAGCCAGATCAATACAGAAATCAATATACTTGTCGGGCGGCATACCCGGCAGGTCTGAAGGGAAAACCTCGAGGAACTCCCGAACAATAGGAACAAAGTCAATTGATGGAACCTCTGCGCTAGAGTCGCAAACATACGCTAGATATGCTAGACACCCCTTCTCGACCATACGTCGAGCTTTAACATACGAAATAACACTGCGGGTGGCATGGCCTGGGGTCCCTCTCTACTCAAGTTGGGGCAAATCTGGCAAGGCCAAGGTCACGGTCTTGGCGTGACAATCCAGAATCGCATGATACGGGGACAACTAGTCCATCCCCAATATAGCGTCAAAGTCCACCATATCTAAAAGCAATAAGTCGACACGGGTCTCAAGACCATCAAATACCACCACACATGAACGATGCACTCGGTCGACCACTATAGATTCACCAACTGGTGTGGACACATATACAGGAATACCCAAAGCCTCACTAGGCATGATCAAATAGGACGACACATAAGAATATGTAGATCCCGGGTCAAATAACACAGAAGCACCCCTACCATAGACCATAATACTACCTATAATCACAGCATCTGATGACTCGGCCTCTGGCCTGGCCGGCAAAGCATAACAACAGGGCTGACCCCCACCTCCTTGAACTGTGTCTCTGCGGCGATCGGCTGTTGGCTGACCCCTGCCTCTGGCGGTCCGAGCTCCACCTCTACAGTTTCTCCCTCCATCCCTATGATCCCTACCCCCGCCTCTAGCTGGTTGGGCGACCTATGGATCACCTACTGCCTGAATCGTAGGGCGAGGACCCTACTGCTGAGAACTACTCGAGGCTCGGGGGCAAAACCTGACAATGTGACTCGGATCACCACAACCATAACATGCCCTCGGCTGCTGGGACTGCTGGCCCTATCGACCTGTATGTCCTCCCCTGAAGCTCTGAAGTGGCGGTGCACTGATGGGGGCTGGTGGTGCACTGAAGGTCTGCTGACCCGAATAATAATGCTGAGGACCACCACCGCCTGGTGTACCATGAGAAGCCTGGAGAGCTGACTGAAAGGGCCTCGAAGGATGGCCTCTACCATAAGAATCCCTACCTCCATACGAGGTACCACTGAATCTACCAGAATGATGGGGCCTCTTATCAGACCCATGACCACCTCCTGGAGCAAGTTCCATCTCTATCCGGCCGGCACCATCTGCCGCCTCCTGAAATGAAATCTCACCACCAGCACTCATGGCCATCTGAACACGGATCGGCTGGGCCAACCCATTAACAAACCTCTGCACCCTTTCTCTCTCTGTGGGGAGTATCACAATGACATGACGAGCGAGATCAATGAACCGGGTCTCATACTGGGTAACCGTCATAGGACCCTGCTGGAGACGCTCAAACTACCTGCGAAGAGCATCTCGCTGAGTAACTGGAAGGAACTTCCCCAGAAATAACTCTGAAAACTGATCCCAGGTCAATGATGGCGACCCTGCTGGCCTGGCTAAATAGAAATCCCTCCACCAAGTCTTGGCGGATCCTGCCAGGTGAAAAGTGGAGAAATCGACCCCATTGGTCTCTACAATGCCCATAGTCCGTAGAACCTCATGACAGCTGAATATGAAATCCTGAGCGTCCTCTTAGGGAGTGCCATTATACGTAGTAGTGAAGAGCTTGGTGAAATGATCAATCCTCCACAAAGCATCTGCGGACATAGCCGCACCATCACTGGACTAAGCCGCAATACCTGGTTGGGCTGCCATAAGTGGTTGAACTGCCACGGCTAGCTGAACTGCTGGAACCTGAGCTTGAGGAGCTACCGGCTCTGGAGTACGAGTATCGGGAGTCTGAACCCCTCTCCCAGCCTGAGATGTGGCTGGAGCTACGGGAAGCAAACCTGCCCTAGAGATGCCCTCCATAAAGCCTACCAGTCGGACCAAAGCATCCTAAAGCACTGGAGTGGCTATGAAACCCTCTGGGACCTGAGTTGGGCCCACCGGAGCTGCTGGAGCTGGAACCCCTTCGTCGTAGTCAATATGAGGCTCCACCTCTGGGACTGCCGCTCGGGGCTGAGCTCTGCCCCGACCTCTGCCTCTGGCATGGCCTCGCCCTCTGCCCCTAATATGAGTTGCTGCTGGGGGCTCGGGCTGCTGCACGGTAGAAGAGGAAGCACGTGTTCTCGCTATCTGCGAAAGAACAGAGTGGAAAGACAATTAGTACTTGAGAAACAGAATCGCACAACAAGAATGAAAAAGGTGAAGTTTCCCTAACTCGGTAGCCTCTGCGGGATAAATACAGACGTCTCCATACCAATCCCTCAGACTCTACTGATCTTGTCCGTGAGTTGTGAGACCTAAGTAACCTAGTGCTCTGATACCAACTTGTCACGACCCGAATTCCTCACCATCGGGAGTCGTGATGGCGCCTACTGTCGGAGCTAGGCAAGCCAACCTTAACATACCTTTTCAACTATTTTTCAACAAGATAATAATAATAACAATAAATTCAAGCGAAAGCCTTAATTTAATATTAAATGAAAGAAAATGCGGAAAAACTAACATCATCCTCTACCCAAGATTTAGTGTCACAATACTCACGGACTACTATAAGATACTACAAATAAGAGTTTGAAAGAAAATACATAAGGAGTCTGCTCGATACAATGAAAACAAACAGAAATGAAATAAATGAGACTCAGGGCCCATGCACGCCAGCAAACTACCTAGGAGTCTCTGGACTGAAGGCACGCTCCCAATCTACTGCTACTACGGTCCGTAAGCTACTCCCGAATCTGTGCACAAAAAGGGCACAGAAGTGTAGCATCAACACAACCGACCTCATGTGCTGGTAAGTGCTTGGCCTAACCCCGGCGAGGTAGTGACGAGGCTAGACCGGACCTACCTCAATTAACCTGTACAGATATATGTGCAACAACGGAAAGATATATAGAATTTAAACAGATAATAGGGAGGGGACAT